>NW_026555078.1:31592500-33992500 GCF_021234165.1 Pteronotus mesoamericanus
GAATCTTAACTTCAGCACATTGGCCATCTTCCATTTTGGGGTAATTATACTCTGTATGTGAAGAATTTCCTCCGCCTTAGGCCTTCAGAAACATGACTGGATGGGGTCTCAATGCCCCAATCGCAACACCTCCTCCCAAACAAACCTTTTCTCATGGTGGTGTTAATTAGAGAAGTTTTGATACACAAGCGCACATGCACGCACAAATTCAGAACTCAGTGTTTTCCCCATACACATGACAATTTTATGCCTGCCATTAGAAAGGTAGGAGCACATTAAATAAACAATACTCAATTGGAAAAAAAAATGTATAATTTGGTTCACTATCAGACATTTGTGGTAGAAGTTTCTACCTCACCGGGGAGCTCATTAGGATAGAAGCTTTGCCTGGAGTGAAGCACAAGGGGACTGGCGCCATATCCTGGGCTTTTTGGAGGGAGGGTGGACAAAAGGGAACTGTTAGGCTGTAGGAAGCAGGCAGCTGGGACCAAGAGCAAATCGAGGAGATAGAAGTGGCCTAGCCAGCTGCTGTTTCAAAACCTTGAGTGGCTCATTTTTTAAAAGTTATGTATATTATACAGGCATATACATTCTATATTGCATTCAGCGTGGGGCAGCCCCTGCCCACGTCACTCCCTCACCCCGTCATTCCGTGAGCTGATACACTGCAGCCTCTCCTGGGCCTTTTTCCCTTTCAGAGTAGAGCTTTGACTACTTCCTTCGTCACGTGACTCTGAAGACACTGATTCTACGGCCCGCAGGTACGATGGCTCAGCCATAGGTGCAAAAGTGGAGTTCAGAATATGGCACCCATATAGCACTGGAAGCTTGTTTTAGTCAAGCAGGGCACAGGGGAGACATGCTATGTGATTGCCATTCTTCTTCCTGGCCCCACCCCTAACCAGCAAGGGACAGCCCAGGCTATTAAAGGATATTGCTGCCCTTTAGAATCCAGGTGCCCCAGCACGGCAACATTTAGCACACCTAAGCCCCGCTTTGTTACCACTGCCTTTCTGCATCCCGTTTGTGTAACAACAGGGTAACCCAGTGCGATGCCTTAATCAAAGCCTTGGAAAGATGCTCATAAAGATCAACCTCTCTCATGGCTTGGAGTTCGAAGTTTTCTTCTTTCTCCCTTTCTTCTTTCTCCCTTTCTTCTCTCACTTGCTCAGTTTTTAACATTTCATCTAACTCCCCTGAAATTGTGAGTCTACCCATCAAAGATAAAATGGGGGCTTCTCCCTAAGCAAGAGACTTTTCTGGGCCAACTAGAGCCAAGAGAGAAGCATGTATGCTCCGGGTAAGGACACGAGCCCTGGGAGTCTTAGGGAATGATGTTAGGTAACAAAGAGAAATCTACTGGGAACACTTCTATAAACAATAAGAACAACAAAAAATCCCATATACCCCCACAAGAGAGTTCAGTAAATATGAAGCGCAAACTGGCGCTGGAAGTTCACTCTGGGAGCAGACATTGCTGCAAAGGGAGAAGACTCAGCCAGGAGGAGGGTGTCCAGGGCATTTGGGAAGTGCCGGAGGCGGGTATTCAAAGACAGGGATGGAGAATAGCTGGGAACACGTGACAGACGCCCAGAACTCCAGGATCAACACAGTATTTTTGTGTAAAATGCAAACTCTCCCAGCTTTCAAGAAGCCACATTGCTTCGTTTTTCTTGATTGGGCGCAGCGCCATGGGAGTAGCTCTTGCACTCTGAATTTCACAGAGCGCTCAGGGACAGAAAATGCTAACTCCAGCAAGTAATTATCTGTTAGGGAGCGTGGTTAACGATCATGTTCAGAAGGTGTTAACAATCACGCTTGAGGAAAAGACTACGAGGGTTTCAAAGGAGGGTTCCTCCAGGCCACGTGACTGTGACACGGTCTGAGGAGCCTGCTTTAATGCAAAAATGCTTATTGTCATGGGGACAGGAGAGCGCCGGCCTGCTCACCACACCACACAAAAGCCCCCTATTTTGGCACAATCAGCTTTTAGTTCAAGATAGATTGTATAAATCACCAAATATGGAAAGCTAGATTCCACATGGTCTTATCTATCCACTGCTCTTGAAGACCTAAATTTCCAAAAGTGAATTTAATCTTAGAAAAAGTTTGGAACAGAAAGGAAGAAGAGGAGAAACCCCTAGTATCCCCACTCCGCCCAACACACACAAACACACGCACCCTCTTATTGCTTGTGGAATTGTCCTTGCACTAAGACACATCATCATCGGCTTTTCTGCTCATTTCCTCTGTTTCTTTCATAATGAAGGAGAGAGCATTTTAAATATTTTGTGATGCCTTAGAGATAAGTGCTCACCCAGAGTGAGTGAGGATTTATGGGGGTCAAGTAATAAAGAATAGGAATTTCATTTATTTTATTGCGTGTTTACCTCTTGGGGGAAGAGACAGCTGGTAAATCAGTTGGATGAGTTGGTAAATTGGGGAGGGGGGGCCTTTGTTTGCTGGGCCTAAAAGAAAATCACAGGATGGAAAGGGATCCAAAGGGTCCCTCCTTCACCCACCCCCTGCTGGGTAAGATTGCTTACAGAGCATATCAAGCAGAAAGCTATTAATTCTTCCTTTTAGAAATTCTAGGTTCATACAGACACACAGAACTTGGAGCCTCTCCCCATTGTTCCAGTTGCCTTTACGTCCTCTCACTCTCTAAGTACTTCCTTATGTGTAACCTAAATCCCTCTTGCTTTCCCAGTTAATGTAATTATTTCTCTTTTATTCATGTAGAGACTACTTGAATACAAGCATAGATATTCTGAGTACTGTCTCCTTCAAAAACTGGATTTCTTTAGGATTTCTCATCAGTTCGTAAAGGAATCGCAGAGAATCTCTAGTTGCTCCTCTTTGTAATAACAAGAACACTCCATACCCTCAAAGAGCCAGTTGAGAAGATGTGGACATTTCTTTGCTCTTTAATACGAAGCTCATCAAAACTAAGTTTAATCATTTCCTGAGAGGTCAGAGCTCCCACTAGGTGACATCATTATCTTTGTGATTAAGTAGGGATGATTTTTTTAGACCTAGTTTACTCCATAACATTTCATAAATACTCAGCGCCTCCCTGCCCTATTTGTTCTGTGATAAGGTCCTCGGGCTGCAAAAATGAGAAGTGTTGAACAGGAAAAGTGTGCAGGATCCTGCCCACACTCGACCCTGGGTCGGGGGGGAGTTGGTGTATGTTTTTAATGTACCGACATAGTGCTTTAAAAATTTTTTAGTTAGTTACCAACGTTTTATAAATGGGAAATTTAAATTAGAAGTCTGGAGTTTAGTATTTCTTTAAAAATGTAAAGATGTGGCAACAATGGCCAGTGTGGCCACAAGTGAAGACACATAGTGGCTGTCCCTCTTCATTTCTCCCTCATTCTTGCCAGTCCCTGTGGCACTGTACCCTGCCACTTAGCTCGTGTGATTTGCCTGGCTGCTCTTTTTTTTTTTTCACTATTACTTTATTCTTACTTGGGATAAGATTATATACCCAGCTGAAGTAACTTCTCTTTGGTTGTGAAATTTGGTGGCTGCTCATTCTCAAAAGGACATGCCCTAGCGGGAACTGACTAACCAGCACTGCCTCCCATCCTCTCCCCCAACCCCCAACGCCTTACAAAGGGACCTCCTGGGGGTCTGCAATAAGGGGCCTCTCTTCGAAGTCCTCTTTGACCTTCTGTCTACCCACAAGCTGCATCTCTCTCTGTGGCAGAGAATCCATATCACAGCAGCTGGGAAGGCACAAGACTTTTGAGCCAATCAAATCACCTCACAGCCTCCTCCAAGACCCTCTCACTCCTTTTCTTCCTGACTTGCAACCATCCCCACCTCCAGGGAGCCACATCCTTGTAATCCTCTCCCTTCAATATGGCGGAAGTGATGGGACGCCAATTCCGGCTTTAGTTTCTGTAAGACAGTGGCTTCCATCTCGGGTGATCACTCCCTTTTGAATTGTTTGCCCTGGGGGAAGCCGAGCTGTCCTGAAGAAGCTCACATGGTGAGGGACTGAGGCCAATAACAACCCCACGAGCGACCTTGGACATGGATTTCCCCCGAAACTAAGTCAAGACTTCAGATAAAACTCCTGCTGACAACTTAACCACAGACTCCTGAGACATCTTCTGTGAGGCTCCCAGCTCAGTCACACCCAGATTGCTGATCCACAGAACCTGTAAGACAGTACCTGTGTGTTGTTTTAAGCAACAACAGTTGATGCTGAGGTGGTGGGTCCAATGAACATACTCAGAAAACCTTGGCTGTGATAGAACAGCTTCCTCTTCAGTCTTCTGAACTGATCAGGCAGGGAAATGCTGGTCTTCAGTGTTTCTGAGTTCTAGAATGTTACGCATCCTTTCAGACTCCTTTCACCATATTGATGGCAGAAAAACATTTGACACATTGGTCTGAGTCACCAAAGAGCCCCACCCACCTTCCCTGCAGGTGGAATGATAAAGGGAAGGTGGCCTGGTTGGGCTGGTCCTCCCTCCTGCTGCCCATAGCTGTGGGAGGTTGTCAGGAGATCAAACTTCTCAGTTACAAGGACAGACGGGGCAAGGCCTGCTTATGCTGAGAGCACTGCAAGAGTCAGGGCCCAGAAAAGCTGGGGAGGTGAATAGAGTGTTTCTTGGGAGACCCTTATTGTCTCTCCCTTACTCCACCCTGGTGAACAGCCTCAAGTGCCTGGTCTGTGTCTCACTCTGTCTCTGGACTGAGTTACCAGTGAATCCACGGGAAGCTGCCACGTGTAGGCTCCATGTTCACACATACACTCCACACTCATGCATGCATTCCACATTCATACATGCATTCCATGTTCATGTGTACATACATACATGCAGGATATGTGTGTGCTCACACATACATTCCATATTCATACATACACACATACATACAGTTGTTCATATGGAAAATATACAATAATTAATAAATAATAATATAAGGATAAACTCTGTGTTTTGCATACCCATGATGGCAAACCTGCTTTTGCCCCACCCTGTATGTTCTATGTTCATATATATATCCCACAAAGCAGGAACCTTGCCTGTTTTGTTCACTGTCATGTACAAACACCTACGCTGTGACTGACAGGTAGAGGCACTCAAGTATTTGTTGAATTTACATGTTAATAGCTCAGGGTGGAACCTGACCAAAGGTAGGACCTCCTACAGGCCAGAGCACAACCCTTCCATTCCCGTTCCCTTTGCGGGACCGTCAGTCTCCTAGCACCCCTAGGAGTCTGGGAGGATTCGGAGAACACCCCTAATCAATTCAGCCAGGTCCACTGCAGTGGAGGTTCTCTGGTGCCTGGGGACAAAGTGTCTGGTGCCAGGAACCAGAAAATATAGAGTGACATTGTGTAATGAGAGCAACTGGCCTAGGGCCTCATTCGACCAGCATCAGAGGGAAATAAATCACGTGTGTCTAACAGATGTGGTGGAGAAATGTCCTGGCACCATGCCTGACATCCAGTAAGCACTTAATAAATATATTATCGAATGAATGAGAAAGATCTTAAGCCCAGCAATGTATTTATTGGTTGCCAGTGAGGAAAGGAAAGTCAGATTTGTGAAGCCAGTTGCCCCCTCTCATCCTCACAACCTACACACAGAAAGAGCAGGAAGGAAGGCCAAGAAAGGGCCCGCGAGAGGGGCAGGAGGAAGCTGTCTCTGCTTTGTAACATAGGTCGAAACACTTGCCCTCTCTGGGCCACAGCTGCTTGGTGACTCAGCACTGAGAGCCTGCATCTCTGTGCTGCTCCGAGCCCGTCCCTCCCAGCGACTGCACAGTCTGCCTGCAGACAGAGTGGGGGCTTCCCTTCCCTGGGCAGGAGCAGTGAGGAGGAGCCACTCTCATTCACGCCGTGGAATGGACCTTGTTCTCCACCCTAGGCTTTCACTGGGTGAGGAGCCCAGTTACTCCTTTTCTAAACAGAGCAGGTACTCTTCTTTGAAGACAGTTTGTAGGAGCACTGGGGAAAGGTTGAGGAGGAGAAGGTTCTGGTGAAAACAGGCCCTTCTTCTCAGGTTTTAATTTTTCATGTGCACTTTCATCCCTCTGCAGCAGGAAGCCCCATCTCCAAGAGCAGTGAGGAACAATAAAGGGCAGCACGGGCTCTGCCTGCGTGGGTCACTCATCTTGGTCTGCTACTGTGATGAGAGCGGCTGGGAGCAAGCACCGGCAGCTCTGCTTCTGGAGGGAGGAGATGAGAAGAGGTGAGAGCAGGTTCAGGAGAACAGGCTCTTCCGCCTCCTGCTCTGTGTCCTCCTAGTTTTGCCAACAGTGAAAAAAAGGTCTTTCTGAAAAGAGCAAAAGGAAAAAGTAGAAAAAGAAGTTTTAAAGTTAAATTATTAAATTATTTTTGTGAAAATAAGGCACTTATTTCAAAGTCAGTAGTATTTGTTGTAGTCAATACCCAACACCTTGCTGAATAGAGGACAAACAAATCAAAATTTGTACAGGAAATTAGAGGGATATTAACACATGTCACATGGCAAAAGGATTTAGTGCTCAACTTAGTTTGGGAAATGATTTATCGCAGGACTTCTCAGAGCCTTCAACATCTGACTGGGCATTAAAGACACTTGAAAGAGAAACTTCCTCAGGAAAGTAGAGTTTTCAGAAGACACTTTGGGAAACACTGGCTTAGGAGCGGTAACTCACTTCTCTTATTTGAAGACAAACAATGCAAATGAAAAAAAGAAATTACTCTCTCTAGTTTCAGGAGGCAAAACAAAAATCAGTACAAGTTTAAAAGTTACTAGTTTGGGGGGAATAAAATTTGTAATTTAGTTTCAACATGAACCTTTGCATGGAAGACAGAGGACAAAAGATCCAGGCTTGATATTCTCAAGTACTTGCTAACTATAGCAGCTATTCCCAAGTAAAGTCCATCTTTAGGGAGATTGAATAACCTGTCTCTGGAATAATGATAGCAGCCTCCCCAAGGGAGTGTTTGCTCTTGCTGACTCTCTGCTAAATATCATTATCTATGCCTCTGCCGGCATGGTTTAGTTGATTGGGGCGTCATCCCATATACAAAAGGTTGCCAGTTCAATTCCCAGTCAGGGCACACGTGGGCTCGATCCCCACAAGCAGAAGGCAGCAGATTCCCCGCATTGAATAAGAATAAAACAAACCTTTAAAAATAAATATCTATATACATGCAGGTAATGACATATAAAATATGTGTATATATGTTGTATGTGCATGAATTTATGTTTATATTCAATGTTTAATCTTTACAATTTTATATAAGGAGACTCCATCATTATCCCCACTTTGTAGATAAGAAAACTAGGGCTCCAGGACATTATATAACTTTCCCAAGGGCACACGGAGTGAAATGCTCAGCCAGGATCCAACGGCTGAGACATTGATTGCAGCCCTACTCTTCACCACGCCGCTATATTGATCCCCTGTAAGTCATCGGACAACAGCTGGGACAACCGGTCATGACAGGCGCATGGTAGACAACATTTTGATGTAGAAAATATGTGTTCTCTGTGACTTGCAGGGTCCTTCCAAATAGTTACGATTAGAGTTTTTCATCGACCTATCTAGACTGCTAATGATAGTATTCATAAAAACATTGAATTTAATTTTAGTGGCTGCTATGTGCCTTGCATTGTCAAAAATGCAACTGGTAAGAGATAGGGGAGTAAAAATTTCAAAGATGGTGTCTGCCCTCAAAAAGCTTATGGTCCCAGTCCTTTAAGACCAGGAACAAGATAGGGATGACTACTTTCACCACTCTTATTCAACCTATTACTAGATGTCCTATCCATAGCAGTCAGGCAATAAGAAGAAATAGAAGGCCTCCAAACTGGAAAAGAACAAGTAAAACTCTCATGACTTGCAGATGACATGATACTGTGTATAGAAAATGCTAAAGATTCAAAAAAAAAAAAAAAGCCTACTAGAACTGATAAATGAATTCTGTAAAGTAGCAGGATACAAAATAAATATTCAGAACTCAGTTGCATTATTATACACCAATAATGAACTACCTAAAGGGAAACTAATTTAAAAAATCAATTACATAAAAAAATCAATTACAATTACATAAAAAATATGTAAGAATGAATTTAACCAGTGAGGTAAAAGACCTGTACTTGGAAAATTATAAGATACTGAAGAAAGAAATTGAGGAAGATACAAACAAATGGAAGCATATATTATGTTCATGGATAGAATTAACATCATTAAAATATCCATACTACCCAAAGCAATCCATAGATTCAAAGCAATTCCTATCAAAATACCAAAAACACATTTCACAGAACTACAACAAATAATCCAAAAATTATATGAAACCACAAAAGACCCTGAATAGACTTACAAAAGAAGAACAAAGTTAAAGGAACCATGCTATCTGATATCAAACTATACTGTAAGGCCATAGTAATCAAAACAGCATGGCACTGTCATGAAAACAGACATAGAGATAACAGAACCGAATACAGAGCCCAGAAATAAACCTCACCTATATGGTCAATTGATATTTGACAAAGGAGGCAAGAACATACTATGGGTAAAGTTACTTTATTCAATAAATAGTGTTAAGAAAATTGGACAAATGCATGGAAAAAACAAAATGAAACTAGACCACCTTTTTACACCTATACAAGAATAAACTCAAAATGGATTAAAAACTTAAACATAAGATTCTAAACCATAAAACTTTTAGAAGAAAACATAAGCAGTAAAATCTCTGACATTTGTCTTAGCAGTATTTTTCCTGATATATCTCATTGGGCAAGGAAATCAAAAGAAAAAAATAAACAAATGGGACTACATCAAACTAAAAAGGTTTTGCACAGCAAAGAAAACCATATCAATAAAACAAAAAAACAACCCACTGAATGGGAGAACATATTTACCAATACATCTGAGGTGTTAATACTCAAAATTTATAAAGAATATATACTACTCAACAACAAAAAAGCAAGCAATTCAATTAAAAAATGGGCAGAGGACCTGAATAGACACTTCACCAAACTGGACACATAGATGGCTAATAGGCACATGAAAAGATCCTTAATATCACTAATCATCAGAGAAATGCAACTTAAAACCACAATGAGATATCACCTCACACCTGTCAGAATGGCTAGCATCAATAAATCAACAAACAAGTGCTGGTGAGGATGTGGAGAAAAGGGAACACTTATGCAATGCCGGTGGGAATGCAGACTGGTGCAGCCACTGTGGAGTATGGAGTTACCTCAAAAAATTAAAAATGGATCTGACTTTTGACCAGTGATCCCACTTCTAGGAATATATCCAAAGACACCCAAAACACTAATTCCTGAAAATATATGCATCCCTAAGTTCATTACAGCATTATTTGCAATAGCCAAGATATGGAAGCAATCCAAGTGCCCATCAATAGATGAGTGGATAAAAAAGGTGGTGGTACATATATACAATGGGATATTATTCAACCATAAAAAAGAAGGAAACCTTACCATTTCTGATAATAGTACCTTGAGGGGTTTATTATGTTAACTGAAATAAACCAGTACAGGAAAAGGCAAATACCATATGATCTCATTTATACGTGGAATCCATAGAAAATAACTGAACAAACACAACTGAAACAGACTCAGAGACACACAGAGCAGACAGGTGATCGCCAGAGGGGAGGAGGGGAGGAGTACTGAGTGAAAGCGGCGTAGGCGGGCGAAAGAGATGAAGTGGTTAAGGAGTACAAATTGGTAGGCACATGACAGTCACAGGGATGCGAAGTACAGTGTAAGAGATATAGTCAATGATATGGGAATAACTATATATGGTGTCAGGTGGGTACTGGAAATATCAGGGGGAACATTTCGTAAAGCATATGATTGTCTAACCACTATGCTATACACCTGAAACCAATACAAAATAATATTGAAAGTAACTTGTAATTGAAAAGTAAATAAATAAGCTTATGGTCCCACTCTGCTGTGCACAAGAAGCCAGCATTTGCTGCCTCTCACTTATATTTATACAAACATAAGAAAAAAATTCCAGAGCTGGGCAGACTTCCAAGGGCCAGCTCCTATGGATCCCTGCCTAGGACCTTTCTCTGACATCCACTTTGCTCATGCAGGATGCAGGACAAGCAGGGAGGGTCAAGGAATGTATGCTTTACCCAGCAGCCCTTGATCAATGGCTGTCAAGTGTTGGGTCAATACCCCAGTCCCCTTGCCCATCAGAAGGGTAATTCTAAGTCTACGCTGTCTGCATGTCCACACTGTTGCCCAGAACTGTCCTTGTACCTCCTGCTCCTACAGATGCATAGCATCCTCATTATCTGTGTCTCCCGCCAGAGTGTTACAACTCTGTTACAACTGAAGAATCTGCATTGACACAATATCACCCAAAGTCCATAGTTTACCTGAGGGTTCCCTCTTGGTGTTGTACTTTCTGTGGGTTTGGACAAATGTATGACATGTATCTATTATTATAGTATTTTCATTGCATTGCATTTTCATTGTCCTAAAAGTCCTCTGTGCTCCTCCTATTCACCCCTTCCCTCCATCACCAACCCTGGGCAACCACTGATCTTCTTCTGTCTCTATAGATTTGCCTTTTCCAGAATGCCATATAGCTGGATCATACAGTACGTAGCCTTTTCAGTTTAGCTTCTTTCACTTAGTAAGATGTTAACTGTCATTCTTCACTATATAGGAAAATTCTGTAAAGGAGAAAGGTGCCCGAGGAGCCGGGAATAGCTAGAACAGAGGAAGGAGAGCCTTGTGGAACGAGAAAGCAAACTTCACAGACATCACAATTTTGCCTAGGGCCTGCTTTGAGCTGAGCTTTAAAGAATGAATTTTACACTTGAGCTGTTCCTCATGAAACCCAAATTCCCACTTGTACTCAGAGACTTTCAAGCAAAGAGCAAGTCAGAAAACAAACCCTGCTGGAGCCTCTTCTAATAGCTGCATCTCTTAGTGCACCCTGCCAGAGCAGGGCCCTAACTCATTCTGTCTACGCTGGAGCAGCCAGCAGAGCAGATGATCAGGAAACAGCCCATCCAGGCTTTCCCAGGCTCTGTCATGAATGTAATCTTAACCCTCAATGGGCACATTTCATCGTTCAATTTCCTTGCCTAGAAAATGGAGTCACCTCAATACTCACCTCTGAGCAGACAGGATCTTTTAGCTTCATTGTTCTGTTTCCCTGTGGTTGCTAACTCCAGTCTTCCCAGAAAGGGAATCTGATTGCACTTGTTCAGTGGGACCTCCCCGTAAGTGAGATACAGCCACCAACCTGTGAGCGGGATTCGGGCAATGCAGGGTCTTATCACGCTGGCTTGTATGACAGGCTTTGTAAATAGGGGCAGATTCTGTTCTCTGTTGTCAACAAAAATGCCCAGTCTGAGGTTAGAAAGACAAGAGATTTTATTTAGCTGAACAATTTGCAAACCAGGGAATCACAGCCGCCAATGGAACCTGAAAGTACATTCCACAGAGCAAAAAGGAGGCCCCCCTTTTATAGAGAAAGTTTCTGTTCTGATTCCTGATTGGTGCCTTTTTATGCAAATGAGGAATCCAAATCTGCACAGTCCTGATTGGTCAGTATTGTGCATTCTATTAACTTGTTCTGGAGCAGTTCTAATTGGTCAATATAGATGCAAATAAGGATATGTTTGTGCAGTTCTGACTGAACGGGGCAAATCCTAGTCCATGGGTCGACAGACGAAACCAGGAACTCCTTTATAAAGGTTGACTTAGGCAGCAGGAGCCCAGTGCAGGAGGCTGAAAGGTTTGTGGCTTTCCCTTGATATGCAGGATCTGTGCAAGGTCTCTGTCGGCAATGGCTGCTAGGCTGTGATTATTAATTTGTGTCAACTCACCACAAGAAGTCCTTCTTGGCAGACGTATTCCTTCTTAAGGTTCACACTGTGAAGGGGCTGTGGGGGGAGAGGAGGGAAAGCCAGACGGCGTATATGAGGGAGAGCTGAGGGGACAGTTGCACAGGGGTATTTAGCCAGAAGAACTAGATGCAGGGGTGTCCAACCTTTTGGTGTCTCTGGGCCACACTGGAAGAAGGCTTGTCTTGGGCCACACATTAAATACATTGTAACACATAACCACACACACACAAAAAAATCTCATAATGTTTTAAGTAAATTTACGATTTTGTGTTGGGCCGCATTCACAGCCCTCCTGGGCTGCATGCAGCCAGCAGGCCGCAGGTTGGACACCCCTGCGAGAGAAAGGTTCCCTTGGCCTTCTCCAAGAGAGATACTCCAGGGAGCAGCAAAACATGAAGCTAGACCTAAAGGAGAGCGTTTTTGAGGATCCTAGAATCAGGCTACCCTCTTCCTCCCCGTTCACACCCCACTTTCAGGGTTTTCTGCTAATTCAACAACGAGAAAACAACTAACCACAGCGGGACACTGCGGAGCCCACAGACACACGCCAAAGTCTAACCATGGGAGCCCTGGTCCAGCTTCTGCCTCCCAAGCTAGCACATGAAGGCCTCTCTGGCGTCTTTCCCTCCACCTTTATTCCTTAAATTGGAACTCAAATTCCTCTCTGCCTCAAGCCACAGAATTACAGAGACAGGGAAGTGCACACAGTTCATCTCACTTTCAGATGCAGAAACTAGGACCCAGAGAGGTGGAGTGGCATAGCTGGGACCTGCCTTAGAGTCACGTATCTGTCCGGTCTGGCTACCTGTGTACCCTAATACCCATGGGACCTCTCCATAGCTGCCCAGAGGGGTCTCAGGGTCACACCAGCCACGTGGATGACCGGAGTCTTCCCAGACACCAGATGTGAGCAGCCTGGCAGTCCCTGAGCTTCCATGTCCTCGTAGCTAATAGAATTAGGAGCTGGGTCATCCTGGCTGGACAAGGAACATCTGTGGCCCCCTTTCCCAGGACAGCCTTGCAAAAACGAGAAACTCCAGCAAGTTATTCTGCCCACTGAGTGATAAGACATCACTGTTACTTATGAAAGGCTACCAGCCAAAAATCATTACTCATAATAAATGACGCAAGGTAGGGTTAAAAAGTTACAAAGGTGAAAATAATTCACTGCAAGTCATCTGGAAAAGGGGAAAACCAACTCTCGGACAAAATCTGTCCCAAAGCTGAGTAAAAGAATGCAGATGCTTAGCCCCTGCCCTTCCCCCTTGGTTATCTCGGGACCAGGCAACCCCAGCTCTGGAGGAACAAGGCCTGGATACAAACCCTGATTCCTTTGGTTACTAGCTGTGTGGCCTTGGCCAGGCAATTCACTAGTCTGAGGCTCCATTCTCTCATCTACCTAATCCCAGACTGTTGCAAGAATTCATCCAGATAATGTCTGCATGGGGCCCAGCCCTGGACGTAGGTACTAATGAAATAGTCATGAGCACTGTCATCGTCCGGTCCCATTGAGCCCAGACGTAACCATGACCATCGTCAAGCCAAGCAGGTGAAGCTTCAGCAGGCGAGAGCCAGGCTTCGGCTGGACCAGCTGCCACACAGTCTGCCCCGGACCTTGGTTCGTCCAATGCATGATTTCTCCACCTCGACACTATTGACATTTTGGATTGGCTAATTCTTTGTTGGGAGACCTGTTCTGTGTCTTTGAGGCTGTTCAGCAACATCTCTGTCCTCTACTCACTAGACACCAGTAGCACCCTCCCCTAATGGTAACAACCAAAGACGTTTCCAGGCATTGCCAAATATCCCCTGAGGGACAAAGTCATCCCTGGCTAAGAACCACTGGTCTAGTGAAATGTCCACAGTGGGTTTCTAAGGTGGGGTCAGAGGACCTACAGAGTTTCTGGTTACAAATCTCCAGCCCACGGTCACCTTTTCTAGTAAACCACGGAAGAACATTCATCTCACCTGTTTTACAGGCACTGCTTTTGAAAGAAGAGAATAAACTGGGGAAATAATCTGGAGAACATGTAACATTCGTACCTGTTTACAAGGGTGTTTCAACTCCCTGCTAACACATCTATGACTGAATTTCTGCGGGATAAAATGTTGGGATTTTCTAAACCGCAGGCACAGATGACAGGTTCACAGGAGCCCCTTGCCCCTGGGAAACATTGTGACCAGTCAGCAGCCCCCTTGGGGGCCCACAGACCTCCACAAGAGCATTCTTCTCAGGGATATTTATCACTTTCCAGTCCAGCATAACCAAGGCACTGTTCCAATTCCTGGGCCTCATCTTCAGGGGGCTCTTTATAAGGAAAATAACTTAAAGGATAAATGAGAGAAAGAATGAATGGAACCTCTCCATTTCATGTCACTTTTTGCTGACCCCTCTGACTCAGACTCACCACGTATAAGCTCTGCCCCAGCCACCCACCTCCCCATTGAAATAAATAAAGAAACAAACACAAATAATGGGCTGTGATTGAGACATACCTGGCCAAAAGTGTGTGTCTTGGTTCCCCCACCCCCCTCCCCCCGGGGCTCCGTCACCTGTTAGATCACCTTCTCCAGAAATCCACTGGGAGAGCCTTCTGTGGCCCTCGTAACCTCCTACCTTGAAAAGTGCAGAAACTGGTTCCTCCGAGGTGCAGGGAGCTGAAGTGGCTCCACAGTGAGCTGAGACAGGCAACCCCACCTCAGCCACTCCGAGGTACCAGAGCGCCCCGAGATCCTGGGCCCAGAGGGGAAAGGGCGTGGGAAAGGCACACAGGAAGTCGGGCGGGGAAGGCAGGCCTAAGAGGAGAGGGCCTTTATTGAGTCCTTACTACGCACCTCACAATAAGGCCTCCCATCAACCGGTACCTCCTTTTCTCCTCACCACAGGAGGGAGCTATTATCATCCCCAATTTCATCAACAATAAACTCAAGATGATTGGCCAGCTGAGACAGAAGCCAGGCTGTCCCACGGCAAAGCCCCTGTTCTTTGTCACACTTGGGGCTCCCCAGGCTGGCTAGGGAGTTCAGTCACCTGCTACAGATGCCACAGTCTTCACCAATTAAATCAGAATCCTGGCGGTGGAGCAAGCATTTATTTTTGTAAAATTCCCCCAGGTGATAATAGTGCACGCTCAGGGTCTAGAACCACGGCCCCCCACAAGGAGGGAGGTGTGGGCAGCAGGGCGCCGCAGTGGGCAGACGGGTGGTGCCCATGTTCGGTTCCCCACCCCCAGAGCTACCCGGTGCTGCAGGGGCCCTCCTCCCCCACGGCCAATCCGTGAGCACTGAGAGCCCTTTTAAGGTGCTAAATAAAATGCTTTGGGAAGATAAACCCACAGACGCTGCATGCTGCATGCTGCATGATACATGCCAGCAGAAACTGCTTTTGCATCATGGGCTTTTCCATATAGTATGTACCATGGTCTCCCTTCATTCCTGCAGAGCAAGTGCTTCTCAGGCAGGGACAAGTAGCTCCCCAGGGGATGTTGGGTGATGTCTGGAAGCATCGTTGCTTCTCACCACTCACACAGGGTAGGGAGGCGCTACTGGTCTCTAGAGGGCAGAGGACCAGGGATGCTGCTAAACATCTTACGATGCACAGGAGGCCCCGCCACAAAGAATTATCCAGCCCCGAATGACAATAGTACCAAAGTTGAAAATCCCACTTAAAAGAACAACAGTCACCACAAGATAGACACAAGGCCTTGAGTACAACCTTCAGGTCAGAAGCCTGTCCCTGACCAGGCATGTTGCAAAGGATCACAGAATCTCCGCACAGCAAGAGACTCAGAGGCAGATAGACCAACTGAAACCCCGCTGGGTTGTTAGGACAGCCCTGGAACAAAGCTACACAATGTTTACCAAACCATACTGTCCTACGTCGCTGGCTTCCCATTCTGCCCAGGTATGCGTAACAAATTAACTAAAAATGGTATTCCTTACCTCAAACTCTTAAGCATTGGTTTAACAAATATTTGTCGGGTGCCCAGTCTGTTCAGGGCACAGTGTCTCATTTCCCTGTTGCAACTGTTCCCCAGCCAGGGGTAGCCCTCTTTGTGTTCAAGGCCAGTGTAAGATCCAGGCAAGATACACAGGCTCAGAACCCAGCAAATCACCCAGCTGGGTTTATGGTAGCTTTATTGTTTTCTGGCTCATTGGCTAACTTGGCAAACTGGGACCAGGTACGCAAGGAACTGAAGGAAACCCATCCAAGAATCTCACGCAAGGTTGGGGCAAGGGGAGTTGCATATGTGAGGCTCCACACAGCCTGAAGCCCATGGGCAGCTGCCCAGCGTTCCTCCAAGATGGCCCAAAGCCACTCTCCGCCCCCAGCCCAGCCCTGCCCCCAGCTCCCTCCCGCTTCAGGCAGGTTGCAGGCAGCTGACTCTGGCCACAGAACCAGTTTCCACCTCTCTCTCCTCCTCCCCTCCCCCTCCTTCATTCCCCTCTCCCTCCTCCCCCCTCCTTCTCCTCCTCCTTCCTCTCCTCCTCTCTGGGTTATCTGCAAGAATAAGCGCTCTATTGTAACTTGCCACAGAAATGAAAACTGCTCAGGGGAAAAAATTGGGAACGTTTTGTAATACAGGGTCACAAAAGATTTAAAAGTCATTCTCTCTACTGGAGGTCTCATTTACACTGGGCACACACAGCAACAAAATAAAAACCTGTCGAATGGATTGCGCAAAAAAGGCAAAGGCTGCAGAGGCAAATCTAGTGAGGAGCGGAGAGGAAAGGGAGAGGCAGCCACACGAAGCTGCCGCATGAAAGAAGTTGAAGTCCAAGTGCTGGGAGTGCAGGGCACTGCATGATGCTGCAGCGGTGCCAGGGTGTCTCTCCGCTGCCCGGCTCCCTGAGGTGTCCCAGGTGCCGGCAGACCACCCCTCTCCATGCCAGGAGCACTGCTCCCTGCATTTCTGCTCATCCAGCGAAACTCCTGGGCACAGCTGTGCAACTAAAACCTGACCAGAGACAACGCTGGTATAAAGGGGGTGGGAGCCAAAGCCGCCTGGCATGGCGGGCCTGCGGTCACAGCATAAGCTGCCGTTGTATCTCCTGACTCTCTCCTCATTCTACAGAACTCTTTCTGAAAGGTATTTCCTCAGGTAAGGCTCCTCTAATCCCCCAGATTCATTCTTTCACTCAACAAATATATTTTGAATGAATACGAATTATTGAGCAGCCCCCAAGGTTTAGGTGCCCTTAAGTGTAATCTCTCATAGCAAACTACTCCTGTTGAACAACATTGATGGTAATTAATTAACTACTTAATGATTATTTCTTAGGGTTCATTCCCACCCCCAACCCACTAGCCTTTCCAGAATATTAAGCTACATGAGAACAGGAGCCAAATCTGTCTGGTTAATTGCTATATTCCATTGTCACTGATGGCGGGACATATTGAGTGACCGAGTAAACAAATGAATAAGCAAGTTGTCTTGGTCAGCGCTGTCCAATAGATATGCTAGTCACAATATCTATTAAATTATACACATGTAATTTAAAATTTCCCAGAAACCACATTTTAAAACATAAAAAGAAATCGGTAGGGATGTAAATTAAAACACAGAGAATATAGTCAATAATATTCCAGATGTGTAATGGAAATATGGAGGAGAACACTTTCCAAAGTATATGATTGTCTAACCACTAAGCTGTGCACATGAAACCAATACAAAATAATATTGAGAGTAAACTGTAACTGAAAAATAAAAATAAATTAAAATAAGAAAACCTTTAGCTCTGGTTGGGTGGCTCAGTTAGTTGAAGCAGCATCCCATGCACCAAAAGGCTGCGGGTTTGATTCCCAGTCAGGGCACATGCCTAGGTTGTGGGTTCTATCCCCAGCCAGGGTGCATACAGGAGGCAGCCAATCAGTGTTTCTCTCTCCCATCGAAGTTTCTTCCTCTCTCCCTTCCTCACTCTCTAAAATTAATAAATATATCCTCAGGCAAG
Source organism: Pteronotus mesoamericanus (assembly GCF_021234165.1). Classification (NCBI taxonomy): domain Eukaryota; kingdom Metazoa; phylum Chordata; class Mammalia; order Chiroptera; family Mormoopidae; genus Pteronotus; species Pteronotus mesoamericanus. The sequence continues at coordinate 31,610,322 of NW_026555078.1, forward strand.
GATTTCTTAAAAACTTTTAAAAAAAGAAATGATAGAATTAATTTTAAGAGTATGTTTTATTTAACCCGCTATATCTAAGATATTTTCATTTCAACATTTAATCAATGTGAAATAATTACAAAAGAGATGTTTTGCAATCTTTTACTCATACTAAGTCCTCAAAGTCTGGTATGTATTTTACTCTTACAGTACATCTCTATTTGGACTAGCCTCACATGAAGGCCTTAATAGCCACATGCGGTGACCCTATTGTATCAGACAGCGCAAGCCTGGGCTCCACGGGGGCCTTACCAGTGTGCTTGAATTCTGGTAGAGGAGAAGAAAAATGATGCTATGCCACACCAGGACACTATATGACCATTATGTTATGGTCTCTTGCCTGAGCCTGCCCGATTTGAATCCTATCTCACCACCTACTAATTGTGTGACCCAGAGCAAGTTATGTAACCTCTCTGTGCCTCAGTTTCCTCTTCTATAAAGTGGGGGGTGTTGAGGGTATTTACATGATGATAGATAGGTCAAGAACAATAAAGCCCTTAGAACTATGCCTGTCACACAGTAAGTACTCAATAATACTAACCATTTAACATTTTATTATGCATTTGTATCACAAATAGATATGTGTATTCACTCCTTGGCCCTAGAGATGGGAGGTACTGGTAGGACAAAAGGAAAGCCAATATCCGTTTTAGAACTGCACTCTGAACACATTCTTTTATGGACACAGCAGGATATATCTTAGCAAAAATGACTGATTATGGACATGCAAATTGCATAGGACAGAAAAAAAACTTTTAAATGCACATCAAGGAGAGACTTTACACTCTGCGAAGGCACACATTATCATTGGTGAGAATGGGAAGTTCTGGTTTAAATAAAAACCTTTCGCAATTCTGTACAGGTTGTTTCAATGCCTTTCTCTCATGTTAAATTCAAGTTCCACTGTACAAGATGCACAAGTCGCCTCTGTCCCAAACCAACACAGAAAGCAAGTGACGTTTACATCTGACTCCCTGTCTGGGATAGAAAGCCTGCTCAGGAAAGCCAAGCACTCAGCGGATTTCAGGCACAGGGCAGACGTCTTCCTCGTCCCGGCGGCTGTCATCATGGCCTTGGAGTGGGGGGTGCCACACTGGGAACAAGGGAATAATACCTACCTTACAGGAATGTTGTGAATTTGAAATAAAATGACATGAGTGACAATGCTTGACCCAACGTAGGTGCTTGATAAATGTTTCCTTAGGAGAACACAATCTGATATATGTGTCTTATAAGAGATGCCACAATCTCATTAAAAACGTCCTCTTTATTTTCAGCTAAAAATGTGTTCTAATTCTGCCCTTTACAACTATACAGAATGAGTCTAATCTCTCTTCCAAAAGCCCTCAAATATATGAGAGTAACTTCTCATACCCTCCCCACTAAACTTTCTCTTTTCCCAAAACCCTGATTTCCTCCAACAAGACAGGAATTTGTTGTCTTCAATGTAACTAGAAGCATCTGGGCTGTAGTGGATCCCAAGGCACATCTCAGCACCAATAACACGCCTGTAGCCCCACAGGATCCCACACATGGCCCTGTGGGGTATGGATAGAGTTAACCTCATGATTAGCCTAATGCTTTCTTTATTATATAAAATTCAAGGAACTTTTTCCATATGCTCTCCCCACCCCCACCACTGACTACAGATGCTGTTTTGTTTGAAGGAGACTGCGTTAAAATTAATACATTCTTCACAGCTGAAATCCAGCTCTGAACCCTTGAAGTGACATTTATTGTGGTCTTGGGAAAGGTTCGGTGGAGGTGAGAAGCAACAGCTGAGGGTGATAAATCACACACCGCTCAGTTTTCATTTAAGGGCGAACTACCTACCATCCAGGCATCCTGGCTCAGCCCGCAGCCAGCACTGGCAGTGTGTGATTTTTTATGTAAATGGTAATCGGAACATTGCACGGTGACAATTTCTTCAACTGCTAGGTTGAGCCGTCAGCTCCTGTTCTCTGCTTAAACTTGACAACTTAAGCTGCTGGTTAGAAGAGAGTCATGTTAACAAAAACATTTCAGGGCTAATCATAATCATAAAGCCTCTCTTAGGAATGAGGCTACTTGTACAGCATGTTCACGACACACCTTGTCTGCTCTGCCTCCTCAGTCGCGAATTGCCGGTGGCAATAGTCTAGCACTGACTGCCCAGAATGGCAGCCACTGGCCACATGTGGCCACTGAGCATTTGAAACCCAGCTAGCTTGAATCATGATGTGCTGTAAGTGTAAAGTAATACACACAGGATTTCAAAAATTTAATATAAATAATTGTAATATAGCCTATTAATAATCTTTATATTGATTTTATATCAAATTTGATAATATTTTGCATATATTGGATTCAACTAAACAATTTTTAAAATTAATTTCACCTCTTTCTTTTTCCTTTTTTCAATGTGGCTACTAGAAAATTTGAATTACATATGTCTTCATCATGTGACCCCCATTACATTTCTGTCAACTGCATTAGTTGCAAGGCCGGGAGCCGGAAATCACCCATTTCTCAGGCTCCTCCCCTGGGATCAGACTTAGCAGCCAAGGGCCTACGTCAGAAGTTGTCACTGACGTTACTGCTTCTCTATGGGTTATACTGCAGCAGTGGTCCTCAAACTTCAGTGAACATAAGTGCTATAGATTGAACTATGTCCCCCCAAAATTCATATGTTGAAGCCTTAACCCTCACGTGACTGCTTTGGAGATAAGGCCTTTTAAGGTGGTGGCCAAGGTTAAATGAGGTCATAAGGGTGGAGTCTTGATCCAACGGAACTGGTGCCCTGGTAAGAAGAGGAGGAAACACCAGAGCTCTCTCTTCTGCAGGAGGTGACACACTGAGAAGGAGGTGGCCATCTCAAGCCAGGAAGAGAGACCTCACCTGAAACCAAACCCTGGTGGAACCTTGATCTTGGACTTGGCCAGGCTCCGTAAGTGAGAAGAAACACATTTCTGTTGTTTAGGCCACCCAGTCTGTGGTATTTTGTTACAGCAGCCTGAGCAGATTAGGGCAATAATCATCACCTGAGGACCTTAGACGTGACTACAGGTTGTTGGGTTCTATTCCTGAAAGATGCTCATTCTATGATCTAGGATAGGCCTGGAAATTAGCCTTTTTTGAATGAGCAGCCTACGCATTCTAGCTCCATGAACTATACTTGCAGGTACCTAGACTCCTGTTGGCGCTGTTGCAGCCTGTGTTGGGAGCCATGAACTGAATCCCTAGTCCTACCACTGCAGGGATGGAAACCAAATTAGTTTGAACCTGAGCGCCGCCTTTTGGTAAAGCGTTTTTTACCTTTCGTGCAAACAGCCAAATGCACGGGTTTTCCCCATTATCGGAAAGTTGAGTGTTCCCATGAAACCTTTAGTAAACTGAAATGGTAACAGTATAAAGTAAAGAAGCAATAACTTTAGGACACATGTTGCTAATGGGTGCACAAAATGAATCTAGATGAAGCACAGATGCTTGTAGACACAGCTCCGGGTTACGACGGCTTGATGCTGAGCGTGGTTCCCGGGGAAGGAACTTGGTAGCGCCGGATTCGCTGCCCAGGGTGTGCGCTGCCTCTATAAAAGCTCGTTGTAAAACAAACACTGAACACTATTTGCACTTTTCACCTTTTTTCATAAAGGCAAAAATCCTCTTTAGATTTCTTTTGGCTGGAGAAAACAGGTAGTAACATCGGTCTTTCATAAAAGAGAAATGGCATAAAGCAAACTTTCAAAAAGTGGGGAATACTTGCATGCTTATTGAAAAGTTGCCTATGCCCAACTATAAATCATATACTGAATATTAGTAAAGTTCACTTTTGCATAAAAATAAGTAAAGGTAAGAAGTTACACTATTTTCTTCCTGGACCCCAGTGGATCACCTTTAGTCTGTAGAAGCCTCTCATTGAACAAGAAGTTGTATTTCCCTGCCTTTGCACATGCCGTTTTTATTCCGCCTTCTATGCACTTAGAAAATGACAAATCCTCAGGCTTCAGCTCGTAAATATCTTCTGCACGGCTCTTCCTTCCCGTCTGCTTTCCACAGGCGAAGGTGCTCCTTCAGCCCTTCTGCAGCACCTCTACTGACTGACCACACTGAACTGTAGCTATTTAACCTATTAGCACCTCGAGGCCACCGACTGCGCTTTGTTTCTGTTTCACCTGTGCCTTGCACACAGTTCCTGGTGCACACTATGTATTTTTTTAACGTTTGTGGTAAGCCAGCTAATGAACAAGAGTGTAGTTAATGAATACTTTAAGCAAGCTATTGCCCTTCTCCATAGAAGCAGAATCACCCCGGTGTATCATGAGAAACAACCCCCATGAAGGAGTACAGTGCAAAAAGCTACCTAAAGCCATCCTGGCTCTCAAGTTTGGGTTTACAAAAGCACATGGAATTCACCCTAAGCTGAGGATGAAAGCCCAGGGCACAGCCTAAACCACTCACAGCATGAAGAACAGAGAAGGTTTGGGTGTGCTTTTCTTTTTTACTGCTCTTTTTAATTGTTTGATTTTCTTAAGGTTAGATCCTCCTGGCAAAGGAGTACTGGATAGTCTGTGAGAGGTCTCAGCGCATGTTCGTGGGGCAGGACCAAGGCGGATGGGGAACGAGAGGGCTTTTTAAAGCGTGATAATTTGCGATCTAGGTCCAGGCCTGAGCTGCACAAAACGAAGGAATCACCTGGTCCAAGATCTAGAAACTTTATGGCTAAAAGTATCACCTTATGGAAAGATAGACCTGGCTTAGAGTGTGTAATAGCAATTGTCCTCTCCCTGTAAAATCTAATCAGCCTCATTGTTTAGAGGTTCACCTTCCCTGTTCCTTCGCAGGCATCGGTTCGGCTGGGTTTAGCGGTGGGGGCGGGGCTGAGGGGGGAGGGTTCCTAAAGTGCAGCAGCAGAGCTCCGGCTGGGAGAATTCTCTGGGTGCTCTCACACAAGTGCGGGGGCCCAGATGGATGAGATAAAGGCTTTGTCACTTCCCTGTTTACACAAAAGCTTTCCCTCTCCGCAGGGACTGGAAAGAAACCAAGTTGTGTATACTCCGTTTATCTTCTTAGACCCACTTGGAAAGACTGAGCCTGATACATTGAAAAGCAAAGTATGTTCTGTTTATGAATCCCTTTTCCAAGGTGATTAGTAAGTAACATTAGCAGGTAGACAGATTTCCATATTATTCCCCGAAAAGCAGAGTTGCCAGATTTAGCCAATAAAAATATAGGATGTCCAGTTAAATTTGAATTTCAGATAGATGATGAATAACTTTTCGGTGTAAGCATGTCCCAAAAAGTGTGTGCATCCTGCAGGTTATCTGGCAACTCTACCTGAAAGGGAAAAGCCTGTGCATAACCCTCGTGGGGAGAATGTCCTCTGTGTGTTTTTGGAAATGTTTCCCATTAGCTGAGAGGTATGTATTAATAAAAACATAAGTCTGAGAGTTGAGATATTTGAGTTCCCCTCTGCTTCACTCTCTCCATTGATGCAATCAATGTTTCATCCCATTTTTTGTGCATCTACTCTGAGCCAGGTACTGAATGAACTGCTGGAAAGTAAAGATGCCAGAGAATAACATGGTCCCTGACTTCTTGGAGCTTACAAGACAGCTCTGTGACCCTGAACCTCTCTGCACCTCATTTTAGTATCCATAGAACGAAGCGGTTGATAGCCTTGGGACTATGTTTCCCAAAGTGTGTTCTTTGCTAATAGGTATTGCATCAGAGAAGGTTCTCGTGGTCACAAATTGAAGAAACAGTGAGTTTAACAGAGTTAATGATATTTCACTCTGAGCCTTCTCAACACTTTAATGTGCCCGTAATCATTGTGATCTCTAAATGGTGCCTGACCCTGGAACTACCTCCTCAAGGAACCGGGGACCGGCGTTCTGTGGAATACACTTTGGGAAACACTACCCTAAACTAAAGCCTAAAATCCTTTATTAATCTGGATTCTGTGATTCTGTACTTGTCTTCTTACCCTTCTCTGCCTGTAGCTCCTTCATCCTTAAAGATTCAGCCCAAATGTCCCCTCCTCTGTGAAGCCTTCCCTGGCGGCTTTCCCCCCAACCCTTACCACCCCCACCCAACACACACCCCCACACCCCCACACACCCAGCGCAGGGACAATACCTGTCTCCCTCACTTCTGCATCTCAGCACCTAACACGAGCCCTGGCCCAAATGATGAGTTATAGCAATAAATGTATTTTTAAATTTATTTTTTATTGATTGATTGATTTTAGAGAGCGAGGAAGGGATAGAAAGAAACACATTGACAGGCTACCTCCCCTACGCACCCTAACCAGACATCGAACCCACAACCTAGGCATGTGCCCTGACTGGGAATCGAATCAGCAACCTTCCAGTTCACAGAACAGGGCTCCAACCAACTGAGCTTCACAGCCAGAGCAATAAATGTGTGTTTTTAGCAAATAAATAAGTAAAAGGCACACGCTGTGGACAGTTACCCTATTCCCTGCCTTCTCATAGCATGTTTTTTGTTGTGATGTAATTATTTATTTAATGTCTACTTTCTATTTATACTGGAAATATTTTGAGAACAGCAAAGAAATATTCACTTTTCCATCCCTAATAAATGAGTGCACTCTCTGCACACAGTTTGCTCTTACTAGACAACAATAAATAACAATATTGACTGTATCAGCCACTAACATGAATTATTATTTATCTAATCTTCACAACAGTCTCAAGAAGAATGTTGGGGAAAATACTGTGGATTGCCCAGCCTCTAGGCTGCAAAGCTGAAAACAATGTTTCTCAGATTCCTGCGGAGCTAGCTAGGGTTTTGCGTATTAATTAGGTTTCACTGGTTGTAAGCATTTGCAAGATGCTATTAGCATTTGGGAAGGTGGAAATGGCAGAGGCCACTTGCTGCACGCTTTGGCCGTTTCATTCTGGCAAGCAAGGGTGTGGAGACAGGAGATTTTTCTGTAGCAGCCATGTAGTTTTTCTCCACCTTCCTGGGCACTTGAAGCAGAAGCAGTGTCAACAGGCCACTCCAGTTGTGTGTCCCTGAACTTAACAGTTCCCCAAGGGGCTTCTGAGGCGCTAGCTCCCCCGTGAGTCAGGTCTGGAGGTCCGGAGGAGTGATTGACTTCTGGCCCTACCGACGATTGTGTAAGTAGATAATGCCCTGTATTAAATCCCTTTCTGCTAAAAATACTTGGAAGGTTTTCTATTTCTTATACTAATTACAGAAATTACTATCATTACCTCCACTGTCCAGAAAAAGAAAAAAAAACACTAAGGTATGGAGTGATTAATTCCCTAAAAGTCAGTCTATGAAGTGGCAGAGACAAGACTGAATTCAAAGGCCAGAGCTCTTTGTTATATCCCCCTCAGCAACATGAGGGAGGTGGGAGCAGAGTAGCTATTGGCCAAAAAGTCCGTATAGTTTTCTTCAGTCATTTAATAAAATAAAATTAAAATTTTATTTTAATTAAAATAAAAGAGTCATTTCATTTTCATTTTCATTTTCATTTTCACGACTAACTTTATTGCTTTGGATATTTTGAGTATGTTGGCTGTCTCCCACTACTGGCTTCTAGTGGGCAGAGGTCAGGGGTGCTGCTAAACATCTTCCAATGCATAAGACAGCCCCACAGCAAAGAATTATTTGGCCAAAATGTCAGTAGTACCAAGAAACTTCACAAACCACTTTTAACACGATTCAATTAGTCACAGCACCTTCTCCATACACTGTACAAATCTTTTTTTATGTGTTTCAGTTGCATTTTTACCTTTCTTAAACTAATAAAGCATAATATGCCAAATGTTGTAGATATTCTTCCATCTTTAATATTAAAATGGCTACACAAAAGTTCACCAATTTTGATAAGGTTTTTTTTTTTAATGCACACTGATGTGACAGCTGTCACAATTCAATCTAACAACATTTTTTTGAATGAAGTTAAAGACAACTAAGCACCATAGAGCCATTGTACAGAAAAAAACTAAACAAACTTTTCAGCCAACCCAATAGTAAAATGTATACAAAGATTAACCTACAAGTTTGTCTTTCAGACCATCATTTAATATAGAAGAACTTCAGAAAAAATCTCAATGTCTAATAACTGGAACTGGTTACATGAATTATCTACACAATAGAATTATGCAAGCTTTTAAAATAATGTTGCGTGAAAGAATATGATGTATAGCTTTATGCTAAGTAATTGGAAAGCCTGGCAAAAATAAAAAAACTTTCTAAGAAAAAGTTTATCAAAATTTACCAAAGAAGTGATACTAGAAAAAATGATCAATAAGTTTGACAATAAGTCTGACAAAAATTATAAAAGTTGCTGAGATTGCCCCTGGAGTGGGTGGGGGGTGGGGATACCTGGCCTCGATGGCTCCATAGATAAATTCTCTTAAATTTTCAAGGAACTGATAATTTGAAGGTTATCCAAGCCTGTTCCAAAGCGCAGAGCTTTCCACTACTTTTCAAAAAATCTGAATACTACTGACTTCAGAAACAAACAAAATCTCCACAAGGAAACTACAGCAATACATTAAAAGAGTAATGTATCAGGCAGGTTTTATTCCAAAAATAATTCAATATTAAGAAATCTATTCACATGAATCCCCGTATTAACAGCTCAAGGGAGAACAGCCATATGGCAATATAAATAAATGCCTAAAAAAGGAATTTGGTAAAATTGAATACTCATTCCTCATAAAAATCCTTAATAAGGTGGGACTTAGAGAACTAGAAATATGCGATTACATCTGTAACATAAGAAACACTTTATGTATATTTAGAGAGGGCTGGACAAATAGATAAATATGTAGATCTCAAGAAAGCCAGCTTAATACTTAATGGCAAATAACTATAGAAATACTTGCTCAAATCAGGATGATGGAAATGGTCCACTGTCTCTATTTTGGTCTAACAATAGCCTGCTGATTAATGCAATCAGATGAAGACAAATATGAGTTTTAGCAACTACAAAGCTCCCTACAGGTGTCAGCCATTGCTCCCATAGACCCCTCTATGGAAGCCGTAGAAGGCCAACTAATGTCTTAAATCAGCAAGACTTCTTCCGGGCCTGTTCATCAGTACGACTGTAAAATAATGAATGTTGACACTCATTCCCTTTCCCCTGTCCTCATACCCCAATACCAGTTCTTCAGATTTTTGTATGATGTCCACAGCCCCACGTGATCAACCTGTCCTTTGCAGCAATTCCAAGCTCCTGCTGTATCTCCTAAGGACTGAGCTCTTAGAGAAACACACCCCTGCCACGACGTTGGTGAGGACCAGGGGGTTGGGGCATGACCCTTCCCGGCAGTATGCTTCTTTGTAACACAGCAGCTTTCTAAAGACCAAATATCTTCCCTGACAGGAGGGACCTAATGGAGGGAATTTCAGGTAACAGTGGCAGATGCATGGTGCTCAGGAAGGAATTTCTGTCCTCGCTGAGCCTTTCAAAATGTTACAGCTACGGCTTCTGCCTAAAAGCTGTTCTGCATCTGACCAGGTTTTTGTTGTTGTTATTGTTCATTCTTTAATATTACATTTTGTGCATGCTTTCAAAATGGAAGTCACTTCCGATAAAAAGTAAGTAAAGTAAAAATCACCACGAGTAAACATCACATGCAGACTGGGCTTCCTGGAAGCCAAGGCAGAAAAGGAAATGCAACGCGTTCCATGCCTCTCACTGTTCCGTAAACCGCACTGTCGGCTTCTCGAGGCAAAGTTCTTCCTGGCATTAAACCCCAACATGCGCAATGCACACAGGCACACGTGTGCGCTCATGCACACAAGCATTGCACACCCAGGTGCTCCTTCACAAGCATCGTTCCAGAACAAAATTTCGGAACAAAGTTATCTGATAAAAATTCTGCAACAGAGATAAAAAGCCTTTGCCATACGTTTAAGTCCTTTTATTGGAAGATACCTCCTGTAGGGGAGGAGGGTACTGGCATCATGCAAAGGCAAAATCAGGGGGAAGATTAAAAAAAAAATTAGCTGGTCCTGATCACAAATGTGAAAGCGGGCTTAATCAGTTCGTACATGAAAAACACTCTCGAGTCTGAAAAAAAGCGCTGCATAAAGTATTCTTCATTATTGTTATTCATCAGTGTCAATGTGTGGCTTGTTTTCAATTCTTCTATATTGAAGCTCATGAGACATGATGGTAAAGTTTCAAGACAACGTGAAATTACTAGTGTCTCTTATTAGAAAGCAGCATTTTTCTTCTCAGGGTTATGCACCACCATTTTTCTTATTCATTACTGATGCCACGTCAAGCTGTGAACTTCTGCAGGGCTGAAAATAATTCATGCAACCAATCTTCTTTAACAAACTAATCATCTCTCCCCTTCAGGAAGTACAAGATATGGAACACTGGTGATGATTATGAAAAATAACAGTATTTATATAAACTCACTAGGCTCCATGGTGTCTTCTGTAAAGGTAAGGAAACTTTAACCGTGTTTAAACATCTTTCCACTATAACTCTCATTGAGAGAAAAAGGGCCTGCCGCATCTTCTGGACAGAAGTTTCCAAACATTGTTCTCAGAGTCCCTTTACATTCTTACCAAAATTATTAAGTACCCCAAAGAGCTATAGTTCACATATATTACAACTATCCATATTTGCCATATTAGAAATTAAAGCTGAAAAATTTTTTAAATGTACTTGTTAATCTTATTTTTAAAAACCTTTTACATATTAACATTGTTATAAAGCACAACTATAGTTCGTAAAACAAAAACATTAGTGAGACGAGGGGTGTTGATTTACATTTTTGCAAATCTCTTTAATGCCTGGCTTCACAGAAGATGGCTGGATCCTCGTATCTGCTTCTGTATTCAGTCTGTTCCGGTATCATACGTCATGTAGCATTTGGAAAACCCCACTATACACTTGTAAAAGAAAGAACGTAAAAAAGGAGGCACCAATTTAGTTTTATTAGTAAAACAGTTTAGACCCCACGAACCTCCTGAGAGTCCTTCTGAGAGGGACTGCGAGGGCTCCATCAATACATTTTGAGAACTGCTCATTTGGGATAAGACTGACTCCCATACGTACAAACTTAAGTTTAACTGTCCAGTGAAGAAAGCACTAGAACTGGACGAATAAAAGGTAAACAGAAGTAAAACCACAGTACCTATTTTAAGGGGGTTAAAATTTATTTTGCAATAGAGTAGTGGGTTATATTTCATTATTCGTCAAAATATCTGCAGCCCCTCTTGCCAGCTTCTCCTAAGTGGGCCCTCTCAACAGAGACTCTCCCTAAGGGACAATTATACCCTTTGCACCCAAATGTGTTCGTGTCTGGCCACCTGACTCACTTTGGCCAATGAAATGTGAATGGAAGTGACATTCTGTGCAGAAGCTTTAAGGGCCATCGCATGGTTTCTTCGTCCCTCATCTCCTCTCCTGTGAGACTCACAAGGCAGCAGGAAGCAGAGTAGCAGTCACCTCGTGAAATCCATGTAACAAAGCAGTCGCCCACTGAGAAGTTTGGGGTTGTTTGTTACTGCAGCATAACTTAGCCTATGGTGACTGATGAAGGTGGGATAAAGTACAATAAACACAGAGAAACTTACATACTAAAGTATCAAGAGTAGTTATTCCCACATATTAAAGAATATGAAGCTAGGGGTGATCAAGGTCAGCATCCTCAACTTTTTCAGCAAATATTTAATTAAATGTAACAAACACTATGGAGTCAGGAACTATGCTAGACATTGAATATTAGGGATGAGGAAGACATTGTCTCAGCATGGAAGGCGAGTGGTAGCTAGCAAGGCTTTAACATTAGATCTAGATGGGAGGCCTAATTCTGCCACTCACAAACTCTATGATTTCAGCAAGTTCCTCTGAGTTTCATTATTCTCCTCTGTAAAATGGGGACAATAATACCTACTTCAGATGATTGTGAAAATTAAATGATAGGATTATGTAAAGCATATAGCCTAGCATACTGTGTATTTTCAATAAAGACTACTTTCTTTCCCCATTTGTTCTCCCATCTCCCACCCCCCACTCCCAGATGAGGGTCTTGGGATTCTAAACTGGGTTTCTTAGTTACCTTCTAAATTTTAGTCTTTCCAAAAATAAAAAACTTCATACATACAACACACATATACACACACTCAAATATATTCATTTAAGTCTGTCATTCAACTAATAGTTATTAAACACTATACTTATTTTACAAATGGGAAACCTCAAGCAGTGAGAGGTTGAATAATTTCCCCAAGATCACATTGTCAGCACCTCGTTTTTTAAATGGCTGATAATATTCCACAGTATTGATAGATTACAGTTCCCTTAAACATTCCCTTTCTGATGGACATTTTCAAGTTGTGTTTGTGTGTCTATAATCACAACAAAGGAATATCCTTGTATAAATATCTTTTTATACATATGTGACAATATTTGTAGGATAAATTCTTAGAATTGGATGACTAGGTCAAAGAGTACAGATATTTAAATTCTGATAGATAACTGAAATTGCCTTTCAGAAAGCCTTTACCAATTTATACTCCTGCCCATAGGGCATGAGCTTGCCTTTTCCCACGAGTCTCATCTATGCTAGCTCCTTAACCTTCCACGGCCTATGCCTCTAGACCAGTGTTTACCGGACTGTGTCCCCAACACTCTCGTTGGGCACTGCTTAGGAAAGGCTGCTGCACCGAGAGCACCCCTCTTTTGTGTCCCTGCTGGGTTAATGCCTTCTTTCTCTGCTCTTACCCACAATGCATTTGGGGAGTCTGGCTGGAAGGTGGCTTTGTTCTGCTCCGAACTACACAAGAATAATTCATCTATCTGAAAGGTAACTTGTATATTGATCCAGAAACATTGCAGGAGTGTAGCTTTTTCATTGATTATTTCATAATGGGTCATTTCATTTCTATCTACTTCTGACTTCCCTATCTAACTCAGATAAAAAACCAGGTAACCCTGAGCACATAATTCATCTCATTGGAAAGCATTTTTCCTGTACTCACATTAGCTCAAAAAGTAACCTCGCAAACCTCCAAATCATTCAGAACAATGTGAAGATGGCTCTTCCAACCTGCCTTATTCTTGTTTAATATTTGGGCAAGAAACTAAAGGAGCATTTAGTTTGAAGCAAATTACATCTCCTATTTTCTTGGAATGAGACAAAAGCAAATCTAAAACATCTTTTCATGGAATGAGCCCACACTGACAAGAACACTTGTAATCGCTTCCATTGTGTGTTCTTAGCCAACTTTCAACTACATTCATTGAATTAATACCGATCAGCTAGAACTCTCAGAAGCCTAATACCCAGGGCTCTATTCGAGGGCAGCTGCCCTGACATTTAAATATTCATCGATGACAATTGGATGACAGATAGGGATGGACTCAGCCAGAAGTAAATTCAACCTGCTTGCACATGCATCCTAGCCAAGAGCCCTCCTCAGGCCACACAGATGCAGTGCCAAAAGGAATGGCATGAAAGGAACTTGGAGGATATGTGAAAACTAAAACATTGAGTCCAATAATTGTTTTCTTTAGTTAAAGGTAAAGATAAACTTCTTAAACATCACTTTAAACCAAATAGCCAACAAAAAAGAAGAGAATTTGGAATTCAACATTTCGCTTTCTGAATTCTGAATTTTCCTTCCTATTTCAAAAAATATTTGAGTGCTGCTGGACATTAGGCTTTCGATCTGTATAGAGATGAAAAGGAGCCCAGAGTAAGGAATAGAAAAAGAGGAAGGTGGAGGAAAAAAAGGCAAGAGAGGGAAAAGAAATTGATCAGAAAGAAAACACTGAAAAAAAACTATGATACAAGATCCTTTTCAACTCAGGACCTACCTTGTTAGCACTAGAAACATTTAATCATTATTTCCCCCAAGATGATTCAGCCTGCTGCTTCTACCTGATAAACAGGAAAATTACAAAACTAATCTAGCTGGCAGTGTTCATTGCCTTACTGGAGCATTTATTAGTCAAGATATGCCAGGTTATGCTGCAGTAACAAAGAACCCCAAAAATCTTAATGACCGAAAACCACAAAGGTTTATATTATGCTCACACCACATATCCATCTCAGGCTGCCAGGGCACTTTGCTCAGCACAGTACCCAAGGACTCAAGCTAGCAGAACAGCCAACTGCCCTTCAGGAGAAATCTTGCATCTGTAACTTAATGTTCTGGCCTGGATGTCAACGGCCCTAATGACTACCATGGAGGCCATGCTTAAGACAGGTCCGACTTTGAATCCCTTCTCTGCTTCTCACTAACCACGTGAACTTGAAAATGTTACTTATATACTTGGAAGCTCAGATTCTTTATCTGAAAACTAGGATAATATAATTGTAGAACCTAACATATGCCTGGGGCTCAGTAAATAATGGGCTTTTGGTTTTTTCCACATGAAAAGTCTTCCAAAGAGCCCACTGGGTTCACACAGATGTGCGCTTTTGCTCACTTGTACCACATTATAAACAAAATTCTTTAAAGCATATGTTAAACCACAATGCTTTCATGTCTCAAGGTTCTCACTGCCACCTACTGTGGTTTCTAACAGTTGAACAGTTTGATTTTGTACATGGTGAAAGGTCGCTTGAAGGTGATTGAAGAATTGAGTCAAGGCTGTTCCATAGTCAAGAAGGTGTAATGTTTAACTTTGTTCAGTCCTGATTTCCACTACAATCCTCTCTCTCATTGCTGTGCCTCACCATTTGTGCCTGGGGGCGAGAAGGGAGAATACTATAGTGCACTCCAGGACAGCATCTTTGGCAGCAAGCTTTTGGACAAAGATCAGATAAGTCAAAAGGTTATTGTTACTATTCATATGCAATGATTACTCTTTACAACTGTATTTCCCATAATTACTAAGAAAAATTAAAGAGATCCAAAACAATAATTACTACTATAAAAATAATAATAATGGCTAACATTTGCTAAGAACTTGCCCTGTGCTAGGTTCTATTCTGTAAACATTTAGAGAATTACTTCATTTAACCCTCACACTAACCCCAGAAGGTAGGAAGGAAGGTGACACTGCCCCATTTGGCAGGTGAGAGAACCGAGGCACCATGAGGTGGAGTGTCTTGCCCAGGGTCTCCTAAACAGTACGTGGCAGAGTCAGGAGTCAGGCCTAGGCAATTTTATTCCGAAGCCCATGTCCTTAACCTCCTCACTATGGCTGTAATTACTATATAGTCATTATTTTGAAATCCCGTTTATCCAAAGATGGGAATAGCTGCTGATGCAATTGTCCCATAGGGTCAAGGGCTGTGCTAAGAAGTGCAGGTTCATTCAGACATAAGATCTTACTCTTTTCTGGGAAAATACTCAGCATCTCCCTAACCAACAGGCAAGCTCTTGAACATGTAAAGAAAAAGCAAAAGGCAAGGGGCAGGTTGCAGCATGCAGAAGATGACCCACTGATATCTACTGAACGAGTGAACGGCAAATTTGCCATCACTAATTGAAAACTCAAATAGATGCTCTTCCTGTGGTAGGTAGTCAACAGCATCCCTGTCAAAAATGAAGTTCATTATTTCTACTTTGTCAGCCCCTTAATGCAAGACATGCATGCCAGGTTCTGGATATAGGGTCTCATTGCACCATGGCCTTTTCATAACCAAGGAAGACAATGTATGGAGCAATGTTTTAGGGCAGTGTGATAGGGTGGAGGCAGGAGAGAAACTCAGACTATCTCCAGGGAGAGGGGAGACCCCATGGATGGAGCAGGTGAGTTCCCTCAGGCCTATTTCCTGGCACTATTTCTGTGTTATGGAACCAATACACTGGAAAGAGAATTTAGTGCCTATTATTTAGTGCCTAAAGATATTTTTTAAATTCCGTATCTATGAATTTTTAGGGAGCACCAAGTGATTTGTGCCAACTCCCAAGATGTTATGGCTCATGCTCTGTCAAACTAAACAAATCACTTTCCAGATGAAGACAACATTAAATACAATTTTTCTGCATCTTTTTCAGTGAATAACCAATTAGCAATCACTGAGTCATGAACTAGTAGAACTTACTGGGTTCCCCTTCCTGATTTCTCAGAAATATTTGGAAATTAGCGGGATGCGATTAATCAGCCTAAGCCCATAAGCTCTTTCTAAGCCCTTGTTCCTTCTTCCTTTCCCATGACAGAGTGTGCTGCAGCTCACCATCTCTGCGATCACAGTGTACAATCACTATCGCTAGGCAGGAGCGGCAGGGTAACCGCCGTTGGCCAGAGTAGATTAGTGTCACAAATGAGGCTTTGCCAGTCAAAGACCCTCAGGTCACACACTCCTGCCTGCTGTCCACATCTCTTTAGCTGTGCTTGCTGAGAAAGACTCAGCCCCAGAGAGTGGGTGAACGGTCTGTGCTATGCTCTAGCAACGGGGATCAGAGACATACAGGCACTGAAAACTTGTAGGGGAGGTAGAGGGCAATCCTAACACACAGGTCCCAAAATAACTTATGTAACAGTCACTAAAGTTATTCATTTGTTATCAGTGACCCTCCAGCCAACTGGAAGAGAACAGCTTCCCTGCACCAACAGAGAGTCAAGGCGGCCCTTTCCCTTTTTAATTGTCAATGAGCCTTGATTTAAAAATTGTGGAAGAGCCCCTTCGTTTGAATCCTGAGTGACCTGGCAGTTCTCAAGACTAAGAGTGGCCACCCTCACATCTTCGTGATTTTCCTGGGATAGGTCTTGGTAGCCGCTTTGGAAATGGGTACTCGGCACCACCACCCTACACATACCTATGGACCTGTTACAGGAATTAAGTTGTTACTTCCCTCTGGACAGGAACTAACTATCAAATGGCCTTGTATAGTAGCCATAGCACATGTACCATTAATACCCTAAAATGCTTTCCAACTGATTGTTTATGTTGGATTAGGTCATACTGATGATACATGTATATATTGTCTTTAATGGCACCATGGCCCTGCCGATAAGTACCAAAATATATCATCTCTCACTTCCTGCGAGCGTAGTGGTTCTCCAGTGTTCCACAGAGTGCCAGGGTCTCGGGGAGGAGCGTGCGGACGGCCGCCGAGGGAGGAACGGGGAAAAAGAAGGTCAAGTGGGTGGTTCACCTATCCTACCTCCACAACCAAGGCTTCTGAATTCTGTTTAATACCTCAGGGCTATGGTTTTTCACTTGAAGAGGGGTCTGTTTCTTTAAAATTTTGAAAATCAAGGAGATGCCGCAATTATCAGAAAAATAAAATCAGTAGTTAGCGTGTCCCATCAAAGAGAAGCAGCTCACCCTACTGGGTAGCTCAGTTGGTTAGAGTGTCATCCTGATACTCCACAGTTGTGGCTTCAATGCATGGTCAGGGCACATACAAGAAGCAACGGGTGAATGCATAAAATAACTGGAACAACGAGCCAGTGTATCTCTTTCTCTCTCCTCCTTAGTCCCCCTCTCTAAAATCAATAGATAAAATTTTTTTTAGAAAAACAGAGGAGCAGCTTTGTGTATAGTAGTGTCCTGGGTTTCCAGAGTAAGGTATTTTTCTTTTTCAACAGTGAACATTAGTTACCTCTCAGTGTTCCAAGAAAAACCAGCAACCCAGAGGGCCTCAACAGGCTAAAAACGAAGTTATGTAAAAAAGGAGAAGAGGCATGAACAAAACAAGGAGAAAAACAGCAGCACTGTGCCCCCACGGAAATGCCATCCTGTTACCTTGCTCCATGGGAATTTACCCAGCTGTCGTTAAAGGGACGGTCAGACCAGCTATTGAAAGCTGCACACAATTTGAAGGACATAGAGGGACAAAAGGCTGAGTCGAGTCTGCTCTCAGAAGGCCCGTGGTGACCTGCCCACTGACAGTCTTGCTGAGTCTACAGACAGGGAGAAACTAGACCCCAGGCTGAACCATCTGTAGTCAATTCTGGATGCACCTCCAGACAAAACAGCAGGCAGACACCCTGGCACCAAAGACACGACCAAGAAAACACTGGCAAAAGATCTGTTTACAGGTCTGCGATCCCAAAAAAGTCCACAGCAAAAAGCCTTTGACTTCAAATGCATCAGACCATTTTCAAACTGGTTTTCCCTGCAACACACACAGCCCGAAGTGAAACGGACTTGGGCTGCTTTAACGTCCACCCATCAAACAACGAAGGCTCTCCAAGGTGGTGGGGCAAGAACGTCCTCCCGGGAGAAACCAGACTCCAAGATCTGAAGGGTCCGTGCTATTCCTAGAAGCCCCTGGGTGGGGACCCTTCTGTCTATGAAGTCCCCCTCATCTGTTCAGCCTCCTGGGGACCAGACAAATGTAGGGGGTCTCACTAGCCAGAGAGGAGAATGGGAAAACAGTTGATGGTGGGTGGAGAAAGAGACCCCAGGCTTGGGCGACGGGGTCTCAGAACTCTCAGCCTGCTTCTGGCTCGTGGGCCAGAGCGGCTTTTCCTTGCAGAAACTCTGATGCTTCCTCTTCGGGCACCTCGGGACACCTCCTGCCTTGCCTTTGCTTGAGCTCCCTGGCGTTCATCGCCCCTAACACTTTTCCACTGATGAGCTCCTTTCAGAGCAAGCCCAGGGGACTACTGCTTCTGAGGCCATAGCCTCACGGCGCCAACTACCCAAATGACCTTCTTTGAAGAGCTCAGGGAGGGTCAGTTTAAATGATTTTTCCTCCAGGCAGTAACTCAGGAGAAGCTTCAGGCCATCGTTTCCACTGTGTACCTCGGCCTCTGAGCTGTCTGCCTGAGGATTTTGAGGGGAAAGCAGACAGAGCGATGTGGACTATGCAGTGTTGCTTTCCCTGACACTCAGAGAACTTCCTTCAATCTGACCCAGCCTACAGGACCCTGAAGTCATAAATCGATCCTCTTTCTCCTCAAACAGAACAGCTTCTTTCACCGATATCACCAAGGCAGGCCCTCATCTTCAGCTTGGAAGGAGGTTCAGCAGCTTTGCTAGGGGGTAGCTTTGCTCTAGTATTTATATTTTATCTACACAAAAAATGTAGGGACATTTTGTAAACCCTAAAGACTTAAAGTGGATTTTTAGAGATTCATTAGCTCATGAAATCTTAGGTTATGTCATTGTTGAGTGAGAGCCAATAGAAAAGGATCTGAAATATGTGTCTCTGGTGGCCACATGGTGTTTCATAGTGAGAACTCTCTACAGCCAGGGGCCAACAGATGACCAAGTGGGGGGGAAAGTTCCAGTTCTTATTTCTCTGTTTGCCAACAAGTTGCTCGGCGGCCCAGGATTCATCTGTGAGGAGTCCCACAGGAATCCAGCAGTCACATCAGAGCAAGGGAATTTGTTCGGAGTCATTACAATGGAAAGTTACAGCAGTCATTTTCTCACATCGCTAATTCACAACAGAGACTTGCAGTCCTCGGGGGCTGAGCCGTCGTTTAGCTTACTAGGGAGGAGGGACATAAGGCTCGGCCAGAGGAGTTTGGGTCATCTTAGTACAATAGGATTTCAAGGCTGAAGGCCAGTCTACCAGTGCCGAGACAACAGGGAGAAGGAGGGACCGCCAGGGCAGGACCATGGCAGTGAAATAGTGAGGCAGTGAAAGATGGTGGCAGCCGTCACCGCCCTCGGGCTCTGAATTGCCACCCCAGCCAAGCTTGCCCCGGGGAGGCTGGAAGCAGGCTCCCTCTGCAGAGCCCCCATCTCCCACACAGCCAGCCTCCTGGGCAGTCTGGTCCACGGGCAGAGTCATCTTCCCTTCAAACTGAACGGTATAGGACAGTGACCTGGAGGAAAAGCTCAGAAGGAATTTCACTTTGAACTCCAACGCTCCTGTTAGATTACTCTTAGCCTACATTCCTTATGCGAAGGATTAAAGGCTAATGCTTTAGCTTCAAAGTATAAAGTGAAGGGCAAGGAGGGTGGTGAGCCAAGGGAGGATGGGAAGTAAATGCGGGTTAATGCCTTACTGTGTTGTCCACTGCTTCCCAACTAGTCTTAATGAGGTGCAGCCATTGCCCAATAGGTGCACCTTCTTGGCCACACAGGACATCTCTGGTGAGGCTATAAAGAGAAAAAAAAACATACCTCAGGACTGCCCAGCAAAGGGGAAAATGAAGAGAGACTTTACCTGCCTGTCTCCAGTCCATCAGCCAAAATGTCAGTGTTGGTTTCACGTCCCTGCATTTCTGAGCTGCATGGAATGGCACCCCTGCCCCTGAGGAAGCCAGACCCCCACCCTGTGCTATGATGCTCATTCCCGTCCAGAAATGGTGGGAGGAAGCGGAGACCGGGCATCAGAACTGCCCAGAGGCTTGCCAGTTGATCCCCTCCACAACGGCTCAGACGAAATAAGCAGCCACTTCTGGGAGGCAGGTGAGGCCAAGAGAATAAGAGACACCTGAGATGTGTCAGATAAAAATGACATGATATTTGGTTAAAGGAAATCGTTACCCTTTCCTCCTAACTTTCAACATAGCTGTGGTCAGTTCTGAATCCATCACTGGAATTGACAGAAGCTGAAGGCTAGGAAGCCTAATGTGAAGCAAGGGCCTCTCTGCTTCTCCAAGCAACCTCCAGGCGCCAAAGATGCTTAATGTCCTGCTCTGAGACCAGCTTTCTATTCTCCTTCCACAAACATGTATTGACCAGATGGACTCAGGTTTGGCCCATTGGGCAACTGTGGGACTCCTCGCTAGCTCTTGTTTGGATGCTGCACATCAAGAAGCCAAAAAGAACTACGCATCCCCTTTTCCATATACTGAAATGGCATCGCATGAGGCCGAGGAATTAAGGTGGGGCTCTGAAATCTGACTGCCTAACGTCACCAGGCCGCCACTTCGCAGTTATGTGGCCCCTGCCTCTGTTCTCTCATATGTAAAAACAGGCATAAAGTTAGAGCCTCCTCACAGAGCTGTCGGGAGGATGGAAGACATCCCCTATTCCTGAACTTCGTACCTAGAAGTAATGAAATAGTAGCTATTATTATTAGTAAACAGAAATTCTCTTGCCCGTTATTATACTAAATGTTTTCTCCTAGCTGCCAAAAGGTTGGGAGGTAAATTGCAATGGTACTGCTTACAAACTTGTTTATTTCTCCTGATTTCCTGCTCCACCGCCTTTGCATGGTCCTGTGCATGTCCTTTGGAACAGCTGCATCTTTTATCTCCTGTTCCATCATGTTTTCCTTCTTTAAGCAGCCCCACCCCATTCCCAGTTTTCCGGACAAAGAAACTGGCGGCTGGCTTGTGTCCTGCATGTAACACTCTTTCCAGGGTGGGTGTCTGGCTGAATGCTGAGCCTTCCATGGTTTGTGTCTGGAAAGGGCTTTGCCCTCCATTAAAAGGTGCATGCAGCCAGGTAGGATCCAGCTGTCACCATCTGGACCATCGGGGACAGGGAGTGCTGAGGAGGAGGAGCTAGAGGAAGAGCCTTAAACATGCACAAATCACTCATCAGACCTCTGCAACCTCCAAAAGCCCATGACCACCCCCAAGCTAGTTAGTACCGGCCAGTGCTCCGGCGGTGTGGGAGGCCCCCCGCCCCATCTTATGCTCCTCTGCTTTCTGCGTCCTAGAACGGTTAGTCTCTCCAGTAACGGACAGTTCATTACTCGAGATTGAAAACTCACAGCCTCAGGATACAAACCATTGCAGTTTCTTCGAGGCTCCTTGGGTCCCCAAAGGTCACACTTGCCTGCGCAATCCCTTCATAACTATCAGAAGGTCCCTGCTGCTCGCGGTGCTTTCCCTGAGCTGGCAGGGTGCCAGCATGGCCTTTCCTGCTGTAGACCCAGGGTGTATGAGGTGCTGGGAGAGGAGCAGGGAGCTCGCAGCTGCAGGGCGTGCCTCTCACCCCTGGGTGCTCCGTGCTCCCTGAAACTCGTCTCAGCTGTCCTCAAGTGTAACCATCCCGTCAGCCAGGAAGGTATGTGGGCTGCTGGGAGAAAAACAGTAGCAAGTGCCCCGACCCTATGGAGTAGAAGAAAAGCCTCCTGCTTCTTAGGAACTGCTGGTGGGCTTCCCCTGGGTGTCCCCGTGAGCCCAGGGCCTTTGTAGTCATCTCCATCGCCTGGGGCTGAGGATGTGGGTGAGCCCCGAAAGAAGGAGGAAGATTCACTGCAGACCACCCACAGCCCTTGTGTCAGGAACCCCAGACGGAGCCCGGGAACTGGGCTAAAATAAGGGCCTGGCCTCACAGTGCTGGGAAACCATTTAATCCAAAACAAAACAAGCAAAGAAAACTCCAATACCGTCCACCAGAACCAGGCCTGCTCACTTGTTCAGGCCCCAGCTAAGCCCAATAAAATAGACAGAGCCATTCGAATTTTATAAGCTCTGACTCAGACTGCCAAGGTATAACATTAATTTTATATAAATCAATTTAATTCGGTATCTGAGCCCCCATTCTGCTGATGGCAGCAAACTTAATCTGGTCAAATTTAAATAGATGTCCACGCACACCGCACCCTCCCCGGCCCCACTCTGGGCCTTTTTCAGCTCCTCCTTGCTCTTCAAGGGGACGCAGGACCTTTGGGGATTCTTTTTGCACCAAGATGGGTGTCCAGACTCCAGCAGGGTCCCTCAGGGACCCCGAATGTACTCCAGTCACCAGTGACTTCTCCACCTCTGTGGATCCCACATTCAGGGAACGCAGTCTCCCACGGTGTGGGGTCACCCACACTTATCTGAGGTTTCTATCGACATCTTCCCAACCTGGTGCTTGGCTCTGATGGTTTGATCCTTTCTCTGAAATACTCCCGACATCAAATTCAATTGATCTCCTTTTCTAACTCAAAAAAACAAAGCTGAAGACACTCCAAAGCCAAGAAGAAGTTTGTATTTGGCAGGAAAGACTGTTCTTATTTAATTATTCATTCTTTCCAGTTCTATTATGTATGAAGTCAACCTTATGATCCTTCAGGTTTTTTGACTGTGGGAACTCCAATAACAATAACAGCAATAATAACAATAATGATGAAGATAATTTTTAAATAGCAACAACGTTCCTCTGCTTGGCCAGGGACCAGGGGCTCCCTGCCGCTGGTGCAGCCCAGGGAGATGCACAGCCATGTGGCCGCTGAGGGAGCCGCCCCTCTTCCAGGCGTCCGCCCAGGGTGTCGAGCTAGAAAGAGCAAAGAAAGAAAGGGCTGTGTTTTTCAAATACGCAACCTTTCAGAGCCCAGAGGAAGTAAAAATGTCTTACCCCAAGCCAGTGCTGAACAAGCACGGGTCCAGCAGAAGCCAATGCCCCTGGCCGCCAAGAGCTGTGGCTGTCCCACCTGTCCCAAAGGGAAGCACCAGCTAACAATGGCGCCCTTCAGCTGCCATTTCTTGGTTATTTTCCCTCTTCTTTGTGAGATCCCCCTAACGGAGAAACAAAGGAAAGAAAGTTGAGAGAAGATCAGAAAGGGAGCAAGTAAGGGTCACAAGACTGTTTACTAGCCCATAAAATTTGGAAACTTTCAGAAAAACGTAGAGGTTGTTTTTCTCAGACACACATGCATCCCTAATAAATGATACTTTATTTTATTTGTAATGTCATTTTACTTTTTCCTTTATTACACAACCTATGATTTCTAACATTGATGTGATACTATTACCATCGATATTAAAATTTCCTCAATTGTCCTTAGGCTGTCCTTTAGAGTCTGATTTTCCCCATTATGCAGGAACCAGTCAAGGACCACACATTGCATTTGGTTGAAATGTCTCATTAATTTCCTTTGATCTGGGATAGTTTCCAGACATTGTGTCTTTTATGACACTGAATTTTTGAAGAATCCAGGCCAGTTGTTTTGCAGAATGTCCCCAGATTTGGATATGCTTAATTGTTTCTTCTTGACCAGACTCAGGCTCAACGTTTCTGGCAAGAGCCCCACACAGGCGGTGCCATGCCCTCCCTTGTCACACTGTGGTCAGTGTGCCGACTTGGCCATTCTTGGCGATGTCGCTTGATCACCGAGTTAAGGTAGTGCCTGACAGAGTTCTCCATCTTAAAAGTACCCTTTCCCCTTTTTAATTCACAAGTAATCAAGTAATCTAGGAAATGATACTTTGAGACTCTATGAACATTCTCTCCCCCCCAAACCCTTCACCCAGTGGTTTCAGCATCCATTAATAATTCCTACCTGAATTAATAATTACTATGGTTGTTGAAAAATAATGGTTTTGTATCATTCCTCTGTGTTTATTAATTGACATTCTTCTACAAAAAAAAAAAAAAAAAAAAGGCTTTTCCTTCTCCCCTCCTTTTTTTATTTAGTATAAATGGAGACTGGTAGACTCTTTTCCAATACAATGTGTTACTGTCCATTACTATTATTATTAACTTTGATGCTCAAGTTGTCTCAAATTTGGTTAGAGGAGCCCTTTTAAGCAAAGTCTGTGTCCTTTTGACATGTCCCCTTCAGTTTTGCACACATTATGTGGTATTCAAAGTGAAAGAAGGAGATGAAGGGAAACATAGAAGAAGGAAAAACCATGAAGGACTAAATGAGAGGGTAGTCATGGTCACAAAGGCAACTTTTTTCAACTAAAACAGAGGTCTCATTTTCAGCTAGAGTTTCCCATTGCCCACTACTGAGGTTCAGATACTCTCAGAAGCCGTAGGGGCAGGCCTGAGCACAGTCTATGTGCAGGGAAATCTCTGGGGAAGAACTCAGGACTTGTCCCCTAATAGGTTAAAAAATGTTGTTGCGCTTGGCAAATAACCTTTGTTCAGAAGGGCATGGAAAGGTAGGCTTCTCCTGGAAAAGGAGGAGGCCTGCACAACTCAATGGTCCTTGGTTGTTAGAGGAAAATAGAGAGTCTCAAGATGAAAGTGTGGGGGCTAATGCATGAATCCACTTCTAGCAAGTGCTGAATGTGAGAGAGAGGCATCTGAGATTATTGTAAAACTCTGTCACACATGGAAGCTCAAACAGTGCTGTTTTGGGACCCTTCTAGCAGGTGGTAACACAATGGTAAGGGACCCACTCTTCCCTCCGGCAACACAGCTCCAGGTAGCTTTGGTCCACTCTGCCTGGGGGAGCATCTGTACCTGGCGTGACAGAGAGGACCCCGAGGGTGGAGACTTCTTCAGCAGGACCTGGAAACTGGCCCCAGAAATACTTCAAATGGCAGAGAAGGCAAACTATTTAGATAATTCTGCATGCACAGAAGAGGCGAAAACCAGATTAATTTACAAAAGAAATATATCTGGGTGGCAAACGTGAAAATTATAATTACCCCTGAAAACAAAGGTTCGGTGGGATCCTGCTATGTCTCAAGGTCCACTAGCTAGTTAGTGGTATGTGCAAAGCTTGACTTCCCAGTCCAACATCTTTTGGAGCTAGCAGAAGGAAAGTGAAGAACTTTAGAAGAATGGAAAGAGGACAAATCACCACGGGGGGGGGGGCCCGGGGGGGGATGGGGCTGAAAATGACCTAAAAATAGCCATAGAATGATCTGTATACAATAGCCAAAGAGGCCTGCTTAGGAGTACACCGTGAAAGGGATGAGAGGGGTCAGGACATGCCTTACTAGCTCTGCCTCAGATGAGCGACGAACATGATCTAAAGAGAAATGGAGTGGAAAGAATAAAGGAGAAGCTGAACCTTGAGCCACCCAGAAATGACCACAAAGCAAACAGAGGGCAACAAGAACAATGAGAAAGAGTCCATGCTTAGACTTCAGTAGCTTCCATTCATTTGTTGGGCATTACTCACTATCCAAACTCTTCCTGATAGACGAAGATGCCTTCACAGAAACACTTGAACAATAGCACAGCATCAAACCTTGATGAGAATGGCAGCCCATCCCTAATACAAACCTTTACTTTTCTATTTTCAACCCCTGAGCATCACTTAGAAAAAAAAAAAATACACTTTCTTTCCAAGACCAAGTTCGCTTATATGCATTGTCTCTTGCCTCCCCCTAGTGATTGCATGTGTGATGTACACTAAGAATCCATTGGTGCAGTTGGAAAACTGAAAGAACCAATGAAAAATAATAACAATGCCTCTTTATACTTGCACAGTATTGAACATTCCTCAAAGAGCTCTCACATGTCTAACAGCTGGTCCCGACAGCAGCCTTGTGAAACACCGACCTGGCTTCAGAGCCGATCAACCAAAACTGGAGGAGAACAACCTAGCGATTTGGAGCCAGACCTGCATTTGGAGCCTGATGCCACCATGCGTCCCTCGGTGATTTCCAGCCAGCGGCTTAGAATCTGTACCTCCTCTTCCGCGGGTGGGAAATGGCGTTGAGACTGTAGGAAGGAATCGGTGAATAGCCCCTTGAGCTCTGTGCCTGGTGTGAGGTGAGGCCCGGAGAAATGTGAGGGTTGTTGCTGCCACTGCTACTGTTGTTGTCCGCACCACCTTTGAGGAGGCCTGTGCACTTCCTTAGAAACCCATTTATGGTTTCTGGCCCTACAGGGAGGCATTTTTTTCCTTGTATCTGACTGAAAAACCTGTCACTCTAACTACTTAAATCTACGTTCTTTTGTTCAATTTTCCTTATCTTCCAGTTATTTCTCCCTTTCGGCCTGGCTTCTGACCTGTCGTACAGTTCGCTTCTGAAGGAGAACCGTGGCATTGCAAGAGTCCTGTCCCGCCATCCCTCAGCTTCGGTCTCGGCCCAGAGCCACGTGGAAACCCCACAGGATGCCCTTCCCTCGGATTCCCTTGGCTCCATGCAAGTCTCTCCATCCACACCCCCCACCCCCGCCCCCGCAACCCGGGAGCTGAGCACAACCGGAAGAGCCCATTCACACCAGGCTTTGCCCAGAACAAATCCTCTTCCTGAGAGACTATATGCCCTGGTGGATAAAGAGGAACAAGTGGCTATGAGAAGGGGCAGGAAAATCCATGGGGAGCTCCTTAAGACTCTAACTCAGAGTTATTATCACTGAGCAAGCTTATAAAATGCATGCGTGTACACACACAAACCCACAGAGGTTCAGAGCAATTTCAGGCTCGTGAGATCTGCTTGGGGGAGTGGGAAGGAACTCCTGTAGTCAGCCACCAAAAATAGCTCCAGCACCTGGACCAAGCAGATGTCAGGATGAAGAGCAAGCAGCTTGTTCCTGAGCAAACACCTTTGACACAACAGGAGTCACCCAGGCCACCCTCGTCACTGGCGCTGGCCTCTGTCTCCGTTTCATGGAAGAGTCAAGAATCAAAGACTCTGCCAGGTTCCTGTAGGGTCTTACAAGAACACTAATGGGGGAGAAAGTAAAAAGGGAAATCGGAGACTGCCGAAACTTCTTCACCCAATGCCTCCTTCCTACCCCCGAAGAAAACACCACCCTGCCCCCTCCAAGGTGCAGGGGACTGGAATTCTCTGCTGTGAGGTTAGAGAACTTGGACTCCAGTCCCAATAGTCCCTGTTCCTTCAGTCAGCCCTGCAAGTCCACGCCTCGGGCCGACAGAATGTAATGCACCAAGGACTCACTCTGCAGACCCACCCCCAGGAGCCAGGGACACATGAGAATC
Source organism: Pteronotus mesoamericanus (assembly GCF_021234165.1). NCBI lineage: Eukaryota > Metazoa > Chordata > Mammalia > Chiroptera > Mormoopidae > Pteronotus > Pteronotus mesoamericanus. Next base: position 31,637,724 of record NW_026555078.1, read on the forward strand.
AGAGATCATCCTGTTTGCATGCAACAAATATCTGCTAGATTGGACCAAAGGGTTCTATTCATATGTATTGGAAAAAAACCTAAGATGCCCCCCAGTGTTAGGTGATGATGGATTAAGGGTGTAAGACCAAGAAGTTGGCAGCTCTTGCCTTGGGAGATGAACATTCCTTGAGCACCTTCTTAGGGCTGGGCACTGTTAGGTGCTTGACCCACGTTTATCCTTAGCCCTCACAACGTCCTATGACAGAGCCAGGATTCCTGCTTGACAGATGCAAAGGCTGGAGCTCAAAAGTAAAGGTCATGTACCCATACCTGCATAGCTTCAGATACAGAATAAGGATTTGGAGCCAAAGCCTGGTTACTTTTAAGTGATCTAATTATAATGCTGACCTTCTAAGAGGTAGTAAATATCATTGGTGAGAGTTGCCACCTAAAAGATGGTACACCCAGTCAGGGATAAGCTTGGTTAAGGCAGCATTAGACAGGCCAGCTGTGCCCGGCTCAGCCCAGTTTGGACACAAGAATCTTGGCTGCAGTGGCCAGGTGGGCAACCACGCCATTCAGAAATTTGGAAGGGACCTTTCACTTAATGAAGGCAGGCAAAAGAACCAGATATACCACATTCACGCTGGGGAGTGGAGCTCAGAACTCCGGGTCTACCTCACATTGCCTGGGCAAAACCTTGTTTGGGCCACTCAGTAGCTGTGTCATCCTGGGAAAGACAATGAATCTCTCTGAGTCTCACTTTTCCCATCTGTAGAAGAGGGTAGTAACAGAATCTACTTCATTTAGTCTGAAAGTTAAATGAGATGATATGCTTAAAATATTTAGCACAGCAGCTGTTGCATAGCAATCACTCAATAAATTTTTACCTCTATTATTACCATCATTCAGTGAACAATCAGAATTATACACAACGAAATATACATAACCTACAGTAGGGTAGACACTGATGTTAACTTCTGATCTCTCCTTGGTAGGAATTGATGGAGAGCTTTAGTCAGGCATGGCTGAAGGAAGTGTCTTCCTTCTCTTCGGTTTTGCCTTTCATGCACATCCTGTTTTATGTGACATACGCCCTCCTCTTTTCCTCAGGCCATGCCTGGGGGAAGGCCAAGGTTCCTGGCTGTCAGTGACCACCAGTGTGATCACTGGAGCTTTCCTAGCTGCTGCCATGGAGTCTGCTGGTAGTACCTCTGGGGGTCCAAGGAAGAGAACCACCAACTGCCCTGCCCGTCAATGCCCCGCCACTGTGACTGGTCCCTATCCTGGGATCAGTCCTTAATACTAATGCAAGGAATAATTAATATGGGCTCCAAGTCCACATATAACTGTAAATATACCTCTATCTACTATATTTTGAAGGGAAGAGAGTTTCTTTCTTTACTACTGCTTGTTAATATGTATGTACAGGGTGCTACAGTATATTCATCAGGGGTCTCCAGAGAAACAGAAGGAATAGGGGTGGGTGGGTGTGTGTGTGTGTGTAATGAGAAAGAGAGATTATAAGAATTGACTCACATGATTATGGATGCTGACAAGTCCCAAGAGTCAGCAAGTTGGAGACTCGGGAGAGCCGATGGTATAGTTCCAGCTCAAAGTTCAGCAGGCTTCAGACCCAGGAAACGCCAATGTTTCAGTGCAAACCTGAAGGCAGAAAAAACCCATGTCCCAGGTCAAAGACTGTCAGGCAGGAGGAATTCTCTCTTTCTCTTGGGAAGGTCAGCCTTTTGGCTCTATTCAGGCCTTCAGCTGATTGGGCAAGGCCCACCCACATTAGGAAGAGCAATCTGCTTTCCTCAGTTGGCTGATTCAATTGTTAATCTCATCCAGAAATACACTCACAGACACACCCTGCATAATGTTCCATCAAATACCGGGGCACCCGTGGCCCAGTCACACTGACATATCAACCATCATGTATGTGCAAGGTAAGGGTTTTCCTCTCTGAGCTGGAGCTGTGACTCGCTGTGACCCCTCCATTTTCTGCCCATGATTTAGCCATGATAAAGGGTTTGCACTCTGCTTTTTCTGGTGGCAAGTCAACTTCCAGACTGAGTATGTACTGAAAAGCTCCCCCTATAACACAGCAGCAAATACCCCCCAAATGAAATTTCCTGAGCAACACTCTCATGAGCTGCAACAGCACAGTGAAAAGGAAATAGCCAAATCTTAGTGTCCAGACCTGGTTTGAATCCTGGTTCTATCTTTTTCCTCTTGGTAGATCTTGGAAATGCTACTTCTTCTCTTCAATCCTCAGTTTTCTCATCCTTAAAATGGGTATTATTAATATCCCACGCTTGGCAGGAAATCAACACAATAAAAGTAACGTGTGTGAAAGACTTGACCCTGTGAGGCAAGTAGTTAGTGGGGCTTTGTCATTATTCCCATGTAACCGCATCAAAGGTCCCGGGATGCAGCCGCTAGAGTGTGGTTTCTGCCCTGCATCTCACCCTGCCTGACCACACAGGGTCCTCCACAGACTCGTGGGCTAACAGTCCTCCCATGGTGCCCCTGATGCTATTCTTGCTATTGGGCTTCATTAATCGTTTCAGAAATCGCTAAGACACAACTCTCCAGAGGCTCCTGCTGTGCCCCAGAGAGCTTACAATTCTTCTCATTAAAAAATGAGCATGCTCGAGTCTTCATTTCTTACTCCAAGCCCTCCGGGACATGTTTAACACAATCATCAAAGCAGCATAACCAGGTGACTCAGTCTTGAATAAAACAGGCTGTCCCTAATCCCATTCCTCTTGAGCTCCCTAAATGAGTTTCCGTCCCACTGTAAATCAAGTCTTCCTTTCCAGGGCATGAGGCTGAGAGCCCTAAACGCTCTCTGCTGCCTGGCTCCTCCCGAGCTCCCCTCCAGTCCATGCTCACCGTCCTCTCTCAGCCTCCCAAGTTTCTTAGTCTCCTGCCCCAACGTCGCTATGATGGTGACAACTGATAACACTATGGGACACTATGTGCTGGACATTGTTCTAAGCAGTTTACATATACAAAGTTATTTATTTCCCACCACAAATTGAAGAAGTGTGTATGACCCTTACCCCTGTTTTTGACATAAGGTGACTATGGCACCAGCATATCCGAGTAACTAACCTAACCCAAGATCGCAGAACTAGTGGACGCCCATGCCCGCCACACATTAAGGAGCTTTCAGCCATCCTTGAGCCCTTCTTCTCCCCCATCTCTTCCCCAAGTCCTTACTAAGTCCTATCCCTTCTGCCTCCTAAATTGCCCCTCAGTCCATTCCTGTCTCTCATCTGCATGGCCCTGCTTGCGCGCAGGTTCTCCTGGGCTCCTGCCTGCATCCTCACCCCTACAACCTCTTCGCTGGTCTCACTGCCACTGTCTCCTTCCAACACCATCTTCCACACAACCATTGACTCATTCAGTCCTTCACTCACTTAAAGAAGTGTTGCTAAGCAGCTATTACATGCCAGGCACTGTAGACACTTTTGGAGTCAACAAAATGGTAAGATCGTCCCTCTCCCCAAGGAGCTCACAGTATTGGGAAAGTCAGACAGACACACCAAAATGAATAAATGCTTGGTGATAATGGAATGGAAGACAATGCAAAATGTAAGGTTGAAACTCAGAGGAAGGATTACAAGTTTCTGTCTAGCATGGTGTACCCATTAGGATTTATTTTGGCTGCAAATCACTATAGAGGTTTAAACAAAATCATGGGTTTGTTCATTTCTTTGTCTGTTTAACATAATCAGAAGTTTGGATGTGGGAAGTCGCAGTTGTAGGCCAAGTTTCAATGACTTCAGAGCCTATTCTTCAGCAATTCTTCTAGCTTGTCCTTCATGGTCACAAGATGGCTGCTGCATCTCCAGCCATTGTGTCTGTGTTCAAGGCAAGAAAAAGAGGAAAAGCAAAAGGGCTAGATCAGCTCATACATTCCTTTGTTCTTTCTTTCTTTCTTTCTTTCTTTCTTTCTTTCTTTCTTTCTTTCTTTCCTTTCTTTCTTCCTTTCTTTCTTTCTTTCTCTCTTTCTTTCTCCTTTCTTTCTTCCTTCCCTTCCCTTCCTTTCCTTTTCTTTTCTTTTCTTTCTCTCTTTCTTTCTTTCAAGAGAGCTTTCACTTTCCCAGAAGCCTCTCCTATACACTTATGCTTCGGGTTCATAGCCCAGAACCGGGTTACATGGCTATCCTTAGCTGCAAAGGAAGCTGAAAAAGTATTTGACTTTTCAGATCCTATAGTGGGAGGCAGCTAAGGAGGAGGCTGAGTATGGCTTTTAGATAGTCAGGTCACCCATGGTCAGGAAGGTTTCAACATAGATATGATGCTTGCTATCCTCCCAAATGTGTCCTCCCAAAAGTCATATGTTAAAACCTAACCTCCAGTGTGATGGTATTAGGAGGTGAGGACTTTGGGAAGTGATTAGGTCCTGAGGGATAATGCCCTTGTATCCCTCTACAGGGTGTGGTCATAGGTGTAAAAGAGATGAAGGTCTCTTCAGTTACAGTAGTCCAACCAGCGGCCCCCCACAGATAGCCACATACTGATCCCTGTACCCTGTGAACATGTTGTTACATGCCAAGAGGGACTTTCTTGAGACAAGATTATCCTGGATGATCCAGGTAGGCCCTAAATGTAATCACAAGGTCCCTGTAACAGAAGGCAAGAAGGCCAAAGGAGGAATTAGGAGATGCGACAACCAAGGCAAGAGACTGGAGCGATACAAGGAAGGGCTCGCCAGCCAAGGGATGCAGGAGGCCTCCGGAAGCTGAAAAAGGCAGTGGAGGGGCGCTCTTCCAGAGCCTCCAGAAGGAAGCAGTCCTGCTGACACCCCAACTTTAGTGAGATTGACGTTGCATTTCTGGCCTCCGGAGCTGTAAGAGAATGAAGTCGTTTTGGTTTAAGCCACAAAGTTTGTGATAATTTGTCACAGCAGCCGTAAGAATCTCTACAGGAGTCAAGGTCTAAATTCTGCGAGCTCAGAATGCTGGGCGGGAGACCCAGCGCAAGGTGAAATCGCCTGTGAGAGCTGTGGCCCCGGCATTGGAGAGAAAGCTCCCCGTGGATGCCCGTTTTTAACAAACCAGAGGAGCGACTAGGAGGTATCTGACTGGAGCAAAGAGAGTATTTCCAGACAGCGTGAGATTCGGCGCAGGAGGGGTATCAGTTTTCCAAAGGGAAGAGTTTTCAGAGGCATGAGGGGAAGGTTCAGGAGAGAAGAAAGCAAGGAGAGTCTCTGAGTCATGAGAAAGCACAGGGCAGTGTGAGGATGAGAGGCTGGGATCTGAACAGGGAAGGTTTAAAATAAAGAGTTGTTACTTATAACAGGGGATGTCCTATACAGGGTAGAAGTCGCTCTGAAGAATACCTTAGGGCTGAGGGGAAGCACCTGGGAGGACAGACTTGGGAGGGGAGGCCCGTGTGGCTGCCACTCAGGGATGGCGGAGAAGTTCACTGGGTTGCTCTGCGCCCCAGCTGGTCCAGTCGCTGGAAAAGCTGAACCCCAGGTACAGGAGACTGGAAACCACAGCCAAGAGCATTTCTATCAGTTTCCTGTGGCTGCTGTAACAAATTACCACAAACCCAACCAGCTTAAAACAACACAAATTTATTCTCTTACAGTCCTGGAGGTCAGAAGTTCAACCTGGGTCCCAGTGATATAAAATCAAGGTGCTGCTAGGACCGGGTTCCAGAGGAGGGAATCCTTTTCCTTGCCTTTTTCAGCTTCTAGAAAGTCTAGTCTTTGAGTTACCAAAAACTCAACTTAGGCATTGGAAAACTAAATATTCTAAAGACTATACTCCACCGGCAACATATCTTTCGGGATAACCTTTAAAAGTAGCAAAATGAAATATGCACTTAAAAGACTTAGCATGGTACCTAGAAAATGGCACTCAGTAAATGTTTGCAATTATTTCGATTCCCACTTGTTTAGTATTATTATCATTAATAACATGACCCAAAGTACACGTTTAATTAGTTGCATTATATGGGCATAGGTCATAATCTAGTTAAAAGTTGGGTGAGATATTCTAAGTATTATTCTAGGATGTTGGGTGAGGTAGTCTAAGGTGGTGAAACAGTTCATACTACACTCCTAAGCCATTCTGAGAATAATTAGAGAGTGAGGCCAGTCGTCTGTTAAGGCTACTTACAACATTCAAACCAGGTGCTCAGCACATGGAAGAAAGTTTTGTATATCTTATGCAAGTGTGGGTGAAAAAAAGCAGTTAGCTTATTCAAAATAGGTATCCAGTTATGGGTAAACTGCTACCAAGATTGATCATTGGAAAAACCCTGTTCCACCTGACCGGACATGTTTTCCCAACAGAGGAACAAGTCCACAGAGACTGTCAACTGAAGGGAACATGAAGGCAAAGACTCTGTAAGAATCTTTACACCTGAGTCTTCATATTATCCTCATGCTGCTGAGCGCATAGGTCATCCTGCCCAAGGAGATCAAAGTCATAACATTGGTTAATGGGAGAATAGCATTCATACATATCTGGGAGGAGGGCATAAAGAAACCCGCCGAAGAGGGAAAAACTTAAGATAACTTGTTTTAAAAAATTACTCCTTGTGTGACATAACAGGAAATATCAAGAAACACAAGAACACCAAAAAACCCAGTAGTTATCACCTGACTTTTTTTTTTGGCTTGTTTTGGGAGAATTCCGCTTTCATGGTTTACTGAACACTCCTCTCTCTCCTTTAGAAATGATATAAAAATAATTGGTGAATATCAAGCAATGTTTGAAAACAAGAAGAGCTGTTATTTGACAAGAAACTGTGAAGAAATTGCAGAAGACAAAAAGCAAGTTGAAAACCATAATGCATGATTTGCACGGTGTGGTCCTCAAACCAGCATCAGCATCACTTGGAGCTTGTTTGAAATGCACATTCTTGAGCCCCACACCCCAGATCTAACGAACCAGAAACACAGTTTGGGAACTGTGGGAATGCGTCATTGACAAATTTGAATTAAACAAATATACAATATCCATTCTTTTCAATTGCTCGGAATATTTACAAATATCGACCATGTGTGTAGTTAGCAACCAAATAATTACTGGAGAAAAATCATTATTGTATTTGATTTGGAGCTTCCTAGAGCCACATTCTTGTTTTGCTTGCACAGCTGGCAAGGAGGAAAACTAGATACAGGGGTCAGAAGAGCCTGCGCAATTTAGATGCTGATGGAACGTCACACAATTCGTCAAAGTAAGTGAATTTCCATTTTCTACCACTATAGCGAATAGATTAAATCAATAATACTGTGTTTCAGTATTTCAGATATTTTTAAAGGAATACTACATTCAGTAGATAAACAGAAAACTGATACTTGACATTCAATGCAAACCCAAGAATTCTGCATTGAATAATAGCTCAGGAAGAACCTGCTCTTACCTCAAAAACTCATAACTTCTTGAAGCTTCATAGCAAGAGAAAGAGACATGCATTAAGGTAAATAAATGTACATGACACCTTTCCCCACCTATTTTATTCTTTTTCCTGTATTCTTTAGATCATCAAAAATAAGTATTCCCCAACTCTTTCTCATTTTCTACCTGAAGAGTTTAAGAGCCAGCCTAATAAAGTAACTTGAAAATTCAAACTATTTCACATAATAACATTACTTCTTGCCAAAACTTAGCATTCTTGCTGGTAGCCTCTTTTATTCTAAAGTAAGACTAAATTATTTTTTTCTCTTTTGGTTTATAGTTTTTCTCAAGTCTCCACAAATTCAGAAAATTGCTGTCATACAGGCTATGTTCCCTGACCTAAATGTAGTAACTCTAGAAGACATTATTTAAAAATCCATGTTGTGAAAAATACATACTCCAAAAATATCTTAAAGGAAATCAAAATAAAAGTTACATAAAATTTTTATAAGTTGGTGACAACTTAAATGTCTCTTAGCAGAGAAATGAACAAATAAATTGTGGCATATCCACAGTTAAAAATGAATTAATAAAAGTTGCAGGCTGATATTGAGTAAATAAAACAAATGGCAAAATGAAGTTATGAAACATTTGAAAACATGCAAAATACTATTACATGTTGTTTCTGGATAGTGTGTATGTATTAATGGTATAACAACATGAAATTAAATGCTAAACAGCATCTTCAGCACAGTAGCCACATCTGGAGAGGGAGGGATGGGACCAGAAAAGTATATGCAAGATGCTTCAACTGTATCTAATTTTTTTTACTAAAAACAACTCAAGAAAATATGCAAGATGTTAATATTTAATATTGTGCACTATGCTTTTTCCCATTTTTCCATGATTTTCTATATGTTTGAAATATTCATGATATTTTTAAATTAAGAAATGAAAGACAATAAAATCACTACATAAAAAAAATCTGTGGAATGCAAAGAACCCACAGGAACACTTACAGCCTAAAATGAATTTTTTTTTTTAAAGAATTAAAAATATATGAACTAGCTTTCGGTATCACTCACCCTTGGCACATGTAGCATTTGGAGTAAGGAAACATCTTTGGACATCAGTCAGCTATCTATGCGGGACAAAATTAGAAACTCATGATGAGGCTTTGACTGGAATGTCATGTATGAAAGAGACATGCACAGATTCTGAATGCCACCAGGGAAGCTCTAAGGAATTAAGATTGACTTTGGAGGTCAATAAAAGTCCCTTTGAAAAATGGCCTGGTACCTTGCTTACATGGTTCACAGTAGTCTTTCCAGATAGGGAATGAAGGTTGCTTTTCTGGGAAATGGCAAAGAACGAACCTCAAAATATTTGGGGGGACCTCAAGAACCTGAGTCAACCAAATCTATAGGTATTTCAGGCAAAGTCTAATGGCAAAGGTGTATCATAGCTTGGCTTCTTAGCCCTGAGAGGCTAATTAAAGCTCAATCCAGAGATTCCTAATGAAATTCGAGCAAAACAGATTTAAGAGTTTATATGCTCAATTGCTATTCTTGCCATATGTGAACAACAGGCCAAATTAATTGAAATTAAACTCAGGCAATGAATTAGTCTTAACTTGGCTATCTTTGATAAAATGAGGATAATTTTAAAGAGAAAAAATTGTTTCAGTAGAAACTATAATGTGCAATCGGATATTATTAGATTCTAGTTTGGTGATTTGCTTTGAAGTTTTATTTTTCACCAGTGGACTGGACGGCATCCTGAACCTCTCTAGTGAGGTGTTTGGCTGCAGCCCTCTGGACTAGGGTTTCCCTTTTTTCTCCAACCTTTGCCTTGGAGTTGTTGGGCACGAAGACTTTTTTTCTGAGCCTTGCAATTCCCGACTGCAGCTAGATGACATACTGTAACTTCGGAGAAATGATCATGACCGCTCACGGCGGGCACGCCACACAGGGAGCTTGCTTGAGCACCTGATGACGTCATCGGGGCAGCTGGGCTGCAGTCCAGGGTAATCTGTCAGATTGTCACCGCCTGCCTTCCTACCAGCAGAAATGAAGTTCCAAGCCTTTCACCTGGTGTTCTTGACTGGCAGCCTTGCAGACTCAAAGACTGGCATAAGGATTGCTGTGATCATCACTTAGGTACAGGTATCCTGGCCTAGTGCTGCTTCGACCACGGCTGTGGTCTCTGCTTCTAACCTGAACCCGGAAAATGCCCCCTCTGAGGCTCAGGGACCGTCTTGGAAGAGGTGGGCATGTGAGATTGTAAAATCCAATTGCCTTATTTCCCTCAAGATTGAGGGATGAACAAAAAGGGGGAAGTTTTAACAGAGAGAAATGCTCCCTCTCTCGGAAGGCCAGCAGTCTAAGAGCTCTGCTATGGATATATGCTAATTAACTAGAGGAATTCTGCTTAAGGCTTGAGCAGCCACTCTGTCAAGCGGAGAGGTGGGGAAATACGCACAGAGAACTCCAGAACTCAAGATCAGTGAGGTCAACAGGGAACAAAGAGATGTAGAAATTTTGTGCTTTACTTTAGACCTCTTTTTGGTGCCTGGCTGTCTACAGCCTCTGTCCACCTCTGTGCTTGACCCATCCTGTTATCCGTGGAAGACAAGTTCCTGTGGTATCACGAGAAAAAGAATTTCCTGAGACCCGCACGGGAAGATGGGGCTCCGAGGTAAACTTCATTGATGTGTCAAATTAAGGGGGTTCTCATCTCCATCCATCTCTCCATGGAGAAAGTCTAATCTTATCTTCAGGAGGGAGCATAAAGGCTACTGCCCAGAGTTTCTGCTTCCTATGCAAGCACGGCCCCGGCCAGCCTCCGGCGACCTTCGAGTGTTTCCAGCTTCAGTCCACCGCTGCGCCGCGGTGTTCCGGCTCCCTCCGCGAGCTGGCACTTGGTGTCTGAATGGCCTCAGCCACGCAGCTCCTAAGGCCACATGGTCATGGCGGGAACAAGCACATGCTCCATGTGAACGCAGGTCAGCCAGGCGGAGGGGGGAGAGGGGGGAGAAGAGGGGGTCGGGGGGTGGGGGGAAAGAGACAGAGAGAGAAAGAGACAGAGACAGAGAGACAGAGAGAGAGACAGAGAGAGAGACAGAGATTTCTTTGTTTCCCTGGGATTATGTTAGTTTGGGTTTGGGACGAGCCTGGTGCTTTTTCAAAAGAACCAATCAACTTCCCAAGCTTTTACAGGCGTTTGATAGGTTTACACTCCCTGCTTAGGCTGACAGGCCTCTGATCCAGCACCTCCCCCTGCACCACCCCTGCCCCCAAAATCTGGTACCAAAGCGGGAAGGGAGGAGCGTTAATCCCCTTGGCAGAGCGCAATGCTGCGGTCCCCTGGAGTGCGAAACCGGTAGTTTCCTGGTGAAGCAAATGGGTTTGCGATCCCCAGATTATTAAACTCACTGTCTAGTGCCCCTTGCTCCCTTTTCTTAATAATTAATAATTAACTAAATACTGATAGTAACACTATCATATCCCATGATATATAAAATGCCTGAATTTTGAGCTCTCTTAATATGGATTTGAGAATTAGTTCTCCCATCTTCTCAATCAATAAAACTTAATTGAATAATGGCCTTTCTTTTGAAGCATCGGGCCCATGAACAGTGTAACAATTTTAGTAATCAAAGTAACTTTAAAATTATGCATGCATCACTGATTCATGAAAATGTCGTCTGAAATTCTGTGATGTGAAAATGAGATAAACTCCAAAGGGTATATGAAACCATTGTTGATAAGTTAGCTTCTTTATATTCAGGAAAGTTAAAAGATAATAAATTGTCCTGGCTATAAATAAAATATTGACATTAAAATAATGCCATGATATTTTTAAAAAAAATGAAATTTGAAGACAAGAAATTGGCAAAGTAACAAAATAAATCCAAAGAAAATAAAAAGATAAAAATGATAAAAACATAAGCAAATTAAACATGAAACAAAATATAACAATGACAAAAGAAGTGCAGATAGGGTTGCCCAGTATATTAAAAACAGTTAGAAAAAAAACCACTCTAGACCAGTAGCTTTCAAATTTTTGGTTTCAGAACTCCTTTTACTTCCTTTTTTTAAAATTGAAGTATCATTGGCATGCCATATTTTACTAGTTTCAGGTGTACAACATAGGATTTGACATTGGTATACCTACAAAATGATCATCAAGGTAAGTTTAGCACTTACCTGTCAACTATACAGTTATCACAGTGTTAATGATGATACTCCCTATGTTACACATTGCAACCCTGTGTCTTATTTTGTAACTTGGAGTTTGTACCTCTTAGTAACCTTCTCTTTCACCTGTCCCTCCATCGCCTTGCCCTCCAACAGTCTACAGCTTATCCTCTGTATCTATGCGTCTGTTTGTTCATTTGTTTTCTAGACTCCACCTGAGTAAAATGATATGGCATATCTTTATCTAACTTATTTTTATTAGCATAATAGCATCAATGTCCATCCATGTTGTTCCAAGTGTTAAGATTTCATTCTTTGCTATGGCTGTGTAATATTCCATTGTACATCCCTTACACTTTTATAAGATTTTGTCTTTGTTATTTCTGTCAATATTCAATGTGCAAGAAATTAAAATCAAGAAAAATATAAATGTTCATTTTTTAACTTATTTTAAAATACCAACATTACGTAACCCTAACCCCACCATTTCTTCACATCGTTTCCATAAATGCTGACTGACTTTGGCTAATATGCAGCTTGTAGATAAACAGCATGTTTGTGTAAGAATTCTAGGAGTGAACTTCAAAAGAAGCAGAGTCCGACCTTCAGGCATTCCAGCTCCGGGAAATTTCTGCTCTTCAACCACGAGACTGGGCTGACACACAAAACCACTGCTTGGCCTGTTTCAAAGTCCTCATCAGAATGGACTGTGCTGGTCTGCACATAAAGAACTTTTCAACTCCTGCCCCTTGATCTTTGTTCTGTTTCCCTCTCCCTCCTTGTAAAAACCTTTGCCTGCACTGAGATATTAAGATGGGCTTTGGGACAAGAGTCCTGCGTCTTCTCAGGTGGCCAGCACTTGAGTAAACACTCTCCTTATACCAGCACCTGTTTTCAAGTATTGGCTTTGGAAGTGGCAGGCAGCTAAACCTGCATTTGGTTTCAACTTTCAACAATGCATATGTTTTTTGTGAAATATAACGTTTTTCAAACAAATGAACCAAAGAGATGCAGTGAGAAGACTGGCACTGCTTTACATGTTTGCAAATTTCTTTAATATCTGGCTTAATAGAAGACAACTGCTCTGCATTCCATCTGTTGTAATAAATTGTTCTGGTTCAAGTATATGAAGAAAATCTGGCCTCATACAGATATGTCATTGGAAAACATAAAAGTAGCCATCTCAGATAATTGCGGATATTCTTTGATACTACAGCAAAACTCAACACATGGCAATTTCTTAAAGATTAGTTACAATATGGAATCCGAATCCCTATCAATAATTTTTTTGCATGTGGTACATTAAAATTCATTAGTTTCTCTTGCTCTTTGAGTGGATCTTTTACCCATGCACGATTCGTTAACATTGTGCATTGACATGTTGGTTCACTGAGTTATCCAAATCTTCCAAATGTTGACACACTTCATTACACATACCCTGAAATCATTTCCATTAGAAATTAAATGAATCTGATCTTGTTTTCACCGCAATAGTGGTGAAAATACAGTAACTACTAATTCAGTTTGGAACCACTGTTTTGATTTTTGTCGACATATCAGTGATTTTATCCATATGGTTCTAACACCATCAGCAAAGAAGGCAAATAACAGCACTGTGAGGGTAGTTTTCACCTTGCTGACTCCTATGATGGGATCTTGAGGATTCCCAGGGCTCTGAGAACCACTGAGGTTGGCAATCCCTTGGGAAGTACAATCAGGAGAAAATGAGAAGCTACACTAACATCTGGAACAACTGCAGGTAAAGAAAACTATACAGCCCTAGCCATGTAGCTCAGTTGGTTAGACCATTATCCCACTACACCAAGGTTGAGGGTTCTATACTCAGGGCACATAAAAAAAAAGCAACAAAAGAATGCATAAGTGGAACAACAGATTGATGTTTCTCTCTCACACACTTTATCCCTTCCTCTCTGAAATCAAACAAAAAAAAAGTTTTAACGATGTATTACTTTTTTTAATTGTAAGACTATACCTATATATTTATGTGACCATATATTCAATATGTGAATGTTTGAGTAAGTCAATCAAGCCAGAAAGCTTAGGTTGGAAATTGGAATCCTCTTTCCTCTTAGTAGCTGTGAGACTTTGGACAATATAATTACTTCCCTGTGCCTGTTTCCTTAGCTATAAAATGGAGATGATGCTAAAGGCACTCCAATATTTTGGTGAGAATTAGTTAAAGTGCTTAAAAAATGTCTGGCATGTGGTAAGTTGTATAAGTGGTATGTGTTAACTCTCTTGTAGAATTCCACCAGTGAATATGAAATGGCCCTATTTTCAATGAAAACATGACAAAAATCGAGTCAAGAATAGAAAAATCAACCAACCAGTTGGTTGAACAGCCTAGACTCGGTCTCATTTTACCCACCATGATCTTTGACCACATTCTGCAGCATGTCCCTCTTAAGCACGTCCTGAGCAGGCCCCACGGTTGCCCTCTGACTTTGGCTAGTATGAGTCCAGCCCACCCGTTTCATACCCCATCTCCCACGTCCCCCCAGTTCCGGCTTGACTACCTGCCTTAGAATCTGTTCTTTAACTCATTTGCCCTCCATCCTCTGGGGACCCAGATGAGGAAGGGAGAAAGGGACAAACATCTCTTTATTCAGCTGAGGTGCAACTACAGCCCTTCCCTGACGGTCACTTCTTCCTTATTTACACATGCCATCTGGGAAGGCCCCATGAATGGCAGGTGTCCACACGCCCTCCACTCTGGGACGCAAGACACATGGAAAATCTAGCCCTGGCTCAAACTGGGCAACACAGGTTCTGCCCAATGGTGCACACCCTACAGCCTCTCCCTGCTGGGTGAACACCTGCAAGCCACTGAAGCCTGGGTGCTCTACACAGCGTCACTGCCCTCCAGGGAACTTGCCAGCGTTGCCACACCAAGCAAGGTTCCAGCTTGGTTCATAGGCCTCCCCTCACTCCCCACCCCCTTCCACGTCTCTCCATTCTGTTTTGGGGGTAACAACTCTGCCGCCAGCTACACTGATCTTTCTCCTCCCTGTTGGTTCTCCCCGCAGTAATTTTCTTAGGGCTTCCTACCTCGATGGGCTGCAGTTGTGGCAAGGGGAGCCACTAGAGATCGAGGACACACGGCTTCCCCTTAGGTTTGATGCTCCCTTTCTCTCCCAGGGATCTTAATAGTACATGGGGCAAAGGTGGAGAGTTGGGGATGAATGCGGCAAGTAGGCTAGTGTGGCCTTTCATCATTCAGGGTAACTAAGAAACTGGGAATTCTTAACATAGAGGGGAATGGGCTTTGAGAGAGCATGGAGCAAGCTTGATATATGTGAATAACCGAATGGGAGTGTGATATGCTTTTCCTATGTGTCTGCAGTAAGGAAGTAGGACAAACTGATGCAAGTAACAGGAACAGAATTTTAATGTAACTTAAAAACCATTAACTCTCTCATATTGGAATAGGGATGCTGTGAAATTCCTGCTACTTCAGAGGCAAAAAGATGAATGTGTATTTGGCTGGGATGTTGAGGAAGAGGACACGAATTAATAAGACACTGGACTGAGTCCTCTTAGTCTCTTACAAATATTTTATTTTTTAAAAAAATACATCATAGAGTGAGGTTGAAAAATAATACAGTTATACAATTCTTCTTAGGAACTAAGCTCTGAAGGGAGAGAAAAGTAGCAAGAAAAAGTTGTCAGTCAGAAGACAGCATTTTTGTTTGTTCTTTTCAGGTGTTAGAGACATATGTATCTTTATAGGCAGAGAGAAGGAAAAAGAGGGAGAAGACGCTGATACAGTATCTGGCCTCCAGCTCCGTGTCCCAGTGGTTTGCAGAGAGCAGCCAGGCAGGGCCTAGGAAGCCCGCGTCCCCAGGCAGTCGCCCGGGCCCACAGCAGCCTCTTCCCTTCATCTCTACACACCTTAGAAATAGTATTTGATACGTGTGCTATGAGGTGACAAGGTTGGGAAGCAATACTTTAGGTAATCTCTAAGCTAGAGAAATAAATTTCACCCATTCATTTATTTAACTAGAGCACAATTAAGTATCAGGCACTTTCTCAGAGCTGGGGATACAGCAAAGAACAAAAGAGAGGATTCCTGCCCTCGTGGAGCTTACTCTGTGGTGGGGGACTAGGGAGTGACCGTGTATATATTGGAAGAGTATAAATGTTATGGGCAAGAACAGGGGACAGGGAGGCAGGGGGATACTGGATGAACAGGAAAGACGTGATAAGAAAGGTGCCATTTAAACAGATCTCAAAACTGTGAGGGAGCAAGTCAAGACAGGTATCCAAGAAAAGAAAGCTTTACGCACAGAACAGAAAGTGGAAAGTCCCCATGGTAGAAGTGCGACTAAAACAGCGGGGTGGCCAGGTACTTTAATGCTTCGATACTCAACTGCATGATAATTCGTCAGTGTGTTTTTAGCATCTGAAAGGCTCAGTTTTTCATCCAATTATTTAAAAAAAAAAACAACAAACAAAACTTTCTTCAACAACAAAAAAGGTAACACATGTAAACTGTAACACAGTGCCTGGCAAGAAGGAAACTAAAAAGTTAATTATTATTACTTAAAATAATAGGAAGAGTAAAAAATAAAGTGGAGCCCCTCAGCCTGAAGTGGGGTGGTGAGCCTGCCCCGCCCCGTGCTTGCCGGGTCCTGGCTGCAGCCCGCAGCTCCGCTGGGCGGGGGCGCACTGCGCAGAGCCGCCGAGGGGACGTGCTCCTGCAGAGGACCACACAGGCAACTATACCTATCTCACCTTGGCGGAAGGCTGCAATTGCTGATTGTGTTCTAAATTCTGCTGTCTATAGACCTAATAAAATCTGTTGAAAGCGCAATGAAATTAGAACAAGTCTGAATAATAAGCATCCCTTTATTTGCTGGCGCCATTACAAAAACCGGTTACATCAGCAACAAAAAGTGTTTGAGTTGAAGTCAGAGGCAGTTACTCCCCAAAATGTTCAGTAAAACAGTGTGCAATATCAGTATTAAAATGTTAAATTTTACATTGTCTTTACCACTTTTGATCTTCTGAACAATTTTATTGAGCAAAATAAGATAAAAGATTACATGTTTATTTTATCTTCAGGAATGTAAAGGTCTAATTATTCAAAGTTTTATTATAAAACTAAACTCTGAAGGTGTCTACAGAGTTGGCTTTTTTTTAATCTTTAAATCAGTAGTCTAACAAGGATTAGAAAAGACAGAGCTCTGTTCAGTGTTTCTGACGAAGTAGAAAGGGTGAAAACATAAATAAGGCTTTAATTTGGCAAAATATAATACAATGCCTCCTGTTATCCTTGAATGAACAGTTTCCCAATTACTTCACTCTGCAAAAGATCAGAAAGAAATAAATTCATTTTAAAACAGAAAAACAAAGGGCAATCAGAAACATCTATCAAGCACTAAAACTACACATTCCATTTGATCTAGCATGGTCCTTTTGATTAGGATCAAGGCAATTAAGATTAATTGTAATCAAAAACAAGAGAAAAATCTCAAGAACTCAGAAGAAGCTTTTACATAGATTTTAAAATATGTGAGCCAAAACCTTAGACTGAGAATAATATAAGGACTTTAAAATCCTATTTAAAAACATTTAAGAGAAAAACATTGAGAATCCATTTTTATTAGTTCTACTCAAGAGAAATGTAAAGCTCTTAAGGTGGGCAGCACTGAAAAGAGAGGCTGAAATTTACAGCTCTCCACCCCAGAGTACATAGGTTCAGACAGAGATTTTTCTGAAGTTATATGAAGCTTTCCAAGTCAGACAGAATGACTGATGAGATGAAACTTCAAAGGATTTTACCAAATCATGTGAATATTGATTGGATTTTGTTTTGGGAAAAATTAAAGATCTTTTGGGTATAACTGAAGAAACTTAAACAAATATGGATTTAACACTGGATGATATTATAAAACTACTATTTTATATCTTTTTGGATGTGGGTATAATTGAAAAGATATATATGGGTTTAATACTGGACGATATTATAGAACTACTGTTTCTATTTTTTTGGATGTAACAGTGATACTATGGGTTTGTAAAAGAATGTCTTTGTTCCTAGGAGATGTACATACAAATACTTAGGAATAAAATGTCATCAGGATACCTGAAAGCTACTTTCGAATGGTTCCATATCAACAAAATATACAAACATATAGAGAAAGATGAAGCAGATTAAGGTGTGTACATGTACTGTTCGATACTTCTTTATATATGAAATTTTTCAAAATAAAAAGCTGAGAGGAAAAGATACAATTAGAAAGTTAAAAAGCAAAATTATCATTGGCTATCATGTTCTCTAAAACAAGACTAACCGATCAGAAAGTCTAGATATTAAACTTAGGAAGTGCTATGTAAACACATTACGCAAAAGGAAAACCTGATCCATACAATAATAGTTAAGAGTGCAGAGGAAAAAGCCAGTTTTTATCTGCTAACTCTGTACTTCAGTAGCACTACAAAAGAACTTTTTTTCTTTCAGAAGCAAGACACAAGAGCAACATATAAGAATCTATCTATCAATGGGAAAAGGGAGAACACATACACACACACACACAGAACTTCACCTCAGTTTTTTCTGGATAACACTGAGAGCCTCTCTAATTCACTACTGACAAATCAAATAACAACTTAAGGAAAAAGTCAGAATTGACTAAAGAAACTCTAAGAAGCTGGGAACAAAGGATTAGACAGAATGAGGAGAAAAGAAATAAGGGGCAACAGCAATCAAAGCACACGGTGCCCAAATCAGGGATAACGGCCCTGGCCTGTGTGGTTCGGTTGGCTGGAGTGTCGCTCCGAACACCAAATAGGCTGTGGGTTCACTTCATGGCCTGGGCACATGCCTGGGTTGCAAGTTTGATCCCCAGTTGGGACATGTATGAGAGGCAACCAACTGATGTTTCTCTCTCACATCAATGTCTTTCTCTAAAAGCAATGCAAAAATGTCCTCAGGTAAGGGTTTAAAAAAAAAAAAAAAAAAGAGAGAGTACAGGTCCTGGGCCCAGACCATCTTGATTTAAATCCCAGCTCACCCAGCTACTAGCTGTGTGATCTTGGGCATGTTACAGAACCAATTTTGTGTCTGCTGTAAAATGGGAATTAAAAAATTAATAATACCTACCTCCCTACCTACTGTGCTGGGTTGCTGTGAAGATTAAATGGGTGGCAGTGACCATGTGTCAGAAACATGCTCATGCTTAGAGGAATACTCATGAAGCGTCAGCTATTAAAATTATCACCCTCCCTCCACAGGATTCCACAAACTGGTTCCAAAGTAAGGAAATCTCAGTGTTAGGGTCTGAATGTTTGTGTCCATCCAAAATCCCTATGTTGAGATTCTTTAACTCCCAATGTAAATGGTATTGGGAAGCGGGACCTTTGGAAGACTCCACTGGCATGAACAGGATTAGTGCACTTATGAACAGAGTCCCAGACACCTCCCTCACCCCTGCTGTCCTGTGAGGACACCATGGGACGATGCTCATCTATAAACCAGGAAGCAGGCTTCACTAGACACTGAATCTGCTTGTGTCTTGATCTTGGACTCCCCAGCCTCCTGTGAGAAATAAATTGTTGTTGAAGCCACCCAGCCTATGGGATTTTTGTTACATTGGTCCAAACAGATCAAAACACTGCGGTGACGACAGGTACACAACACTCAGAGCGCTAGGAAGGCAGACAAAGATTAAACATAAGGAAAAGTTGGTATCTGGGAACAAAAAAGTGTACTATAAAATACTAGTGGTTACCAGTCCAAAGTTACAAGCAATTACATTTAATTAAAAAAAAAAAATTCCCAAAATGGAGATGATAGCCTTCTTTGGGGGGGGGCGGGGAGTAGGGGACTATCAGAAGGGGGAAGGAATAGGAGAAGGGTGGGAAGACTTATACACAAGAAAAGTTAAAGTTTTACAAAATAAAGATAAATGATAAAATACCCACCCCTACAGAAATGCTAAGTACTGTGTATTAGGATTTAGAAAACTAAATTACTCTAGATCACTTCTCTCATTTGTCTTTTAAAAATAGGTCCCCCCCCCCAAAAAAAAGGAAAACCCTTTCCCTTTAAAAAAAGGGTTATCTTTTAAAAAGTTTCTTGATATCAGATATTAACCTGTTACTTACACTCTGATGATTAAAACATATTTACAATTTAATTATCCAGTAGTAATTTTAAACGATTTCACAAGAGGGAGGATATACTGAGCAAAAATGATTGCTTAAGTTAAAAACCTGAGAGCTAACACAAACTTTTCAACAAAGAGCTACGGAAAACAAGGGATCAGTGCGGAGGAGTTAGCATTGTCACTGCTGGGTGGAGTGTACGGAAGAAGCAGGGTCTCAAGCGCCGAGTGGCCCACTCCCTCCATACAGCTCACCCTCTCCTTCCTGATGTACTGCTCCTGCTCAGCCACCCCTTTCACTTGCCCAATTTGGACTTAAGCTCATCCGCTGACAAAAGAAAGCTGAGTTATCACTTACGGGAGCTGCCTGTCAAACAGATCCCTTATAGCTGTGTTGCCAGAGTATATGTATTTATTTTAACAAGTTACTATAATTTTATAAATCAGGGCCAAAAGGAACCTGAAAAATAAAAGTATCATTACCAATGATCAGTATAGATGTTAAATGTAATCTGATTTAAGGCAAATGTGGAAACAGGCAAATCAAAAATGGTTCACAAGATGTGTATGAGCAGCCCATGTGTTTGGGGGGAAAAAAGGAATTATTAAAGAACACCTTTGAGAGGCTGAAGAGAGACTGCTGACGAGGTCTAAGGACAAGAGGTAGTAGGTAATCTCAAAATTGCTTTAAACTCTTGGAAATGAAGCCCTTGCCTTACAACACAAAAGCCTATGGACTGACATCTGCATATTAAGCACATTTCAAAACTATTTTCAGTATCTTACATGCAAAAGAAGGACCTGTATTAGATCTAGCAATTAGGAAATCACTAATGACATCAGCAAAAACAGGTTTCATTGGAATGGCAGGAAGAGAAGCCGTTCTAGAGTGGGTGAATGAGTTAATGACAGGAAGCAGAGTAAGAACAGTGGTGGGTGGGGCAAGGGAAAGTGGTGGCGGGAAAATGGAGACAACTGTACTTGAACAATAAAAAAATTAATTAAAATTTTTTAAAAAGAATACTTTCTTATTTTAAGAATCTTTGTTAAAGAATGTAGTAATTAATATATATGTATATGTATGTGTATATATACATACACACACACACAGTGGTAACGTAAAGGAAGTGCATGGTGAACATAAGACATCTCTGAACATGTTTTCAAGACTGAACAAAAGGAGCATGAGGAGAGAAGAAAGTAGGACTCAGGACAAGGGAAGGAGAGTTTTTCTGTGAAGCAGGACGCAAAGGTATTCCTAATTTGAGGAAGGCAGTAATGTGGCAGAAGTGTAACTCTAGGCAACTGAAAGGTTGGCTGACTAAGACTAAAAGATTACAGAACAATTATTTTTGCTGACAGGTTAAAACAACGAGCTGGGTTTATTTGGAAGGTGTTTGTAAAGGCAACTGACCTAAAATAAATAACATTTTAAAGGAGAGTGTATGCTAAGGCAGGCCAGAAGATAATCATTCGGTAAATGCAAGACAGAATGCCCCTGTAATAAAAATGGCAGTCCATCCCAGCTTCTGGAGGACACCTAACCCACCCTGAGGTCTCTGTATAGACTGAAGAGTCTCAGGTATGGGTTCTGAAAAGGAAAATTCAGTGATGAATTGCCCCTTTGTGTTGCACAGGCCACTCACCAATCTCCAGGATACCATGATTATTTTAGAACTGATAGCTTTAAAAGACGAATATCTCAAGTATTCAGTGCATACTGGAATATCATAATTACCCAAGGCAGTATGACTTAAGTCATTCTTAAAACAGGCAAAACCCAGCAATCAATCAATCAATCAATCAATCAATTTTACTCACCAGCTGAAAGATAGGTCATTTTAAAAGTATGTACATTTTAAATTTATTTTTAAATTACAGTTGATATATAATACCAGTCTCAGGTATACAACAGTAATTCAACATTTATATACCTTACAATGTGATCACCACGGTAAGTCCAGCAACCACCTGTCAGTGAACATAGTTATTTTACTACTGTTCTTACTCTCTATGCTATACATACATCCCTGAAAGCCATTCTTAAGTGCCAACAAATCTGTTAGTGATGGGCTTATTTATCTTCAATTAAGGCCATCACTTCAGAAGTTAAAAAATGGATCTGATTACCTGTAAGCAAACAAACAACCAACCCCATCCCCAGCTTCCAATTTAAAGAAATTGTGATGACCTGATTTTTAGTTAAGAATCTTAACTTAGTAAAAACATTAGTCACTTGCTTTATCAAATCATTAAAAAAATATTGCACAGATACTTTATCAAACTTAGAAGAAGTTGCAGATATTATGACAATGAACAAAACTGTGTAAACAAAGTTACAAGAGCATCTGTTTTATGCAGGGGGCAAAGGAGGCAAAAATAAAGCCCTTCCCCCACCAAGCTACAAGACCAAAATATGTCCAAAGTAGAAATAAAACTCCCAGACAGCTGAAGCTGTCATCTGGAGATTCTGAAAGAGATAAGGGGAAATATTTCCACTAGGGCAATGACAGCTCCTGCATTTATAATAAACACACCCTACACATACATTCACATACTCACACTATGTCAATTACCAGTAGACAGTAATACTTGTTACTCTTACCTAATACAGGGTAGTGTTCTTTCTCTGTGAGCTGTTGATTTATTGCCTGAAGCAACTGTTGCAACTGTGTTACAGTCTGAATTAGACTTAAAGACACTGTCTCCTTCTCAGAAGACTCCTAAAAGATGGAAGTAGTTAAAAACTCCAAACATGAGAAAAGGACATTTGTAGTCAAAACCAGAAAATTTTTATTTTAAATACAACATAAAAAATCTGAAAAATGACATAAAAATCAACAATAAAAACCACACAGTGTTTGCTACCTAGTGATGCAAATTAGATTGCACCAAAGAAAATTGTCATAAATGTTGTCACTGACCCACAAAGGGAAAAATCTAGAATCTATGACCATCAAATATAAATTCCTTTCTTTCCTCATAAAAAAAAATTTTCCGGGCACCAAAGAAGAGAATATTCATAACAACAGTAAAAATATATTGAGCTCTTACTAAGTGCTAAGTGCTGTCGTGTTACCAACTATTTTAAGTGTCATATAGTAATTCACTTAGTCCTTTCAACAACCTTACAACATAGGCACTATTATCATCACTGCCTTTTACAAATGGGGCAACTAAGCACAAAGAGGCTAAGGAATTTGCCCAAAGTCACGTAACTACTAAGTAGCAGGGCCAGGATTCTAACACAGGCAGTCTAACCACAATACTTCCCAACACAAACCTTAAAATCAACATAATATCTCACTAAGCTAAAGTGAAAACAAACATTTATAAAAACACTGCATTTCAAATATAGGATATCAGTTAAGAAAGCAATGTAATTGACGGAAGCATATTACAAAGGCATTTTTTAAGTGATAGATGGATCTTGTACATGTTTTTTCTTCACATAGCTTATATACTCCAGGGATTTGAAGTTAAAGAAAATGCATACCATTTCTGGAGAAACATCACTATTCTCAATAACAGTCGTATCTCCAGCAGCTTTTACTATTTTTGACTGAATAAGATCCACTGACTGTTGAGCCTGTAAGGAAAGCAATGTGGTAGTTTCCAAGTACTACAACTGATAATTAAATGCAACAAGACCAAAAAAATGAGTAATTTTCTGTACATGTGTAGCCACTTTGTACATGATTAAAGCTCTTTTAAAAACACAATGAAAGCCAATCTATTCAGTTTTTTCTCCAAAATGAAAACAGTTTCCTCTCTCACCCAGATTATTAAAAACACATGGTTCACTGTGTTAAACAGTTCAAACAATACGCAGCTGATATTTAAGTTAACATAAGTCTAGTTTAGGGGTCAACCAAATCTGGCTTGTTTTGGTACAGCTCACAAGCTAAGAATGGTTTTTACATTTTTAATGGGTTAAGTTAAACAAACAAAGAACAGCATGTGAAAGAAAGCATAAATGGCCCTCTTCTGTGTATACAAAGCAAAAAAATTTATATAAATGCTCTTTAACTTACATGTTGTTTTATACACGTGCTTGTTTTATAAAGTATTTTGTTAACTTTTTTCATGTCGGTAACTATTTATTAGAATTTCCGATCAAGTGTTACGCGGTATTTCCATACAGATGTGGGGCAGTTCACTGTCACCTACTGCTGTCATTTCAGCCGTCATAAATAACATAGCATGTCCACTATCTTTCAGTACCTGTTTACTATCCTTAAAACGCCTTCTGAGAAACTAAACTGCTAGGCTAAAACTGCATGTTTTATAATTTTTGATCCAGAGGTCAAAAATTAAAATTACATACCAAAGTAGATTAGACCATTCAGCCTTGATATTGTATCACGTACCTAAGTTTTGAGCTCTGAAACAAACTTCCTAATAACACATTTTATCTACTAGTAACAATAATACCAAAATAATTTGAAGCAATTCTGGATTCCTAGACTTTTGCATAACATGATACTGAACCAACAAAATATTGGGTTGGCCAAAATACTCACTTAGTTTTTTCTGTACAGCAGCTCTTGTAAGTGTATAGTTGTCTTAAACTTCATTCAAAACAACTCTGTATTTTGACAGCTGTCATATCAGCATGCATTTAAAAAAACATCAATATTGGTGAATTTTTGTGTAGCCACTTCAATATTGAAGAAGGAAGAAAATAAGCAACACTTCTGATGTATTATGCTTTATTAATTCAAGAAAGGTAAAAATGCAACAAACACAAAATTTGTGCAGTGTTTGGAAAAGGTGCTGTGACTGATTGAATCGTGTTAAAAGTGGTTCGTGAAGTTTCTTGGTACTACTGACATTTTGGTCAAATAATTCTTTGCTGTGGGGTTGTCTTACGCACTGGAAGATGTTTAGCCGCACCCCTGGCCTCTACCCACTAGAAGCCAATAGCCAACATATTCAAAATATCCAAATCTAAAGTTATTGGTGAAAATGAAAATTGTGTTTTTTATTTTATGGAAAAACCATACAGGGTTTTTGACCAACCCAATATTTCTTTCAACTTTTGAACAAGTAACATATTTCTTTTAGTAATGACTATGTATCCTATGAACAATTATAACTCTAAAGCATCTTTCATAATACATGTGAATTACACTTTGAAAAATACCTCAAAATTACAAATAACTTGTCAACCTAATGCAAAAAATAAAAAATGTAATCCTAAAAACTGCCTATTTATATGGATTAAGAAAAATATATCCCCACAAAGAAATAAATGAAAGGAACAAACTTCTGAAACATCAGAGGTCTATATACATCTTTTAGATCCATGAAGATAAAAGTACATAAGCTAACTGCCCCCAAAATATATGGATGTAACCAAATTTTTTAAAAAAGAATAACTTCAATTAAATTTAAAGTTTATTCTATACTTTATAAATCAATTAATTACACAAATGTGATGAAATGATAAAGCAAATTAAGAATGAAAAAACACCCTGCGATCCCCACTTCTGGAAATATATCCAAAGGAGCCCAAAACAATTAATTTGAAAAAACATAAGCACCCTTATGTTCACTGCAGCATTATTTACAATTGTCGAGGTATGGAAGCAGTCCAAGTGTCCATCAGTAGATGAGTGGATAACAACTATGGGACATTTATACAATGGAATATTATTTGGCCGTGAAAAGGAAGAAAATCTTCCCCTTTGTGACAGCATGGATGGACCTGGAGAACATTAGCTAAGTAAAATAAGCCACTCAGAGAAAGACAAACACTGTATGATTTCACTCATGTGTGGAATCTAATGAACAAATTGAACTAACAAGCAAAATAGAGACAGATTCATAGAGAACAGGATGACAGCTAAGGGGGCAGGGTAGAGGGTTGAGGGACTGAGCAAAAAGGAAAAAAGGACTCACGGACATGGACAGCAGTACAGTGATTGCAGGGAGGAGGGGAGTATAAGGAGACTAAATGGTAATGGAAAATTAAAAATAAAAAAACTTTTCAAATAAAGAATGAAAAAACAAGCCAAAAACTTCAGTTCCAAAAACTGTATAACAGTTTAAATTTATAAACACATTAAAAAATGCAAAAAAATAAATACAGAATTAACAGTATGTTTGCTTAAGATTCAAGGCACAACATAGTTTGATGATGTAACATCTTCTTACCTTATGCAAGTCACCAGCTACCTTCTGTCTTTCATTTTGTTCAGTTCTAAGTTTTGCACGTGTTTCATTTAACTGTGTTTTTAACTGTGAAAATAAAAGAACACTATAATTAACTTTATTTTCATCCTTCTTTGATTATGCTTAGACCTCTAAGACTGAAGAATGAATGAGAAAGAATGGAATCTCTTAACAGTTATTTTGCACAGTGGATTAGCCAGTATGCTGCACCAGATGCATAGAAAAGCTAAGCAGGGGAGGCTGCCATCGGGTAAAGCTAAATATAGGAAAAGATATAGAAACAAACTAGAATAGAGTAGAAAGCTGCAAATATAAAAACAAAACCATCAAATTCTAGTAAAATGCCTTCAAAAACTGTTACTATCCACTATTCATAAAGTAGTTCATTCATATTTAAATTATTCCAAATTAAAAGGCAAGTACTCAGAAATTTTACTAATTAGTTTTTAAAGAATTTCTTGACCTATACAGTTATGAAAATTCAATTGTGTAACACTTTAAAAGACACTGAACAGAAGATTACAAATCCAGTTAACTGAAAACTTTAAAAATTTA
The DNA here is from genome assembly GCF_021234165.1 of Pteronotus mesoamericanus. Lineage (NCBI taxonomy): Eukaryota > Metazoa > Chordata > Mammalia > Chiroptera > Mormoopidae > Pteronotus > Pteronotus mesoamericanus. The sequence continues at coordinate 31,664,135 of NW_026555078.1, forward strand.
AATGTTGACCACCCTTTAAGACATCACTGAAGAGACCAGGGCAAGACCACACTGGCCTAATAATACTATCAAGAAACGTCTTAAGATATATTTCTCAATAACCAACTTGTCAAAAGAGTAATGAAGCTCTTTAAAACTCTAGTGACAATATATAATGCCTCAAGTCTTGGTAACTGCTCCGATTACACATGAGTAAGAGAAATGGGCTACACTGACCAAAAAAAAAAAAAAAAGAACTGTCTTATTTAAACTCACCAAGCTAATTGATTTAGCCTCCCACCCACAGGCATGACATTCCATACAGGTCTGGAGACCCAAAAGGGGGAAATACAAGATGCTGACACATCCAACCGGAGGGAGAGTTGGTGTGGGACATTTCATGTGGGAATTTTATTTTTAGAACTCTAAATACCCAACTTCTTCAGTTTTTGTTCCTTTACTTTAACTCTGATTAAATATACCAGAGATTATTCCTTTGGCCCAAGAACACACATTATATGTATAGGCAAACAAGATAATTTTATCTTAAAATGCGGCAACAGTTTCCCTGAACAAACAAAAACTAAAATAAAGATTACAAACTCAATGCAACAAAAACACCTCTAGACAGAATAACCTCTAGACAGAAGTTGAGGAGCAAAAATTACAAAGGGAGCAAGCACCCGGCTGAATGAGGACTCAACCATGATCCTGTGGGTTTGATGACACTGCTGGAGTCAGCCAAAAAGCACCAAAGTTAGAAGTACTATCTCCAAGAACTGTAGGAGAAATTGTTTTCTGAGAACATACTCTAGAGTAAGGCTTACAGCTATGGCATAGCACAGCTCTCATCTGTACAATGTGCAGTTCACTTATGTATAAAACTAGTTTCACACTGCAGTGGAAATAATTCAATTAATGTAAAACGAAGATAAATAAAACAAAAATTTTACTTCAAAAATAAAGAACTGGTGGGGGGGGGCACCTATATTTGTACATTCCATAGAGCCCTATTCTGAAAACTTATTCCCATAAATTGCTACCATAACACAGAAGACCAACTACAAATGAGTAAGTTAAGAAGTTTTCTTTGGTACACACACCAGTACCAACAGGAAAAATGCAAACTGGGCAGGATTAACTTGGATTAAGGAAAAAACTCACTGTAATCTTCCTAGAGTTCATTCAGGTACTTTAAAAAATCTAATCACATGCTGTAATAATTTCTAAGTCACAGAAAAACATGATTGTTTTTGAAACATACTACAGGATAGTCATAATTACCTAACAACTAACCCTGTCACAATCCTATCAATTTCTGGAAATTTAAGAATGGGAATACAGAGTACTCTATGTCTTTATAAGACATTTAGCTAACTTTAGTTCAATCTTTTAAGTCTATAGTTTTATGATTGCTATGTCCTAAATGATATGCTTATCATAAAGAATTTCACAAGCTTTTTGTTATCTATAACCTATAGAAAGACCATGTAAAATAAGAATCTGGGTGGATTATTACCCTTGAATAAAGAGGATGGGATGCATCTTCAACTTTTAATAATCTCCTTCCTCATTAAAAAAAAAAGGTTAAGTTAACTATAAAACTCTGAGAAGACGATCTTCAGAAGCCAGTCAGTGTTTATCAGCTTATTTCATTTCTTTATTCATAATGCTAAGAAATTAAGTTTTATAAAAAATGGAAAATTTTTTGAGCAAGAGTTGCAAGCCGAACATGCCATTGTTAGGAGCTAAGAAAAGAAGAATCATCTTAGGAACCAAGAAAAGGAAGATCACCTTAGGAGTCATCAGAATATGAAGATAATCTTAAACTTGCAAAAAAATGCCAAGCTAAAGATGTTAGCATGGAGAAAAAGTTTGGATGGTTTCTCTGCTTGTCGACAAAAGTGTTTCCAGAGCCTACTTGATACCCAGTGGAGAACAAGCTTCTTACCAAATTTAGCTCTTCATTCTGTCTTACTGCTTCAGAATATGAATCATCAAGTTTTTTCTGCAATTCAGTCAACAGATCTTTCAGCTGCAATGAAGTTTAGAGTTTAAGATTGATCTCCTTACAGTAGTCCATGTTATGTATGCTACTTGGAAGCTTTGCCACAAACAACTAACACTGACGTATTTTATCAGTCTGTTATAAACTGAATTTAAATTGAAAAGCAAGGTTGAAAAAATTCTACTATAAATACCTCTCTGACTTCTGTAACGTAGGTAGACCGTTCAATTTCTGCCTTCTCTAGTTCCATTTCCAAACTCTCTCGTTCTCTTCTCAGCTAGCAATGCAACGAAGAAGGAAAAGTTAACAACACATTCAACATTTCCTCTTATGATGCTTCCCCACAATGGAGAGTTATGACACTTGAGTATAAAACTGTATCACCTCAAAAACTACAAAGATATTCTTAAATGCCTAACAACTACGTCAATAGATTAAAGAAGTCTTTAAGACACAGATCTTAAGAAAAACCTCAACGGTTAAAATGAGTCCACAGGTTACAAAACAAACAATGAAATAACATACATTTTCAGTATCTTTATTTTCTCTTCTTAATCGCTCTAGCTCTTGTTCCAAAGATGTGAATGACAACTGCATCTGAAATGTGAAACAATTGTATGACCATGTAAACCGCCAAGAATATAGAGGCTTCTATCTTCTAGAATTTTAATCCACTGGACACTTCAGGTCTTGAAATGCATCTCACTTAAATCCTTACTGACTTTTAAAGGATCTTAAAAAATGAGAGCATCACATTTAACTTGATTTACACTGCATTCAAAACCCACCCTATTTGCATGCCATTATATGAGGCCCTGCTGGGAGAGCTTAATGTTTAAATAATTAACTGATAACTGACTGTATTTAACCCCCAAATGCATTAACATAGAATACCATCAGCATCCCTAAATTCTGCACAGGTTGGCCCAGGAAAACAAGTGAACAACATATGACACTCTACCATGCCCAAGTAAATGGATAAAAAATTAAGATTGCACAAGAACATTCAGGTACCTGAAGAACAGGGCTTACTAACTTTTTCTTGAATACTATATCATGAGTCACAGTACAATGTTTTAAAACTCATTTTGAACCCCAAATTCTTTACCTCATGTTACCACACAGTAGTTCTGTAACTTTCAAAGCGCTTTACATTATTTATCATTATCCTTTAGTTGTACTCTAAACCAGTGATTCCCAATCTTGAGCGGGAATCACAATTACTTGAGGAGCTCTTTAAAACTTTTAAAGTAACATTTTCTTTAAAAATAGTACTGGCCCCACAGAGTTACAGATTTAGTAAGTCCTGAGTGAGACCCAAGAATGTACTTTCAATAAGTAACCAAGTAATATTGATGTTGCTAGCCCAGGGCCCACACTTTGAGAATCACTGTTCTAAGCTCTTCCTTTTTAAATACCTGTTTAATAGTCTTTTGTGATTCATCAACCTTAACTTTCCATTTATTTTCTTCTTGTTCCACACTCCTCTGTAGCTTCTGTAAAATACCTTCCTACAGACAAAAGTATAGTTGTTTTAAAAAATTCACATTCCAACGGTAACATAAGCTATTTAAGCCACTAAAGAGTAAGTTAATGATTTTTAAATGAAACCAAAATGTAGATTAAAAATCATTTCCTACTGTTTCTGCAAGGACGGATTTGTATTTTTCACATTCTAGCTGTAACAATGTGTGCATTTCTTCAGCTTCTTTCAATTTGTGCTCTAGTACCTGCAAAGAATGACATACAGAAAAATTCTGTAGTTTTATCAGAAAGTTTTGTGCTTCAAATTGGTTTCAGTACTTACTGGCACATTAATGGCAAATGGCTTCTAACTGTTTTATAATGAAACAATAACATTTCAACCTTCTTAAGGAGAAATAAAGTTCAGTGACCTTTTTGGTCATTTGGTTTTTGCTAATGTAACTCTCCAAGCCTGCTTACAACAAAACACATCACACAGTTTTATAATAGGCTGACTTGTCACTCTTAAGCAGGATGGTAAAATCAAAGCAGATCCACAGGTGAAGTAAAATCATAATACCTATGCTACGCACACTGGGAAAGGGGATTTTAATCATGCCACTTAACAAAGAAAAGTTAATCTCCCAAATTTCAATAATCAAGGGTAAAAACGTATCTAGGTTCTGAACACCTCTAGCGATATATTTGGGGATACATTAGCAAACCAGTCAGTTTCTACCTACCTACCTTAACTGAGCTTTACTTTTTAAACTCAGACCAAAAAGAGAGTAAGAGATAAATATTCAGTTTTTGAAATGAATTATATAAGAGTTAAAGAAATTACAAACAGTAACTTTGTATATAAATCTAATGCAAGGAAGACGTATAGCATTTTCACCGAAATTTATACAAAATGAAATCACCTTATAATTTCTCAAAAAATTATTAGTCTACTCATTATACCATATTTTGCCATGTATAATGCGCACCCATGTTTTTGTGCACATTATACAAGGGATTTCTTTTTTACCCATTATTATACCCATGGTATGTAATGATTATACCCATGTATAATGTGCTCATAAGGACAATTTCTGATTTACTACTTTTTTGGTTAAAATACCAATACTTCACTTCTTAAACTAACCTTAACCTCCTCTGAACCAGAAATTCCAGTCACACATTCTTTCGCCTTCTTTTCAAATCCATGCAACCATTCGCTATAACTCTGTGGAGAAGAAAAGTGTAGAAAGAACCAATTTCTAAAAATATCTAAATAAAATAGGTAAAAAATTCTTAAATAACCACATTAGATGGGTATAAAAGGAAGTTACATAGACAAACACCAACCCTCTGGAAACTTCAAAAAATAATATAATGCATAAACTGTACATAACCAAGCCTTGAAAACAAACACCAAAAATATACCCACATACTACTATCAAAATTAAATCTTATCTATCCAAACCAAGGCTATCGGCAACATATAGGTAAAAGGTCTGGGCTCCAATCCAGCCTTCCCACTTACTAGCACAAGGACTAACAGATTCAACCTTTAAAACACAGAAAATCTAGAATGAATAACTTTTCAAAACATTTTTTTCAGGTAAAACATTTCTCAAAAATCAAGTATTCTGAGATTATATCTAAAATTAACTAAAGATACTCTATTCAGAGGATTACTCTCTGAAGGTGCTTCAAGGATACTGAAAATATTTCAGAATAAATATGTATTAAAGGGCTTTTAAAATCATAATGAGAAATGATAAGAATACACCAACATTGACTTGTTTAAACAAACAAAAACTCTGTGCTCACAGATTAGCTGATGCAAACATAAGGCATATTATAGTTTTAGCCATTATTCTAAATTTTAGAACAAATTATTCTACATTTTTAATGCTTCCTATCTAAATTTTAAACTTTGATATAGTATTTATTTGTTAGATACTTTAAGTCAAAATTTCTTTTAGTCCTCTTCTAAGCCTTTGGTTTATTTTAATCTAACAAAAAAAAACCACTACTTATTAATTAAATTTATATTAACTGCTGTAATTTAAAGCTTTATTTACATGGCTGAATCAGGATTCTCTATACTGTATCAAGTGAGAAATAAAAATGAAAAACAAACTGAATGTTGAGATCAGCCTACAGTATGACAGTGTAATATCTGCCATGGCACAAGTTAGTCAAAAAAAAGCCTCCTCTTTTTTAAAAAACAAAATTACATTCTCACATCAAAAATTTGAACCAAGACTGAATGGATATTATGAAAATCCTACTTAGCTTCCAATACTAGGATTCAATATAAATACAAGTCAGCTGAAAAACTGATTAAGTAGTTTTAAGTTTGCAAACCTTCCCCTAGGTCACACAGTTTAGATCTCTCCTGTGCTGATGGAGTGGACAATATTGCCTATGAAGTTCTCTCGTCTTCACCCCATCCTGCTCTCCAAGTATTGAGCCTGGATATAATCAGGCCTCTGCTGACTACCAATTTATGGAATACACAAAGGACAGAGGAGCACATTGGTACTAGAGGGATTCAACAGCTAAATCCAGACTGGGAAACTGCATATAAAACTACCAGTTTTTCTTTCTTTCTTTTTTTTTTTAAGGGGGTGGGGATAGGGATTGCTAACAAATAGAAGGGAACCCATGGAATAAAAAAGATCTAAAAGATATCTTAAAAGAACCACATGTTGACCCTTACTTGAGTCCTAACTAAAACTACGATAAATAGTTATTTCATTAAATAACTATACAGACAACTGACATGACAATTAGAGAAATATATGGACTAGATGTATGAAATTAAGGATTTTAAAAAATATATAGTAGTATTTATTTAAGGAATCCTTATATTTTAGATATAGGTATACAGATATACTTATAGAGGAAATGCTCGGATGTTTGACTTCCTTCAAAATAATCCAGGAAGTGCAGGGTAGGAGGTAAAACAAGATGGTATATATTATGGATTCATGCTGTGAGTTAAAAAATTGTTGAGGCAGAATATTGGACTATTCTCTCTACTTCTGAGTATGTATACAATTCTCCATCGAAATAAAAGAAAGATCTACACTAGCATTTTAGGAAACTATATGTATTCACTGGCTTTCTCTGTCCTCAAAAAGTCAATGCATTAATTGTCTGAATCAAAGCAACTCTTCTCTCCCACTTAAGACACACCTAACTTCAAGTAAAAGAAGTTGTTCTGTTATCCTCAAGACTTTTACTTGAAGACCTTAATAGATGATCAAAATCTTGAGTTTTGAAATGAAAAGAGCTTGTTCATGGTATTAAATACATTTAATTAAAAAATAAAGTGTTCCTAAAACTAAAAAGCAATCACTTAAGTTTCATTCCGAGTAAAGCTGTTAAGAACATTACTGGCTTATTAACCAATAAGAGATCATTCTTTCCCAAATATGGTATTTATGATCTTCTCAGTAATGCCTCATATTTAAAGTTTATTAGAACTTCCAGTCACAATGGCAGCATGGGCAGACATGCTTGCCTCTTCACACAACCTCATAATTACAACTAAAATATAGAATAACCATCACTCGGAACCATCAGAAATCGAGTTGAAAGGAAGTCTGACAGCTACGGAATTAAAGAAACCATATCCCTCCAGACTGGTAGGAGGGGCACAGGTGCCGAATTGGCTGGTCCCACACCCAGATGTGGTGGATAAAAATTTGGGGAGGGGTATCTCTGGAACGAGGAGTCCCAGCCCCACACCAGGACCCCCAGCCCAGGGTTTCTGTGCTGGGAAGGAAAGTTCCCACAATTTCTGGCTGTGAGAATCAGCAGGGATTGAGTAGGTGGAGGAAACTGCTGGAGCCTTATGCTGTTCCTCTTAAACAACCCATACATGGACTCACCTACTCAGACTCACTCCCTCTGGGCTCCAGCACTGGTGGTATCTTGAAGGGCACCAGTGGTATACAGAAAGAAACTGAAGTCTGGCACCAGGTTGAGCAGAGGTCATTGTCCCTTTTCTAAACCCTCCCTCCACAGAGCTGGTAAGCTGGTGCCATATCTGAGACTCCATCAACCTAGTACTGTTTGACCTGCCTTGGAGATCTCCAAGGACTCTGCCGCACCTGACTTATGGCCCACCCAAGCTGCTTTTCCTTATGAATGGCAGGTGTTGGATCGTGCTGCACAACATCCTAAATCCTATCAAACCAGCAAGGGCTGGCTTCAGTGAGGCCCAGGCCCAGCTAGCAGCAGCCAGCTTAGATTCACAGCATGGCTTTGCATGGAAATGTCCAAAACCAGCACAAGTAGCAGCCATCTCAGATTGCTTTATAACACAGGCAGGATGCCCCAGGCAAAACACAGATAGGGGGTGACCTTGGCCTTTACCACCGGGAAAACCCCAGGGCCAGCACAACCAGTGGACAGCTACAGACCACACTGGAACACCACCATCCTGTCCCTGCACAGCTGATCCTCCTATGGAGGGTGAAGGTTGGGGGTCAGTGGTCATTGCCAGTCCTTGCAACTGACTGGCCTGGGTAAATCCCTCCCATTGATCTGCCAACAGCAACCAAGAGGAGGCAATACTCAGCCCATACGAAGGGTACACCTCGGGTACCCAGCTTGGGTGATAGGGGAGGCTGTGCCACTGGACCATAGAGGACATCCACTAAATTAGGCCACAGCACCAAGACATGGAGTCAAAGCAGCTCTACCTGCTATACACAAACAAACACGGGAAGGCTGTCAAAACGAGGACACAAAGAAACATGGCCCAAAGGAAAAAGAGCAAACTACAGAAAAAGAGCTAAATGAAACAGAGATAAGCAGTCTATCAGATGGAGAGTTCAAAACATGGTTATAAAGTGAGGACCTCAACAGCATAAAAAAGATCCAGTCAGTAACAAAGGATACACTAATTGAAATAAAGAACAATTTACACAGAAACAACAGTAGAGTGGATGAAGCTGACAATCAATCAATGATTTGGAATATAAGAAAGCAAAAAACAACCAATCAGAACAAGAAGAAGAAAAAAGAATCCAAAAAAAACAACAAGAAACATGAGGGTAGTATAGTAAGCAGCCTCTGGGACTACTTCAAGTGTTCCAACACTTGCATCTTAGGGGTGGCAGAAGAAGAGACAGAACAGGAAACTGGAAATTTATTTGAAAAAGTAATGAAAGAAAACTTCCCTAATTTGATGAAGGAAATACACATTCAAGTCCAGGAAGCAGAAAGAGTCCCAAACATGATGGATGCAAAGAGGCCCACTCTAAGACTCATCATAATTAAAATGCCAAAGGTTAAAGATAAAAAAGAGAATCTTAAAAGCACCAATAGAAAAGAAGTTAATTACCTGCAGGGGAATTCCCATAAGACTATCAGCTGATTTCTGAAAAGAAACTTTGCAGGCTAGAGGGGACTGGCAAGGAATATTCATTCAGTCATGAAAGCAGGGACCTACAGCCAACATTGCTCTACCCAGTAAAGCTATCATTTAAATCAAAGGGTATATAAAAGAGCTTCCCAGAGAAGAAAAAAAACTAAAGGAGTTCATTATCACCAAACCATTATTATATGAAATGTTAAAGGGACTTATTTAAGGAAAATAAGATCAAAACTATGAAAAACAAAATGGCAAAAATTTCTTATCTATCAACAATTTAATCTAAAAAACTAAGTAAACAAGAAGAATGGAGGCAGAATCATGGATACGGACAGTGTTTTAATGGTTGTCAGATGGGAGTGGGGAGGGAGAATGGGTGAAGGGGTGAGGGGATTAAGAAGTACAAATAGGGCCTTGGCTGGTGTGGCTCAATGGATTAAGCTGTGGCCTGCAAACCAAAGGGTCACTGGCTTGATTCCCAGTCACGGCACATGCCTGGGTTGTGGGTCAGGTCCCCAGTAAGCGGCGCCCAAGAGGCAACCACACACTAATGTTTCTCTCCCTCTCTTTCTCCCTTCCCCCTCTCTAAAAATAAGTAAATAAAACCTTTTTAAAAAAAAAGTACAAATAGGTAGTTACAGAATAGCCATGGGGATGTAAAGTATAGTACAGGAAAGGGTGTAGCCAAAGAACTTACATGCACGACCCACAGACATGAACAATGGTGGGGGGACTGCCTGAGGGAGTAGGGAGTGCTGGGTGTATGGAGGCCTAAAGGGTAAAATCAGGACAACTGTAACAGCATAGTCAATAAAATATAATTAAAAAATAAAGTTTAGAGATACAACAAAAGTATTAGCTGAGTAAACACAAATAAGTTTTGAATCAAGTTACTGACCTACACTATCTAAAAGCACCGTAGGTTAAAAATGGAAAAGAATAAGGAATTGATGCACTATTGAAACCAAGCGCAGAGTGCAAATGCTACTTATTCACAAATTACCTGAATAGTGATAAAAAATGTCATGTTTTGAAAAAATAATAAATCTTACCAAATTAGAAGGAACAGACACCTTTGGAAATAATTTTTTGAGAACTTCTTTAGCTTCCAACTCAACAGCTTCCACATGTTGCTGTCTTTCCTAAAGCAGAAGATCGAATCAAACTTACAAGATTATAGAATTAAAAAAAAACAAAAACAAACGTACAGTCTTTTAAGCTCTAAGGGAGGAAGAAGTCAAAATATCTTCAAAACTCATCTTAATAATGACAAATGTCAAAAGTTTCTCATTTTAAAATGTCAAACTGCTTCCATTAAAAAAAAACCCTGCAAAATCTCTAATGCATCCTAAATAACAAATAATGTCTTATGTTAATCAAGTCAAGGCCTTTGTCAATATGGACATTTTCCTTGCCATTAGAAATCAAGTGATTTTTCCCTCCAGGAACACATCAAAAAACAAATAAATAAAACTCAAAAAACAAAATACACTTCCTACAGCTAAAACTTTATAAACTGCGTGTACAAAAAACACTTTCTATAGCTCGAACTACATGCAAAAAGTATGCAGCTGGGTGACACAAGTGAGGCTTACTGTCTGGCAATCTCTACAAAAACACGGGTCACTGATGGACTCTAATACCAGGGGAATCTAATGGCAACTTCATTATTTCCAGCTTCAATGTCAGGTGAAACTACTTAGGCTGAACAAAAAAAACAAAAACAAAAACAAAAACAAAAAACAAAAAACAAAAAAATTGACAGGTGGTACATATGGGTAAAAGAAAAAGAGAAACTGATGCCATATTACTTTACCAATGCCAAGCATCAATCAAGAAGACTAATTCTGACACTTGTATATGGCCTCTGTCAGCTGTAAATGTAAAGTTTAAGTCTTATAAATGTAAGTCTAAATTTGGTGAATTTAACTCCAAATCCCAGTCTAATGGATGTCAATTAACTCAAAATCAGTTTGTCAAAATTAGGGTAATAGTTTGATCACATACAAAATAAAAATCAATTATTCAAACTACCTACGAGATAAAAAATGAGAGCTATAAAAATGCACATCTAAACCAAGCCAAAAAATCATGTCGAAACATTTGTGAAGTTCACAAGATGACAAAGGACAATTAAGCTAGCAAGATCTCAATTAAAAAGACCTATCCCCCCCCCATTTAAATGTTATCTTTGAAATCTACTACAGAGTTAAGATGCGTACACTTCAAGAAAATCTAATAACATGAAAATCTAAAGTCAAACAATAAAAAGCTAGAGATTAATCATATTCTCTTCACACAAAAAGCTGTTACTTTCTTCAGGATTAATGGTAGGATTTTAAAAAGAGATGTTTTAATAGAGTATTTTAAATAATTCAATAAAGTCTGCTATTTCTCCAAAATATACACCCACCTAAATGCACAAAATAAGGTATACTCATTCAAGGAGAATGCTTAACTGCCAATTTAGAGACAATTAAGAGGTCATGTTTTATCATCTGACCATAAAAATAACAGAGCAATATCTAAAGGAAATCACTTAGGAAAAGAGACACTGTGGAACAATGTTTTATGAAAACTTCCCATGGAAAAAAAGAATCTAAAGAAAAAAAGTGTCTAATTTTTAACCCAGAGACACAAAGATGAAATTACTTCCAGTTTGTACTAACAATTTTAGCTAAAAAGTTTTCATTTGACAAAGCAATTTGGTTGTGGATACAATTTCCCTTCCTCTGTAACATCTAGAAAAGATCCAATAATTGAAAATTGCATCATTATAATTTCCTTACTACCTTAATCTAAGTGTAATATATGTAAAGTATCTTTCTTGTGAACCTAACATTTATAGTAGCTCCTCAAGAATATTTACTCTTTACAGCACAACTTGTGGTTCTGGGTCAATCAATATCACTTTACACCTATGCTCTCTGAGGACTAGATTCCATTAAAGTAGAGAAAGATTGTGAATTCTATTCTCTGTAGATTATTAGCTATGCGAGAAGCCATCATGCACTTGGCGGTGAGTTTTGAAATGTGGATAAATTCTTATACTCATCACCTAGTACATGATGAAACATGGATAAACTCTAGCTTTCTTTTGGAATCATAATATGCCAGAATGCCCATGACAGGCAGCATATAACTTCTTGAAGAATGATTAGGAGATTAGTACTTCCTAGATACCCAGTCTCATTACCAAAATAAAAGCTAAAACATCGCTCTTAACTGCAAACAACAAAGCTTTAAAAACAATGCCAGAACCCCCATTGCTGACAGAACTGACTGCAACCACTCACAATGAAACAATGCCTTACTTGGACTAGATTTTTCTATTCCCTGGTCTAGATTTCTCTGCTCCCAACATCTGCCAGCTGTCTCAAGTTTAAGTTTTAGTGAAAATTAGAGACAGGTGGATAGGTATATAAGTAAATTTCCATTACACCAAAGGAAATATTACTACAAACATATATTGATTAAAAAATTTATAAAAATCCTACCAAAAAAATCCTTCAAATGTCACTAAGACTTACATTTAAAATTCAACAGATTACCTTGGTGCACAAAATACTCAGAATGCTGAAATGAATCACATAGTAATGAGCTTTATTAACCCATTCGTAAAATTCAATATTCCTAATTCCACATTTATTCTTGGTAGGAACTTTCAAAACACCTGACTAATATGGCACATTCAGTTCTCTCAATCTTTAAAAACAACTTCTCCTTATTTATAGTTCATTAGAAATCTTCAAACTCATGGAACAACCTGAACTCAGGGAGAATACCCTTTATGACATGGAAGACACGGAGAGAGAGATGTTTCAGGAGTACTGTATATACTCTGGTCAAGAGAATTATCTCTTATATTAATATTCCATACTAAACATAACACATGCATCATTACTGCCCAGCCACTTCAAAACTTCAAGTTTAATTTTATTTCCCTCTCTTGTAAGGAACCATCCCTAATAACATACCAGAAGTGATCCCTTCCCTGTACTTTTAAGACTTTTATTATTTTACACCTTGTGGTGTGCCCCTAAGAACCTAGGAGAGTTTACTGTGCATTGTAGGTGCATCCTAGGTATTCAAATGTATTTCTTAATTCAGATGGGTATTTTTGGCTCAGGTTTTCATCGAAGTTTTAACCAACACAAGAGGCACACACCATCTGACAGGCGCTTACATGGGAGGCACAGCTCCCCTGAGGCTCTTCAGCTTAAAGCAGTAATCACCAAAGCTTAAACAATCAGGTAATCACAACAAACCAGCATGCCCAAACTTAAAGTTTCAAGGAGTAGATGAAAAAAGCAGAGATGGCAGAGATAAATGTGGATGGATGAGGAGATTTTATATTTAAATTGCAGTATAATTAAATGCTTTAGTCTGTTTTAAGACAAGCTGCAGATTTTCTGTTCAATGGATTGCTTCTAGGAGTTAGCATTACAACCTTGGAAGTCTTGTTCACTTTGTCCTGCAGCATTTTTTCAGTTGATGCCAATGCTTCCATTGCTTCCCAGTTTTTCTCCCGAAGGTCCTAATCATTTTTAGAAAGAATGATTTCAGTTTATCCATTATTGAAAGATTTTTGCTTTTTACTTCATCAGTATTTTGCACTGCATTTAAATGCTGGTTACTGCAAAATTATTTCAATGGAAAAATATGTATATTAGCAAAAAAATAAAAAGCAATGTTTAGAAATTTGAATGAGAAAATAAAGATGCCCACTTCTTATGTTTTAGTATACACGCCAAATATGCCAGCTTTAAAGTAATTACTGTGCACATGTGACAAAGAAGAAAGCACTGAAAAGTAAACGCACATACCAAGATTACAAATATTAAAGGATTATTTGCAATACAAAGCAAATACACAGGAACTGCAAAAAGCTTTACAAGTGACTCTAAAACAAGACCTGTATCACTCATAGGACTTTCCACTGCAGCTTAACATTTTTTTTTCTCTAAATATGTTTTATTGAATTAACACATTTCAAGTCTACCTAGGAATGACATAGTAACTCACAGTGCTTCTGTATCTTTCTTGGCATGGTCAAATGTCTATGTCATAAAGCAACCTGACATGAACTGTATGAGCTACTTGATCCAGGCAAATCAGGAGGCAGGAAGGCTATAAAACACATTCTCTTGGAAGAGAAACAGAGGTCATTGGAAACTGAACTCTGAAAGATCTAGTTTAACAGCATTTCATTAACAAATACAAGAAAGGACAAACTGCTATATGTCAGTCATTCTTCAGATTTAGAAATTCAAACATTAAAAACAAAAAATAAAAAGCCAATAACCACCATTTATTGAATGCTCACTTATGTTCCCAACAACTGCACTTGGCACTTCACGTAAATTCTCATTAATCCTCACAACAACTCTAAGAGGTATTTATTCCCATTGTATAATTGGGAAATCCACAGCCCAGATAGGTTAAGAAAATAAGTCAAGTGTACACAACAAATGAAGTGGGAGAACTAGCAATCTGCTTGCCTCCAGTGTCCTGGCTCCTTTCATACACATCAATGCCTCCAGCGTTGCTGCTGCTGCTGTTCTTGCTGCATTAGAATGGCACTTACTGTGCCCTCCTTATCTCAGAATCCCGATAATAAAACACAGTTAGGATGTTAGCAGTAGATTGGCAAAAATCAACCCAGGTTTTGTGGCCAAGTGATGCTATTAGTAACAATGCTATTAGTAAGGTTACACAAACACATAAGGTCAATTCACATACCTAATTTTGACAAACTCAGGAGTACAGGGACATTCCAATGTGTTAAATTAATAAATTAATGCAACCTTTGAAAAATTTTACTTTCATTGAAAACACATCAATTTCCTATCAATATCCCCTTAGATTTCATTAACATTGTTAACCTTGCTTAAGTCTTAGCAATCATACTTTTGTGTGCAAAAATTCCATCTCTACCAAAATGTTTGTATTCTCCTCACAGATGTCACCTTCTGGTCAGAGAGAATTTAAGAAATTCATCTTAGTTCACTATTTATCTATTTACTAAGTGTAGTGGGATTTTTATTTCTTAGAGCAGTATCCCTTCCCATTTCAGTATAAAAGTATTCAGCTCTTAACATGCTTAATTTCCCAAATTTGAACCACCTCGGTTAAAAAAAGGTTCCAGAAAGCTTTGAAGATTTAATTATTGAAAATACTTCATCTGAATACTGGCATCACTTTTAGTTTACAAAGAGGAAATATCTTGATTTTAAAATGTTGAACTGAAGGAATAATTTTCCCAAATAAAAGTTCGATAGACAGTCAACTATATTTTAATAAAAAACATTTAATCTGAAGCTATAATAATTATAGCTTCAATATTTTAAATGCTATTCAGAAATACACAAATTGGTCTTTTTACTTATTCATTAAAAAAAATCTGTCTTCTAATAAAATTACCTCAATAATCCTCCCCCAAAAAGCTACACACAAAATAGTACTTACGAAGATTAAGAAAAATCTAAATTAAAAGATTTTTTAAAAATTCAGAACCATGAAATTTCAGTGAACTACTAAAAAGAAAAGCTTTATTTTGATAAAGGTATGCTTACATTATTTTTCTTCCTCTGGTGTTCAACAGCATCCTTCAAAAAATCTAACTCATTCTGGAGACCAGTTATTTCTTTCTCTCTTTCTGAAATTCTAAACCAGAACATAAACACATAAAGCAATATTTAAACAGTGAATATTTGTTATTACAAAATAAAAACAGCAAGTAAATGACACTTTCAAAAATGCATTAACTTAACAGGCAAACTCTTTAAGGTTAGCTACTATTACCATAGAAAGTCTATCCATGAATTCTTTCTTTCAGAAATAATTTTTTTAATAAATTTTTATAATATGACATGCTGACATTTGTGTTAAAGTGCAATTGTGCCTTAAGAAATAGTTCATGAATACATGAACTGCTGTAGTTGTGGTTATTTCTATTTTTATCTGGGGAGGCAAAGTAGCTATTCTCAGAAGAGTGAAATTGATGTAAAGGCATTCTCTTAAACATATTCTTTTTTTCCAGAAGATAATAAAATCAGTTGTGAATTTTTTAAAGTGGCTAACACACAATAAAAGTACATTATTAATGTAAGGCAGTTATTCCCTTGTCATTTTCATAAGTCACAAGGTTTTTGCTTTTCTGGTTCTGTTTAATGAGTTAGTTATCTCCCAGAAATGAGGAAAGCAATGGCAAAGACTTACAATTCAATCCTGTTACACTGGATAGCAGCTTGAGTAGAAGGTTAAATTACAAATACTGAATAGCTCTTCCCTAAGAATAAGGCTCTATATAAAAGGTTGGCAAACTAAAGCTCGGAGTCTGACCCACAGTCTGTTTTTGCATGGTCCTCAAGCCAAGAGCTGGTTTTATATTTTTGAAAAACAATATACACATATACACATATATGTATATATATATGAAACAGACCTATGTGTTTCATATAGGTCCAAAATATTCTAAAAGTCTAAAATATTCACCATCAGGCCATTAATAGAAAACGTTTGTCTACCCTTGCTCTACACGGTCAAACTCAAGACTCAATTTTACAATAAATAATTCTAGACTAGTAAACCACCAACTTTGTAAACAAGTCCTAATGGAAGAACATTTAGATCACCTAATAATTAATATGCTTGACATTTAGCATGTTGAAACATACCTATCGGAAACAACCTTTAAATGTATGTAGCTTCTTACAGAAAAATACAGGCCAACAATAAAAAATGTTTCAGTTAAAAAAAAAAAAGTCTCTTTAAAAGACGAAAGCATGAAGATTTTAAGATTTTTTAAAAATGCATAAGCTAAGCCAAAATGTTCATCACTTAATTCCACCATGATAGAAGAATGTGAAAATTTAAGTTAAATAAGTAAAGCCTTCAAAGTAGTTTAATTTGATTGATGTTTTATGAATGCCTAAAAAATAAAATCTAAATCTTCTTCAACAAAATGTTCTAAGAAATCCAAATACCATAAAAAGGTACATTAGCTCAGTCAAAGGCACAGCTAAGCTCTACTGATCTGCAGTTCAAAAAATCCAAATAGAAATGAAAAAATTGGGTGACCATTTGCAGTTACATAATTTGCTTGTTTTAGAACTATTTGGCACATAAAAAGTTACCACTTCCCAAATTATGAATCAAAATTATTACTTACACTTTTAAGAGTTCTTCATGTGGGGAAAAAGAAGATGCCTATTAAAAACAGTCAAATGTTATTTCAAAACAAATCTTTCTAGAAGACTTTAAAAACTTAGCTTACTCAGATATAAATTAACACCAAAGGTAAAAAGTACATATATTCTATATGTCACCAAGTAATTTTAATAAAAACACATATAAATTTGTAAAAAGTATTGAGTACTAAATAAAATCTGCCCTGTTACTATATACTTAAACTATTTAACAAATATTTATCAATTTCATATAAGGTGCAAAGGATAAGTTAATACCTTAAAATTTTCATACTGTGTATTTCCCATTTGACTGCATTAAGCTTCCAAAAGTCAAAAAATACCATAAATGATGTCAAAAGAAAAATTATGAAGTCAACTTGCCTATAACAAGATAATTTTACATAATATATAAAGGTATATAGCCCTTCACATATATTTATTCTTTGATGATGATTATATCTCAAACTAAACTACTACATGCTTCTTGTCAACAGGAACTAATTTTTTTGCCCCTCAAAATACTTCCAGTTTATCCATATAGGTTCATAAATTAAAGGATATTTTGATTAACATGACAAAAAAATTTTATTTTAACTAAGCAGAATTACACCTCAATAAAGTAATTAAAACAGTCGTAAACTATTACTCATAATATTACACATTTCTTAGTTTTTCTCCAATTATTCATGTTTCATTTGGGGTAAGGAGTGGTAGGGTATACACATTAAGTTAAAACTGACCTCTATGGGATTTTTAACTGACTTATTAAAAAAAAACAAAACAAAAACCAACTCTAGAAGATCTGAAAACACACACACACACACACACACACACACACACACACACAGATACACAGCAGATCTGGAATACAGATCAATATTATTTGTGCGTACTTTATAAATTATATATTTCATGTTGTATATGGCACAGCAAATTGCTTTGTTTTTCAGGAAATTTGATAAACACATAAAAATAACACATACTTTATTCTCAATGAAGAAGCAAAAAGGTAAAAATACTTATAAACCATCATGGGTTATATAATTTTTCACTATATAAATAAATGGCAAGCCATCTACTAGTACCTACCTGTTGGCAGTTCTGTTGTTTAAGCTGCTCAATTTGGGATTTAAACAATTTGTTTTCATCTTGTACCTCCTATTTAAACAAAAATTAGACATCAATACCTGAAGAGATTTTTATTTCATGTATACACTTTAAAACATATCATGTAAGCCAGGAAAATTCTAAAACAGTAATAATTTTAAGAGGGTATAATAATCCCTAATTATAAAATAATTGAATTATTTAGTACTAGCCTGAAAATGGGTATGTCTCAATGGAAGAAAACAGAATCCAGAAACAGACCCAAATACCTATAAAAATTTAGAATAGGGTGGCATTTCAAACCAGTAGGACAAGTTCTAGTGATACACTGAGCTAGCTATTACTTTGTCATGGGGGGCTGATAGGATGATCAGCGCTATCCATGGTCTTTATCAACAAGATGCAATAGCAGCCCTCCACTAGCTGTGGCAACCAAAAATGTCTCCAGATATTGCTCAATGTCCCCTGGGGGGTAGAACTACAGCGGTAAAATAATTATGGACTATTTAATAACGTGGCTAGTCTTTGTTTTAAATGACTATTTAAATGACTTTGTTTGAAATGTTATTCTCATAACTTACTCAAAGTACATAAGGATAAAACATCTAAACAAAAAGAAATCATAAATATTAGAAGAAACATGTGAAAATGTTTTTATAATCACAGCACGAGAGATACCTTTCATCCCTAGACTTAAAACTCAAAGAATTACTTACATTGGCATATATAATTTGTGTTTTCTTAAGATTTTATTTATTTATTTTTAGCAAGAGGGGAAGGCAGAGATAAAGCGAGGGAGAGAAATATCAATGTGTGATTGCCTCTCATGCGCCCCCCTACTGAGGACCTGGCCCGCAACCCAGGCATGTGCCCTGACTGGGAATCGAACCAGTGACCCCTTGGTCCGCAGGCCAGCGCTCAATCCACTGAGCCATGCCAGACATGGCCACTGGCGTACATAATAATTTTAAATTTCCAAAAGAAGGGGAAAAAACACAAATGAATTCAAAAGACAAACAAAGAAATCACCTCACACATGACAAGATTAATTTCCCTTATGTTAAAAAAGATCTTACAAATTATTACGAAAAAGTTAACCTGGAGGAAAATGTAGGAAACATTAAAGGCCAATTCATATAGAAAGGAAGAGTGCTTAACATCCGTCACAACAAAATGCAAATTAAAACAATCTGACCATCTACCAAGCAAAATACCAAATGTTTCATCTTTGTCAGTGTTGGAGAGGATGAAAAGGAAATGGCCCTCAACTGGTGGGAATGTAAATTAGTAAAAATACTTTTGGAGGATAATTTAGTATCATCTAACAAATTTAAAATGAGTCTGCTTGGAAGGGAGCAGGAATATGACAGAACCTACAACACCTGGAGTATGAAAGGTGAACACGGGTAGTCAGAGATAATGCAGTCTTCTAAAATTTGCCATCACTTCAAATGCATGTTCTGTAAGTACTTTCAATATTAACTACATGAAGGTGAGGATGTACTAATTTTCTATTTTAACTATCTCTTTCAAAAAGGAAATTTGAGAAACTCTGAAGAAACCTCTGAACCATAATTTTACTTCTAGGAATTTTAGGTACGGACATACTAGCAAAAGTACTGAAAATGTGTGTGCACAAATATTCACTGTAGAATAACAAGAACAACAACTGTAAATATCTAGGTATCCATAAACTAGGATGACACAACCATAAAACAAAATTCCACAAAACCATTAAAAGTGAAAGACAGAAAAGCGTTTATGTAAAAAGATCTCAAAAACGTTATAAACTGAGGAGAGGGAGCAAAATAAAGTATGTATGGTTAAATATAAAGAACAATTAAGTATACATATGACAGGGTGCAGGGGAGGGTTCCCCAAAATAGCAGAGCATATTCCCCACAATCCTCAGTGGGGGAAGGAGGATCCCCTAAGATACTTTGCATAACAATGGCAAATTAATAGCTATGCTGCTGCCCAGGACAAAAGGCAGATGTTTTCCTGGACCACCACATGGAGGCAGAGGACAATGTACCCCAGATCCTGAAGGAGAGGGCTGCTGAGAGCGAATGGTGACTCTGAAACCCACCAAAGGTATTTTCCAAAGAGAATGGAGATCTGCTTGTGCAGCCGGCTTAAGAACAGATAAGAATATGGGGAACTTCTGGGCATGATTTTGGCTTAGAGCCAGGTGGGGAGCAAGGGAAGTGCTGGGTTTCATGAGAGAACAGGGCTCTGAGCAGAAGTGCTCTCAGCTCCACTGAATTTGGAAACCTGTATATAAAAATCTGTTTCCTTCAACACTGATTGTTGGGTCATGTATCAAGGCGCCATGTGGCCAAGCCCTGGTTTGCTTGGTTACATACATACTCAAGCATGGGCATGTTCTCCAAATATACACAAACAAATGATAGTACTGAGATTTTTAACTGATTGAGAGTCATCTGTGAGGAATGAGACCCAATAGCAAGGTGGGAGGGAGAGTCATTCTGTACTCTATTTTCTTTTATAGTAGTTAAAATTGTTTCAAAAACATGCAAAGACAATAACTCACACAATTAATTTTAAGTAAGAATATTTACCTGTAGCAGCTTTGTTTTGATAGAAAGATCACTCTCCCTCTCTTTTAGTATACTTTCTACTCTCTTCATTTCATTTTCCTTTTCTTTCAACCTAGAATTTTTACAAAGACCTTATATTTAGTTATACATATAAAAAAGGACAGCCAGACTCCACTATCATCTGTAAGATAAAAAAACAATAGCAGAAACAATGCCTATCAGCTTTCTTCCCATATTACACCAACTTATAAATTTGTTTTAAAAGACAGTATTTCCAGAATTATTCAACTGAAAGTAAAGTATATCCTAAAAACTGCTACAATTTATTTCATACTTAATGTTCTTAAGCAAGTACGGCTTTATCTAGGGGGAAAATCTAAAATAAAAGCCATAATTAGATGACTCTACAACTTGATTCCAAAACCTTTGTACTGAACAGATGCTACATATAATTTAATCTCATTCTCCCTAATCCAGCATAGATGTGTCTTACTATATGTATAGACCACGTGAATCCCAATTGCCTTTGCCACCCTAAATGCAGATCTTTCTAGCATAACACTTAACAATATTAAATGATGTTTAATTATGTATTTCCTCAGGCAGAAACCCATTTTAGCCATTTCAGTATTCTTAGTGCCAGAGGGCACAAAACAGGCTCTCAAATATTTGCCAAGTTGAATGCTATTTTCATCCCACCTTAATCTAGAATTTCAACATGTTTATTAGGTCTACTTGAAAAATGACCAAAAAGCATATACAAAGAGTGGGATTAAGAAGAGAAAAGAAACAGCAAATCTTAAATGCATTATTACTAAGTGAAAAAAGCTAATCTGAAAAGGCTACATACTATATGATTCAAATTACATGACATTTCTGGAAAGGGCAAAATTACGGAAACTAAAAAGATCAGAAGTTGCCAAATACTTTGAGGGAGGGAACGCAGGGAGGGTGGGACGGTTGTGAGGGAGGGAGGGATGGAGGGATAGGTGGAGAACAGGAGATTTTTAGGACAACAAAACTATTTTTTTCTGATGTTGTAGTAATGGATATGTGTTGTTACATATTCTTCAAAATCCATAGAATGTATAAGACAATGAATGAACCCTAATGGAAACTATGGACTTTAGTTAATAACAATATGTCAATCTTGGTTCATCAATTGTAACAAATGTACCACTAATACAAGATGTAAATAAGGGATATAGTGGAGGAAGGTATATGACATGTCTATACTTTTCTCTCAATTTTTTATGTAAACCTAAAACTGCTTCCCCTACAAAATATACTATTAATTTTAAAAAAGTATAGTATAAATAAATCTAAAATTACATACTTTAAACATCTATATACTTAGTATAAATAGGCCACAATCGTATCTCTAATCTTTCTATTAGCAAATGTGACAAAAGCACCTAGTAGTTATACAATGCCCACAAGATAAACAATTAGTTGTTCAAATGAGCAATCTTAGTGCCAAGAATAAATAGAGATAGCTCCTTTGTCTTCCTGAACACAATGACTTAATATATATCCTCAATATCTTACTTCTAAAGACACAGATTATTAGTCCACTTCTTAAATATCAATAAAAACTAATGGCATTATATCGAAGCAATATCCCTTAAAGGTAATTCTAGAAGGGACCAAAAGATAAAGTCCAGGTACCCTTTTCACCACTATAAACTGATTTATTTTAAGAGAAACAGACTTTATAGGATAAAAAATATTCTCAGATGAACATCTACAAAGACTGATGCCTCCTACGCTATCAGATGCATTATTTTTACTACTCTGCACAGCATAACTTACAGAACAACAGATACCATTTTCCCTGATAAGCAAGTTACTTTTATATAAAGAGTAAATATTCATTATCAAGATTATGGTTAAAATTATCATCTGGTTAATTCAAAGATAGTTTTTCAAATACTAAAATAATTTTAATTTGAAATAATTCTAACCTCTAATTATAAAAACTGCATACTTTTTTAAAAAAACAAAAAACTTAAAACTAGTCTATACTAAGCAGAAACAATACTTCAGAAAATGGGTTTGAAGGGTTTGGAAATGATAAAGTCTGTAGGTATCTGAAAGCACTTAAAGGGCCCATGTTTGATTATACCAAACAGAGGCTTCGCTATGTGCCTCTGGACTACAATTCCTACTTAATGAGAAAGTTAATGACTTAGCAGAAACTTGTTAAAATATTCAAGCATGTTCTGAAAAATAATGAGAACTTTCTCTTTAAAATGCCAGCTAAAAGTATACTTACACAGTCTCAAGTTCTTCAAATTGTGAGGCAGAACATGCCTAAGAAACAGATTCACATTTTTAATTCTAACATTAAAAATCAGATACTATAACATACATACACATATAGAATACATTACCAGTAATATAAAAACATAACTGTATGTGATAAACTTAAGGTTGTATCATTTATAAAACAAAAACAATGAATTTTCTTTAACTTAATTTTTTTTCTCTTTTTTGGGTTTTGCATTTTTATTTTTTTAATTAACTTTTTGGAGCACTTTTAAGTTTACAGAAAAACTGAAAATTACAAAGTTTTAACTTAACTTTTAATATCTATTTCTTAAAATGATTACATATTAATACATCAATTAAACACAGGCACTTAAAGATAAGTTTAAGAGTCCACCTGAAAATGTAAGGATACAAACTGCTCTGAGGCTTAGGCTGACAAATCAAGAAGAAACAGACTTGACGGGGATAAAAGTTACCTTATTTTACCAACAACAAAGCTATGGTACAACAATAATTTTTTTAAAGGTTAAAAATACACCTTATTAATCAATACTGAATTAACTTTCTGATTCCACATCAGTAATATCATTAAGCCTACCAATTTTTAAAAATTAAATTTATTGGGGTGACATTGGTTAATAAGATTATATAGATTTTGAATGTACAACTCTATGATACATGACCTGTATTATTGCTGCTGTGCTGCTAATACATACTGTACTGTGTGCCCACTACCCAAAGCCGAATCTTCCCTCACCATATATTTGACCCCCTTTACCCTTTATGACCCCCACACTCCCTTCCCATACTGTTGTCTGTGTCTATGAGTTTTACAGTAATAATTTTAAAAGCAAAGAAACTCAGAGAACACATTACCTTCTTTGATTTCCAATACAGTAAAATAAATATTTCTCATTTAATATGTAATACGCTGGTAATCTGTTTATACTATACCTCTTTCAAGTTATGTTGCGTTACCGCCTGAACATGAGCTTTTAAAGATTCATTTTCTTCTTGAAGATCCTGAAAAAGAATAGGGTGAATTGAATTGATATTCCAGTATAAAAAATGTTGTTTACTTTTGTTTTTATCTTCTCACCTGTAACCATTTCCCTCTATTAGCTAGATCTTTCTCCTTCTCTTCTAAAACAATCTTCATGGTATTCATCTGTTCCTCCTTTCCTTTTAATCTGACAATAAGTTAAAAAGAACTATCAATGAAAAATGTTACAGACTATACAAAGCAAAAATAGTGAAGACTACAAAGTATATTTCAGGTTGTATTTCTAGCCCAAACTAACTAAAATACATTAAAAAGTAAATATTTTAAGTGTAAAGACATACAAGGTTTTAGAGCTATCAAATAAGAAGCATAAGATGATTAAAGCCATTTATCACTATAGATTCAGATACTAAATAAATTAGGGTGGCTCTACGCTCACCCCATAGCAAGCTGTTTAAGTCAATACAAATTTAGACAGCTTATTACAAATGCTTTGGGTATGAAATATATGGCCAGTTTCACAATGGCTATTAAAATGGGCAAAAAGCATCACCTCAATTTAAAGTCATTCAGATTATAAATCATGAAAAATAAAACTTCCCACTCCATCCTTATTACCATCAAAAAACCTACAGGTTAAACCCTAATGAAAACTTAAGACCTTGAGGTCTTTATGAGACATAATTTGATATCCCCTAAAATATTACTTGAAATCAAAAAAAAAAGAAGCTATGATTTTCATTGTAATTGCATTGAACTTGTTGAAAAGAGATACTGAGGAGAAATGAAAGATATGGTACTTACATGTTCTGAAGCTCCTGAACCTGAGAAGTGATAGATAACTGAAATACAAAGAAAAAAAGTAATTCATCATCATTTCAACTTACCTTATTAAAGTTTTTATGGTAAACTTTAAAATATTCCAAATTACAAAGATTCTAGCTGAATTATTCATGCCAAAATGAGATGTGTTTTGATTTTATCATCTCCTGACTCTACTGACAGTAAGAGTAACAAATTAAAAAGTGTAAGGTAGGCGGGCAGGTGGTGGTAAGAAATATAGTTATGAATAATGAATCTAAATAATGTGACACTTCTGTAATTGTGAAAATTAAACATTATACTGTCCATATACCTCCCTACCACATCAGAGATCTTCTTTCCAAGTCTTCAAGGCCACGTACTCAACAGCACTCTATATTGCCCCTCTTTAATCTCCCTTTCTTATCACACACAGTTTAACAGTACCTCTTATCACCTATAGTTCCTTCAGATCTTAGCTTAGATGTCAATTTCTCAAGAGGAGACTTTCCTGACCTCTCAATCTATATTTAGAGGAGTCCTGTCTTTTCATCATACCTCATTTTGTTCAGCACATTATCTTCAATCACTAACATAATGCTTTGACAAGCAGAGGGAACACCAATATTGTTGGAGGAATGAATGAGTCATCTCTTCCATGCAATCTCACATTTTTTTTTTCATTTACCCTTATTAGATTAAATTCACCAAAACCCATCTATTTCCAGTTACCATTTCTACCTCTGAAATCCTCCAATGAAACCTGTACTTTGTTCTAAAGGCAAACGTTGAACAATACATATTCTATAACAAAACATTACAGTCCATGCAGATTAAAAAAAAGTTAAAAGACAATTTAATTTACCAGTGTTTTGTGTTTTAAGTTGGTAAACTAAAATGAAACATTAATACAGAAAATTTTATTAAACAGAATCTTTAAGAGTTCAAAGACACATTGATTAAAATATCAAGAACACTTTCTTAAATCAGGCAAAAAAAAAAAAAAAAGTGAGTAACCCAATATACTTACACCATACTACTAAAAGATTTTTCCAAGTAACAAGAAAAAAGCCAAACAGCTCATAAATATACATACACTGACATATCTGTCATGCTATGGCTCTGGGATTTTTACCTGTTGAGCCTTTTCAAGCTGGGTATTTCCTATTTCTTCTTTTAGAGCCTCTATTTCCTGTTTCAAATCCTTGACAATGACAAAACAGACAAGATTGGACAATGGAAACACAGAAATTGACATAAAATGCAATGTACAGACAAACACATGAAATTAAATGGTATTCACTAAAGTTGATAAACAGAAAAACACAGTTTTCTCTCTCACAATACCTGAATAGTTTTCTCCTTATTAGCAACTTTGAGAAGTTCAGCTTCCAGAAGCTCTTCCACAGACTTGATCTTTCCATCTTTCTCACGAATTCTTAAAGAAATGCAGTATTAAACTTGAACAGAAATCATCACAAACTAAGAATAGCACCAAATCATAAAAAAGCTCACCAAATGAACTCTCCCCATTTTTTAGTAAAATAACAACATATCAGACATAAGGAGAAATAATGCTAAACGCTCTTTCTAAATAAGAAATAATTAGTAACTGCCAGGTGGCTGAAGCCCATGTATAAAAGAAGAAGCTGGTGACATGCTTCAAAAGCACACAAAAGAATACAAGATTTGTATCCTGAACAATAGTAGGGCAAATCAGGTTCCTCTCAACAATACTGGCTTTTAGGGCTATAAAAGCTGCGACAGAACTTATACACAATTATGACATCAAACTTTATAGACATCTCAGAAAGAAGATAAAAGCAAGGAACTTATCTCTCTATCCAATAAAACTTATTATTTAATAGTTCCTACCACAGAAAAAGAAAATTAACAATTCAATGTCACAAGTTAAGAAAATAAATAGAATAAATTATGGAAATAAATATTTTAACAATCACATTGTACTGGGGAAAGCACAGCTTACTCCATCAATGAAAAATTCTAGAGTGAAAGGTAAACTAACATACATCAACTATCTCAACTGCACAGTAAAACACGATTTATTTATAAAGCACTAAGAAAATGAACCAAAAGAGAAAGACCAGTTTAATAATGTCATCACTTACACTTTCTTAAGTTCTTCAACTAGAGATGCAACAGAAACCTGAAAATAGAAAGCCACCCTAGTTAGCCATTTGCTCAAAATATAGATGGGTCAGAAACAGAAAATACGTTATCCTTAAATTTTCCACTACACCAAAATCCAAATGGGAAAGGTAAACCCAGGAATTAATTCTGACTATTCTAATGTCAAAATTATGAAAATGAGAAGCACTTTGAAAGTAAGCAGCTTAAAGGCTACTTACGGTTAAGTGTATGCCAAAAGAAAAATCAACACATAAATACTAAAATTATGGAATTAATAATTCTAACCAGATAAAGAGAAAACTCAACTAAAAAGGGCAAAAAATTACGTCATTTTTGCCCTGGCTGGTGTGCCTCAGTGGATTGAGTGCCGGCCTGCAAACCAAAGGGCCGCCAGTTCAATTTCCAGTCAGAGCACATGCATGAGTTATGGGCCAGGTCCCTAGTAGGGGGTGCAGGAGAGGCAACCACACATTGATGTTTCTTTCCCTCTTTTTCTCCCTCATTTCCCCTCTCTAAAAATAAATTAAATCTTTTTTTTTTAATTACCTAATTTCAGGTAGCCTCTTCTACCATTATTTATATGATTCTCACTTTCTATTTGTATACTCAAAACCTTTTATCACTGTCATAAGAAGCAATGACCTCCTATGCAGAGTACTCTACCAAGTGCTTGAGATACAGTCAGCATCCAATAAACTGCTGCCTGTTACTGATAAACAAGTCACTAAACATTTACAGATTAAAACTATAATTGACAAATTCCACTTTGGAGAAGGCAGGAACAGACAAACAATACATTCTTGCTGTCTGAATGTAACGGGTTTGTTCATTGTCTAAAAAAAATGGTTGCAGGATCTAATATATTACCTGATCATTCTGCTTAGCTTTTAAGTCTTGAACTTCTTTCAGCAAAGATGAATTTTCCATTCTTATTGCCTTTTTCAAAGACACATAAGCAGAACATACTTTTACTTTCTGAAAAAAATAGCTGGCTTCAAAATAAACAAGATTTTTGTTTTTCTTTAGCTGTTTCTTTTTCTTTCTGGAAGGCCAAAGATCTCACTTCTTCCATAAGTCTACAATTCTATAACTTCTGGAGCTAACCAAATAGATTTTCAATTCAGGTATCCCCAGAAGTATTTCTATTTAAGTTTCTACAACCTTACAACCACAAAGCGCATCACTTGTCATGCTAAACTCAAAGACACCTTTTCAAATTATTTCTTTCAGCACCTTATCTATCCAACTCAAGTTAGTTAATGATAATCATAAAATAGAACTGCAGTGTTATTGTTGATTGCAATTTGAGCATGGGTAGATGGGGGGAAGTAAATTTTACAAACCATAACAATAGTATCTACACCATTAAGGCAGTGTAATAATCAATTATGAATTTTTGTATTTCTAATAAAATCTTAAATCTAATGAAAAAATCATGTCATAAAATGTGGGTAACTCACATGCAGTTTAAAAGCTATGGGAAAAATCTTACACAAATCATAATGAAACCCCTTCACATGGAAAACAAATCTAAAAGTGATTTACATTCAGTTCCTCTTCTTTAGTGGCCACCTGAATAAGTCCAGTTTCAAGTAATTCTTCCACAGTCTTCAACTTTTCATCTTTTTCTTGAATGCTGTAGTTATAAATTTAAAGCATATGTATGAAGTATTTTACCAGGTAAATGAATAACATCATTCTTAAATATTTTACATTTAACTTCTGTTTCCAGCGTTCCTTATAATATTTAATTCTAGAAATGTTTCTGAGGATCATTGATTATGGTTTAAGGGTACTTCACCAATAAGTGAAATATGTTCAAGTAATGCATGTTTACGTGCTAACCTAAACAAATAACTCATTGCCACAGACGTGGACACCCACGGACCTAATATAATCCTGTATCAAATTGCTCAATAGCATACCACTTGTCCACTATGAAGTACAAAAAGAATTTTAAGAATCTAGATTAATATAGTTAATAATTCTGTTATATCAAAGCTGGTAGAAGTAAGCCATTAAAATATAAGAAGAAAATTTTAAATTCTTACCATTTTTCCATTTGTTCCACAACATTTTTATTAGGCTAAAATAAAAATCACCAAAAAGTTTAATTTACCAACTTTGCATTGAGTAAAACTAGTTTAGAAATAGAATTCTATGAAAATTTTTTAGTTTAATTAAATCCAATATGTGAGAAGAGGATCCATATTTGAAGACTGCTAATAATTAATTAATTTACCAAACTTAAGATGAAGATAAGCAGCTATACAAGACAGAAAATGATGAAGTATCAAATGGGCTAGTATAATTTTTTAATTACTACAAAAGAAAATCTTAAGGATAATAAGAGAATTTGCCTCAGGTCCTTTACATTAATAAATTCAGTTCTTCAAATATTAAAAAAAAATCAAAGGTTCTAAGGTCTCATAGGTCAGGAAAGAGGCTTTGCTCTTTCTTTGTATAAATGGATTTTTTTAACTTTAAAACTAATATACAACATTTACATAGGCAAACATATAGATGTTATATAACCACCAACCAGACCAATATTTAGAACTGATTATAAACTACAGAAGCAACAACATGAACACATCCTCCTTGTAAAGCATTAAAAGATGACATGTAAGATGATCCCTGCAATTAGTCCCATCCTGCCATCCCCCCATACACACAAAAGTACCCACAGTCATAATTTATTGTGTGTCCAGAGGCAGGGCTTCCCCTCAGCATTCCTAAAGACCTCCAGGCAGCTAAACACCCTGACAAAACAGGTCGAGGGTCTTTTTCCTTGAACATACTATCTTCCTCCCATCTCTACCTGCTCTCTCCTAATTTCACTAGTTTCTTAATTTTTTTCCACTGTTATTATAACCATCTTTCACATACACTATTAATTTTTCCATTACCAAATCCAAATCCTAAAATTCACCCACTTTTCTTCTGTGCTCTAGGTTAGGCTCTCAGCTTTACTAATCTCAGCTACCACAACATCCTAATTCTTCTCCTTGCCTCTAGTTCATAAGGATTATTTTGTGAGGCATACCAGAAGAATTTCCAAACAGGAAAATTTTTCCTACCATCAGAAAGAAGATAGAAGCTTTCAAAAGTTTATTTAATTCAGTTTATAAACTGTGAAAAACAATCATGCAATAAGTTTACAAATCTTTAATCAAGATGGTTTTTGTCCATCTTTATTTCTGATGAATACCATCTCACATAAAGACAACACAAAATTTGTAACAACGTACAGTGGTGGATGGCAATTACACTTATAGTGATCAATTTCACAATATTCAAAGATATCAAATCACTATGTTGTACACCTTAAACTAATATAATGTGTCAATTAAAGCTCAGTTTTAAAAAAAAGACAACACTATTAAGTCCAAGTTAACCGTTTAGTTGTTTTTTACTTTGCATCCTATGTACTTTGCCCCTACATAAATTCAAACCCTGCACTGTCATCAGCATACTCTACCTAAAATGCAAGACCAAACACTTACTCCTGTAGCACCCTTTAGAGGCATACTTACATGCTAAATGAAGTTCATGGTCCTTCCTTACACAGCAAAAAAAGTTCATAATTAGGCCCTAGTGACTCTTTACCCCTGCACCTCATTCTTTGGACTTCTACAATGTGTTCTGAATATAGCAGTTTTACCATCTACCACCACGACATTTAACACTGCATCCCCTCGGTCTTGATTGCTCCTTAGCTGTCTGGCAAATTCATGGCCATTTTTCAAAATCAGGTTTAGCTCTCCCTTCTTCTCTGCCCACTTTCACCCTCACTCTTTCCAACAGAATTCATTATTTCTTCCTCCTAACCTATACACACGGTTCAAGAACTTTATTCATTACACTTTTCTGTGCTATATATCTATTTCCACACTAAACCATATTCTTGAGGATGGGAACCAAGCCTCACTCATCTCTGTAGCCTCAGCATGCAGTGCAGTTCCTAACATACTCAACTAGTAAATATTTTAAAAAGTGACAGTTCCTTTAATGAGGTCACAGTTTAACAAGCACTCTTGGTCAACTGCTCATTCAATATTCAAATCACAAAACTGACTCAGTTTAGCATCCATCCAACATTTTTACTTCATACTTTATTTCTAATCCAATCCAGTATTTTCCTCCCTAGATGATTTTCAAAACTATATCTTATATAATAATAAACTCTTCTGCAATAAAATACAACCAGAAAGGAGGGAAAAAAGAAAACTTCCTATTCCCATAGTTTTATTACTTAATAATCTTAATCACTGAATGTTAAAAATCTACTAGAATAAGAATAAGAAGTCCCCCTGGCTGGCGTAGCTCAGTAGATCTGAACACCGGCCTGTGCATGGAAAGGTCTTCCCAGTCTGGGCACATGCCTGGTTGGCAGGCCTGGTCCCTGGCTGGGGCTGTGCAAGAGGCAACTAACTGATGTTTCTTTCCCCCTCTTCCTCCCTCCCTTACCCTCTCTCTGAAAACTAAAAAAAAAAAAGAAAGTCATGTGGCTCCTTAGCTAAAGTCAAATGCTCAAAAATAAATAAATAAATAAAGGACTCCATGTCCTACCCACTCCTCTGGGCCCAGCTGGCTAAACTGTAAGCTCCCAGAAGAAAAGTCTGGGGCTGAGTATCCCTAAAGCAATGGGCATACAGTGGGTGCTCAATAAACACAACGGGCTAACCCATCCCGCCAAAAAAGGACAACTAAGAACCCCCACCCCAAAAAGTTTTATTTTATTCAGAATAAAATGAGAGTTTGTAACTAATCTATTTGCATAATCTATCTACAGGTTGACATCCTGAATTGAAGCTTTCTCTTCTTTAGTGTATAAATAGGTTACCTTACCCGGTATTTGTTGTCTCTCTGCTTCCTACACCTCGAGAAACAACAACCTGGCATCACTGTTGGTTTCTGCTTTGATAAACTCAATCTTTTCCTCCACAATATAAATCCATGGGGCAAAAGGACTAAATTTTTTTTTTTTACATAACTGAACTGTTCATCTCTCAACTGTCACTTGGAATTCTGACTGCTGGGTAACAAAGGGTTAAAGAAAGGTACAAATGGAAAAAATGAAAATTATACTAATCTTTATCTTTTCTTTAATTACCAGTAGCAATAAAAATGATCAGAGAAAAAGTCCAAGAGATGGTTTTTTGGTCTGCCAAGATGAGATAGGTTAAGTCAGAACTACAACCAAAAACACATCATAGTCCCATGTTTTTTAAAGCTTTTTTTTTAAAAAAAGCTTTCAGAACAAGAGAGAAATTCTAATTACCAAAGAGCAAATCTTAACTTAGTACCACAAAGTGAGTTTCCAATCTTATCAAATAATTCTTAAAAAAAAAAAAAGGTGACTATGAAATTTTTTTCTGTGGACTATTTGTAAAACTTATTCATCTAAAAAAAATCAATCTCATGCTGAAAGGTGTTATTTTAAAATACTTAAAGGCACACAGAAACATCATAGTGGATAAAAGGCTAAGATATTAGAGAAGTTTAAAAAAATATTTTTAACTTTTTATTATTAACTGCTACGTGTGATAGTTTACATAAGATACTAGAATGGCAAGTTTTAGGGCATCATGTTAACTTTAAGAAAAAGAAAAATTTAAGGCTAGTAGTTTTACTCGTCTAATGATGGAGAATACCACTTTTGGTACAGAACAAAAGTTAAAAGATTTTTAAAAATTCAGATTTTTTTTAAACCTAAGTAGGCGTTACCAGCACCTTTATGACTGAAATTTTAGGACAGATTCAGAAGTTTCTAGGCATTTGTTTTTATCTCCCATGAACTTAATTTTAGAGAGTTTAAAACTTTATATATTGAAATAGGGGTTCCAGAATCTCTGATAACCAACTCACAAAAAAATACATTCTGCTTTCCTGGGTAAGAATTAACACAACCAAAAAGTACCTATCATATTTAATCTAATCCAAGTCATTGATGTTGCATCTCACAGCCAGTATTTTAGGTAGTACTAAAAATTTAAAATGCTGCCAACTACGCTGACACCACAGACTGTAAGATACAACCAGACTTCAGAGATGGATGATAAACTACATAGTAGAACCAAATGGTAATGGAGAAAAAAATAGAATAAAGATTATGTTAAAGTAGAAAAAAAGCTTACAATTGAAATATCTTACCATTTATAAGCTATACCACAACAAAGTGAGATAAGATTAAGATTTAAGATAAAATTTAACACCACTTTAGAAATATGGAGGCATGAAGTCATATTCCTGCACTAAATATCGTCTGTTCAGAATTTTCTCATCTATTACCTTTAGTTTGCAAGGGTAAAGGATATACAAAGTAATAAAAATAAAGCAAAGCACTTAATATCAACTGAAGGGGGAAGAAAAATAAGTGGATTACTTCTTGACAAGTAAACAAATGTTAACAAAATACTTCCACAGTATTTGGCACACCAATACCTGCATAAATGTGAATTTTAAAATAAAAAAGTAAGTACACACCTGATGAAGAAGTGCTATTGTTTGCAATAACTTATATTTCAGCTTCTAATAAAAGTGCATTCTAAAAAATTAACAGTATCACAAACGCATGCAAAGCTTCTGTTTTAATGTGTCAAGAATTTCTAGAATATTTTTAAAAACTGAAATTTGAAGAGTTGTGCCAAAGAAGAGTATGAAGACAAGTCTTAGAAACAGACATAAAATGGACGTTGCCTGGAGCTCTAGTTTATGCCACGATACTCATTCAGGCTGCTACAGTTTTGATGGCTTGCTATAAATATAGAAAAAAGTATGATGGTAGCAGGGGCTGGAAATGAGATGGAAAAAAATAAATATTCTAAGGGAAAGATTTTAAGGTTTAAGATTCCTGCTATATGTGAAGCACTAGGCTAAGCACTATACATAAACTTTCCCATTTAAATCTACCAAGTTTATGATGTAAATAAAATGTGAAAGACTTGGAATGAGAGGTTTCAAAAAGGTTAAGCAATTTGATAAACGTCACTCTGCTTGAAGTGCTGGGTTAGGTTTCAAATCCATTCTCTTTTTTAAGAAACCATGCTGCCTTAGAGAAAGTCAGGCTCCAAGTTTAAAGACTTTTATCCTGAGAGTGCAATGTGTCAAAGTGGCTTTAAAAAATTTTTTTATGCATCCTATTATACTTTTCTTTCTTTTTGGAGGGATGCTTATTAACATGTTAGCATTAACTTCCTCTTAGGAACAAAAATTATATTTTACTTAATTTGGCTATTTGATAAGCACAGTAACAATAGAAATGCAATTAAAAGACATACCTATACTTTCCTCAAAATTTCCCAAAATGAATGAGCTGGTTACTATTTAAGAAGAAAAAGACTTGTAATATATTGGATATTTCTACTTTGTAACTCACAAAAAGCCTTACCTGTTCAGAAATAAGAGTCTGTAGCTTCTGAACTTCTAATTGTAATGCTTTGTTTTGGTCACTTAAAATCTGGGAGAAAGAATTTCAAATTACTGTTCTTTGAAGAAAATGTTAAAAAAGCAATCATTTGAATGGGTTTTTAAAAAAATATCAAGCCCATATTCTTGTTTAAAGTACTAATAAAGTGACAGGTGAATTATGTATTGATGTACTAAGAATGCAAATCTCACATGACTCCATTTTTCAGTTTCAATAAATACATTCCAGAATATAGGAATACAGTACTAGTATAAATTACATGTACAATAATCTCTAAAACCACAATTTCTACTAAGCCCCCTAATTCAGTCATGTGGTTTATCCCAAAACGGTGCTGAAACTGTTTCCATGTGTATTTCAAAGAGTTGAACAGTTCGTGCCAATGGAATTTGGAGAACCCTGCTTTCATTAAGTGAGTACTTTCAGGTGTCCAACCTGTTGCCCGTGGGCTGAATGCAGTCCAGCATGGCTGTCAACACGGCCCAACACAAAATCATGTATTTACTTAAAACATCAGATTGTTTTGTGAGGCGAACATGATAACCACGACACTAAAACTCTTAAAAGGTTGTTTTGTAATTAACGTGTCGCAGTGTATTTAATGTGTGGCTCAAGACAACTCTTCCTCTTCCAGTGTGGTGCAGAGACACCAAAAGGCTGGACACCCCTGACAGGCTTCCTATTAAATAAAAGCAAAAAAAAAAAAGGAAATCACTACACACAGAGATGCACCCTGGCAATCAGAATGCTCTGCAGCACTCAGGCTGTTCAGCCACAACCCAGAAACTAGCACCACACCAACAATGGAGCAGACAGAACCATCACAAACTACCAACTGAAAACTGTGAGAAAAGGCTGAAACAAAACAAATTTCAGAAGTCTATCCTAAGAAGAGATAAGATAATCTAGGCAAAAAGTCTATGATAAAATTCACTATTTATATAAGACACTAAATGAACTATAGAAACACTGTTTCAGTACTTCTAGATTCACTTCAATTGAAAACTATTACAAAGTTGTTCAAAAAGCTGAGATGACAAGCTTAATCACACACCTTAAATTCTTCCATTTTCTTTGAAATTTCACATTGTAGCTGCTCTTCAAGCAAACTTATTTTATCATCCTTAACGTGAATACTACAGGGGAAAAAAATCAATTGAAATACTTCATTTATTCAGAAAGTTTACATAAATTATGTGCACAACTAGCAGTTATAAGCAGCAATATTTCCTGTAATTATACTTGCATATAAACATATGAATGGCTCCATGTACAACAATACATTAATCACCTTTTTTGCATTTTCTCCAGTTCATGTGCTGCAGCAGCCTGTATTTAGAATGAGATGAGAATAATATCATTTCTCAGAAAGCACTCTACATTATTCTTTTACTTATTTTTACATATTAAAAAGTTACATTTTCATATACATGGCGTAAAGTTAAAGCAGTATCATACACTGCTATAATACTCTTTGCTGTCCAGTATTTTGTACTTCTCAGTGATCAACTTTTATCCTAATAAAAAGATATGTCCTTTTTAAATTAAATGGCACAAGGCTAAAACATATCAGCACAGTAAGAGTGCTGTAACTGTTCCTTTGGTATCTCAAAAGTGGTCAATTCACTGGATTGAACATTGATTTCAACACGAAAATAGTTAACATCTAAGTGAGTTGTGAGAATAGTAGTCAAATAGAAGAGGATTTCAACAACACACCATGCAGCAAGACATGAGTAACCAGTATGCTTATTTACTATCTACATGAGTAAAATTAGGGCTTATAATACCAATAAATAAGTATAAATGAACTAAAAATCTGAGGTAAATGCTCAAAAGCAATAAAGATCTACCTGTTCATTTGCCCGAGCCTGTAATTTTTGCACTTCAGCTTTTAATAAAAAATTCATATTCTGTATATCCTAGAACAAGAAGGAAAAATGGAATTAGAAATATTTAATATAACTGACTTCAAAGCTGTAAATCTCTTTTCTATTTAAGCAAAGGTCTCAAAGCAAAAGTCTCAAATTACAATTTCTTAAAATTAGAAAGAGAAACCATCAAATCCTGTTGTTCAGCATATTTCCCAAGTTATTGTATATGTCACGTGAGGAAAAACCCTTTAAACTTCTCTTCTTAAACAGCTAAAAAGGATTTTGTAGTTTAGAACGAAGCACTTTTCAAATGAATTCTAGAGTATTTTCCCATTCTTCAAAGACATGTATACTGATTGCAAGGTCAGGGCAATTCAATGCCTGTAAAATACTGCAGCCGTTTATAATAATTACAGTACCTTAAGTTCCTCCTCTTTACTTGTTAAATGATCGTGTTCATTTGCTAAAGAATCTTCAGTCTGTTTTATCTGCTTATCCTTTTCTGCAATCCTTTAACGAGAAATACATTTTTGTACATTCAATAAGCATTGGGAAACAAATCACAAATCAAAGGATTAAAAAAAGCCTTAAACATGATCATCCTTATTTTAGTAGTTTTTCATGTAAATGTACCCTCCATTTTTTAGCTCCTTTCAGTTTAGGAATAACTATCATATACATTACTATACCTCCTTAAAATACCTATCCCTATTTTAAAACTTGAGGTCAAAGAAGTATTTAAACTATGAGCCTGGCAACTTCAAAACCATATTTTAGGGCTTCTAAACTCAATTACACAATACAAAAAAGCCCCCCAGAATTTTGTTTTGGGCACCACCATACAGTTGGATACAGAGTACCTACAATTACTTATTAGACACAAAAACTAATTTACTTTCACTGATCTCAAATCAAAATTATCTCTCCCACATAATTGCTCAAGCCCAAATGAAAAAAAATCCCCAACTTTTTTTATGATAGAGACATAAATACACAGATTATGTAACCTGTCCAGGAAACAAATCACTGGGGGGGACTGCAGAAGTGCGGAGCAAATGTTGCTCCAAATCTACCTGAGAGTATTTTCTGAACAAGATAGAATATAAAATTAATCAGAAGTGTTCAATCTAACAGGTATCTGTTAATGGTGACTAAGCAAGTATAAGAAATGTAGCAAGGCAGGCTTACACTTTATGTAATTCTTCTGCTAGAACTGAAGCAGAGGTCTAAGAAAGAAAAACAGGTATCAACATAAAAGCATGTAAGACAAAGCTTAAAAGTTGTACAATAATAGTCATAACAGATTTAAAACTTAAAAAAACCAATGTATACACAATTATTAAGGTAGCATCTGGCCCATGATGAGAGTGCAAGAAATAGTAGCTATTATTTTGAAGGCAAATTTCATCACCAACAACCAACAAAGGAAAAAAATGGGAAAAACAGCTACAAAGTCCATTTTTCATCTCTGTGCTTCTGTTCCTAAGTAACAATTTGCAATAATGAAATGATACAGTTCATGAATAAGGTAAGAATTAAATTTTTTGGCATTATCTATGCTCATCTTTAATTTTTAAAAAGTACTTACAGCATCCTGTAAGTATTTAATTCCCAAAACATTTTCTAGAGCTACCTTTTAGCTAGTAACTTAAGATTTCAATCTAATTTGAATTGATAATTTAAATATACATAAATATCCATAAACACACAAACATCCTTTCCTATATTAAACCATTCTTCCCAATTAATTTTAGACTACAGTCTCTAAAAAGAAGGCAATTAGAAAAAAATATTTTCTATCTCAAAGTTTTAAAGTTTCTATCTCAGGACTTTAAATTTGCCTGTCTTAAATACAAGTTTTTAATGTTCAAACTATTTTTATATAGAAAAGTGACTTGTATTCTAAGCTAATACTTTTTCTTACAACCAATTTTTAGAATGATAAAGTTGAAGAATTAAAATTCATAGTATGTGTATTAAGGAAACAAGTACTCAGAAGTGTTTTTTCTCCTGAATGCTGTATAATTTATATTCTAAAGAATATATCTACATCTACCTATGTATTATGTTCCATAAAGATGCTGCTGAAGAAAAACAGGTCTTATAATACCACTTGCAAAACTTTGGAAGGTTTCCCCACTCACTATACTGAAATATAAATCTTAAAATGATCCTTTTGCATATATAATATGAGAGTCATAGTTAACAAACTGCAAACACTGAGGGCACATAAAATTTTCCCTTATGGCTAGTCAATATTACTAAGCATTTCTAATATTATTATGTCTAACATAAATTATTATTCTTGACATCATTTGACCAATTCCTCTTCTTTAATGATAGAACTGTGGACATTTTTTCCTCCTATGGAAAAAAACTCTCTAACCTACTTCTCAATTAGCTGGACTTAGATTGTTTTCCCTCTGCACTGTATATAATTATCAGAGTGTTCAGCACTCAGGATTATCAATGTTGATTCAATGACTAGTCTCCTGACTACTAATCCAGTACTCAGCATTCAACAGGCACTCAGATGATTAGTTACATACGTAGGAAGCTCTTAGTAATGATAAGCAATAAGAATACACCATTACCTGGGCTGCTATCTGGGAATGGAATTGTTGAATTTGAGCTTTCAAAGCTTCGTTCTGTTCCAAAATATCCTTTCATAAATAGGAACCAAAAAGGAGAGGGAAAAAAGTGCACTGTTAGCAAATATACCAATACACATGGAACAAAATGAGGTACACATGTTTATCTATAAAAAGGCATTCTTAGATTCCGAAAACATTTTTTTTTAATTATATGTTATAGATTATGTTACTACAGTTGTCCCAATTATTCCCTCCTTGCCCCACTCCACCCAGCAGCCCCCCACTCCCTCAGGCAGTTCCCACACCACTGTTACATCCATGGGCCATGCATATAAGTTGTTTGGCTACTCCATTTCCTGTAACTGTACTTTACATCCACATGGTTATTCTGTAACTACTTATTTGTACTTTTTAATGCCCTTTCACTCATTTCCCCAAAACCCCCCTCCCACCAGGCAACCATGAAAATGCTCTCCATATCCATGATTCTGTCTCTGTTCTTGTTTGATTAGTTTGTTTTTTGGATGCAACTGTTGGCAGATTTGTACTTTTTGCCATTTTATTTTTCCTACTTTTGATCATCTTTTTCTTAAATAAGTCCCTTTAGCATTTCATATAATAATGGTTTCATGATGGGAAACTAGTTTTTTTTTTTCTTTTCTGGGAAGCTCCTTATCCTTCCTCTGATTCTAAATAGTATCTTTGCTGGATAGAGCAATCTTTGCTGTAGGTCCCTGCTTTTCTTGACTTTGAATATTTCTTGCCAATCCCTTCTGGCCTGCAAAGTTTCATTTGAGAAATCATCTAACAGTATTATGGGAACTCCCCTGTAGGTAACTAACTGCTTTTCTCTTTCTGCTTTTAAGATTCTCTGTATCTTTAACCTTTGACATTTTAATTATTATGTGTCTTGGAGTGGGCCTTTTTACATTCATCTTGTTTGGTACTCCGTGCTTCCCAGACCTACATGTCTATTTCCTTCACCTAATTAGGGATGTTTTCTTTTATTATTTTTTCAAATAAATTTCCAATTTCTTGCTCTTTCTCTTCTCCTGGCATCCCTATGATGCGAATGTTGGAGTGCTTGAAGTTGTCGCCAGAGGCTGCTTACACTATCCTCATTTTATTGGATTCTTTTTTTGGTCATTCTGATGGCTTGCTTTTTGCTTCCTAATGTTCCAAATCGCTGATTTGATTCTCAGCTTCACCTGTTGGCAGATCAATGGGAGGGATTTACCCAGGTCAGTCAGCTGCAAAGACTGGCTATGACCACTGATCTCCAACCTCCACCCTCTGTGGAGATCAGCTGTACAGGAGCAGGGTAGTGGTGCTCTGACATGGTCTGTAGCTGTCCACTGAATGCTCAGGCTCTGAGGTTTCCAGGGTGGTGCAGGTCAAGGTCAGCCCCCAGCTGTGTTATGCCCAGGGCCACCCTGCCTGTGCTATAGAACAATATGAGACAGCTTCCACTTGTGCTGGGCTTGGATATTTCCAGGCGAAGCCAAGCTGTGAATCTAGGCTGGCTGCTGCTTGGTGCTAGGCCTGAGGCCATTTAGCAAGAGATGCAGGTGCTAAGGACTCATGTGGCTGGCTGTTGCTTGTTTAAGAGGATTTAGGAAATTGTGAAGCATGAGCCAAGACCAGCTATTCATATAGAAAAGTCTCTGTTAACAGCCTGGCGGGGGGGTGACTTGAGTGGTGGGAGAGCGCCTGAGGGGGTCTCCAGGCCATGGGAAACAATGTTAGCCAGGTTGATGGAGTCTCAGCTATGGCCCCTGCCTGCTGGCTCTTTGGCTCTGTGACAGGAGGGTTCAGAAAAAGGACAATGGCCTCTGTCCTCCTTTCTGTCTGCGAGAAAGCTGTCCCCAAGGTCCCCCCTTAATGCCAGGCACTTTGGTTCCTCCCTGTATGCTACTGGTACTTTTCAAGCTGCTACCCTACTGCTAGAGCTCAGACGGAGTGAGCCTGAGTAAGTGCTTGTGTGGGTTCTTTAAAAGGAACTGCTTGGGACTCTGGAAGTTTCTTCCACCAACTCAATCCCCACTGGTTTTTGCAGCCAGAAGTTATGGGGACTTCTCTTCCTGGCAGTGGAACCCAAGGCTGGGGGTTTGCTGTGGGGCTGGGACTCCTCATTCCTGAGATATCCCTCCTGAATTTTTATCCACCACTCATGGGTGTGGAACCTGCCCCTACTGCACCTCCACACCTCCTACCAGTCTGAATGGATGTGGTCTCTTTAATTTCACAGCTGCCAGACTTCTATTCAACTAGATTTCTGAGTGATGGTTACTGAATAATTTTAATTGCAATTTTGATGTGGCTGTGCAACAAAGGAGAGCCGTGTTTACCTATGTCACCACCTTGACCAGAAGCCAAGCATCATTTTATAACATCAGTGATTAGGCATTTTCTTTGGAGAGTTAATTCGTAAAGTAGAAATTAAGAATATGTTGTGCTATTCATAATCTAATACAGAAAGCCTAAGACTTGGTTAAGGACATCTTCAAGTATATATTCAAACACACGAAATTGCCTCAACTGCTCAAAGATGAAGTTTTAATTATTCATCACCACTCCAGAATTAAGATAAGGTCAACTATCCTATCTCTTCTATGTAGACACATCCTACAACTGCCCACCTTTATTTTTTAAAAGAGAGAAAATTTAGATACCTGAATTTGCATTTGTAGAGACTCTTCTTTGTTCACCCATTTTTGCTCCGATTCCATTAACTGCATTAGTCTTTGCTCCAATTGCTGTTTTGATACCAAAGTATCTGTAAGCTTACTATGCAGACTCTGTACTTCACTTTCTTTGGCCACAAATTTACTCTGTAAATCTGTAATAAAGCATTGCATTTTACAAAGGTCTCTTCCTTTCCTGGCTACCGCTACTCACCTTTAGTGTAGGCATTATCTCCTCTAGAAAACCCTCCTTTATCTCTCCCTTTGCTCTCCCCTTCCTGCTTATAGCTCCCACAAACAACCTGTGCTTACTTTTAATCACAGTAGCTGCCACATGGTACCAATTCAGCGCCTTTCCCAGCTTTCTGAAATCAAAGACTGCCTTTTCTGAATGCAGAGCTGGGTCCAAGGCTTGGAACACAGTACATATTGAATAAATGTGTTAACAGAATAGTATGTGGATGTTTAAAACTGTTGCACCATTTCTTGAAAGTAGTCTTTATTTCACCAAACACAGTTTAATAGTTTAGTAAGTACTTTAAGTGAATTTCTTGTAAATGCCTTGTACTCTCCTACATGGAAAAGAGAAAGATGCTAAAAGTTGACAAATGTCCTGGTATAAGATGAAGTAAAACTTTTTTGTCTGCTTCTCTCC
The DNA here is from genome assembly GCF_021234165.1 of Pteronotus mesoamericanus. NCBI lineage: Eukaryota > Metazoa > Chordata > Mammalia > Chiroptera > Mormoopidae > Pteronotus > Pteronotus mesoamericanus. The sequence goes on from NW_026555078.1 coordinate 31,706,291, forward strand.
TTAATGGTAACCTGAAACAGGATGGGGGGATGGAGAAAGAGAGCAGGAAGGAGAGAGGGAAAACACAAACTTTGATGCAATCAGAAATAAATGTAACTCCAAATCACAAGAAATTAAGACAAAATGGAGAAATTACCACTAACTTGGCAGAGATGAGGAAAGGGAAGTGTTCCAGAATCGTAGAAAGGCTCATGAAATCAAGATACCAGGCACTATGAGAGCTGCCTCCTGGCCCTGTAACAACAATTAAGTCCAAAACAGAGAGAAGGAATGACAGGAATGGATGACTAACACCAAGGATAGAGAAGCAAACACAGGGAAGAAGAGAAAATGTATGTGTGTATGTATTAGGTATGTCTTCAGAAAAGTAGGATGATTCTTCCATAAGACGACACTAATGTCAGAATGAAACACAATTCATTAAAGAGCTCCTGAAAATTAAACTAATGGTAATGTCCAGGATTAGAATTCAGAAGAGCATATTTCTTACCAACATCAGTATAAGTTAAATGTGTGGGGAAAATTATTTCCAACCTAGAACTGTATATCCAGTTAAAACATGAAAGTGGAAAGAAAAAAACATTTTCAGATATACAAAGCCTCAAGAAATGTACTTCAAAGCGTACTCTTTGAAGCCACTAAAAAGTGCTATTAAATGAGGGAGGATAGCAAAAAAGATGGCAGGGACACAGGATCCAGAAAACAGGAGACAGAAGGAAGTGTGCAGACAATAGCTATGGAGCAAACCTAGAAAGTAAAAAGCACTCAAATAGAAAGACTGAGGAGTCCAGAGGGATATCCCCTGGAAAAATAGGTAAGTCCTCCAGTATCTAATATGTTCAGAGGCTAGGGGAGGGGAAAAGGTTAAAGGGATTTTAACCATAAGTAAAAATTTAAACAATAAAACAAAGATCAGGCAACTTAAATACATAAAGCAATAATTAGCTCCAGAAAATTAAAAAATATTTTTCAAGAAAAGAACTGCAGTTATAATATTTATCTTGGCTCAGCATTGAGTACAGAGTCATAATGATACAAACAATGAATCAAAAAGTATGCATGGCAAAAAAAAAAAGTATGTGTGACAATATCAGGAGGATGAGGGGAGGGTGGGAGGAATGGTGTGAGAGTATTAAGCCCTTATTTTTGATGACAGAAGGTTAACAGAAGCCTTTCAAGAGATAGCAGTGCAAATACAAATAATATGCTTATTTAGAAATATGATACAAAACACTAAAAGCAAAAGTAACTGCTTCTGATCAGAGGGAGGTTTTACTGTTCATACTTATATATAGTTCACAGTTACAATTCTTTTGGAAAAATTCATGTGTGCTTTGTTGATGAAATATAAAATATTGATTTTAAAAATAAGCTAATGTATCTTAACATAAACTTTACATATAAAGAATAAGGCCTTCAATATCTTGGGTGTATTTAAATATTTAACCAAAGGGAAATAAATACTTAGGGGAGAAAAAAAAATAAAAAACAGAGGAAACCAAAGGTCTAAAGAGCCAAACTCTGCATGATCTACCCTATTGTTTAAAACTATATTTTATTAGCTCACTGCCTTTCATGGGAGAAAGGGAGTAGTGGAGACATAAATAACACACACAATGGAAGCTCCATTTTCTCACAGATGGAGTCATCAAACTAAGAGTAAGTTGTAAGTTAGTGTTTAAGTAGTAGGCAGTTTTAAGTCAACCACTTGGAATAGTAATGCTCTTGCTGCTTTTCTCTTCACAATATAGGAAGTGAGTGCTTCCTTAGAAACAAAAAAAATCAAATGAAGAGTTGACCACAGTGCCAAAGGGAATAAATAACTACAGAAAGGACACACACACATCTAGGCTCCCATTACCCTACTGTGGACTACAATTTTTCTGCAACTTAATGCTTCAGACAAAGCTACTAGAGTTCTTATTTTCAAAACCCTAGAAAATGTTAAAGAAAAAAAGGTACTCTGAAAATTTCAGAGCTATTTTTATTGACTTATAACCTAAATGCAAAATTATACTTTCTCCAAAAAGGGGAGGAAATTTTACCTGGAATTACATACTAATTTACATAAATACCTTTTCCCCTTACCTTGCTGTGCTGCCTCATGCTCTGCTGTTCTCTTCCTGATATAAGTCTGGACTTCTTCCCACCTTCTCTCTGCTTCTTGTAGTTGGACCTGGGGAACAGATAAAAATCAGCACAACCACAGGATTGCAATATTTTTTTTAAAAGTATCCTCTATATTTACTGTTGTATCATATAACTGCTTATTCCAATAACTACTCTCCTGTTTTAATAAGATAGGCAGATATGCCTAGCCTGATAGCATGCACAGATACTACTAGCCATAGTCACTCTACCCCCTACACAGGATTTACAGATTGGAAATTATTTCAGAAATAATATTTGTGCTGGTGGATCAATGTACCTACTACTATGTATATATCTGATCCACTTAGCTATAATCTGTTTTCTATTAATCTTCCTTCAGCTCACAGGTTTTTAAAGGTAGGATGGTATCTTTATTGCCAAATTTCAGTAGGTACCTATAATTTATCATTTGAGGTATAGCACAACACTTTACTCTTTAGTGTCATTATCTACTTACCCATATCCAGAAAACAAACTTTCATATTTATAAATGGCAGTGGTAAACACACCAGCAAGACAAATATTAAATTAATGACAATTATATCAATCTCCCACAGGGATCCGTCAAAATGTCAAGAAAACAAAAATTACACTATTTTCTACATTTTGTTTAGTCCCAATGGCCTTTTAAGCCCCACTACTCTATCAAGTAGTATCAAGTATCTTAACTAGCATCAAGATATGCTTGCATCAAACACCTAGGTAGGAAACTAATACATTTAACTTATACAAATTAAATTAAACTATACATTCAACAAATCCTGGCCCCAGTAAAAGGAGGAAAAGACCATTCTACCCATCATTCTACTCAAATGTGCATATACTATGCAGTTTTCTTTTTTCTTTCTTTTTTTTTAATAGAGGGGTGGGGTGACGGGGGAGATAGAGAGAGAGCAATATCGACATGAGAAACATCAATCAGTTGCCTCTCATTCGCACCCCAACCCAGGGATCCAACCCACAACCAAGGTATGTGCTCTTTCAGGGAATCGAACCTACAACCTTTTGATGTACAGGAGAATGCTCCAAACAACTGAGCCACCCAGCTAGGGCTACATATGCTATAAAGTTTAAGAGAAATGAATCTATTCCTCTCTCAGTCAGCCACACCAAACCCATGCATCTCTTCTCAATATGAGCATATCACTTTATCAAGTGTCTAAAGATGAATTCTACTGTCTAAGAAAATAGTGCGTGATTTTTGTATACTATGGTTCAAGTAAAGGCTCCTGGAGCATCCTTTGGTGTTGTGCTCAGGCAAGGGAAAAAAATGTATTCTAATGCTGGAAGAAAAGTAGGTTTTATTAAACTTAGTAAGAAATCCAAGTTATAGATAAGTGATGTTGAAGATAATTTTAACTACATGATCTTTGCCTTACACAGGCAGACCCTAACCTGTACATATAAGGTGAAATTCTACTGTTTATACCTGTTTATCAGCTAATTTTATTTTTCCTATCTTCCAAACAGTCTTTAACTTCAAACTTAAGCCTATATTCAACTCTTATGTTAGTACACATGCTTCTATATAGGCAGACAAGTCCCATTAAGCCTCAAACTACATTTTTAAAACCTATGTATACATTTAGGTCACTGAATTGAGTATCTAAATTATTTATGAAGTGATAAATAAAGGGGGACATATATCACCTTCAGCTGAGTAACTGCTTGCTCAGCATTCTTCTTTTGGACTTCCTCTTGCTGCAGCTTTCCTGTTTTCTCTGTCAGCTCATTCACCAATCTAGCATAATCCTGGCGCAGTTTATTTAGTTCAGCAGACTGCCTGAAAACAGTATCTGGATTAGGAAACTTCCATTATTACAAACCCATATAAAGAATAACAAAACTTTTTACATTTTGCTAAGACAACATAAATGTGTTGCTGAGACAATAATTCCACTCATAGTCAACTGAAAAGGAAGGCTGTAAATGACCACTAATAATAAAGTTTGAGCGTAACCTCTGAATAATTCCAGAATTTAGAGAAATTCTAAAATCACTATAATTAAGAAAGCAAATGACCACACACTCATAAGCAGAATCGCCAGTGTCACTCTCAAACTGATGTTCTGAAAATCTACTAAAATCAACCAGCTGGTTTAGTCAATGCAAGCAAGTCTTCTCTAGTATACTATTTCTTAAAGTATAACCCAGAGCCAACTATATAACTATGAAAGGAATGTCTTTTCTTTTCCTCCTTTTTATTGAATTTATTGCGGAGACACTGGTTAACAAAATTAAACAAGTTTCAGATAGACCACTCCATAACACATCATCTGTACACTGCATTGTGTGTCACCACAAGTCTTCCATGAACATTTATCCCCACTATACCCTCCTCAACCTCCCACCACACTCCCCTTGCCCCAGCAAACACCACTCTTGTCCTTGTCCATGAGTTTTTCCTTTTTGCTCAGGCCCTACAACCCTGCAAACTAGCCCCAGAACCGCAACCACCCAACAGCTGTCAGCCTGCTCTCTATCTATGGATCTGTCTCGTTTTTTAGTTAGTTCATTTTGTTCATTAGATTCCACGTAAGTGAAATCATATGGTACTTGTCTTTCTCTGACCGGCTTGTTTCACATAGCATAATGCTCTCCAAGTGTATCTACGCTGTTCCAAAGGGTACGATTTCCTTCGTTTTTACTGCCTAGTAATATTCCATTGTACCACATTTACATAATGGACATCTCATCTATTTATCTACTGATAGACACTTGGGCAATAATGCTGCAATGAACACAGGAGTGCATATATTCTTTCGAATTAGCATTCCGGGTGTTTTTGGATAAATTCCCAGAAGTGGAATCACTCAGTCATAAGGCAGTTCCATTTTAAATTTTTTCAGGTAACTCCATATTGCTTTCCACAGGAGATGCACCAATCTCCACCAAGAGTGCACAAGGATTCCCCTTTCTCCACATCCTCACCAGCACTAGCTGTTTGTTGACTTATTAGCAAAAGCCATTCTGATAGGTGTGAAGTGACATATCACTGTAGTTTTAACTTGCATTTATCTGATGATTAATGACATTGAGCATCTTTTCATATGTCTATGGGCCATCTATATGTCCTCTTTGGAGAAGTGTCTATTCAGATCCTTGGCCCATTTTTTAATTAGACTACTTTTTTGCTGTTGAGGTTTTTCTTTTAAGACTGTATTTATTTTTAGAAAGGGGAAGGGAGGGAGAAAGAGAGGGAGAGAAAAACCAATGTGGGGTTGCCTCTCACACGCCCTCTATGGGGGCCTGGCGTGCAACCCAGGCATGTGTCCTAGACTGGGATTTGCACCAGCAACCCTTTGGTTTGTAGGCTAGCATTTAATCCACTGAGCCACATTAGCCAGGGCTGCTGTTGAGTTTTATAAATTCTTTATAAATTTTGGATGTTAACACCTTATCAGATGTATTGGCAAATATGTTCTCCCATTCAATAGATTATCTTTTCATTTTGTTAATGGTTTCCTTTGCTGTACAAGTTTAGTTTGATATAGTCCCACTTGTTCATTTCTTTCTTTTGTTTGCCTTTCCCAAGATGATATATGAGAAAAAATACTGCTAAAAGAAATATCCAAAATTTTACTGCTTATGTTTTCTTCTAGGACTTTTATGGTTTCCAGTCTAAGATTTAATACTTTAATCCATTATGAGTTTATTCTTGTGTATGGTGCCAGGGGTGTCCAACCTCTTGGAATCTGTAGACCACACTACAAAGAGAATTGTCTTGGGCCACACATTAAATACACAAACACTAATTAAAACTGATGAGCAAAAAAAGGTTTTAACTAAATTTACAATTTTGTGTTGGGTCACATTCATAGCCATCCTGGGCCGCATGAGGACCGTGGGCCACAGGCTGGACATCCCTAGTACACAGTTGGTCTAGTTTAACTTTTTTACATGTATCTTTCCAATTTTTCCAACACCATTTATCGACTACACTATCTTTACCCCATTGTATGTTTTTGCCTCCTTTGTCAAATATTGACTACAATGGTGTGGGTTTATTTCTGGGCTCTCTAGTCAGTTCCATTGATCTGTATGTCTGTTCTTATGCCAGTACCATGCTGTTTTGATTACTATGTGTGGGGTTCCTGTTCAGGCATAAGATGAGGGGGGGTACCTCATCCTGCAGAGTCCCCCTGGATCGCCACAGATGGTGAAAACAAGTCATCCCAGACACTCCCAGTCTGTCAAGAAAAGGGGGTGGCAATTCCCTCTATTGGAGAATGCCCCAAGCCCTTCTCTTGAAGTGGCTTTTACTGAGAATGACATGCGCAGGGGTATACAGCACAGAGGCAAAGCCATCCATTAATGTCAAAAGGCTATCTATGATTGAAGGAACACAAAGGTTTGCCTCAGGTCAGGTTCTGGTATATTAGCTGGCACTCACTGGACCCTGAAACCTGGGAAACTGAATACATTCTATGCTCAACCCCAAACATCAGTACTCATTAACTTGAGGGCATTCTTAGCAAACTGTTTCATAGGATTTAATGCATTCCTTTTCCAGGTCCAATTATCCTCAGGAACTGCCTGATCCAGTTTAGGGCTGTACCTGCCTTTAGTATTGTTTCACTGACCTGGTCAGGCAGCGGGCAGAGCAATCAAGAGATACGGAGATTTCTTTCAGATAGAATGAGGACTCCGGCCATGACGAAGCCGAGGGATGAGGGTCTTTTGCCCCTTCTCTGTGTCCCCCAGGTCCTTCCTTGATGGCCCCCATGTGATTGTGCCTGGCTTAGGTTGCCCCTGCCATCGAAGGGTCTTACCCATCACTGACTAACCAGCCATCTTCCAGGGCCAAGCACAGTGCTGTGAAGGAAGCAGGGGCTATGCCCCTGCCAGGGGGACAGGTTTTGTCTCCTCAGTGGCCTATTTTCCCAAGGCCTCCTTGCTCAGTTCCAGCCTTAAAGCCCACTCACCTGTCAGTGAGGCTACAATCCCTGAAACCAGGTGGGACAGTTCCCAACAACTATGGCCTCGCAGTATAGTTTGATATCAGGTAGCATGGCTCCTCCACCTTTGTTCTTCTTTCTCAAGATTGCTGTGAATATTCGAGATCTTTTGTGGTTCCATATAAATTTTTAGAATATTTTTTCTAATTCTGTGAAATACGCCATTGTTATTTTGAAAGGAATTGTGTTGGATCCATAGATTGCTTTGGGTAGTACAGACATTTTAATGATGTTAATTCTTCCTATCCATGAACAGAGTGTATGTTTCTACTTACTTGTATCTTCTTCGATTTCTTTCTTCAGAGTCCCACAATTTTCCTAGTACAGGTCTTGTTTTCTTAGTTTCTTTTTCTGATAGTTCATTACTGATCTATAAAAATGCAACTGATTTCTGGGTATTTATTTCATATCCTGCTACTTCACTGAATTCATTTATCAGTAATTCCAGTTTGGTCCAGGAGGAGGCGAGTGTAGCTCCCACCTACTCTGCCACCATCTTAGATCTCTCTAGGAATGTATCTTAATATGTATATTCCTGGACTCAATCTCAGAGCCACTAAAGCATAATCTTTTAGGAATAGGACTCAAGAATATGATTTTTTAACTAACATGACAGATGCTCCTCAGAATAATCAATTTTAGAACTACTGTTAAAGGGAATAGATGGTTTTAAACTTGTAAATTCAGTCTCATAAATTTGTAGACTATTAAACTGGTGAATCGTATTTAACACAGTTTAGCTGAAGAGGTTCTTCACATATCCAGAGAAGTGTTTTTGAAAATTAACTCATTTTAGAAACAATTGCAAAAAACAAAAATCTAACCAATTACTATCAAACATCATTTTGATTCAAGAAAATACTCTGCCATTCAATTAAAACTAAAGCACATTTGGAAACATACTTGCTTTCTAGTTGGTTTGTAGTGTTGCTGACAGCATCTCTCAGTATGCCATTTTCTTGCTTCAAATGAGCTATCTCTGCTTCCATCTGCTCACGAACTTGCTGGAACTAAAATTATTTTACAAACATAAGATTTAGAAAACAGTGACTACCAAAGCTAACTTTTAGAAGATACTTTATTATAACAATGTAAAAAGCATCAAGAGAATGAAGTTTGCACCATCCGTAAACAAAAACAAATTTAAAGGATGAATTACATTTTGATAGTGATGGATGCAAATCAAATACCAGGTGTCACATAATTCAAGAATGCAAGTAGATGTTAGCTATCATATTTGAAATGCAAAATAAATACAAAGAGATGTTTCAGAACTAATGATTTAGAACTTCTTTCCTACCCAGTATACTCATATAGAATTAAGCCTGTCTTGCTCCTATGTCAATCTTATTTAGGCAATATTTTTAAAAGATTCCAGGAATCAAGTTTTAAAGTTTAAATTATGTTCAACACATTTATATTAAATTACAAAGCTCTAATCAAATAGATGGCAAATTCATTACACAACAATCTATTTGATAAAATATTCGGGCCTCTATTTTATCATTTCAGAATTATGGAATCAAAAGATGAAGAACACTGAATCCTTTATCTCCATACGGATATGTCTTACTTGAATATGTATGTGAAATAATCTTATAATTTTTAATAAACCTATTCAATTTAGAGAAATTAAAGTATATGTTTCTATTTTTCAGAGAACTTATCATATGGAATCTACATATTATGACCTCTATAAGCAATCAAGTAAAAAAAAAAATGATGAATGACTTCAATAACTTTCACCCTCAAGTAAAGATGTTGGGCCCTGTCCCAGTGGTCCTTAAGCCTGCTGCTGAGTAAAGAGGGGCAGTTACAGACAGTAGATCCCTGGCTAAAGGGGGCACAGAGTGGTCTAGAGACACTTGAGGAGAGACTGGAGACAGAGGCATTGAGGAGAGAACAGAGAGAGTAGACAGTGGGATCCCGGTGCTGATTCCTCCCCTATATGGTAGCAGCCATCTGGCTCAGGCAGTCCACTCCCTTGAGCAACAGCTGCTGAGAGGACCCAATAACCCTGTTCCTAGGAGAGACTCTGCCCCGCCCTGTGGTGCCAAAGCCTGACTGCTTGAGTGCAGACTGACTAGATTAACTGAAGAAGACAGCCACAGATGGTAGATTCCTGGAAGTCTCGTACAGTCTGCCTAAGGTCAGACAGGGTCAACATCTGACATCATCAGAGGCAGATCCAGAAAGAAAAAACAGTGATCTCCTACCATAGAAGTTCACACCACAAAGTCAGGAAGTCAAGGCACATCAATTTAAGAAGCAGAAGCAAAAAAGAAAAGTCTCACAAATAAGGGGAAGACAAAGAAACACTCCCCATCGAAGGGAAAGGAAAATCCCCAGAAAGAGAACTAAATGAAATAGAGGCAAGTAAACTATCAGATATTGAGTTCAAAACAACTGTTCTAAGGAAGCTCAATGAGCTCAGTGAGCTCAGAGAAAATTACAAGAAACTACAGGGAAACTATGAGGAACTTACTGCAAACTATATCAGCATGAAAAAGGACATAGAAACTATCAATAAGAGGCAATAAGAAATGAAGAATGAATAGAAGAACACAGAAGGCCTCAAAAGCAGGCTAAATGAAGCAGAGATCGAATTGGCAAGCTGGAGGATAAGGTAGAAAAAAAAAAAAAAAACTCCCAGAAGGAGCAAGAAAATGAAAAAAGACTCAAAAAGAATGAAGAAGCATTTAGAGAAATGCAGGACAAACTGAAACGTAATAATATCTGTATAATAGAGATACCAGAAGGAGAAGAGGAGGAGCAAGGACTAGAAAACCTGTTTGAAAAAGTCATGATGGAAAACTTCCCTAATTGGAGGAGAGAAAAAGCCACACAAGTCCAGGAAACACAGAGGGTCCTATTCAAGAGGAACCCAATGAGGCCCACTCCAAGACACATCATCATGAAAATGGTAAATATCAAAGACAAAGAGAGAATCCTAAAAGAAGGGAGAAACAGGTAGTAACATACAAGGGAGCCCCGATACAGCTAGCAGCTGACTTCTCAACACAAACACTACAAGCCAGAAGAGAAATGCAAGAAATATTCCAAGTCATGAAAATCAAAGGCCTGCCATCAAGACTGCTTGACCCAGTAAGGCTCTCAATTAAAATGGAAGGTGAAATAAGGAGTTTCCCAGACAAAAGAAGGCTAAAAGAATACACCTCCATCAAACCAGCACTGCAAGATACGCTAAAGGGACTACTTTAAGAAAATGAAGAAAAAGAGTAAGAAAGAGAGGAACACAAGTACAAAAGAAAAAATGAGTAAGTACCTACCAATAACAACTTTACATGTAAATGGATTAAATCCTCCAATCAAGACATAGGGTAGCTGAATGGATAAGAAAACATGACCCAGACATATGCTGCCTACAAGAGATCCACCTCAGAACAAAGGACCTACACAGACTGAAAGTAAAGGGATGGAAAAAAATATTCAAAGCAAATGGACAGAAAAAAAAAAGCAACTGTAGCAATACTTTATATCGGACAAAACAGATTTCAAAACAAAGGCCATAAAGAAACCCAGAAAGTCACTTCATAATACTCAAAGGAAGAATCTACCAAGAAAACATAAACACTGTAAACCTATATGCACCCAATATAGAAGCACCCAAATATGTACGGGAAATCTTGGAGGACTTCAAGAAAGATAAAGACAGCAACACACTGATAGTACAAGATTTTAACCCCCCACTGTCAACAATGGATAGATCTTCCAAACCAAACATAAACAAGGATATTGTGGAATACATTAGACCAAATGGACTTAACTGACATATACAGAACCTTTCATCCCAAAGAAGCAAAATGCACATTCTTTTCAAATGCACATGGAACAGTTTCAAAGACAGACTACATAATAGGAAACAAAACAAGCCTCAAAAAAAATTAAGGAAAACTGAAATCATAACAAGCATTTTCTCAGACCACAAGGGCTTAAAACTAGAAACCAACCTCAAGGAAAAAACTAAAAAATATTCAAACTCATGGAGACTGAAGAGCATTCTATTAAACAATGAATGGGTCAATAATGAGATCAAAGAAGATATCAAAAAGTTTCTGGAAACAAATGAAAATGAACACACACAGTCTAAAACCTATGGGAGACAGCTAAGGCAGTCCTATGAAGGCAGTTAATAGCAATACTAGCCTACATTAAAAAAGAGAAACATTTCATCTAAACGACCTAAACCTCCAGCTTCAAAACCTGGAGAAACAACAACAAACAAAGCCCAGAGTGAGTAGAAGGAAGGAAATAATCAAAATCAGAGCAGAACTGAATGACATAGAGACTAAAAGAACAATTCAAAGGATCAACAAATCCAGGACCTGGTTCTTTGAAAAGATAAAACAAAATCAACCAGTCTGTATGCAGATTCATCAAGAAAAAAAGGGAGAGGACCCAAATATATAATATCAGAAATGAAAGAGAAGAAATAACCACTGATACCACAAAAAATACAAAGGACTATAAGAAATTACTATGACAATTGTATGCCAAGAAATTTTAAAACCTGGGTGAAATGGACAAACTTCTAGAAAAATATAACCTTCCAACAATGAATGAAGAAGCAGCAGAAAGCCTGAACAGACCAGTAACAGCTGGTGAAATTGAAGCAGTAAACAAAAACCTCCCAGCACACAAAAGCCCTGAACTGGATGGTTTCACAGGAGAATTTTACAAAATATTTAAGGAAGAGCTAACCCCTGTCCTTCTCAGATATTCCAGAAAATCCAAGAAGAGAGAAGACTCCCAAACTCTTTTTATGAGGCCAGTATCAACTTAATCCCAAAACCAGATAAAGACACAACAAAGAAAGAAAACTACACGCCATTATCATTGATGAACATAAACACTAAAATCCTCAACAAAATATTGGCAAACTGCATCCAGCAATACATTAAAAAGATCATCCACCATGATCAAGTGGGATTCATCCTGCTGGTTCAATAATCGCAAATCAATAAACATAATTCATCCCATAAACAAAAGGAAAGACAAAAATAGCATGGTCATATCAACAGATGCGGAAAAAGCACTTGATAAGGTACAGCATCCATTTATGATAAAAACACTCAGCAAAGTGGGAATGAAGGGGGCATACCTCAACATAATAAAGGCCATATATGAAAAACCTGCAGCCCAAATCATACTCAACAGGCAACAACTAAAAGCTTTCCCACTAAGATCAGGAACAAGACAAGGGTTTCCACTTTCACTTCTATTCAACATAGTACTGGAAGTCCTAGCCACAGCGATCAGACAAGAAAAAGAAATAAAAGACATTCAAATTGGAAAGGAGGAAGTAAAACTGTCATTGTCTGCAGATGACATAATAGTGTATATAGAAAACCCTATATATGCTACCAAAAAACTACTCGACCTAATAAGTGAATTTGGCAAAACAACAGGATACAAAGTCAATATTCAGAAATCAAAGGTGTTTTTATACACCAACAATCAAATATCAGAATCAGAAATCAGGAAAAAAATCCCACTTGCTATAACAGCAAGAAAAATAAAGCACCTAGGAAATAAACTTAACCAAGTAGGTAAAAGACCTATACTCAGAAAACTACACAAGGCTGAAGAAAGAAATTAAAGAAGACACAAACAAATAAAAGCATATACCGTGTTCATGGATTGGAAGAATTAACATCATCAAAATGTCCATATTACCCAAAGCAATTTAGAGATTCAACACAATCCCTATTAAAATAACAATGACTTATTTCACAGATATAGAACAAACATTTCAAAAATTAATATGGAACCATAAATGACCCTGAATAGCTGCAGCAATTCTGAGAAAAAAGAACAAAGTAGGAGGGATCACAATACCTGACATCACACTATATTACAAGGCCACTGTAATCAAAACAGTCTGGTACTGGCATAAGAACAGACACACAGCTCAATGGAACAGAATAGAGAGCCCTGAAATAAACCCATGTCTCTATGGTCAATTAATATTCGACAAAGGGGGCAGAAGCTTAAAATGGAGTAAAAATAGCTTCTTCAACAAATAATGTTGGGAAAGCTGGGCAGCTACATGCAAAAAATTGAAATTCGACCACCAACTTAACACCATGCACAAAAATAAACTCAAGATGGGTAAAAGACTTAAATATAAGTTGCGACATCATAAAAGTCCTAGAGAACACAGGCAGGAAACTCTCAGACATTCCATGCAGCAATATTTCACCAATATGTCCCCTAGAGCAAGGGACATAAAGGAAAGAATAAACAAATGGGACTTCATTAAAATAAGAAGCTTCTGCACAGCTAAAGAAACCATCAGCAAAATGAAAAGGGAACCAACTGTATTGGAAAATATATTTGCCAATGATACCTCGGACAAGGGTATGATCTCCAAAATACATAAAGAATTCATAGGACTCCACTCCAGGAAGACAAACAATCCAATTAAAAAATGGGCAAAGGACCTGAACGGACACTTCTCCAAGGAGGACATACACAGGGCCCAGAGACATATGAAAGGATGTTCAACATCACTAGCCATCAGAGAAACGCAAATTAAAACCACAATGAGATACCCCTTCACACTGGTCAGAAAGGCCATCATAAACAAATCAACAAACAAGTGCCGTGAGGTTGTAGAGAAAAGGGAACCCTAGTACACTCTTGGTGGGAATGAAGACCAGTGCAGCCACTGCAAAAAACAACTTGGAATTTCCTCAAATAGCTAAAAATGGAACTGCCTTTTGACCCAGTGATTCCACTGTTGGGATTATACCCTAAGAATCCCAAAATACCAATTCAAAAGAACCTATGCACCCTAATGTTCATAAGCAGCACAATTTGCAACAGTCAAGTTCTGGAAGCAACCTAAGTGTCCATCAATAAATGAGTGGATCGAAAAACTATTGTACATTTACACAATGGAATACTACACAGCAGAAAGAACGAGGAGCTACTACCCTTTGCAACAGCATGGATGGAACTTGAGAGTATTATGCTAAGCTAAATAAGCCTGGGGATGAAAAACAAATACCATATGATCTCACCTATAAGTGGAACCTAATGAACAAAACAAACAAGCGAGAAAAATATAACCAGCAACAATGAAAGGAAAAACAAACCTTCAGTAACAAGAGAGAAGGAGGGAGGGCGGTGGCAGGGAAAAGAAGGGGGTCAAATCAAGGAACATGTATAAAGGACACAGCCAAAGTGGGAAAGGATTGGGGGTGGGAGGTGAGGGTGGGTGGGGCAGGGAAAGTGGTGGCGGGAAAATGGAGACAAATGTATTTGAACAATAAAAAAAATTATTAAAGATGTTGCTACAAGTACCTGACTAATTTTCAAATGAATAGTAAGTAGGAATTAAGAGGAAAATATCATTTGAGCTGGGGAAAAATCAGTTCTTCAATAACCTTATTTATGGAAAAACAACATTTCAAATTCCTGGGGGTTGGGAAGATGGAGGACTGGGCCAAATGAAAGTATAAAAGCAGCAGTGGATGGAGTAAAAACCTGACAACAGTCATTCACTTCTTTTTTACTATTAATGTAATTCCATGTTAAACATTTGGACATTGATAGAAGTGAAGAATTAATTTAAAAATTTTCAGCACACTAGCAATGTGATCAAAATAGTATCTTACAAATATAAACCTGGTACTAATCGCGTAAGAATGGAAATGAAAGAACTATGAAGAAGGTGCTATAATTATATTAGTATAAAATAATAAAATAATGTCCAGGAATTAAATGCAAGAGTAGGTCGATACAAAGTTTCTTTAAGATTTCAGAATAATTTATAGACTGGGTAAAGGAGAAAAAAGTCAAAGAATTTAAGTGTAATAATAATAATGCCTCAAAATATTAGAAAATAAAAACAACCTAAAAAAAAGCATGAGATTAAGTTTTGACATTTGTTAAATTTGAGGTGACGACAAGAGCTTCCAAAACGAAACATCAGCCAGCAATGGAAGTAATTTCAAAAAATTTCCTGGTCCAGAGCGTTCAATTAGGGGGAGTATTATAAGCCCACTTGACAAGCAGACCCAAACCATGCTCTCCAAAGACCTATTTATCAGTGATAAACAGAATATTAATCTCAAAAAAAGAAAGAAAACAAAAATCAATGGGCTAGACCTAACTGGAATTATGAAAATGGATGGTACAGAGTAAAGACAGACAGTAAAATCTGAACCTTCTGAAATGCTAAAAAACAAGTGAAAGAAGAAAAACAGACAAAACCAAAACCTTAGGAGTTATCCTTCATTATCACTTCTTTCTACCTCTCTTCCACTGTAGCACCAAGCCCTATTATATTACTCTCACTGATTCACTCAAAATCATCTTCTCATTGCCAACATCTGATTTCAGGCCTTTATTCTCTTGGGTTTCTGCAAAAGCCTTCCAAAAGGTCTATACTTTGTTCCATTCTCCATAAGGCTGCCAGAGTAATAATTAAAAATACTAATATAATCACACTGCTGAGTTGCTTTAATTTCACCGGCTCCCCAATGTTCAGTTACACGAGGCCCTTTAAGACAGAACCTCTATTTACTTCTCTAGATCTTCTCTTCTACATTCCAGCCCTGATTCTCAAATACCACAAGACTTACTGTATTTCTTACAAATTGTTATCTCTACACAACGTGTACTGGAAACACTTGGGGTGCACTCATTGGAAAGCTCAATCCTGGGCCCCAAAACAGACCCATTGAACCATCATTTCTAGGGATGGGACTAAGGAATCACACCAAGTAAAAACCTCTTATACCCAGTGCCCATTCTTTCAGTCTCTTAGTTGACAATACGTAATTTTTTCAAAAGATTCAACATAGTCTGCATATCATTTCTAACAAGTCTTCCTTATCAATCCTTCTCTGTTTCATCTCCTATCTGCATGTTCCAAAGCACCTAATGCTTATACCACTATTGTAATGATTTACTTGTCAGCTTCCAGTCTCCCCACCTCATCCCCACCTAGAAAAGTTGTATACTGAAGAAGGCAGCCAGTTTAACTAGCCATTGTACCATGGCCCAGCACAGGGCCTTGCACATATTAGGCACTTAAAAGTTTGCTAATTAAATGAATGCAAACATTTCATTTTGTTTTCAAAGAATAAAAAGATACCTTCAGCTGCATCTGTTGAGCCTCTTGATAACTGACATGCATTTTGTTCTGAAATACATTATGTTCCTTTTCTAATGTTCCAATCCGATCTTTCATCCTTGCTATAACCACACTGTTTCTTTCTTTCTCTGTCATCATTTCCTAGAGTAAACCAGAAAAAAATTATGAAAAACTTGTTATTAAAAAATAAGTACATAAGACTATAATAATAAGAAAACCTTTTTAACATCAGCAAAAATAATGTCAGTAAAAATGTCATGAATTCTGAAATAAGTACTTGTTTAAAAAGCAAGGTCAAATGTTAAAAAAAAAACCATTGTCTTCTGCAACTTACCCTCTCTTTACACCATCTCCCTTCATAAACACTGCTATTCTGTTTACTCTTATTTCAAATGCACTTTTTGTCTACGGCCATACCACCCTGAACACACCCGATCTAGTCTGATCTCAGAAGCTAAGCAGGGTTGGGCCTGGTTAGTACTTGGATGGGAGGATTTTATGTTCAAAAGAGGTTGGTCTCATAATGTCATGAAGTACCTATGTGAATGACGCAGATATAAACCTCATTTACTCTACCGTATTTAATTCCTCAAAAACAGAAACAAGTACTTTGGGAGGAATGAGACCACATTTTTTATAGAATGTCATTTACGTTCAGTCTACATGATTTTTTTTTGAGATTTAATTGATAAAGAACATTGTATTAGTGTACAACATGATGATTCGATATATGTATATATATACTGAAAAATAATCCTACATAGTTGTAAATTTCTTCCTTATGATGAGAACACTTAATATCTACTCTTCTAGAAACTTTCAAACACATAATACAGTATTACTTACTACAGCCACCATGCTGTACCTTATATCCCAGACTTTATTTTATAACTGAATGTCTGTATTGTTGGTATGATTTTTACATGAATTTTTAAAGTCTTTCTTTACCTCTCAGAGTAAAATTTCCAGGGCATGAAAAACTCCAAAGATTAAAAATCATAAACATTTATCATAAAAACCTTTATTAATAAATTACTTATGTCATACTTTTAATTTATCTCATACACTGGATTTAAATAAGATCACATTGAGTTTTGTGCTTCTATAGAGAACAATTCTAGGTCAGATCCAACTGAACAATGTTCCAAATGTCCAAATGCTCTTGTTATTCTGAAATTAGGATATCTGTAAGTACTGTTATTTTAAATTCATAATTCAACTGTAGGCTATATATAATACAAAAGAATAAGACCCTACCACCACCACCAAAACTCTAAAAGAAAATGACTTTCACTGGTATTACTTTTTTATACAAATAATTAACTGAGAAATTATGAACAATTTCTAAAATCCTTCATTGCTTCTGATTCAGAAAGCATATCCTTTAAATACAAGAATGTCTTCACCTGGGTTAAATGTTTACACCGATCCTTCATAGCAGCAGCATCTTCCTTCACAGCAGCAAGTAATTTGTCTTTTTCTTGAAGCTGATGTACAAGTGCAGTCAACTCTCCTTTACTTGACTACAATTGAGAAATCAATACAGTATTAGTAATTAACACAGGATAATGAAACTTATGAATTATCTAGTATTAAGTGTTCTTAGGCTAATGCAGAGTTCACTATTACATATAAAGCAGAATGACTACTAACTACTTATCAGTAAAACATCATTCAGAAAAGTCACTGTATCATTACATATTCTGATGCAGATAATAGGGTACATATAATCAAAAAACAGATTTTTACAAAGAATTATGGGTCTTCCAGTTTAAACCTTGAGTCAAGATAGCAATCTCCCCCTTCTCCTCCTAAAAGATCAAAAGAACAGTATGAAACCAAAATGCAAAAAGAACCAAAATGAAATAGCCATCTGTAACGTCAAAGCATAAAATCAGGAGAGACTGCCAAAAGTAGTGGAGGTCACACACAGGTGCTTGACCACCCTGTCAGAATATCACCAAAACTACAGAGGTGCCATGGGTGCACAGTTCTCTGAAATTAACAAGCATATTCGAGAAGTAAAGCCAATAATCCCCCATCTGATATCAGGAACAAGTGCAACAATAGAAGGTAGGAATTTTCTTGGAAGAAGGTCTCAAGAAGCAAAACAAAAAATGAAGAAATCACAGACAAACTTTACTCAGAGAGAGCAGCTAGTCAGTGAGGCAGTGTCGAAGGAGATTCTCTAGTGAAACTCTCTATAGTGAAGCTTTTATCAGGGAAGAAGGAAAGCCTAAAAGATTTCAATTACATACACATCCCTACAAGAACACCAGTTGCTCTGTTTGCCACTCCCAGGTGGTCTAGTGATTAGGACTCAAAGCTCTCACCAGTTAGCCTTGGTCCTTCATTATCAATCTCCAGGCACAGAGATGATTCAAGAGAAACACCCCTCACTGGAAGAGGAGCAATGATCAGAAAGAAATAAAACAGGGTCTATGTAAGATACAAGAAAAAAAGGAAAATAATAAGAAAAAAAGGCACGAAAAATCACCAGAAAAAGATTGGCAAAGGGTAAACAAAAGCTGTAATTAAAAAAATATCACCATGATTTTTAAAAATCTAACAGAGAGGTCATTTCTGGAAAAACAAGAGCAAAGAACAGAGCTCACACAAAGAACTCAGAGAAGATAAGACCACAGGATGAGATCAAATATAAGCTGGCAAAACCCAAAGCAGAAGTAAAAGTAACACCATCTCAGAAATATCCAAATAGAAGCAAAAAACAGAAAAAGACAGATTGCTAAGAGACATAGACTACAAGGTGAAGTAAACAAAAAGCAGAAATAAACCAAAAGCTTTATTTTAGGACTAAAATATGAAAGATAAAGACAACAGTCAAAGAAGATCCAACATATGCTTAATTGATACACATTATTCCAATTATTTTAAGGAACACTGAATCTCATTATTGAAAAAACATGCTTTATCCCAAGTAACATTAATAGAGAAGTCAACGTAAAGATACAGTATAGTAAAATTACTACTAAACTTTAAAGAAGCTGAATCCCTTGATGTTTGTACAGTAGGGAGGATGGTAGAAAGCCCCAATAAATAATAACTTGGTTGACTGCCCAAAGGATGTTTTTATCCTGAGTGTACTTTGACAAAAATACATGAATAGAGTGCAAAATTTAGGCTGGTCTCAGACCTCTACCCAGCAATATGAATGTAGAAAATAGTAAAAGCAAGTATTAAAATTTCTCAAAGAAAGTGACAACCAGAAACATTATCCCCCACCAAATTATCATTCACGTATAAAAGATGACAAAGAAGCATTTTAACTTGCCAGAATTTGGGAAATATAGTTTCCATGAGCCCTTCTTGAAGAAATTCCAGGAAAAACAACTTCAGCCAACCGAGAGATGAATACAGAAGCTATGGTAAAGGAACTGGTATCAAGCTCTGAACCCACCTTAAACTGTAGAATCAAGACTAAAACAAACATGAAAATTATAGTCACAAAACAAACATTATATATTAAAAGTATCTGATAAACAAATGCTATAATTAACAAAAGCTGAGAAGGAAGAAAGAGAGAAGGTAGGGAAAAATTTAAGTAAGCAGACTTCCCATGATACAGCATGGGGCCAAAACAGTTAATAATTTAAAGTTGAAAAATCACATAATTGAGGCAAGTACATTTGAAGTCCAACACTAAGTAATAATCAACTAAAATAATCAAATAAATCTTAAAATTTGTCTTATAGTAATCACATTAACATTTTTGTTAACATTTTTGAGCAATTACTGTATGCTAGGAACTCTAAGCAACTACTATATCTTGTCTCATTTAATTCTCACGACCTGATTATCATTCCCATTCCAGAGATGGGAAACCTGAGGCACTAAAGTTAAGTAACCTACGGCCACAAGCTCAACTTGGCAGAGTCCAGATTTGGATGCAAGAAATGTGACTCCAGAGCCCAGGATCTTAACCTACACTCTAAATATAAAGCACACATCTTACAGCTTAAACACAAGGCATGCACACACACAAACAACATTAACATCTAACTATGCAAACCCCCTAGCTTTTACTGTTTTCCCCTTTCAATCTAAGCATATCACTGTTACCTCTCCAAATCATTTGTCACTTATTTACAATCTAGTACTCCAATTAAACACTTTCCAATAAAAATATCAAATCTAGTTTTTCAATCCTTAGCCTCCTTGATCTCTCTAAAGCATGTTACTGTTAATTTTCCTACCAAGCTCTGAACTCTCAACCCTCTCTAAACATCTGTGATTCCACTGTCTCTTGGTATTTCTCCTCCTCCTGCTTCATGATGGCTTTCCCTGCCCTTTAAATGTTACTGTTTCTCAGGGTTCATTCTTTAACTTTCTTACCACACTCTACCTCCTCTCTAATCTAATATATATCCACTATGTGTATTGGTGATAGTAAATTACTTGCCTAAATCACTCCCGTTGCAATCTTTTTTTCAACTCCAGAGAAACATACATACACTCGACTGTGAAAAAATTATATCCGCTTAAATGATCCAAAGGAACCTAAAACAACTTCCTAAAATTCTTCACAATCCTCTACTCTCTTCCTCTGCAAACTGTTCAAAGATACCATTATCACATCTATTCAGTTACTCAAAAGCAAAAACAAGAATTCATTCTAGACTCTTCTTTAGCTACCATATGTAATTAGTTGGCAAGTCCTCCACCTCCTCTCTCTCTTTCCTAAGCCTATGCGAGTACTCCTGCATCTTCCCCCTTTCTCTCAAGTGATCTTATTAGATTGGAGATTCACTTACATCTGGGAGCTTAAGTCTATTAAAAGGTCTGACCAAGACTCAGTTTCTCTGACAGAAAAAGGGATAAATTAAACTTACCTAGTCTTCCCCAAATACAGGGGACCTATAGGACACTGAGTCCCTTCTGATGAGAACAGAACCACTCCATGAGAAACTCAGAACTGGAAGATTTTAGTCTAAAGCTCAACATTCCAAGGAAGGAGAAAAAAATGTAAAGTTTCAAAATACTCTATTTCAAAATGCTATCTTTAGCAGTCCCCAATTCCTCCTTGGCCTACCTAAAATACCCATCAAAGGGATTCTGATTTCCCATCCAGTTGCCGAAGTTCAAACCTGTCTCAGACAATAAAATGACTACTTTTTTTTTAATATATTTACCCAATTAAAGTACATAAAATGACAAATTCTTCAATTAAGAATTTCAAGAACATTGTTTGCAACAGAATAATCTCACTTTGTATCCAAAGTCACACAGTTATCACACTTACTCTGATTACTCTCAAACACCTTGTTTACAGTGGGACATTGCTGGCACCACAGAAAGACTGCTCAGTAAGCATATACACTGTAAAATGCCACAGATTTATAAAATGCATTATCAATAGATACTTGAAAGTATGGACACACTTAAAATCCTATGAGAAATGTTATGACAAAATAGTCCAGATAGTTATCAGAAACAACAGCAGAGAGAAAAATTTAGACTGAGAAATCAAATTACCTTTATATGAAGAAAGGGTTTTTTAGTAGAGACTTGAAAGAGGAATTAGCCAAGGGAGGAAACTGAGAGGTTGAAGGGGTTTGGGGGCATGAGGAGAGTGGGGACTTGGTACACTCCAAGCAGAAGAAAATGCTTGGTATGCTCTAGGGGAACCAGAAAAGACCTAGACTGGGTGAAATGTAGTGAGGGGATGGGGACGGTTATAGAGAAAGACAGGCGTAGACCTGCTAAGGAATTTGATTACATTCTAAATGCAAGAAGAAAGGCACAAAAGGGTTTTAATAATAATTTAACCTGATTGACCTCTTAAAGGTCACCTTGCAGGTGTATGGAAAAATAAGTTACATGGCAAAGATGGAAAGCAGAAATATCGCCTAGGAAACTACTAAAGGTAACCACGTAAGAAGTGATGGCTTGAACTAAGGGGGTCTTTAAGAAAATATGAAAGCCTCTCAATGTTTTAAAAGCAAATAACTGGTTAGGGGGTGGGGGCAGGTGTGTGTGTCTGTTTAGAAGAACTATTAAGGCCACCATCTAATAATGAATACCAGACACTGTATCGTCTTATATTACACAAGTAACATGTGAAAAGTTGTCACCTTTTCCAGTATGGCATAGTACACACAATATAGTGAGCATGACTCATGAGAAATGAAATACTAACTCAAAATTTTTTCTTTTACAATTTTCAGTCATAACAATGATTCTACTATCGAAATTATCTTATAAGAGTACTATTACACACACACACACACAACAACAGATTCCCAGGTTCTTGGAATGGTACTGCCTTTAGTCACAAAAACATTCGAAATATGCTATCCAGACATCACCTGACCTTGCTTTCCATACTTTCAGTCAGAGAACAGCATGGTACAACTTAGCTAAGAGCCAAAAAACCCCAAAGTGAAATAAAATCATCTTACTTATAAGCCATTTGCTTTTGTCAAAACATCAAATGACTCAGACACCTAACTAAACTAAATACGTGTAATGATTAGTATAGGTATATGAAATAACTTCTGAGGGCATTCTAGAACTTTTAAATGTGGCTATATGCTTTGGGGTATGAAGGATGAAGGAGATGATACTTTATTGCTCTAGCAGAAGTGCTACTTGGGGAACTTCTAATCATTGTTCCCACATATGCCCATAACCAAAACTATGCTCACCTTCTTTAAAGCCTCCTGTATCACACCCGACTTCTCCTTAAGCAGGTCTACAACACACTGGGCCTCATCTTCAGAAAATACCATAGTCTTCAAGGACAGGAGAAAATCTTTAAATTTCATTTCTGCATTTTCTTAAAAAAAAAAAAAAAAAGACACTTGACATTTAAAAGACAAAGTAACTTCAGCAAAGGTAAGCATCAAGAATTCCTAAGCCAGAAAATCAATAACCAAAACAAAACACACTTACACTGCTGGTTAACAAAAATAAATACTCCAGCCAAGAGAGAGAAGTGTTTATCACCTTTAAATGTAATATGGAATAATTACATTAATTGAAAATTTGCTCAAACTGTAAAATAACAGTACCAATATGCCATCACTTTAAAACGAGATCATTCAAATGTGTAGTATGTGCTAGCATCTCTACTAGATATGTTCACAAATATTCTCACTTAACCTTAATACTCGTGTCAGATAATCCAAACTTTACAGATGAGAAAATAAGCTTGAAAATAATTATCAAAAGGAAATCTGATTTTTCAAAGATCAGCAAATACATACAAGCATCCTGACATTTAAAAAAATAAATCTATGTATCAAACATCTGATTCATCCACCTCAATTCCTCGAGTGCTCTCATACTAGGCATCAATCTACTTTTCCTAAATGCCACTGCCACCCATTAGAACCAAAAATCCCACGGCTTTTAAGATTTCAGCTACACTGTAAGTTTAAAAAGGCACTGTGTACATGTGTGGGGACAACGGGTATGTGAGAATTCTGTACTTTCCATTCAACTTTGCTGTGAACCTAAAATTGCTGTAAAATACACTAGTCTATTAAAAAATAGTAATAAAAGGTGGTTATGAATCATCATAGACATCTTGCAAAAGACAGTTGTAGAAGGGAAAAGATTACCAGCTGCGAGCCCTTGGGCAAATCAAAGCCAGTGTCCAGCTCTATAAAACTGAAAACATTGGACTAGAAAACTATCAATAAATCCTTTAATACAGGAGTCCCCAACCTCTATCCTTTGCTACAGAGGTCCCCAACTGCCAGGCCACAGACTGGTATCACACAGCAGGAGACAAGCAAGCAAAGCTTCAGCTGTATTTACAGCCACTCCCCATTGTTTGCATTACAGTCTGAGCTCTGCCTCCTGTCGGACACCTCCTGTCAGATCAAGATAGCATTAGATTTTCATAGGAGCAGGAGCCCTACTGTGAACTGTGCTTGTGAGTGATCTAGGTCGCACGCTCCTCGTGAGAATCTAATGCCTGATCATCTGTGGTGGAGCTGAGACAGTGATGCTAGCATTGGGGAGCAGATACAAATACAAATTATTGTTAGCAGAGAGGTTTGACTACACAGAGACCATAAAAAATCAATTGCTTGCAGACTCATATCAAAACCCTGTCAGTGAGTGGCAAGTAACGATGAAGCTGCATCTTGTGGCAGGCTTTATAGTGGCAAGTAAGTTGATGTACTTCAATTGTACAGCTTCATCTGGTAGCATCCTTTAAGTCAGAATCTGACACTTATTTTAGTCCACGCATGGCCTGCCCATTATTTTATTGACCACTTCCATCCGCACCTCTTTCTCGCACTATGCACTTGTCTCAGTCACAATTTTGGTAAGCCACAAGTTAACCCTAGCTAAAATGAGTAAAACAACAAATGTTGCTGGAGAGCTTCTTTGAAAAGGGGGAAAGATCCAATGATGAGACAGCAAAAGACTCTAAGGCTGCCAACAAAAAGAAAGCTGCATTTAAAAGAAAATACCAAGAGTACTACTTAAATTATGGGTTTTTTGCAACAGGTGACTCACATTCTCCAAGCCCACTTTGCATATAATATCCTGCAATCAGTTTTCCAACAAAGCCATGAAACCTTCAAAACTGCTTAGCCACATGGATACCAACCACCCTGCATTAAAAGACAAGCCTTTGGAGTTTTTCAAAAGAAAAAGTGTGAACACAGAGAACAGAAGCAATTATTGAAGACCACCACTTCATCAAATGTGTCTGCACTAAGGGCATCATTCTTAGTGACTAACTGCATTGCTAAAGCTAAGAAGCCCCTTACTATTGGTGAAGAGTTGATCCTGCCTTCTATTAAGGACATTTGTCATGAACTTTTAGGAGGCTGCAGTTCAAAAGATGGCACATGTCCCTTTTGCAGCTAGCACCATAACTAGATGAACTGATGAAATAGCAGAGGATACTGAGGCACAATCGTTAGGATTGAGTCACCTTGGTACGCAATCCAGGTTGACGAGTCTACAGATGTTGAAAACAAGGCAACAATGCTTGTTTTTGTGCAACATATTTTTCAGGAGGATGTGCGTGAGGATGTTATGTGCACTTTAGTTGCCAACCTAACACCACAGCTACAAAACTATTCAAGTCTTTAAATGACTACATATCAAGAAAACTGAAACGGTCATTTTGTGTCGGTATACACACAGACGGAGCAGCTGCCATGTGGGTAGCTTTCTGGTTTCAAAACTTGTGTCAAAGAGGTTGCTTCTGAATGTGAATCTATACACTACATCATCCATAGGGACATGATGGCTAGCTGGAAAATGTCACCTGAACTTCTAACAATGTTTTGCAGGATGTGATTAAAATTATCAACCACTTTAAAGTGCATGCCCTTAACTCACATCTATTTGCGTAGCTCTGTAAGGAGAGGGACACAAAGCAAACGCGTCTTCTCTTATACACAGAAGTAAGATGACTTTCTAAAGGTAGATCACTGGCCAGAGTTTTTGAGTTCAGAGATTTCTTTTACAAAAACAGTCACCACCAGCAGCACATTTTAGTGACAGAGAATGGGTCACAAAACTTGCTTACTTGTGTGACATATTCAACTTGATCAATGAACTCAATCTGTCACTTCATGGGAAAACAACAACTGTGTTCAAGCTGGCAAATACAGTGGCTGCATTCAAAACCAAAGTAGAATTATGGGGGAAACAAGTGAACATTGGGATTTCTGACATGTTTCAAACATTTGCAGAGATTCTGAAAGACACTGAGCCAGGGCCTTCATTCTTTCAGCTGGTGCATGATCACATATCTCAGCTTTCAAAAGAGTTTGAGCATTACTTTCCAACCACAAAAGACCCCCAAACCAGGAAAGAATGGATCCGTAACCCATTTGTGAATAAGCCAGGTGAATCAACTTTGTGCTTGGTAGAAGAGGATCAACTGCCTGAAGTCACAAATGACAATGGCCTTAAGAGTACAACTGAGACAACTTCAGATCTCCATACATTCTGGATTCAAGCCGAAGCAGAATGTCCTGAGGTTGCCACAAAAGCACTGAAAAGCCTGCTTCCATTTCCAACATCCTGTCTTTGTGAAGGTGGGTTTTCTTCAGTGACAGCAACCAAAACAAGATTACGGAGTAGACTGGACATATGCAACATACTTCATGTGTCACTGTCTCCCATCACCCTCAGGTGGGACCATCTAGTTGCAAGAAAACATGCTCAGGGCTCCTACTGATTCTGCATTATGGTGAGTTGTATAATTATTTCATTATACATTACAATGTAATAATAATAGAAAGAAAGTGCAAAATAAATGTAATACACTGGAATCATCCCAAAACCATCCCCTGCACCACCCCCACCCCAAGTTCGTGGAAAATAGTCTTCCATGAAACCAGTCCCTGGTACCAAAAAGGTTGGGGACCGTTGCTTTACTACAGTATTATTGGGTTGGCCAAAAAGTCCATTTAGTTTTTTCCATAAAATAAAAGACACACTTTTCATTTTCACCAATAACTTCAATGATTTAGATATTTTGAGTATGTTAACAATCTCCCACATGATATTACATTGATTGTTCTCAACTAATGTCTTGATTTCATCACTACCAACTTCAACTGGTCTACAACCATGGAGAAAGAAATTCCAGCAAGAAATCTCCAGCACGAAACTTTCCATCAGTCACAGCACCTTCTCTATATACTGCACAAATCTTTTTTTGCTTTTCAGTTGCATTTTCACCTTTCTTAAAATAATACTGCATATTTTCTTCCATCTTCAATATTAAAATGGCTACATAAAAATTCACCAATTTTGTTAAGTTTTTTTTTAATGCACACTGATATATCAGCTGTCACAATAGAACCTAACAAAATTGTTCTGAATGAAGTCAAATACAACTAAGCACTACTAGAACCATCTTACAGAAAAACCAAATGAACCTTTTGGCCAACTCAATATATCAGTCTTTTACAATTCACTGTTTCTATAAGAAAATATACTCAACTCCATCGGAACTCAAAAATGTGTTTTTTTCAATATAACAGATCACCATAACCTGTATAGTACCTTTGTCAGTTTCTGTCTTCAGCTTTTTAGCCCCCATCTTCTGGATTCCTTCTACTTGGTCAGGTTTAATCAGATCAATAACCTCTCTCTTATCCACTCCAGGACTTGAGTCTGCATTATCCATCAAAGGAATATAAGTAGTTGCATGAATAAGAGGTTCATCTACCAAGACTGCAATTTAAATTCAAAAGAATTATAATTACTCATTGTTTTTATAACAGAGTAATTAACCAACATGCGAGCATATTCAAGTTTAATGATAAACGCAGTTCTTTTCATACCTTTAGTAAGTACTACGTAAACTTGGCTTTAAAATCCTGTTTTATTATTTAACAAATCAAAACACAGTACTAAGTTCAGTATTATTTCATAGCACAGTAAACATTTATATCACCTAAAAATTTGCAGCCTATCTCCTTTCTAATAGTTATTTGAAAACTTCTTATACATCCACTACATTTTAATTAGTTCTCATTTTTCTATTTTAACTAAGAGTCCATTCACATTTAATTAGTACTCAAGAAAAACTTAATTTTTCTTCATGTTGGTCCTTTACTGAATTCTTATTGCAATTGATAATTTTTAATTGAGTTCCTTTCACTTGCTATATCACTTGCAAATATCTTCTCACTTCTAATAGTTAAGCCTCTAATTTCTGTGGCACATCTTACTACACCGGTTAAAACTTCCAGCACAGTAGAAGTGAAGGAAGGAAGCCTCCTTACTTTGTACCTAATTTTAATAGGAAGAATTCTATGAGTGTGAACAAAAAGTCTGATGTCTGTTGGTTTGAGATACAAACTCCCACATTTATATGGAAATCTCTCTATATTCCTACCTTTTTGAAAAGACTGGGCCTGCATAATTCTTTTATTTGAAACATAATGAATATTTAACGTTATCAAATATTTTGGGGTCATATTTTTCTATACTGACTTGCTTGCTATAATTTTAATGCAAAAAATAGAATTTCATTTTTTCCCTTTCCAATTTTACTATTTTGTAGCACTAGTTGATACCATAGCCCAGTATTACTTGAAAAATCGCCGTTTACACTACATAAATTACTTAGCTAAGTTTTTCCTGTATAATTCTGAACACATAAAAATTGCACCATCAGTTTTAATTGGGTGTTTCCCATATATACATGCAAATTATATTCAGGAATTAGTTGGGAATGTTGAGTAATGAAAGATAAAGCTAATGTCTTTAAGCATAATCCTTAAGTGATAATAAAAAGTTAAGTATTTCAGGAATACTTTTCTTCTGTATGCTATTTACGTTATTTTTAAAACTTAGTTAAGAATGAGACTATTTATAAATGTCTTAGTTAAATTTCTAATACTTCTTCATTACAAACATATCCTGCCCATGTGTCAAAGCACTACAAAGCCACAAGGCTAAAGAGAACCCAGGACTTACTTGTATGGTATTAAAGCTACAACAGTATTAGGCTGGGGATTAAAGAGCATGTGAGGGCTCTAGGGTCCTTATCAGAGTGTATTTCTCAAGAATTAGTATTAATAAAATATATATCTACACATTTCACCATTTTCTGTCTTCTGCTTCTTCGATGAAACTTTCTTCTTTCCTGATCCACTTTCTTGTTTAGTCTCTTGGGGAACTGGTAATGATTCTTGTTTCTTCGAAGATGCCGTAAGAGTTTCCACCTTTTTATCCTGATCATCTTTATTAAAAATAAATGGAAGAGCATCATGTTAAAAATAAATGAAAATGATGACCACACCAGAAAAGATACAACTATTAATAAAAACTCACAGAATGCTTTACCACTCTGATTTTAAACTCTGATACATAATTCTTTCACTAATAACTTGTCATTCTAGCTTTCTTACTTTTACACCTGCTCTTTAACTTGCTCCTTCTTTTTTATCTCATTTCTCAGCCACTCCTAATCTACTATTTCTTTTGTGACTACCATAGTTTAGTAATTCAACTTAACATTGGAAAACTATAACCTCATAACTAATCTGTATCAAATACTGCCCCATGTAATTTGTACTCCCTAGTTCTGCCAAAGTTATCTTTCTAAAATATAAATCTGGCCATGTAAACTAACCTGTTTGAAAATCTTCAACAATGGCTAAAATATAGCAAACCAGCTCCTTTGCAGTACAAAAACCATCATGCTCTAACTACTCCATATCTTTTCAGCTTTGTTTCCTAACACTCCCTACCTCATATTTCATGGTTCAACAATACACTGTACTCCTATAACTTTGTGCCTTTACACATGATATTCTGCCAATGTGGAATGAGACTCCACTACTTGCTTGGTGAAGTGACTCACTCTGGAAGACCCAGCTTAGCCACTCTCCTGTATAAAGCTTTTTTGGCCCTGGTCCCCATAAGTAGTAGCTGTTTGGGCTTCTGTGCTTCTTCTATATGTTACCCATTCCTTGTATGTCACATTTTATTATTGGTTTACATGTTATTCTCCCCTATTCTTGGAATACCCTATTCCCAGAATACCCTATTCCCACCCCTTCCCAGCCACCCAAATAAACCAGCTAGTATTTACACAATCTTTTAGACTAATTTCAGTCATTATATGACTTAAGTGGCCAATATAAAACTCTTATTAACACTGGTTTAGATATACCTAGATCATTATACAAATCTTTTTTATAATATTTGTCTGTGTCTACAGCTAGCATGTGAATACCTTGAAACTACACTATTCATCTCTGTAGTCCTAGCACCTAGTATAATGCCTACCATAAAAGAGATGTATACTAAATGTCTGCAAAATCAATCAAGGGTGAAAAGATATCTGATCTATCTCTTCATTTTTAATTCCTATCACAGTCTCAGTGATTGGAAAGTACTGGCTGAAATAAATATAAACGCTTCTATCTGTTGGCACTTACAGGTCCTTAGTGGTGTTAACAAAACAGATTTAATATATTTCTATTAAAGGTCTTTCCAATATTTGTAATATGAAGTTTAACTATAAATGTGGTTTTACAATCAATACTAATTATTTCTATCAGCATTAAATGTTAACGAAAGCAAACACACGGTAAAAAGGATAATGACCATGGCTTCAGGCTCAGTATTTAACATTCTGTATGCACACCAAATAAAGTATCAATTTCAAGATATAAAATTATGAAAACAAATACAATCATCCAATAAAGTTAAATAGAGTATAATACCGCTTCCATTTTTAGACTTCTTCTGCCCTGGTTTCTTCTTTGAAGCAGCTGCTTCAGAGGGGGGAGTGGGCTGTGTAGTAACTGGGACAGGTTCTACTTTTTTGCCTGGAATCTTTGATACATCACTTTCTTTGGTGACCTGCTCTTCAAGCACAGGTTTGTGTTTCTTTTCCTTCTTTTTTCTTTCTCTAACACTACTTGAAGTGTCAACCACATTCAGTGCAACAGGTACAAGCTGCTCATCTTCTACAGCCAAGGCATCAGATAACTTAAAGTCCCGGGGTACACTCTCAGAATCAGACTCATGGAGGTTCCCATTCTGGATTTCTTTCTTTTTATTCTTTTTCTTTTCTGCTTTCTTTTTATCTGTTTTGGTAGGAATAAGCTTTTGTTCTCTTTTCTGTTTTGCAAGAACTTCATCATATAATGTCTCTTTCATGAAAAGCCAGAAGAAGAGGAAAATTACTGTAATAACTACTGAAGGAATAAGGACAATAAAATATGTTGACTCATAAAACTCCATCGTGGTTTTGTTAATATGATCCTATAAAACCTAAATGGGAAAGGAAAAAAAACCTGAGTTAGTCTTATAAAAATTGAACATACAAACCCTCTGCTATTTCAAGTGGTATTGTAGATCTAACCTAATCTACAAATGTAAGCAGGTTAGTTGTTTAAATCACATACTTTACTAAATATTCTATGAAAGCAAAATGTGTAGTAACTAGAGTGTAACACATCCTTCTATTTTTCAATCATGTGAGAAAAAAAAGTACACATTTTCCCCCCAAAAACCAACTTGACACTTGAGTATTTAGCTTTTCTTTTATGATACAATGTTGATAAATACTACTATATGTGGAAATGAAGCAGCATTAACTATTACCAACACAATGCATAATCACTAAAAGTATCACACTATTAATGGCAAAAAGAAATAGAGAGAGATGTTTCATTTAGAGAGTTGAGTCCATCTGCAGACTGCTTGAATCTTTATTCCAGTGACTAACAGCCTCATTATGTGGTGGAATACATCAGGAATATGGAAATATATTGTCAAAATCAAAACGTTAGGATGGCCCTGGCCAGTGTTGCTCAGTTGGTTGGAACATCATCCTGTAAACCAAAAGGTCAAGGGTTCAATTTCCACTCAAGATGCCTAGGTTAGGGTTCAGTCCAGGATGGGGGCCCATGTGAGAGGCAACCAATGGATGTATCTCATATGGTATTTCTCTTCCTCTCTCAATCTCCCTCCCTTCCTCTTTCTCCAAAATCAGTAAGCATGCCCTCAGGTGAGGATAAAAAAAATGTTAGGATGTATCATTTGGCATCAAAATAAATTATAAATTAGATGCTTTGCTTTTCTTGATTTTTTTAAAGGCACTCCTTCCTTGCTGAAAACAAGATACACTGCAAAAACAAAACTGGCCATCACCATCCTTCCCAACTGCTAAAAGAAGCTTTGCCTCATCAACAGAATATCAGCCCTACTTTTAGATTAACCCAATAGCTTCAGAAAATAAAAATGTGATTTGAATGTGCCTACCCAAATCTGCCTTGAATTATATCACTCATATGAAGGGTATTTTCAGCTAAAATTGAACCTCAAAGTAAGAATGATTCTGATGTTCAGTCTAGGTATCCGTATTCTTATAAGCCACGTAAAATGGCTTGTATTCTCATAACTCATCTCAAATTGTGCAAAAAGGCAAGGTATCTAATGCAAATTAAATTAAGCCCCTAGACATGCTCAAAGCTAATTAAAGTTAACTTTTGCGACTTTAATGTACAAATAAATCTGAGGATTTTAAAGGTTTTTAAGCCCTGACTTGTGTGGCTCACTGGGTTGGGCATCAACCTGCAAAGCAAAAGGTCACTGATTCCATTCCCAGTCACGGGACATGCCTGGGTTGCAGGTTCAATCTCCAGTCAGGGCATATATATTCAAGAGGCAGTCAATCGATGTTTCTCTCCCTTCCCTTTCTCACTCCTTTCCTCTCTCTTGAAAAATAAATAAAATCTTTTTTAAGTAAGTTTCTTAATTTTTGGTCTTAAGTCTTAAAAACAGGTAATGATTAAAGAAACCAAATTCCACCTAAACAGAAGAATCATTATTCTGTTTCAGAATTAATTATTTATCTCCTTTAAAGTTGGATAAATCCAATATAAGACTTCGCAAGAAACATTTTAATAGGACTCCTGAATTTTCCAAGACAAAATAAAGCTAGTAACCACTGTGTGTGTTAAATGCCAAGACAGACCTAAGAATCTTATATTGGTAACATAATAAACTTAAGCTCATTAAGTTTAACTTTGTCTTTCTACTTATATCTCATTTAAAAATGCAGATATACTTTATTCAAGTTACACCAGGAATGGTCCAAGTCTGAAAATAGCAAGAAATGTAACCTGAGAAAACAGATGTTTATTAGGCACATTATTAACCTTTGTGATTGAAACAGCATTTGTTAGTATTTTGCACTTTCATAAGCAATTTTTTAAATGGTATTAACACAACCCTGGACTTCTTAAGACACAGTTTTAACAAGCTGAAGGAGAAAAGCAATCATGTGCTAACAAAATACTAAAAGAAATTTCATACAGAATTGTTCTTTCCTGATAATTCATGAACTATCTTTTACATGATTAGACATATTTTACTTAGGAATGCTTTTAGGAAGGAGAAATCATGATTTATTTTGGTTTTCTTTCTTTGTTTGCTTCTTTGTCTTAACATTACCATCCACAGATTACACAGGCTGTTCAACTTGGATCTATCCTGAACAAAAATAAATTTTAAGACCGATGAAGCACTAAAATGAAGTTAAGTGTCTTGACTTTTAATGAACATCCTTCCTTGGCTCCAGGGATTTCTTCTTACATAGCTTTAAGGTCTAAACCACTTACACGATCTTGGAAATGCTAGGCCAAAAAATTTAAGTGATCCCAAGCTGGTGCTACCCAGAGTGCATGTCGCAAAAGCAAATGCACATGCTCTTTTCTCCTGAAGGTGAGAAGGTGAAAGTAGAGAAAACTGTTAAAAGACAACTAAAATAATCTAGGCAAAAGATGATTAAAGCAAGGTGGTTACAAGGGAGGTAGTAAGAAGTACTCAAATTCTGGATACACTATGAAGGTAGAGACAAGATGATTTGCAGGATGTGAGAGAGTAAGCAAAGACAAAGACAACTCCGAAGCTTTTAGACTAAGCCAAAAACAATAAAATTGCCCTTTACTGGGATGGAGAAAATATGGAAAGGACATGGTTCAGGCTGGAGACCTGGAGTTAGGTTTTAGACAAGTGAAGATGTCCAGTAGACAGCTAAACAAAAGAGTGCTTAGGCAGATGAGACATGGAGGCCAGAGATAGAAATTTAGAAGTATTTAAAACATGAATTCTAGTTAAAGCCCTAAACTTGGGTACAATCATCAACAGAATAGGTATAAGTAGAGGCCAGGTCTCAAGACTGAGCCCTCGGACAACTCAATAACAGGAAGATAAAGACCAACTTAGAAAGGAGACTGAGAAGGAGGGGGGAAGAAAATAAGAAGCACACTGCTGTGGTTGCTAAATGAATAAAGTGTATCTAGAAGGAGATATAGATCAACTTTGTCACATGGTGTTAGTAAATAAAATACAATTAAAACTAGGTATTGACTGTTGGATTTAGCAAAGTAGACACTGCTGGCAACCTTGACCAAAGTAATTGAGTGCTGGTGATAAAATCCTGACTGAAATGAATTCAGCAGGTATGGACAACTTTTTGGAGGAAAATTTCCTATAAAGAAATGAGAGAAATGAAGTGGAAGCTGGAAGAGAATATGAGTTTGAGTCTGGCTCCTAAAGATGGGAGAAACAACAACATGTTAATATGCTGACACACAGTCAGTCCAGCTGAAAGGGAAAGAGTGATGATGCAGGAGCATAAGGAGCAATGTTTTCAAATGGCAAGAGGGAACAGAATTTGTTGTACAAGTAGAGACTAGCCTTAGATGGAGGCAGACAGCTACAGAAACATATGGAAGGAAGAAAGCAGAGGCCTAGGCAAGAAAGTAGATACCAGTGTAAAAGTTTGTGAAAATTCTCTCCCTAATGCTACCATTTTCTTAGTGAAATGTGACACAAAGTATTAGTTCTGGGTAGGGTGAAAAATGTAGTGTTGGAGGTCAAAAAATCCATCATAATTATTATACTGTTAAATTTTATTAACAAATTGTGTTCATTTTGAATCATTTAAATTTAACATTTCTAATGGAAAATGCAAGATGTGTAGCAATGTTCCACAAATAGATTCACTTTTGATTTAGCTGAAGAGGCAAGTACACGGTATTTATAAACCAGGAAAACAAAAACAAAAACAAAAACAAAAAACCCTAACCTGAGCTTCAATGTGGTCCTGTTCTTCCACTTCAAGTATCATCCCTATAGCTAGTCCTCCTAAAATTCTAAAGCCCTTATTCTCTCCAAACACATTCACAGAATTCTATGAGATAGGAGACAGTCTAACAATTACTGAGAAGTAGTAATATACTGAAGTATAACAAAGATAAAAGAACAGACAATAATGGAACTCATAATCTGAAATGAATCCAAATAGATTTTTAAAATTTAGTTAATTGTAAATTAGTTTAAATCAGCAGAGGAAATGCTAAATCATTCAAATCAAAGAAAAATATCCAGACAGAAAAGTTTTAAACATAAAAAAACAAAGTATTTGAAGAAAACACTAAGTAGATTTTTATTTTGTAGTTATATATACTCAAAAGTTTACAAGCATATTACATCTGCAACAAAAATTTTTAAAAATTTGATTCTATAAATCAGTAAGACACCAATGAGAAAATCAGACAAAGCATTGTTTCTTTAAATAATCATCAAAATATAAAAACTCATCTAAATTCTCATTCTCTGGTCAGTCACTACGCCAAAACTATAATGGCCCCTGAGTCCACAACACAATTATAAAATTATCTTTTAAAATAAGAGGGAAAAGTTTCAAAGTAATCAAAAGACAATACAATCTAGTAAATCAAACATTGAGTTGCCTAACATGGTAACTCCATTTACAACAGCTTTTCTAAAATTAACTTTAGAGATTATATTGAAATCTCAAAGCTGTGGCGCAATTTCTCCTTTTAAACTGCAACACATAGTTATTTCTATGACTCACAGCTTATTACCACACTCCTTAAGATATTTCAGCAACAGCCATTCTGAAGTACTACTACTACTACCAAAACCTGAAACAAGTCCAACTAATGCCAAAGATGACTACAGAAATTTAATTTTTCCATTAGGTACCAGGTACCTTTAACACAGGAAACTTAAAGTAACACAGGAAACTTTATTTTTTTTAACTGAATTTATTTATTCTTTAAATTTAATAGATAAATCAGTTTGAACAGGTTCTCCAAGAAACTGAAAAGGTAGCTGCTGAAAGTTACACCAGTATCTTTCATACTTTTCCTTACCAATCCATCAAATCCAAACTAGTCCTCTTTCTCAGGAAAAGACATTACTCATTTAAAAACACTTCCACAGTAGTCTTATTAACCAATGTCACCCCAATAAATTTAATTAAGAAAAACACCTCCACAGGAGATAAGCTGGTTAAAAACTTATTTTATAAGGAAATCAAACTTATAGCTAGACAAACTAAAAGTTTTGGTTTTCATTAATTATATTTTATTGATTATGCTATTACTATTGTCCCTATTCTGTCGCATTTGCCTCCCTCCAATGAGGCCCCCCTAACTCCTCAGGCAATCTCCACACCATTTTCCATGTCCATGGGTCATGCATATATGCTCTTTGGCGACTATGTCTTATGCTATACTTTCCATCCCCATAACTTTTCTGCAACTAGTAATTTGTACTTCTTAATCCCTTCACCTTTTCTGCCCATCCCTGCAACTCCCATCTGGAAACGATCATAATGTTCTCTGTATCTCTGATTCTGTTTCTCTTCTGCTTGTTCATGTTTTTCATATTTAACTGTTGATATATATGGATTTATTACCATTTTATTGTTCATAGTTTTGATCTTCTTAAAGAGCCTTTAACATTTCATATAATGCTCATTTGTTTGTGATGAACTCCTTTAGTTTTTCCTAGTCTGGGAAGCTCTTTATCTGCCCTTCAACACTAAATGATAGATTTGATGGATAGAGTAATCTAAGTCGTAGGACCTGCTTTTTATCACTTTGAATACTTCTTGCCAGTCCCTTCCAGCATGCAAAGTTTCTTTTAAGAAATCAGCTGACAGACGTAGAGGAGCACTGATGTAGGCAGGTAACTGCTTTTCTCTTGCTGCTTTTAAAGAGTCTGTCTTTAACCTCCTGCATTTTAATTATGATGTGTCTTGCTGTGGAGCCACTATGGGTTCACCTTGTCCGGGGCTCCCAGTGCTTCCTAGACTTGAATGTCTATTTCCTTCACCAAGTTATGGCTTTCTGTCATTATTTTTTTTAATAGGTTTCCAATTTCTTCCTCTATTCTCCTCCAGCATCCCTGGAGGATGCAAATACTGGTATGCTTCAAGTTGTCCCAAAGACTCCGTACACTACCCTTTCCTCATTATTATTTTTTTATTCTTTTTCCTTATTGCTATTCTGAATGGTTGTTTTTTGCTTCCCTATATTCTAAATCGCTGATTTGATTCTTGACTTTATCCACTCTCCTGTTGATTCCCTGTAGATTACTCTTTAATAAGAGTATACTTCATTTCTGACTGGATCTTTTATATGCTGTTGAGGATATCACTAAGTTCTTTGAGCATCTTATAACCAGCGTTTTGAACTCTGCCTCCAGTAGTTTGCCTGTCTCCATTTGTTTATTAGTTTTTCAGTTTTGTTCTATTCTTTCATTTATGGCATTATTTCTTTGTCTCCTCATTTTGGCAGCCTCCCTGTGTTTCTCCGTATTAGGTAGTGCTGCTACGTCTCCCATACTTGGTAGAGTGGCCTAATGTAGTAGGTATCATGTAGGGTCCAGTGGCACAGTCTCCCCTATTACTCAAGCTGGGTACTTGAGGTGCAGCCACTGTGTAAGCTATGTACACCCTCCTGCTGTAGTTGAACCCTGACTGCTTTTGGCATGTCCAAGGTTAACCACTCCCTGTGTTCTGTCTGGGATCACACAGCATAAGCTACAAAGCAACCTGCAAATTACTGCTGCTTGTGCTGGCCTTGGAGGTACCCAGGCAAGGCCAAGTAGTGAACAAAGGCTGGCTGCTTCTAGTGCCAGGAGGTCTGGGTCAACTTAGCAAGAGGATGGGGCTCACTGAAGCCAGATCTGCTTGTTTTGACAGAATTTAGGAAAATCTGAAGCATGTGCCCATACAAGCCATTTGCATGGAAAAACCACTCAAAACAGCTTGGGTGGGCCTGAAAGTTGCATGGGGTGAGGCCTGAGAATAACCAGGATGAGGCAAACGGTGTGACCCAGGTTGATGGAGTCTCAAAAATGGCACTCCCTGCTGGCTCTCTGCCTCTGTTGGAGGAGGGCTCAGAAAAGAAACAGCAGCCTCTGCCAGCACTTCTGTCTGGGAGAAAGGTGCACCCCAGCTCTCACCTTGATGCTGGACAGTTCAGTTCCTCCCTGCATGTCTCTAATGCCTTTAAATCAGCTGCCTCTGCACCGGAGCTCAGAGAGAGTAAGTCAAAGAGTGTGTGTGTGGGCCCTTTAGGAGGAACTGCCAGGGAGTCCAGCAGTTTCTATCTTCCACAGCTTCAATCCCCACTGGTTTTTACAGCCAGAAGTTAGGAAGACTTCTCTTCCTGGCACTGGAACCCTGAGCCGGGGGACCTAGTGTAGGACTGGGACTCTGTGCTCCTGAGATATCCCTCTCAAATTTTATCCACTACATGTGGGACTGAAACCAGCCCATTACACATATCTGCCCCTCCTACCAGTCTAGATGTAGTTTCTTTAATTCCATAGTTGTAGGACTTCCATTCAACTTGATTTCTGATGGGTCTGAATGATGGCTGCTGTATAGTTTAGTTGTCATTGTGATGTGGTTGTGCAAGGAGGTGAGCCATGTTTATCTATACTGACATTTTGACCAGAAGTCCAAAATTAAAAGTTTTAATACCAAAAACTGACCACATTTTAAATACTCAGTATTTCAAATCAATACATAAAATCAGTTTCCAAAGAACATAAATCACATAAATTACTGAAAAATTAACATCAGAACATGAAACTCACACCAATAATGCAGTAACTGTAAAACAGCTATACCATATATAGAAGACTTTCTCCCCCTAAAATTTATAATCTTGATCTACCTTTACTTTTTCATAAGATTGCTTGGTTGGAAAGAGCCATCTAATCCTTCTAGCCCCCCGCAAAGATTGGAACAAGATGTATGGTCAGTGAGCCTACACCTGAAAACCAGGAATGTGCACCTTACATAAACCCCTTTTATATCTTTATAAAAGATGTCAGAACATTCTTTCTAGTTTTGATCTAAAATCTTATCTCTCTAACTTCTCCCTCTGGCCCTATGTCTATCCTAACCTCACCAAGTATGTCCAGTCCCACTACCATGAAGTAGTCCTGATAAGTGATGTCTTTTATCTGTTAAATTTTCCAGAAACAGAAAATCTACTTCAAAATCTGTTACCCGTTAGGAAAGTTTGGCTAGCATGTTGTAGTTGAACATAATAGGCTGATAAAATAATTGTCTGATGCATCATCTGAGCTCATTCAACAATGAAAGTACTAAAATGATAAAATGTTATATTTATTCTTGCTTATTTCCAGAAAAAGCATCATATTTAAAAACATCATTTCACATACTAAACATAAGATGGAAATGACAAGACAAGAATGTCAAACACTATCCAAAAGACTGTAAGGGAACTAATGATAAAGCTTCCCTTACAAAACAAGAATTTTAAAAACTTGCCCAAAAACAGTCAAATAAACACAAACAAAAATGTGCTTAAATACATAGGAAAATGTAGCATATCATCAACAGGGCATTCCAAATCAACAATAAAAAAGTAACAGATTATTTAAAAAGTAGCACTGGCACAAATGATGGCCATTTGGGAGTGGGGACCAGGAGGTATTAAGCCCTTATCTCACCCATATATGAATCAAAGTTTTATTTCAGGCAAAAAATGTGATAAACCTAAAAAAAATGACAAACGTAGCTGCCTTTACTTACAAATATCAGTTATAATGTGAGAAAAAGATGAACCAAAAAGGAAAATGGTTGAAGGACATGTTTATAAGGTTCCCAGAGGGGAAAAAAAGATAATTTATATGTATTTTTTAATGCAAATTCAGTCACATTAAAGAAATGCAAATTAAAACAATATGCTACCTCTCTCCACTTAGCCTGGCAGAACAAGAACATGTGGGAATGAGATTACAAGTGGCAGGAGGAAATACTGGAGGTGATATATGTATGTTCACTATCTTGACTGTGGTGATAGTTTCACCAGTGTACAGGTGTGTCAAAATGTATATTATTGTACACTTTAATTTGTCATTTATACCTCAATAAAACTGCCTCAAAAAATTAGGCATAGGCCAGAGTGTGAAAACCAGTATTCTCCTAGAGTGTTAGTTTTGTCTACAATCTACTTAGAAATTCAAACAAATCTTAAAGTATAAAAATAGTGCATATTACTTTTGTGGTAGTTTATTCTACAGATAGAATCACACAGATACAAAGATATAATCAAAAAACTTTTAGCCCTTGCCAGTGTGGCTTAGTTGGCTGGAGCATCGTCCCATAACCAAATGTTCAAGGGTTTGATTCCCCACCAGGGAACATGACTAGGTTGCGGGTTCGATACCCAGTCTGGGTATGTTCAATCGCCAGTACCTGTGCATAAAGGCAACAAATCAATGGGTCTCCCTCACATCAATTTCTCTCTCCCCCTTTCCCTCTCTCTAAAAGCAATGAATAAATGTCCCCAGGTGAAGATTAAAAAAAAAAGTTCACTTTTAACACTGTAACTTTATAAAACTAGAAAGATCCCTGAATGAATGGTGCAGCTCAGTTGGCTGAATGTTGTCCTGCAAAGTGAAAGGTTGCTGATTCCATTCCCGGTCAGGGCACATACCTGGATGGCAGATTCAGTGCCCAGTTGGGGCACATGTGAGAGGCAACCAATCAATGTTATCCTCTCACATCGATGTTTCTCTACCTCTCTTTCTCCCTTCCTTGCCCTCTCTCTAAAAAATAAGTAAATAAAATCTTTTTTAAAATAAAATAAATAAAACTAGAAAGAGCCATGTCCAGCATTAGGGAAATGACTAGTTAAGCTCACTGTAGAACTTCACATATAATATGGGAAACACTCAAAAAATGTTGTAAGTAAACCAAAATTTATAAAAAGCAAGTTGCAGAATAGTATAAAGTAAAAATTTTGCTTTCTGTGACAATTATGCTCATATGTAATTAGAAAACTCTTGGAAGACACAGCAGAAACTATTAACTCTACAGTGACTTCTAGGCACTTTTCCAGGTAAATTTTTACCTTAACATGTTTCAGAATATTTACATATTCCCGCCATGCACAAATATTACTTCTATTATTTAAATTTAAATTTAATCTATTAAATTTTAAATTTGTAAATTAAATCATGACTTTTAAAAACTGATTTGAGAAATTCACTTCTAGCAATATGAGCAAAAATTATTCCAATTAAACGTAACAAAGACTATTTTCCTTTAAAATAGGTAAGTTTTCTGGAAATTAAAGTGTTAATGGCCATGTAAGGCTAAGACAGGAGACACTGGGCTGTGAGCTGAGGAAGCGGAAATGAGACAGGTACATAAAACTGAGACTTTTCAAGGGTCCACAGTCAGCAAAGAATAAACTAAGGGTTAAGAAACCCTGACACTGGCACAAAGAAAAGCAAACGCTTGTCTGCTTTTCCTACCACCCAAAAGCTAGACAAAAAAATTTTCATTAAGATTTGATAACCACAGGTTCTATGATCGGCATCTATAATTCCTACCAGTCCAGAATAGTCCAACTCCTTCAATCAAAAATATTAACACAAGCCCTCAAACCTATATAATTATTTTTGCCATTTTCCAAGATTTATTCTTCAGTTCTCTGCTTTGCATCTTTTATAATCTCCTATAGATAACTTATTTTCAGTTTACTTTTATTTTTAAGTATATTGCCTTGATCATGCTATTACCGTTATCTTTTTTTCTTTTTTTTTCGCCTTTATCCCCCTCCGCCCTACACCACTCCTCTCACCAGCATTCTGCTGCCCTTAGTTCCTATCCCTGGGTCATACATATAAGTTCTTTGGCTGCTCCATCTCCTATACTATTCTTAACCTCCCCCTGTCTATTTTGTACCCACCAATTATGCTTCTCATTCCTTGTACCTTTTCCTCCACTCTCCCCCTCCCCCTTCCCACTGGCAACCTTCCATGTGATCTCCATTTCTGTGATTCTGTTCCTGTTCTAAATGTTAGCTTAGTTTCTTTTTGTTTATTTTTTAGGTTCAGATGTTCATAGTTGTGAGTTTGTTGTTATTTTACAGTTCATACTTTGGACCTTCTTCTTTTTCTTTGGTAAGTCCCTTTAACATTTCATATAATAAGGGCTTGGTGATGAGGAACTCCTTTAACTTGACCTCATCTGGGAAGCACTTTATCTGCCCTTTCATTCTAAATGATAGCTTGCTGGATAGCATAATCTTGGATGTAGGTCCCTTTCTTTCATGAATTTGAATACTTCTTTCCAGTCCCTTCTTGCCAGTAAGCTTTCTTTTGAGAAATCGGCTGACAGTCTCATGGGAACTCCTTTGTAGGTAGCTGTCTCCTTTTCTCTTGCTGCTTTTAAGATTCTCTCCTTATCTTTAATCTTGGGTAACTTAATTAGGATGTGTCTTGTTGTCTTCCTTCTTGGGTCCAATTTTTTGGTGATTCTCTGAGATTCCTGGATTTCCCGTAAGTCTATTTCCTTTGCCAGATTGGGGAAGTTCTCCTTCATTATTGTTTCCAGTAACTTTTCAGTTTCTTGCTCTTCTTCTTCTTCTGGCATCCCTATGATTTGGAAGTTGGAATGTTTAAAATTGTCCCAGAAGCCCCCAAGCCTCTCCTCATTTTTTTGAATTCTTGTTTCTTCATTCTGTTCCAGCTGAATGTTTATTTCTTCCTTCTGTTCCAAATCTCTGAGTCCTGGTTTCCTTCCCTTCACTGTTGGTTCCCTGTATATTTTTCTTTATTTCACTTTGCATGGCCTTCACACCTTCCTCTATTTTGCAATCATACTCAATCATTTCTGTGAGCATCCTGATTACCATTGTTTTGAACTCTGCATCTGATAGGTTGGCTATCTCCTCGTTGCTTACTTCCTTTTATGGAGTTCTTTCATTTGGGCCACATTTCTTTGTTTCCGCATGCCAGCTAAGTTATAAGGGGTGGAGTCTTAGGTATTTTCCTGCATGGGGCAACCCACTCAATGTGTACTGGCACTGTGCGGAGGCAGGGGTCCAAGAGGGAACAATGCTGCTTGCTTGGCTCTCACTGGCTTTCAGTCACTTCCCCTGCTACCCACAAGCAAATTGGGCCCTACTGGTGTCAGTTCCTAGGTGGGTGGGTTTATGTACTTTCTAGGGCCCCATGGGTCTCTCCAAAGAACTCTCCTGTGAGGCTGGGAGTTCCTCCTGCTGCCACAGACCCTACAGGATTTTACAGCCAGGGGTTCTGAGGCTTCCTTTTCCCACACTGGAACACTGGGTCGTGCGGTCTGTCTTGCTCCCCAGTTGTTCCTCCCAGCTTATCCACACACCTATGTGGGACCACCTGGTCCGCCAGCTGCAGCCTTGCTGCTTGTCCTCTCAGCCCTGAATGCCCATCTCTGCCCCTCCTACCACTCTGGATGAATGTTTCTTCTTTAACTCCTTGGTTGTGAGATTTCCATACAGTTCAATTTTATGGCAGATCTGGTTGCTTTTTGTTTTTAAATTAGTTATTGCCCTTTTGGTTGTGCGAGGAGGCAAAGTGTACCTACTTACACCTCCATCTTGACCAGAAGTTTGAAATCTATATCATTCTATTAACCAATGTATCCAATAAATACAATAAAAAATAAATAAAGATGAGTGGTATAAAAACAGTATTAACACAAAAATAGCCCCCAGGTCATAAAAGTCTCTGGAGAAAAATTCCTTCTACCCAGTCAAGCCTGCACAGTACAGTATTTACAGATTTGCTCTTGCTGAAGGTGAATTTACAACAGAAAAATGAAAAATAAAAAACCAAATAGATACAAACAAGGACTATATCCCTAAGAATGACAAAAATAATGTAAGAAACTATAAAAAAAAATTGTTTTCAACTATTAGATGCATAAAAGAAACTACACAATGAAAAAAGAATAAAACATTCATATAAAAGACCAGAGCAAGAGCTGAAGACACTAAGTAGTATGTGAGCATCCATATACATATATGCATACACAAACACAGTTATTAAAAACTAAATGGACTGATTAGAATACATAGTTGAAGAGTTATCAAACAGAATGATCTAATGAAAAAATGACACTGTAGCACAAAAGAATATGTTAGGAAAAACATGAAGGAAAAACTAACAGACATGAAGGAGAGAATGAGATGGCCCAGTAAGTCAAATGGAAATTTGAGGAGAGAAAAAGAACCAAGAAAGATAGTATTTGATGAGAGAATAGCTGAGAATTTTCAAAAACTGTTGAAAGGTACAAATCTTTTCATTCCAGACGGGCAACAAAATCTGGACAGTATAAATGAAAGAAACATATCTAAACAAATGTGTAGTAAAACTGTGTACCTCAAAAGATGCAATGCAGTTCTTAAAAGCAACACAGAAAAAATTATCTATAAAGAAATGAAATTAGACTTACATATTACTCAGTAATAGAAGCCCAAGTATAATAGAATAAAATCTCCAGAGAAACAATGATCATTAACACAATTCCAAATCCAGCTAAACATTAGAATATGCACTTTTCAGAAGCAAATATTGCCTGTCAGCTATGTGTAACAAAACTAGTTATTGTTAGCAAATAATAAAAAATACTATCTGAAACTTAATAACCAAGAACGTAGCTTTTGTAAATGAGCAATACTTTTTTCAACCAGAATATGACTGATTGACCCTATTATAAAACTCTTTCATTAGGGATTAGAGCTGACGTTTTTCCTAATAAACTTTTCAAGAAACAAGGGGGGAAAATGCTAGCAAAAAAATTTCTGGCCTTTCAATTACAGTGTTCAGAGCTTCAAAACACAAAGCCATATAAAATTAGGGC
Organism: Pteronotus mesoamericanus; assembly: GCF_021234165.1. Lineage (NCBI taxonomy): Eukaryota > Metazoa > Chordata > Mammalia > Chiroptera > Mormoopidae > Pteronotus > Pteronotus mesoamericanus. The sequence continues at coordinate 31,750,998 of NW_026555078.1, forward strand.
AAAACTGCACAGCATGTTACAATCAAGCACACAGTTAAATAACAGTAAAAGCCTGATTATTTTTTCTAAGACTGTGCAATCTATTCTACATCTGTATTTCAATTTGTACACTTCTACGGCCTATTTTTCAATTTTTATCTTAATGTCATTCCACAAATTCTAAACTCTGCTATTTGAGAGAAAAAAGAGAGTCTACACAAAAAGCAAAATTGTGAATACCAAAATCTTACATATACTCAAAACTCCAAGTACATACAAATGAAAGAATTAAAACAGGGCAAAGAAGTACAAAATAGTCATGGGGAGTAGGGGTGGGAGGGCAGCATTGAAAATACAGTCAACAGTGTTGTAGTAGCTATCAGTAGTGCAAGGTGGGTAGTTATGGGGGGAACACTTTGTAACCAGATATGTAATTGTCAAGCCACTATGTTGTACACCTGAAAGTAATACAAAATACTGACTATAAATGGTAAGTGAAAAAAAAATAGGACAAAGAAACTACTTATATATTTTCAATTTCATATTTTTCCAGGAGAATTACTTCTGTTAATAAATTGAATATTAACCCATACTGAAGTTACAGAAGCTTTTTTAAAAAACTAAGAAATTGTCCCATTCGCACATATTGAAATTAAGCACGATTTGTTTTTATATTCAATCTTATTTAGACACCTTTCTCTGAAATTGTACCTTGAGAACTATGGTTTAAAAAAAAAATTCACTGAAGATTTTTACTCACTGATACAAATTTTACTTTATACTATTGAAAATTTAAAATGTGGAATGAGTGGCTTTCCTACTATGTATGTTCTCTCCTACATACTATCTGTGACCCAAATACAGTGCTCAATGCATTAACACTGTCAAATTTAATTCACTAAAAGGCAACCAGCATAAATATCTGGGAAGAAATATAAAAGGTTTACTTCATGGCGTACCTAATTTAAAAGCAAAAATAATTTTACACAAGCTCTTATGAGTCCTTCCCTTTCAATTTTCAAAATTAACCTTCATAAATACAGTATACATCAATCCTATTTGTGTTTACCAGTACTCTGAAACATAAATCCAAGGATGTTTTATAACAATATAAACTTTATTAAAATGTTCTTGAAGCTACAAAAGGAATATACATCAGAAAAATAAAAATCAAAAAGTCCAGATAAAATTAACATGAACTGGAAATTAAGTGCAACTTTGGAACAAATGTTTAAACCTATTATAGAAAAAGGTTTGGTTTGGTTTGGTTTTTGGTTTTTGTTTTTTGTTTTTTTGCTGTTGACTCCACTTTTTTGCTATCATTCTCAATAAGCAACCTAAGCAAAAAAGAGCAAGAGAGGTTATCTTACAAAGAACAATCTCCAAGAAAAAGTCAAGTCTCTGAAATTTAAAAAATGAATTCCCACATTCTTAAAGCTGATTTATAAATTATGTTAACATAACTGAAACACTGTATACGGTGTTTTGAAATTAACACTGTCAAATTTAAAAGTGGGCCTTCAAAATTTGTGATAGCAAAGACTTTCTTCCAGACAACAGAAATATCACTTACAATGTACAAAAGCAATCAGTTATCAGAAATCAAAATTATAGCCACAAGAAAACAATTTCATTCATAATAGCACCAAAAACAATAACACTTATTAGGAATAAATGCAGCCAAGGAGGTGAAAGATCTATGCACTGAAAACTATGAAGACATTACTGAAAAGAAAGTGAAGACACAAATAAATGGAAAGATATCACGTGTTCATCAATTGGAAGTATTAATTTTGTTGAAATGTCCATGCTATCCAAAGCTACAGTCAATACAATCCTTATCAAAAATTCCAATGGTATTTTTTACAGAAATAAAAAAATCATAAAATTCACATCAAACTCCAAAAGACGCCAGGTACCCAAAGCAATCTCGAAAAAGAACAAATCTGCAGGCATCACACTCCCTGACTTCAAACTATACTACAAAGCTATAGAAATCAAAACAGTGGTAGTCACATAAAAACAGATACATAGACCAATGAACCAGAAACAAGACCCCAGAAATAAGCCCATGCAAGTACGGTCAAATAATATTTGACAAGGAAGCAAGAATACTCAATGGAAAAAAGATAATAGTCTCATCAATAAATGGTGTTTGAAAAACTGGATAGCCACAAGCTAAAGAATGACACCAGATCTCTATATTACAATACTCACAGAATTAACTAGAAACTGATTAAAGACTTAAATGTAGACCAGAAACCATAAAACTCCTACAAGGGAAAAAAAAACAGTAAATAAGCTCTTTGATAATGGTCTTAGATGTTTTGCTTATGATATGAAAAGTACAAGTGACAAAAGCAAAAATCAACAAGGACTATGTGAAATGAAAAAGCTTCTGCACAGCACTAAATAAATAAATAAATGGCAACCCACAGAATGGGAGAAAAATATTTGCAAAAATATTTATCAAAAAAGGAGTTAGTATTCAAAATATGTAAGGAAGGTATACAACTCAATAGCAAATAATAATAATAATCTGATTTAAAAATGGGCATAGGACCTGAATGGACATTCTTCCAAAAGAAATATACAAATGGCCAAAAGGTACGTGAAAAGGTGCTCAATGTTGCTAATGATTAGGAAAATGCAAATCTAAACTACAATGATATATAACTTCATATCTATTAGAATGGCTATTATTAAAAGGATAAGATATAACAAGTACTGGTTAAAATACAGAGAAGAGAGAACCTCTGTCCACTGTTGGTGGAAATCTGGAGGTTCCTCAAAATATTTAAAATAGAACTACCCTATAATCCAGCAATCCACATCTGGGTTTATATCCAATGGAAATGAAATCACTATCTCTAAGAAATACGTATCTACACACCTCCTCCATCCACTTCATTTAAGCATTATTTGCAATAGCCAAGACATGGAAACAATCAAAGTGTCTGTCAAGGGATGAATAAAGAAAATGTAACATATATACATATATACATATTAAAAATATAGTCTATCCAGAAAAAGTCCACCCATTCTTAATATAGTAAGAACCATTCGTGCGACATTCATGTAACCTGGCAGCCAAGGAGAGGGGTCTGGAATGCATGAACAATGACTTCACTGTACTAGTCTGTTGGGGTGGTATACACCTTTGAGTAAGCATGCGTACTGTGTGGCTGTCACATTCAAAACCACTGAGCAAGTGGAACAATGAATCTACATCAAATTTTGCATTAAGCTTGAACATTCCTCCACTGAAACTATTCAGATGATTCAGAAGGCATTCGGGGACAATGTAATGAGTGCAGCACAAATAAAAGTGTGGCATCAATGCTTCAAAGATGGTCAAAAATCTGTTTAAAGCAATCATATGCCAGAAGGCCTGCGACAAGCAGAACCCCTGAAAATGTTTACTGTGTACAAGCTGCAACCAACAAAGATCAGCAACTGACAGCTGCAAGAACTAGAAGCTGATTTCAGGATTCCAAAAACTACTACATCCAAGATTTTGACGCAGGATCTTGGCATGAAATGTGTCGTGGCAAAATCTGTTCCATTTCTTCTGCTTCCAGAGCAGAAGAAACATCATGACGCAATTGGTAATGACTTGATTCAAACCGCTACCAATCAATCAGATTTCCTCAAGAAGGTCATAACCAGAGATGAATTGTGGGTGCCTACTTTGAAGGAAGACTGAGGCATCATTGTCCTATGTACAGTGTTTTTTCTATCTTGTATCCTCTTCAATAAATGTATTTTTAATATGGCATGGCTGGATACTTTCTGGACAGGCCACCCACACCTCCCTCCTTCTCTCCCTCCCCCCACCATTCACACACATACACACACAGAATATTTAGCCATAAAAAAAGAAAATACTGCCATTTGCAACAACATGGATGGTACTTGAGGGTATTGTGCTTAGCGAAATAAATCAGAAAGAAATAAACACCATACGATCTCACTTACAGGTGTAATCTACAAAATCCCAAACTCACAGATAGAGAGGAGATTGGTGGCTGGAGGAGGATGGGGTGGGGGAGAATTGGTGAAAGTTGTCAAAGAGTACAAACTTCCAGTTATAACATGAATAAGTTCTAAGAATATCACGTAGAGCATGGTCACTATAGTTAACAATCCTGTACTGTATACTTGAAACTTGTTAATAATATTTAAGTCCTCACCACAAAAAATAATAAAAACAATAAATATGTGAAGTGATAAATGTGTTAACTAACCTTATTGTGGTAATCATTTTGCAATATATACCTATATCAAATCATCACACTGTACACAAATTTATACAATGTTACATGTTAATCATCTGTCAATAAAGATGGAAAAAAACAAAATAAAATACAGCCACAAGTAGAGGTCCCTACCCTACGGCCATCCTGCTCTGGAGAGTGTGCTTAGAAACTATGTTCATACAACCTAAGAGTCTTGCAAAGATAGATACTACCCTTAACATACAGTATATAGTTGCCATGATCCTACATTTCAAGATCCATGAAAGGCCTCTGCTTTTCCCACTACAGAAGATGCCTGAAGAGTTTTTTTTTTAAAAAAAAAAAAAAAAGAGCTGCCATGTACTAAAAATAGCAGAAAACAATCAAACTTAAATTGGTGAATTCAGCCCTGGCTGGTGTGACTCATTGGACTGAGTGCCGTCCTGAAAATTAAAAGGTCACCAGTTCCATTCCCCATCAGGGCACATGCCTGGGTTGCAGGCCAGGTCCCCATCAGGGGAACATAGTGGGCAGACAGCTGATGTATCTCTCACACATCAATGTTTCTCTCCCTCTCTTTATCCCTCCCCCCACAAAATAAATAAAACCTTTTAAAAAATAAATAAATTGAATTCATTTGTGGGTAAATTTAGACAGTGTCACTAAAAAATTTAAGACATCAGCCCTGACCGGTGTGGCTCAGTTGGTTGGGCACCATCCCGCAAAGCAAAGGTCGTTGGTGTGGTTTCCAGTCAGGGTACATACCTGGTTTGCCAGTTCAGTCCCTGGACAGGGCATCTAAGGCAACCAATCGCTGTTTCTAACTCACATTGCTATTTCTCTCCCTCTGTTTCTCTCTCCTTTCCCCTATTTCTAAATAATTTTTTTTTTAATTTAAGAGACCCAAAAGTCATTTACTATACACAAGTCCTTCCAATTCTACTTTTTTTTTTTATGATTTTATTTATTTATTTTTAAACAGCAGGGAAGCGAGGGAGAAAAAGAGGGAGAGAACATTAATGTGTGGTTGCCTCTCGAGCTCCCCCTACCAGGGATCAGCCCGCAACCCAGGCATGTGCCCTAGACTAGGAATTGAACCATCGACCCTTTGGTTCACAGGCTGGCACTCAATCCACTGAGCAGCACCAGCCAGGGCTCTACTCTTTTTTGAAAGATTTTTTAAACTTATTTTTAGAGAGCCTGGAAGAGAGGGAGAAAGAGATGGAGAGAAACATCAATCTGCCTTACATGCCCGAGGACCAAACCAGGCAACCCAGCATATGCCCTGGGCAGGAAATCAAACCAGCAGCGTTTTGCCTTGCAGGGTGACATCCAACCAACTGAACCACACTGGTCAGGGCCTAATTCCACTCTTTGTTTTGTTTTGTTTTTTTAATAAAAGGTTTACTAAGTCAGGAACACCCAATACACATTTTAATGTCTGATTTGGCCAAACACTTGATACAGTAGACAAGCTATTCATGGAGATAAGACAAGTACTAAACATGGCTGAATAGTATAGTAGAAATCGGAATATTTATAAGGTTAAATGATCACACCCTAAAGATGTCACTTAGTGGTTTAGAAAGTATCTTAATCAATAATCAAATGATTCTGCTCTTTGCCTGACCTTACTAACATTTTAATCAATTACCTAGCTAATGATAAGACAAGCTTGCCAGTTTATAATTTGTTGAACACAAAGATACACTGAAAGAGGAGAACAAAGAACAAACCAACTAAATAATGTTTCATAAAATAAGATTTTTATTGTATCCTCTGCTACCAAACCCTTTCAGTTCCATAACTGAACAGCAGGAATTCCAATATGAAAGAATATTGTATTACTTCAGTCTACAGACTTACCTCATTTATTCAGTTAACTGGTTTTCATTAAAGTGGCTCTTGGAAAGAATTTTTCCAACATTGGCCTTTTCTGGGATTAGTGATTGTTCACCTGAACACATAAAATAAATTTTCTATAAAGAATGAAATTTCAACATTATTTCAGCCAAAGACTCACTCAACAATTTATTCAATACAGTGGTTTCCAGTTGAAATACATCATGTGTATTGATGTACTAAACACATTTGGATAAATCCAGAACATTTTGCTTTGTGTACATATGCCAAGCAAGAGGAATGCAGAGCTATTATCATCTCTTACAACTCTTCAGGTTTTTCTGCCTATGTTCTATTTCCACATTGCTTAAAGACTTGTGTTTGGCTTTTATTCCCATAAAGGTTATTTCTGTACCACAATGTGACTTTTAAGTGCAGACTGAATGTAACATAACCCTGAGCTCCAATAATGTTGAAACTGGTGAGGGAAATGGTAGAAAAAGAATGATACCTCACCTGCCACTACCAAGTTTTCTCTTCCTCCTTTGGCAAGTACAATATGCTTTCATTTTAGCACATTACATTTTATGTTCAAAGTGGATTTATTTACTTTCAAATTGTGTTTATACTTACACAGACCAGTCTTCATTGCTAGATCAGTATTTCTCTACGTGTGGAAACTGACTGGTTGGGATGGAATGCAGCATAATTTCCCATTAAAATAAATGAAAGTACATTTTCATGTAATAGCTTTTCACAACTTAGCAGCAAGATTTTCAAGAATGAAAGTGACTCTGGCTAGTGTGGATCAGTTGATCAGAGCATCATTCTATAGACCAAAAGGCTGCAGGTTCGATTCCCGGACAAGGCATGTGCCTAGACTGTGGGGGGCTGCAGGGTTCAATCCCTGGTTGGGGCATATACCCTGGTTGGGGCATATAAGACAATGCAACCAATCAATGTTTCGATGATTCTTTCTTTCTCTCTCTCTCCCTTTCCTCTCTAAAAGGAATTTTAAAAAATATCCTTGAGAGAAGATAAAGAAAATTTTTTTAAACAATGAATTCAAGTCATTGAACAAATGATAGGTACATTTAATTCCCAAGTTTCAGACAAACAACAGAGTTCAGGCAGCAACGGTTACCAGTCCTACCTCAAAAAAGAAAAATGTCTTCAGCCCCAATTGGACTAGCAAGGGATACCTGTACTCCAAAATAGACTAAAGAAACACAGGATGAGTGAGATCCACTAGCAGAAATGAGAACAACACTGTACAGCTTAAGGATTTTAATTGATTGTAATCATAACAAATTAGTGTGATACTAAAATCAGATTTGTTCTAAAGTTGAATTAACACCCAACAAGATTTTGAAAGGGCAGATTTGAGCAATGGAAGGGAAGAGATCACTAAATTAGGGTACTCAGGATATATTCAGCTAAACTGCAATTAAAAAAGAAAAAAAGACTATAATAGGTAAAAATAAAGAAAAAGAATTCCAATAAGGATGCTTCTATTCCAAACGCTTTAAATGACAGGTGAAACATGAAAGATTATCAAGAAGACATGGCTAAACTCAAAACTAAGATAAACATCTTCCTGAGACTAAGATAAACATCTATGTGACACAGAAAAAAATAAAAATTCAAAACAGTAGCCCATACCTCAGATGGACTGTAGGGAAGAAAGAGAGGAGGAGATAAGATGGCTAGATAATGGCTCTATAGCAAGCGTATATCATAAATTCAACTCCTACAGATAACAGCAACAGAATAGAACCAGGTTTTCTGCTTGACACCAAGGGATGAGGATGAGAATAAAATTTGTACAGCTTGGGTGGGTGGAGCAAGGAGAAGGAGAAAGTTGGAATGAGGAGAAGAGAGGAAGAGAGGAAAGATGTACAAACAATAATTAGGCTGCAAACCTATTACCTAGAGCTACAGCTTTATAGAAGCTGAGGCTGGAGAAGAAAACATCCAGTCCAACAGCAAATTTAAATTTAACAATAATTCCTGAATATCAAATATCAAGCCAGTATTCACACTTCCCCAACTGCTTTGTAAATATTTTTTCAGTTATTCTGTTGATTATTTATTTCTTGTCTCCTTTCATACATCATCCCTATATCTCTTATTTGGTTTCTTACAATTCTTAGAATTCTAAAAACCAGGTAGTTGGGTCCTGCAGAGATTCCAAGTATGAATTTTGTTGATGGCATACCCATAGTAATAAATAAGTCTGATGTCTTTTCTATTTCCTATGAATTAGTAGTTAAATTTAAAGGCTAGATCAGGATCAGGATTATGACTTTAATGCAAGACTACCAATATAGGTCTATCAAAATAGGACAAAAGTAAACAGAAGCAATATTTAAAGAGCTAAAAATTTTCCAAAATTGAAGAAAGATCTGATTCTTCAGATTATATGTATATACACTAAGTACTAGCTGGATACACAGAGGTTCACCCACACAGTGCACTGTAGTAAAACTGCAAAATACCCAGTACAGAGATACTACTTGGTTGTAGTAACTAAAACTAATAGCTCAAAGAATTATTTTTTAAAGTCTACTAAATTTACAAGTTTGCCCATAAAAAAGTGAAATGCTAAACAGCAGAACTTTGGAAAAAACAGTATCATAAGGAAGATAACTCCTTCTTCAAGGAAAAGTTGTGAAAGACCGCATAAAACTTTATCAGACTACATGCAAGACTATCTTATAACACTGAGGAACGAAAGGACTTCTTAAGACACAAAGTACAAATCATAAAAGGAAAATAATAATAAATTCAACAAACTTTAAAATGTTTAACTTTTATTAGCAAAGACACCATAAGAAAGCAAGACAAGCCAAAGTGACAGACATTTGTGATACATAATCAGCAAAGAATTAGTATTCAGAACATTTAAAGAAATACCAATCAAAAAGAAAAACCATCCAACAGAAAAATAAACAGTGATTCCAAAGAAAAGGGAACAAAAATGGCCGGCAAATATTTGAAAAGATACAGAAATGCAAAACTTACAAGATATCAACTGATACCCAACATGCTGTCTGACTTTAGTATTTGTCGATACTAAGCATAGGCAAGAATGTGGAGCCTCCACACATAAACATCAGTAAGGGGAAAAAAACTAATACAATACATTGGAAAATAATTTGGCAATACTAGTAAGGCTGGAAATGTACCTCTCCTACAATTCAGCAATTGTACTCCTAGCTAGATATAAGATCCAAAACAATTTATTTAAACTGCAAATCTCAATTCATTAGTGGACAGAAAAAACCAACTTACTGGGGTTTGATTAACAGTCTTGTTCTTAATGAATCAGACTAGCATCACAGATTTTTTGCCCAACAAACTTGTTATATATGTGTACATGTGATAATGTACTGAGTCTAATAATGCAAAATTTACTTTTTTACTGGAAGCGATAACAAAATGTTTTTAAAAAGTCAATCTTAAAAACATGGATGGATGCAAGTACACCAATAGACCTGTACAAGGTGTTCATGGAAGCACTGTTTATAATAGCAGAAAACTAGAAACTATCTAAATGCCCACTGTCAACCTTTTAAAAGAAAAAGTTAAGTGACTCAGCTAGCAAAATAAAGTTTATTCAAGAATAGCAGAGAAATTGCATTTCAGGACAAACAAGCTATGGCAGATCACAGGCAAGTCCCGAAAATGCAGGGAACATTCTTTCACAGAGAAAAGGAGGAAACTGTGAGGGGCTCTTCTGAACAAGAGTTGGCTGGAGAAGAGCAAGAGTTCAGAGTTATTGTAGCTTTTCATAAGTTAGGCTGTTGCTGGGCAAAGAGAAAAATCTTCCTTCTTCTGGCTGGGGTATGTAAAAGTAAGTTTCAGTGAGTAGTACATGTGTGAGAGCACTCTCTTCATTGCTTCTCAATTCCATTTTGTATTATTTTCAGACCATCAACAGGCAATGAATAAGTTGGAAAATATTCGTACAACATAATTCTATGCCACAGTGAACATGAATGAATTAGAACTATATACACCATGATGGAAGAATAACAAAACCATAAAGTTGAGGGGGAAAAGGATGTTGCAAACAAACTCATACAGAAGGATCCCATTACAAGCTCAAAAACAAACAAAAACAGAAAATAATTTAAAAATATACACAGATGTGGCAAAATTTTTTAAAAAGCAAATGTAATGAAGACAGTAGTTATCTCCGGGGGAAGAACATATAAAGAAATAAATAGTTAGGATAATGTTCCTGAACTGGGTATTAGGTATAAGGCTGTACACTGTGCCTTTATTCTCTGCCTTACACACATTTTATAAGTACTACTCCAAGTGTACTTAATTTTAAAGAAAAAAATTTTTAAGTGCTGAAGGAAAAGTAGACAGGTATTTGGAACACAGGTATTCATTTTATATTTAATCTTTAAACTGTTTGGACACATTCTATATATTCTGGTACACCTGAATCATTCAATATTCATTTTAATGTTCAACAAAAATATACTAATTAGGAGAATCAAAATGCAGAGCAGTGAATGGAAGTCACACTGATCTCCTCCCAGGACCAATCTGGAATTACAACTAAATTGTGGAGAAATCACCTGGAACAAACAACCGAACAATAGCGAGAGAGAAGCCTTAAAACCTCGGACAGACAGAAGGGTCAGCTTTAGCACAACCTAGCTGTTAAGGAGTGCGGTAGAGACTCGAGAAGGTGGGCACGGCGCCACGGGCAACAGCACCAGAAGGATACTGAAACAGCACGTTGGATCCCCCTGAGAAAAACAGGATCTAAACCATAAATGGGGATCTCCAGCCTACAGCACCACAGTACACAGATAACAACCAGCTGTGAAAAACGGCAGGATTGCTCTTTGCCAGAGACAGGCAGCTAAAGATGCAAAGGGCCGTTTAAGGGGCCAACGAATAAATTTTGATTTGCAGCCACTTACCCTGGGCTCTGGCAAAGGCAGGGACAGAGTGGGCTAGAGACACCAGAGGAGAGACTGGGGAAGTAGGCTTTGAGGAGAGAACTAAGAGAGTAGCCGGCGGGATCCCAGTGCTGACTCATCCCTCATACAACAAGCGCCATCTTGCTCAGGCAAACCATTCCCATGAATGGCGAGAGCGTGACAGGACACAACAGTGCCACCACCAGCAGGGACTTGGCCCTAGCCCAGTAGTGCTAAAGCCTGACTGCTGAGTATCGAGTGGCAGTCACAGGCAGTAGGTCTCTGGCTGAAGGGGCACACAGTAGTGTAGAGACACTTGAGGAGAGACTGGAGATAGAGGCATTGGGGAAGAGAATGGAGGGAGTAGCCAGCGGGACCCTGGTGTTGACTCCTCCCCTATATGGCAGCAGCCATCTGGCTCAGGCAGAGCACTCCTCTGAGCGGTATCAGTGTGAGAGGACCCAAAAACCCCACCACCAGGAGGGGCTCTGCCCCACCCTATGCTGTCTAAGCCTGATTGCTGAGTGCAGATTGACTAGATTAACAACTGAAGAAGACAACCACAGACAATAGAGTAAATTCCTAGAAGTCTTGAATAGTCTGCTTAAGGCCAGACAGGGTCAACATCTGACATCATCAGAGGTAGATCCAGAAAGAAAAAACAGCGGTCTCCTACCATAGAAGTTCACACCACAAGTCAGGAAGTCAAGACACATCAATTTAAGAAGCGAAACAAAATAGAAGAATCTCACAAATAATAGGAAAACAAAGAAATACCACCCCCCATCAAAGGGAAACGAGAATCCCCATAAAGAGAACTAAATGAATAGAGGCAAGTAAACTATCAGATATTGAGTTCAAAACAACAGTTCTAAGGAAGCTCAGTGAGCTCAGAGAGAATTACAAAACACTACAGAGAAACTATGAGGAACTTACTGCAAACTGTATCAGCATGAAAAAGGACACAAACTATCAATAAGAGGCAAGAAGAAAAGAATACAATTTCTGAATTGAAGAACACAGTAGAAGGACTCAAAAGCAGGCTAGATGAAGCAGAGGATCAAATCAGCAAGCTGGAGGGTAAGATAGAAAAAAGCTCCCGGAAAGTGCAAGAAAATGAAAAAAGACTCAAAAAGAGTGAGGAGGCATTTAGAGAAATGCAGAACAACCTGAAACATAATAATATCTGTATAATAGGGATACCAGAAGGAGAAAAAGAAAAGCAAGAGCTAGAGAACTTGTTTGAAAATGTAATGATGGAAAACTTTCCTAACTGGAAAAGAGAAAAAGTCACAAGTCCAGGAAGCACAGAGAGTCCTATTCAAAAGGAACCCAATGAGGCCCACTCCAAGACACATAATTAAAATGGCAAATACAAAGACAGAGAATCCTAAAGGAAGCAAGGGAGAAAAAGGCAGTAACATATAAGGGAGCCCCGGTAAGACTAGCGGCTGACTTCTCAACAGAAACACAACAAGCCAGAAGGGAATAGCAAGAAATGTTCCAAGTCATGAAAAGCAAAGGCCTGCAACCAAGACTGCTCTACCCAGCAAGGTTCTCAATTAAAATGGAAGGCAAAATAAGGAGTTCCCCAGACAAAAGAAAGCTAAAAGAATACACCTCCACCAAACCAGCATTGCAAGATATGCTAAAGGGACTGCTTTAAGAAGATGAAGAAAAAGAGTCTGTAAATATCCAGTTCCTTTCACAGTCATCAATACTGGATATTACCAATATTTTTAATACTCATTAATCTGATTGTGAAAATTAGGTGTTATTTTGTTACTTTATCTGTTGAAACTAAACCTGTTTTTGTATATTTCTTGCCTATTTCTATTATTTTTAAAAAGCATTTTTTTAAAATGACTTTTTGGTATTCTTTATCCATTTTTTGACTTTTTTTTAAAATGTTTGTAGACTTTTTTCCCTAAAAAGAAAAAAAAACTATTAACCCTTTTTTAGATATGTTGCAAATACTTTCCTATTCTGTTACTTGTCCTTTAACTTTTTCCTATGTATATTACTATATAGTCTTAAAATGTTAATATGGTCATATTGTCAAAGTTCTACCTTATAGCTTCTGGGTTTGAATATTTTACTTAGAATAATAAAAATAATATTTGGTATTTTCTCCTAAAACTCCTTAGATTTTACATATTGATTTTTAACTCACCTGAATATTTTTTGTATAATGTGTGAAATGGGGCTCTATATTTGTCCAAGTAACAGTTGTTCACGCACCTTATTTGTTGAATAAGCCTTATTTTCCCCATTGATTTGAAATATCAATTTAATCATATATTACCTTGTTAGATAGATACGTTTGTTACTGGAATGCTCACTTTATTTCATTGATCTACTTGATTATTTCTGTGCTGGTGACATGTTGTTTTAATTGCTGAGACTGTATAATGGATTTAAATTTTTTAATATTTTATAATGGATCTTGACATTTAAAATAAATAAAATCTGCATTGGGAAAAAAACAAGAAAGAAAGGAACTCCTACCTTTTGCAACAACCTACATGGAACTGGAGAATATTATGCCAAGTGAAACAAGCCAGTTGGTGAAAAACAAACACCATATGATCTTACCTATAAGTGGAATCTATTCAACAAAATAAACTAATGAGCAAAATAAACCACAGGCATGGAAACATGGAGCTGAGTGAAAGTGAACAGAGGGGATGGGGAAGGAGGACAATGGTGGAAAGAAAGGGAAGGGACTAGACAAAGAACATGTATGAATGACCCATGGACATGGACAACAGAGTGGGAATTAACTGCGGGAGCAGGGGGTGGGGTGGGGTGGGATGCATGGGAGAGGGAAAACTGAGAACTGTAATAGAATAAACATGATTTAAAAATAAAAATAAAATTATTCACAGACGTTCACTCCAAAAAAAAGATAAGTGGGAAGGGATACACATAAATTAAAAACAGACAAGCAAAGAGGCATATATTTCCTTGCTTCTTAAATTTACATAATTACAATTATGAACAGTGCCTAATACCTCAGAAAGTTGTACTTTGGAATAACCCCCTCAAAAAAATTAAAAGCAAATGTTTTAAAATAAGAAACTACTAAAATTTTACAGAAAACACACAGGGTTTTCTTGAGTTAGCACAAATCTACCATAAGAAATCAGACAGACATAGTATCCAAGAGTAGTAACTAAAACTTCTCTCTACACCAGTAGTAGTATGTTATTTTAAATGCTGCTGGGACTTTTTGCTTAAATGAAGATTATATGAAACTAAAAGTATATGGAATATAATTACCTGATTACGTCAAGTAAATAATGCTAGAAGAATAGACAAGAATTAAGCCTTTCTCATTTTACAATTTATATTTATAAAATATTTCTTTTCTCCTCCCAATAGATAAGGTAATTACATGTAATTCCAAGGCTAATCTTAGATATATTTTACTTGAAAAATACTCCAAAAATTTCAAGCTCAGAAATACGTTTTTGTTAAATTGAACTATATTCCTAATTTTACACCCCCCCCCAAAAAAAAATAACTAGGGAGCAGAAGAACTAGGCCACTTTAACAAAGGACCAATTTAAACTTAAAATTATAAGTAACATCTAAGTCAAAGTGGAAGCCATTTAAGAAATTATTCTCATTCATCACCAACAGTGTACCAACCATAAAGATTAATACACCACAATACCTGAAAATGTACTCAAAAATGAGAATGCGAAATGATATGACCAGTTTGAGAAATCACTTCCCAGAAACCATGACATTCAGCCAACCTCAGACATCCAGATTATAAAAACTATGTAAAATAATTATGGAGCATGTTTCAAATGAACATCACTTCCCAATAAACTAGGGAAGTACAAGTCATAAGCACAAAAATGAATTCAACCTGTGTGTGCATATACTAAAGACTAAAGGAAACATTTTATATGTTCAGCAACGTAGCATTCAGAACACTGGGGGGCTTTCAGTGTACATCTTAGCTTGTTCAAATTCATTCCAAAGATAACTAGATCTAAACACTCAATCACTAAATTATTTATGTACGTATTTCACTCAGAACATTTACATTATTAATCAACAAGATTAACTGGTACTAATCACAGAAGTATTTTTGCTGAAATTTGTGTATCAAACTTTGTTTTACATTCAACTTTCAAGAGTAAACTTGAAACACTTATTCTTGAAACCTCACTTTACATGTCATTCCATATAAAATAACTAGACACGCTAATGGAGGAGGATGGCACAAATGACAGGTAAATGACAAGTAAAGTAGAAGGCTATTGAGTCCTATTTTCAAACACTGGGCAATTCACTATTCATCAAATTCAGCACTACCTAAGTACCAGAAATACAGTTTACAGTGAAGAACAAAATTCCTGCCTCACAGTGCTTATATTCTTTATAGGTGAGACAGATATCAAGCATACAATTAAACAGGCATATATAATAATGTTAGGTAGTGATTCATCGTGCAATGAAGAAAAATAAGGCTAAGACAAAAAAATAGAGAGGATATGCTTTTTAAGGTAGGGTGATCCAGGCTGGCCTTTTTGAGATAGCTGTTGAGCAATGCCTACAAGATAACAGGGCAGTAACTCATAATGTATATAAACAAGAACTGAGACTGAAAAAATTATTTCTTGGAAAATAAAAGGATCATAGCCTACCTACTGTTTTCTATATAAACATTTTATAGCATTTTATTTTAAGTGGCTTTTCCCATTTTCTCCATTTGGAAGACTTAAAGTCTTCAAAAGTGTGAATGCTCTAACTCTAGGGGTAAAAAAATGTTTATAACCTTAATGTACCTTTCTAGCCCCTAACATCAAATAACTGTACATGGACAGTACTTTACTTTTTCCAAAAGCATTCTTACAAAATCGCTCAATTGGTGAAAATGAGCTTTAGAGATACTAACTACATCAGTTCAAATTCAGGTTCTTCTTATTTACTCTATCCCTTGAACAAATTTTTTAACCTGCCTCCAGTTTCCACCAACTAGTACCTATCTCATAAGGCTGAGAGAATTAAATGATACTGTACATAAAGTATTTACAGAGCCTTACAGCAAATAAGCATTCTGTTAGCTATCAGTTATGTAGCAACTACTAAGATAACATAAGCAGGGCAAATGAGTCTCAGACCCGTTAAGTAAGATAGGTAAGTTTACACATACAGTAAGTGGTAATAACTAGCAAAGCTATATTCAAACCCAAGCTCTTCAGACTCCTTAGCACGCATGCTCTTTTCACTACATCACACATTCTATAATTGAAGAACTAAGCAACAAGAAACTTGCATAAAAACTTTAGAGTTAACAAGGTCGAAGACCTTAGGTCTACTAACTCACGACTTCCAACTTATTATACCAGGCTAGACTGTTTCCTTGAAACTTAAAAGACTCATGTGCAAGAATAAATAACTGGCCAACGTTTTCCAGTGAACATCAGGTCTCTTGATAGACAATATATATGAAAATCATGTAAATTCTGATAATTGTAGATGTTATTCAGAGTAAAAATAAAGAAATGTAGATAAATGACATTTTCCTGTACTATCATTAAGCAGCTGGGAACTTATGGCCCCTATAAACCCATTCAATATGGAAGCTAATTAAAGGACCTCTCACTGAATTAAATGACATTTTTCCCCTTGATAAAAATACATGGACTGATGTCTATAGAAAGCTAATGATTCTGGCTAGTAGTCTACTCTCCTGTGCACTCATTTATTTCTACAAATCCATCAAATATAAGAATATAAAGACAACAGCTGTTACTGCTATGAAAACTTAGTTAAATCCTATGAAAGGCCTCAATGAAGTAATGGAAAAATCTAGAATGACTTTAAACTTGGAAAGTTTCTAGTACCTACATTTTCATTCCACTTTAAAGGAACCAATAGTAGAAATCATCAACAAAGCTTTTAGGGTATGATTTACAGAAAAAAGATCAGCCCCCCCTGCCCCCACGCCAAAGAAGAGAGATTGATCCACATAAAACAGACAAATGTTTTCAGTTAAAACAAAACATTATGGTGTGCAGATATTTTCCGTTCTTGCTTTAATCAACTTTTTCAATTACCTAACCAATGGGCCTAATCACATGGGGCTGGCAAGAAGGTCTCCACCACACTCTAACATCATTCTCTCTACCAAGGGTTCCCAAAAGCCCCAGTGCCACTTTTATTCTTTCCGACTGTTCCTAGGAAAAGAGCAAACTACATGTGTCCAAGAATGAGGTATCCATCACAGTAAGAAACTGCAGGATAAGGATTTAATTCACTTGTCATTAATAAATCTTCATTGAACACATGCTATATGACAAGCATTGTCCTAAACCCTCAATAAACAAAGCAGACAAAACGTCCTGCCCTCATAGGGATCACATTTTAGTGTGAGTTTGAGCACAGAGAGAAGAAACAATAAATACAATCAACAGAATTTATAGTTTGTTGGAATGTGACAAGCGCTATATAGTAATGTACAAATCATAAGTAGGGGAGTGCAGCTTTAAATAAAACAGTAAAGTAAGACAGACCTTTTGAAAAATACTTTAAAAGCAAAGATTTGAAGGAGACATGAGAGTCAGCCATGCAAATACCCTAAGGAAAAAATGATCAAAGATGGCGCAACAACCAGTGTAAAGGCCCTAGCCAGCCAGCAGGGCTGAAGAAAAATAAGCAGGGGGGTCAGAATAGGTGCTAAAAGGAGGGGTGAAGGGTAATGGGGAAAGCAGGAGTACCCAACTTTCTGAAGGCCTTGTAGGTCATAAGGACTTCCTAGGCTTTTACGCAGCATATGGAAAGTCACTGCAGAGTTTTGAAGAGAGAAGTGATATGATCTGGTTGCTATGTTGAAAAAGACTGCAGAGATAGAAGCCGCGAGACCAGTTAGGAGACTCACTGCAAAAATCTAGGCAAGAGATAAGAATGGCTTGGACCAGCCTAGCGAGCAGTGGAGGTATAAAGAAGTGACTTAATTCTGGATATATTTTCAGGATGATACAGAGCCAAGAATACCAAGTCAAAGAGATAAGTCAGGGATGACTCCAAAAGGTTTTTTGCCTGAATGCTGGATGGAGCTGCCATCAAATGATATAAATTGGACTATACCTAAGGCAGGTTTAAAGAGGAACATGGAAGTTTAGTTTGAGTTGACTACTTAATGTTCAAGTGGAAAGGTGGAGTGTGGCAGGAAAGTCAGGGCTGGAGATACAAATATGACAGCCATCAGAATATAGGTATTTAAAGCCATGACAATGGATGAGATCACCCGGGAAGTACAAAATGAAAAGTGAACCAAGGACTAAACACTTCAACCTAAAGAGTAGAAAACGAATGAATCATTAAGACAGTATGAGCAAAGCAATCAGTAAGAAGAGAAATCCAAAAAGCAATGACTTGAAAAGGGGAGTGTAAACAGTTTCACTTAGTAAAAAATCACTTTGCTGAAACCAGACTTAAGTTAAGGTTAAAAGTTCTTAATAATCAGCCCTGGCTGGTGTGGCTCAGTGGACTGAGCGCCAGCCTGCGAACTTAAAAGTCTCTGATTCGATTCCCAGTCAGGGCACATGCCTGGGTTCCAGGCCAGGTGCCCAGTTGGGGACATGCAAGAGGAAGCCAGTCGATGTTTCTCTCCCTCCCTTTCTCCCTTCCTTCCCCTCTCTCTAAAAAGAAAAAAAAAGTTCTTTATCAGCCTGTACTAGTTAAGATGGTATGTAAAATAACTAAATTATAACTTTTTTAAAAAGTTGAGTATTTCTAACAGATTTCCTAGGAATACTATATTTCCTATTGGGGTCTCTACTAAAAGTATTCTTAGTATTAAAAGTATATTTTGCCTATTTTATCTTTGTAACAGAAAACCAATTAAAAAGCTGTACAATTTAAAAAAATAAAAAATAAAAAAAATTTTAAAAAGCCTGAACATTCACACTGCCCTCTCTCTCAAAGACTGAAAAAACATTTAAACACCAATTCAAAAGCCTGGCATGCAAATAGTTATAAATTCTTTACTTTCCCTTTTCTAGAGCTCAGATACAGAGGCTAAATTAATCAAACTACTTGGTTCATGGCACTTAAGGTTCTTCCATTTAGCTGAAGGCACCATTTATAGAAAAAAAATAGTTTATATTCTTATCTAAACCAACATCCTTACTTTGATTTGCACATAAACTGCATTTTTAAGATCACGACACCTGAAGTCATGTTCACAAAACTGAAAGGATGCAATGAAACTCTAATCTATTAATGCATAAGAGTGACCGTCAACATCATTTCTAAAGAAACAGTTATTTGCTTCTAGCCTCTACATATACTTCGAATTTACCTTCAAAAATAACTAAAAACAAACAGTTTCCACAGAACAGCCAGTTTATAAAATGTTATTCTCAAATATTTCAATGTTTTTGTAAAGCATGGTGTCACTATATTACCTTATAACATTAGCTCAGATTCCTAGGAAACCCAAACCTTCCTGAAGTCATTAAGATTAACTTTTATTAAAATTTAAATTTTTTACAAAGTACTGTGTAATCTTTTAGGTTAAAATTTCCTTTGCCATAAGAAACTATAATACACATGAAATTAAAAATAGATCTTCAGTATATTTCAAGTAAAATTCAAGTTAAGAACTTACTGATAGTAAAAATCCTAAAACCTTTAGAAGTCTCAAAGAAAAATCCTTCACTTAAGTCCTTTAGAAAAGCCATAGACTGCTATTTGCCATCTAATTATTAAAATGTTCTCCCCACTAAAAGCAGATTAAAGCTTATAAACTAGCAGGAGGCTTGGGGTGAAAGACCCAAGAAAACACACCAAGCAGTAAAGACTGCTGGTATTAAGGGAGGATACAGGAAAAATTAAACTGGAAACAAAATCATATATTAATGGCTCTTCGTAAGGTTGACCCTGAGTCATCAAGGTTAAAAAATACTCAATATCCTTTATAATTTTAAAGTGTTTAATACAGTTAAGAAAATTTTCCATTAGGCTTTGTTATATTTTAAGTTTCTGTATGAGTCTCAGAAAGGTAAATAAATAGAACACCTCATTCTCTGAGCTCACCTGATAGAGTACTGCTATGACTGTCAATGCTACAAAATTAGAAGAGATCCTAATTTAACATGGGGGCAGGGGTAATAAATGAATTTATCTTAGAACCTACAAACAATAAGGCCCAGATATTTCTTGCCAAATCCTTGAACTAAAGGGGTTGGGTGGAGCCCTTTTTTTTTTTTTTTTTTTTTGGGTCAGAGAACACAGTATGAAAATTTATATCAAGGCATGTAGACCCGAAATACAGATCAACTCAAGAGTGCTCCAGTATTATTCTTGGGAGGATCATTCCAGTCTCATCGACAACTGCCTTAGCCAAACTGGAGACAGTGCTACCAAGTGCCTACTGGGTGAGAAGTAGGAAGAACAAGTGCAACCTAACTAATTAGCCAGAACTCAAACTCTAAGTCCCTACACAATTCAGAATGTTCAGTACACTCCAAGGTGTTTATCTTTAGCAGGCTATGGGTGTCTACATTTTTCAGAGCATCTTAAAAAAAAGAAAAAAGAAAGAAAACTCACAACTTTGAACAGTTAACTTCAACTTCAGCTGTTAAAGCAGTGCTTATTCAGATACCTGCTAAGGAATCCTTCTTCTGGTATAGGCCTAACTACGAATTTAGACTCCTCCTTCCTCCTAGAAATAACATCTAAGATTAAACAGCCCACTCTTTAACCTAATCAAGGGTAGCTGGACGAGGTCAGGATAACGCTCCCCAAGCCAGTCTCTAGTGCATACATGCTCCTTCACGATCGACACTCGGGGCTGCAGAGCCCACACCAGGTGTCTGATTACCGAAAGCCTCTTCTAGTCTGCCAGCTTGGTTTTCTGCCGAGGTCCTCAACGCCAAAAATCTCATTGTTGGAAACTGAAGGGGGAGGGGGAATCAGTAAGGAAGACACACCCCTCAGGGAGAGGAAGGGATAACTTCCCTGGTCTCGAGACGGTCCACCTTCTTCCAAACTCTCCCTTCACCTGCTTTTCCATCCCTAACCGCCCCCGACCCAGAACCAGAGACAAGTACAGGGCGATGGGAGGGGGTACTGGGGAGGGGGCACTGGGAAAGGGGTGAGGGCCGGTTCACCAAGTATCAGGGGAGCGGCGAGGACTGAAATTCCAGCATGGCGTAAGCATGGCCCAGCTCCGGCCCAGGGACGCCGCCGGAGACGCGCTCCCTCCATCCACCAAGCGAGGAGGCGGTAATCCGCCTTCCCTCCCGGGGGCCCTTAGGCCCGGCTAAAAATAGGCTCCTCGGTCACCCCAGGGCCCTCTTCCGCCGACCTCGCCCTCGGGAGATGTCCCCGAGGGAGTCCTCCGCCGCGCTCGGAGGCGCAGCGGAAAAGCTGGGGTCGGGGCCCTGGGCAGCCCAGTGAGGCCAAGCGACCCTTGGACCCCGCCCGTCGCAGAGTCCCGACCCAAGCAGGAACCCAGCGGAGGAGACCCAGTGCCCGAGGCCTACCCCGCGGGCAGTGTGCGGGCCCCACGGCCGCGCCCCCCAACCGGTGCTGCCCTCCCGCCCTCCCTGGGACCCCGCGGCCAGTGCCGCCCTTGCCCAGCGGTCCCCAGGATCGGCTCCCGGGGCCGACGCGGCCTGCTTGCCCTTACCCTGCGCGACGGGAAAAGGAGACGGCGAAGACACAACGGCACAGTCACTAGTGCCCGAACCGCCCGCTCTGAGGCGCCGCCGGCGCAGTTGCTCAGGTGCCGTCGCGCCGCCCGGCACGGGGCGGGGCGGCCCCGGCACGTCCTGGCGTCTGGGCCAGCCGAGCCCGGAGACCAGCCCCTTAAAGGGACAGACGCCCTCTGCCTTGGCCTCCGCGCGGTCTGGTAAGCCCCTGAGTCCGGCTGGCGCGGGATTCTGGGGCTTTCCTCCCGAGATAACGTTCAACACCTAAGTGGAGGGTGGGAGCTCCAGAGTTGGAGGCTCCGCGGAACTCCTTCCATTCGTTAGTCTTAGTCTGTTCGTTTTCTCTTTCTCTCTCCCTCTCTCTACCCCCGCCCCGGTCCCCCTCTCCCTCTCTCCCTCTCTCCTGTCTCTGTCTCTCTCCCTCCTTCCCCCAAAGCTGGTTTCATCTTGCAAGGCCCTCCTGCCGAAGCACCACCTGGTCCTACACACTGGATGAAAAAAAAAATTTTTTTTTTTTTTTTGGTAACCGTTAGCAAATGGTACTCCATTTCACCCTGTCCCAGATTCTTCCCCAGACATCACTGGAAAAACGAACCATTTCTCTCCTCTGTCTCCAGAGTTTCTGAATACTCCTTCAGGCAACTCTAGCTTCAAACGGAGAGAAAAATTAAAAGCCGACCCAAATAAATTGTGTGCAGATATGAAGCTGTGTGTGTCTGCAGCTAGTGGGCATTCATTAAGGCGGGGTAAATTACTAGAAGCTGCAACCGAAAGGAAAGGTTGGCCAGAATCCTGCTTACAAGTTTGCTCTTTACTAAAAGGATGGCAGTGGTCTTCCTGGTCCACTGGCAAAGAAGATGTGTTGCTTATCGTTACATATTGATTATCAATCTCTTTCAGAATTCCCGGCACTGCCAAGAACATAAACAAAACACTACAAGTTCTCCTCAAAATTCATGACAGCTCAAAATGATTCCAATCCTTTGAGGGTGTGAATAAGAAATACATAAAATCAGGACTCATCAATAACACCTCCCCTTATATCCTAAGAGATAATAGAAGCAAATCTTTATGGGATGAACAGCAAAGCAATTTCTACACCAACAGAGAATTTCCTTTATATGGGCTGGCTAGAAGCGTACTATACATTTGTATTCTAATTATTGTTGTCTTAGCTTTCCAGAGCACCTCCAAAGGACAAATGAAAACTGAAGAGTTTGCAGTAGCCTGAGATGTTGAGAATTCTGCCAGCCTTCAGCCACTGTGTTCTCCAAACATGCATTCTGTCTTATTTTAACTCCAGAAGCGCCCTCTTTTTCCTTTCTCAGTAGGGTTACTCAGCACCTCAGTGGTTCCAATGCCCTCAAAGCAATTTATCTCTAAACCACTGGCTGTCTCTTGAGCGTGTGCCAGAGGACCCAGCTTTATTGAAGAATGATGCCACTAGTCTCTTAATACAAAGAGAAAAATGTGTCATTTCTATAATGGAGTTTAAGGACTCTTGATTAGCTTACAAACAACTAATTTCCTCTGGTTAGTACTAAAGCAGGTTTTAGGTTAGAATAAAACTTTCTGTCATTTTCCTAACTTCAGTAAAACCGCGGTGACATTTTAGAGGTACATTTGTACACAAAACAATAATGGAGTTTAGGGACATATTTACCCTATATATACAACTTTTTATAATAAGGGATTCTTATTTTTGTGTTTTATTATTTGAAACATAAATGTATCAACTGTTTCAGCTTTTCTGGGTGATCAAACTTTGACTTTTTGAAAAATAAGTGATCTATTTTTTCACATCAAAATAAAAATGATTTACTAAAACTCTTACGTATGGTAAGCCCTATTAGAAATTAAGAACCTACCCTTTAAGTTTTGAAGTATAGTATAATATCATTAGCTATAATTAACATATATAATTAGCCTAAGATATAATTAACCTTTGTTGCTGCTTACTACCCTTCCGTGTTCCTGAAACCAGCGACTAACTTGCTAAAACAGATTAGCACTCCCAGCATCTAAGGTACCTTTAGTTATAACAACTAAGAAATAAAATTTTTTTGAAACTATAAAGTATAAATCTGTTACCTAAAGAGTAGTAGCTCTTTCTCTTTCTCTCTTTTTCTCTTTTCTCTGCTCTTCTATTCAAGTCCTTTTCTTTGTGTTGTCACCCCACTGACCCTCACTTTTGGCAACCGTCAGTTTGATCTCTGTATCTGTGGGTCTGTTTCTGTTTTTGATTCATTTGTTTTGCTTTTTTAGTGTCTACATATGAGTGAAATCATACAATATTTGTCTCTCTGTGTCTGACATATTTCACTTAGCATAATCCTCTCTAGGTCCATCCATTTAGTCACAAATGACAAGATTTAATTCCTTTTTCTTTTTTTTAAGTCCTCACCAGAGGACACACTCACTTACTTTAGAGAGAGGAAGAAAGAGGAAGGAAGAGAAAGAGCGAGAGAGAAAGATCGATGTGAGAGAGAAACATGGATTGGTTGCCTCTTATATACATACAAGCAGGACCAAACCAAACCTGCAACCTAGGCATGTGCCCTGACTGCCCTGACCACCCAGATGGGGAATCAAACCTGTGGCCTTTCAGTTTACAGGATGATGCTCCAACCACCTGAGCCACCCAGGCCAGGGAAAATTTTCACTCTTTTTATATTCTTCCTATATCCACTATGGTGAGAGTTTTTACCGTAAAAGGATGTTGAATTTTGTCAATGTGTGGTTAAATCTGGTTTGCTAATACTTTGTTAAGAATTTTTGCATCTAAGTCCATCAAGGATATTGTTCTATAATTTTCTTTTTTTGTAATGTCTTTGTCTGATTTTATCATCAGGTAATGCTGGCTTCATAGAATGAGTTTGTAAAAGTTCCTTCCTCTTTAATTTTTTGAAATAGTTTAAGAAAGATAAGTATTAAATCTTCTTTGAATGCTTGGTAGAATTTACCTGTGAAGCCATCTGGTCCTGAACTTTGATTTGTTCGGAGGTTTTTATGGAGTTTTTTTGTTAGGTTTTGTTTTTTGTTTTTTTTTTTAAATTGCTTCGGTTACATTGGTAGTAATCCATCTGTTAAATTTTGTGTTTCCTCCTGGTTCAGTCTTAGAAGGTTAGAAATTTATCCATTTCTTCCAGATTGTGCAACTTGTTGGCATATGATTGTGCTATTCTTTAATGATTCTTTGTATTTTTGTGGTAACAGTTCTTTCATTTTTTTTTATTTTATTTATTTGACTACTCTCTTTTTTTCTTGATGATTTTGACTAAAGATTTGTCAATTTTATTTATCTTTCAAAGAACTAGCTCTTAGTTTTAGTGACCTTTTCTATTATTTTTTAAAATTTCTATTTCATTTTTTTCCACTCTGACCTTAACTATTTTCTCCCTTCTGTTTACTCTGGGTTTTGTTTGTACTTCTTTTCCTAGTTCCTTTTGATATAGAATTAGATTATTTATTTGGGAGTTTTCTTGTTTCTTGAAGTAGGCCTGTATAGATATAAACTTACCTCTTAGAACAGCTTTTGCTGTGTCCCATAAATTTTGAAAAGTTGTGTTTTTAGCCCTAGCTGGTGTGGCTCAGTGGACTGAGTGCCAGCCTGTGAACCAGAGGGTCATCAGTTCAATTCCCAATCAGGGCACATGCCTGGGTTGTGGGCCACATCCCCAGTATGGGGTATGTGAGAGGCAACCACACATTGATGTTTCCCGCGCTTTCTCCCTCCCTTGTCCTCTCTCTAAAAACAAATAAATAAAATCTTTGGGAAAAAAAAGAAAGAAAAGTTGTGTTTTTATTTTCATTTGTTTCAAGATAAATTTTTACTTTTTTTTATTCTCGCCCAAGAATATATTCTTTTTTATTGATTGTAGAGAGAGAAGGAGGTGGGGAGAGAGAGAAAGAGATAAAGAAACATCAGTGTGAGAGAGAAACATCAATTGGTTGCTTCCCATATGCATCCCGACCAGGGATCAAACCTACAACCTAGATATGTGCCCTGACCAGGGATCAAACCCACAACCTTTTAGTGTATAGATGACACTCCAGCCAAATGAGCCACCCAGCCAGGGCAGTTTTTGATTTGTTTGATTTCCTTTTTGATCCTTTTGTTGTTTAGTCTCCACATATTTGTGTTTTTCCAGTTTTCTTCCTAAAGCTGATGTCTAGTTTCATGCCATTGTGGTCAGAAAAGATGCTTGGTATGATGTCAATCTTACTGAATTTATTGAGGCTTGTTTTGTAACATAATATGTAATCTATTCTGGAGAATATTCCATGTACACTGGAAAAAAAAAATATGTATTCTGCCTAACCACTGTGCTATACACCCGAAACTAAAATGAAATAATATTAAGTGCAAATGATGATTGAAAAAATAATAATAATAAAAATAAATAAATCAAATATGTGTTTTGCAGGTTTTGGGTAAAATGTTCTATAAATGTCAATTAAGTCGATCCAGTCTAATGTGACATTTAAGGCCATTACATCCTTATTAATTTTCTGTCTAGATAATCTATCTATTGATATGAGTGGGGTATTAAAATGCCCTACTATTATTATATTACTGTGGATTTTTCCCATCATGTCCATTAATAATTGCTCCTCCTACACCACTGCCATCTTGGACCTCCTCTCTCTCTCTCCCTCAATCTACCAGAGAGCAATTTGCTTGAGACTGCCTTCTGACATCTAGCATGTAACAACTCTCTTTTTCCTGAATTTTGGAAATGTTTTAAAGACATGCAGTACACATCTCTCCAGGAGATAGAAAGAAAACCGGCTATTCCTGTTTTGTTTGGGAAAGACTTCCCAGAAGTGAGGAGTTATGTAGAGATTTGAGTAATAAGTGAGTAACAGATTACACCTCTTGTACCACCAAGTTGGAATGGCAGAGATGAAAGTATGTTAGAAACAATTCCCAGAACTGAATTTAAAGGGAAGATTCCAGGTCCACCTTCTCTACACAAATAATGGAGTGGGAAAGTTCATAGAAATATCTGCAGCTGCAGATCTAGAAATGATTGGCTATTCTAACAAAGTATCTGGCATATAACTGTGCTCATTAGAGGTCTACATTGTGCCCCCATTGACATGTAGTCTCTTTAAGTATATGGCATTGAAGTGCTTTCATCACAGACTAAAGGCAACTACAAATTATTTGCCACTCTTTGCACAAAATGGTGGGATCTGTGTCCCCTCCTCTTGAATCTGGGAGGACTCTGACTGCAGTGACCAATAGAATATCACACAAGCAACACTGCCAAGTTCTGGGCCCAGGCTTGGAACCG
Source organism: Pteronotus mesoamericanus (assembly GCF_021234165.1). NCBI lineage: Eukaryota > Metazoa > Chordata > Mammalia > Chiroptera > Mormoopidae > Pteronotus > Pteronotus mesoamericanus. The sequence continues at coordinate 31,777,985 of NW_026555078.1, forward strand.
TTGATATTAGAACCCTGAGCTGTCATGTGGGAAGTCTAACTACTTTGCTGGAGAGACCATGTGGAGAGGCCGCAATCACATGGGGAGGGAGAGAGACCCAGTAGGGCCCAACCTTCCAACAGCCCCACCAACGTGCTGGATCTATGAATGAAGCCTTCTACTACTCCAGACCATCCACACCACAAGCTAAATACAAAGTGACCCCAGTCAGTACCACACGGAACAGAAAAATCACCCAATGAGGTACTGTTTGCATTTCTGACCCCACATAATTTTTGTGATTTTTTTGGATGATTTGTTGGCAGTAAAATATAAACAGAACATCTTTCCTCCACTTTTAAGTAGGTACAAGAAACATTAGTCTCATTTAAGTGGAAAGAAGTTTCCACTTCACCCATACAATCCCAAAACATCACCAGGGCCTTTCAAGGGAAATCTGGACAGGAATGGGTAAGAAGATAAAGCTACTTTGTAGCATACTTAATATTATTGAGACCATCTTAACATCTCCCATCTTCAAAGGCTCTTCAGTGATTAGAAACTGGTGAATTCTCTGAGGAAAGAGAAACCAGTACGTTTTGTGCATTTGCACTCTGTGGTATTTAATGTACATTAGCTCATACAATTGTCAAAATAACACTGTAGTATAGTACTAGACTTACACTGAAAAACTGGCTCAAGGACACAGAGCTCAAATACCAGTGCCTGGACCCAGGTCTCTTTGACCCCAATTCCCATACATGTGCGCCCAAGATACAAACCTTAGGTATACAAAAAATTAAAATATGAGTTTTTATTCATATACAGGTTTTACTTACCCATGATATCTTTTTGTTGTCATTAAAATAAAGAACAAAATAATAACATTAAGTTAAATTAGCAATATTAAAAATTGGGTCCTGATTGGTTGGCTTAGTGGGTTGGGCATTGTCCCACAAAGAGAAAGGTGGCCGGTTTGATTCCCAGTCAGGGCACATGCATATGTTGCAGGTTTGGTTCCTGGTTGGGGCAGGTGCAAGAGGCAACCATTCAATGTTTCTCTCCCTATCTCCCTCCCTTCCCCTCTCTTTAAAAGATAGATAGATAGATAGATAGATAGATAGATAGATAGATAGTTAGTTTAGATAGATATTGTCTGCCAACATCATGTAAACTCTTCTAATAGAATTTAGTATAGAAATATGTACACTTTGTTCTAGTAAACCTAGCAATTGGAAGAGGCAACCTTTAAAGCCTCTTTGATTGTTGCTTCCATGGTTTTATACACTTCTTACAAAAATTTTGTTAAATATTGAATTTGCAATCACAAAATCTGGTTTTGCTCCCCAACTCTGCTCCTTCCTCATTCTGTGACTTTGGAAAAGTCACTTCACTTCTCAGCGCTTTAGTTTCTTCTCTGATTAACTGAGGATAAGAGTACTTAGCTCCAAGGGTTAATATGAGAATTAAATAAGATCGTGTATTTTTAAATATTTTAAAAATGGTACTACTGGTTCTTACTCAATATAAATATTAAATAAAGCATTATTAAATACACATAATAACTGTCATATTAGCTGCTCTCATATATTGTATATAAGTACTGATTCTAACAACAATCAAATAATATGTAATTATGCTCATTTATAGTTGAGAAACCAGGGTCAGAAAATCAAGTAACTTGCTTGGGCCAAATGGCTCTCAAACTCCACAATCCATGCTTCTTCCACTCTGCCAGATTGCCCCACGTACCAGCAGGCCAGTTCATAACCTGCGCGTACAGCATAAAAAGAGTTGACATCTTTCTATTCGCCTCAGACCAGATACATAGAAAGTGTTCTTATCTCTTAAAACCTTTCATATTAATTCAACATCCTTCCTCAGACAGCTACTTTAGTGTTTAAACATTTACTGTCCCTCACTGTTGTGTAACTCCACTATGTTCTAATCTCGATCTTGGACATATTTTTAAATGCATGCTCGTTGTTAAAAAACACCTGGCAAATAAAAATAAATAAATAAGAGAAAGATATATATATATATGCACATGCATATATGCATATATAAAATCGCCTACAGACTCACATTTAGAGATAAGCACAGGTCACATTAAATTTCTTCCATTTTTAAAATCTGTGCTTATTTTTCTTGTAGTTATGATTACAAATACCAAATGAAGTAACATGCAAAAATTTTAGATAACATCTTGTTTATTAACATCTATTATTTCTGACTTTAAGATTAACTCATGAAGTTGGCAGTGATATTACATATTTTAAAAAATAGAACAAAAAATGTGATGTTATTCTTGATTGGATCCTCAAGCAAAAAAAAATTTATAAAAAATATTTAGGGTACAAATTGGGATTTTTTTTAATATGGACTGGGTGTTGGATAATGTTAAAGGACCATTATTAATTTTTTTAGGTGTAATAATATATGTACTTGCAATGTATAGAATACCTTTATTATTGAGAAACACCACTGAAATATTTAGGAGTAAAAATCACAATGTCTATAACACGCTTTCAAGTAATTTAACAAAAACATATATAGGTAAAGGAAATATAGAAAAATGCCAAAATTATTGAGCTTAAGAGGTAGGTACAAGGTATACATTGTACTGTTTTTCAACTTTTCTCTATTTTTACATTTTTTCACAATAAAATGCTGAGGAAAAATCCAAAAGAAACATAGCTATTGTGGAAAATTTGCAAAAAAACAGAAAAATGTTAAGACAAAAATTGGTATGATTTTAAACCTTATATCTTTGTCAAGCTCACATTTCTTGAAAAATACTTGAAGAATTTATTAAAATCAATCTTGCAATATTTTCCTTTCTTTAATTCAATTACTCCCAGGTCTTATTTTCCAGTTCTCTCCTCATTTTTGGGGTCCTCACTTAACATTTTTCATGGCACTCTTTAATAGTTGATGCTACATTTATAGTACTAAGAGATTAAATAATGTGCAGGGTAAAAGATTAATTCATAATTCCTTAGTCCTAACATGCCAAGTTTTATTTGTGCAGTAGGTTTGATCAGTTGATGAATATCAGCTAGTCAACGAGGCCTAAATTTAAAATGTGGTCAATGTGCAGGCTGCCTAAATGTCACATGGGGGAAAAACACACCTCTCTTTCACCACTAGTGCTTACACAAGTTCTGCTCTAACCACCACGTTATGGGGATGAACCATGGCTTGAGGAAGCAGTCAAGAGAACACTGGTGTTTCAGCTTAAACCATTAGCACTGCTGCCCAAATAATTCTTAAGAGCATGACCTGGTGAGGGCAGATGAGTAGCAACAAATCAAACCAAGCCAACATGCATGGCATCATGTTAGGTGTTTGAACATAAAGTGTGCATTTAAAAAAAGTTTTGTTCTCCAGAATGGTGCATACTTTTTAAAATACACTTCTGTGTGTTGGCTCATATTCAGCAACTAATGATAACTCATAGATCCCAGTCAGTCCTTACCCAGTGTTTTTTCTCCCCATAATATGACAATTGTGTAATTAGCCTTTCCCTGGCTTTGTTCCATTTATTTCTGACCATGTTTCCAATTTACCAATTTCCTTTGATCCAGGTCAACAATTTTTAAAAGCCATCTCTTGGTATTTCCATATATTGTTTTAGAAATTTAATGTTTATGAGAAAAGGTGAACAGATTGCAAGCTCCATTGCAAATCATCATTCTGTGAAGGCTGCAGAATAATAACTCTGGATGCCAGCTCTCATGACACAGAGCTCTGGATGGCAGCCCTCTCAGCCTCTTCAGGGACCTCACTCCATCAGCAATGCCCTTTCTGTCTCCATTTTAACCTTTCTACTCTATCAGCCGTTAGTGCATTTAGGGTTCTCTCCACTTAAAGGAGAGGGAAAAAAGTTCCTTCAAACTCCAGATCACCCCATATACCCGATCCCCTGGCAAGTCAGGTTTTTGGTTGATTGGTTGGTTGGTTGGTTAGTTGGTTGGTTAATTGGTTAGGTAAGAGACACTAACTTGACTGCTTTTTCACACTACCCATTCACTCACTCCTCAAACTACTAGAACCTGCTTCTGCACCCACAATTCCATTCTGAAACACTTCTTAAGGAAATCACAGTAATCTCCCTGCTGCTAACTGCAGTGGATCTGCTTGGTATTTACCTAATGTACTGTTAGGTACCTCTCCGGGTACCTCTCTGTCACATGACACCACTAATTACTTCTTAAAATGCTGCCCTTTCCTTGACTTCTGTGACCATACCCACAGGGCATCCACTCTGTAGTCTTTTCCTGCTCTCTAGCCTAAAGCTCCTTCTCGGTCTCTTTGTGAGTTTAGTTTCTCTATCACTTTTTTATTGATGTTCCCTAGGGTGCCAGGCTTGTACCTTTTATTTTCTCACCCTTCAGTCCCTCTCTGGTCTTATTTTATAAAATATGTCCCCTAGTGAAAGCCAAGTTGCTGCATTTTGCAACCTCTACCACCAAGAGAAAAGCATCTGTATTACCATTCTCCAGAGAAATAGAACCAATAGGATATATATACATATATGGTGGGGAGATGTTTACTTAAGTAATTACTGATTCCTTAATTCACATGATTGTGGAGACTGGCAAGCCCAAAATTATGCAGTTGGGCAAACAGGCTGGAGACCTAGGGAAGAGTCAGTGCTGCTGTTCAAGTCCCAAGGCAGTCTCCTGGCAGAATTCCCTATTCTTCTGGGGAGATCTAAGTTTCTCTATTAAGGCCTTCAACTGATTGGATAAAGCTCACAAATCTTGTGTAGGATAATCTGCTTTACTCAAAGACTGCTGATTTAAATGATAATCTCCTCCTGGCTGGTGTGGCTCAGTGGATTTTGTGCTGGCCTGCAAACTAAAGTGTTGCAGGTTAGATTCCCAGTCAAGGCACATGCCTGGGTTGGGGACCAGATCCCTAGTTATGCAACCACAGATAGATGTTCCTCTCCCTCTCTTCCTCCCTCCCTTCCCCTCTCTCTAAAAATAAATAAATAAAATATTTTAAAAATCAATAAATAAATGTTAATCTCATATTAAAAAAAAAAACTTCACAGGAACATCTAGAATAACACTAGACCAAATATGTGGGTTCTGTGTCCTAGTCAAATTGACACATAAAATTAACCATCAATGACATCTTTGAATTCTGGAGACAACATGTACCACATTTGGGTCTGCTACTCCAACTCATTTGCTGGCTAATCTATTAGGCTGCTAATTTTGCGTGGGATCCAGAACAAGAAAGAACTCTGATCCCTGGCCAGATAGCTCAGTTGGTTAGAGCATCATCCTGATACGCCAAGGTTGCAGATTTGATCCCCAGTCAGGGCCCATACATGAAGCAATCAATGAATTCATAAATAAGAGGAACAACAAATTGGTCTCTCTCAAAAAAAAAAAGACTCTGAAGCAGATCGACAGTTTGTGCACCCTACTGTCAATGGAGGCTTGTGATCCACTAGATTCAGTAATGCTGGAGGTACCTATAGAAAATGGGAATACTGGAGTTCCGGCCAAGATGGAGGTGTGGGTAGGTATGCTTCTCCTCCTCACACAACCGAAAGAAGGAAACAACCAATTTAAAAACCACAACCAGAACTGCCAGAAAATTGAACCATATGGAAGTCCAACAACGAAGAAGTTAAAGAAGAAACATTCATCCAGCCTGGTAGGAGGGGCAGAGATTGGCAACCAAGGTGGAGAGGAGAGTTGGCAAGGTGGCAGCTCGCAGACAGGAAGGATGAGACAGCTGCAGTGGCTGGAGGACAGGGTGGTCCCATACTCACCTGCAGATAAACTGAGAGGGACAACTGGGTAGTGAGGCAGACCATTCAACCCAGGGTTCCAGTGCAGGGAAATGAAGCCTCAGGACTTCTGGCTGTAAAAACTTGTGGGGGTTGTAAAACGGGAAAAACTGCCAATCTCTTGATAGCAGGGTGAGAGCCAAGCAAGAGGCATTGTTCCCCCTCTGACTCCTCCCCCACATACAGCACCACAACATAACAAAGTGGGTTGCTCCGCCCTGGCAAATACCTAAGGCTCCACCCTTGAAAACATAACAGGTGTGTCAAGACAAAGAAATATGGCCCAAATGAAAGAACAGATCAAAGATCCAGAAAAAGAACTAAGCAACAAGGAGATAGCCAACCTATCAGATGTAGAGTTCAAAACAATGGTAATCAGGATGCTCACAGAAATGATTCAGTATGGACACAAAATAAAGGAAAACGTGTAGGCTATACAAAGTGAAATAAAGCAAAATATACAGGGAACCAACAGTGAAGGGAAGGAAACCAGGACTCAGATCAATGATTTGGAGCAGAAGGAAGAAATAAACATTCAACCAGAACAGAAAGAAGAAACAAGAATTCAAAAAAATGAGGAGAGGCTTTGGAACCTCTGGGACAACTTTAAACATTCCAGCATCTGAATGATTGGGGTGCCAGAAGGAGAAGAAGAGCAAGAAACTGAAAACTTACTGGAAACAATAATGAAGGAGAACTTCCCCAATCTGATGAAGGAAATAGACATACAAGTCCAGGAAGCTCAGAGAATCCCAGAGAAATTGGACCCAAGAAGGAAGACACCAAGACACATCATAATTAAATTACCCAAGATTAAAGATAAGGAGAGCATCTTAAAAGCAGCAAGAGAAAGGGAGAGAGTTACCTACAAAGGAGTTCCCGTAAGACTATCATCTGATTTCTCAAAAGAAACCTCACAGGCAAGAAGGGCCTGGAAAGAAGTATTCAAAGTGATGAGAATCTTTGCAGGATTACTCTATCCAGCAAAGCTATCATTAAGAATGGAAGGGCAGCTCTGGCTGGTGCGGTTCAGTGGATTGAGTGCTGGCCTGTGAACCAAAGGGTCATCAGTTTGATTCCCAGTCAGGGCACATGCCTGGGTTGCAGGCCAGGACCCCAGTAGGGGTCGCATGATAGGCAACCACACATTGATGTTTCCCTCTTTCTCCTGCCCTTCCTCTCTGTCTAAAAATAAATAAATAAAATATTTTTTGGAAGGAAGGAAGGAAGGGAGGGAGGGCAGGAAGGGAGGGAGGGAGGGAGGGAGGGAGGGAGGGAGGGAGGGAGGGAGGGAGGGAGGGAGGGAGGAGAGGAAGAAAGGGCAAATAAAGTGCTTCCCAGATAAGGTAAAGTTAAAGGAGTTCATCATCACCAAGCCCGTGTTATATGAAATGTTAAAGGGGCTTATCTAAGAAAAAGAAGATCAAAACTCTGAACAGTAAAATAAAAACAAACTCACACTATCAACAACTGAACCTAAAGAGAGAGAGAGAGAGAGAGAGAGAGAGAGAGAGAGAAAGAAAGAAAAAGAAAGAAAGAAAGAAAGAAAGAAAGAAAGAAAGAAAGAAAGAAAAAAGAAACTAAGCAAACAACTAGAACAGAATCACAGAAATGGAGATCACATGGAGGGTTATCAGTGGGAAGTGGCGGGGGGAGAATGGGGGGAAAGGTACAGGGAATGAGAAGCATAATTGGTAGGTACAAAATGGATGGCAGGGGAGGGGTTTATGAATAGCATAGGAAATAGAAAAGCCAAAGAATTTATATGTGTGACCCATGGACATGAACTAAGGGAGAATGCTGGAGGAAGGGGGCTACAGGGCAGAGAAGGAGACAGGGGAGGAAAAAATGGGACAACTGTAATAGCATAATCAATAAAATATACTTAAAAAATAAGAAAATGAGAATACTGTGTAAAGTCTCTGGCAGGCCTCCATAGAATCGTTATGCAGATTTCTAGGTTTGGGGATATGTCGAATGCCACTGTGTCCTAATCAAGATCAAGTGTATGACCCTGGAACACTAAGTGACCAGGTAGCCTGATCTGTCTATCATGAATTGAGTGTAATCTGACGTATCCCATAACTTTAGGTTTGGGAAAATATGTTCATCATCAAAAAGATGATGTATGCAAGATTTAGCTTGAGCAGGTTCTGACAGCACAAATGAATTACAGAAGCAGGTGGCTCAGACTTCCATGCCATCTACTTCAGTGCCATGTCTCCTTCACTTACATCCATGGTCTCATAAGGAATTTAACTTGATCGAGGAAGAAAAAATTTGAGGCTGGTTTAGAGATGCAAATAACTGAACGTAAACTGATACAGAATCACAATCCCAGTCATGGGTGGCCCTGAAGCACCGTGGGGAAGATAAAGCTTCCCAGTGAGCAGAAAGTCAAGCCACATATCTGGTTGTTCACTGTGCCTGGAAGGAGACATTGCCATATAGTTAGGTCTACAAATTCTCGGGCTAACAATTAGGCTTGATGGTCACCAACTTAGAAGGTACAAAATTGAAGAGCTAATAAGGAGGTTTAGAAAAGAGGCATGTGGATGTGCCCACTTAACAATAGACACAGAATGTGAGGGAATTTTTTTCCTATGTAAATGCTCCTGTAGAGCATAAGATTGCAGTGCTCTATAAACAGGTGGGCAAGATGAACCACTGTGAGTATACCAAACTCTTCCCTTGGCCAACCCGCAATTTGTTCAATGAGCTCATGAAAAAAGTGGCTATAGTATCAGATATGGAGGTTGGGTAGGAATTCAAATATATGGACTCTTCTTACCAAGACTAATCTAGCTACCACCACTGCTAAGTGCCCAGCCCACCAACAGGAGAAACTTACATTGAACCCTGGTACACACCATTCCCTAGGGGAAATAACAGCTGTCAGATGGCAGGTTAATTTTATTAAACACCTTTAATTATGAAGGGAGCAGTTATTCATCTTCATTGGAATAATAGACACTTATTCTAGATATGGATTTGTCTTCCCTGCATTAAGCTTCTGCCATTACCACCATCTGTGAACATACTGAATGTCTGCCTATTTACTGTCACAGAATACCAGACAACATTGCTCTAACAAAGGAACTCATTTCACAGCAAAGAGTGAGGCAATTGGCTAAGGCCCAAATGATTCCCTAGAAGTAGCTGACATTATAGAATGATTGGAATGGCTATCAAAGACCCAGTTTGGGTGACAAATGAGAGACAGACAATGCCTTGCAACATTAGTGTGCTCTTCTATGTATACTCTGCAATATACATATATACTGAAGCAACTACCAATAGACACAACTTTCCCCCGCCTGCCCCCCAGAGTATATATTTGCAGACACCAAGGGGAAGAAGTGAGAGTGTCTCTTCTCATTATTATACATAATCGTCCACTTACAAAAATTTTGCTTCTGATCTCTGCAGGTTTAGAGGTCTTAGTTCCCAAGGGAGGAAGGCTTCCACTAGGAGACACAGCATATTCTACTTGAATTGAAAAGTGAGGCTTCCATCTGGCCATTTTGTGTTTTCTCAAGCCACTGAATAAGAGGAGAGATGTACTCTATTGATCGAGGGGATGATCTGTACTACCAAGGCAATCTGAGCTCTGCTTAGTTCTCTCATAACTCAGGTGACCAACTTGTACCAATTGGCCTAAGATTTTTCCAGTTTCCCATCCCAGGAAACCTTTCAGTCCCATTCAGTCCCAGGTAAACTAGGAGAATCGGTCACTCAACTAACTTCCCTGAGACATTGAAGGCATTCAGTAAATTTACTTAAGACTGAATGCTGTTTATGTCAGACTAAATCCATTCCCCCTCCAAAATATATCCTTGATGACATCCACACTTATTTTGCATCCCAAGGAGAAATATTTGACAATAACATTGGCTTGCCCCTTCATTTATTCCCTTTTCCTTACAAACATCATCTTTAGTGGCTTATATGCCTTTGAGGACAGTTATGCTTCCTTGGCAAGTTGAAGTTAAAGCCCTGGCTATCACATGCTTCAGTTCATTGATAGTCTTTGCTGAGATTCTCTCATTTTTTACAGGACATGAGTTGTGTGTGTGTGTGTGTGTGTGTGTGTGTGTGTGTGAATTCTCATTAATCTAATTTTTCTAGCACTATGGAAATTTATGTTAGATCTGAAAGAGGTCATAAAAATCACTTAATCTAAATCCAAATATTTCATGCTTATTTGCAATGCTCTGTTGCTTAAACTTCATTGTTTTTGTTTTAGATCATGATTTGTCATGTTCACCAAGCATTCATCTCCTTAACTGACCAGAAATTATACTGGCACATTTACCCAGTGAGTAACTTGTTTTTTGTTTGCATTATGATTGTGAGCTCTGACTTTCAAAACCTAGAAAAAGCTCAGTATTCTTTAGCATCTCCTCAAAAGTCATTACTCAATGAGGGCTTGTTGATGAGGAACGCCAGTCTTCTAAGTATTGAACATCAGTCTCATTTTCTATTGTGTCCAGGAAATGACATCAGTGATTGTTAAAAGATCTGTTTGCAGACAGACTTGGCCTACAGCACCAATCACAGACTGGAACTCAAGATTAAGATTAATTTAATTTTAGGTCAGAAACAACTGTTTAATTTCAGAAAACAGTACACTCCCACAAAACCTCCTTTGGTACTACTCTCAGCCAAATAAGGGGTAAGAAGATCACTAGTCTTGTGTTATGTTCACATGAGTCAGTTCTTCTAATTTCTCATGGACAATAGATAAGAGCAGAATTCGCAGAAGCAATGAATTGTGTACTAACCAAGAAATATTCATCATGCTTAAAAGCTTATGCCAGGGTTTGTCAGAGTCCATGTCCTATGAAATTGCCAGGAAAAAAAGGAGATTTCTACTATCCACTAAAGGCCAAAGAAGAGTTGTTGTTTTGGTTTTATTTTTTTTACTACTCTTTCCCCTCTTTGACTTTCTGTTTTAAGATTTGATTTTATTTTTTTTTTAGAGAGGAGAAGGGAAGGAGAATGAGAAGGAGAAAAATATTACTGTGTGGTTGCCTCTCACATGCCCCCTACTGGGGACCTGGCCTGCAACCCAGGAATGTGCCCTGACTGGGAATCCAGCCGACAACCTTTTGGTTCCCACTCCAGCATTCAGTCCACTGAGCCATACCAGCCAGGTCTCCCTCTTTGACTTTAAAATTACCTTTTATAACTCTATTTTCTTCTACTGAGTGCATTGGGACTGTTACAGGAGATCTGGATTCCCATTGGTTCAGAAGATTAAAAAGCAACCAAAATTACAGAAACACAAAGATCAGCAGCAACAAACTCCTTTCAGCTTCTAGACTGACAATAGAGGTATAATGTCAAGATTAGTAAAAAAAATAAATAAATAAAAAACAGATCCAAGCATTAATGCTCCACTGAGAAGTTCCATAAATACCTTTCTCAAAAGTGATTTAACATTAAGAAAAGAGCCCTGACTGGTGCGGCTCAGTAGACTGAGCACCGGTCTGCGAACTGAAAGGTCACTGGTTTGATTCCTAGTCAGGGCTCATGCCTAGGCTGCAGGCCAGGTACCCAGCAGAGGGCATGAAAGAGGCAACAAGTTCTCTCCTTCTCTTTTTCCCCCTCTTCCCCTCTCTCTAAAAATAAATAAATAAAAAGAAAAGAGAAATACCAGATATCTCTAAAAGAGAAAAAAAGTTTTGATTAAAAGGAGTTCAAATCAATAGCAGAAATATTACACAAAGCTTCAGGTTTGAATGACCTCTAATCTTTCTTTTTAGTTTCTTTTCATAAATCTTGTCATTAATCTTGTCCTTATGGTTAACCTTGTCTCATCAGTTGTAAGAATAGAAGTCTACTGTAGCTGGCAAACAATTCTCAAATGGCTTTGGAGCAGAATTAAAATCTAGGATAGAACTACATAAGGATCCTTTATTAAGAAGTAAAGGGGATTTAAGATGGTATCACATAGATCCTCAAAGAAAGGCCTTCTAAGGATTCTATGAGTCTATCTTGAAGGCTTTCTCTATTTAAACAGCGAGACTTCTAAAAATCTAAGGCCATTGTCCACAGCAGCTTCACAGGGAGTCTAAGGTAGATAAAAACTTATTTCAAAGATATTTTTGGGGCCTGGCTTTTATATAATTGAATGGATTATGAGTTGACACTCATGAAGTCCACAAAAGTTTTTAAAGTAATTATATTAGCATGATCTGAAAAAGATAAAGATATACAGCACCAGCCAGGTTTTACCAGCATTTCTCAAAGTGTAATTCACAAATATTTGTGATCTACATCAAACCTCCTGGACTGAACTTTTTCTGGGGGAGAGGAAGTGGGAGATATATCCAGGAATCGCCATTTTTTCATAGGTACTATTTATGAATGTTAAAGTTTGGTATCCACCTGAAACAGTCCTAACTACTCATCCCTAAATATATTATTACTTGTGGCACTGCCTTGCATTTTGTCAGGTTGGGATACCACCACCATCCTGTCCCTACTTGGCATCTTTGGTGTAAATGTTAGTGTATTCTGTGCAAAAAACAGATATAAGCATGTATGGTCAATTGATCTTTGACAAGTGTGTCAGGAACACACAATGGGGAAAAGATAATCTCTTCCATAAATGATGCCAGGAAAACTGAATATCCACATGCAAAAAAATGAAATTGGGCCCCTACCTTACACAAAAAAACCAACTCGAATGGATTGAGGACAAACTTAAGACCTGAAACTGTAAGATTCCTAGGAAAAAAGATAGGGGGAAAGTTCCTTGACACTGGTCTAAGCAATGGTTTCTTGACTATGACACCCAAAACACAGACAACAAGAGCAAAATTAGACAAGCAGGACTGCATCAAACTAAAACCCTTCTGCACAGCAAAAGGAACAATTGACAGACTGAAGAGACAGCCTACAGAATGGGAGAAAATATTTGCAAACCATGTATCTGAAAAGGGGTTAATCTTTAAACATCCATTTTAAGTCTCCTTGGAAGGCTGCCATAAAAAGTCACAGATCCATGAAGTGGCTTCCCCTTGCAACCTCGCAAGCTGTGCAGCAGCATCCAGGACAACGTGGACACAGCCCACAGAGCATGGGCCCAACATCACACTGCTCGGCATCACGTTCCTGCCAGGGACCACGGCTCCTGGCACCCAGGGGGCCCAGAACGCAGGCCTGGACTGAGAGACGGAGAGATAGGAGTATGATGGGGAAGAAAAAAATAAAACAGAGGGAGCCCTTGTCTTTGAGGTGTGAAATAAATGGGGAACCAATAATACCCTGCTCTCACACACACTAGCACTTCCATGCGTTCCAGGACTGCCGTTCCAAAAATTAATCGGGAACCTTTGTTTGGAGATTGGCTTAGAAGTACCCATTAGATCACAGCTTGAAGCCTTTTCTGCCTCTTCCTTCCTCAGAAGTCTCATAAGGCATGGCCCTGGGCTCACAACCTTGTATCATGGTTCTTTATCATATTGAAGACTGATGCTGAACAACAAGGATACTACCCAAAAGTGTGACTATGATTGGAAAGATTAATGAAAGGTTTGTATTTGGTTTGTGGCTTTACTCACTGCTCACTTCTCCACCTCTCAGGCTGCTCATTTCAATTCAAATTACACAGTGCTTTCTCAGACTGTGTGCCAGCATGCTGTAGGTGCAGCTGCTGCCTTCCATCCATCACAGCCCAACCTACTCCACTCCAAGTTCCAGGTCAGCATTTCCTGATTGCATTCCTTGTCCCCGTCATGCTTCGAGCTGCCCTACTTCTAGCCATTCATCACCCAGCAATTGTTGCTGTTAGCTGTCTTTCTCACATGACCAGTCCTGCAAAGTGTGCCAGACGGGAATGCCAGTGGGCTGGCTGTCGGCCAGGATGTTGCCCAGAATTCGATAGTGATTTTGAGCATCATAGATAAATACCACTAGTGAAATCTGTGCTGAACCTAAATGCAACACCCAAGGACATTAAAGGCCTTCCTCCTTCTCTTCGAAGTTAGGTAGCATCTTAGGCCCTGGCTGGGTAGCTCAATTGATTAAAGCATCAGCCCCATACACCAAAGTTGAGGGTTCGATCTCCATTCAGGGCACATATAGGAAGCACCCAATGAATGCATGAATAGGTGGAATAACAAATCGATTTCTCTCTCAAAAAAAAATTAAAAAAAAAAAAGAATTAGGAAGCATCTTTGATTCCATTCTTGGGCTGCAATATGGACTAGTGGTTATGCATACAGACTTTTCATTCAGACTATAGGGTTCTGCCACAAACTTGAGAAGTTACTCTAGCTCTGCTCACACATAACCCCTAGGTCCATTAAGAGAACTGAATGAGTTAATTTATGTAAAGCATTTAGAATAATGCCTGCTGCATTGTGCTGTTTGCTATTGCCATTTTCTGCTCACTCTGCTTAATATGCTTAGGCTGAACACTTTAGATCATTTATTTATTCCTTCAATCAATATTTACTGAGTGGCCTATGATGTTCCAGGCACTGTGGACAGTGATCCATTTCCTTTACAGTAAGCCTTGACATGGTCATCTGGAATCCCTTTGCACTCACAGCTGTGCTACAATAGAAGCAATAAGACTCCAGAGAAGAAAGCGCTGATTGATGCACATAGGAAGGCAGATCCTAGGCAGACTTTGATTCTCATGCTCTGAGAGACAGGCAGAGGACACACAAGACACAGCATCAACTTGACCCGTTGTTCACCTCTTTCCTCCAACTCTCCATTTGCCCATCGAAATTTGACATGTTCTCTGGCCCGGCCGGCGATAGGACGGAGGACAGGGGTTGATGAAGGGGTTAATAGAGCTGTAAGGTCTATGTATAGATTCATTTTTTTGCATGTAGATGTCTAATTGTTTCAGCACAATTTGTTGAAAAGGCTATCTTTGCTCCATTGTATGGCCTTTGCTCCTTTGTTAAAGATCTGTTGATTATATTTATATGAGTCTATTTCTGGGCTATCTATTCTGTTCCATTGATCAATTTGTCCATTCTTGTACCAACACATCACTATCTTGATTACTGTAGCTTTATTATAAATCCTGAAGTTGAGTAATGTCAATCCTCCAACTTTTTTCTCTCTTTCAATATTGTGTTGCCTATGCTGTGTTTTTGCCTCTTCATATAAACTTTACAATCAGCTTGTCCATATCCACAAATAACTTGCTGGGATTTTGATTGGAATTGCTTTGGATCTATAGATCAATTTGGGAAGAACTGACCACTTGACAATATTGAGTCTGTCCATCCATGAACTTGAGATACCTCCATTTATTTAGCTCTTCTTTGATACTTTTAATCAGTTCTACAGTTTTCCTCATAAAAGTCTTATATATATTTCCTTAGGTTTATACCTAAGTATTTTATTTTGGGGATGCTTATGTAAATGATAATGCATTGTAAATTTCAAATCACACTTGTTCTTTGTTTATATATAGGAAAGCAATTAACTTTTCTTTATTAACCTTGTATTCTACCACTTTGTTATAATTGCTTATTAGTTCTAACAGTTTTTTTATTAAAATTTCAAGCAGAATAAAACAGGATTATTTTAATCCTATCCTCTAGCAAACACCCTTCTTGACCTTATTAGCTATGCTTTTGGATCATCTTCAAGTCTCATTAAATATCTCCTCTTTATAGAGTCCTTCTCTAGCCTCTACATCAGTTTAAGAACCCCTTGCTTTATGTTATCATAGATCCTTGTTCTTAATATAATACTAATGCTTTATTTTGATTACTAATTAAAATTCTGTCTGCCTGACTACAATGTAAAGTCCATCGAGATCCTGTTTGTTACTGATGTGTAATATAAACTCTCAAGGAATATTTGTTGAATAAATGAATAATTATAACCCCTTTCCAATCACCACCAAAAAAACAACAACAAATTATCCTATATTTATCACACATTCAAATCAGGAAACTGAAACCACTCAAAGTATTTAAAGCAGAAGGAATTTACTACAATGAACTGGTAACATAGGAGACTAAAGAGGATAGGAAGACTACCAGGGAATGGAAGATACCCCAGATATTAGCAACAGCAGAAAGCTCTTAAGACCCTCAGGTTGGAGAGACAATAGGAGGAACCAGAGGCCTCAGTTCTGGTAGGTCAGAAGTCCAAGTTCAGCGTAGCTCAGCTGGGTCCTAGGGTCTCACAAAACTGAAAAGGGGTCGGCAGGGCTACATTCGTTTGCAGAGGTTCTAGAGGTAATTCTGCTTCCATGCTCATTGAGGTTGTTGACAGATCTCAGCCACAGGCAGGTACAGAACTGAAATTCCTGTCTCCTCACAGGGTGTCAAACTGGTGATTCTTAACGTCTAGGGGCTGCCCACATTCCCCGTCTCCTGGCTCTCTTCCTGCATCTTCAAAGCCAGCAGTGGCTTTCTCATGCTTCAGATCTCTCATACCTCCCCTTCTGAGGCCTCTCTCCTATTCCCAGTAAGAGATGTTTCTGTTCTTAAGGGCTCCTGTGAATAGAGTGAGTCTACTTTGATAATCCAGGACAATCTCCCCATCTTAGGTCCATAACCTCGATCACATCTACAAATTCCCTTTTGCCATGTAACATTTAACAGTTTCACATGTTCTGAGGATTAAGGCATGGCCATCTTTGGGGGACCATTATTCCGCCTCTCACTGGCCAAACTCAGCTAGAATCTAATTGACACGAGGGCCTTGGGAACAGCTGCAGAGCAGAACGAGAAATAGATCTGAGTGTAAGCAGGCTTAGGATCACCATGTTACTGAAGAGCAGGGTGGGGTCCTGCTGCCCGCCACCACCCTCTAGGCAAAATTCCAGAGGCAAAGATTTGGTGATAAAGGAAAGGAATCTTTATTCAAAAGCTTCACAATTTTGGAATAATAGCTTTCCATGTGCATTACACACTTAAACCTATCAATTAAGGCTAAACTCTTTAACACCTGAGTTCTCCTATCATTCCTTCTGTTGGTTTTTAATTATCTTATTTAGTTTACAAACTAAAACAACATGAGATACAAAAGTTACACAATTTTGGAAGAAAGGCAGGCTTCTGTCTCAGAGCCCATCCCCTCTAGAACACTCAAAGAAAAATAACCTTGCCACCCTCTGCCAGGCCAGCCCGATCCTAGACTGTGCCCTGAGTTCCCTCCCATCCAAAATACCATCTGTTGGGAAATACAGGCAGCTGCAGCACCTTAATCCAGGCACCCTCCAGGAAGAAATCCTGAGAACCAGCAAGCCAGCGAGCCAGCCCATGTCCCGCCCTAGAGCCCAGAGAGTGCTTTCTTTATTTCAGATCTTCTTGCCCATAATTTCATAGGCTCTGGGGGCATTTGGCCTCTCAGCCAATCCCATCCTAAGCTGTTTACCATTACTTTGGGCAACCGGCTCCTATAGCTCCTCCCTATCCCTGCCTAGTGATTTGATCAGATCTCTCTGTAACAACCACATTTTAAGGTAGCAATACTTTTTCTTCTTGAACTAGGACTGGCTAAGCAAATAATTGACCAGCTCCTAATTGCTGTCAAAAATAATAAATTAAGCTCATTTACTGGAAAAAAAAAAAGTGATAACACACCCTGCAATGAGATTGATTGAACTATAATGCAGTTGTCCATTGGCTTTCATTATCATTCCAATCCTGTCTTTCAAATGGGGGTGAATTAAAATTCTTATCTTCTGCACAAAAATATGAAGGTGAGGGTTAGATCAGGCAGGGAAATAGCAGATGATTCCAGTCTTAAGAAGTGCAGAGTTTGAAAGTGAGTTCCTGAATGTACAGTATGTTCTTGGTCCAATCTCTCCGGATTAGGCCATCAAAATAAGTGCCAACTAACCCAGAGATTCCTGGAATCTTTGTTGCTGTTCCAGAAGACACAGCCAGTCCTCCAGACCCAGAACTGTCTTCAACAATGTTAATAAACTGTCCCCAGGAGCTATCAAACTCCATCAGGGATCAGGGTTTTAATGCTAAAGCTTAAGTTCTTTTTTAAATTTTATTTTAAAATTAGACACAGTAAATTTTTCCTTCTTTGGTATACAGTTCTATGAGTTTTGACAAATAAATATAGAGTATAACCACCACCGCAGTCAGGATTCGGAAGAGTTCCATCATCCCAACAACTCCTCTAGGTTCCCCTTTGTAACCAACCCCTCCCAACCCCTGACACCCCCTGATGATCTGTCCTTACAATTTTGCCTTTTAACAATATTATATGAATGAAATCAAAATGCATGTTGCATATTGAGTCTGATTTCTTTCACTAAGCGTAATATGTTTGAGGTTTATTCATGTTGTTGTGATTTCAGTAGTCTGTTCCTTTTTACCATTAAGTAGTATTCCATGGTATGGGGTATTAGTTTCCTATGACTGATGTAACAAATTACCACAGACTTGGTTGTTTAAAGCAACAGAAATGTACTTTTTCACAGTTCTGGAGGCCAGAAATTCAAAATCAGTATCACTGGTCCCAAATCAAGGTGTTGATAGGGCATCTGGAGGGAATCCCTTCTTTGCCTGTTCAACCTCAGGAAGCTAGTGGCAGTTCTTGGCTTATGCCACATCACTCCAATCTCTGCCTTTGTGGTCACAGTACCTTCGTTGATGACTGTCTGGAGTCAAATCTCTCTTTGCCTTCCTCTCATAAGGATGCACACAAATCTCCCTATCTCAAGATCCTTAATCACATCTGCAGTCCTTTTTTTCTTTTTTCTCTTTTTGCCATGTAAGGTGACAGTCATAGGTTTCAGGTGTTAGGACATGGTATCCTCCATAGTGCCATTATTCAGCCTTCCACGTATGGATATGCCACAGGTCACTTATCCATTCATGTATTAAAGGACATTTGGATCCTTACCAGTTTGGGGCAATTAAAAATATAGCTGCCATAAATATTTGCATGAAGGCTTTTGTGGGAACATCAGTTTTGATATCTCTTCATTAAATACCTAAGAATGGCAATTGCTAGGTCAAATAGTAGTATATGTTCAACGTTATGAGAAACTGCCAAACTGTTTGCAAAGTGGTTGTACCATTTTGCATTCCTACCAGCAATATTTGAGAGTTCCAATTCCTCCACATTCTCATCACTCTTGGTATTGTCAGTTTTTATGATTTTAGCCATTCTAGTAGATGTTGAGTGGTATTTCCTGTGGTTTTAATTTGTACTTTCCTAATGACAATAATGTTGAGCATTTTTTCACATGTGCAAGTGTGTGTGTGTGTGTGTGTGTGTGTGTGTGTGTGTGTGTGAAAAGGAACTTTATTGGGTGTCAGGGGTTCAGATGAGATACAGGAGGATATCATCCTCCATGACACTGGGCTGCTGGGGGCCTGGGGACCCCAATCAGCAGCATCTGACCTGGCTGTGGAGCCCTCAGGGGAAGCTCTGCAGCCCAGGACTAAGCAGGTGATGGGTGCAGGAGAAGGGGCCCCAGATGGGGCTGCCCCCCAGCCCTGGCGTACTGGGGACAGCGATGAAGGGGCCCCTGGTGGCTGGAGGTTGTAGAGATAAGCCTGCGGTGGAGGTACCCTGGTCTGGGGCAGCGGTAGGTTGAGGAGGAGTCTCTCAATTTGGGTGTTGGCCCCAGAGTTCTGGGGCTGAAGGACACGTCCAGTAGGGGGAGGACTGGGAGTTGCTTTAGGAAGGCCTTGAACTGTGCCTTGGGGAGTCTGGGCAGCACCCTGGGGCTCTGGCTGCCCTGCAGCCACAGAGGCCCCCACCGTGCCCTGTGGCTCATGCTGTGCTGGGCGAAGCTAGAAAAGATTCTGAGAGGGCCTTGCCTGGTCCTCCAGAATGGGGCCCAGCGGATGGGGGAGGTGCTTGCTTTGTCCCCATCCCATGCTGCTGCTCCAGCTTCTGCTGCTGAGCCTGCTTGTAGTTGGTAATAACCTGTCTGCCAGATACTGTTGATGAAAATGTTCTGACCATAGGGGATGAGGCCCACGAAGATCATGCTGGAGGAGTGCAGGAGCATATGTAGACCCACCTCACAGGGACCATGTGACAGACTTGCACGTAGCCCGTGGTAGGTAGAGGACTTCGAGGGACCCAAAGTTGAAATGGAACTGGACCATCCTTGAGCTCTGGAATGAAAGGCCCAGTGCAGTCAGCAGCTGCAGGGAGAGGAGCGGGAGGATCAGCTTCTGAGTCTCCTGCTCTGTTTCCAGGTTCTTGCTGTGATTCACGCAGACCTGACAAGGCGGTGACGATGTGAGCTCCCTATCGATGTTCATCCGCCACATGTGGGCGTGGGATCTGCCCTTCTGTGTCTTCACCCGCCTCGCAGTTTCACTGTGGCCTCTTCTGTAAATCCCCAGTTGTGGAACTTGTATTCAGCTCGATGTCAGGCCATTCTGAATGAGGGTTGCTCTGTAGTTAAGTTGAAATTTTGATGTGGTTGTGGGAGGATGTGAGTACAGCCTTTACTTAAACTACCATCTTGACCAGAAGTCCCCAGGTGCTGAATTTTTAATGTTACATAATTTCTTGCCCTCTCTCAGCTGGCTACATTTTTACTTAGCTCTCTAAATGTGCTTTAGTAATGATTTAGAAATAATTAACCATTTAATGGGAAAAACTCAGAATTTTTAGCTTCTCACGAAATTAAAACTACCGAGTAACTTCTAATGTACAGAATTCTAACTAACAAAATAAGTCAACACAAGATGCAAAAAATATACCTACAGTTCATGGTTAGCATGAGATGATTAGTGAGATTGGTAAAGAGTGTCTCTTTAGTACACATGTGTTCTTTTTCATTCTTATGAATTTGCTTGAATTAAGAATCTGTATGCCCTGTAATAATTTGGGAAGTGTTCTCTTTTAAAATGTGGGTGTAGTATGATACATCTACCTCAGAAAGTCCATATAACTTAGGTCTTCAGGGCATGCGTGGACCTGAAGTTTAACCAACAAAATTTGCTTAGAAACAAGTTTGTTAAGCATGGAAATACTTCCTCTGAAACTGCCAGAAACTCCGAATATCATTAGGGTCTCCTGAGGCACCTGGATAGTAATAAGAGCCATTTGAATATGAACCCATCTTCTAGCCAATGCCAAAAATCTCATAGACTTGTTCATGCATAAAATATGCCTTCATGCTTCTAATAGCTTCAGGATAAATTTCCTATGCCAAAGAAATAAGAGACCAGGCAACTACTTCAGGAGGCCTTAGAAGACAGAAGAAGTGAAGATCTTGATACAAAGGACTTAAGCGTAGAATATCATTCTTTTAAAAAAAATCATTAAAAGATGTTGTATGGCAAGAATAGTAACAAATGGTATTGCAGTACCCACTGACATGTTAATAAAAGTAATAATTATAGTAACTATCCTTTATTGCATGTTCACAGTATCATGCCATACACTATTATAAATACTTGAAATAAATGAACTCATTTAGTACTATAGCTACCCCAAGGGTAGCTACTCTTTTTGTCCCCGTTTTATGGATGAGGAAACTGAGACACAAAGGGGTTAAGTAACTTGTCCAAGTTCCCAGCGGATGATCGGTAGGCAAATGGAAGCAGACAGACTCCATGACATCAGATGACAGCTGCTGTCCAGAAGCTGTTATGTGGCTCCTAAGACCAGCTGATGACGAGCCTGATGTGTGGAGCTTTTCAAAATTCCCAGGTCCCAGCCCCGGGGCTCGTGTTCAGTGTGGGTCTGGAACATGCATTGCTTTTTAGGCTCCCTAAGTATCTGAGCATGAGCTGGGTTACCAACATCAGGCTGGTTTCCACTGTTTCTGGTTCCTTGTTTCTGGTTCTAATACACCCTGTAGAAAGATCATAGACTTCCCAGGGGTCGTTGTTAAGTTCCTTCTCATGGTGATGAGAGGCTAAGACAGCACATATTCCAGATCTTAGACATGTCATTTGTCAGAGGCAGGTTTCTATTTGTTTTAAAGATTTGAAATACAATGAGTAAAAATCAGGATTTATATTTTATTTATATATTATATTTCTCACACCTGAGCTCATCATCTATTAAAATTTCATTGTTATCCATATTGTATATCTGTATTTACTCTTTCAGCAGGACTTATAACCCCATTGTTATTACTGGGTTTGTCCCAAATGCTGGTGATAACCAAATTTATATTTCTACTCTAGACCTTGAACTCCTAGCCTAAATATCAAATGGTATAGTGGACGTTTCTTCCTGGAAAAGCCTCTGATAGAACATGTCTGAAACCTGATCTCCACATACCACACCCCAGCCAAACCTGTTGCTAATCCTACATTCCTTTTCTTGGCGATTGGTCTCACTCACCACCCACTCAGTAATGCGAGCCAGATGCTGGGAGCCACTTAGACTCCACTCTCTCTTCCACTTCCCACCACCCAACGGTCACCTACTTTCTATCTCTTACGGCCTCCTGTTCCCGCTGCCTTGAACTTGGATCAGTTCGAGTCCCCACCACTTCTGGCCTGGACAGGGCAGTGGTCTCTCGGCTCCCTATCTCTCGACTACACTGCTGCCAGAGCTCTGCTTTCTCTTTCTTTTCTTTCTTTTTGCTGAAGAGTATACTTTTGGATCCAAGCCTAACTTCTCTTTAAATTGTGATATGTCAAATATATAGCTGAAAAAATAGAATACTATAACAAACAGCTGTGTTCTGAGTACCAGTTTTATCAAAATCTTAACCTTGTCATATTTGCCATTTTATTTTTTTAAAGAAGTTATATAGGTTTCTAGCTACTTTAGCCCACCTTGACTAGCCTGTTGCACACCCCCAACACACTCTAATGAATTTGCTATTAAGCTCATGTATGTTTCATGCTTTCTCAAAATATTTATGAATCGATAAAAAAACTTCAAGCATCGCTTTGGAGGTTTTGAAACCTCACTGAAATGACATCATACTGTATGCACTCTCTGCAACTGCTTTCTTCACTCAGTTTTATTTTTCTTCCTGTTGCTACACGTCGCCCTAATTCATTCGTTTTAACTGCCATGTGGTATTCCATTGGGTGACTATACCACAAATTATTTATTTAGTTCCTATTGAAGGATGCTTAGGATTTTTTTGCTAATGCAAAAAGTGCAACATTACTCTCTTTGAGCAGATGTTTGAGTTTCTCTAGGCTATATTCTCAGGAGCGGCATTACTTTCCTGGTCCCCAGAGCCAGGGAGACAAATAGTTTCTTGCCTCCCTTTCTCTAACCTACACTGCTGCCAGAGTAATTTTTCTGAAGTGCAAAGCTGATCCTGTCACTTCCTTGCCTAAGTCCCTTTGATTGAACCAACCTGCCATCCCTCAATAAGGCATTCAAGGCCACTGCGCTCCCTCAGAGCTGCTTTCTGCTTCCCTACAGGCTGGGTGCATGTCTGACCCCTTTGCACATTCTTCTCTCTCCCTGGGGCCGCCATCCCCTTGCCCCATCCCCTCCATCTTTCCTAGCAGGAAACACCTGGTTTTCAGGGTCTCTTATACACTGAAACATTTTCTCACCTGCCGGAGGTCACCAGTTCAATCCCACCCAGCTTCAATACTCACTAACTTGGGCAAATTTGAACCCTCTCTGAGCTCAGTGTTCTCAAGTGCAAAATGAAGGTAATAATAACACCTGCTTCATGTACCTATCATGATGGTTAAATCTGATTATTGATACTGACTTAGATTATTAAATTTGACCTTTGATTTAGAGCACTTCACACAGTGCCTGCAAATAAATATTAGCTCTGCTTCATTTATCTATTGAAGTATTTTATTAGAATTACGTCTCTTTGTTGCTGTTAGTTATTTCCTTACATATCTCCCTCGCTCTACTAACCGTCTGAGAACATATCTAATTCACCCTTATAATCCCTGGTACCGGGTCTGGCATAGAAAAGGCATATGATAAATGTTGAGTGAATAAATCAATGATATTTGGGTTCTCAGACCTGCTAGTTAAAAAAAAAAAAAAAATCAATACCTTGTCATAGATGGTATCGTATTTCCACAGAAAAATGCAAATTCTACTGACCTAATTTTCGTCTCCCTTTACTATCAGGGCTTTTTTTTTACAATAGCTTCCTGCCTCATGATTTATGCAAGCTGGTCAGTAAATAATATTAAAAGAACTTATTTTGCCACTTAGTTGTTACCTAAGGAAAGGGTTTGCTTAAAACAAAAACCCCAAGCGCCACCGTTCATTTGATTTTCTTGCTTGCTTACAATCTCTTGGAGCCATCAATTAGCACTGAGAATGTCGATGAAAAGGCGGGGACAAATCTGATCTATGAAAGTAAACTCATCGGTAGAAATTGCAAATAAAAAAGGAAGGGGGAGTGTTTCGAAATGAGAGCTGGGGGTGGAGACAACATCCGTTACTTTAGCCCTCTCGGCTCTGGCGCAGCCTTCAGCACCTGGGAACGCGCAGCAAACCTCAGGGCGGGAGCCGCAGGGCTCCTCCAACTTTCTGTGCGGTCAACCCAGGCGGCGGCCTTCCTGCAGGTCAGCGGCCCGCTCCGCCCCCCGCCCCCTCCCGCCGGGTGGAAGCTCAGAGACTCCTGCCAGCTGCCTTCCTCCAGCCGGTTTCTGCCCTCTGCATCCCCCGCTGCGCCCCCAGCAGCAGCCCTGCCCCAGAGACAACTCTCCCAAAGCAAATTGCCCCTCTGACTTCTGAAATTCAAATTTGATGGGCTGTTCTATACTTTTACTCGCTAAATCCAGTAACCCTAAACAGAGACCTCTTAATTTCAGGGATAGGAAATCCTACCCTGCACCCAGGCTGGCCCCAGTACTGAATCAGTCATGATCTTCTTACTCGCTTTGGCTAAGGATTGGTCTGATAATGGTTTATTACCCAGTTGTGATTCTTGAGATGAAGGGGAAATCTGTTGAAAAGAAAAGCCTTATGGGAAAACCCTATACTTTACCCTCTTCTTTCTGCCTTGGAAACAAAAACCTGAGACGTAACAATTATCTTTTCGCCACGAGGCAACAAACAAAAAGAAAAGAATCATCCCGTCTGGTGGTCCTCAGAGAGGCGTCCAAAGACCCTTGCGGTTCCCTCATGCCCTTTCGGGGGTTCTGTTGGTCACCCATTCTCCAGCTCTTATCCATGTGAGGCCGGATTCCCTTCATATATTTCAAACAAATGACCATGGCCCAACAGATTGCAGAAAAGGATATGGGAATCTAGTCCTTCAGGAAGCCAGAGATAAAAGAGATTTGCAAAACCATGCCAATCTTCTCACTGATTTCTTTTTTGTTTGGGAAGTATAGTTATTTTTCACAAAAATATGTTAATATGTAATGAGCTTCTTATTTTCAAATCAATTAATTTTTTTTAATGTATAAGTTCTCCAACATGGTAGATATCAATAGATATAACCCATATAAACCAAACCTCTTTGGGGGGTCCTCAATAATTTTTAAGACTATAAAGAGGTTGGAAGCCCAGAATCTGAGGTCCATGGACCCAGACAATGGTCCTGACAATAAAAGCTATTCAACTGCTGTTAGCAGCTACAAGCCTCTGGAATTCTTGTAATGAGAAAAATTAACCCCTGTTTGTCTGACTCCTGGCAGCTAATCACAACCTGAAATGATTTCTGAGCTAATTCAACAATGAGTAGTCCAGTCATTACTGAGGCACTCTTTAAAACCGATCAATTGAAAAGATAGTCTTAATTACTCATTATTAACTAGCAATAAAATGAAGTAATAAAATGACAAGGTCATAACTATGCGAAATATGATTTACAGAAAGAAAGAACAAAGCAAATTAAAATCTTCCAAAGACACAAAAGGATAACTTTGGAAATTTGCCGCATGATTTTCACTGACAGTCTCCTTACCTCTAGACAGGTATCTTCATAATAAATATTTAGTACTTGTATTAAATACATGGAATTAAATACAGAATAATTGAGAACAGAGTGTGTCTTCTATAGCTCCTGCCTAAAGAATGTACCTTGAAGGCTTTTAAGACCTTATTTACATTCTTTGATCTTGAAGCTTCTTTATTACAGATACTATCACTGGGCTCTTTTTTCCATCACATTTACCTTTCTGACCTTCTTATTTCTGACACATAATAATTACGTTATTCTTATAACATGCCTGTGTCTCTTCTTAAGCTGTTACCCTTCACACCTGCACCTTTGTTCACTGAGCGTCCATTCATACAGTATTAACAATGAGGCTTAAGTGTTCCCCCAGGTTATATGAAATATTTTTAATCCTTCCTCATTTTAAGAACAATTTAAAGAAAGACATAACTTCCTGTCCCCGCTGCAACAGTGGGGAATAAAGCAAATATCTCGGTGCACTTTTAGATAGCAGCATTAAAACTAAAAAATATATAAAGCTGGTCCCGATTTTGATGGAAACTAGTCATTAGGGTATTTGGGCATGGAGAGAAGATAAAAAGTATTGCATTCAGAATTGCTGTACTTTAAAAAACCATCTACCAGTATGAATTCTGCCTTAGCTCATTAACCTGATAAAAGCAGCCCATGTTCAATATGTTTTTTAAATTATCTGTTAGTTCTGGAAGGAGCATACAACTGTTGCCTTCAAATCCTACAGATGCTCACAGGTAAAATCTAGCAAATCTGGCATTGTATGAAAAATTCTTAACCGGCTTCATTTATTGAGAGCCCCGTAACTTTCAAGGACTAGTTTAAAATGAAGAATCAACCATTGTCTTCACTTTGCATTCTAAAATAATTATCAGAGACATTCATACACCCTCCCATATACTAATAAGAAATCTTGGAAAAGCTGGTCTTCTTTAAAGCTTTAATCATTTTTTATTGTGGTAAAAAAACGCATAAAATTTACCTTCTTAACCATTTTTAAGTGTATAGTTTACTAGTGTTAAGTACACTGATATTGTGCAACCAATCTCCAGAATTTCATCTCACAGAACTAAAACTCAGTGCTCACTGAACAATAATTCCACATTTTCCCCTTCTCCCAAGCTGCTGGCAAGCACCATTTTATGAGTTTGACTATTCTAGATACTGCATAGAAGCGAAACAATATGTTAATATTTTGTGATTGGCATATTTCCCTTAGTGTAATGTATTCAAGTTTCACCCAAGTTGTAGCATGTGTCAGAGTTTCCTTTCTTTTTGAACTCTTACCTTTTTTGACAGCATGGATGGACCTGGAGATTATGCTAAATGAAATAAGCCAGTTAGAGAAAGGCAAATACCATATGATCTTACTTATATGTGGAATCTAATGAACAAAATAGACTGGTGAACAAAGAGAAGCAGAGGCATGGACACATGGGACAGAATGACAGCTGCTAGAAGGCAGGGGGAAGGGGGGACTGTAAGAAAGAAGGTGAAGGGATTGGCCAAAGGACATATATGCATAACCCATAGACACAGACAGCAGTGTGTTAATGGCCAGAGGGAAGGGGGATGCGGGACTGGGTGGAGGTGGGCAAAGAAAGGGAAATGGAGACATCTGTAATAGTGTCACCAATAAAAATAAAGAAAAAAAAAGAATTTCATGTGCTTATTGGCCATTTGTACATCTTCTTTGGTGTAATGTAATTTTTAGATACATATTTTCTAATTATTGACCCTCAGTAATAATGCGACTTAATCTATTAGCATGTAATGAGTACTTTCTGCTATGCCTAGTACACCATGTGTATGCCAGCTAAGATAGCTGGGGTGACAATGCAAAGGAAGTTTCTCAAGTGGAGGGAGTAGGATGGGAATCTTCCAGGCAGCTGAGATTGAAAGCTGAAACTCTTCCAGCTGCCACAGCCCTTGCAGAAAGCAATTGATGACCATCATTCAGGGGCAGGCGTTTCCTGGCAGCCACAGCAAGGATTTCGCAGAATTAGAGTCACGCATATATTATAACAAGAGCCATAAAAATGCAGTCCTTGGATACTCCGTACTTTAAATTTGCACTCTGAGCAATTTCAGACTGGGAAACAAAGAATTCCTTGCAATGAGAGCTTCGGTTCTGACAGTGGAAAGCGATGCGGTCATCACTTAGTACAGACAGGTCTGAAGACAAGCAGGCAAGGGAGTGGGCCAGAACCAAGGAGGACATACTTCCCTTGGCCCCGCTGCCTGAAGGTCTCACCAATATCTGAAGGCTACAAGATCCCAGAGCCACTTATTCATAAATTTATTCATCAACTATGAACACACAGCCAGATGCTAGTTTAGGATCACAAAGGTGAACAAAACATGTCCCTGTAAGCTTAGCACTATGTTATTGGAAGAGGTAGGAAAATAAATGATCAGAAACATAATGTTTAAGCTGAGGATAAGTACTGTGTAGAAAACAGAAAAATTTTAAGAGTCATTTAATGATACCTATAAATTATTATAACTCTAGTATAGAGTTATATCTAACCTATATTTGTACACAGTTCATTCCATAATATGGGGTCAATCATCTCAACTAATCTTTCTCTTTTCTTTAAAGCCCTAAGAATGTCTGTAAGTTTTATTAAAGAGGGTAACCTGAGCCCAAGAGTGCCAGCCGGTGCCCAGGGTCTGTGTGCCAAGTAAGCAGCCCTCTCAGAATGAAGCCTGATGTGAATAATCAAGAAGTTTCACTGTTAAGTGAAAAAGGAACAAGTTGAAAATATAAGAGTCAAGATATTGTAAAGACAAGTCATAGGCTGGGAAAAAGTATTTGCTAAAAACACATCTGATAAAGGACTGTTATTTAAAGTAGACAAAGATCTCTTAAAACTCAATAATAAGAAAACAAACAGCCTGATTAAAAAATGGGCCAAAGACCTTAACAGATGCCTCACTCAAGAAGACACACCGATGGCAAGTGAGACTATGAAAAGATGCTCCACATCATGTCATCAGAGAAATGCAAATTAAAACAGCAGTGCGATACCACTACTGTACAGGAAAAACGCAGTGCTCCTCCTGCGTGTCCTGTTTTCTCTCACAGTACTTCCACACTCACACCACTTCCTGGACCGGATGTGGGGCGCGGCTTCCCCAACTAAGGAATTTGGTGCTGCACCAGCTGCGTGTCCTACAATTTAACTCAATTCTAACAGTGTCTACCAGGAGATAACATCAGATCCCTCAGGGCAAGGGCTCGGTTCGCAGGACTGCACTTTAGGTGCCAATCACAGTCACCTGTGCTTCTGACAAATCCTATGAATTGGAGGTTTCTAGCTCCTGCCCTCAGGTTCGACTGATTTGCTGGAGTGGCTCACAGAATCCAGGAAAACAATTTATGTACTGTTTACCAGTTTATTATCAAAGGATATGATAGAGGGGACAGATAATTATCCAGATGGGAGAGTGGAGCTCCCATGCCCTCTCTCATGGGGCTACTCTTGCTGCACCTCCATGCGATCACCAACCTGGAAGCTCTTTGAACCACATACTTTTAGGATTTTTATGGAGGCTTCATCGCATAGGTAGGCATGAGTAATCACTAACTGCATTTCCAGCCCCTCTCCCTCTTTGGAGGATGGGAGGCAGGGCTGAAAATCCCAAGCTTCTAATCATGGCTTTGTCTTTCCGGTGACCAGCCCCCAAGCAGGAGCCCACCGAGACTCACCTCCTTAGAACAAAAGATACTCCTATTACCCAGGAAATTCCGAGGGATTTAGGAGTCCTGTGTCAGGAACCGGGGTCAAAGGCCACCTATTAGAACAAAAGATGCTCCTTGTGCTCTTATCACTTAGAAACTTACAAGAGTTCTCAGACCTCCGTACCAAGAAGCAGGGGCTGATGTATATTATATATATCTCACAATTACATACTTATTAAAGTGGTCAAAATCCAAAACGCTGACAGCACCAAATGCTTGAAAGGTTGTGGAGCAACAGTAACAGAAAACTAGCGGGAAAGAAAAAATAGTACAACTGGTATATTTGAAAGTTGTTAAGAGAGTAAGTCCTAAGAGTTCCTATCATAATGAAAAATAAAGTCTTTTTTTTTTGCGTCTATATGAGATGATAGATGTTAAATAAACTTACTGTGTTAATTATTTCACAATATATGAAAGTCAAATCATTTGCTTTGTGTCTTAAACTTATACAGCACTGTATGTCCATGATATCTCAATAAAACTAGAAAAAAGAAAAAATGATACAGCCACTTTGGAAGGCAGTTTGGTAGTTTCTTGCAAAATTAAACATACTCTTACCATAAAATTCAGCAATCAGTTTCCTTAGTATTTACCCAAATGAATTGAAAATTTGTATTTACACAAAAACCTACACATGTATGTTCATAGCAGCTTTATTCATAACTGCCAAAATTTGGAAGCAACCAAATATTTTAATAGGTAAGTAGATAAATAAACTGTCACCGGACAATGGAATATAATTTGGTGCTAAAAAGAAATGAGCTATCAAACCTTTAAAAGATATGGAGGAAACTTAAATGCATATTACTAAGTGAAAGAAACCAATCTGAAAAGGCTACATACTGTGTGATTCCAGCTATGTGACATTTTTGAAAAGGCAAAATTATGGAAACAACAAAAAGATTAGTTTTTGCCAGGGTCTAGAGGGGAGGAGGGATGAGCAAACAGAACATGCAAGACTTTGAAGGAAGTGAAACTATTTTATATGATATTACAATAGCAGGTACAGGTCATTATACAGTTGTCAAAACCCATAGAATGTACAGCACTAAGAATGAGCCCAAATGTAAGCTCTAAACTCAGTGATTATAATACATCAGTATAGGTCCATCAGTTATAACAAACATACTGCTCTGGAGGAGGATGTTGACAGAAGGAGAGGTTTTGTGTGTGTGTGTGTGTGTGTGTGTGTGTGTGTGTGTGTGTGTGTGAAAACAGGAAGTACATGAGACCTTTCTATACCTTGTGCTCTGTTTTGCTGTGTACGTACAACTGCTCAAAAGAATAAAGTTCATTAATTATATAACAACAACACAGTGCCAGAATTCCTGGCCTGCATAAGTAGAACATCTGAGCTCTTCAAAGGATTGCACTCCTCGATGTCCTGATAAGGAGCTCAGAGAGACAACTAATGTGATTGATTGACTTGTAGTGACTGATGCTCATGCAGTAATTAGCATTCACTGCCACTCTCTGTGCAGCAGGCACTGCTCTAAAAGCTTTACATTAAGTTCTTGCCAACAACCAAGTGAAGTAGATACTCACACAGCAGTCATCTGAAGTAAAACTTCATTTAAAATGTGTAGACATTGAATAACACACTGTGATAAGGACAGTGGTGGGGGAGGGGGTGGAAAAACACTGCCCTACCTAGTTGGCACCACCTTCACAGAGAGCTGTTTGGCACTATCTGATCGACCTTACATATCCTTTGGTCCCTCAATTTTAGTTGTAAGAATGTATCTTACAGATTTACTAACACTTAATTACAAAGGAAATGTGCATAAAAATATTCATTGCAGTACTATTTATAGTAGACAAAAACTATACACACCTATCAAAATGACTAAAATAAAAGCAACTGACAGTACCAAATGCTGGCAAGTATGTATATACCACGTGGGGCAAAAGTAGGCTCACAGTTGTGACTACATGAAACACAAAGTTTATTCCTGTATTATTATTTATTATTGTATTATCTTCCATATGGATAATTGTAAACCTACTTTTGCCCCTCCCCCTGTATTGCTTGAAAGCGAAGTGGTATAGTCACTTTGGGAACCAGGTTGGCTACTGCTTATTAAGTCAAACATAAATTTACCATAAAACCCAGTAAACCCACTCCTAGTTGTTTACCCAAGAGGAATAAAACTTATGCCCACATAAAAGCTAGCATGCAATAATAGCAGATTTACCCCTTATTACACCCAACTGGAAACAACCCAATGTTTTATGACTGGTGAATGGATAAATATAATGTGGCATATCCATACAATGGAATATAACACAACAATAAAAGAAACCAATAACTAATATACACATACCATGGATAAATCTCGATTATGTTGTGTTCAGTGAAATAGTCATACTCAAACATCCTGTATGATCCCATTTATATGACATTTTGTAAAAGGCAAAATATAGGGACAGAAAGCAGATCAGTGGCTGCCAGGAGCTGGTGATATGTGCACAGGACTATCTATAGAAGTGCATCAGGGACTTTTTGGAGTGATGGAACTGTTCTCATCTTGGTTATGTTTGTACGACTATACATGTCTACCAAAGTTCATAGAGTTATACACAAAAAGGGTGAACTTCACTGCACTATACCTCAATCAACTTGACTTTTAAAGAAATACTGGAAATAACAATATCATTAGTGAGGGATTAAGTAAATTATGGTAAAGCCATAGTTAAAATACTGTGGTCATACCAAAGAAGAGGTAGTTCTAAACATATAAATAAATGATTATCATCAAAATGTGTACTTATAAATTTTTAAAAGCACAGTCTAGTAGACAGTGTGTTACCAACAGCTTAAAAGGAAATACTAAGTATTTGTTTGCATATAAGTGGGGATAGCTCTGAGAGATAAGCAGGAAAGAATACAAAAATTGCCCTTGAGGGGAGAAAAATGGGTGACTAGAGGCTAGTGGTCAGAGAGACTTGCTTTTTAATCTATAAGGTAATTTCTATTTAAATTTTTAATTATGTGCAGGTGCAGCCTGACAGCATCTCCTTTAGGCCTCATTGAGTATCTCTTCTTCATTGTCCTGGGAACTCAGGGGCATGCTTCATAGGCTGTAGATCCTCTCAGCCATGCTGGCATGATTAATTTTGGAAATATGAGGGAATTGTCATCTCCCTAGATGAACAAGTGATGGGAGTCGGTGGATAACCTATGTCTCAAGTGGACATTGCTGAAGCACCTCCTACGTAGGTTCTCAGCGCGTCTCCAGTGGGACTGAGCCCCAGGTGCCCAGAATGGGAAGCCGCTCAGTACCTCACCATTGCACTGGCTTTGCCTCCTTCCCTATTTCAGTCTTCGCAATTCTCCCAACTCCAGTTTCCTGGAATTCTTTCCCAAATAAACTACTTGTGTACTGCATAAATAAATAAATAATATTCATGGTATAATTCTATGTTTGTTTTTAAATTATGATTATAATTCATTAATGTTAGCATTTCTATAGAGAGAAGATAATTAACAGACTAGGCAGTCTCGCCCTGTGGTTCAGATTGAAGGCTCTGAAATTGGAGTGGCTGATTGGAGTCCCAGTTCTGCATCTTCTGTGATCATAAGTAAGTGAACCCTCCTCTCTATAAAAATGGGGAGAATAATAGTATTTCCCTTATACGATTGTCTGAGGGTTATACCTAATAATGCATGTAATCACTTAGAGCTCATTAAACAAACACGTAAATAATTAGGCAAACAAATAAATGTTAGTGAATATTATTTTCCATTCTCTTAATGAAAATACTCATTAAGGGGATTATATATTTCTGCAATACAGAAATTTTATACCATGAACATTTATTTCTTTTATAGTTTAAAAAAAACAGTTGAAGAATAGGTTGCTTTGCGGAATGTTTTCTTATTTGGCTCTTCCCTCTGTTCTAACCCTTGCTGCACAAAAAATTGTATGTAGAGGAGTCACAGCTTTTCCACAGCCTGTTAGAAATGCAGAATTTAGGGCCCAGCCTAGGCCTCCTAATCAGAGTCTACCCGTGAACAGGTCCCCTGGTGATTTGACGCACAACCATATTTGAGGAGCCCTGTCTATGACTACAAAAAAGACAAACCATGCTGTTAGTACATATTTCAGATGAAATAACATCTTATTTAGTTTCCTTTTTCAATACAAGGGCTGAGTTTAGAGTCCTATATTTGTCTTTGAATAAAATGTTGAACTCAAATAATAGCTTTAAAAAAAAGATTTATGTACAGAGTGGGGAAGGGATGGAGAAAGAGAGGGAGAGAAACATCAATGTGTGGCTGCCTCTCAAGCACCACGCACTAGGGACCTGGCCCGCAACCCAGGCATGTGCCCTGACTGGGAATCAAACCGGCAACCCTTTGGTTCACAGGCCAGCACTCAGTCCACTGAGCCACACCAGCCAGGGTTCAAATAATAGCTTTATATCACTGTTTAGACCTATATATTTTTAACTCTTAATGGATATTATCTATCCAAATTTTTTTCTGATTGAATTAAATTTTATGATACTCTAAAATGTACTTTGATTGGTGATCACTTCAAGATCATTGTATAGAACTTCTCAAAACTTAAAAAGGTCTTGAAAGTCAACAAATATCTCAAAAAATTTTTGTTCCCATGTTACATAAAATCATATTAATACAGAATGCATGATGTGCTCCTATTTTTTTTAATGTATTTGAGTGTAACCGTATGAAGAAGTCTTGCAAGATGCATGTTTAAATTTGGCTCCAAATTCTCTGCTGCTTCTCTCATGGAATGATGGGGTCTACATCTCTTTTCCCTCGAATACTGGCAAGCGTATGACTGTTTCAACCAATAGAGTGTGCTGGAATTGACACTGTGGATTCTCAAGTTAATTCATGAAAAGTCATGGGGCTTCTGCCTGGTTCTCTTGGAATGCTCACTCTCCAGAAGTTTTCTCTTGAAACAATTCTTTTCAGAACCCACCACCAAGCTGTGAGAAGCCCAAACTACAGCCCCCACACACTCCACACACACGGAGGCCAAATTTAGAGGTTCCAGATTACAGTCAAGAATCCCAGCTGAGTCCAGCCTTCAGGTCATCCCAGTGACCCTTTGATACTCAGGCCGGCACTCAATCCACTGGAGCCACACCAGCCAGGGCTGGAATATACAGTTCTTAACAAGCACGTGCCACGTGGCTACAAGTTCCCTGTGTTCCTGGAGTCTCTATGTATTAATGCCCCATCCCCTTTCCAGTGTGGAGATCCACCGTCTTGTTGCCAACCCAAACTCTGCTCCTGTCCATAAGTTCCCTTAATAGATTCTTCGTTTAATTCTGAAGTTATCAGCCTCTTTCCTTGGTATCTTGGCCCCAATCTCCTTTGGTGGTCAGTTTCAGTACACCATGGGAAATTTTCCCAACACTCTCAAACAAACGAACAAACAAACAAAAAACTCCAAAGAGAAACTCTGAAACTCCAAACTAAATGGAAAAGAGCTAATATCAATCTGTGGACTTGCATAAATGATCAGGTAATTATTTATTTGATCACATTAAATTTCTTTCCTTTTAAGAAACCAAATGATAAATTTTCTTCACATATTTTGAAAAATACCTGAGTTATCAAAATGGGTAACTCCTACTGATACAGCAAGAAGAAAATTACCAAGGTACATTTGGCATAGTAAATGTCACCAATTAATTATACAAACAAGTTGGAACAAGTTTAATTTATGTAAAAAATGTGTACAAGCTTGTAAACTGACTTTAATTACTATCCAAACTACCCAAAAGGGGGAATTAGCGTATCAGGTTTGGAGCAAGAGCTTGGTAGATTTTTTTATATTTAAAAATAACTTACACTTGTGAAGTACTTAATTTAAAGATCATTTCCACATATGCTATCTCATTTAAGCCTCACTCCAACTCCAGGTGCATGTATTCTAAGTGACATTTTAGAGACTTAGAAATTGTGAGTTACTCAAGGTCATATGGCAAGTAAATGGCAAAAAAAATTTTTACATGAGTCAAACTTGTGTAATCTGACTCAAACAAGCAGAAATGTTTTTCATCAGCTTCTCATGTAAGCTCTTTCTTCATCCTACAGCATCTCCAGGTGTAAAGAATTCATCTAAAGTGAAAGGGAACACTTCCTGTTCCACAGCTGTGTGGGCTGAAATTCAAAACCCCTGTCTTGTATGTCATTAGGGTCCTAGTCACAAGCATTGGCTGATTTAAGCAAGAAAGGAAATCTACTGGAAGATACTGGGCATCTCATAATCTTTGGGTGGTCATGAACCAGGCCAGCCAGGATCTCTACGCCGTTGGGTGTAGGGACGTTAGCACTGCTGCTGCCCCTGGGCGCAGCGACTTTGACTTGCACCACTGATACTGGACATTGGTATTGTTGCCAGAGACGCTGCCTCTGTGTCTCCAAACAGCTGTCAGATGGCATTCCATTGGGCTCCTCCTCTGCCTCGATTGACTGGTGCTGTGCCTCCCGCCGCCCCCCACCCTCCTGCTGCAGGAGAGGCTCAGAAAGTGCATCTCTGGTATTTTCAGCTTCAAGCCTGACTCTGCCTCACAAGGCTGCAGATTCCCTTGTCACAGGAGGTTCATAGGATGGAAAGACCAAAAAAATAAATTAATAATAATAAAAAAATAACCAATGGCTCTGCCTAAGGTGAGGACCTTTCACTCCCCTCAGGAGGAAACTGAAAGTTGGTATGGATTTTGCACGTAAGTGAACCTGCCAACACCTTGTTTGTGCAAATGGTGACTAGATAATAAACCAATGGCTACATGATTTTATTTTTACTAAATGAATAACACCATAATTTTTAAAATACCTACCATCTGTCAAGCATCATCAGGGGCAGATTTATTATGAAGCTAAACAAGGATAAACTTGGAGACTCTCAGGGGGCCTTTCCAAGATTTGTATTAATTTTGTTTCTGTAATTTTCTGTTCTTTCTCTTAAAAAAGGGACCTGCAAATTCTATATGTTTCTGAACCAACGAAACCTGGATCCACCTCTGAGCGCTCTGCGATGTCCTTTATTAGTATCACCTCTAATTTTCTCAACTACACAAGGTAGATCATTAAGGGCAAACAATTTGATAAGCACCTGTGATCACCTGCACACATACCTGTACCCATGCTCTTTTTTTTTTTAAGGGTAGTAGTTCCTTTGTTTGCTGAGGCTACCCACCTCAGTTATATGCCTCAGACCTCCTTGTAATTATGTGAATTGGTTGGCTTTTGCTGTGTAACAATCCTAAACTTGATGGCTCAAACCAATGGGGAATATGTGCAGCCACACCACCCAGATTCTTCAAGTGAGGACTCACTGCTTGATGGCAAGAAGTAGAGTTAACTGATAGCTTTCAAACTGAGGTCATTCTCATCACAGGGTAGCACCTAGCCAATGACTGAGCAAGGCTGTGGGATAAAGGCCCAGCCATTTCTGTCCAATGGAGGATTCTTCTAAGAGGCCATCTTTGTTTTGGAACTCCTCACTGGGCAGACAAAGACTTGTCAGGGATACCGTGCTCCGGTGGCCCCTCTAGCCAATTCCTGCTTCCTTCCCTTTTCTTTTCACAAGTATTTTGTATTCTTTACCCTGTCTTAGCATCTGCTTCCCAGAGAACCCAATTTGTACCAAACAACTATTTATTCAGTTCATTGTTCTATGGGTCATCAGTTTGGGCTGGGCTCAGCTGGGATGGCTCACCTCCGCTTCACCTGGTCTCTCATCCTCCAGCAGCCTAGCTGGACTTGTTCACTGGCTCACTGGCAGCTGGAAAGGATTCCAGGACAGAAAGTAAAAGATCTCTTAAAAAATCTAGATTCTAAATGACCACAACATCACTACTGCCACAGTCTACTAGCAAAAATAAATCACAAGTCCAGGTCAGACTCAAGAGAAAGGTAAACTACCTCTTGCTCAGAAGGGCTACAAAGTCATTGAAACACGTTGAATAAAATGTTCCCAAGAACTGCCCCATCTAGTCAAGCCCTACCGGAACAAATTGCTCCATCAAATTAAGTGAGTTAAGCTCCAGGAACGGGGGCAGTCATCAATAGGTGGTTATAAAACAATGGTCCAGGAACTACAATGACTTCTTTTGTTTTTCAAATCTAAAGCCAGGTCACCAACCAAAGAGACCAACTCAATACCTGGTTAGGAAAGTCCCTTCCTACATCCCATAATAAGTGCTGCACAATCCCAGAATGCTTTACTTCACTGATGTATACCCAGACATCAATGTTCATATACTATCAGTGTTCCAAAAAAGGAAAAGCCTGCTAACCTACTCCCTGATTGGCTAACTCCAGTAACTTCTGCATTCCCAAGCCATAAAAACCTGTAAGCCCCACAGTTGGGGCGCAGAACCTGAGGCCTTATCTCATTGTTCTCAGCCTCTGCAGAACCTCAATAAATCTGCCTTTGCTTTTTATCAGTGTCCCGGTCTAAATTTTTTTGTATCAGGAGAGAAGAACCCAAACTCGTTGATAACAACATTGAAAAGAACTTGGGCACAGGACAGAGTGAAGGATTATGGCCAATTTGCAAACTGCCACAGTAGGGTGGTCAAATGACTAAGTTGTTAACAACAATAAAATGTGCATTTATGAGCCCAGGGTCTTCAGACACAGAGCTGTGCCTCCTCCCTTCTCTCTTCTCCCTTCTCACCGTCTGGAATCCATCAGATTTTATTATGCAGATGATATCAATGCAGAGCAACATAGAACCTGGATTCCTGAATAGGAAGGGAGAAGAGCTGCCCTGCTGACCAGGATTATTTATATCTTAGCTGTTGCGAGACAAGGAGAGAGAGAGGAAAAAAGAGAGGAAGAAGAAAGGGAAAGAAGGAGAACTTTTTTCTTTAGACCACTGACTGCATTTTGTTACAGTATCTTGCCATTACCCTAATGCTTATGAAAATTGATGTAGGCACTGAAATCAGGGAGAAAGGAAAGGTGTTGAAGAAGAGACTTGAGAGAGCTTTTCTGCCCTGACCAGTGTGGCCCAGTTGGTTGGGCATTGTCCCACAAACGAAAGGTCGCTGGTTGGATTCCCAGTCAGGACACATGACTGGGTAGCAGCCCAGTCCCTTGTTGGGGGCGTGTGAGAGACAACCAATCAACGCTTCTCTCACATACTGATGTTTCTCTCCCTCTCTCCCTCACTTCCTCTCTTTAAAAATAAATAAGTAAAATCTTAAAAAATAAAAGAGAGACTTGCTGTGTGTTGTACAATGTAATCTCTTTATTTTTTTCCTCAGTAACCTGCAGTCAAGATCTTCATTACTCTTCAATGTGAATTTTGGCTTACTTTTCCCCAGAAATGTCAATATACTAAGCTGGAGCTTAACAAAGCATGGGACAATCAACAAGAAATACCTGCATGTGGATTACAGAATTATTACACCATTTTTAGAAAGGGACACTAAAGTTATATAGCAAATAACAGAGGGAAACAATATTGTGGTCCTGACTTAACAGACCCCAAACTCGTTTCCCACCTAAACATTTATTAGGTTTATTTTTCCAGTGTGAGAATAGAGGAGGTTTTATTTTCTGTATTATCATCTTCAGAGGAACCTCCCACACTACCTAATGGCAGGTGGTGGTCCAAAGGGATGCCTTACAGAAATGTGGCCAGGATTCCAGGACTAATTTTCTCTTTGGAGAAAGAAGCAAGAGAGTTCAGCCAAGTCATCCTCTTGCCAAAATTACTCCTTAGGTGAAATTATGACTCATTTGGAATCTTTATTAATTAATTTGATGGGGGAACAGCCGGATTGATGTTATCTAGGCAGAAACATAAAGGTGGCTTATGCTTCAGCCAGAAATCAGAAGAGGAGTAGAAGGAAGTTTAAAACTGGCAAAATCCTGCAGCAATCTCTCAGTCTTTTGCCAAGGGCTTTGTTTCTGGCCAAAATTGTAATATATTTAACGGTATTTGCATATCTCTTCAAATAATATATGTGTATATATGTGTACACACACAAAGGATTACATGGAAAACATACCGTTTTATAACTGTACTACTAGGCCAAGATTTAGTACCTTATAATTTTCTGCAGCTGAGCAGGAGGGGAAAAAATTCTAAAGCCTGGCACTAAAATTTGCTTTCCAGTTCCAAATAACAGTTTTAAATCTTAAGACTTAAAAAGCAACAGATTCAAAAAGGAATTTATATACATAATTAACTAAGTTTCCAAGTGATAGTACACTTGGTGAATTGAAACAAGAATGAAAAATGATGAGGAACTTACCGACAGCTAAATTAAAATAGGATTTTGCAAACACTGTCATATAATTCAAAATTATATTTATAGAAATAATTCTTTTGTACACTTCATGCAAAACATTCTAAGCAATAATGCTGCCTAAATTATTTCTCATAGGCAGATACTGAAAGTTAGTGGCTCTTAACCAAAACTTGAAGTTGGGAGAAGTCTTGCACAATATCTAGTCCAGCTCATCATATTAAAGATGAAGAAATTGAAACCCAGAGAGGATTGTTAATGAGTTCAAGATTATTATTAATTTTTTTTGTGCCTAGCCTTATAATTTGTGGATGAAAAAAGGGGACACATACTAAATCTGACAAGCTCACAGGAGGCCTACATAGTGGCCTTACAAACTCAGAGACCTGAAGTAACCACATAGAATGGTCTGAAATTCCAATTTCCTAATGAAAAGCAAGTCATGGCAAGTGGTTGTGTTCTAACCTGGTATCCTAACTGAGCCTGTCTATTGACCTTTTTTAAAAAAGATTTTATTATTTTTAGAGAGAGGGGAAAGGAGAGAGAAAGAGAGGGAGAGAAACATCAATGTGTAGTTGCCTTTCACGCACCCCCAACTGGGGACCTGGCCCACAACCCAGGCATGTGCCCTGACTGGGACTTGAACCAGCGATCCTTGATTTGCAGGCTGGCCCTCAATTCACTGAGCCACACTAGCCAGTGCTATCACCTTTTGCATCTACAATAATATACCTTTGGAATGTCAGGGTAATTTCCTTCCTGCCCCCCACCCCACCCCTCATCATACCAGCTCAGAATACAAAACCCCTCATTGTTACTGTTATGTTAATTGTTAACTGTCCTATACTCACAAATGTAAAAGAAGTATGTGTCTGTTCCTTTTACTTTTTTTATCCAATCCTGGAGATCCCCTGTTTGCTTTCTTGTACCGCCCTCCTCTATCACCAGTTGATTCCATTTAACCCCTTACACCTCCTCCTTTGATTGTACTGTATAAAATAAGATGCAAAATTGCTATTCTCTGGAGCAGTTTCTCAATCCATTGAGATTTTTTTTCCTGTCAATTGTTATAAGTGTGGCTCAAATAAACTCATGAAAATTCTCTACAGGTTTAAATGTTGCTTATGTTGGCAAATTTATCCCTCTATCCTTACTGTTTTTATTTAAGAATTTTCTTAATTATGGAAGTAAATTAGAGGAGAAATGAACACAAGTGGCAAAGAATGATCTCAGGATCCTAAACAAAATTATTTCCCTATATCATTAAGCATATTTAACACAAGCTAGACTCTTTCCACATACAGGTTTATCTTTGCCTGGCACATAGCAGAGTCTCAATATTATCTGAATGAGCAAATTCTTCCAGACTGAAAAAAAAAAAAAGGAAAGAGGACAAAGTATACCCAGCATACAGGTTCATTGAGGAAAGCTCTTTCTGTACTCCACACCCCAGGTAGTCCCCCTGTTGGACCTCAGGATGGCTCTAAACAACCCAGAGACTTGCAGGGACACCTAACTCTTGGCCTTTTTTTGAAAAAGATTTTATTAATTTTTAGAGAAGGGGGAAGGAAGGGAGAAAGATAGGGAAAGAAATATCAGTGTGTGGTTGTCTCTCACATACCCCCTACTGGGGACCTGGCTTGCTACCCAGGCACATGCCCTGACTAGGAATTGAACTGGCAACCTTTTGGTTTCCAGGCCAACATTCAACCCACTGAGCCACACCAGTCAGGGTGAACTCTTAGTTTTTATCTACCTGTCTCTGTAGATGAGGAACCAGTGGACAGTGCCTCAAGATATCTTTTCTGGGGTGCACACTCGCCAATGGGGAGAAATTTGATTCTGAGTCTGATAGGGGACTCAAATGTTGGAAAAATTTTAGTTTCAGATAATAGCTAATAGGCTTAGTAATCAAGGCGTGTAGAAAGCTATTGTTTCAGGAACTGAAGGTTTGCCCCACGTTGACCCCTGAAGACCATAAGCAGTTCCACCTTTGTGTCTAGGAGGGCTGCAAGCAATCAAGATGGTATCTGAGCAGTTGTGCTTCAGGGAGAGATGTCCACTCACAGCCCTGGGGACACAGATAAAGACTGGACTCAGATAAAGACCACAGCTCACCCCAGAGATGGAAGAATGCTGCAACTCTTATCTGATTAACTTTTTCCCTGCATTCCAAACCCCTTGCCTACACTCTTCTTCTACTTATAAAAAGAATTGGTTTAAAATGGAATTTAAGATGGTCTGTTAGGGTACAAATGTTCTGTCTTCTCAGATCACATGCCATCTGAATAAAGCACCCATCAAGATTGAATCCCTGCCCCTGCTTATGGGGTCTGGTAGTGACAGGCAACTCAAACACCAGCTTTTTGGTTTTAACTCCTTAAAAAAAAAGCAAATCTTTTGCAACACAGCCTGGCCCTAGTGTTAATTGGGTGATGGAGCCCTGGCCGAGTGCGCCAAAAGGTTGTAGGTTCTATTCCTGGTCAGGGCACATGCCTAGGTTGCAGGTTCAATTCCCAGTTGGGGCTTGTATGGGAGGCAAAGGATAGATGTCTCTCTCACATCGTTGTTTCTCTCTCTGTCCCTCTCTCAAATCAATAAACATATCCTCAGGTGAGAATAAAAAAAAGAGAGCCCTGGCTGGTGTGGCTCACTTGATTGAAGCACTGTCCCCTAAACCAAAAAGTTGTGGGTTCAATTCCCAGTCAGGGCACATACTTGGGTGGTAGGTTCATTCCCCAGTCGTGTCCATGCAAGAAGCAACTGATTGATGTTTCACTCCCTCTCTTTCTCCCTTCCCCACTCTCTAAAATCAATAAGCACGTCCTCAGGTGAAGATCTTAAAAAATGAGGCAATGGAGAATTTTGGCCAGTTAACAGCATCATTCATTTTAACATTACTTGTAGCTAGTCCTGTTTTGCAGTTTCCAAAGGACATGGACAGAGGTTCCATACATACTAGTGAAACCAGAAAAGCAGAGCTCGTGCTACCTGTCACTACCAGATTCCATAAGCAGAGACAGGGATTGAATCTTTACGGGCACCTTATTCATATGGCTGGCAATCTGAGAAGAAGGCGTTAACAGACTGTCTTAAATTCCATTTTAAACCACCCTTTTTTATAAGGAGGAGAAAGGTATAGGCAAGGGGTTTGGAATTCAGGGAAAAAGTTACCCAGATAAAACCTGCAGCTTTCTTTCATCTGTGCCCTGGGCGGTGGTCTTTACCTGTATCCTGGGCAGTGGGTGGTCTCACCCTGGAGTACAATAACTCAGATACCATCTTGATCGCTTATGGTCCTCCTGAGGCACAAAGGTAGAACTGCTTACAGCCTCCCAGAGCCAACGCGGGGCAAACCTTGAGTTCCTGACAGAATAGCTTTCCACATGTATCGATTACTAAGCTTATTAGTTATTACCTAAAACTAAAATTTTTCCCACATTTGAGTCCCCCATCACAAGCCTTTATGGCTCTCAGAGACAGCCCTGTAAACTACCTGTACACTAGAAAAATGTACCCAGATGGAAAGAAACATTCTAAAAAAATGGGTGGATGGGTTTGTCAGTCTTCTGCCAACATTTGGGTGGCAACTCAATTCTTGACATACTAAAAACTGTCTTTACAGGGCCAGAGGTATAGCTTCAGAAACAATTCAAAGCCCATCAAATCGTTTACCTTCCCAAAACCTTCACTATTCACTTCAGAAGGCTTATAGATAATTGGCCTTATAAAACCAAAGTCCTTCCAGGGGCAGTTTGCTTTTTTTCCCTGTACTTTTGAGATATAAATAATTGGTCTTCTTTTTTGGACCATCTTTTAAAATGCAAATTTCTGGGAGGTAAATCTTATTAAAAGGGGAAAACCTTAGCCATCTGAACAGAATAAAAATTATTGAG
Source organism: Pteronotus mesoamericanus (assembly GCF_021234165.1). Taxonomy (NCBI): domain Eukaryota; kingdom Metazoa; phylum Chordata; class Mammalia; order Chiroptera; family Mormoopidae; genus Pteronotus; species Pteronotus mesoamericanus. The sequence continues at coordinate 31,821,469 of NW_026555078.1, forward strand.
TCTCTAGATATTTTGAAATAACATGAAATACTGAAACATCAATTGGTAGACAAGTCTTAAGTTCACCTAACTTTTGGCTTCTTATTACAGAGAAGCTAGAAAATAGATTTGGAATTGTTAATGAATGTCTTACACTTTATTAAAAACATGTCTCTTAAAAGTGTGAGTGTGTTTGCCAGTGGAGGATCCTATATTTCTAGAAGTTATGAAATGTATTTGCCAATCTAAAGGATGTTAATTGCTTCCTTTTTCGTTGTCACTAAAAATTAAGGTTTCTTGAGAAAATAAAGCAACTCATAAAGTACCTGACAAGTGCAGAAAAGGCCAGCATACCTGAGGAGAGCAAGAGGAGATGGGCCCAACTGAAGTCAGTGGTGGCTTAGCGTCCGCGGCAGCGGCTGCTCAGCTTCTCCCTCCTCTGGTCTAAGGGAGGGATACATTATTACACGTTACTTTTTTAACTTGAGGAAGGGAAAAAGAAAAAGAGACTTCCCAACATTTCAACCATTCAGATACAAATTTTAAGCTTTGTAATAATATCTCACTATTTATAATATCCTTCTCTTAAGTTGTCAAAAGCAAAACTGTTGAGTTTACAATGACTCTCCTTCCTCAGACACCAATACAGGCAGTGCTCAATTTGCACCATAGTGTGGAAGTATAAAAATAACTACCCAAGCTCAAACTCTGCATCACATTCTTAATAACCAATGGGGAATATTTCAGCTGTTCCATGACCTTTAAATTTTTTGTCAAAACATTAAAAACTCTTTGTTAGTTATAATGCCTAGGGAAATTAAAGAAATGGTACAACTAATATTTATATATCACTCTATAATTGAAAATATTAGACTCATTGGGGATTAAAGTGTTTTCTTTGTTAAAAAACTATCAAAAAATTAAAGTTTCTAAGACATAAAAATTCTAATGAAGCTGGAAAGGAACAGTAGTGTTTTTGTAATAGATGATAAAAAGTATGGAGATAATTTTTTGAAAGAAAAGGAAGAATGTGAGTTGTTCCAAAGCTGATTATTTGTGAATGGATATGAAGAATTAAACTAAAGGGATGAGGAAAGTTGTAGAAGTTTTGTGAAGAGAAATCTTGAGAATAATGAACTTAATTAAGTAAATTAATTTAAATATCAAAAGTAAGCTACTATAGAGTTGGAGTTTGGTTCTTTTTCACTCTGTTAAAAGGACAAAGGTTTACCTTTTGCTTTCCAGATATAAGGAGGCATTTTTTTTCTTAAAGTATTTATATTTTCTCCCTATATGATCCCTCCAGAAGTTGGAAACTCTTAATGAGTATTATTATTCTCATGCCAATTGTTTGTTTGCATAAATCCAATAAGAATCTGTTGTCTTTATAAAAGGACACATAAAACAAGTTTCCAATGGTGGTTTTATTAACCAAGACTTTGACTAGAATGTCATATTTGAGAGAGATATGCCTATACTCTGGATGTCATCAGAAAACTTTAAAGAATTAATATTGATTTTGAAAGCTGATAAAAGCCTTTTGGAAAAACAGCCTGGTACCCTGCCTCTTTACATGGTCCACGGCGGTCTTTCCAGGAAAGGAATGAAGGTTGCTTTCCTGGGAGATGGCAAAGAAAGAACCTCAGGACATTTCTGGGGACCTCAAGAACTTGAGGGATTTACCCAAACCTATTGGTATTGCAAGCAAAGCCTGATGGCATTCATGTGGCTTGGCCTCTTCACCCTGAGAGGCTAATTAAAGCCAGCTTGGAAACTATTGTTAGGTAGCCGAGGTGGCTAAGAGAGGAACAGGAGCCAAAAAGGTCCAAATAAGGGCTTTTATTTGAGGTGGGACACTGTGCTCAGGCAGGCTGAGTCCAAGCAGACTGCAGCAGCAAGCGAAAGGGTAGAAGGGTTTTTAAGGGTGTGTAGCAGACGCCTGTATAGGGTCAGTCACCCTGCTGACCTACCCCAGGTGTCCAGGGTTAGGTGTTTACAAGACAGCGTCCGCTGGTCAGGGGTGGCTGATTCGGTGACAGAAAGTCTGGGAGATTTATGGGCCTTGTTTCTGGGAAAAGCTCAAGGGAGAGGGGAAGGGCAGTGACGATTCAGTCAGTTTCCAGCAGGAGGCCAGTGGCTGTGCCTCAGTTGCTTCTGATAATAGAGAACCTCGTTGTCAGGTGTTCGGCTGGTGACTCATACCTTCTTTGTTCCAGCATGGGGGATGGCTTAGGTCCTCCATGTCCCAGTACATTCCAACACTTATGAAATTCCAGCAAAGCAAATTTAAGAGAGCTCATATGATCAATTACTATTCTTGTGCTTATGTGAATAATGAGGCCAAATTGAAACTAGACTTAATACTATAAATAAATTTGTCTTAATTTGGCTCTTTGATAAAAATGAGGGTGATTTTAGGAGAAATTGTGTTTTATATAGGATCTATAATACACAGTTGTGGATATTACACTTTAGTTCAGTTAATTGTCTTCAGGGTGCTATTTTTCATCTATATGAACTGAACTAGATCCTGAATTTTTCTGGTTTTCTTAAACATTTGGATACAACCCTTCAAAATAATGTTTGATGTTTCTCCTCTCTTTTAATTTCAAACTGGCACTGTGTAAACCGTGCAGAATTACCTGAGCATCTGATGACATAACCAGAGATACTACTTGTTGATCAGAACAAACAACATCTAAAATTTAGGCAAACCAGCCTTGGGAGCCCCCAAGTACGTATGTGGTATGTAAGAAACCACATACATCCAGACTGATAGAGGGGCAGAGATGTGGAACAGGCTGGACCTACGTTCATGTGTGGTGCATAAAAATTCAGGAGGGGTATCTCGGGAGTAACAAGTCCCAGCCCCACACCAGGCCCCCAAGCCCAGGGTACCAGGGCCAGGAATGTAAGTCTCCATAACTTCTGGGATTGAGTTAGTGGAAGAAACTTCTGGAGTCCAAAGCAGTTCCTCTTGAAGAACCCCTACACTGACTTACTCAGACTCACTCCCTCTGAGCTCCAGCACCAGGGGTAGCAGCTTGAAAGGCACTAGGGGCATATAGGGAGGGACTGAAGTGTCTGGTGTCAAGGCAAGAGCTGGAGGACAGCTTTCCTTTAGACAGAGAGGAAGGCAGAGGCCATTGTTTTTTTTTCTGAACCCTCCTGCCACAGAGCCACAGAGCTGGCAGGGGTGTGCCATACCTGAGACTACATCAACCTGGCTCACACTGTTTGCCCCACCCTGAAGATACCCAGCAGCTCTGTCCCACCCACCTTACAGGCCCACACAAGCTGTTAATAGCAGCTTTTCTTTATGAATGGCTGGTCCTGGCTCATGCTTCACAACCTCTTAAATCCTCTCAAACTAGCAAGAGCAGACCTCAGAGAGCTCCCAGTACCCATACCTTTTGCTAAGTGGCCCCAGGCCCAGCACTAGCAGCAGCCACTTAAGTTTACAGCTTGGCTTCCCCTAGGAACCTCCAAACCCAGCACAAGTAGCAGCCATCTGCAGATTGCTTTATAGTTCATATAGGGTGGCCTCAGGAAAAACGCAGGTGGGGGCTAACCTTGGAATGCACCACCTGGGAAACCCCAGAGCCTGTCCACCCGGTGGACAGTTACAGACCACCTAAGAGCACCACCACCTTTCCCCTGCGCGGCTGATCCTCCACGGAGAGCAGAGGTTGGTGGTCAGTGATCATAACCAGTCCTTGCAGCTGAGCTGCCTGGGTAAATCCCTCCCATTGACCTGCCAACAGCAATCAAATCTCAATGACAAGAAGAGGGAGTGCTCAGCCCACATGTAGGGCAACTTGAGTACCCAGCTTGGGTGACAGGGGAGACTGTGCCACTGGATTCTACAGAACACCTGCTACATTAGGCCATGCTAGGTAGGGAGTCATAGCAGTTGTACCTAATACACAGAAACAAACAAAGGGAGGCTGTCAAAACAAGGAGACAAAGAAACATGGCTTAAATGAAAGAACAGATCAAAACTCCAGAAAAAGAGCTAAACAAAATGGAGATAAGCAGTCTATTAGATGCAGAGTCCAAAACACTAATTATAAGGTTGCCCTGGAAACTTAGTGAGGACCTCAACAGCATAAAAAAGATCCAGTCAGAAACAAAGGATACACTAATTGAAATAAAGAACAATTTACAAGGAAACAACAGTAGAATGGATGAAGCCTAGAATAAAATCAATGATTTGGAATATAAAGAATCATAAAACAACCAATCAGAACAACAAGAAGGGGAAAAAATTCCCAAAAAACAAGAATAGTGTAAGCTGCCTCCAGGAAAACTTCAAGAGGTCCAACGTTCACATCATAGGGGTGCCAGAAGGAGAAAAGATAGAGCAAGAAATTGAAAATCTATTTTAAAAAGTAATAAAAGAAAACTACTCTAATTTGGTGAAGGATATAGACATTCAAGTTGAGGAAGCATAGAGTGTCTCAAACAAAATGGATGCGAAGAGGCCCACTCCAAGACACATCATAATTAAAATGCCACAGGTTAAAGACAAAGAGAGAATCTTAAAAGCAGCAAGAGAAAAGAAGTTAGTTACCTACAGAGGAGTTCCCATAAGACTGTCAGCTGATTTCTGAAAAGAAACTTTGCAGGCTAGAAAGGATTGGCAAGAAATATTCAAAGTCACGAAAAGCAGGGATTGCTGCTTTTGAAAAGTCAAGATTGCTCTACCGAGCAAAAATGTCATTTAAAATCGAAGAGCAGATAGAGAGCTTTCCAGACAAGAAAACACTAAAGGAGTTCATCATCACCAAACTATTGTTATATGAATTTAAGGGATTTATTTATGAAAAAGAAGATCAAAACTAGAACAACAAAATAACAATAAATACATATCTATCAACAATTTAATCTAAAAAAACAAACAAGGAGAACAGAGACAATCATGGATACAGAGAGGTTGTTGATGGTTGCCAGATGGGAGGGAGTTTGGGGGCATAGGTGAAGAGGTGAGGGTATTAAGAAGTACAAGAAGGTAGTTACAGAATAGCCATGGGCTGTAAAGTACAGAGCAGGAAATGGAGTAGCCAAAGAACTTGAACTCATGACCCTTGGACAGGAACAATTATGTGGTGATTGCCTGAGGGAGTGGGGGATGCTGGGTAGAAAGGGGCAAAGGGGATAAATTGGGACAACTATATTAGCTTAATCAATAAAATATAATTTAAAAAAATAAATAAAAATAAAACAAAAATACACTGCATTTCCAACAATAAACAGGAGCAAGCTACCTTTCAAGCAAGCCCAACAATACTGGGACAGTAGTTCTATCTTGCACACTAACTTCGTTGAATGAATGAAAACATAGTCTTACATGTGCTTTACTTCATTCTTCTGTGTTGTCAACTGCTATATAAAGATCAAAGTGGGGGCAGGACAGTCCTATCACTATTTAAAAATGAGATTCAAAAGCCTTAAGGCAAACTGTTGTTTGAAATCCTCTCTAGCTACTCAATTGACTTATTGGACAACAAAAGAAAATGAACTGAAGTTTGTGGTTGTGTCTATCAAAATAAGTGAGGCAAGAAATAAGAACTAGCTTTTCAAAATGAAGTCAAATCTTCAAAAGCAATAGGAAGATCTAAACCAAAAATTAAAAGCTGTAACATCAAACAAAAACAAAACCGACTATAGTTTCATGAATTACAAAAATAAACAAAAGGAAGTGGCATACAATGGTTTATATACACTGTTTAACTCACATTTTGCAACTGGAAAATGTAGGTTAAACAGTGCGTTAAATCAGCTTCCAGAGAGGAAGTGCCAACCAAATGAAGCTTTTATCATCAAAGCCCAAAGCAGGCTCATGATAGCAAGGTTTCTGAACTCAGATCAAAGAGAGAATCCCCAGAGAAACAAGGTGTTGGACACTCCTTATATCATGAAAATGAATGTATCAGAGGAGACATGGGGAAAATAAAGATAAAGATGACAGTGATAACCTATTGAGAAATATAATTTAATGGGAAATATTTGGCTCTTGATACTCAATGTACTTGCTTTTGTGAAATTAAAAGAGAGGAGAAAGAAAAACAAAAAACACAAGGCAAGGCAAAACAGAATGTAGACGAATAGTCACTATGGCCATATTCTGATTTGTATGGTACCTCTAGCATTTCTAGCTTAAATTTTATGAAACCTTCTTGAATCTGATTCAGAAACATTACATTTTGTTCATCGCTGGGAGTTTGTGTGTGTTCTTTCAAATGCTCTGTAAACCATCGAGAATTGACTAACACACTATAGATAGCCAAAAGGATAATCTTTTGAAAAGGAAATTTACCCTTTTGTAAGATTGAAATTTAGAAGCCCCACTGAATACTTTGATTCAGAAAACAATGGTATCAAAAGGTAAACCAATAGTTTCATTAGGAGAACTTGTCTGGGTATTTTAAATGCTAAGGCTGGAACCACAATTCTTTACACCAGTGCTTCTCAAACTCCCTGTGATAAGGGACCAGGTTTTTTTTCTAACCTGTTGCAGAACGATACTTAAGTAAAATACAATAAAAATTTATTACTGCACTCTAGAGAATGTAATAATAAAACAAAGACATACTAATCATGAGAAACATCAGATAAATCTTAAGGGGCATTCTACAAAATATCTGACCAGTTCTCCTTAAAAACAAGCAAAGTCTGAAAAACTGTTACAGCCAAAAGGAGCCTAAGGAGACATAAAAACTGAATGTAATGTGATGTCCTGGATGGGATTCTGAAAGTGAAAAAGGACATTATATAAAAATGAAGAAAATCTGAATGAAATATGGACTTTGTTAATAACAATGTGTCTATATTGGTTCATTAATTGTAACAGATGTACCACACTAATGTAAGATGATAATAACGGGGAAAGTGGGTGTGCAGCAGACAGGAACACTCTGTACCACTTCATAAATTTTCTGTAAGTGTTCTAAAATAAAAAAAATACTTAAAATTTTTTAAAAACCAAAGACATACAAAATACAACACCCCCAAATTTTAAATGATTATGTCTAACAGACATAAAGTTACTCTCTCAAATCCCTAAATGCTATAAAAACTTCCTAAATTCTTACTGCCAACTTCTGTCCTTACCTCATTATACACTAGTAATGAACAGTTAATGGACTGGCACTAGTCCATGGACCACACTTGGTGAAGTGTCCATTGGGTATATAGCCAATGAGAAAAACCAGGATAATGAACCGAGCTTTCCATAAAGCTAATTTAATTTGATATAAAAGACCACCATTCTATGTTCCAAGATTATCTCCTTTCCATATATTTAGTGGTGTGTGTGAGAAAGAGAGAGAGAGAAAGAGAAACAATAGATAGAATAGGGCATAATTGTCTTTATTTGGATGTTTGTGTCTATAAATTATTGAAGAATGGCTTAAAGAATAAAGATATCTATCATTTTTCGTATAAGAAGCCTGTCCTTAAAGGAGTTCCAAGGTTGAGAAATTTTGGTGATGTATTTCCAACAATATTCCTTTCATCTTCCCGCTGTGCCATCTTCAGTGTGTTAGTTTGGCCTTTAAACTGTCTTTCTTCATGGTTCCAAGATGGCTGCCCCAGGTGCAGTTGTCCTATGAAAACAGTGATGTTCAAAAAAAAAAAAAAAAGATGCCAGCTTGGGTGGGTCGCCCACATGGTTAGAGCATGGTTCCAATACACCAAGGTTGTGGGTTCCATCCCCGGTCAGGGCACATACAAGAATTAACCAATGAATGCATAAATAAGTTGAAAACCGATCATGTGTCTCTCTTTCTCTTTCTCTTTCAAATCAATCAATAAGAGATTAATAAACAAACAAATAGGCTATCAGTGGTGATTTACCAAGAAACCAAAGAAGCTTAAGCTTTAGAACACTTGACTTTCAGAGGCTCACTCCTTCCAAAGCCCTGGAGAGGACCCTAGCAATGCATTCACCTGGTCGTATAATTTTGTAAACTGTGAATTAGCAAAGATAATTTTAAACCTTTTTCTTAAAGAGAGCCCCTAAATTGTATAAGCTTCAAGCTCCACAACCTGGATCCTACCCTGAGGAATACTCATTCTTCATGTATCTCTTTTTCTAGGGGGAAGAAAACCTCTCCCAAAACTCTTGCATTGTATCCTACTGGCTAAAACTTAAGTCAAGGCTCACTCTTAAATCATTGACTATGGGGTTGGGATTACATAATTGGCTTAAACTAATTAAGATTCACCCCTCGCTGCAGGGGAAGGGGCCAGTTAACCTCAGGCCCTGGCTCCTGGATACCTGAACAGGATTGGGATTCCGAAAATAAGAAGAATAGCGTGAGTCAGTCACTTCCCTGGTTTCTTCAGAGGCTTCCCAATCAGATTCTTTTCCTTGTAACTTCCTTGGCCTGAGCAATCACCTCTCACATACATGGTTCCCTTACTTTTTCTACAGCCTCTGGAAACTTGGTGATTTCTTCAGAATCTTTGCTAGGCACTTATCACCCCTCCACAATGCTTCGTTGGTCAATACGTGAGACAGGTACCCGCACCTCTTTCAATCTCTCACGTCAAAGTCTTGAGAAACATTTAGGCAGATTTAGCCCCACTAAGCTTTTATTTGCTTCTGGCCAGCCCCACTCTCATCTCTTAGATTTCTGGAACAGAGCCTCTTTCACCAGGCGTGGGTGAGGGGCATCCACCCGCTAGCTCCATCCCATGGTGGCAGCTGGGCAATCCACACAGTTCTCTCCAATCCTCTCTCTCTCCACTTGTCTATACTCTCAGTGTGGGTGAATGGTTTAAGAGCCATTTAACCCTCTGCTATTTCAACTTAAGTTAATCAAAATTAAATAAAATTAAAACTTCAATCCTACTAACCATATATCAAACTCTCAAATAACTACATGAACTACATGTAGTTAGTGGCTATCATGTTGGAAAGCACAAATATAGAATATTTCCATCTTTGTAGAAGGTGTTGGTGATTCTTGAAGACCTACTTTAAAGTTTATGCATGGTGGTTCGTCTCAGAACTTTTGGTATTTGAAACTTATCATACCTTAAAGCCTAAAACAAAACTTAATCAACCATTATCCATACATTAAAAAATGTGAGATGTATTAATATAATTAAATATGATTTTTCCATTAATTTCATTTCATGAATAATAATCATTACATTCTTAAAATTGTAAATATTTACAAGGATTACTTCAGTCAGTTTGCTTCAGCTTACATTCAATTAATGCAGTATAATTTGTCTCAGGAAGCATATTTTCATATCATTTGATGGTGCTTATATTTGTTGAGTTTGCATTTTTTGAAATTCCTTTGTTATATTTTATGTCCAAGTCACAAAAATGAAATAGTAGCTTAAAGGTTCATGAAGTATAAATATAGAAAGGAAAACAATAATATAAATATTATAATTGAGAACAACAGCATAAATGTAAAAAGTCAGCAGAAATTCAGAACGAATATAGAATGTGAGCCTCTTCATGCAGAGATAAATGAATCTGAACAATTCTGATTTTCAACAAGTAACCAAAGATGAAAAGTGCGAACAGGAAATACCATGAGTTTTTGAAACTAATTGTTACTCATTCATCAATCTATTCTCCTCTAGTTCTCAGTGTGTTGTCTACTTTGAAATGTTGTCAAATAATAGCATGAATCCTTTGTGTAATATTCAAATAAATGATCATGACCACTCAGGTGAACCAATCTCTGTTCTTTCCCCAAACAAACGGAAAATAATGCTCTCCAACATGAAAGTGATAAAATTTGCTGCTAGGTGGAAACAATGAGTATCACTCATTCTTATGAGTTATTAAAAGTAGATACATGTTGTGGTATTGCTGAACAATAGTTGCAAAGCAAATGATAAGAATCATATTTAGAAAGAAGACAGAAAAAAGCTACTGGCAAAGTCCTTAGTGAATGACTCTACTGCAGACCTTAATAATAATGGCATGCTAGGTGGAAGATAGTTGCTATCAGTTGTGCATAGTAGTACTTCACAGTGGGAGGAAATCATTCATGAATATCAGTTCTTAGCATATTGTGATATAGCATGTGCGTGAGAAGTTCTGGATGACTTTTTGTTTTCCTTATGCCTGAAAATCCATGCTAATCATTTGCTTGGTTACCCAAAGTTCTGTGAGTCATAATTTTAATAGGAAAACATGTGCTGATATCAGCGCTGACCAGGCAGGTATGTAGCAAGAATGATATTCAAATAAAAGGGGCTGTACCTGAAGCCAATCAACAGTTATTCAGAGAAAACAGTAGGCAGTACACACACACACACCCTACGTACACCTGCTGGTCTGTTTCTCTGGAGAAAGTAGACTACTTACAACCTCTTTGGTGACTTCTGCAAAGGCAGATCCCATGCCCTGGGGTATGGCATTTGTCCCGGTCTAGAAGTGACAGGAGGAGCCAGAACTCTCAGGCGCATGGGTACTTGGCCTGGATGCAGAATGGCAACAACAGAAGTGACCCAGCATTGCTAGTGATAGGCTGATAAGACACAGGAAACAGGGCCATGTGGGCCACAGTAGAGTTGGGTGGCTTTTGTTGTGGGTAAGCGTTCAGGATGTCACATCCAGGAAATCTCAGGAGGAGCAAAAGATGTGTCTGAAATTGACTTGAATCTAACTTCAGGCACAAATTATGTAAATTTTTAATGTTGAGAGTAAAATATCAGGATTTCTTCAGAAGATAAGACAGTTGGCTCAATTACAAAGACCTTAAATTTTCACTAACTGTTAATGATTCTTCAGACACCAGGGAGATAAATCAATGATGTAATATTTAGCATATTTTAAATCACTTTCAAAAGCTGCAACAGTGAATCAATTACTTCCAGAATCTACTATAACCAAAGAATGAATTAAGAATTTGTTTATCCGCTCTCCTAGCCCAACATGTTCAAACTTCAGTGTTTGAGGGGGATGTGCCACAGTCTTGGCATCTGACGGAGCCCTAAAAATAGTTTTCTATTTCTGCATATCAGACTGCCCAAAACTCAGTGGCTTAAAACAACAATAATCACTAATTTATTTACAGTTCAGCAATTTGGGCAGGTTGTGGTTGGGACAGTTTAGCTTTGAGTCATTGGGCTCAGAGGGCTTGCTCATGGGCTAGACTATCTGAAATGGCCTTATTCACGTGGTTGACAGTAGGTTCTTGCTGTTGGCTGGGGACATAGCTGAGGCTGCCCCTGAGACACCTCAGGTCTCCTCCACGTGGCTAGCTTGAACTTCTCAGAGAATGATGGCTGTGTTCCAAGAAGGAGCATTTTGGAGGGGCAAAACCAGAAGCTGCAAGGCTTCTTGAGGCCCAGGGCCACAAGAAGCCTCCTGTGCAAAGCAAGTCACAGGCCAGCCCAGACTGAGTGTGGTAGGCAGGATTCCAGGATGCCTACCTTGGTCTTCACCCCCAGCATTGCTCCCATGATGATGTTGCACGGTAAAGAGAATTTGTTACATGGCAAGGGATTTGTAGATTAACATTACTGGTTAAAATTTACTGATTAAGATTACTAATCAATTGACCTAAAGATAAAGCTGTTATCCCGGTGGGCCTGACCTAATTACATGAACCCTTTAAAAGCAAAGAATTTTCTCCATCTGGTAACAGAAGGGAAAGTCAGAAAGATTGAAAGCACAAAAGAGATTCAATGAGAGGGATGTTCGCCAATGCTGAGATGGGGGGACACATGGAAAGGGCCTGAGCGTGAGCTCTAGGAACTAAAAGTGGTCCCTAGACAATAGATAGCAAGACAACGGGACCTCAGTCCTACAACCAAAAAGAAATGAATTCTGCCAATAGTTTAAGAGGACTTTGAAATGAATCTTTATTTGGCAGAACCTCTAAATAAAGACATCATTGGCCCATGCCTTGATTTCAACTTTGTGAGACCCTGAGCAGAGCACCAGCTAAAATATGATGGACTTTTGACACAAAGAGACTCTGAGATAATAAATGTGTGCTGTGTTAAGCTGCAGTTTGTGGTGATTTGTTACATAGCAAGAGGGAGCTAACACATAGGAGAGGGAGGATGGAACAGACCTGGCCTCCTGAAGAGAGGAGTAGCAAAGGCGCGCTGCAAATGGCTGTGGGGTGTGGCATGGTGTTTGAAAATATGGGGTCCACATCGATCCAAACAGTCGTTGGAATTATCTGAAAGAAAACCTAACACCTGATGCTGTTCTCAGCAACTTAACATTGTGAGTTTCCATTTTCTAATTGAGTAGAAATAAATAGGAAGAAACCCATGTGACCTACAGCTTAAGTTATCCATTATCACGATGCCTCGACTGAAATTGCATACAACATCATCTCTGTTACAAATCTAAAATGATCATCATAAATTTCAAATATAACTTTTTATTAGTGAACAATCTTTTAAAATTTTTCACCTAAAATGTTCCTGGTCGTCTTTTTACAAATTGATTTGAATTTTAACTGCATTTTAGTCAGGAATTGTGGTGCCAATTCTTTTTTTTTTTTAAGAATTTATTTATTTATTTTTAGAGAGTAGGGAAGGGACGAGAGAGAGAGAGAGAGAGAGAGAGAGAGAGAGAGAAACTTCAATGTGCAGGAGATACATTGATCAGTTGCCTCTTGCGCTCCCCTAAAACCCGGCCTGCGACACAAGCATGTGCTCTGATGGGAATCAAACTGGCAGCCTTTCTGTTCACAGGCCGGCACTCAATCCACTGAGCCACACCAGCCAGGACTGAATTCTTTAAAATGTATTGTGACTTGAATTGTGGATCATTAGAGTCAAATATCATAAGGTTCTGTGCGGCATGAAAAGAATGTGTATCCTCCAATTGTTTTATAAGGTTTTATATATGTCCATTAGATTGAGCTTATTAATTGTCTTACTCAAAATTTATTTATCTTTACTGATATTTTCATCCATTTGATCTATTCATAACTGGGTGAGTGAGCTAAACTTCCCAGTATGATGAGGGATATCTACTTCTTTTTGTAGTTCTATCGATTTTTGATTCATATATTTTGAAATTATATTATTAAGGGCATTCGACTTTAGAATTACTATAAACATCCTCTGGTCAACTTGTGTATGTGATATTATATATACATATGCATATATACATACATGTATAAATATACACGCATACATATATGTGCTTGTGGTAGCTAGCTTCTAAAATAGCCCCTATTATCCCTACATTGGTATTTACACCCTGTGTGGTCCTTCCACATTGTGTCAGGGTTGGTCTGTCCAACAGAATAGAGCACAAGTAATGGTATGTCACTTACGAAGTTAAGTTGTAAAAGAAGATGGTTTCCACTCTGGGTGTTCTCTTGCGCTTGCTCTTACTTCCTCTGTCATTACAGTCTCCCCAGGGAGCACGCCGCTGTGTGTTATCAACTGAATGGAGAGGCCCATGTGGCGCAGAACTAAAGCTTCTAGTCAGTTAACAGCCAGTGAGGAACTAAGACCTGCCAGCCACCACGGGAGTGAGCTTGGGAGGGGTTCTCCAGTCTTGAAATGACTGCAGCTTCATGAGAGACCCTGGTATAGAATCACCCAGCTAAGCCACTCCTCAATTCCTAATCCCATTTTTAATGAAACAGGGAAATACTAAAATTCCAAACAACTGCCATGAAGAATACTTGCCAAACACTTTAAAATTGATCAAAAATAATGGTGAACCTGGGAGCCTTGGACTTCAGGACTTTGTGTTTCTGAGAATAGGTGACAGTTCCAAAGAGTCTTTGATTAAAGCACCACAATCAAGGGACATGGGGGAGACCATAGGAGAAGCAGTCGGCACCCCGAGGGAGACACCGATTCTGCACTGTAAAGTGGCAGGGGTGGGGACAGCTGAAGGAGAGACCACGATAACAATAATTCGTACTGTCCATAGCCAGTCTAATAGCTGAGAGAGTTTAAGGGATTTCCCAGAGGTAGTTTAAGGGGTGTTACTGTGAGAATGCACACTCACTTCCTGAAGCTTGCGCTCGTGAACCCTTAGGAGAGAGGACGCAGGAGTTACAGGAAGCTGAAGACTGCCCGCCTTCACTCTTCTCTTTCTTCCTTCACGAATCTTCCCCTGTTGACATCAGAAATAAACCAGCCTAGACCCTCTGCCTGTATTCTTCAGAAAGAAAGAAAAGAGTAAAGCAATGTAATCAAACTTCAGATAAAGAGTATGTACAAAATAGGACTTATCCAAGGAAACAGGAAGGGTTCAGAAAACAATAGGGGTAGAAGGCAAGCCAGCAGAGCTGTGGGAAATAGTAGTTTAGTAAGAATGTAAACACATTACCAAAACAATACTATATGAGAAATGAAAGTGGAAAGAACACAAAACCATAATAAAGGACATAAATTACAGGCTGGTTTTTTTTTTGAAGAGATGAAATGGGGCAATGATATATTAAAAAAATTAGAGATGACAGATATAGAAGTCAAAACAGATGTGACAGGCACATAATTGATATTCCTGAAGAAAAGAATCCAACAAATTGAATTTTTATATTTTTCCCAAAAATTATAGAAGAAAAAATATTTCAAAATAAAGATTTGAATCTTCCGGACAAAAAACCATATGAACCAGGAAGAACCTAGATAAAATGCCCCAAACCAAGACATACCTTAGTGAGAGAAAAATGACACAGAGAAAAGCAAAAGCTATACACAAAGCCAAAAAGAAAAACTTACACGTAACAGAGAAAAATCAGGTGGTTCTCAGGCTTAGCCACAAAAACAACAACAAAAAATCATCTCTTCCAGAAGACAGAGAACAAAGCTTAGAGAGTTCCATAAGAAAGTGTGACCTACAAATTTATATTCAGTAAATTTGCTCTTCATATAAAAAGACAAAAAACAGACACTCTCCAGGATGAGAGGATTCAAACAAAACATCACCTGTGAGCTCTTCTCGAAAAACAAAACAAAACTCTTTGATGATAAAATCCAGCCATCCAAAGAAGGGTAGAATCAAAACAATGGATTCAGAAATGAAAGGGGCCCTGGGGAACCAGCTGGGTGAGTAAACCCTGGTGACACACTACCTGGGCTCCAGTCACATCTCTGTGTGACCTCAGAAAGTCCTTTATGGTCTCTGTACCTAAGCTTCCTCATTATAAAATTTAGAGGACCATAGCTGAACTTAAGATTTTTTAAGACTTCACTTGGCTGACATGTATAATGTGCCTAGAACAGTGCCTGGTACAGAAAAAGAGCTATGAGCTATATATGGAAGCTAATATTTTATTTTAGAAATAAGTCTGAACAACTATGAGACGTTGCTACATATCTGAATACGGGGTATCTCACCAAATTGCTGGGAAGGTTAGAAACCTTGAAGGCTTCACAGAGAAGAACATCTAAAATACTGCTACAAGCCTCATCTACTGAGGACAGCCTATTGCCATGCCCAAGAACCAGACACTGCAACTTATGACCCCAACACCCCAACACTGGACACTGTTGGCCGCCACTAACACTGCTGCCCCAGGGCTCCCAAAAGTGGATCTTGCGGCAATGGCCTTGACAGAGTGCACCTGCGGTGGGCCTCGATCCCACGTCCACAGCCAAGGTGCAAGGAAAACTGGGAAGTGAGTATCTGCTCTTGCAGCTTTGTGGTGGCAAGCGGGCTCTGCCTCCTACCCAGACTCATGTAGAGGAGAATTTCCCGTGCACAGTAAGAGGACTCAGATGCTGGGCAACTTAAAAGAATGGCGCATCTCCTCCACAGTAAAATAGGGCAATATTACCTACATTAAGAGTGTGACCCTATACACAAAACACCAAAGTGCAAATGCTCGGCAACTGTGGACAAGTTAATTAAGTTTTAGGAGCTTCGGTTTCATCTGTAAATGGAGATAATAATAGTACCACTCTCGCAAGTGCTATCGTGAGGATTAAATGAGTTAATTTATTAAATGAGTTAATTCAAGTGCTCAGTGAAGGTTAGATATTAAAGTAATTCTTCTTACATTCCACTCCTTCATGGCTCATATCTATCTATATCTATATCATCTGTATCTGTATATATATACACATTTTTTACCTACTTATAATCCCAGAAGTGCTCTCAGCTAACAAAATTAAGTCATCCTACGTAAGCAAAAATATACTCATCTTTTCTTTAAAGTCTCAAAACTTAAACAACTACCACATCCAGCTTTAAGTCCAGGATATCTGGGGGATTTCCATTTCTCCTTTGTTCTATCACAGCTCTTATTGACAGTCTGTAATATGTTGACTAATATTTAAAGTTAACGTGCTCCATATATAACTGTAGAGGGAAAGGGAGAAGAAAGAAGAGAGAAATTAGAGTACATAAGCATATCTACACTATGACACAGCAGAGAAAACACGTGTTGCTAAAATTGTACTTATTTCTGCAATGCTATAGAAATACCATAGTTGGTATTTATGACTTATTTTTCTGCCAC
Organism: Pteronotus mesoamericanus; assembly: GCF_021234165.1. Classification (NCBI taxonomy): domain Eukaryota; kingdom Metazoa; phylum Chordata; class Mammalia; order Chiroptera; family Mormoopidae; genus Pteronotus; species Pteronotus mesoamericanus. The sequence continues at coordinate 31,837,881 of NW_026555078.1, forward strand.
CTAGTTCATGGTCGCTTGGTGTTCCACCAGCACCTCAGGTGGGTGGAATTTTTTACCTGATGAAGTGAACCAAACCTTAACTTCTGCAGGACCTGAGCCTTTTATGATCCAGTTTCTATCGGATTACTGTAGTCTTCCACTTACTCGCACCATTAGCAGTGGCTGTGGCAGTGGAGGAAGCAGCCCGGAGGTTCCCTCGAGTCCCATCCATCTTCCTTGCCCCCTCACTGTGAGCCCTGTTGCCCCATTGAATGCTCTGGAAGTGCTCAACACCTGCGATGATAAGGGGGCAGAAGCAGAACTGAACAGAACTGAGCTGTGTGCAAGCCTGGCAAAGCCTCAGGCAGCCTGGTGGAAGCTCCGGAGAGATCGCCGCCCCCCGAGGACTATCCCAGGAAGCTCTGGCCCTGGTCGAGGCAGCTCTTTGCAGCAGAGAAGGGACTGATAGCCCCAAGCAGCCTGCTGACCGAACTTCCATTAGCGGGGTGGCAAGTCCTTCCTTCCAGGGGATTTGGGGGACTCATCTCCCTGTTTCCCCGCAGGCAGCAATCCCATTTCCTGTTAGGAATCAGACACAATCACTCCATCTTGCACGGCAAACCCCTCTTTCTTTGATCACTCAGTGGCTTGTGGAAAGCTCACCTTCCAATCCATTAGAACCATAGGTGCGCCTGCTGGTAGAAGCATTCCTCCCCTGGACGTGAAGCAAAGCACAGAACTTTGAAGACGCACACTGAAAATTTTGCAAATGGGTTGTCGAGCATAATAGCCGGAGGCATCTCCTCCATCCGCTTTGTCATTTGGAGCATACAGCTCAAAATGCAGTATTGGAGTTCTAGGAAAACAGATTGATGTGTTCATGCCATAGAAAAGACTGTTAGTCAAATTACGGCAAATTGAATTGTATTTTAAATGTATTTAGGGAGCTCGTAATGTAAAGAAAATTGTTCAGCCAAAAGAAAATTATTTATATTAATCAAATAGTCACTTTTTCACCCTCTAACTTCCTTTTCCTAGCTGCTCTCCACCTCCATCAAAATTAATATATTTTATTCATTAACTTGTTTGATACCGAGTTTTAAAAGTAATACACGCTGGCACTGTTATCCACTGTTTAATATCCCATAATGTTTCCTGGAAAGAGTGATTTCTTGTTCTTAATGAGATAACTAGAGTTTATGAAATTATCCCAGCAGGAGACAATAGAAATGTGAATATAAAACCTTTCTATTAATGAATGAGAAAAGTTAAATAAATGTCTCTGTGAAAGAGCCCCGAGCACTTAGTCTCATTAAGAAAAATTTACAGTAGCCTGAAGCGTTAAGTGGGGATGTGTACACGGCTGCCGTTGAGTACCGTGGAAGACAGGATGTTTTAAGACTTTAGAAATGAGGTGATTTAATGTCTTTAAGTCACTGTAATTTGATCCTGATTTTATTAAAAGAGTCTGGTTCTAACAGGTTCTTTAAAATCCTCTTAATTTTACCAAGACTTTGTAATTTTTGCTTTTGCAATGTTCTACAGTATTGTTCATTACTTCAGCATTTTCTGTGTCTTAGATCAAGGGATTGTAAAATACTGTCCTCTCCCCAAGAAGCTCACAGTCTCTTGGGTGTACAGAAAAGTGAACACTGATAGCGGCCAAGCCCTGGCCAGGTAGCTCAGCTGGTTAGAGTATCATCTTGATACCTCAAGGTTGTGGGATCTATCCCTGCTCAGGGTACATACAGGAGACAACCAATGAATGCATAATTATGTGGAAAAACAGATTCATGTTTCTCTCCCTACCCCCCTCAAGTCAATAAATTTTAAAAAAGACAAAAACAAAAAGATAGTAGTGCCCAATAGAGGTATGCACAAAATTGCCCAACAAAGAGCCACCAAGGGCAGTCAGGAAAGTGGCACATGGACATGTCACTTAAGCCAAGATGTGAGGCTATATAGGAATGAGCCAGAACAAGCTTCTATTGCTCTTTATTGATCTTTCAGTCCAAAGAATGGTCCATCAGTTTGCCCTGTGGGAAGAAAAGGATTTAGCCCTCCCTCATCCCTTCTACACACGCTGCCACGCCTCTGAGAGAACCATAGAATAATTTTGGTTACATCTACATCAACTTCATTATTTACATTTACAGTTACAATGTTAATGCTATTCATAGTTGAGTCCTCTGGCATATCATGATAACTTTTCCTTTCTTCCCTTATTAAATATTTTCCTTTCATTTGCTCAGGTTTAAGCCACAGATTCTCTAAGTCTCTGAATCTCTACTCCAATTTTTTTGATATATCATCTTTTGTATTGGTTTATCTTCTTTCTCCGTCCTGGAGTGTTACGGGCAGCTCCAGGTTCAGGTTGGCGGCCCTTCGTGCTTGGGCCGGGGCGTGGACGGCAGCGGCCACAGGCTGAGGTTTCCCTTCACTCCCCTGCTGAGGGCGACCGCTCCTCCCCGCCCCGGCATTACTGTCCTGTCTTCTTCTCCCTTATTTTACTCCCTGTTGGGAGGCACAACTCCTGACACCTCAAGAAAGGGTTTATGAGAAGTAAAATTGCTGAGACCCCTCACATTGGAGATAGGATTGGAGAGGGAAAGACAGATTATAAAGGAGCACGAGCATGCTTTGGGGTGAGAGGGATGTATTCATTCTCTTGACTGTAGAAGTGATTTCATAGTTGCATATATACGGCAAAACTCATCAAATTGTGTGCACTATATTGTATACCAATTGTATCTCAGTTAAACTGCAAGAAAATAAAAAGAAGAAAAAGATATGCATATGAAATTCAAAAGTTTATTAATTTATGTTGTTAGCAAGCCTGTGGGGAGGCAGGCACTTTTATACAGCGCTGGTGGGAGTGCAAATGGTACAGCCTCCACAGAGAGGAATTTGACAACACCTAGCCAAACTGTAAATGTATTTAACCTTTAGCCCAGCAATCCCACGTCTAAAAATCTGTACCTAACATACATTGACAGAAATACAAAACGATGTCTGTACAAAACTCTTTGCGGAAGCACTATTTGTGATAGCAAAATATTGGAATCAATCTAAATGTCCATCAGCAGAATATTGATAAATGATGGTACAGCTACATACTGAAACACTACTCAGTTGGAAATAGGTAACGAAGGTCCCAACGTACTGCTATGGAGTGCTCTCCAGGGTATATTGTTAACTGAGAATATCAAGTTATAAAATATTGAGGATATTTGTGCTTTTTTTCCCCCCTGGAAATGCTCTATATCTTGATCTGAGTGGTAGCTAGATGGGGTGTATAAATATGTAAAATTTCATTAAGCTACACATTACCATAGGTATGTTAAGTCTCAATTTAAATTTAAAAAATAGATAGGAGCAAATAGAATAAAGAGTGAGAGAAGAAGAAATGGAAACAGTGAGACTTGGTCATGAAGTGGCAGCATTAGCTGGAAGAGAATGTGATGCCAAGAGAGTTTTTCTCTCTCTCCTTTCCCCTCTTTTCTACCTGCCTTCTTTTCTTTCTTTTCACAGTGAAAAAAACATAAGCATATGTAAAAGCTGATGGTTGATGAGAAAGACCAGTTGAAAAGTAAGGTTGACTCCACAATAAGAAAGTATAATCAATTGTGTAAGGTCCTTGGAAAGCTGGGACAGTAGGGGAATCAAAATAAGTAGAGGGGTTGTCCTTAGATAGAAAAGAGACATTTTCACCTCCCCAAGAGCGGGAAAGGAGGCTAGAATGAGAGCAGCTGTAGGAGAGTTGTAGGATTAGGAACACCAGGCACAACTATGCTCTGTAAAGCGGCTGGATGAGTAGGGCATGCCAGATGAGTTGGTGGGGGGAGGGTGATTGTAGAATCCAGAAGTAGAAAGGGGTTGAGATAGCATCTCAGGGAGCGGGAGAGTCAGAACTGAGCTAAAGTGGAAATAACAGATAGTAAGAAATGTCAGATATTAAAGGCCTGTTTGAAGTTAATGATCACATGGTTTTTTTCCAGCAGGATACAGAGGAAGCAGAAAGTTGGATCCATCCAAAGCTGGGTTTTGCCAGATGGGTACAAGTAAGACATAAGGGGGTTTAGATAATTGGCCAAGGGTGTTATTAAGATGATGCATCATTCAGGCTAGCGTGGTTAAACGAGGAAGAGAAGAACGCAGGGGGCTGATTGATTAGAAGTAAACAGAAGACTTGGAGGATGGGCCTTCCAGTAAAGTCAGAAAGTGATTGCAATGGGACCAGTTGAAATCTGTAAGTCAGCATTTCCAAGAGTGTGTTCTCAAGAATATTACCAGATAAATGGCTCATGCCCTAATAATGCGTCATTAAGGTTCTGAGACATCTCATATCACAGAGACCTGTACTCTGTTTACGCAAGCACTTTCTGAATCCTGGAATTACTGTTACTTCCAACCTTTGCAAAGATCAAGTGAATCCTGGCATTACAAAGCCCTTTTCAGTGGGACATCTATTAACATTCTTCTGAACTAGTCTGATTCCAAACACCTCTTAGAATTCTGCTTTGTATGTCGCATGCTGACACTCCTATGTTAATAGGCTGAAGGGAATAATTATCACAGCATGTGACCATTATTTTTATATAGGCTTTCATGTATTTCAATATGAAAAGGTGATTTTCCTGTTAAAAGTGTGTATGAGAGTACAACATATTTTCTTAGAGGTTAAAGGGGGTATGGTTCATGAGGTTAATACTATTAGGTTTACCTCATTCTGCTGTGAAGGTAAATAAAAGACAACACTATTGTGTTGAATAGAGTCCAGATTTAACCACTAGGATTATTATCTTCATCTGCATTAATAAACCTCATTTGACCATTAAACAGCCTCTATTATAACTAATTACATTCCAGTGGCAGAAAAAAAATTGAATATAATAAAGATTCTGATACTAATCACATAAAATGTGTATTTCTATTCTTTAAACCTCATAATAAGGTTTCTAATAGTAAAAAGAATAAAGAATAACCATTACAACTTGAAAAATAGAAAAGGTCTCCATTTTCTTATACTTCATTTCTTAGACATTTAAGAAAAATAAAAAATAGATATTGGATGTAAATTGAATTAATGTTTTTGCTGCACATCCCTGAAGGAGGATTATTCTTGCCCACCTCCTTTACATCTGCCTTGGTCAATGAAATGAGTAGAATGACACGAGTTACAAGCAGAAACTTTAGGAGCCCGTCATGGTTCACCATGACCTGTTTCCTCCTGTCACAAGGCTAGCATGTTAGAATATGCTGTTGACCAGACTCCCTGGATAAAGGTGACACACAGCAGAACTTCAGCTGATCCTTAAGGGACACACGGCCTGAGCAAGAAATACCAACAGTAGGGGGTCCTTTGTTACCACAGCACAACCCAGTTTGTGCTGACTAACATAGAGATCACGTTCTCTACACTCTATTCATGTTTCCCAGACTTGCAACTGTTACCAAACAGAAATAGAAGTCATCACCAGAAAGAAGCATAAAACTCCCTCCATAGAATGTCTAGAGCAGTGGTAGCAAATTAGCTTCATCTTTCATGTCAGCTCTAAAGGGCCCCTAACAACAGCTTGAATCAACTCTATAGAGAGAATCTGAAGCCACGCCCTTGCCCAGAAGGAAAGAGTGCCGTATTTATTGGTAGGTCTTCCAAGAAAAGGAGATGTAATAAGCTGTCCATCCTGGCCTATGAAGCACAACTTATGCTCACTATCATTTCTGTTATTTTTCTTATTTGTGTAGGAGGCATTATTTTTTAATGACCCCAGAAATAAAGAAACAGAAGTTAGTTCCCTAAAATATTTAGATCAATAAATAATTTTTCCTTTTAAAAAGATTTTATTTATTTTTAGAGAGGGGGAAGGGAGGGAGAAAGAAAGGGAGAAAAACATTGATGTGTGAGAGATACATCAACTGGTTGCCTCTTGCACATCCCCAACTGGGGACCTGGCCTGCCACCCAGGCATGTGCCCTGACTGGGAATCGAACCAGCGACCTTTTGGTTCACAGGCCAGTGCTCCATCCGCTGAACCACACCATCCAGGGCAAAACAATTTCATTTAATTTACTGATGAAGGGAGGAAATAAAATGTTTCTATCAGAGTTGGTCACAGAATTCCTCTTCAGGCAGAGACTGTCTTTGTTAGAAACATCTCAGATGGATTTTTAAGTTATTGGGAGTGTTCACTAGGCCAAGTCTGCATGGTTTGCGGCAAAAGAAAAATAGTTAAACTGTTTTGCATCAGAAGTGCACAGTAATTGTTGCAGTTGTCACTGAAGGAACCAGGAGGAATTCCGGGAGTTCCACAAAGGGGGTCAAGAAGGACCCAGCAACAGGGCTGGAGGCAGGGGAAGAGACAAACACAGGAAGTTCCCCAGAATGACTGAGGGAATTTGAAAACTGAGTTGGTGAAATAAGCAGTTGCAAGTGTTTTACCCTTCTATGCTGTAATGTGACATCCCTAACCCTCACACACACACACACACACACACACACACACACACACACACACACACACACTCTCTCTCCAATGCACAATTCTTCAGAAAAGCCTGCAGCATGCACAGAGCCATGAAAAGTGGCACTCCGGGTTTGTAAGGAGTCCAGGAAGTCGGTACTGCACGCAAAAGGAACAGGGCATGCAGGAACCAGGACACAAAGTGGAAACCAAGAAAGCAGTAGGAGCAGGGACTGGTGGCAAAGGCAACGCAGGCTCCTTCCACGTGCACCAGCAGGAATTCCCAGAGCTACTGGGAAAGTGTCTGACCTACTTATAAAGGATGGAGATTTGAGACACTTTTTTCTAAATCATCAAGGGCCAGATGAGCTCAGCAAGCTGGGGAAGTTAGAAACATCTAGTGGCTGACATCTGGCCCACACGGCTAATGATGTCAAGTGGGTGTCTCCAGTTCACACTGTCAGGGAGTAGAATATAAGTCATGAGCAATTAAAGGGAAATGGCTCACTGCACTATCCCTGAAAAAAAGCAGCCCCCGCCACAGTGCAGGCTGCTCTGTCCTTGGCCTAATCCTCATTATCCCCTGCGCCGCGATAATGAGTTTGCTGCTGTGTGGGCTTTAGAGGTTAGGGGAGAGATGAGCTTGGTTTAATGCCTGCTGACTCAGAAGACACATGGGTCCTGGCCTGCCTCTGATGCGATGTGTGCGTTTGAGTCAGAACGATTTCCATTTCCTCTCCAGCAAAGAGAGGCTGCTAAGGAAGGGCAGCCAAGCATCTAGAGACAGAGACCTAAGAATCGCGTCTCTGCCGAGAGGCGGGGAGGGAATAAGGGAGGAGCAAGTACACTGCCTCTTAGCCCGCCCCTGCTTTTAGCTCCTCGGCAAGCAAGCTGTTGCCAAAAAGCATTAGACATGCTGCTGATTCCTATCGGATAGGAATTACTCTAAGCAGGGCTGCCTGTCCCACCATAGGCATTAACTGGATGTAAAAGCCAATCGAGAGCCTTCCACTTTTCGAGGAGTGGGTCATCCGGAAGGGAGTGTAAACAATGAAATATAGGACAAGGTTAAATGAAATCCAGGCCAAACTGGGCAAAAACGACATGGTATGGTTATTCAGAAGAAAAACTGTCTTAGCTATTTCTTGGGAGGTCACGGAGGGCTGCACAAAGAAGGCTGCGTCTGAAGGCTACGGAAGATTTCCAGGGGCAGGGAACCCGCAAGTGGCATTTCCAGCTGATGGAACTGTAGGAGCAATGATAACAGTACTTTTTCAAAGGCTGGAAGTGTAGTTCGGAAACTGAAGACGGAGAGACTTTATTATGTTTTTTTTGTTGTGGTGGGTTTTGTTTTTTTTTTTTAATTCCATGTTCAGGAATTTGTATTCTATTCTAAACACATTGGGGAAAGCAATGCAGATTTTGCAAGGTAATCTGTGTTCTAGATGTGTACCTGCATTTGACAGACCCAACCAATAGTTAACTCCCTTCTTGTACCACAGTTCTTACCCTACGAGGCTGCAAGAGAGAGATAATGCACAGACCCAGAGTTAGAAAGAGAGCTGAGGAAGAGCGCCGATGAGCCAACAGGCTGCAGGAACGCAGCAAAGGAAAGCCAATCAGGAGAGGACAAATGGAGGAAGTGAGCTGGGGCTGAGCTGTGAACAAAGTTTAGGCTTGGAATGGCAGAAAGAAGGGAGACGTACATTCTGGGATTGAGCAGGAGGAAACAGTATGAGCAGGGCAGGAGGCTTGGGGTCCTGAGGATATTGGCCTGGGGTAGAAAACTAGAGAGTGTGAACAAAGCCCTAACCTCCTAGGTTTTGCAAGGCAGTACCACCCAGGATTCTATAACAAAGCCATTGCCTTTCCACAAACCAATGTAGAGATCAAGGCTACAAAGAGGATGCCTTGTATTTCCAGTACAACCAAACCAAGAGATGCGACCAGAAAACTGCCAATTGCAACCTGATGCTAAACATACTTTTGTTCCTTTGGAAAACAGCTGGAGTTCATTGGCCTGGAAAGTCCTCAAACGTTCTTGAAACTGACATTCAGGAAGTTCTAGGTCAGTGCCTGGGCTCCAGGCTAGGCTGGGCTCAGAGGAGAAACGTTTTTACAAAATCATGATACAAAGTCCAAAACCAGCATGCACGAGGCAAATCCTGCCCATCTGCCAAAAACTGAACTCTCTCGCCTTAGTGGCACTGAGAAAAATAACCTCCCGTGTACGAGGTGGTGTGGGATCTGGGAAAATCCCAATGTTGAGTCCTGGCAGCACCGCTCACCGTATGACCTAATTGTTTTGAACTTCAATTTCCTCATCTGTAAAATGAGGATAATGGCACCTGCCTCACTGTTCTGACATGAAGATGAAATGAAATAACCCAGGCGAAACACCTCGCATGGTAACTGACATTGACTAATCCCTGGGTAAACCCTGCTTCCTCTTCTTCTTTTCCTCCCTTTGGTCTCATATTATCAAGCCAGATCAAGAGAGTTGGTGGGATTTGGGAGAAACTAACCAAGGAAATATGCTAATGAATCTTGAGGCCTCAGACCATGTTAAAGGTCTCCAGGAAATGGGTAAAGTGCCACTTCTGACATGGCTCTAGGATTTGCGTCCGTTCCAGGTGTCGCAGCTTGGTCAGGGCTGCCTCTCCAACACACCTGGGCATCACATGTCAGGATAGATCTCTAAGAGGATGCTGGAGTGAGGACAGTCCAGCAGCCCAGGAACCCTGCCCCCTGCCCTCCGCTCAGGCAGGGCAGGAGCCGAGAAGGGGTGACTGTGGGGACTGAAACAGCTTCCAAAGCGTTAGTTCACGCAGGTGGCCCAGGGGCAGAGAAGGCGAAAGAAATGATTAGTGAAGGAAAGTCCTCAGCGTAGAACACAGCCTGGCTGCCTGGAAGCCAGAACAAGTTAATTATCCACCTTGACAGGCAGCCAGAAGACTGAAGATAGCTCGGTTAAAGCGTGGGTGTTGTGCAGCCCAGAAGACAAAGACGCATAAACAATAGCAGGTAAAAGATTAATCAAGCGATTTCACAAGTCAGAGTGAGAATCTTATTGTTTGCCAAGTCTCGGGTGTCCCTTCTCTTCATTCCCACAGCCCTTGCCCTAATTCAGGCCTCTGTTACCTCCTTCTAGAGCAGGCACACCTTAATTTTCTATATATACAACTCTCATCAAGTTCCTCACGGCTCATCAAATAAAATCTAAATTTCCTAACATGACATTCAAAGCCCTCCATACTATAACCCCCATGTTAAACAGCCTGCTCCCTTTCAGAATCCTGGTGCTTCAGCCAAACCAAAACAGACACACTCAGCCGTCTGTATTTTTCTGTTTCAGTGTCTTTGCTTGAGCTGTTGTTTCCCAGGGATTCTCACATACCCTTTACACTCCTCTCCCGAGGCTGCCATAACAAATTACCACAACTTGGGTGGCTTAAAACAACAGAGACTTATTCTCTCACAGTCCTGGAATCCACAAGTCCAAAAATCAAGGTATCGGCAGTGTTGGTTCTGAGGGAGAACTTGTCTCCTCCGTTCTAAGGCCTGCACGTAATCTTTGTCGCTCTTTGATTTACGGTAGGTCTGCCAGTCTCTGCCTGTGTCTTCAGATGGCCTTCTTCTCTCGTGTGTCTGGGTCTCCAATCTCCCTCTGCTTTTCTCAGGAAAGCACACCTCCCATTGGATTTAGGGCCCCCGCCCCCAAATCCAGGATTATCTCATCTCAAGAGCCTTAACTTAATTACATCTGCAAAGACCTTTTCTCCCAAATAAGGTCACATTCACAGGTTCTGGGTAGGTAGATGTGACTTTTGGAGGGGCCACAACTAAACCCCCTACATTCCTAAAGACTTTGGAGCTGCCTCCTCTGCGAAAGGTGCCCTGATGCCTCCCCACAGGAAGTAATCTTTTCCGCCTATGAACTGCCAAGACCTTAACAGAATTCTACCCGGTGTTCCGGTGTCTGTATGCAGGACTGAATCCTTGAATGAGTTGCCTAGTTTCCACAGACCTCAGTTTCCTGATCTTTGAAACTGAGATAATAATTACATCTACTCATAGCATCTTGTCAATAAAAAAAGTTTTCAGGGACTGAGACACACGGCCAGTGCATAGTAAGTCACCAGTGCTATATTATCATTATCTTGATTATTGTTGTTGTATCATTTCTTCCCTATTTTATTTTAAGTTCCTTAAAGATGGGCATCTCTGAATCCTCTGCAGTATCTACAGAGTGTCTTGCACAAGCCTCAGGAGGGGGAATATGACACATAAGTTTGTCCTGAAATAACATAGTGAACACAGAGACACATTGGAGAATGTTATGGAGAGAGCGAGCTCTCTATGCAACTCACCATCAGCAGTGAAGGGCTCAGGTCTTTCCCAAAAGTGGAGAGTCCCTTAGTCACTCCTAAGCTTTTGCTGCCAACAGTTACTCCCTCTGACTTATGAGAAGCACACCTTGGAGATTTGCCACTCTGGGGCCCTTCTGAGTGAGTACAATATATCTAAAGGAGAATTCATTTTCATAAAGATCATCATTTGTGGATTTGTCATCATGATAATTATATCTTGTTATTTCCTTTGTACCTCTTAGCACGCACCTGACTCTGAAACAGAAAGGAAACTTGGGGCAGGGGAGGGGGTTGACTCCTGGTTTAAGGGAAGAGTGACTCGGTGGCCCCAGGGAGCCTTCTCTCAGGAACTGGGTAGGTGTGCTGACTCACCTTGGCTCCCTCCCAAAGGTCGCTCCCTCAAGGGCCTCTCGGGGCTGTGGGAGCCTGCAGTGGAGCTGCTGCTGCTCCTCCCCACCCCCCCAGAATCCCACGGGCTATTTGGTAAAGTTGCCTTCTAAAGGGCCAGGACTCTTAAAGAATGGTTCTCTGTTTTGTTTTAGAATACTCTGAAGTCTTCTAAAAGATTTCCAGGGTTAGAAATGAGGGCTGGCAGTCATCCCCACTTGCCTGCAGATAGTGTTCTGCCAGCTCACTGCCACTGTCCAGGCAGTTGTTATGTGCCAGGCACTGTGCTAAGTGCTCTGCTGATTATCTCGTGTGACCCCACCACAGTCTAGGGGAGACCTATGATTAGCTCCATTTCACGGGGAGAAAGTTAAGGCTTACAAATAGGAAATAATGGGCCCAAAATCACAATCCTTGTGTGCAGTTAAGCAAATATTCAAACTGTGGTCTAACTCCCTTGCTCAGCCCCTAAACCCTCATACTCTACTGCCCGTATATGCCTCCACACAGTGGGAATGGCAGATTTCTCTCCGTAAGTGCAATAATGAGGGACACTTGATATAGAAGCAATGAATCACCCTGGCTGGTGTGGCTCAGTGGATTGAGCACTGGCCTGTGAACCCAAGAGTCACTGGTTTGATCCCAGTTGGGGCACATGCCTGGGCTGCGGGCCAGGTCCCCAGTTGGGGATATGTGAGAGGCAACTCATCAATGTATCTCTCACACATTGATATTAAGAAAAAGAGTAGTGAATGAAATTAATAGTCTTCTCACATTTCCCAGGTTAGAAACATTGAGGCAGACCCTTCACAGATGGGTAAACAGCTGAAATCTCAGAAGTTATATTTGATTTAGCATAATAAATGTAAACGTGTTTCAAGTTTCCACAGAATGTCTATCAGAAATAAATCTTTAAATGTTAGCTCTTGGGGAGGAGAGATAGTGGGAAAGAGTCATTCCCAACTTGACTCTAATTATACAGCATGCAAGTACAGACATGCACAAATATTCTTATGTTAGTGAGGTGTGTGCAAAGTGGAGTTCAGTGAGAAGACAGAAGCTGAAATCCTTACATGTACTTTCCCAAGCAAATTTTATAAAACCTATAATCTGCTGTGTGCATCGGGGGCTGGTGGCTGTCACCTGGGACCAGACTTCCCTGGATGAGCTCAGTTTGGGAAACAGCAAAGCCACGCTTGCCAGCCCAGCATTGGTTCTGTTTCCATGTAACAGTTGCCAAAACAATGATCATCAATAACATTTCCTATTTATAATAAACTTTTAAGAATAACGTATTTTTTGTTGCAGAGAATTTCTGATGGCAGATGTCCACATGGAAAGAAAAAACATCAGGGATAAAGTCAAAAAAAGAAAAAGTAACTTGTGAAATTTTAATTCTTGTTTTTAATATGACATGAAATTGAGACATTTTCTTCCTGGGAAAATGAAAACACAGCGAGTCTCCTTTACGCCCAGTGTCCAGCAGCACCTGAGAAGGAAAGTGGTAGCAGTATCGGGGGCACTCTGTGGGGCCGTGGCCTTCAAGATTTCCCATGGACTGAGGTGGGTGAGCCCAGGCTACGGTGACTAAGCATATTTCCGACAGTGCTCCCGTGCCTTTTTGATCGAGCCGTTATGCAGGCTCCTTCCCAGACGCTGACGTTTATGCTCCACAGCCACTGAAGAGGATAAATTATTGTGAGATATTTTTTACTTCAAGTGATTACTGAAAGGACAAGAATTCATCAACTTTTGATCTAGACAAGACCTTCAAGCAATGCTGAAATCCACCTCCATAATCTTGTGTGGAAATCCCTGTCAGGAAACTGTCAGCTCAATATAGAGATTAATCACAATGAACGTCCATGGCTCCCAAGGGAAAGAGAAGGCTGCGTCTAGCAACATTGCCGCCAGATTTGGAAATGTTGTCTCCTAGCACGGCCTCAAGAAACCTAATCACATTTACACAAGTTCTTGCTTTTCAGCTTTTCCCTAGAGAGCAAAATTGCCCTTCACATATAACACCAATCAAGGTAGTAATACGGCAGATTACTCTACAAACACTTTTGGTTGGTTTACCCACTATAATTTGAATCACTTTGTATAAATATGTACAAATATATTCGCATCGACTGGTACAGTGACTAATCTTATTTATTTTTGTAAGTACCCCCCGATCTTCTGCCACGGAGAAATAGCCACCTTTTATTTTAACTTCTAAGGGATGCATGGACCCACCCCTTTGTACTCTGGCTCCAAAAGCTGTTTGCTCTCCAAACCAGAAGATACTCCTTTTATGGAGAGGAAAGAGCGCCACCTAGTGAAACAACGTTTCCCAACAGTCCTTCAACATGGAAGTTCCACCTGTTTTTCTTGCCAGACAATCTCTGGTTCCAGCATTGGTGTGATGGCATTTTTGAAGCTGAGGCCCGGTGCTTAGGGCCTATGAGCTTTTAAGGGCCAATAAAATTGAGAGCTGAGAAAAATCTACCGGGTCCAAAATTCCTTTTAATTCCAAAACTGAAATTAGTAAATTTGATTAAATATCTACAAAATATGGTGTGTCAATTAGTCACAAGCCATTCAACTCTTAAAGAGCTATATATAAATAGCATTTAATGTGGGTTAATTTTAATATTTTCTATGATGAGAGACAAGGCCTCTTATAATAAGAGTAAAGGCCTATTTTCTGTAGAGCTGATCTCTCTTACATACTGTTCATGACCATGAACACGGTCCAACCACATCTTGATGTTCCTCTTTAAAGATACTAAAAACAATGCTATATATATGCACAGTGCCTGGTAAAAGTTTACACATACTCCTATTTAACTCATTTAATCTTTACAATAGTTAATTAAGAAAGGATGAATTAAAAATTTTGGATAAGTTATGAGGTTTTTTCCCAAAGTACAAAATATTACAAATTCTGAAGAAAAAAAATCAGAACCAAAACAGATTAACAAGCTCCGCTCAAATAAAAACAAACTTCTAACTTGAAATGGCAGGTGTAGACTCTGATGGGGGACAATGCATAGCACGTGGCTCCAGAGTCAGATACTCCGAATAGGAGCTGTGTGAACTGGGACAAGTTACTTAACCTCTCTGTGCTTCAGTAGCCCTCAACTGTAAAATGTGGATAACAGAATACTTACCTCTCAGGGTTGTTGTGATGTTTAAATCAGTTCATATATATGAACTAATCAGATAGTGCTTGGCACATAGTAAGAGTTCAATAAATGCTAGCAGTTAATTATTATTCCATCAAATCATATCAATTTTTGATTCTTAAATCGATTTAAGATTTTGGATAAATTGACTCACCAACACAACTGAAAACATCCACAAAACCAGTTTCTCATCCTTTATTTTGAAAACTTTTATTTGGAAATAACTTCTAACTTAGAAATGAGTTGCAAAAATCAAAACAGTACGAGGAATACTCATGGACCCTTTACACAAATTTGTTTATTGTTACCATACCATTCATTTGCTTGATCATTTGCACTGCAGATCACTTCAAATCTGTGTCCCTACTTCTTATTTCTAGCGTGTGATTCATTTATTTTCTATTTCTGAGTAGCAAATTGCCACAAGTTTGGTGCCTTAGAACACTACCTTTTTATAAGCTCCCAGATGTACAAGGCAGAAGTCTGGGCACAGCCTGACTCGGTTCTCTGCCCAGAGCTTACAAGGACATAACGGGATATTAGACAACAGCGCTCCCTTCTGGGACTCCTTTCTTGGCTGTTGGCCAAATTCAATTCCTTGTAGCTGAAGACTGAGGCCTCCATTTCCTTGCTGGCTGTCAAATGTGGGCCATTCTCACCTCCTACAGGTCATCCGTTTTCCTTTAAGTGCGGTTCCGTCCATTTCCAAAGCCAGCAATGAAGAATCTCCCCAAGCTTTGAATTTTCCTCCCAAGGAAGAATCCCAATTCCTTTTGAGGGCTCACCTGATTGGGCCAGGCTCATCTGGGATAATCTATTCTCTTTCTTAATGCTAACTAATTTGGGGCCTTAATTTCTGCTAAACCTCTTCACAGCAGCACATAGTTTAGTGTTTGAATAACTAGAGAAGCCTATACGCATCAGGGGGCAGGAATGGGGGGGGGGCGTGTCAGAATTCCACCTTCCACATGAGACACTTTATTAGTCTGTGTACTGTTTGCTAGGAATAGCAAAATACCACAGCCTGAGTGACTTACACAACAGAAATTTATTTTGTCACAGTTCTGTAGGCTAGCCTTGCAAGATCAGTACCAGTATCAGCAGGTTTGGTTTTTCCTGAGGTTCTTCTCATCTTACGGATGACCAACCACCTTCTCACTGTGTCCTCACAGGGTGTTTTTCTCTGGATATACACATCCCTGTGTATACACATCTCTCTCTCCCCCTCTCTCTCTCACTTTCTCTGTCTCTCTCTCTCTTCTTACTAGGATATCAGTCATATTGTACTAGGGTTTCAGAGTATAAATTTGGGGGTCGGGGATACATTCAGTCCCTAATAGTCTAATAACAAAACTAAGAGTTAATATTTGAGCTGCTAGACAGGTATTGTGCTAAACATGTTTTTGTAGGCTATCTCATGAACATAAATCATTAAATTATATATCATTATAACGATTATATAAAATAAAATTCCAGCTTTCTCAAAATGTTTACTATTCTTGATTAGAAATTCTGTAAGATTTTAATTGTTATCTGATTCTTAGAACAATGTGTCTCTTCTATCATTTGCTTCCCATGCTCCATTCTGAGTACAGCTTCATTCACCAATTAAGTTTTATTGATCATATAAGAGCTTGGTTCAGAGACACAAATTTGAGTTATCAAAATTCATGCTCTCAGAGAAGCATGTTTTATGTGTGTCTCCAAGTACATTTTGAAATATCTTACATGAAAAAAGTCAATTATATTTATATCATTCTGCACTTTTAGGTTCTTATGAAAGCTGAGGCGCTGAAAATTAAAATAAGGATTTCAAGAAGAGAAAATTCCTATGAATGTTTGATATTCTTGAGCTGCCTCATCCCTAACTGTGCAGCGACATTCTTTTCTATGTGGCCTTAGAAAATCCACCTGGGATTTGAAGGTGAGAAATAACATAAAAGTAATACATCCGACTAGGTAAGGTCTCAAATTCCACTAGCTCTGCTCCAAAGTTGAAGAAAAGGAAAAATCCTTTATTCTCTCACCGTCCAATCCGTTCATTTTTTACGTGATTAACATGCAGACCTCTCCTTCAAGAGGCAAAAGCGTTTGCAGGTGCTGAAGGAAATTCTGCCCTTGCAGGCCGAGCTGCTTCTCAGCTGTGGGCAGTAGAGTGATGACACCTCGGACAGGAGCCTCTTCCCAGCCCCGTCCCAGCTCCAGCCCTCCCACTCTCCTTAGTGGCCTGTGGTCCGAGTGCACGTTCTGCATCCTGCTCTCTGGCTCAACGTCAATTCACCAGCGCCTTCCGCGGGAGCGTGGACTGGGCGGGCGCTGAGGTCCGGCCCCACCCACGCTTGGGCCCCCAGACCCCTTGCCCCGCCTCGCCGCGTGCGGCTGCGGGGCTAATAAATGGTTTGGGCGCCCCGCGCGCCTGGTCGAACTCCGCAGTAGCTCGACCCGCGAGGGCGCTTCTGCGCCTCTGTTCCCACGCCCCCAAGAGTGCGACCTCTGCGCATGGAGGACGAAGAGACGTACCTGGAGCTCTACCTGGACCAGTGCGCCGCCCAGGTGAGCCTGGAGGCTGCCGCACTGTCCCAGAATCAGGGTCTGCGTCCCGCCCCAGTGCTCGAGCACCGAGTCCTGCGCCGGAAGGGCTTTGCTTTCTTTAGCTCATAAAAGCCCTAGCAAGTCTAAGATGTGGGCTTGATTAGCTCCATCTTTCAGTTGAAAAATAGAAGTTTCGAGAGTTGAAATCACTGGCCTAAGATTGCTCACCAGACTTCGAACCTGGGCTAGGATGAATCTTAAATGTGAATTGGAGGCATCTGTGGCTTCTTTCAGTTTGTGATTCTTAAGTGTCCTTTTGTTTAATTTTTTAAATCTTTAGAGTCAAATATTGTAGGTAAGAGAGGTAGGAGTCTTCAAAAACAAAAGCAAGAGAACAAGTTGGGGGGAGGGGGTCGAGGAAGGGAGGGTTTTTAAATAGACAATGAAAGGGCTGAGGTAGAGATAGTGACGTCCCATAGCCTTTAACATAGCAAAGCAGAGCCCACACAGGAAGGGTCCTGGGAAAGATGAGTGAGTTATAGTTCTGCAAAAACCGTTTAACAGAAAGTTTCATGTATAAGGTCAAGGATGCAATGGATACTTTATCAGTACATTCTCTGAAGTGAGTTCCTGCAGGTAAACTCAAGGTTCCATTGCCATAGAACATCCCCCTTCAATATCTTGTTTCCATCGCCTTAAATTCCTTGCTTTACTACTTTTTATTTATAAAAATTTATTTTTATTTTCTATTAGTGAATGCATTGGTGTGACATTGGTTAATAACATTATATAGGGTTCAGTTGTGCAATTCTACAACACATCATCTGTATATTGTGTTGTGTGTTCACCACCCCAAGTCAAGTCTCCTTCCATCACCATTTGAAATTCCTTGTTAAAGTTTAGTTTCCTTGGTCGAGAGTGTTGTCTCCTGCTAAAATGCCCCAGTGGGACAAAGGAGGGGCGCCACCGACGGTTGCAGACATTGGTACGTTAGTGTAAATTGGCTGATGAGATCCTTTCCAGCCAGGACAGGAGAGATGAAGGAAACAATGGAAAGGAATAAGGGCCGGTGTCCCCAGTCCCCACCTAACTTTTCCCAGAGCCGACCTGTGGGGTGGGAGTGGGGGAGGCAGGGGCTAATTACACAAGTTAAAATGAAATAAGTTTAAAAATCATATTTTGAGAAAATGACTGCATGTTTCTCAGTGTTTTCTTTGATCAGTTAGTCACCCCTGCCATCTGCTGGGCTTGTAGTACCAGAGCAATTCAGTAGCACTTGGCTAGACATTCTGTCTTAGCTGAGGTAGCTTCGTTACCGAGAAGATGCAAAGAGGTAAGGAGGCATTTGCGACTATTCAGTTGTCAGAAGTAAGATCTAAGGGTTGAGATTAACCTGCAAGCAGTGCTCAAAAGTTAGAACCTCAGCCTGCAACTTGGGCAAAGTAGGTGGTAATATATGTATCAAGGTAATCAATTTTTTCCATAATAACTCCATGAATTTTACATTAGCTGCTTCCTTCAGTTACACACCTCATTCCCTCGGTTGATACTAATGGAGGTTGAGCAGCCTTTCCTGGACTGAAAATACAATATATTGATTTAAACTATTCTTGCCATTTAAATTTCAATAACTTTTTCCTATGGCAAATTGACATAACTAGATCCTTTTCTTATGTGTCCTTTGCCTCGAAGGAATAACAATGAGTCCTCAGTGGAGTCCTGATTAGCACTCCAGCTGTATCTTAAAACTTCCTTCACTTATTGTTCTTCTATTTAAAGTATGTATGTAAAACTGTAAAAAAAAAAAGTCTTTAAATCAACTAAAGTTTACAATTAATTTAAGGAGTAAATCTGTTCTCTTCAAACTACACATAATTTAGAGCATGGTTACCTTTATTACAAAATTGGATTTAGAGTGGCAACTTCCTATAGATCTAACTAAAGTAGGACAAATGATTTATGAAAAATGCTTTTTCTGGATGTTAAGACATTTTTCTGCTTCTACTATGGGTGCTGTAACACTGTAATAGACCTACTTGGTGTAGAAAGACAGAGCAGGAATGTCAGCTGTATTGAACTGCCTCTCATCCTGAACACGTTGCCTGTGGGCCTTGGTAGTACCCATTGGTGTGACATGCTGTTCTATTTGTTGTGCTTTGTCTCTCTTTTTGGTAATGGCTTAGGATGACCTCGCCCCACCTGGGTTGCCCCTGCCGAGCCCACTTGCACCTTATGATGTCTACATATCTAATTCATCCAATCCAGAGGCTGTGCATAATTCACACCTTGAAGAAGTCAAAGAAACATCTGGTGGTTTGTCATCTGTGGACCTTAGCTTCCTACCAGATGAACTTACCCAAGAAAATAAAGCCCAGACTGCCGTTAGAAGCAAGCATGAAACTGAAGCAAATTGTAAAACTCAAAGTCAGCAAAGTAGGCTGCCGTTACCTAGAAAACAGAATGCTGGCCTGGGCTTAAATAGCAGCAGTTCATCTGAGTCCCGCTCACTTCTGCACCCTGGTGATGCTGACTCAGTCCAGCCCTCTCCCGAGAAAACAAACTCCTTGCCCCTGGCGTCCATAACTCCTATGACACCAATGACCCCTGTTTCAGAATGTTCTGAAATTGTGCCTCAACTACAGTAAGTTGTTTGTTGGGGTTTTTTTAGATGGCTGATGCTTCTGGGTGTACACATTTTATATTCCTGAATGTGATGACAACTAATTTCAGGATAATAGTAGAGGGAAGAAAATTTCAGATTTTATTATTCTTGGTTGTGTCAGTTCTTACTAGATTGTGGCTTTAGGCAGTTTGGTTTTCTATAAAATGAAGCACTAATTCGAGAGTATGTACATTTTTGAAAGATTGCATTTATACTAAGGCACTGTAGTTCCTGAAAATTGTGGTTGCGGCTGGTGAAACACAAAAAATATAAAGATGTAAAACTGCATTCAATTTGCAAATTGATTTGAAATTGTACTTTTTATACAGTTTTTTGAAAATTGTTTTGAAAAAGATTTCTAACTTAATTTTATTTAAGTAGTCATACCATTTTAGGAAAAGCTACTTTATGTTGTCACTTTACTTTGGAATTTTTACATTTTACTAGGGACCACGTCACTATGTATTTCAGATTTAGAATAATTCCGCCTCTACAAATTTACTAATATATAACTTATAAAATGAGGACATTAGTTTTAATTCTTTTTATATCTGATATAATTTTCTAAGTTGACTTATTTCTTCAGGAATATAGTTTCTACTGCAAACCTGGCCTGTAAATTGGATTTGAAGAAAATAGCTTTACAGGCAAAAAATGCAGAATATAACCCAAAGGTAAGACTTCTCAGAATTCCTTTGAACAATTAGCTTTCATTTAGATTTACTTTCCTTTTTGCGATCAAGATATTGATTTGTTTTTGTTTTTGTTTTTAAAGAACACATTTATGAGCGAAAAGTTTTTGGGAACTCAAAAGGTTAATTGCCTCATTCTCTGTTTTGAAGTTCTAAAAAATAACCTCCTTCTCTATGCTGAATAAAGCAGTAATTGAGCAGTTCCTAAAAGTTAAGACCTTTCTCTTTTCACTCAAAAACTTTTTTCAGTTTGACTATATTCAGCCTGACTATGGGGTGCTAACTTTCTTACAATGCTATCATATTCTGGAAATATTTTTTTCTAAGTGTTGTCTACCTAGCCAGCACTTCTGTATTTTTCCAGTTACAGTTTCTCTTCTTTGAGAAAGTTAAATTGTTTGAAGTATAAATTTCAAGCTGCTACTTACTAATGTAAGATTCAAGGAGGTTTTTTTTCCCCTCAAAGTTTAACAAAATCTATTCTTTCTTGTGTCTTGCCAAGGCCAGGCATCCCATTTTCAGTGGCCTATTTACCCAGGAAATGGATTTGTTAATTCGATCAACATTTAATGATTTGGCAGGGTCTGTATTTAGTACAAAGATGAGTAAGACTTGGTCCCTCCTGGGAAGAAGTTCACTGTCTTGGGTGATAGAGGATTTATGGAGTTAGATGAAAAAGACCATGTTAGTAGGAACCCAGAGGACCTTGCCAGCATCAATTCTTCATAAATTATTTGTTTTTGCTGGTAGTGTTGTTGACATCTGAATCCAAATGTTACCCAAATGCAATATAATTTTCCTTTTTATATTTCATATATCTGGCTATGATGAGGACGGAAACTTGATGAAATTCTTATAGCTGCTGCAATAATTGCCGACAAGATTGAGCAATCAGCATTTGAAGCATATTTTATCCTCTACCATCCTCAGCTCTCCCCTCATTTTATTTCAGGGTATAGACCTGTCCAAACTTGGACTTGACAGCCAAAGAAATTGTCTTGGCCCTTAAACTCCCATAAGGATGTAAGAAAATGAATACAGATGAAAGTGCTATCTTTTTAGTAAACACCTGGAAATCATTAATAGGACTTGACTCTGTGCAGTTCTGACTCAGGGGTCTCTCACTGTCTGCTAACACTGTAAACCTGAACTTGCCCACCCCATCTTGGTCCTGTAGAGAAGCTCTGATTCATAGAACTTGGAGTCTTGTGTAGTACCCAGGCCAGTTCCCTTCCCAACTTAAGGAGACGGGGGCAGGGAGAAGGGGAACGGAATGTGTATATAGGACCAGGAGGAAGAGCAGGTCATTAAGTGACATGTCAGTATGGAGGCCAGTGGTCCTCAGCCCTCCTCTGCATCAGCACCACCTAGAGGGCTTGGTGTGTGGACGACACTTTGAGAACTGCTGTGGCAGGCAGGAATTTGACAAATCAACTTTTTGTTATTCATTTGCAGCATGAATGACAAATGAATATATGTATATATATTCTCTTTTATGCTTTGGCTGCTTTTTAATACATTCTAGAGTCTGGAAAGTCTGTAACATTCCTGTTATTTTTTTCAAAAATTCTTTGAAAGAAAAAGGAAATAATTCATAGTAAAAAGCAGAGTCAGGTAAGTAGTGGTTTTCAATCTCACCTTTAACATTGCCTGTGGAAGTTAAATAGCCACTTAGTTTTCCTGTGCACTAAAATGGGATAATAATGGACTTCCCTGAATCCTGTTATGAGGATAAATGGGAGAAATCCTGTAAAGCTCTTGGAATAGGGCCTGAAACATATCAGGCACTCAAATTCTACCTTTACTGTTGTTAGTACTTGTTTTTTTCTAAGTACATTTTAGAATCATGACCGTTTTTATTATTTAATCTTAATGTGGGCAGTATAGACTCAGACATTGTTTAGTTTTCCCACCCAGTCTTAGTTTATTCAAGACTGTTTTCATGTCCAGCTCAGCTTTGCAACTAGAATGGTGTTTAGCAGAGACTAATTGTCCCCTTGGCTTCTGTGTGTAGAGGTTTGCTGCTGTCATAATGAGGATCCGCGAGCCCAGGACGACAGCCCTCATATTTAGCTCGGGGAAAATGGTCTGCACAGGAGCCAAGAGGTATGAGGAACAACTGCCCACCCCTACCAGACAAAGAATTCAGTATGCAAATCCAGGAAGGATGGCATTAATGTTCTCAAACACGTAGAGGAGCAAAATACTTGGCTGAGGAATTAAGTTCATTAAATGCCAAATTTTGTGTTAAACACATTCAGCCTCATAATACTGGCTTATAACACACTTTACAGTCCCCTCAGTTAAACTGAAGGGGCGTCACTAGGCTGTTACAACTTGTTTTTAAGGTACATTAAAAAGAAAATAAGCTACCGTAGAGATAAAGCCTGTTATACGCCTGGGCGTGGTGTGCTTGTGTGTTTCCCACATTGCCGATAAACAGACAGAACTTTTAAAAGAGGGAAATTAGACATGTCTTGACCATTAGCTTGAGCATTAGCCCAGGCGGCATCCCTTACAAGGCTGGTCTTTCCTGGGTCTCATGCACAGGAAGCCCTGTCCTGCTGTGAGGATGCAAAGCCTTTGACTGTGAAGCTGCGCTTCCTCCTGAGGACTAAAGATGAGCAGTAGCAAAGTGTCCTCCTGAGAGGTTGCGCCCATTTCCCCTCATTCCACAGTCCACAGATGCACTGAGTGTTCATTTTCTCCAGTGAACACGGGGTGTTAATATGTTTGATATTTTCCAAATTAATTGGTAAAAGCTATGTCACTTTAATTGCATTTCTTTGATTTACTAATGAGGCAAATTTTTCATAAGCATATAAACTGCCTGTTGTGTCTTTTGCCCAACATTCTATGAAGATATCTGTCTTTTGCCCAATTTTCTATGATGATATTTAAGTATTTTCACCACCTTATACTGTAAATATTTTTCCCAGATTAATGTCAATGGTGTTTTATAATGGTTTTTCTTAAAAAACACAATTTAAATTTTTTTGTGTATAGTCAGTAAGTCTATCCAATTTTTTTCTGTACAGTTTTAGTGTTGGCTTCATGCTTAAGAAGGCATGCCCCATACACAGTATTATATAAATATTGAGCTCCATAAATTTTTCTGGCCTTTTTCAGGTGCTGCTTTGTACTGAGGAAGGGAAGTTGATGTTTTGATTCCTCTAGAGCTTTCTCTAGATGATGGAGATGTTCTATATCTGTTCTGTCCCGTGTGGTAGCCCCTAGTCACATGTGCCTATTGAGCACTTGAAAGGTAGTTAATAAAATAAAATAAAACTGATTTTTTAAATCATTTTTTATTGAGTATGCTGTTACAGTTGTCCTGATTTTTTCCCCTTTACCCCCCTCCACCCAGCACCTCCCACTCCCTCAGGCCGTCCCCCCACCCTTGTTCATGCCCACGGGTCATGCATTTCAATTCTTTGGCTACTCCCTTTCCTATACTGTATTTTCCATCCCCATGGCTATTCTGTAACCACCTATTTGCACTTCTTAATCCCCTCATCTCTCACCCATTCTCCCACACCACCCCTCCCATCTCTTTATTTTTAACCTTTGGCATTTTAATTATGATGTGTCTTGGGGCGGGTCTCTTTGTGTCCATCTTGTTTGGGACTCTCTGTGCTTCCTGGACTTGCATGTCTAATTCCTTCACCAAATTAGGGAAGTTTTCTTTCATTATTTTTTTATATAGATTTCCATCTTCTTGCTCTTTCTCTTCTCCTCCTGGCACCCCTATGAAGTGAACATTGGATTGCTTAAAGTTGTCCCAGAGGCTGCTTACACCATCCTTATTTTTTTGGATTCTCTTTTCTTCTTGTTGTTCTGATTGGTTGTTCTTTGCTTCCTTATGTTCCAAATCATTGGTTTGATTCTTGGCTTCATGCACTCTACTGCTGTTTCCCTGTAAACTGTTCTTTATTTCAATTAGTGTATCCTTTATTTCTGACTAGATCTTTTTTATGCTGCTGAGGTCCTCACTAAGTTCCTTGAACACCCTTGTAACCAGTGTTTGGAACTCTGCATCTGGTAGATTGCTTATCTCCATTTCATTTAGCTCTTTTTCTGGAGTTTTGATTTGTTCTTTCATCTGGGCCATATTTCTTTGTCTCCTTGTCTTGGCAGCCTCCCTATGTTTGTTTCTAGTATTAAGTAGAGCTGCTTTGTCTTTGTGTCTTCGTAGTGTTGTCTAATATAGTAGATGTCCTGTAGGGTCAGGACACACAGCCTCCCCTATCACTCAAGCTGGGTACTCGAGGTGTGCCCTTTGTGTATGCTGAGTACACCCTCCCCTTGTAGTTGAGCCCTGGTTGTGTTGGCAGATCAATGGGAGGGATTTCACCAGACCAGTCAGCTGCAAGGACTGGCTGTGACCACTGACCACCACCATCTGTCCTCTGTGGAGTATCAGCTGTGCAGGGGCGGGGTGGTGGTACTCTGACACAGTTTGTAGCTGTCCACTGGGTGTGCTGGCCCTGGGGATTTCCCAGGTGGTGCCAGCCAAGGTCATCCCCACTTGTGTTTTGCCTGAGGCCACCCTGCCTGAATTATAAAGCAATCTGAGATGGCTGTTACTTGTGCTGAGTTTGGAAATTCCCAGGAGAAGCCAAACTATGAATCTAGGCTGCTAGTTCTGGGCCTGGGGCTCACTGAGGTTAGCTGTTACTTGTTTGATAGGATTTAGAAAGTTACGAAGCATGAGCCAAGACCAGCCTCATATCAAAAAGCAGCTTGGGTGGGCCCATAATTTGGGTGAGGTGGGGACCTCCAAGGTGGGTCAAACAGCGTTAGCCATGTTGATGGAATCTTAGATATGGCTCTATCTGGATGGATGTGGTTTCTTTAATTCTGTACTTGTTAGACTTCCATTCAATTCGATTTCTCTTGGTTCTGAATAATGGTTCTATATTTTAATTGTAATTTTGATGTGGTTGTGCAAAGAGGCGAGCCGTGTCTGTCTATGCCGCCATCTTGACTGGAAGTGGAACTGAATTTTAAATTTAATTTTAATCAATTTAAATTTAAATAGCCACATGTTGCCAGTGCCTACCATATTGGGCAGAGCAGGTCTAGAATTTTACTTCATTGTAGGATAAATAATTTTTTTCAAATGGCCAATCAGTGCCCCAATACATTTATTGAAGATCCATTCTTACTCCATTCTTCCCAACCCCACCTGTTTTTACAAGTTATGTTTTTTACATGTGTTTGAGTAAGTTTCTAGGCTTTTCTTCTGTTGCACTGTATATTTTTTGACCTAGAAATCCCCATTGTTAAGTCATTACTGGACAACTCTGCAAGATATCTGCAAGGATGTTCATTTCAACATTGCTTAAAATGGGAGAAAACAAATATGTAGTTGTAGAGGTTCGATTAGATCATAAGACAAAATTATATTTAGCCATTGAATGCATGCATGTAGATTGAGTTGGAAGGATTGTCACATCAGGTGAAGTTTGGGGAGGGAAGAGCAGGCAACTAAATTATAGGTTTATTATCCAATTTGCACTTTAAAATATGCTCATATTACACACACACACATTCATGAGTATCTCTCACTACCTGAATTTATTTGGTTCCTAACGTCTGATAGTAAAAGCTTGGATAGTGAGTTCACGTAAAGAAATATTGTTACCCAAATCTACTGGTTATTGAGTTTTGGATAGAGAGCTGTAAACATTTGGTTAGTAGATGAGATATCACAATTATCTCCACAAATTTACCAAATCTATTCTTTTTAGTTAGAGCAACCAGAGTTTTCATAGTGAGGCAGACCTGTGTTTGCATAGGAAAAGTGCAGAAGGGTCAAATTTATCAGTAGTTTTCACCACTGGTTATGACAGTTCAAGGTTCTTAATCTATTTCCTAATGTTTGTACAATAACATTTATACAGTCTTAGTTTTTTGAGCAAAAATTCCTATGTGACATTCATAGCTAATATCCCAAGAAACTACAGAACTATGCAAACTCTTGAAATTTGATCTTACAGGCACATGGGAAATTTAATGGTTCAATTAGGTGAAATGTAGTTTTTCAAACTGGAAACATTTTGTTCCACTGCTAACTTGGGGACATGGCCTTGCTAGGGACATTTCAGGAGTTCAAGATGGGTGAGGAAAATCAACGTGAAGTGTATGAAGGATCCAGATAGAAAAGAAAATCGAATACTTCATTTGGTCCAGCAAACATGTTTAGTCTGGCTTCCCTTTCGTGTGCTTCTGATTTTCAGCTTAAAGATAGGGCTGGCCCACAACAGAGGGCGGCGTCAATCAGGGCTGCCCACCTTGCGGCCTACTGTGGCTCTGGATGCGGCCCAATACAAAATCATAAATTTACTTAAAACATTATGAGATTGTTTTGGGGTTATGTGTTGCAATATATTTAAGGTGTGGCCCAAGACACGCTTCTTCAGTGGGGCTCAGGGGCACCAAAAGGTTGGACACCCTTGGACATGATGCACCCGCCAGGGGTGGCTGCTGTTGGGCAACTCCTGCCACTCACGGCTTTGCTTGGATAGCGACTGTTGAAAAGTACCTGATGAAACCTAAAACCTCAAATATCAGGATTTCACAGTCTCTGACACGGATTTAGGGTTGGAGTAGGGCAAACACTTAGAACAGAGCCATAGAGTTGGAGGAATTTCTTTCTTTCTCAAAAAAAGATATGAGTCGAGTGATAATTGTGTGAGAAAGCCTGAGCGAAATTGGGCAGATTTTGAGGTATTTTCATGTTTTTCTTAATATGTAACTTGCCCCATAAGGGCCCAAGTCCTAACATCATGCACCATGTCTGTGCCTTTCCACTGGCACATGCCCGCCTCATGCTGATTTTTTTATATGCAAAGTGTCCTTATTTTTGTTGCAATTGTTTCCATCTGAATGGCACACACTTTTAGAGCAGATGGATGGTTCTAAAAGTTTAGGGAGCATCACAATCCCTGGAGGGCTTGTTAAAACACGGAGTGCTGGGCCCTGCCCCCAGGGTGCCTGCAGGTCTGAGGTGGGACCTGGGACTCTGCATTTCTAACAAGTTCTCAGGTGGTGATGCTGCTGCTGCTGGTCTGAGGACACACTATGGGAATCAGTGGAATAGTTAATCTATCTAAAAGCACTTAAAACTAGTAAGAGAAAAAATTTACATGTGATAAATGTCAAATAAATGTCAAATTTAGACAAAAATCTGTTTATGATTCAGTTCAACTGTACATTGCACCATACCTTTTAATAGGTGCAAGGGACAAGAGTCGAGGACACAGGTCCTCGTCCTGCAAATCTCCAGGTTCGTAGTATACTTGTAGAGTGAAAGAGAAACATGTACAAATGGTAGAAATACAGTCAGAGAGGTGTGTGAATATAG
The DNA here is from genome assembly GCF_021234165.1 of Pteronotus mesoamericanus. NCBI lineage: Eukaryota > Metazoa > Chordata > Mammalia > Chiroptera > Mormoopidae > Pteronotus > Pteronotus mesoamericanus. The sequence goes on from NW_026555078.1 coordinate 31,865,506, forward strand.
CTGGAGTCCCATGGAGGATACGATGATTAGTCATCTTTAAACACATTTGCCCCTCCCCAGTGAAGAGCAGTCTCGACTTGCAGCAAGAAAATACGCCCGTGTGGTGCAGAAGCTTGGGTTCCCCGCCAGATTCCTCGATTTTAAAATTCAGAACATGGTTGGAAGCTGTGATGTGAGATTTCCCATCAGGTTGGAAGGCTTGGTGCTAACTCATCAGCAGTTCAGTAGGTATGATCGTTACATAACAACTTGGTGTTCACCAGCATATTAAAGTTGTATTATGGGCTGCTTTTACAATGTATCTTTTAGAGGAGTATAATATTTCTGGTAAAGGCACAATACATGACAGGCCTAAGATGCTATGCCTAAGTCCTCATCAGTTACAATATAGGTCCAATCTCTTGGAATAATGGTTCTTAAATTAAGATGAGTGGTAATCATCTGGACAGCTTATTAAAATACATTTCTGCCTGGGCTGTAACAGCAGAGATTTTGCTTGAATTTGCAGTTCTAATGTTATAGCTCACAGGTGATGCCAATGGTACTGGACAGTGGCCCACACAATGAGACCCACTGATGTGTAGATTTCTAAAACAGTACATCTGACTTGGGGGTGAGAGCAAGGGAGGGAAGGACAAGGGGTGTGAGATGGGGTAGGCAAGGCAGAAGGGGCTGAACAGCTGGTGAGGGGAGAAAGGGTTCAAGAAAAGGTGAATCCCGTCTAGTTTTTGTCCCGTTGGGTTGCTTGAGGGTTTTGCTTGTATGTGTGTAGCTGTAGGCCAGCACAGTTTGTTCTGTAGTGTATTCATGTTCTCAGGGGAGTAGTTCCAGCTGGCCTGGCTGCTTTAAATGCAACTTTCCATCTCAAGAGCAAATGCTGGTGCTGGTGCTGTTGCTGCTGCTGCTGCTGCTGCTGCTGCTGCTGCTGCTGCTGCTGCTCCTGCTGCTGCTCCTCCTCCTCCTCCTCCTCCTCCTCCCTCCTCTCCCCTGTCCCTTTCCCCCCACCTCCCTGACCTGTCCCACCCTCCTTCAGCTACTTTGGTGCTTCTCCCATCCATTTGAGATCCTTAGAGAACAGTGATGGAGGTTGACTGGTCAACACCGAATCTCACCACCTGTTGGGATATACTCTTGGGCCCGGGCACTTGAACTGGCTTAGAATCACGGATGCCCTGCATCTAGCTTGAACTTAAGTCCTTTCGTTCTGACACTTTTCCTTCCCTTTGCCTTTGAGCACTCATGCTGTTTAATAGAGGATGTGGATCATAAAGCTGTGCTTTCTCTAACATTTGTTGACTTTCTTTTGAGACATGATCTGAACAGAAGTTAAAAATTGCTTTGTTTTCCCATAACATTTTAACATTTTTAGTTCATTCTGAGATTTAGCTTTTTCTAATATTCTTCAGGCAATGTTTAATTTCCCCTTGATTGTATTTCCTTTTTTTCTCTGCGTCAATTTTTTTCCACATCTGCTTATTGAGTACCCAGGATGTATCCGCTGGGTTCACTTGAAAGCCCCCCCATGCAAGACATTGCATCTTTAGGTATTTTTTTCTTTCTTCAATCTTGTGATAATTTGTAGGTTCATAGTAAAATCTTCACTTTTAAGAGTTTCTTAACACATAAGCCATCTTATCTTCCAGGTTCTCAACAGTGGTCCTCTAGTCTGTCTTTCTGTGAACCAGCTTTTTCTGAACATAGGGAAGATCTCTACCTGAATTCTAATTAGACTTAGCATTCCCCTTTCTGGCCAGTTAGGCCTCTAAAGTGATGCGTGCAATTCCTCCTAAATTTCATTTCATCTCTGTTTCACCAACACTGCAGGTCAGATTTAAATCTAGAGCAGGAGTACCCCTTGTCACTGCTGCCACCTCCTGAAAGACAGCAGGGCCTGTCGGGCAAGGAGGGAATTCACTGGATGCACTGCTTTTAGCCTCTTGGAGTGGGCCTGTTGCTCTTCTGTCTTCCTTCTGAGCCAGTTTTATGATCTCATCCATTTCTTAAAATTTTAATTTGGCAAGGAAGCTCACTTTGCATTCCCACAGCTACTTCATTCTAGCCTCGTTCTGGCCTCTCCCAAACGCTCCCCATCCGGCCGCCATCCTCAGGTTATGGATGACAACTCCAGTGTGTGCATTCATGACGTCATGGCACACACCAGTTCCAATTATCAGATCAAGTTTGCCTGATAGTAAAACCTCAAATTCATTTGATTTTCCAGGTTCTACAAATCTGTATTTATCAGCGTTTGATAATACTGGAATGTTCTCCATCGATCTCCTTATGCTATGATCATTTTCCATTTTCCCTGAGCATTTTTCTACCTTCTCTTTAATTGTAAAGGCAATAATAAATATCTTGATAATATTTCTTAAATGAGTAAAATCTAGGTGGCTACTGTGTAGCAGATGCTACAGTGACAGTGCCCATCAATACAGCATGATTCCTTGCCCTCCTGGAGTTCACTGTTTGACGGGGAAAACACACAAGCCAAAGACAATAAAGAAATAGGGTAACTATGAAAGGTGAACCCCCTCCCTTGGAGTGCTCTGGTACCATCAGACAGGAGAGCGATACTGGGGAGGCGTGTAGGTCAAGGAAGACTTCTTAAGGGAAGTGACATTTAAGCTGATACTTGAACAATTTGGATTGGCCGAGACATTGGCAGCTGTTAGTTATTCCCAGTCCTCAGGAAGTGTTCTTCATCTCTAACCAAAACCTCTTTTTCTTTTTCCTACCTCAACCTTCTTTTGAAATGAAGCCACAGAATAAAAATGAAATAAGTCTTTAATCAGGAGATCATTTGGTTGGCATCTTAAAACTATGGTTCAGAGAAAGCCGAATGCAGGTCACTATTATTTACATACTTTCTTATTCTCTTTTCCCTCTTAGAGCCCTAAGATTCAGCTGGAGAGTCAAATGGAAACATTCCTTCTGGGCCCCTAGCCTCGCTTTCTTGGCTCAAACCTCGTAGCTCCCATGGGGTGTTCCAAGGCTCCAGCTGGTCTCATGGTCTCCCTCGTGTGGGGAAGCGGTTAGTGGGTAGGAGTCTGGACAGGCACGCTGCAGTCGGGTAGTGTGATGTTGTAGGGCAACCCACAGCAACCTCCATGTACCTCAGAAGGGTCGCCACTCTGACACCTCTTTCTGGTGTCAGTCAAAGGTTTCACATCTTCTGTTGTTGGAGTCTTTGCAGAATGGAATGAAGTTTTCCACGTTGTCTGGACTCACCCCTTAAGTGCAGTGATTCAGGAATATTCCAATGTTCCAGTTCTCAAATATCTTCTTTCTCTTCTATCTGTTCTCCATTAGCCATTGTTTGGAGAATAGTTTTATTTTATCAGCTTCCTCTTCCTGACCTTTTTTTGTGGCCTCTGCAAGGTTTTCCAGTTCTCTCTCCTCTTCTTTATGCTGGAGTGTGGAGAAGCAGTTCTTCGCCCTATTATCCATTGCTCTGTGAAGCAGCCAGCTTACTATTTAGTGGTAAATGAGAGTGAGTTACTATGTGTAGGAACAAATCCTGAATTTTCAAAACTCGGGATAGTTTAGTTTTCTTTCCTTATACAGTACCTGTCCAAAGACAAGTAACAGTGGTTCTATCTCCTTAAGTTTATAGGCTCCATCTGCTAAAAAAGATAACTTTATCAGTTTATAAATGCATACAAAATATGCTCATTGTTGGGGGAACTTGGAAAATGTAGAAAATGTGTTTATGGATTTTTATTGACAGACTTTTTTTGAAAGATGGTGAACATTTAACCAAGAAAATCTGATGCCTTAAGTTACCTTAATTTCTAAAAGCTTGGGATGACTTGCACTTGAAAAAAAAATCACGACCCAAAATGCATTCTGTCCTTGACTGGCACAAGAAATTACCTAGGACACTCAAGACTACTTTTATCAAGATGGCCAATACATGTTTAGCAAAATAGCTTTTTCACTATGCTTTAATATGCAGCTTTAATAATTACTGGGTCTTGAATATTATAAGAAAATAGTCAAAGAGTGCTGATTTTAACTTTTTCCTTTTCTATCTTAATAGTTATGAACCTGAACTGTTTCCTGGCCTTATTTATAGAATGGTAAAACCACGAATAGTGCTGCTTATCTTTGTATCTGGAAAAGTTGTGTTGACAGGTAAGTTCTAAAGTTATTTTCTGACTTTTACAAAATTCAATAGCTGTGTGTGTGCTTTGCTTTTCCTCTTAAATAGCTTTGTTCACTATTATAGAATGAATACCTGAAAAAAATGAAAAATAGAAAGGAATGTAACTTCACCCATCAGTCCCAATACTTGAAACAATGTAACTTTTTCATGTTTTTGTCATTTTGACATGTATATTCATCTTTACATCCTTTTTATTAACCATTGTAACGCATGTAACTTAACTCCTCCTTACAAACTCTTTATGAAGGTTTTTAACAGCTGCACAATGTTCTCCCAGAAAGGTCAGCAGACTATTTTCTGTGAAGGACCAAATACTAAACATTTCAGGCTTGCACACCACTGGGTCCTTGTTGTCACAACTGAACTATGCCATTTTAGTGCCAAAATGTCTCAAGGCATTATGTAAAGGAGAGGGCTCTGAAATGTGAAATGTGAATTAATAATTCATATTAATTTACATGTGTCATGTAATAGTCCCCCTTTAAAAAAATTTTTCCCACTCATTTAAAATATAAAACTCATTCTTAGCTCGCAAGCTATGCCAAAACAGGCAGCAGACCAGGTTCAGCCAGCGGGCTTAACTTTCCTGACCTCTGTTCCAACGTGTCATTGCACCAAACTGACTCTCCCATGGTCAGGGGTTTTAATGTTCCTTCTTTGTTTGCTGCTTATAAATGGCACAGACAGTTGGCTATTTTTATGTGAAAAGAATTATTTTATTTTGGATGCGCAGAAATGGAACTGTGTCTAAAGATATGCCAATTTTTAAGGTTCTCTGTACAAATTACCATGCTGTTTTTGAAGAGTGAGACAGTACAATTCTATACCATACGCTCCTATCAGCAGTATATCGAAGTATCTTCTAAAAATTCTCAGCAGCAATCAAAAACAAAACAAAAACTTTTTTTTTTTACAGGAAATGTTTTTTGTAAAAAAGAAAACGTTTTTACAAGTGGAAATTATCTCACTGCTTTAACCTCACTGGTACCCGAAAATAGAAATTGATCGCTTTCACTACGTCTAATAAAGACCATGTTATCTTTTGTAAATAACTTATTCCTATTGTCTTAACTTAACTTAGTTTTTATTAGTTTTTAATAATCTCTCTCTGAAGGATTTGTATGAGTTTACCATAATATTAAAAATAATTACCCTTTGTTATATTTGTGACTTTTTCCAGTTGAGTTATTTTTACATAAAGATGAGTTTTTAGAATTCTTGAATAGCTGAGATTCTTTTTTCTATACCATTCTACTGAAGTTTGCTATTTTTGTCTATTTTTTACACATTTTACTCTTCTCTGCCAAAATGAATGCCAAGTTTATATGGCATGAGCCAAGCTGATCTCCATACTCCATCCTGAAATAGTTAGCCAGCCATCTGAATGCTGCATACTCTTCCCTCCTTATTAATTTGTGATGACCCCTTCTGACCTTTATTTTTTTATGTATGTGTCTGGTCTCCAGCTCTGCCTTTACTCCAAAATTATATACTATGATAATCCTATGAAAACACCTGTGTGGTCATTTGTGCACCATCTTCATAATCTTGTCAGCTGAGAAATGATAAATACTCTTAGCGGTGTGGTGGCTGAAAAGATGGACTGCGCAGGCCGCTGTCCAGTTTGAATCCAGGCTTTACCATTTGTTGGCTATGTGACCTTGAGTGAGTTTAAGTTCTCCACCTTGATTTCCACATATGTAAAATGAAGGTGGTCGTAGAAAATACTTGCTAAGTGTTATGAGGAAACAAACAGTGCCCGGCCTAGGTAAGCAAAGCATAAATATTAGCTCTTACTTTTCTCGGTGAAAGCCCACTCTCCTTGCTTTTTACCCTGGCGTTGAACAGGACTGGAGGTTTTCTGTGATGCCTTGTCCTGATCATAGGACTATGGAGTCTAATGAGGCTTTAGTAAGATGCTTCACATTTATTTCCCTCCAGCATAGAAGAGTGAGAAGCTGGGTCTTTGTTACTGGGGGTCACCCTCAATCAGGTAGATGTCAGCGGTTCTTGAAAACAAGTAGGTCAGAGAGCAGCATAAAAATGGCAAGACTGACTTGATTAGTGAGTAGGCCAGGGGGAGACCAGAATAGTCCTGTCAATCGTTACTGGTAATCTCCCAATAATATACTGTAAAATGCATATCTTTAGGGGTTTATTGCTGTTTTTCTCAATTTGTGATTTTCGTGTATGTGTGTGTGAGAGAGAGAGAGAGAGAGAGTTCACTTGGGAAAATAAGATGTGTAGTTATGACTTGGTATAAGAATAGAATTAGAATATCCATGTAATATTGAAAATTAATATTTGATAAACTTTGAGGTATACATTCTGTTTTAGCTGCTGAGGATATAAAAGCACACTCCCCAACTGGCAGGAACCCAGCCCTGGTGAAGGAGACAGGCATAAACAAGTTACGTGATACCGCCTCTTACAGAACCAAATGATGAGCCATGTGTGCTTGGACCAGCCACCCCAAAGTCCCTAACTCTGAAGTGCTGCATGTTCTTCCAGAGCAATGGAAATGGCTTAGATTTTGTAAAATAAGGTTCACAAATGACCTCTTATAAACCTTCCCTCACTTAACCCTTTATAACAACACTTTGGGAAAGGTATCGTCCTTATTTTTCAGGTAAGGAGACTGAAACTCAGAAGATAAACAATGTGTCCATGATTTCAGAGCTAGTTAGTAGTAGAGATGGCTTTTGAGCTCATATCATTTTGATCTCAAAGCCAGTTTTTTCTCTCATGTACCAGCCACAGAATTTCCACCTCAGTCACCAAGCTTAGGGATTTATCCCCCAAAGTGGTGGTCATTATAACCTGGAGGAAAGGACTAGTAAGTTTTGCTTAAAAGGGGACAGTCATCTAGTCAGAGTTTAGTGCTACTTACTGGGATGTTTGATTATTGACTGATTATTAAAAAGGAGTATGGGGTCAGTTTAGGGTCCCTTAAAATTTTTTTGCTACTTATATATTTTAAATGTATTTTTCAATTACAGTTGACAAGCAATATTAGTTTTAGGTGTACAATATAGTCGTTAGACATTTGTATACCTTATGAAGTGATCACCTTAAGTCTAGTACCCATCTGACACCATAAATAATTATTACAATATTATTGACTATATTCCCTATGCTGTGCTTCACATCTCCAAGGCTGTTTTTATAACTGGCAATTTGTGCGTCATAATTCTTTTCACCTTTTTCACTCATCCCCTGACACCCTCCCATCTGGCATCCATTAGTTTGTTTCTGTTTGTTTGTTGTGTTTTTTAGATTCCATACAAAGTGAAATCATATGGTATTTGTCTTTCTCTGTCTGATTTATTTCACTTAGCATAATACCCCCTTGGTCCATCCATGTTGTCTCAAATGGCAAGATTTCATTCTTTTTTATTCCATCATATATATGTACAACAACTTCTTTATCTACTTGTCTATTGATGGGCACTTAGGTTACTTTCGAATCTTGACTATTGTAAATAATGCTGCAGTGAACATAGGGGTGCATATATCTTTTTAAATTAGTGTTTCAGATTTCTTCAGATAAGTACCCAGAGTAGAATTGCTGGGTCACATGGTAGTTCTAGTTTTAATTTTTTAAGGAACCTCCATACTGTTTTCCATAGTGGCTTCGCCAATTTACAATCCCACCAACAGTGCGCTAGGGTTCCCTTTTCTCCACATCCTTGCCAACACTTGTTTATTGATTTATTGACGATAGCCATTCTGACAGCTGTGTGGTAATATCTCATTGTGGTTTTTGTTTGCATTTCCCTTATGACTAGTGATGCTGAGCATCTTTTAATGTGTCTGTGGGCCATCTGTGTATCCTGTTCGTAGAAATGTCTATTTATGTCCTCTGTCCATTTTTTAATAGGATCATTTGCTTTTTTTGATGTTGAGCTGAATGAGTTCTTTATACAGTTTAGCATTTACCCTTAATTGCATATATTATTTACAAATCTCTCTTCCATTCAGTAGTTTGATTTTTTTTGTTTTTGTTTTGTTTTATTTTGTTTTTTGATACCTGTTCTTGTTTATTTGTTACTCTTAGAAACTCCTTTTTGACCAGACTCAGCGGTCGAAGCTCTCAGAGAGGACAGGCTATGTCTCCTGGCTCTCTGTTCCTGGCATTTTTCTTTGGCCTCCTTCATTCTCTTAGCTAAAAGTTTAGCATGTTCTGCAGACTCTTCCTTATTTTTCTTAGTATGTTGTTTGTTCAGAGCAATAGGATGATATTTGTGGTGCAGGATGGGTAGAGGAACAAGACGCTGAATCTTGGGTGCTTTGGTCCTAGGTTTCTCACCTTTTCTGTTTAGGGGCTTTCTCCCAACATATTGGCGGACATTGTTTTCTTTAGAGAGATTGAAAAGTTTGCCAATTCTGCTAGGTTTTGTGGGCCCTGGGCAACAAGGCACCATAGTATCAGTGAGACCAGGAGTATCTTTCTCCCCCACTCCACCCCCCCTTTTTTTTTTACAAGACCAAGCTGAGAACACTGAGGTTGGCATTGCCAATGGAACCCTGAACAGATTTGCACTTTCTCTCCTCAGTCCTCCTTGGTCCATAACAGGAACGCCCCTTGCTCGGCAGCAGGCGGACATGGCCATGGGTCAAGACACCCTACTTGATGGGGAAACCTCGTTATTCCCACCCCTGATTCGAACCACATAACCCTTCCATTCTTCACCCACAGCACCAGCAGCAACTTCTGTGGCCCTGCGCTTCTCCTAAAACGGACAAAGGCTGCGTTCATCGTTCACTTCAATGCGTTTCTGGCAGCCAGTGGCCGGGAAAGAAATGTTCAGCTTCATCCTGAAGCAGCCAGCTGCCTCAAGGGCACCTTGAAAAAGAGGGCTGCCCTTTTGTTTTGTTGGTGGTTTCCTTCATGGAGCCATATTTTATGGCTTCAGGTCTTACATTTAACTATTTAATCCATTTTGAATTTATTCTTGTGTACAGTGTAAGAAAGCGGTCTGTATTCATTTTTTTACACGTCTGTCCAATCTTCCCAACACCATTAATTGAAGAGACTGTCTTTACCCCATTGTATATTCTTGCCTCCTTTGTCATAGACTAATTGACCAGATAGGTGCAGGGTTATTCCATTGATCTATGTGTTTGTTTTTATGCCAGTAGCATGCTGTTTTAATTACTATAGTCTTGTGGTATAGTTTGATATCAAGTAACATGAGACCAACACTGATCTTTCTCAAGACTGCTGTGGCTACTCAGGGTCTTTTGTGGTTCAGTATAAATTTTAGGATTATTTGTTCTAGTTTGGTAAAAAGAAAAGACAAGACATTGATATTTTGATAGGGCTTGTATTGAATCTGTAGATTTCTTTGAGTTCCCTTACAGTTTTGGTGCCAGTAATTTCAGAGAGGAAATATTCGATTATATTGGCCAAATCTGCTCACTTTAACACCCAGTTACAAACCCTGGCAATGTTTATTTGACAACTTTTGGTGTAAAAGAAGGAACAGTGGATATATGAAGTCTTCTCCCATAGCTGCTATTCAATATTCAAGAAAACTTCAACTTCTTGGGCCCCAGTATTCCCTCTTATGGAGTGAAAAAATTGTACCAGATAATCTCCCTAAAGTGCTTTGTTTCTAAATGTTTCCATGATATAAAATAATGATCACTCTCAGTGTCTGGTCCCTCTTGGGTGATAGGTGTTTTCACTCCCCAGGGGATACCAGAATATTACAGTCTTTGGGTTTGAATGCAATGCTCTTAGGGATTTTTTTTCTTTTAAGCATTATGATACAACTGAAGTGTGTAATTATCCAAAATTCTGGATCTAGACACTCTGTTCCTCAATGAAATGTAAAAAGGACCTTATTTTGGTATTTTCAGAGCGTGGGTTGGGGAATGGGAGTGTGTTTGTTATACATATGTCTCCATTTCCTAAAAGAAGATTCTTCCATTCAAATGTATTCAGAAGCCAAAAAAGTCCATCAAACCAGAGGCAGAGAGTTTGATATACTGGTGTTTTATTTCTTCCCCAGTTTACTCTTTGGTTTCTACAAAACCATTCTCTCTAGAAACTAAGATTTTAGTGCTATAACAAATATCTGCTGAGACTTATGGGGTTTCTCCTACCTCAACGATACAGTTTCTCTGCTGTGTCAGGAACTCCTCCTCCTCCCTGTCCCGCACCTTTGAGGGTGGAGACTCACAGATAGTAAACTCCTTGGCAACCAATAACTAATTTTTCCCCCTTTATATCTCAAATGTAATTGAAGCTCATAAAGACTTCATCCTTCATTCTTTAAACACATTTGAAAAATTTATTGAAGTAGAATTCACATAAAATTAACCATCTTAAAGTGAGCAATTCAGTGGCATTAAGTACATTCACAATATTGTACAACCACCACCTCTGTCTAGTTCCAAAACATTTCCATTTCTCCAAAGTAAAATCCCGTATCATTAAGCAGTCCCTCCCCGTTCCCCCTCGCACTAGCCCCTGGTAACCACCAATCTGCTCTCTCCCTGGATTTATCTATTCTTGTTATTTCACGTAAACAGAATCATACCATATGTGACCTTTTGTGTCTGGCTACTTTCAGTTAGTTTTTAGGTTCATCTGCATTGTAGCATATATCAGTACTTAATTCCTTTTTATGGCTGCATAATATTCCATTGTGTATATATACCATAGTTTGTTATACACTGAGTTTGTTATTTCCCTTCTTGGCTGTTTTGAATAGTGCTGCAATCAACAGGTTTATGTGTGTTATTTGGGTACCTGCTTTTATTTTGGGGGAGATATGTACCCAGGAGTGGAATTGTTAGTTCATGTGGTAATTCTTATTTTAACTTTCTTGAGGAACCACAAAATTGTTTTCTATAGTGGCTGAAACATTTTTACATTCCCATCAGCAATGTCTGAGGGTCCCAGTTTCTCCATATCCTTTCCAATGTTTACCATTTTCCATTTTTAAATTATAGCTCATCTTTGGTTCCAAATCTTGATTTCTACCTTCTTCTCAAATCTTATGATCTTCCTTTTGGTAATTCCCTGTGATTTGTCCTGTAATTAACCCAGACTTCTTAGAGGTTATTTCTGCTCTCTTACTGAGCCTTCCTCCTCTCTAACTTTGTAGCTCTCAAGGAAGCTTTTATCAACGTAAGCTATTTTCTATTCCTCTTCATGCCAAGTTTTTATATCTATTTCATTAACCTCCTTGCATCCTTCCTAGAATAGTATCAGATAATAATGTCCTGATTAGCAGACAGTTCCATACACATACGTGATCCCAGGCTGTAACACTTAGCACATTGTGCCTGCGTCGCTTTGACGGTGCAGGTAGCTAGTGGTGGTGAGAGATGAGTGAGACTAACTGGTATCTCTCACGGGTGGGGACCATGTCTAATTCATGTTTTTATTCCTTTAACTCCTAGAGCGGTTTGTTACAATTAAAGATCTCTTAAAATTAAAGACTCTTAAGGGTGACAGTGGTATTGGGTTGGCCAGAAAGTCCCTTTAGTTTTTTTTTTTTTCTGTAAAATAAAACACACACTTTTAATTTCTCCTGCTATTGGCTTCAACTGGATAGAGATCGGGCATACTGCTAACCATCTTCCAACGCATAAGACAGCCAGCCCCACAGCAAAGAATTATTTGGCCAAAATGTCAATAGTACCAAAAACTTTGCAAACCACTTCTCACAGGTTCGATCAGTCACAGCACTTTCTCCATACACTGCCCAGATCTTTTTTTGCCTTTCAGTTGCATTTTTCCATTTCTTGAAATAATAAAGCATAATATACTGAAAATGTTCCCTATTTTCTTCCATTTTCAATATTAACATGGCTGCACAAAAATTCACTAATTTTGATGTTTTGTTAAATGCACACTGAGATGGCAACTGTCACAACGCAATCTAACAAAATTGTTTCAAATGAAGTTAAAACATAAGTAAGCACTTCTAGAGCCATCTTACAGACAAAACTAAACAAACTTTTTGGCCAACCCAATACAGTTTTTCCCCTCTAATAATCCCTTCCCATACATTGACATTTACAACTCTAGCTCCAGTTTGTTAGATAACATTACGGAATCAAAATTTTAACTAGGGATGAATGGATCAAAGGAAGTCCCTTTTGCTGGTAGCTGAATGCCTACAGATGCTGATGAAAGATCCTGTTCTGGCATTATATTCATGGCACGCTTAGAAATAACATTCCATATTTCATACTGAGCCCTGCGTGGCAAAAGGTGATCTGATATGCCCACATAGTGGAAGTACTAGAAGACTCTGCTCTAGGGTGTGCATTTGTGGAAGTGTGGATGTAATCACCGAAATTCTGTCTTCACCAGGAATAAATGTCACTTTTCAGGTATATCTAAAGAGATGTCATCGTATTAAAAGTAATTGGGGATGACAGTAAAATTTTATTTTTTTAAGATTTTATTTTTATTTTTAGAGAGAGGGGAAGGGAGGGAGAAAGAGAGGGAGAGAAATACTGATCAGTTGCTTCTCATGGAACCTGCGATCTAGGCATATGCATTGACTGGGAATTGAACCAGCGACCTTGAGCATTGCAGGATGATGACCAACCAAGCCACACCAGTCAGGGCGACAATGAAATTTTAGTCTGAAGAAAAATTTGGAAATGTTCTTATATTAAAGATTATATAAACTTGGGTTTTCTTTACAGGTGCCAAAGAACGTTCTGAGATCTACGAAGCATTTGAAAACATCTATCCTATTCTAAAGGGTTTTAAAAAAGCCTGAGTAATATCATTCAACATCTCACATTATATTGGTTTGAGTATGTGTGTAAGCTCAGCACAGGAAACAGCTGGATTTTTCTACCTTTAATTGTAGATGTTCCATGCAAGTTTTGACTTTACTTATAAAAGGGTGATTCTGTGTGAGTAACCATGCCTAAGAAATGAAGAAAACTTCCTATTCAAAATGACTTATATGTTATTTCTAAAACCAAATAAGTAAGCTTATTTAGAATGTGAGAGAGTTAGGGCCTTGCTAGAATGATGTTGTAGCATCATTAAAATTTAACATTCTGCTCCTGTTAAAGATGTAGTGCATAATATGTTCTCTGAAAATGCACACTGCTATATAGAAATTTCAAATAACTGCATAAAATAGATACTATCTGTAATATCTAGCAGGATAGAAATTAATGTCTATTTTTTGTCTTAAAATATTGAATTAGATGATCCTAGCTATTAGGTACAGGCACTGTGAAGGATCCTGTCAGAATACAAATGAAACATGAAAGTCGGAAACCTTAAAAAAAAAAAATCAAATGTTTTTCTTGTTTGTATGAAATGATCAAGTTATTTCTCTTAAAAATAAAAATCTTAAACTTTCAGGAACCATTCAGGTTTATTTTAAGTTCTATTTTAAAACAGTATGGGGAATTTTTGCTTTTTTGTGTAACTTTATAATCCTAGGTAATTGTATTGCAACAGACCAGATAAGACTAAGCGGGTGGAGCAAAGGGTTTAGATTCAAAACCTAGTTAGTTTGTGGAATCATTAGCTTTTGATGGAGATGTGGAGGTTAACGAGGGATGAGGCTAATGTGACTCATGGCCCAAGTGGTAGTGATTATGTCTTCTACCAAGAGAAGGAAACATTTGTGAGGGCGGAGAGTTCTGTTTCCAACATGCTGAGCTTGTTGTGGCTCCCGTACATCACTTGATGCCTAGCAGGCAGCTATAAATCTTTAGGTATGAACTTGGGAGAAAATCCCTGCTAGAGAGGGAATTTAGGGCAGTAGTCATCAATTGACTGTCTTCCAAAATAATCTTTGAAAATCCCTGGTCTAGATAATTTGACCCATATGCCCACTTTTCTTTTTCCCTTCTGTGCATTACAGCCATATTAAAAAACTGATTACTCTGATAGAATCTTCTGACCTATACGCTTTTTACCTCTCCCTGAAAAAGAAACAAGAGTAATCCTATCTAGGTTAAATCGTATCTAGTTCAAATTCTTCCTCAGAGCGTGGCCCACACAGAGTAACTGGGGGTGGGAGGGGAGGGCGTAATGTTGGCCATTACTTTCATTAAAATTCTCTTTTCAGAAAGATGTAAAATTGATTTCCACATTTACTAGTATGATTGTTTCCACTGGTTAGTTTTTAAAGGTAAAAAACTATTATCAGGTTACTATTAAAAGTATTTGCTCAGGAATTCTCACGACGTTGGTTAAGTAGGCACTTCTCCATTTAACAGGTGAGAACACAGGCCAAGGGAGGATAGGAATTTGCTCAAAACCCCGCAGCTGTTAAGGAAGTAGGTGAGCCAAAATTAAACCTCATTCCAAGACCCAGGGGTAGTTTAGCCAAACTTTAAAGCATCCGTAGAGAATTTAAGAAAATCCCTTTTTTTGTTCCCAATCCGTTTTCCCGGAATCCTTGGGGCACAAATTAGAGGCATTAACCAGTAGTCTCGGCACGACCCAGCGACGATGGCATTTTGTTTGGCTGACCGGACCCTCCAACGTGCTTCCGCTTCGAGAGCCGCTACCCCTTCCAGCGGACACCGCACAGGTAAAGCAACTACGTCGCCCGCCCTCGCTGAAGCTGCTCACCAGTCTCTCCAGGCCCCCGCGCGAGCTCCCACCGCCTTTCCAGGCCCCTCCTCACGCCCCTCCTCCTCGCCCAGGATGCATCTGGTTGAAAACAAAATCCCACGTGACTGACTCTGCTCTCAGGCTATCATGGCGTCTCCCAGTGGGAAGGGAGCCCGGGCGCCGGAGGCTTCTGGATGCGGGCCCCGGCCACTCGCTGGAGACTTGGTGGACTCGGTGGACGACGCGGAAGGGCTGTACGTGGCGGTCGAGCGGTGTCCGCTATGCAACACCACCCGCCGGCGGCTGACTTGCGCCAAGTGCGTTCAGAACGGCGATTTTGTCTACTTCGACGGCCGCGACCGTGAGAGGTACGGGGGCCGCCACGGCCCTATTGTTTCTTCCCCGGCTGTCTCCTCCGGCTCCGCGCGGGAGGCTGGAGGTCGGAGCCTGGAGGCTGAGGCTCAGGTGTGGACCCCGGAATCCCGCGGGAGGAGGGGGAGATAGGAAGGGTAGCTAATTTGCTCCCAGGGAACAGGGTCGTGGTTGGGGGCTGGATTAAGAAAAGTCGCCGTTTCCCCGTAATCCTCTCGAGAAGAATCTGACCCCACCGTGTTCCTGGGTACTAGTGAAAATGGATAGATGGTGACTCTAGACAAGTTTGCCCCTGTTGCTGCCTTATAGTTGGATTCTCGAACTTGGCTGCACTCCCATTCAAAGCTTGGTTTTAACCTTTCCCTGTCTTCGAAAAACATTCATTCTCTAGAGGAGAGACCAGAAAGAAATCAAGTAACTGCTTAAGAGGGATTCGAGCCCGGGAGGCCTGTGCCACAGCTGGATCTTATCAGACCTGCTTACTCTGTGTGAACTGGGACTAGTTAGTTGTTCCCTGACTTTTTTTCGATGCTAAGGACTTTGGGGATGTCTTGTGGCTTTGTTTTAAAATTCAGACTAGGAGCTGTAAGCCCTTAGTTAAGAGAATTGAATTTAGGAATGCGTTTTGGCCTTGTTTGGAAATCAAAACAGCTAGAGGTCCTTGATTAAGATAATTGAAGAATTAGTGTGTTTGGTTAGTGTGAAGGGTTTCTCTCTCCCAACTTTTGTTTGCATAATTTAGCGGGAATAAAAGTAAGATAGCCAGATTGTTGATCGCAGAAGTTCAGGTATTAATTAACTTACAACAGCCCAATAAGTTGTTATCCGCAACTTACTGCTGAGGAAATTGCACAGTAAGTGCCGTCACCTAGGTCACACAGGTAAATGTAGAGACCAGAATTAAGATCCAGGCATCCTGAGCCCATACACAATGCGCTTAATCACTCGTTTGTACAACCTCTATATTTGGAAGTGTTTCCCGTTCCTAGTATTCCCCTGATTATGAATGGAGTTCGATTCTTTTTTTCTCTTTTGAGATTTGTAGGATATAATCTTTTTGATTTCACTGCTGTGTCTCATTGAAGCATTGAATGACTTTAGAAACTAGTAAGTGGTGGCTTTAAAAATTAAACCCGGTTTTTAATTATAAGAATACTAGGAATGAGATGGAAATTTCTAACTGATGGAGGTTTTCAAGGGTTCCGTTCTGGACCCTCCATGTATGTTTTCCTACATCTGTTCTCATGACTTAAATAGCATCTGTATGCTGAAGACTGCCAGGATGTATCTCCAACCCAGACCTCTCTGGAACCAAGAAAAAAGCTGCCTGCTCAACATATATATATTTAAATTTGTAACCAGCATCTTTATCTTGGCAAACTGAATTTATTATTTTCCATCATAAATCTGTTCCTCCTATACCCTTGCCAACCCAGTGAATGGTAACCTCATTCTTCAGTAAGGTCAAAAAAAAACTATCAGTCTTCCTTGACTCCTTTCTTAAACCCACCCTAATTAATCCCATCAACAAATTCTATCCACTCTTCAAAACCTAAGTCCTTTTTGTCACCTCCTGGGCAGATCCACCAAAAGAGTATTGCCTCTTGGGCCCCCGCTTCCACCTTTACTCCCTCATACTGTCATTTCCATGTTGCAACCAGAGTAACACCTCTCCTCCATTCCTCTTAGAAATCTTTCAGGGGGTTCCCAAAAGATTTTGCCCGAAAGTAAAAACGCCAAAGTCCTTATCCAGAGTTCTGCAGTGCCTGTTCTCCTCTGATCCGTTATTTTCCTTGACGCACTCCGCTACACCACCCGGGCCTTCCCTTGCCAGTCCTCAGACATTCCAAGAACACTCCTCCTGCCTCATGGCATTGCAGTCTTATTCAGACTGCCAGGAGCTCTTCCCCCAGAAATCTTCAGGGCTGCTTCCTTTGTTTCCTTCAGGCCTCTGCTCATTTATTAAAGAAACTCTTTTTGACCATTTAGTTAAAATAGTAACCTCTTTCCCTAAGTTACCTACTTTATTGTGTTCCATAACACTTATCACCATCTATGGCTTACATATTAATATGTCTAACTGCTTTCCACTCCAGTGAGGTAAGCTCTATGAGGGCAAGACTTTATCAGTTTTGTACTCTGCTGTGTTCTCACATAGTAGATGCTTATAAGATTTGTTGAATGATTGAATGACTCTATCCCCCCTTCCCAAATTTAGCCTAATCCTGAATCATTTCGTTTTTATTCATTGTGATCCCTTTGTTACTAAGCCAGAACCCCAGGAGATAACCTCAGGCTTTCCTTTTTTTCTTATTCCATGTATCCAAATCATTGGCAAGTCTAATTTGATTTGCTCCAAAATAGATCTTGAATCTGTCTACTTTTAGTTCAGACTGCCATCCTTTCTTTCCTGGCCACGCTCTTGGTTCCTATTCTTTTTTTAAATTATATTTTTATTGATTATGCTATTACAGTTGTCCTGATTTTGTTTTTCCCTTTGTCCCCCTCCACCCATCGCTGCCTACTCCCCCAGCAATTGCCCCACCATGGTTCATGTCCATGGGTCATGTGTATTAGTTCTTTGGCTATTCCATTTTCTGTACTGTACTTCACATCTGCAGGGTTACCCTGTAACTACCTGTCTGTACCTAATCCCCTTACCTCTTCACGCATTCTATCCCTCCCACCACCCATATGACAACCATCTAGTAACTAACTTCTCTCTTGTTGATTTTAAGAATCTCTCTTTACGCTTAACCTTTGGCCTTTTAATTATGATGTGTCTTGGAGTGGGCCTATTTGCATCCATCATAATTGGGGCTCTCTCTGCTTCCTGGACTTGCATGTCTATTTCCTTCACTAAATTTGGGAAGTTTTCTTTTATTATTTTTTCAAATAGGGTTCCAATTTCTTTCTCTTTTCCTTCTGGCACTCCTAATATGCAAATATTGGACATCTTGAAGTTGTCTCAGAGGCTGTTTATACTAGCCTCACTTTTTTGGATTCCTTTTTCTTGTGGTCCTGCATGGTTGTTTTTTGCTTCCTTATGTTCCATCTCATTGATTTGATTTTTGGCTTCATCCACTCTACTGTTCTTTCCCTGTAAACTTCTTTATTTCAATAGGTGTATTCTTCGTTTCTGAGTAGGTCTTTTTTTATGCTGCCGAGGTCCTCATTAAGTTTCTTGAGCATCCTTATAACCAGTGTTTTGAACTCTGCATCTGATAGATTGTTTATCTCCATTTCATTTAGCTCTTTTTCTGGAGTTTTGATCTGTTCTTTCATTTGGGCCATGTTTCTTTGTCTCCTCACTTTGGCAGCCTCCCTATGTTTGTTTCTAGTATTAGGTAGAGCTGCTTTGACTTCGTGTCTTGATAGTGTGTCCTAATGTAGGAGGTGTCCTGTAGGCTCCAGTGGCACAGCCTCCCCATCACCCAAGTGGGGTACCTGAAGTGCACCCTTCATATGGGCTGACTACACCCTCCTCTTGTAGTTGTGCCGTGGCTGCTGTTGGCAGATCAATGGGAGGGATTTACCCAGGCCAGTCAGCTGTGAGGACTGGCTGTGACCACTGACCACCTACCTCTGCCCTCTGTGGAGGATCAGCTGTGCAGGGGCGGGGGGGTGGTGCTCCGACGTGGTCTGTAGCTGTCCACTGGGTGTGCTGGTCCTGGGTGTCCTGGGTGGTGCAGGCCAAGGTCACGCCCCACCTGTGTTTTTCTTGGGGGCACCCTGCCTGAGTTGTAAAGCAATCTGAGATGGCTGCTACTTCTGCTGGGCTTGGAGATTCCCAGGTGAAGCCAAGCTGTGACTCCAATCTGGCTGCCTCTAGGGCTCACTGAAGCCAGCTGTTGCTTGTTTGATAGGATTTAGGAGCCAAGACCAGTCATTCTTAGGGAAAAGCAGCTTCACCTGGGCCCTGTAAGTAGGGTGCGGCAGAGCCTCTGGGGATCTCCAAGGCAGGTCAAGCAGCATTAGCCAGGTTGATGGAGTCTCAGATATGGAACCAACTTACAAGCTCTGTGAGGAGAGGGTTTAGCAAAGGGACAATGATCTCTGCTAGCTAGTCCTGATGCCAGACAGTTCAGTTTTTCCCTGTGTACCACTGATGCCTTTCAAGCTGCTGCCGTGGTGCTGGAGCTTCAGAGGGAGTGAGTATGAGTAGGTGAGTTTGTGTGTGGGTTCTCTAAGAGGTATTGCTGGGTCTCTAGCAGTTTCTCCCACCAAGCCAATCCCTGCTGATTTTTGCAGGCAGTTGTGGAGAATTACCTTCCTGGCCCTGGAACCCTGGGCTGTGAGTCCTGGTGTGTGGCTGGGACTCCTCACTCCCAAGATACCCCTCCCAGATTCTTATCTACCACATGTGGGTGAGGGACCAGCCCATTCTGTGTTTGTGCTCCTCCTACCAGTCTGGATGGATGTGGTTTCTTTAATTCCATAATTGTGAGACTTCCATTCAACCTGATTTCATGAATGTCAGACTTCCATTCATCTTGATTTCTGATGTTCCTGAGTGATGGTGGTTCTATATTTTAGTTACAATTTTGATGTGGTTGTGCCAAGAGGTGAGCCATGTCTGCCTGTACCGCCATCTTGACTGATAGTCTCCCCCATTTTTTTTTAAACTCATACAGCTCCTCCCTACCCTCCCTCTGGCCTCCACACAGCCGCCACTGTAGAAGTGTAAATCAGATGTCATTGTTTTGCTTAAACCTTTTAATGACTTTCCACTGCATTTAAAATAAAATTCAAAAATTTAATAAAAAGATAAATTGAAGCTCCTTAATATGGCATATAAAGTCATATGTGATTTGGCTATGGCTTACCTTCTAACTGGCCATAAGGTTGAGTTAAAAATGCAGGCTTTGGATTCATACTGCATTGAATTGAATCCAAGCTCCACCACTTGCTCTGTGGTTTTGAGCAAGTTTGTTAACCTTGCCTATGTTTGCTAATTTCATTTTGAAAATGGCAGGGTATCTACCTCATAGGTGGCTGGTAGTGATTACATAAGAGCATGCTCCCTCATAGTCAGTGCTCCGTAGTCAGGGCGTCCTCTCAAATCCTCAAACACACGAAACTTTTCCTCCACTGGACTTTTCCCCTTGCTGTTCCCTCTGCCTGGAACACTTTATCTCCTGATTGGCATCTTATCTTTCTGTCTTAATTTAAATCACTTCTTTAGCTAGGCCTTCCATGACCTTCGCTAGGGTAGGTTCACACTTGCATCTTCCCCCCAGTATTTTCTACCGTAATAATCAGTCGCTTCTGGTATTGAGCATAAGCAATGTTGTTTGTTTGAGGAAGATTTCCACATCCAGAATTTCATTCCATGAAGACGTGAGTTCTGGTTTTGTTCAATCAGATCAACAGTGATTCATGTAGTAGGAACATTGTTGAAGGAATGGCAAAGGCAGTAGATCTTTAAAAACATAAATTCTTTGCTAAATCTGAGCATTAAAGTGAATTTTCAGAAGAGGGATGTGTTCTGGTGGATTTCTTTTTCTGATGATGAAAAATAAATAAACACCAGAACTATTCAAAAGTGAGAGAAAAAAGAACATTTAGGGTTTAGGGACAGTAAAACTGCCCAAGTGGTCTGCTCAGCCAGCTTCATTTCACTTTTCATCATTCCCTTTTCCAAACTGTGTATTCTTTAAGAAGAGGAGTTTGTATTCATCATTCCCAGAACAATGCTGAACATCTACTAGGATGAAAGAATCTCTGGAGACCCAGGACCATTATCCTAATAGCCAAATGATTTTTAATGTGCTCTCATGGGGTGCAGTTATCTGCATAAATACTTTTGCAAGTTAACGGGGGAGAAAGGCAGGTCTCTGCTCTCAAGGATTTACACTGACTACTAATAAGCCTTAAACTGCGTGGGTTAAAGGTAGATTGTGTGATATTGTCTTTAGTATTTATGCAAATTTTGTATTCTGTGTTTTGCTTTCAGAATCTTTATGAAAAGCTGCTCACTAACTGGGAAATCGCTTGAAATAAAATACGGAGACTTAAAACAGTTTAAAAACCCTTGTTTAATCTCTGGTTCTTTTCAGTAAATTATCCAGGCTAGCTGTGTCTATGTGGATCATGAATGTGATAATGCATATTAAAGTTCCTATAAATGTAAATGTATTTTTTTAGGCTTCATTAATGGACTAGCTGAATATACAGGTTTTAATGGTTTAACAGTTCAAGGAAAAGTAGATATTAAAAACTAAATCTATCTCATAATAATGAGTTACTTTGCCCCCTAAGAAGGGACCATGTGTCTTTATATAATTTTGTAAAAAGTATGAGTTGGCAGAGAGATTGGTTGAAAAATATCCAGACTCACTACTTTTTTGTTGTGTGTGCAGTAGTGGGAAGACTTCCTTATACCATGGTATCCTCACCAACAGTATTTTTTCCTCATGTCCCGTTTCGGCCCCAGTCCTAAACAATACCCACTTCTCTACTTTTTCATCTGCCTTTTAACTTGTGTCCTTTAAGAGATGAAGAGGAATGATATTAAGCAGCACTCTCAGCACCATCTTTGGATGTTGCACTGGTGAACATTTTAAAATTACAGTCTTTTAATAGGAACATAATTTTCTACATTATACATTTACCTAACACTAAAAATAGTACTGTTACCCAAGAGGGAACTGACAAGTAGAAGTCATCTTTCCAGTCTAAACTGGGAAGAAGTCAGTTACTGGTTTGAGATAGGTGTAGGGATGGGGTGGGGGACATCATCTGGGAATACCCAGAGACCGTAGCTCCAGGAGGGTCAGCTTGCTGGTTTAAGAACCAGTTATTTAAAAGTGTGGATTAAAAAGGTGGACACATTTTTATGAGGATATGGATACTGCTTTTATAAGCACATTTTCAGGAATGATGCAGTATTACCTTCACTTAAGAGTTTTATAAATATATGATTACACTTTTACCAGAAAACAGAAATATGGGCACTAAACAAACTGAAGCGGGATAAAGGATGAGCAAGAAATGTAGATGTTACTGAGGATTTCAAAGGGAAGACATCCAAAAAATTACCATTTACGTATTTCTGTTCTGCCTCTAGTGTTTTGGTTGTCAGTAGCTGTAGCCTGCCTATAAAAATCTTTTGTCTTGAGAATTAAGTTCTGGACCCACGTTTGTATACCCTACTCAGCAGAACAAAAGGGTGGCTTTAGACAAGAGTTTCCGGACCTTACTGCTATTTGATGTGTCCTTCGGGAAGGACTCCCATCCCATGCAGCTTACTAATTGTACATACACCTATACTTGTGGAGCTGCTAAGAAAATGTAACTTTTGTTTTTAGTCAGTATCACTGACTTCTTTCATCATTATACCTTTTAGAATTTTTAAAAGGTTTTCACATTTATCTGCCATTTATTCCCTACCATACACCCTTGCATTATTGACAAATTTTAAAAGTGAAGAAGCAGGAGTTATGTCTTCTCCTGGACTATGCTAAATCTTAAAATCACTTCCACATCTGATCTGTATTTTTATATATATAGTTCAGTTTAATACGTTAGATTAAGTGGTAAATCACTTGTTGTAATGGACAAAAGGGAAACTAGAGTATGTGCTAAGTGCCTGTACCTGTTGCTTCCACATTTATCTTACTTAATCCCTATAACCACGTCATAAAAGCATTACTCCCATTTTACAAGTGAGGAAACTAAACAACACTTTCTGTTTTCTATTAATGACTTAACCTTCATTCCTGCAAGGGGAACATTTTTACTATACTTTCTCATATCCCAAATATTCTAACAAAAGAACTGTCCTGGTAAGGACCATATTTTTTCTCTATTGCATTTGTCCACACATATATCACACCCTTGTATGCCTAAAGAATTTAAGGGGGAAAAATTTGATGGCTAGTAATTAGTATCCTAATTGAAGAAGTATTTAGTTTTTGAACCATCTCTACTTAAGTAAGGAGATCACTGTGCTCTCTTCTCCCAGGAATATCTGTGTCCTCGGGTACCTGAGAGGCCTCGCTGCCTTATTTATGTATTTCTAAATTATGTAATGTCTACTTGAAATTCTGCATACCTGTTAAAGAATGGAAAAGCTACTAGATATTTTATGTGGTAAACCCAACTTGAAAGACCTAAAGTGTTTCCTTCCCCCCTCCTTTTTTTAAACATAAAATATGTGTCATTAAGTATGGTTTGAATATGATGGCTAACTATTAATCTCTCCACTTGTTGGAAACCATATTGAGAAAGCACAGACTTGCAGGCTAAATTTTTTATCTTATTTCCATGAGTGGTGGGATGGAGAATGCTAAGAATGGATGAGTGTGCCGATGAGCACTTGAAATGCTGACCCAGCCACATTCCTCAGTATCATCTGCTGTTTAGCTTTGTTAACACCACTTATTTTTAATTTCCTGCATGGAAGATAACATGACTCATGAAGTGTTTGGTACAGTAGGAATTATCTTCTGTTTATTTTTCCTACTGTCATTTATATATTTGTTTTAAATTTTGAATCTTCTGTTTGTTTGCTTTTTTTTTTTTTTGGCGGGGGGTGGGGGAGTTTTTTTTTTAACAAAGCCCAAGAGAATTAGCCAGCTCTGTATAAAGCTGGAGAGAGCTGTTCATCATCCCAGTTTGTTTTAGTGCAAAGTGGAGTGGTATTTTTATGGCAGATCTGAAAGGAGACCTTCCTTAACTTCTAAGAGCAAGATTTCACCCTGTCAGCCCTGTGTTTGCACAGTTTGAAGCGTCTGGTCAGTTTGTCACCTTCAGGTTACTGGAGCATGAATCACCACATTGTCTTAGTGAGGTAGAAATAAATACATTAGTTTCTCATTTTTGATACAAGGAAATGGAAACACATAACAACTAAGTAATATATCCAAGAGTACACAGTCAGCTGCTGAATATATCATTAGATATAGTAATAGTTTTCTTAATAGGACTTACTATTAATTCTTAATATCATGGAAGGTCCTTTGCTCTAAGGTGCAGGCACATAGTGAAAGTGTGACAAGGTGACTGATGAATCTGTGGGATTCTCTACATTGCACCTTGGTTTCTGAGTTTTCTGATAGTCGTTCACGCAGTTCCCGCCTCACTGGCTGTTGCAGCACCGCCCGGTAGAACTGCTGCCGTGATGATCTGTAGCTACGCTGGAGCCATTTTGGGCTGTTGAAACATGGTTAGTGCAACTAGGGACCTGAATATTTCATTTAATTTTAACTTAGTCATATAAATGTATAATTCTGTCATATATATCGCATGATTTGCTTTTTGGTTTAATATATTATTGTACTTTCTCAGTGATTATTACATGATTATAATAGTCTATTTTTATCCCTTCCACTTAGAAGTGGATATCTTTGTGTATGTTTCAAACATGGGGCTATAGGAATAGGATTTTAGAGGGACTTCTGGATAAGCAGTTTTCGACCTTTTTTCATCTCATGGTACACAAAAACTAATTATTAAAATTCTGCATCACACCAAAAAATGTATTTTTTGCTGACCTGACTGAAAAAAATAGGTATAGAGTTTGAGTCATTCACCTCAGATGGCTCTTGTTGTATTGACTATTGTCATTTTTTATTGAACAATCTTAAGGGAAAAAAGGTCATGCCCTGGCTGGGTAGCTTAGTTGGTTAGAGCATTGTCCTCATACATTAAGGTCACAGGTTTGATGCCCAGTCAGGACACATACAAGAGTCAACCAATGAATGCATAAATAAGTGGAACAACAGACCAATGTTTCTCTCCCCCACCCCCTTCCTCTCTTTCTCTCAAATCAATAAATAAAAAAGAGGTCAGTGCCCCTGACTAGACAGGTATTGCATGTTTTAAAAATTCTTGCAGCACACCAGTTGAAAACCGCTGTTCTGGATTATTGTAAGGAAGAGATTTTTGGGGCTGTTATGGTTCTGTTAAATAGTTTTCAGTTAGGGAGAAATTAAGGAGACAGGCAAAAACTTGTTGTTAGATTCCATACCATGTTACTGTAGCATGTGGCATTACCATTGTTTCCTTAAAATTAGTGAGCCACTGTTGGCTCAGTTGAAAACCAGTTGCATAATGTTAGTCATACAGCTTTTTTTAAATCGAATCCTTATTAAGCAATAAGCCACATTTAGGTGTTCAGTAGCCATGTGTGACTGGTGTTTACCATATTGAACAGCGCAGATCTAGCCTGTTAGCCACTTTCAGCTGGTTCACATTTATAGAACCCTTTCCCAGCAGCTGTAGAATACATGTTCTTTAAAGTGCACATGGAACTTTCACCAAGGCAAACCCAATTCAAGGCCATAAAACAGTTTCAAAATAAAAGACTGAAATCTCACAGTATATTTTGTGACCACATCAGAATTAAATAAGAAAATAATAAGTTACCTAGTAAAACAAATATATCTGAAAGTTAAACAGCACACTTCTAAATAATTTGAGTCAAAGGTGGAATCTTATAGAAAATCAGAGATTTTAAACTAAATGGTAGTGAAAATACACTATCAAAATATTCATTTTAGCTAAAGCAGTGCTTGAGGAAATTTACAATTTTTTTTTTAAAGATTTTATTTTTAGAGAGAGAAGGGAAGGGTGAGAAACATCCATGTGTGGTAGCCTCTCACCACCCCGCACCCCCAACCCCCGGCCATGAGGACCCAACCCACAACCCAGGCATGTGCCCTGACCAGGAATCGAACCAGCGACCCTTTGATTTGCAGGCCAGCCCTCAATCCACTGAGCCACACCAACCAGGGCAAAATTTATAAAATTTTATATGGTTATATTAAATAGGAAGGGGGAAATAAAATCACTGATTTGAGTTTTCACCAAAAGCTGCAAAAAAGGGTCACAGTAAACCCCAAATAAGGTAACAGGAAGAAAATAATAAGGATGAGAGTAGAAGACTGACAGTGAAAATGAACTGCAATATGCTGTCCCTTCCCTCTGGTAACTTTTACTAACTAACTTGTTAACCTGCAATGACTAGCAATAAAACCAGTGAGAAAAAAATAGTTTAAGAATTATAAGAAACAAGTTGATAGTTTGAGAGCAGTATTAAATTAAGTTTTATAATTAAAATTATTTTTTATAACAAAAGCCTCAGTTTCTTTGAATTCAAATTCATGATAGTGTTCTGATGTGTTTGTTTGAAAAATAATTTAACCTATGGGTGGAAACCTATAGGCATATTTTATAAACCCATGAAAGAATTTTAAAACTGAGAATTTGAACTTAGTTTTAAAATAACCAATTGGTAAGTAGCCCTGTGCATCCCATTGAGAAGTATACAGTACTTACTTTCAAGACAGACTTTCCAGATAAGTCTGCAGAAATGATTGGCTCCCAGGAGTTTGTGTAATTTCATTGAACTGGGGGGAAAAAAAGGTATTTAAAGCATTGAATTTTTTTCTTACAGGTTTATAGACAAGAAGGAACGGTTAAGTCAACTTAAGAGCAAGCAAGAAGAATTTCAAAAAGAGTGAGTTTTCCCTTTTAATTTGTGGAGATTATCTAGACACCATGTGGGTTGAGCCCTGTGGTATGCAGATACACATCGCTAACGTACTACAATTTATAAGCAAAAGAGGAGAGTTGTCAAGTTTCTAGAAAATACTGGGACCAGTCCTGGTGCCTGTACACAGTAGGCACTCAGTGGTGGGATTGGATGTTGAATCAAACCCCTAGCCCTGATAATTGGTATGTGGCAAATGGGTCCAGAACAGTAGGCTGTTTAGACTTAGGTTAGTGATGGTGGCTCCTTTGGGACGTCTCTGCTTTTGATTACCTTTCTTCTCTGTCAGTGCTTTTGCAAAGTGTGGTCATCTATATCATAATTTATTAACTGAGGTCATGGTTAAATGTAAAGTCTTAAAATCCTGTCCTCAGATATTCTGATTCAGTAGGTCTTGGGGGAGGCCTGGGAATCCGAGGTATTACCGAGCATGCTGATGTATCTCTCTCACTCTGGATTTGAGAATTTTCATATAGAACCTTCTATCCCAAACTGACCCAGTCACTGTTCTGCAGGCACACCCGAAGTCTTATAAATACATTAATAAGTGGGTTAAATATTCTGAGATGCCTTGCATTAGAGAAACCTACTTGGATTAATTTAATTTAGCTCAGTTATTTCTCTATTTGATTGCGGAAACTTTCATGTTTTTTGAACACTTTACTCCATAAAACAAATTTTCACAGACACTGGCTTGTGCCTTTTCTTTAGGAGATGATCGTAGCATTTTCAGTCATGAATTCTTCTGTAACTGTCATTATTATTAATTATGACTGATGGGAATTACTCTGAGGACAAAGGCTCTGGCTGTTGCAGAAGTTTATTATGAATGGGTATAGAAAGCTCTGGGCTGTGTTAGAAGTGCAAAAGGAAGGAGGTAAGAAAAAAATTACAGAGAACAGAATTTGGAAAACACTTTCAAATGCTCCTTTGGACCTACTTTGGTGTTTCTAGCCATTTATAAGAACTTTTTTTTAAAAAGTTGTTGATTTTACATTTTTGAGCTTTACAAACTTTAATTATTTTAAAATTTTATTTTGTATATCTCTTCTCCATACAGAGTGTTAAAGGCTATGGAAGGAAAATGGATAACAGATCAGTTGGTAAGTTGTAAGGACTATTTAAATAATATTCTTTGTACTTGAGGTTACATGTTTTTAAGTTGGTAGAGCTTAAAAAAATCATTGGGAATTTAAATTTGTTTTTTCTCATTTTTCAAAGTTATCTCTTTGCATGTATTTGTAGTTTGGGCTTTTCAAATATTTTATCTAGATACCAAAGATGGGGTACGGACAACTAATTAGGGAGCTGTCATAAAGGTTAATTATGAAGTCTGCTATTGACATAGAAATATAAGAGCAGTGGGCTGGCCTTTTTGAGGAAACTTACTCATCGTAAACACATACATATTCTAGATGGCATAATGATTAAATGTGAAAAAATAAACCCATAAAAATATGAAATGAAAGTATGGGAAAGTGTTTATGACTTCTGGGGATGAGAGGACTTTGATAAGCCATAAAGGAAAACATTTTGACAGACTATGTAAAAAGCGTTTTATGTTAAACACCCTAAGCAAAATTAACATAAACTGGGAAAAAATAACTACAACGTGTGAAAAGAAGGAGTTTAGTTGATAACATTTTTATTCACTGTTGGTAGGAAATATACACTGACATATTTGGGGGACAATTTGATGGAGGTTTTTTTCCTCTAATGAATATGTGACATACCTGGCAGATTTCCTCTTATGGAGATGCACAGGAATGCAGAGATTTATGGATAAAGACACTGATCATCTGCAACACTAGTAGTCAAGTTAATGTATAAATAGACTAAATGCTAAGCAGGGTGCAATAAATATGACACTGCGTAGCTGTTAAAAAGAATGTGCTCAATCTATGTGTATTGATACAAAGTGATGTCCGAAGATAAACTTTTTAATGAAAAATCAAAGTAGGCTAAAGTGTGATTCCGTTTGCCTGAGTATGTGTTTTAAATATAAACATACTCTAAAAAGTCTGAAAAGATGGCACATCAAACTTGCACTAAGATTACCCTTGAGAAGTGAGGAGTCAGGCGAACAATCGTTTTTTTTTCCTGTGATGTCTTAATTTTTTCACAATAATAAGCATCACTCATAGTTTTTAAATAACCTAAAAAATATTTATGATATAAATGAATTCTATTTATTCTCAGAATTATGGAAACAAAACATGTCATAAAGATCATAAAAGGCCATTTATAAAGAATCCCATCCCCATTTTTCTACATTCCCTGTATTGTTTTCTAATTTTTCTGTCGAAAACTTCAATATTGATTCTTAAAGACTAATACCTTTTAAAAGTTAAGACATCTTATTGCCAATTCTCCTGATGCCACCAGTCCCCAAGAACCTGTTTTCAGCTGTCTCTCTCATGCCATTGAAGAGGTTGGCATTTCACCCGCTGGAACATCCCTGTGACCTGCTCTGTATCTCGTACCATCAAACACCACAAATACTTGAATGTTGTTTGAAGCTTTTAATTAGCCACATTTATGGAGATGTTATAGAAGAGATAGTTATACTTTTTAACTAATACTAGGTCACGTTTTTACTGATGGTTCTTTATTTACCTTGGGCGAAGCAGTACCTGAATCCTGGTAATGTAAAGAGGAAGTTTCAGGTGTGTGTGTGTGTGTGTGTGTGTGTGTGTGTGTGTTGGGGGCGGGGGTAATTTCATGTTTTGTATAACTGAGGCTTTTCAAAAAATCTTATATAAGTTATATACATTTTTAAAAACCTTTTTTGCAGTTTTAATTATTTTGAAAGTAATATTTGTTGATTGTGTCGGAGAGGTAATGCGTGATGTTCATGGTCTCCCCTGTAACCAGCACTAAGAGTTTAGAGCAGGGCATCAATAGAACTTTCTGGGGTGATGCAAACGTTCTATACCTGCACAGATCAATGTGGTAGCCATTAGCCACGTGTGGTTTTGAGCACATGACATACAGGTAGTGTAAGAAAGCAGCTGAATTTTTTTTATTTTATGTAATTTTAACTGACTTTTAAGTAGTCACTTGTGACCAGTAGTCTATATATTAAGCAGAGCGTGTTAAGAGAATGTCCTTTAACATTTTTTTTTGTGAGGGTTTTTTTCTCCC
Source organism: Pteronotus mesoamericanus (assembly GCF_021234165.1). Classification (NCBI taxonomy): domain Eukaryota; kingdom Metazoa; phylum Chordata; class Mammalia; order Chiroptera; family Mormoopidae; genus Pteronotus; species Pteronotus mesoamericanus. Next base: position 31,895,248 of record NW_026555078.1, read on the forward strand.
TTAATTTTCTAGCAGTTTCTGCATTGAACCAGAATAACATTTTTTTTTCTTTTTGGTAATCTGCCATAGTTATAAAAACTATACTGAATATAGTGGTCTTTTTTCATTATGTTTTCTAAGATACACCTAAAAATAGGTAACGATACCAGGTAGATGATCATTAATTATGAGATCAACATTTCTGATATTTATTGTATACTTTTTAAGAGATGGAAAATAATGTCCTGCAAGATGAGGATTGAACAGTTAAAACAAACAATATGTAAAGGAAATGAAGAAATGAAGAAAAGTAAGTAATTTGACCCCCTCCCTCCAGCCATAATAAGCAGCTCATGTGGAATTTCATGGGATTAATAAACTAGAGAGACAGAGAAAGAGAAGAGGAGGAGGGGTGGAGGGCAACAGCAACCTGGAAAAGTTTACTGCTTGCCTTTGTCTATTTATAAATTGTTTGTGTAAGGAATTCTTATATAAGGACCTTTAAATAACCTGCTATCTTTCTCATTTATTTTAAAAAGTTAAGGAATGCGCCCAGGCCGATGTGGCTGAGTCGGCCGGGCATTGCCCTGTAGAGCAGATGGTTGCCTGTGGGGCTCCTGGTCAGGACGCGTGCCTGGGTTGCAGAGTCAGTCCCTGATTGGGGAGCAAGCAAGAAGCAACCCAGTGTTTCTCTCACGTCAATGGTTCTCCTCCTCTCCTCCTCCCTCCCTTCCCCTCTCTCTAAAAATAAATTTATAAAATCTTTTTTTTTTTAAATTTTTTTTAGAAGTTAAGGAATGTGTGTTTTCCATTTGCCTTAGCTAGCAGGAGATTCAGACTTGATAACCATAGGAGATTCTAACTTGGTAACCACTTATACTTACTCATACTAGAAGCACAGAATATTGCTTTTTTCCCCTTCTGTATGTGTCTTACACATATTTTAATCGGTATTAATCTTACATTATATTTTTGCAGATACTCTATCATAGGTGATGATCAAAATTTAAGAGAGTCCTCTTAGAAACCCTGTATCCTTAGAAATATTTTGTGTGTTTCTGAAAATCATTGTTTAAAGTTTAGAATGAGTCACCATCACACATTGTGAATCCCTTTCCTCTCCATTCATTGCTTTCAGGAGCAATTTAGTACAGGGGTATGTAGTGGTGTAAAAGCTTCCTTTGAAAATGTTCTTATAAAGTACTCCTGTGGAATTTCACAGGGTTAATAAGCCAGAGAAGCAGGGCAACATGATGCGGGGCGCTCAGAACTGTGGACAGCCGACTGCGCACTGAGCTTTGCGTGCGTCCTCCGAAGGCTCTGGTTTAACAGCAGGGCAGGGACTTACCACTTACCCTTGGTTCGCCTTCTTTCCCAACTCGCCTGTGGCGTTTGCACCGGAGGTTTGCTACTAGGCATCTGAGCACCTCCTGAAAGCTGCTGAATTTACTGAGCTTGTGCATTTCTCTGATGAGCAAGTTTAAACTTTGATCGGCTCTAATAGATTTCTAACACCAAAATACAAAAGCAACAATCACAGAAAATAAAATATATGGTTCTAAAGTAGTGGACTTTATAACAGTGGCTTCCATCCCTAGCAGAGTGACTTGGTGACCTTTTTTAAAATCTACAGAGAATCTTGTGACTCACCCTGGATTTAGGAAATTACAGTCTCATTCAGTGGATACTGGGTTAGTGGTTCTCGAACTGCCTGTAGTAAAAGACCAGATTTTTTTGCCTTTGCCAATTTGTCATAAACCAATACCAATACTTTTATAGAATACAATACAATTAATTACTAAAAAAAGATTGCATGCTTGAATATTATGGCAATGTCAAAAGAAAATTTCTTAAACTTAGTCCGTGTTTCTGTATTTTTCTTGTCTAATGGGTGAAAGTCCGCAGACAGGCCATCACATCTGGGTGCACTGCTAGAGGTGGTTCTGGCGGCCTGCGGGGTTGGGGGCCCTGCTCTTTAGAACATGAACGCAGGCTGTTGCCATGCTCACAACCTTTTGCAAACAATTTTAATGGAGTTAATAGATTCCAGAACTCTTTTTAGAGATAATTGTTTGGTGTGATTTATTGTAGCCTCTGAAGGCCTTCTCAAAACCAAGGAAAAGAATCAGAAGCTTTATACTCGAGCAGAGCGGCATCAAGAGAAAAAAGAAAAGATTCAGAGGCACAATCGCAAACTTGGTGACCTAGTAGAAAAAAAAATCATTGACTTAAAAAGTCACTACGAACGTCTGGCGAATCTTCGGCGATCTCATATATTAGAGCTCACCTCTGTCATTTTTCCAATCGAGGAAGTGAAGACCAGTGCGAGGTACAGTAAGCAAGTCTTTCGACTCTAGAACAGATCCGGTTCCAAAGATCTAGTATTTTTCAAGTGTGTCAGCACCTTATTTATTTGACCTCATTCTGGGTCCATGGGTTTTCCTGGTAGTTACTGAATGAAGTCTTATCTGCTTCAGCAAACACTACACACTGCATGAGGTGGGGAGGCAGCCAAGGTGCAGGCTGGTGGCCCTCAGACTGGGGCCCAGGCTTGTGTACTCTTACAGCTTCCCAGTGAGGTGCTGACTCACTCCTGATCGGAAAACCTCTGGTGGCTGGTGTTGGCTGCAATCCCAGTTGGGCTGTTCATTAGTTATCTGTTATGAGGCAGGTTCTCGAACCTCAAAGTCTTATTTCCGTGTCTCTTATACAGGGATAATATTGTAAATGCTTACTTCACAGAAAAATCTTGAACTAAAATGGAAGAAAACACCTGGTGCTTGGGGTCCTTTACATGGGGACAGCCTTTTCCTGGTGACTAGCTGCTGTCGAGCACTAGGTACCCTAAGTCTCCTTATAAGCAGCAGTACGCGGATACCCTCAGGGGTCAATGGGACAGCAAGACAGTGGTTCTGCAGTTGGCTGTTTATCAGTGTCACCCAGGAGCGTTTGAAAAAAACAGGTCCAGAGGACACACCTTGAGCCTCCCAGTCCATCTTATAATACTTTTATATTTTAAAACTTGTCCAGATGATGCTGACGAGCAGCCAGGTTTAGAAACACCACTGAAGAGTTTCGTATGCTCCCTCACTAACCACCAGGCTGTCTCAGTTGAGGATTTTCCCGTCTCTCCTGTCACCCTCACTTTCCAGCCCCCTTCCCCAGAATGGGACAGCCAGTGCGCTACCGCCAGCTCTGTAACTGTTCTGCTACCTCTACTTCAACCTGTCCCTTTGTCTTTTGTCAAACTTAGCTTCCTAAGCTCTTAATATCTGTTGCTTCTAGTTTGAAAACCTTCTCTCTGCATTCTTACCAAGTAATTTATCATTCACAATAGCTGCTAATAAACTAAAAAGGCAGATCAAAAATACAGCAGAATAGAACTTTCAGAAATAAACCTCTTAGGTGGCTTTTTGGATCAGTGAGGAAAAGTGAGGTTACGTTAAAATTGGTGTAAAGACAACCAGCCAGACCAAATGGGATAAAAATATGACAAAATAGAAATATTATGCCGACCAAATGGGATAAAAATATGACAAAATAGAAATATTATGCCAATTACATTCTCATGGGCCAGGGCCTACTGCGGGAATGCGAGAGACGCCACAGGTACCTTTGGGGGTATCTTGGGCTCACCCTCCCGAGTTAAAAAAATGTAAGGACAAGAAGTTATCATTGAAATTAAATGGTGGCAGACACGTCCAAGGAATATTGTGGGGGCTTGATCCTTTTGTATGAAACTTGTGATAGATAAATGTGTGGAGATGGCACCTAGCAGGCAACAGCACAACATTGGAGTGTTGGTAATAGGAGAAAATAGTATCATCATGATAGAAGCCTGGGGGCGAGTATGAGGAATGGCCGTGCTCACCAGAGAAGTCGTCTGCTCCCACGTGTCCCCTCTCCACAGCACTCTTTTATCACTACAGGACCAAAGTAGAGTCATGTACATTTGCACATTGAACTTTTATTAAATAAACTTTTGTATTGGTCCAGAAAAAATCCTCACGGGCCAAGTTATCAATGTTAAACATACTGCAGCCAACAGAGACTAAGACACTTGAGGATTTTAGGACACTAAGGAGACCGACAGCTGCATACGGAGTCGCAGAAGTGCAAACATGGAGAAATACTTTCTCCTTTCTACTTGTGCTGTTTAAATTTTTCTATATATTATATACTGTTAATTTTTTTAAGCTTATGGTTTTGAAGTTATCCCTGTAATAAAATTTCTTGTTCATTCACATTTTTCAAACTTCCTTGAGTAGGAAAAGGAAGAAGTAGCGGACAGCTTAAAGCTGGCCACAGTCCTCTCACCCTGTCTTATCTGTGACAGCCAGTAGGAATTATGCTACATGTGTGTTGGGGCAGAAGGAAAAAGGATCAAGAACCCCTGGCCAAGAGAACAGCATCTAAACATAGTGCTGCACAGAAGGTCCCTCCCGGTCTCCCATTTCCTCCCGACGTTGCCAGCGCCGTCTGCTGGCACTTCTCTGTGCATTCCGCACACAGCCCCACTGATCATCTCTGCTCCCCGGACGCTTGGTGTTCGTCCCCTCCTGTGCGCTTGTGCCTGCTATGACTGCTCATTCCCATCTGTTCTTTAGACCAGCAGCTCTGCACGTATGGCCTGCGGACTTCTCTGAGCCTCTGCCACCCTTTCAGGGGGTCTCTGCAGTCAGAACTATTTTTATTGTTCTATACTAACACTTGATTTTCCTTTTTCACTCTGTTGACATTTGCACTGGGGCTCAAAAGCCATGGTGGGTAAAACCTCTGGCAGTTTGACACATTTCAAGGCAGTGACACCAAGCTGTAGTATAATAGTTGTCATATTCCACCATGTACTTGCAGTGTTTAAAAGGAAAAAAAAAAAAACAGTTTTACAACGAAAATGTTCTTGATGAAGCAATAGAAATTATTTGTATTTAAACTGTCTCGTCTTGGGCCTGCATGTTTGTCTTTTGAACATACCATGTAATGAAATGGGAAGTACACAGGAACTTGGCTGCAGACTGAAGTGCTGTGGTTGGCTCCAGGAGAAGCACTTGAGTGAGTTGCAAGCAGTAGTTGATTTCATGGGGCACTATTTTTACTAGAAAGAACAACTGAAAGACTTGGGTATCAGAGATTTCCAAAAAAGTCTCAGTGTTGCATTGTGCTGTGACTTAGCTGGTCAGCATTGTCACTCTTTACTAATGTTCTTGGTTTGAAAAATAGGTTTTTTTCATAAAGACATGCTGTATTAACATATAATAGTTTTATTACTTTTGAATGAATTAATAATTTAAAATGTTCTCAGATTTCTAACACAGAAAATTTTAATAGTTCTAACCCTCATACACAAAAGTTTTTTGGGGTCCTCAGAAATTTTTAAGTACATAAAGGGATTTTGAGACCAAGTCATTTGAGAACCTGGCATTTGAAGCCACCGCTGGTTTGATCTTCACCTCTGATAGTCACTTACCTCTACATGTTCCGCGTTAAACTCCTGTCCTCGTGTGCATCTTTGTGGTGGTCTGCATATTTGGCAAGTACTATATCGTGTACTCTTTTAAAACTCAGTCCCTTGAAATCCATACACATCTTCTGATTTTTAGGGATCCCGCAGATGTGTCTTCAGAGAGTGACAGTGCCATGACCTCCAGCACTGTGAGCAAGCTTGCTGAAGCCCGGAGGACGACCTACCACTCGGGGAGATGGGTCTGTGACGATCACAATGGGGACACCAGCATTAGCATTACAGGGCCTTGGATTAGCCTTCCCAACAACGGGGACTACTCTGCCTACTACAACTGGGTGGAAGAGAAGAAAACCACCCAGGGTCCTGGTGAGAGCAAAATAGTCTTTGAAAACTTGCATAAATATGTACTTGTTAATTTAGATAAAATTTACATAACAGAAGGAACCATTTTTAAAGTGAACTGTTCAGTGGTTTTCAGTACATTTACAGCATTGTATAACCTTCACCTCTATCTAATTCCAAAACATTTTCATTACCTCAGATGGAGACTCCAAGGCATAAAGCAGTTGCTCCCCACTCCCCCTCCTCTGAGCCAGTTCCCGGCAGTCACTTGTCTGCTTTCTGTCTCTGTCGTAGACATTTCATACAAATGGGATCACAAAATATGTAGCCCTTTGTTTCTGACTTTTTTTTACTTAGCATGTTTTCAAGGTTTGTGTGTATCTAGCATTTCATTCTTTTTATCACTGAATAATCCATTGTATGGATATACTACATTGTTTATCCATCTGTAGGTATACTGAAAACATATTTTAGATATTTCACATTTTGGTGGTCAATACTGCCTCATTTAAATAAAAAGACCTCACTATTTAAAATGTATTTAGCCTGAGTCCCATTTTTATAGTTTTTAAAGAGCTTGTTTTAGCAGTCCTAAATGGAGGTTGAATACCATGATAGAGAAGCCCTTTAAAACTCCTGTAGCTTTTCTTTGTTGGAGAAGGACTGCTCATTTAGTCATTCAGCAAATATTTAGTGAGTGTGTGCTTTCTGTCATGTACAGTGCTGTGTGCTGGTGATACAAGAGTGATGTCACCAAGCCAGGTGTAGCCTTTTGCCTTTCTGTGGGGAGGACAGGAGGCAAGTAGTGATCAAAAGCACCACACCCTGAGTGTGCACTGGGCGGGACCAGCAGCATCATGGGGCGGGGCTGAACAGGAAGTGACTGTTTTTCCATAGGGTAGTCAAGGGAGGTCTCTCTGAGCATTAATTGTTCAGGTAAATAATACATTATCAGGTTCAAGCAGTTCAGACTTCAATTTCATTTATGCTGCTGCGCCTGTTTATGGCCATTTGCTTAGATAACACTTCACTCAGTAAGAAGCATAAACAATGAAACATGGACCTCTTATTAGTAAGGAATAAACATAACCATCAATAATGTAATGACAGAATTAGAAATTATAAAATAATAGGTTCATCATATTTTTGTTGAAATTAAAGCTGTTTGGTGTGTGGTTGTTTTTACACTGTAGACATGGAGCATAACAACCCCGCGTACACAATCAGTGCTGCCCTGTGCTATGCAACTCAGCTAGTCAACATTTTGTCGCACATACTCGATGTAAATCTCCCCAAAAAGCTGTGCAACAGGCAAGTAATTGAAGGTGGTGATGTCTTCTTTGTCTTGGATCTCTTGTGTTCTTATTATGTTCTCATTTATTCCAATTAAATAAAAATTTAAAAATTTAAGCGTTATCAAGATAGAAGTCTGACTACAGATACTGATATTAATTGCAAAGTTTCATGTACTGCAAATTTGTGTTAGCCTAAAATTGCACATGAAGTGTTTGGGAAGACCACAGAGAATCCTCCCACTTGAAAAAAAGAACTGAAGGAAAAACCAGGATATTCAGAGGGTGTGCTCATGTGCAAGAAGAACTGGGTAAATTGAAACACTTGAAATTTTTTTTTATTTTTATAAAAGTATGTAGTTTAAAATTTTTAAAATGTAAAGATTTACAGTCTACTCAATTCCTACTAAGACCGGTCCTACCACCCCTTAGCTATCCGTGCATTGCACGCAAATATAAACCTCTGTGGTTACCATCACACCCCCTTTAAACACAAAAGGTATCAGTATACTAAGCTGTTTTGCATCTTGCTTTTAAGCTTTTATTTATTCAACAAATATTTATTGAGTGCCTCCTAATGTGTCAGGTGCTGTTCTAGGTGCCTAGCAGGTACAAATGGTGATGAAAACAGTCCCTACTCTCTTGGCACTTAATTTTAATGAAGGGACAAATAATAAACTACGTCAGATGGTGACAAACGCTGTGGGGAACAGGAAGGGGACGTGGCAGCAGCGAAGGGTGTGTTGTGCCTGGGTGGGCAGGTATGTGATCACGCGTGAACCTAAGAGTGGAAGGGAGCAAGCTGAGCGGACCCTGGGGAAGGAGACTGTGGGCAGAGAGGCCAGGGCAAAGCCCTGGGAAGAGTGAACTGCAAGGAGAGCAGTAGAGACGGAGGGCAGCAGGGAAGGTCGGGGTGCAATCGTGTGTGGCCTTGTAGGGCTGTTGGGAGCCTTCAGCTGTCATTCTGTGTTAAGTGGACACTTGGAGGGTTTTCCTTTGCGTTAATGTTCTAGGATCTTACTCGTCTTCTATTGATACTTCAGGGAATAATCCTATATATTCATCATTTTATTAGTTTGCTACTATTTGTGTGGAATAAATTTTCAGAAGTACAATTGCTTTGTCAAAGGGTATATGCATTTGTAATTTTTATAGACGCAGTGCAATTGCTCCTTGAGGGGACTAGTTCATTCTTAGAAAGTTTCTAAGGACATTTAAGAGGCAAAGTCCACAGGGTAGGTTTTATACACTGAACTGTAGTTTAAAGTATACTCTTCATAATGAATAACTCAACATAGAATTTCCTCAAAGAAATTATTATAAATTATGTTTGTTTTACAGCGAATTTTGTGGGGAAAATCTCAGCAGACAGAAATTTACTCGAGCAGTAAAGAAACTGAATGCAAATATTCTTTACCTCTGCTTTTCTCAGGTATGAAAAATGTACTGTGAACTAATTTTTAATTTGTTAATATGGCTGAAAATAGTAATCAATTTTTTGCTTTTTCTAGCATGTAAATTTAGATCAATTACAACCACTGCATACCCTCAGGAATCTAATGTACCTGGTCAGCCCGAATTCTGAACACCTGGGCAGGTAAGAAGGGTGTTTGTTGCTTTTCTCTGAGTGCTGCTGTCGTGACCACTCTTAAGTGGGGTGGTTGTATGTGTTGGCAGTGTACAGAGACCTGTTCCTCATCCCCAAACTCCAGAAGGGACAAAAATAATGCATTTCTGTATAGAAGGAAACACTGGCTAATCATATTTGAATCGTTACGGTCCTTACATAATCATTTCCCAGAGAAAATTAGTATCGAGCATTTTCCACACTTAAAACAGACTAGAAGAGCCCAGGTATTCCTGGAGTGAGGCCTTTCTTGTGCTGTGAAGCTCAAACACCATTTCTTTGAATCTGCATTTGTTTATACTCTAGCCCTGTCTGGTCAGCCCGTTGCCTGTGCATTTTCTTTTGTGCCTGCTCATTCCTTCCCGTCATAACAGTTCTTCACAATTCACTTGTCCCTGAGTCAATCTGACCACCACTTGTTGGATGAAGGGTAAGAGACGTTTATGGGATGAAGTAGCTTAAAAACCAGGACTCAAGAGATCATCTGGGACTGGTCTACGGGATCTTTTCAGTTGCTCAGCCCATAAATGCATGATGCTGATGAGGCCTGTCTTTTGCACTATCGAAGAGCCCCTTCTCTGGAAGCTTACCTTTCTTCCTTGCTCTTAGCACTCTGCCCATACATTTCATACAGATATGGCTTGGTTAATATATTTGCACTTTGGAGAAAGGACAAAGAAAGATAAAAAGTGGGAGAGTTTTTGCAGGGTCCCTTCCCATCATTCATTTGCTTTGACACTGAAACCAAGGTTCAAGGGGAGTCCCCTTCACTGAGCAGGGTGCTTGGCTTCCTTCCTGCAGTAAATTTTCTGCGACAATCTCCCCATAACCATTGTCTTATGTTTCTCCCCCTTTCCCTCCCCATGCCTAAAACAGTGGTGAACTTTGTGAAAAGCTCTGAACTCTCTCCAGGAACCTGCACATACACCTAGAATTTTTGCCATTTTATAGGGAGTGCATGCTCCTTACCCCAAATCCCATTAAGTAGTTTAGGAGTCACAGAAACCCATTAAAAATCCATCCCAGTTTTAGTGGTTGATTCCGTAGGTTTGCTTGCCATCCTCTCTGTACCTTATTTGCAAAGGGTTCAGCATTAGGAAATTTATCATTAATAATAAGACAATATGTATTGAGTCACTATTTATTGACACAGGGCTAAGTATTGGCATGCCTGAAATCTAGGTAGGATTATTATTCTTTCTTTACACAGGGAGTAACAGGCTTAGCATGGTCAGGCAGCTCATGCCTGTGATCACAGATCCAGTAAAAAGTAGTGGAGCCAGGGTCCCAACACACCTCTGGCTGACGACTCCCAAGTTGTAGATACTCGTGTTTTCAACCAGAGCACATCACTTTATCACATTAACATATCAAAGAAGAGAATAAACACAAGATCAGCCTGAAAATAAACACAGGATGACAGAAAAGCAATAAATAAAATTCAGTTCCTGTTAAACTGTCAAATCAAAAAGAGATTATTAATAAATGATACCTACCATAAGCATATATAGCAAAAACTATACTTAATGACATATTACTTACATAGATGTTTGATAGAAGCAGTCCCTGACAGGGAAAAACAAGGGTGCCCTATGTGACTGCTGTGTTAGCATTGCTCTGAAGGCCCAGTCAAGGCAACACATTTTAACAAAGAAATAAGGTGTATGTTACATTGGAAAGAAGGAAACTAAGTACACATTATTGTGGATCGTATGATTATTGAACTGGATATCCAAAAGAACTAAGAAACTTAGAAATGATAGTTCAGTGTGGTGGCTAAATATAAGATCAACATACATAAAAGCAGTTGCTTTCATATGTGCCCACAACAACTTGTTAAAAAGTGAAATGGAAAAAAGATCCCTTTTACTTTAGCAACAGAGGCTATAAATTATAGAGGAGTAATCATTAAAAATACATGTAAATCTATGTAAAGAAAATTATGAAACTTTTTTTAAAAGATTTTTATTTTTAGAGGGGAAGGGAGGGAGAACGGAAGAGAAGCATCATGTGTGAGAGAAGCTTGGACCAGTTGCCTCTTGCCTGTCCTCCACCAGGGACCTGGCCCGTAACCCAGGCATGTGTCCTGATGAGAGATTGAACCAGTGACCTTTCAGTTTGCAGGAGGACAGCCGACCCACTGAGTCACACCAATGATGGCAAATTATGAAACTTAAAAAAAAAAATCAACATGTAATTCTTGAATGTCTGCCAGGCACTTTATGAGGTGTGGCACCAAATGAAAGAAGGCCCAAGGCAGAAAAACCCTTTTGATTTTCTAGGAGGGGAAGGCACAGTTGTAAAAATGCCACTTTCCCAGAAAAGGAAACCTGATGAGAATTTCAACAGATATTTCATGGAACTTTTTTGACAAGCTGATTCTCATGTTTAACTAGAAGCACAGCCTTCAAGGAAATTTGGGAAAAGAATAACAAGGGATGGCCTTGGTCCCTTTGACAACAGTATAAAGGTAATTAAAACAGGGTGCTGTTAGTATGCAAATAGGAGAGCAATTAGAGGAGGAAAGGAGTCCAGAAACAGACTGTTAAATGTGTGGAAATACAGGATAGAGGTGGCATGTTGAATCCTAGTAATTGCAGCGCAAAGGTGGTGGGCCAGCTGGGTAGTCACGGGGGAAGCTGGAGTCATACCGCATTCCACATACAAAAATTAATTCCAGATTATAGAAACCACCTTAATATATTTTTTTAAAAAAAAACAAAAAACTGTAACTAGGAGAAAAGACTTTTATAATCATAGGGTGGGGAGGGAACTCCCAAGCAAGCCACAAAACCCAAAAACCATAAAGGAAAGGAGTTACACATTTTAATGTGTAAAAACTGAATGTCTCTGGTAAATGATATCATAAAAAGTGTTAAAAGACAAACAACAGATATATTTTGCAATATCTAGAGGAGACAATGGATTAAAATCTAGACTACTTAAACCTTTCAGGTCAATAAAAGAAAGGCAAACAACCTCACAAAGAAATAAAGCAAGCAGACAGCTCACACAAAAGAAATGCAAGTAGTCAGAATTCAAATGAAAAATAGCTTTAGTCTTAATTAAGAGTAAGGAAATGCAATTCAAACTAGGTTTCCATTTTCCACCAGTTCAGCAAACAGGAAAGGACTGATGGTATCCAGTGGTGATGGTGGTTATTTCCTCAGAGGATCTGAGGTTTTCTCCGGGCCTGCCCTTGAGTCTGCCCTCCATTTAGAGGGGTGTTCTCTAGAAGAGTGTGTGCGTGTGTGCACCCATGCGCCGCCCCCGCCCCCGCCCCCGCCCCCGCCCCCGCCCCCTGCCTGTTATCACATTGGAGTTTTTCTGGTCTGTGAACCCAGCAGTCAGAGCTTCAGAAGTCCCGTCTTCACAGCTCCCTCAGTCTGGCTTAAAGACATTGGTAATGGGATTTGTGTGGGACTTGTTTCCATGTAGACCAGCTGAACGGAGGAGTCTATCCTGAATCCAACATGAACTTATTTTCTTTGAAATAAATTAAAACTTACAGAAAAAAATCCAAAAGTTAAAAACAGTGCAAAGACGCATATACCCTTTATCCAGATTCACCTTTATTAGTGTTTTATCCCATTTGCTTTATCATCTGTGCGTCTTTCCCTCTCTTACTCTTCCTCTCCTTAAATGTACCAAAACATTTTTTTCTCTACTCTCTGTGGATAAGTTACATATATCATATCTTGATCCCTAAATATTTCAATATGTACTTCCTCCAAACAGGGATAGTTTCTTCCTTAACCCCAGCAAAGTTATCAACATCAGCTTTAACACTGTCCTACTCTGATCTACAGCCCACATGCACATTTTGTCCGTGCACCAGATGATGTCCTTTATAGTATTTCCCCGTCCCAGGATCCAGTCCAGAGTTGGGCGTTGTATTTAATTGCTATGTCTCTTTAAATCTGAAACATTTCACAGCCTACTTTGTCTTTCCTTTTACAACAATAACTTTTTTCCTTTTTAAAATAGAACTTTCATTTTGAGATTGATGTTTCCTTGCAGTAAGATTCAGGCTCTGCATTTTAGACTGGAGCACAGCCTAGGCAGGAGTGTCCCCTGGATTTCATATTCGGGGACCCACAGTGACCTTCTGTCCTTCTTTATGGGTGATGTTAATTCAATCACTTAGTCAAGATACTGTGTGATTTCTCCACTGTATAATTCCTCTATTACTCCTGTGCTGTGTGTGGGGAGACACTATCATTCAAAGTCCAAAGTTTACATTAGGGTTCACACTCGATGTTGTATATTCTACAATATTTTTGAAATGAACTATTTTGCAAAAAGAGACTTTTAAAAGACAAAAAGATCATTTTGTTGCCTTAATTGATAAGAGTTAGTCCCTGTGTCATGAGAAAATAAGTTCTCTGGCTTTTATAACCTGTATTCCCCAAAAATTTTAAGCAAAAAGACTTAATTCTTATGCTAGTTAATTCTGTGTGGCGCGGGTGTGCTGGGCAGGTCATAGATTATGCTGGAAGTGATGGGAGAAAGGCAGTCAGTGGAGAAAAGTCCCAGCGGCCTCTCAAGGGGTCTCTTCTGCTCTGCCTGTTCCCAGAATTGTAGGTCACTCGCTGGAACTAAAATTGTTCCTGCTGGCTGCTGTGGGATTCATCCATTGAGCACCTGCTCCATGCCAAGTGGACTCTGCTCTAGGGGATTCCAAGCAGAGACCTGGGGTCCAGGTGGCTTCCAGTGTGGGGCTCTACCTCAAGGAAGTGTCCTTTCTCCCCTTGCATCACTCCAGCCCATCTCCTGGGAAAACCCTTAAAGAGGGGATCTGGGGCAATGGCATTCTCAGGCCAAGAAGAACCCCAAGAGTAGTTCAGGCAGCATCAAAGAGGAACAGGACACAGGCTGAGCCTCAAAGCCAGCAGGAAGGAAGGAGCGAGGCTGGGGAGCTGACCTGGGCCTGCGAGGCAGCCTCGGGGAGTCAGGAGACTTAGCCCCTGGGACAGCAGAGCTGAGCGGAGCAGAACCAGAGCGCCTTGCAATTTGGGAGAGGGAGACCATCTAAGATACTTAAATTGTGAACATTTTTAATAGGCAGACACCATGAGGAGAGTGAGGGACGTCTCTCTGGTAAGCAGAGGCGGGCGGGGGTGGGGCTGGCTAGTGAGGTGGTGGCGCCGTGAGGACTGGAGCTGGGGGAGACGTTGAGGGTGGAAAGGAGGCTTACTTGGTGATCCCAGGCTGGAGGGGGCGGGAGGAGCCCCAGCTGCTTGTGTTTTTGAGACCAGGAGACCACCTCAGGTACCTGAGGACATGAGTCTGGGAGGGTGGCAGCACTCAGTAAGGGCTCTGGCAGGCAGGAGGGTGTTGGGGAAGGAGGGGGCGGCTAGGAGAGGAATCTGAGAGAAGAGAAATGTCTTTGGAGTAGACCTGTTTGCCAAGGAAAAGAAAAGGGGAAGAGAGAAAAGAGACTGGAAAGAGAACCATAAGAAAACAGAAAAGGGACACATCAGCTAACATACAGGTTTCAGTGGTGATCAGTCTATTCAAGAAAGTTTCCAGGGGAGGAAGGAAAGTTGTGAGAATTCCCTCCTAATTCTTGTTCCATTCACCCCTTGCAAAACCAGGACTTCTGGGTTGGGTGGAGGCCTGGTTTGAGGGGCTTTTTGAAATGTAAACTGTTCACGAGAGACCAGTAGGAAACCCTGTGGCACATCATCCGATTTAATTAATACTTGCAAAGCCTTAAACCTAGAACAAAAAACATGGCTATTACTGCTGCTGTGTTCCAGCTGGGAAGCAGGATGGTTGTCTTGGAGGAGTGGAGGCTACTTGACCCTAGAACAAGTGAGTGAGCAGGTGCAGGTCTGGTGAGGTATGTAGGAGGCCCACACTAGGCTTTTATCATTATAAGACTAAGAAGTTTGGACCATGGACTAAAGGTCAGGCTGTACAATTCTAGGGTATTTCTCATTTCTGTTATTTTTGCTCTCCTCTGTCATTTTCCCCAAAGTAATTACGAGTGAAACTTTTAAATGAACCAAGGCAGTGAACTTTATTATCCTGGGGGCAGCAGTGGAGACCGGGCTCCTGAGGGCCGGGGTCACACCCACAGCTGGTTGCCGGGAACTGGCCTGCAGGGGCCACAGATGGGGTGAGTGCCTGTCTGAAGGAGGTGCGGCCTGGCTCCCGTGTGGCAGGAGTGGGTGGGCACTTGAAAAGGGACATGCAGAAGGCCTGTCACAGGGAGTGAGGCTGAGAAAGAAAGGTTATTAGGTTTGGAGGTGAGGACATTATTAGGAACCTTTAGAGAATAAAAAGTTATTTCCTGAAAGGCACTATTCCAGATGAATATATTCTAAACAATCTCATTCTATGCTATAAAGGTGTCCCTGGAAAATTATGTGATCGGCAGCCTGTTGTTGACACCATTCCCAGGGTGCTTTGCCAAGTGCTTACAGCTCTATCATTTAGCTCTTTTGAGTCCGGAGTTTAAAAATTGGGGGTTTCCATAAGGCAGAGAACATACTAGTTTTCTTTGTACACCATTTGATACTTGCTGTACTAATATATTTGAGTATATACATCAGGTAACTTTTTGTCAGGATTGTGCCATTAGAATGCATAGATAATGAAGTTGTTTGAAACAGAAAAGTGTACTTTGGACCAGAATGGACGATCTCAGTGGATGGATTTTTTCCATCCAGGCTCTTAAATAAAGTAGGTAGAATTGAGAAGTGTGGTATGGGGAATTACTCATTACTTAGATGGGAGTTACTTAGATCAAAACAAAACAAAACAAAAAACCCCTCAGACCAACAGTGACTGAATACAGTGCAGACTTAGGAAGCAGGTGCAGCGATAGCTCTGGGTTTCCTACATGCCATTAGGTCTTCTGTCACCTATTGTCACATGTTGTGAGCATGGTGGTTGTCTTAGAGGCCCTTCACTGTCTGTCTGCACACAGGTCAGGGCCCTTCGAAGTGCGAGCAGACCTCGAGGAGTCCATGGAATTTGTGGATCCTGGAGCCGCTGGAGAGTCAGATGAGAGTGGCGAGGATCGCGTAAGCGATGAGGAAACCGACCTGGGCACAGACTGGGAGAACTTGCCCAGCCCCCGGTTCTGTGATATCCCTTCCCAGCCCGTGGAAGTCTCCCAGAGCCAGAGCACCCAGGCGTCCCCGCCCATTGCCAGCAGCAGTGCCGGCGGGATGATCTCCTCCGCTGCAGCCTCGGTGACCTCCTGGTTTAAAGCGTACACTGGACACCGTTAACGAGCATGGATCAAAACATGCCAGATTTGCATCAAGAAAGTAAACTAACTTTATATATTTAGGTAAGATCATGCCTGGAACAAAAACAGGTTTGAAACTGTTTGTTTTCTTTTAAAGCAGGGAGACAGGCATTTCCGTTTGTCAGATGGCCAGCGGTGGTGACCAACATCCGTAGGATAACTAAAAGAACGGGGTCAAAGGCCCTCCTACCCAAACTTGTGCTGGTGGGAGAAGGCCCAGAGCAGGAAGCCAGTTTCGTTGAGGCAAAAACTCCTCTGGGCTCCCTTTGATCACAGGCAAAAGGACCCGCAGACACAGGCTGACATGTGGGCCCTCCGACGCTGGGACTGTTCCTGAACACTTTGCATTTTAGAGGCTGAATCACAAGGAAGTGATTCTTGATGATTAAGACTTGAAAGATAAAAAAAACTGTTCAATATGAGTTTCTTTTTCTGCGATCATTTTTGTACAGAGAACCAGCAAGCAATTTGAAATACTTGATTTCTTTATAATTTGGTCATGTTTGGTTTTTAGGTCAAGGGCTTTGGTTTTGTTTGGAAAGGTAGTGTTTCGGGGAGGGGTGGGTAGTTTTAAAATTACTTCACTTGTGCTACTCTGTCGTAGCTCGTGAGACATTCCTGTTTTTCTTTCTCCCCACACACCAAAGAAGCTAAGGTCTTTTCTTTAGGACCCACACCCATGAACAGAAGTAATTCTAGCTGCAATAATGTCCTAGAGATTTTAAACCTATTTTCTTATATTCTGAGGGGAATTAAGTTCATTCTTAACTAGATTATTGAATTCCTACCATCTACACTATGTGCATTTTGAAATTGAACTAATTTTCTGTGAGTGAAAGTCATTAAGGTCATTCGTTAATGTAAGCTAAATGCCTGCCTGGGCACAGGTTAAAAGCCACTGAATGGACTGGCCTTAGGTATTCTTCTGGAGTCCTATTCCTTCCTAAGGGGTTTCGTAGGTGGCAGGTTTTTCCAGGGAAACCATCCTGCCTGTCCGTTTCCTAGAGGTCTTTGTCGCTCTGAGGACACTGCTGTCCCTCCTCCTAGCTGATACTGCTCTTCTCTTTCCTGGGGAAAGGTCTGTGGGAAGAATTTTTCCTCACCAAGAGATCATTTTTAGCTAACGTGTCTTTGTCATTCTCTTACTGACAATCTTACAAGAAAACTGTAGAGAGGCATTATGTACAAATATGTAAGTTTATTTTTAATAACTGCAAAAAAAAAAAAAACCCTATGTAACAACTACAAAAAGAAATCCTATGAAAAATTCCTAACAGGCATTATTACCATATCTTGTTAGTGTGACTAGCATGATAGTACCTCAGCTAAATCATTTGGAGGTTTGTCCTGCCCTGGCTTCTTTTCTCATTGTAATTATAGATGATACTTTGCCTCCAAATCCGAGGTGCTATATAGCTTTTGCTGTTGGCATAGTGTCATAGTGTTTGGTAGCGTTGCAGCAGGGTGTTTATTCCTATCCAGGAGCCCCAAGTTCCCTGGCTCTGAATTTTCCACTTTGGGAGGAAACAGGCTCTCCTCTGTTCGAACTGCTCAGCTTTATGATTGCGGGGATTGCTTTGTACCATCCAGGTCTGTAATTCATAGAGTGGTAGACTTGAACAAATTACCAAATGAACTTAAAATCCCGTAAGAGTTATCCAGGTACTTCCAACCCTAAAAAGAAGAGCTTAGTCTCCAGAGTTGAAAGATGTAGACTTGGGGCTTGAGGGTAGACACTGACTTCAGCTGAAAGGAACACTAGTCATGGTTTCTCTGAAGTAAGCCTCTTATGGAACCATGAACGTGAGATGAAGCTAAAGAACAGAACCCAGAGATCACAAACTCGTATCTAGAGTAATTCAACAAAACTTACAAGGATATGGGAAATACGGGGATTGATAGGGTATGTTTTGTTGTTGTTATCACCTAGACGCACTTTACTTAGGGTTAAATGATCAAACCCTGTAGTGGTCATGAACACCAACATACTGGCTTACTCTGCTGAGGTATTTTGGTTTTCATTATTTTGCACTGGATCCACCCTGTAAATATTCTTAAGTATACATTTCAACCACTGTTTTTTCTACTCTCTTTGCTGCTCATTAAAATCTTTCATGTAGGTGCCAGAACCGTATGTAAACAGCTTTTTTAAAAAGTTGAAGCTGGTTTTTATTTTTAAACAAAAGCCATAGAACTTGGTCCTTTTTCCATATTAAAATGATTTGTTGAAACAAGGTAATACTAATAAAAACCCAGAGGCACCAAATAGGCTGCTTAAAATGGTGTGTTAAGGACTTTTTTGTACGTAGGATGACTGAGAAAAGTTTTGCACATCTGTAATTTAAAGTGAAAAACATGTCAGCATTGGGTGTAGCGGACGGGACTCCTTCCAGGAGCTGTGCGACGGTGACCCCAGAGAGAGCGCCTGGTGGTGCGCCGCTGAGCGCGCTACAGGCTCCGAGGGCCTCCTCGCGGTGCCCTGCTGCAGACAGTTCGCGTTCCGCAACTCCCAAGCCAGTCTGAGGCATGCAGACGTTTTCTAAAGTTTTATTCTATTATTATAATAAATCTTTTAACAGTACTTTGTTAATATGTGTTTTTCAAACTGATTATTATTAATACTGATACATTAAGGGTAGCAAGAATGAGGTGTAACCCTGGAATATTTTATATAAATTATAGGTAATTTTTTGCCAGGAGAGAAAACATGCCTGCTGATACTTTTTAAAAATTATTGACCATGGTGGCAGTCATAACAGTTCATCTTTAGTAATCTGGGACACTGGTTGCTTGCCAATTATATACTTTCTTGAAAGATGGATTTTTCTTTGGCAGCCGTCACATGATGATACCTGTGCCCTACACCGACTCCATGCCTGTAACAGCCCCCAAGGGGGCGTCTCTAGGATGCCCAAATGATCCTGCCCAGACTTTGTTCAGGACAAAAAAGAAAAAAATATTAGAGGTTAAAGGGAATCTTTCAAGCTAGAGGAGAACCAAGCAGTTTTTGGAGAATCCCCCCCCCCCCGCCCCGGTAACTGGTCTCTCCCAGATGGATGATCCCGCAGGCTCAGGGGCACCATGACTGGCTGCAGGGGAACAGTCGGACCATCTTGGATGAATGTTGGAGAACTGCTGCCATGGCTGCCCTACCCCTTACCCTCAGCAGGAGGAAGGCAGGCACAGAAATGGAAGAGTCCCGAACAGCGTGTTGTACCTCGGTTAGTGTCTTTCAGTCTCTCTCAGTTAAAAACATGTTCCCATCTAATATGCATACAGAAATTCCCCGTCCCCACTGTTACAACATGGGTGATGTGAGAACCAGGTTGAAGCAGATGATGGGGAGACCTAAGGATAACTTTGTCTTTCGTGGACAAAGAGGTCATTTGAAAGTTGCTTCAACAAAATGTACCAGGAAATTTGAAACAGCTTTTTTTAAGCAAGTCATCTGAACTTCAGCTATGAAATGTTTAATGAGAGAAGGCCACGTCCAGCCCTCCATTCCAGGGGATCTGGTGAGAAAATACCCTGGGAAAGGAGTTCACAGTCTGCTTAGAGTTACATAGATGAAGTGGCTTGTTTTTTTTAAAACCAGAAGCTACCAGTTTCTTTTGTCTAGGGACAGTCTTTTCTGGAAGAAAAAGGATAGTAAAACAGCAAGCGCTACATCAGTGACTCTTTGCTGATTTTTGTAGGAAGGTATGAGAGGGAGTCTGTGGTAGGGGAAACTCCGATATTCTGATGGAGATTTCAAATGGCCCCCTTTGAAAAGTAAGAAATAGGAGATACTTGACAGCAGTAGGCTGGTGTTGAAAAATGGGCTACAGCCAGTTGCGTGCAAGAAGCTCAAGTCATTAAGGGTCATGTGGCTGAGGCATTAACACCTCCAGGTCCACATCAGATTCTTCATTACCGCCCCCCGGGTATGGCTTTTACCATTTGCCGTGTAACTTCAGCAGATGCCTAGATTTTGAAGAAGGGGCTTTCCTACTGTTCCTAGCAGTTTATTTCCCTAAATTTAAAAACATTATCTGGAAGCCATTTGTAAAGCATAAGCAAAAAAATATGTGTGGCTCAGGATTTGGATAAGAAAGTACCAAGTGATTTGAAAGTAGGTGGAAGAGACACACCTTCCATTCCAAGGTTGATCAAGTAGGGACAGAAACAGAACAATGCTGTGTCAGCACAGACGGCTGTCTTCCTAGTGGGAAGGGCTGCGACTACCACCCACCATCG
Organism: Pteronotus mesoamericanus; assembly: GCF_021234165.1. NCBI lineage: Eukaryota > Metazoa > Chordata > Mammalia > Chiroptera > Mormoopidae > Pteronotus > Pteronotus mesoamericanus. The sequence goes on from NW_026555078.1 coordinate 31,915,452, forward strand.
GGGGAAATTATGGGGTATGGCACTGGCTTCAGTTGGGAGTTCTGCTACCCCCTTGAGGGCCTTTGAGAAAAAACCTGCTAAGAGCTGAAGAACGATAGCCATCTCTATGAACACCATGCCCCAGACCCTTTAGCTCCTAAATTTCTCCACAGCCTTGCTACTCATGGAGTGATCCTTGGACCTGCAGTGCCAGTATCACCTGGGAGCTTGTTAGAAATGCGTGATCTTGAGAGTGACCTCAGTATGATGGCAGAGTAAGAAGACCCATGTGTATCTCCCCTTAAAGTTACAAGTTAGATACCCAACTACAATTCAACCAAGGATCCTCTGCTCAACACACAAACGTGTCTGAAAGACTCACCTATCGATACACCTGGAGGTGAGCACAGGAGGCCAGATGGGGAAGGACAGAGGTGGGGGCAGAGATGCAGTTTGGTACCCACTGCAGCCCCAGCTGACGTGACAGTTGTGGAGATCTCCGGCTGCAGTCCTCACATAGCAGCCTGGAGGGTAGGAGGGGCAGAAGCAACATTCCTGCCTGAGTAGTGCCCATTGTGGCTAAACCGAGTGACGAGACAGTAGAGTGGTGTGGCAGCTGAGGACTAGCAGCCAGCATTACTAGTGAGCAGGCAAAACCACCAGACTCACAAACCCACCTCCCTTACCCGCCCGTTGCGGTAGAGCCCTCCAGAGGCAGTGGAGCTGCCTCACGTGCATAGCACTGCCGGCAGCTACTAGTAAGAAGGAGGCGGTGCTGGGAGCGCCCAGCCTGGAGCCCTACCGCCTGCCACATCCTACCATGGGTGTCCTGTCCCGACCCAGGCAGCACAGAGGGGAATGCTCACCACCTTGGGAACACAGTGCATCTTCCACAACCACAGGGACCCTGTCCCACCAAGACTGCAGGCGTACCAGTAATGCAGGTAAGAGGAAACAAAAGCTTGTGCTTTCATACCATCTACTGGAATATGGAAGGTATCTACTTATTAACCTGCTCAGTTAAAAGCAAAACAGCACCTAAAAATGAAAAGAGTTCACTACCTCAAATGTGCTGGCAGAGAAACAATAAATAATAAGTACCATGAATAACTAAGACAACAAGGTAGCACAAAGAGAAAATAAAAAGTCGGGGAGCATTTGTGATCTGGGTCCCCGATGTGCCATCAGTTCCAAACTTTCATAAAAATGCTGTAGAGGCTTGAATGCTTCCTATGTTGACAGCTGAAACCAGTTTAGCCCACCTGAGTATGGACAGTGAGTAACTGAGTGTCTTTGATGTGACCACGAGCACTCAGCAAAACCAAATTTCACACTAACACAGAACTGATTTGAAGATTTGGTGCGCATAGGTACATTTCTGAAATGAGTGGTGCCTGCTGGAACCGTTGCCCAGGCGGAAGGAAAATCATCACAAGGAATTCATGACTTCAACTAATCAAATGCTGCCAAACTGGAATTCCTTTGTACTATGTCTTGTTCTTCCCATACCGTATCTTAATTGGCTAAGTTCCCGAACCATTCAATCAGACCCTCCCAAATTAGAATTTACAAATATGTATAATGTTTTATTAACCTCACCTCTTAAAACTTGTCTCAAACCTTAGTTTAAGGAGACAAATTTGAGTTTTGTCTATTGTCTCCTTGTCTGGCAGTCTTGCAGTAAATTCTTTTCTCTGCAAAAAAAAGAAAAACCAAAATGAAGAGTCTCCAGAAACCAAACTCAAAGATATGGAAGGCTATGATTTAAATGACAATAGAGTTCAAGACTGCAGTTATGAGATAAAAGAAACTCAGAAATGTAGTTCAGTGAGCTCAGGAACAAAATCAATGAACAAAAGGAGTACTTTACCAAAGAGATCGAAACTATAAAAAAGAGCCAAACAGCCCCCTTCAGCGTGGCTCCACTGACTGGGCACTGTCCTGCAAAGCTCAAGGTCACTGATCCCCAGTCAGGGCGTGTACGAGAGGCATCTGATTGGTGTTTCTCTGACATTTCTCTCACATTAATGTTTCTCTCCCCTCCTCCACTTCCCCTCCGCTCCCGCCCTTCCCCTCTCTAAAAAGCAATGAAAAAATGTACTTGGGTGAGGATTAAAAAAAAGAAAGAACCAAACATTCTGGAGCTGAAGAACTCAGTAAAAGAGATGAACAATGCATCAGAGAGCACTGGAAATAGAGCAGACCAGACGGAAGAGAGAATCAGCAAGCTCAAAGATAGAAACCTAGAAATGACTCAAGTGAAAGAAGAGAGAACTAAAGAGTTTTAAAAAATGAACTCTACAAGAACTGTGTGACGCCATTAGAAAGAGCAACATAAGGGAAATGGGCATACCTGAAGAAGAGGAGAAGGGAACAGAGCATATTAAAAGCAATAACCAATGAGAAATTCCCAGACCTGTGGAAAGAGCTAGATCCTTCTAGAACTCAAGAAGCTAACAACACCTCAAAAAGGCCTCCAAAACACATTATATTAAAACTGTTGAAAGTTAATGACAATGAATTCTCAAGGCAGCTGGGCTAGGGGGACAGAAAACAGCTGTAAACTACTATGGAAACCCCATTAGATTATCATTTTTCAGGAGAAACCTTACAAGCCAGGAAAGTGTGGAATGAAATATTTAAAATACTGTAATAGAGAAATAACCAGCCAAGAATAATATATTCAGCGAAGGGATAACTATCTTAGACATGGAGGAGAAATAAAGGCTTTTCCAGAACACCAGAAGATCTGCATTATAAGAAATGCTGAAACAAAGACAATCGTCTATAAAACGTTTGAGTATGATGACAAACAGGAAATTGCAAGTCTGTTTCAGAACAGGTTATTAAACAATGAAGGTTTAAGGAGAAAGTGCTTTTTTTTAAAGACTAACTTCTGCAATTCAGAAATGAACACATAGCATAAAGGGGTAATTTGTGACAAAACATCAAAAAGGAGGAAGAAAAGGACTGAACTTGCACAGGTAAATGAAAACAAGATGCAATCAGAAGAACAGGGACTATATGTGAAACACTTTTTAACATAAACCTAAAGAATCACAAAAGCAAAACACTAATGGAAACAGGGCAACCACAAAACAAAAGATAAAATGGCTGTAGTAAGCCCTCATGTATCAGTAATCACCTTAAGTGTAAGTGCACTGAAGTTCCCAATCAAAAGGTACAGAGTAGCAGGATGGATTAAAAAAAGATCCAACTACATATTGCCTTCACAAGATCTGTCTCAAACAGGCACAGCAATTTTGAGAAAGGAAACAAAGTCAGAGGGGTCCCACTACATGATAACAGGCTGCTACAAGGCTCTAATAAAAATAGCATGGTATTGGCCGGAAGACCAGGTGAACAAAATTGGGGGCTTGGACATAAACCCACACATACGTACGCAACTACTTTTCAACGAAGGAGCCAAGATTACACAAGTAGAAAAAATTTCAACTAATGGTGTTGGAAAAATTGAATAGCCACCTACAAAAGAATGAAACTAAACTACTACCTTATACCTTATGCAAAAGTTAGCTCAAAATGGGTTGAATAGCTGAATGTAAGACCTAAAACAACAAAATACATAGAAAAAAATAGACACTTGCAGATCTTGGTTTCAGAGCCGTTTTTGTGAACTTGACACCAAAGGTAAGGGAAACAAAGGCAAAAATCAAACTAAAAGGCTGCACAGCAAAAGAAAACAAAAAGGCAACCACTGAAATGGAAGAAGATACTTCTGGATGATACTTCCAATAAGGGGCTAATATCCAAAATATATAAAGAACTCAGCTCAGCAAAAAAATCCGATTCAAAATTGGGCAGATTACCTGTATAGACACTTCTCCAAGTAAGACATATGGATGACCAACAGACAAATGAAACGATGGTTAACATCATTAGTTATTAGGGAAATTAAAATCAAAATCACAATGAAATACCACCTCACACCTCTTAGAATGCCTATTATCAAAAAATCAAGAAATTTAAGTGTTGGCGACGATGCAGAACAAAGGGAACCCTCATGCACTGTTGGTGGGAACGTATAGCCACTATGGAAAACAGTATGGAGATACACACGCACGCGCGCGTGCGCCACCATATACGTTCAGCAATTCTGGGTATTTACCCCCTAAAATGTGAAAACACTTATTTATAAAGATATATGTACCCCTGTGTTCACTGCAGTATTATTTGTAACAGCCAATACATGAAAACAACCTAATCGTCCATCAACAGATGATTGGGTACACACACACACACACACAATGGAATACTTAACTCGGCCATAAAAAGATGAAATACGGCCATTTGAGACAACATGGATGGATTTTGAGAGTGTTATGCTAAATGCAATAAATCAGAAGGAAAAGAACATAAACCATGATTTCACCCATGTGGAATACAAAACAAAAAGTAAAAAATCAAACTCAGATACACACAACAAAAAGGTTGTTAGGAAAGGGGAAGAAGAAGGAAGAGGGTGAGTAAAGGGGGTCAGATATATGTTAATGGCAGGAAATTAGACTTCGGGCGGTAAGCATGCAGGAGAGTCACACGGGCGTCCCATTGTAATCTTGTATACCTGAAAATTACATAGTGTTATATTAACCAGTGCTACCCCAATAAGCTTAATTCTTTTTTAATTTAAAAGATGATATGCAGGATCTTGGGCACCACTTCAGACCCAGTGAGTCAGAACATTCATTTCCATAATTCCTGTGTACAATAATATTTAAGCAGCACTGTCCAATGGAAAATGCTGTAACGCACATGTAAATTTGGTAAGCTCATTAAAGAGGTAAAAAAGGTAAAATCAGATCCAAATCACAGCCCTTGAGGGAACAAAGTGGGGGTGTCCTTTGTGTCCGTTTTACAGATGAGAAAACAGGCTCAGAGAACAAATGAGACCCAAGGTCATGCAATAGGAAGCTAAACCCAGAACTCGCATCCTCCGGGGCGGGGGGCGGGGGGGCGGTGGTACCCTGATGAATTTTACATGACCTGGCTCTTTATTAATGGACGAAACCTGGGACGTGGTCATACGGCCCAGGTTCAGCCAGTCACACATGCCTGTGAGACAGTCGCAAAGAAGCTTGCGCCCAGGGGACCTGAGCTTTTAGAGGTCACAGTGGCAAGGTGTTGGTTCTCCCAGGGGCTCAGCAGTAGCTGAGCTTTTAGTGTCCAGACACTTCATCAGAACAGACACGGTGTGTTTCAAACCAGTCCCCACGGTACGACTGCAGCCTTCTGCTGTGTGCCTTTGGAGCCTGTGCTATGACCCTCCCTGCGGGTTTGGGAAGACTTAGTATCTTTTAATGAATCCCTTTCTTGCTTTAACTATTGTTCACAGCCAAGTTCTGGGACACATACAGTGTCACTAACCGGTGCTCCTAAGTCGCTCTCTCCAAGGTGAAGGGGACAGACCAGGGTAGACTGGGCACATGGCAAGAGGTCTCTGCTGCAGTGTTGGCCAGCAGCCGAGCCCTCGTGGGCACCAGTGCCTGCCAGAGCCACAGTCGACCAGATACAAGCACAAACGGGTGAGTCACCAAGAGCAATCACAGAATGACGATAAACTCGGGTGCCAAGTGGCGGAGATTCTGCCAGGCCTACAGTGGCTGGTGCTGTGGCTGACAGGAGGCAGAGCCATGGGGCGAGGCAAGGTCCTGCTGAAGGAAAGCGAGAGTGCGCTTCAGGGGTCCAGACGGGCCAGCCCTGGACACTGAGCAGGTCAGAACAGGCTCGGGGCGCTGTGCCGAGGTAGAAGGAGCAGAACCCCAGGTCCTTCATTCTCCTCATTTGCCCCAGTGTGTCCTCGGGTAGTGGTTCACCCCTCTGGTACACAGTGGCTCCCATGTACCTGGCTCTGGGTCATGCAGGGGGTCTTGTGGACTCCCCACACCCACCCCAGTTCCCACCTCCCAGCCTCCCCTCCTCCAGCAGAGGTAGGAAGTTTAGGTCAAGGGGGAAGCACGGGGTTCTCTTTGCAGGTGGAAATGTGGAATGTGCCCCCCTATTTCCTTATCCGTTCCTCCCCGCACCCACCCACCCAGCACTATCTTCAGCCCAGGTGAGCCTTCCTGAACCCGGGCCTGGCCTTCCACAACCCATCTCAGTAGCGGGTGTCCTTTGTCTCCCCACAACCAAAACTGCCTCTGGGAATGCCCATTTACATTCTTTTAAATTTCATTTGCATCTATTTCAGTGTCAACTAGGTGTCCCTACACCCTGGGCCACCATATGTCTCCTGTTTCCCCAGACCCCATCCCTGAGCAGGGCTGTTGGCCCTGCCACAGAACAGAATCACCTGAGGAGCTTTAAAACAGTCCTTGTATGAGAAAGTTCTAGAACTGGACTGTGGTGATTGCTGCACAGTTCAGGAAATTTAAAAACCATTCAATGGTACACTTAACATGGGTGAATGTTTATGGTATTCCTCAATAAAATGGTTTTTTACAAATAAGTAAAATTTATTTTTATATTTTAACTCAAGATATCCAGAAATATTTCAACATGTAATCAGTATGAACAAAGATATGGGCCCCGGGCCACAAAAATATTGGGAAGGGCTTACTCCTGTATCTACACCCTTACCATAAACCCTCCTTCAATCCACTCATTTTGGCTATGCCAGCAGTTTCCTTTTGAGACCCTGTGCAATGAAAAAGCCTCTTCAGCACCTAGACCGGAAGCAAGTTGAGGGGCTGGCGCCAAGGCTATGGGCCACTGAAAAGGAATAGGTCATACAAGAGGTCCCAGCTTGGGTGCCAGGGCAGCCAAGTTGCCGTCTGCCCAGAAAGGCAGCCAGGGCTGGGGTGGAAGGCGAGTCGTTCGTGCAGGCCCCATAGCCTGTGGTAGAATCATGCTCAGCTGCCTGCGCAGACGGTGCGGTGAGGAAGGACCACAGCTTGGCCCCAGAAGGAGGAAGGCTGAGGAGCCAGGCCTGGCTCCATCCACACCCTCCCAGCAGACCTCACTGTAGGGCCAATGGAGTGACTAATCTCATAATGGGCAGGAGACTGACAGTTTAAATACAACCTTGCTCTATGTTTTACTAATCGGTAACTAATTTATTTTGAATTTATTTTTTTAGGAACTGCATTAGTCCCTTTATACTAATAAACATCTGAAAATTCATTTTTAAAGCAACTGTTTACTTTTCTGTTGGGGAAGGCAGACAGGAGAGAAATGATTTACATAGCACAGGTCATTCTATGTCAATTAACTGGTGGGTGGGATCTGCCGTTCCCCAAGTCTTTCTGCACACAGCTCACGCTCAGCAAGAGCACCTCATCTTACCTGACTTCGCATTTCCCATCCCTGCATTTATCGTCCTTTACTGGTTGATGGACACAAAGGATTTCCAAAAGTAATTTTAGCTGTATGTCACTATCCCTCAAATTGCTAACTTTAGAACCTATTCCCTGCTTTATCATTCCAAAGAGAAAAGCATAACATGTAAAACTTCTAACATGTAAAACTTCTAAGTTTTAACTTTCATAGCCCACCTTAATCCAAAAAATTTGAGACAAAGCGACCCAAAATTAAAGAGTGGATGTGGAGCCTTTGAGGGGGTAGGTTTTGTTTTGCTTTTTAAATAGAAGAACACTTCTCACAAGAGTTGCTACCGTGTGTGTTTGCCCCCTCTGCTCCCACTCCCCAGCTCCCCCCTCTAGCGGCTCTGTTGCTCTAAAATAACACCAAGGTCAAACAAATTATCCGGAATTGGGGTGCTGCCTAACTGGTTTTCACTGCAAGTCAAGGGTGCATAACCACAGTGGTGTTTACTCTTCCCATGAGGTTGTGCAAACACCAGCTATGGCCACAAACTTAGGAAAGGTGTGCATGTCAGTAGAAGGGTTTGCTCATTTCCCACACAGGTACTTTCCCCAACTCAGAGATTACAACACTATCTTTTTTAAACCCAAAGGAAAATGGATAGAAACTATCTGAGCCCCTGCGTGTCTGGCGCTGAGCACAGCAGAGAATGCACTTAAAGGAGCACGGTCCCCGACAGACATTACACTCTGGATAACACCAGCTCATTGCTGGTGCCGTCTGCGGTATACGCCAAGAACAGTTTTGGTCCAGACCGGCTTTACTTTGTCCGTTTTTGTGGCAGAATGTGGGATGAAGGAGAGAACGTATAGCCAGCCTGCTGAATGAAGAAGAAATGAAGGCAATTAAAACCATGGAAAGCACCTGGGAACGCCCATATACTAAAAACTGTCCGAGGCCAGTCCAAAGGAGGTGCTGACAAGTCCACGTTAGAAGGGGTAATGGGACAGTGCCCAGGAAAGGAACTGTTAGGAGCATGCGTAACCCTCGCCCTCTGCAGTCAGGAAGCCCAACGCAGCCTGCCGCCAGGGGAGCCACTGGCAACTACAGAACCCAGCAAAGCCCCCAGGCCTCTGTGGAGCACCCCTAACCAGGAGTGCTCGCCTAGGACCAGCTGTGGCCAGAGGAAAAGATCTTCCTAGATCCCTTCACTCTGCTTTAGGTTTCTCAGACTAGATGGAATATTAGGTATAGCCCAGAGCAGTAAGAATGTACACTAGAAGGGAATGTAAATGTTTTATGGAGCGCGTACTGTCCGTGAGGGACTGGGGATGGCATGGCCACGCTGCCCTCTGAGCCAGAAATAGAAAGGAGGAGGAAGTGAGAGACTGCAGGGTGAAGCCAGCCAAAGGAGGTGAGCAGGATGAGGTGGGGATCCCAAAGAAGATACCTCCTGAGCAGAACGATCAACGTGCTAAGGCAGGGTATGTGGTCAATTATGAACGACTCCTTGACATGGCTATTTTAAAGCCAGAGTTATCTTGACAAGGTCGGGAAGTCTCTAAAAATCTTTGCCCTTTGTCTACTTCCAATTCATCTCTTCCTTGCATAGTTTATCCACTGGGAAAGGGACACAGCCAAACTGTCCCAGAGAAGGGGGAAGATGTCCTCTGATTCTTACAGGTTTCTCTGCTTCTGGTTTTTCTTTCAAATGGTGAAGTGAGGGATGGGAGATAAAAACTAGGCCAGATGAATCAGAGCCTCTGAGCAAAAGCCAAGAGGAAGTTCCCTTAATGGGGCAAGGAGAGAGGGGGAAGAATCAGATACTGATGCCCACATTGTTTCCTCTTCGCAAGTCCAAGATCTACAGCAACGCAGGATGGCGGCTACTGTGGGATGGCTGCAGGAAATGAAAGTGGGCTGGTTTCCCCGGCTTGGCACTAGGGGGCTCTGTAGCACAGCGTCTTTCTCCTGAGGGGAGAATGAAGACCAGGGAAGGCTACTCTGATGCCACCTGCTAAAATCCTGTCTCACTCACACGCAGAACACTGGGAACTGGGTCCTGCCACACTGTTCAAAACGGAGAACTGCATGCCAAGATGGGGTTAGGCCATTCTTACCGTGTCCTCTGCTCCTCGTAAATCCAGCCTCTCACAGTCACAGCTTTTTGTCCCACTTAAAACCAGCCCCGAACGGCTGAGCTGGGAAAACCAACCATGTTGTTTATCTTGCGTGTCCACCCTGAGCAAATACAGAACCAAGAGCCAATAATAATGATCACTAACATTTACTGGGCACTTATCACACACCAAGCCGTATTCTGTCCTATCTCCTTTAATCCTAAATTAGGAACCATAACAAACCTATTAGAGGAAGGTACACTGATAATGCCAGTTCAGAGGAAACCGCAGGGGAGGACAAGCACTGGGAACTTCAGCCCAGGGAACTCTCAGGTTGAAAAGCATTTCCACCATTCATAGTTATATAAGTAAGTTACATAAATGTATAATCAATTTCACACCTGAAACTAATGCAACATTGTATATTGACTGTAATTAAATTTTTTAATTTAAGAAAGAAAAGCATTCCCAACACACCTCAGCTAGGGTGAGTCAGGAGGAAAAACACTGATAACTTTACTGAAGTTCAGTGGGAAAATACAACATAAAAACGGGCACGTTTGCAAAGCTGTAACCCTGGTAAACGACTGGCCATTGACACCTCACTGAGCTTTTCAGCCCCAAATCCCCTCATCTGTGCTGAGGGGCTGGCTCAGCACAGGTTCAGTTGGGTCAGACCTGGTTTCCTGAGTCTTTAGAGCTTGTCAAATAACCTGCCCCCAGGCAAACACAAAATGGCACTTCTTCAAACCAAGAAGGGTTGTGTTTTGTTTAGCTTTGTACTCTTGACCCTGACCTATCCCTCAAGTATCCTGGGCCTGGGATGTGTAAGACTCTTCTAGTTCTCACTGCTGGTAGCTAAAGTCAGGCTGCGATACCAGTGCAACAGCTCCTTCCTGGGGTGCAGACAGCAGCACTAGCTTCTCACGGGGAAAGGACAGGATGCCACAAGGGCCTCCGGAGCGGCCAATGGCCAAAGCAGGCTGCTCTCAGCCCCTCCTCGGTCCTGTGTCACAGACAGTCCACGAGCCTGTGGGCTCCAGCGTACCAGAGGTACCATTACCATGTGTCCGGCAAGGGTGGAACTGTTCAGCATCAAGAAACACTTTTCAGTTTTCAGGCCCTCTTTCCAGGGAGGAGCAGATGCTGCCTGCGGACAAGGGCAAACGCAAGTGGATTCCAATTTGGAAGCTGCTCTGTGACCACACACTGCCTCAGCCACAGGTGGCCTGCTCCACCTGGCTCCAGGGCTGCCCCACTCAGACCTGGCCAAAGCCTACTCAGCCTTCACATCTTTCTCCTTTGGGATCATCACAGCACAGCCCTTACTCGTCCCTTTCCTACCAGCCCCTCCCCCCTGCCATTTACCATAGCTTTTCCACAGCCCAGGGCTTGCACAGGTTACGGAGTTTTTTGGTGGGTACTTAACTTCAAGTCACCTGTTTTAGATCCTTCACGTCTTTCTGGGGCCCCATACCTCCCAGCCCCACCAAGCAGTACATGACCACAGGCCTGTATATATCCTTAATGACTTCTTAACAATGAACTAATTATGCCCAGAAAAGCCGTAAGAATCTTCTAGATAATGCCTCACCAACAGGAAACACAGTGGATGCTGGGCAGATGACAAACTCCAAAGTGTTAAAGGGTTTCACAAATGCAACTTGTTAAGATGGTCTCTTCAGTAGCAGAAAAAAATTTTCTCCCCTTCCCCATAACAATTCAAAAATAGTTTTTAATTCTTACCCTCAATTTACAATATCCTTCATTACTTCAAAGGGAGGGAAAAAATCTGCAACTCAGCTCCCATTTAAGATGCATGGTTTTATTGAAATTAAAAAAAAAATTTTTAACCAGACAGAATAAAGTAGACAAGAATGTTATAATCTGACTATATAATCTCTCATTCTTGTTGAATCACTAAAATATAATGAAGGATTGTTCTCTATGCTAATTTTAAGGTTGTCCAGTTAAACCATTATTTGGTATCTTTTCAACAGGTTAACCTCTTCACTATTTAGAGTTTCTTCTCAGAAACATTCATATATTATACAGGAAACATTCATAGTTTATTTGGGAAACATTCATATTTTATACAGGATATACAAATTTGAGACCACACACACACACACACACACACACACACACACACACACACACAATTTATAGCCGCAACACTATCCTAGCTGCATTGTGGTGATTACGTTGTTCAGTCAGCTGTCCACTATATACAACTGGATTTTTAATAGTGTAATTTACAGAGGGGCCAAAAGCACTCAGCTAAGGTAAAGGCGCTCAGGTTAATGTGCACTTTCACAGCCCTATGAAAACACAACCATTATGTACACTGTAAACACCACAGGGCATGAAATCCATCTCCAACCACCAACATCAGTCTCACAGGATCAAGCATACGAGGTCTAAGGTAAGGTGCCTGACTTTTCCTTCGTGAGCATTCTTTTCATCCATGACTGCTGCTATTCGTTTCATAGGACACTACTCACTTATTTCAAATATGGTGCCAGTGCTCAAAACATTTCTGGAACCCCTTTTGGGGGACTGCCTGCACAGTCTGCAGCAGACTTTTCTGAATGTCCTTGATGGTGGCAAGTCTACATCCTCTAAGGATGGATCTGATTTGGGAAAACAGGCATAATTATTCACAGCCAAGTGAACAAACTGTGGGCTTCCACCCTGGATCACATGTGAGGTGCCACTGTAAAACAGTGAGACCAGTTTTCCTGTACAGCGTGTAAGTTACAAAGTGCCTGCGCAGTGGCAGTCCTGCAGGGTTACGTACAGATTCTCTTAGGGTGATGACCCGGAGAGGCAACACTCGAACGCTATGTCCAGGCGGTGTTTTATAGTTTTAAAAATCAGTCCTTTTGTCGCCTCTCACATAGACTCTAGTATTCCTCTTCAGTGTCAGCCCCTTTTGCTTTCTTATGGATTGCCCGATTGAAGCTGTGGCAAGCGGGGACCCAGTGATTGTCATGAAGCCCCAGCTTACAGCCGGGGAAGCCCTTCTGAGAGCGGTGGCAGCACATCCAGTATCCCGGCCCATAGGGCAATGCCTGGCAATAGGGCTTGGGGTGCCACCGGCACAGAGACACATCCCCTTTCACGTACTTCTTCTTGCACTGCTTACAAGGATCTTCTCTGTAGCGTGGGTCTCGAACCCAACGGGAATCTGCTGGCCTGATGTTGTAGTATTCAATGATAAACTTGAAATAGCAGCAGGTACACTTAAGAGCCACTAAACTCTTGGTGGGAAGTAACCTGAAGATTTTCACCATAATGTGGTGGGGCAGGAAAGCCATGTACTGCTGAGGCTCCAAAAGCTGCTGGATTTTAAACCTGGTCTCCAGAAAGTCATGAGACACCTGCTTCTTCCAACTGGATGCCTCTAGTACCGGTACTGTGCTTTCCACAGGACAGGCTGGCGGTGGCCCCAGGGCATCAGCCGTAACACTCCTTCCCTCAGGCGCACTGCCACCCTCAGCAGCGTCTGCAGGCTGGCTGGCCTCCGAAGGTTCTTTTGCTGTGCTTTCATTCAACTGGGAACAGTCCAACTGGTGCTGGCCTCGTGGCAAAAAAAACAACCTCCCTGGGAGTGGGTCTTCACAGGACTTGAAACCAGAAAGCTGGTCTTTCTCCACCTTGGACACAGTGACACTAATACACACAGATTCTTTTCTCTGCTCAGGACTTTGTGGCACAAGCTCTCTACTCATACAGTCAACAGCATCTGTGGGCAACTCAGTGGCTTGGGGACAGGTTCGAGGAGGACAAGGCGACTCAGTTTCCTCTGTCATTTCTACATCATATCTATTGCTGTTTTTCACAGCAGTTTGCTGATCTGGCTCTAATGCTGCACTGCCGACGCGGAAGCGCATGCCTGCGGGCAATGACGGACAGCCCCGGGGAGCCCCATCCCAGGCCTGCTTCCCCTTCGGAGAACAATGCTCAGCTCTTGACGGGCCACAGTCCGCAGATACAGACCCCACAGGATTCACCTGGGAGCCAGGTGTCTCCAAAGCGCCTTTGTTTGTTTTGTCTTCATCAGCCTGAGTGCCATTTGCAAGCAACACCCGGCCTACATTTCGACGGAAGCTGTTATTCCTCGAGAGGCTCCCAGGCTCTCGCTGGCTCTGCCGCTTCAGGCACTCAGACTCCAGCCTGGCCACCATGTCGAGGACACGGACGGGCTCACTCTGGGGTTCACCAACCTCAGGATTTCCCCTTTCCGTGGGTTCTTCACAAGGTCCTGGGGTAGACAAGGGCTCAGAGGCTGGTGGCACACCTCTGGATTGCTCAGAAATCCTCACCACGGCAGGTGAGTTAGTGCAGCTTTTCGCACAACCAGCTAGCAGAGCAGCGCTGGCTCTTTGCTCTAGGAAGGCAACCATCTGTACGACTGACAGAGGCCTCCCAGCACAGACACTGTCCCCAATGTCACTCACGTAATGCACAGAACAGTGTTCAATGCCACATGCAAAAGGCTCAGGCTCGAAGCACCTGCTGTTGACTTCCCTCATCCTTTCTAACTGTGTCTTGGCTCCTTTGAGATCTCCTGATTTTTTCCTTCTTTTAGTAGCTCTCCCATCAATATCCCAGGAGCTTTTTATTTTCATAGATCCTACCCTATTGCTACACTGGTGGGCTGCAAAGAATGCGATTTTCTCCTTGGTATTTCCTGGTTTCACCACGGCCCAGATATCAAGTGGCCCTTCCCCTTCTTCGCCCTGGTGGATTGTTGCAGGTGGGGCATTCTTATTGGTTTTAACATTCAAGCTGCTCTCTACAGGACTCTTCCCACTCATACTGCACAGAACATTTGGAGAAAGAATTCCAAAAGGCTTTCGAGATGATGCTTTACCAGGAGGGGTGGAAGGAAAGACACTTGATTTCATGGAGATAGCTTTGCATTTTTCATCACTTATAGGCTCTTGGTGGCTCATGGGAGTTTTCAGAGTTTCCTTGCTAATTTCCAGAGGTTGTGCTTTCTTCTGCAGATTCCAGTATGGTTTTAGGTGCATAACAGAGGCTCTACAGGAAAGAAATACACATTTGATTACGATACTAATTTTGTTCTTAGGAAAGCTTTTTTTTTTTTTTAACTTACACTCGAATGATTCTAGCAAGTACAGAAACATTTTCTATCAGTTCACTAAATTTTTACCAACTTTCATTTCAGCTTGTTTTTAATGAACAGATCAAGAACAACAAAAGCAAACTAACCATTGTCCACGGTGTATAGGCCACGGTGAACTTCAGACTCAGTGAACAGACTGAGAGAGAAAACTGGTATTTAGTCAATGTTCTATACCTAAAATTACTGCTTAAAATAAGGAAATTTGAACTTACTGAATATATCCCAGTAAGTAAAAGGCATAGTACAGAAGAAAGGAAAATAGAAAAGGAACTCATCCAGAATTCCTAGTTGATTAATACTACTTCTAAGTCATTGCAACTAGCATTTTATTGGTTGCAAGAGTCTATCAAAATTGCTATATTGTTTTCTAAGCTATTCCCATACTGTTGAATATTTAGATGTTTATAATTTTTCACTTGTTTGCTCATGTACTTTGCCCATCTATTAGTCTTGATTTTCTAAAGAGTCTATTTATATAAGCTCTTAACTGCCAATTTTTCGGCAAATATTATAAATCAAATCTGAAACCTAATCCTTATTAATTCTAAAACCCATCTGGAACTAGCTCAGAAGAACAGTGCCTCCTTTTTTCTGTTCCCTGACTTGGGGCGGCAATGGGAGCCCTTTTAAAAACTAGACAAAAAAAAGATTACCCAGAGATCTGAGTTCTAGTCCTTGCCATATCACTAATTAACTACACAGGGTGATTTTACCTTGAACACATCACTTCCTCTCTGAGTCTGCATGGAAATATTAACTGAGGGATTAGAATACTAGCTTATGTACCTAATCATCTCATCAGTTTTTATGTCAAAACAGCCCACTGCTACACAAAGCACCCTGAGAAAAGTGTATTGTAGGGATGGGCTGGTCACCTACAAAATAAACCTACAGACCAAAATAAAAGTCTTCAGTCTCAAGGTTGGTGGCAGTGAGGCAAAAGTGGTCTCAGAACATGGAATTTGACTTATTCTGACAGACTGCCTTTATTCATGCGTATTAGGCAATTCAGCATATTCCTCTCTCACTCACTCCATAAACTTTACTAAGTGTCTGCCATGTGGCAGCCTCTATGGTAACTGCTTTCAGTTATCAGTTTTAATCATCAAGATTGAAAGCGATCATCCAGAACAAGTTTACCTTTCATTCCAAGTTTTAATTCCTAGAGCCCAGTCTCAGCTAAAAGAAGAAATGTGGATACCAGTATCTTCTAGCTAAGAAAAGAGAAATCTTGCATTTAAGCCATGCAAAATTCCTTTTAAAAGATATCCCTGAAATAGATCTTTGGCAATTTATATCCTACATCAGTAAAGATCTCCCCCTTTTCTGCACTGTAACATTTAATTTTCTGTTATACATTCTATAATTTGGTCTTACAAAAGAACCAGTCAGAATTCTTCAAGAACAAAATGAAGATATATAAATAAAATAGATAAAATGATAAATGAACGAGAGGCACAACTAGAACTATCTATGTGTCAACAATTTTCTGGTTTTTTCATATCCCTTCAACATCTAAGAAAAATGAAAATGGAGTTTGCTGAAAAAGTCCAATACATTTCCACATAATGATCTCATTACAGAATGTCTGTGGATAAATTTAAACTTCAGCAATGTGTGTACCATTCTGCATTGCACAATATGTTCTGTTCGTCTCCCCCCCACACACACATTATTTTTGGTGCTAAACTGATAGACAGGGGCATTAAGAAGAAACTAAAGTGATTACAGAAGGCTTTTGTTTGCATTTATTAACCTGTAAAGTCAGCTCAAATGGCACATTAATAATAGATAAGATTTTAGCAGGATTAAACAGGAAATGATCCCAGGGAATAGAAGGGAGGGAAGGAGAGGTACAACAGGGAAGGAGAAGAGCTAGTAAGATCATTTGATGCAATCAGGGTGCCTGCTGGAGGGTGGGGGACAATTCTGTGGGTCCCTCGAACAAGGCTTCAGTTCCAAGTTGGCTGAAGGTTGCCCATAATATTAACCACTTTCCTTCCTTTGCAAGCCTTGAAGGCCCCCAGGCAGAAAATAGAAATGTACTGGCAAGACGTAAGAAACTGGGTTTTGGCTGTGATCCGTGGTGGACCCCACCGATATGAGCAGAGCACCAGGAGCATCTGCTGCAAAACTCCATAAAATAAAAACTTTCCATCTCTAACAGAAATTTACCAGATGGTGGCACCTTCCCCACCCCCGCCCAACTCCCTCAAACAGGCACTGCAGAAAGCACCAGCCGGGTTTCCATGGTTGCCAATCTCTTTATCACAATTGTATTTTTAACGCTCACCATAAAGTCCTGCTCTTTTGCAATTAAATAAATGTAGGGTTATAACACTTACCTATACATGACTGTTTCTGAGACACTCAGAAATGTCCTTGTAAAATTTAAGATTCCTGGGCCCACTGAATCAGAATTTCTGGGACTGGGCCCAGGGATCTGTTTTTAACATTAGATTTAATTTGGATGAAACGTTAAAGGTCTTGTGTTGGATCTTATGTAAGAGTGCTAGGGGGTTCCAGATTTGGGCTGGGGTGCTGGGCTGCCTCCACTGGGTACGGTGGAACTGCCCAACAAAAAGCCAAGCAGACAGTCCATACTGAAGCATTTCTTTTGATAGGTGGGTAAAGACATACTCATTTTCTTGTTACTCTCTTTAAAGCAGAAAACATTTTATGGCTTTTTTTTTAAATCACCAAATTTCTCCTTCAACTTCCACTCTTCAGTTTCTTTGACACAACTTTCTCCCAGCTCTCTCCTCTTCTTCCCCTACTCTTAATCAGTATTCCTCACAGTTCTTTGTTCTTCTAGACTATTATTACTCTTAAGTCATATACCTAAGTGATCTCTTGTAGTTTTTAACAACCGCAAACTGATGACCCTCCAGTGGTGTGCTCTGCCAAACTTCATATCCTATTGCCTGCCTAGTAGACATATTTACCTCGATGTCAAAAAGAATCTTGAAAATCAACACAACTAGTTAATGATAACATCAAGTACTAGTCAACCAAGCCAGAAAGTTGAGTCACTTCGAGTCCTCCTCCCTAATCTCCATATCAGGTCACTAATATGTTCCCCCTTCTTCATCCCTAGCACAACTACCCTAGTTTAAACAGCCATCTTATCTCTGCTGCCCTGCTGTTACCTACAGGAAAGCTTCACCTTCCCTGCGATGCCAGGTGGTGGGGCCCACTCCAGCCAGCCAATCAGCTTCACTCCAGCTTCAAAAATTTTTTAAATATTAACTGCCACCCATTTCCTTCTAGCCATTTACTATCAAAAATTTACTAAACCCTCTGGGCTGATTAGTGCTGGTACAGTTATGAATAAGACCTAACCTCTGCTTTTGAGGAAACAGAAAAGTAAATAGGCAATTACAACAGAACGTGGTATGTGTTCCAAGGATAGCATGGGTGCTGGGAGACTTAGGGTGGGCTACATGAGGGGCTACGGAGAAGGAAGGAGTACAGGAAAGCAGGAGAAGGGACCACCAGCACCAAGCTCAGTCTTGGAGGTATAGAAGGAGGTCAGAGAGGCCCTGATTTTCTAAACTAAGCACTGAAGGGACATAAATGAAGTTCTAAGAGGTTCAAAAGCATATGGTGCTTTTGGAAAACTGAGGTAGGTGAGAAATAATTAGAGTCCAAGCTAAGGTGCCATGAGTGGAAAGGCAACTAGTAAATGGTTTAGTAAGAAAGAACAGGCAGAATTTTAGCCACTAATCGTAAGTGGAGACTGAAGGAGAGGAGTCAAGGATGGGTCTGCATCTCTTCGCGTCAGCACCCGGATGGAGAGTGGTCCCTGTTAGTGAGATGGTAGCAAAGTTACCTGAGCCGACTTGGAGCGGGGGAAGCAAGAGGTAAGCTCAGTTTTAAGAGATGTTGCCAGTGAAGGGAACCAAAGTTTGGCCACACAGAAGCTTCTCTATTCCCCTTTTTGGGGATGATTTTAAGCTGTGTATCAAGAAACAAGATTCAGAAAGAATCTCTGCCCTTCTCCCCTCCCCTTCCTGCCTGAGAGATTCAGAGAGAACACCGTGTTTCAGGAAGGACATCTTAGGATGTTCACCTTAGCCTGAGTAGCCTAATTTGAATTAAGTATGGGAAAAAAGAGGGCTTTAGGAAGGGGCCTGTTAGCTAGATAGCCTCTGTGTCCCATTGTTTTTGAGCTGCCTAGCAAAGAGTTTCCTGCCACGTATATTTGGCTCTTCCTCAACTACCTGTAAATCACCAGCCTGGCCTCCGAAATCTAACACCAGCCCCCACTGCTGCCTTTCCTCCCTTGTCCAAAATGTCATGCACACCCCCAATGGTGCCTGTCTTTGGAATTTTCATGTGTATGTGAATTCCCTGTGCACAAGTATTAAAATTTTTTATTTTTCTCCTGTTTATCTGCCTCTATTAATTTGAATTTCGTTCAGCCAGAAAAACTTAAAAGGTGGATTTTTTTTTTTTTTTTAGCCCCCACACCTGCAAGATTGTGATACCTAGCTGGTAAATTGACCCAGGAGGAAAGGAACAAGAAAACGTCTTAGAAACATTTTGATGAGGAAAAAGGATTATGGATTGAGATTACAGGTGTCTTTTCCTGAAATTTTCACAATGATCATATACCACTGTTACAATCAGAAAAAGATGCACATAAAAGGAAGGTGCAGTCATTCTTAGACCTGACAGTAAGGTCAAATCCAGAACTGTGTGCGCAAGGGAGCTCCCTGGAGGCCCTGCCGTGAGGCGCTGTGAGGCGAGCAGAGCCCGAGCTCACAGTGGTGGCGGCGGAGTGACTGGAAGGTGAGAAAGTGAATCTTAGCAACTCTTTCACAAAGGCTGGGTGTGCAGAAAGCCTTGTCCATACCTGTCACCTTAAATCCCTTCCAGGAATAAGATGAGATATCAATGAATCAATTAAAATTTGAACAACTTTCCTCCGATAGAGGCCAGAATCCTGCTTTCAAATAATTCCAGCATTCCTTTCAGTCTGTAACTTCTAATTCCAGCTCAAAAAGACTCTTCACCTAAACACAGTACACCATCCCAAAATGAAGACATGGAAGAGAACTTAATTTTGCTTAGGAAAAAAAGTGCTTGGATAAATCCCAAAGTCTAAAGAATCACACTAACTGTTGTCTGTGCAGGGGTGAACTTGATCAATAAGCAATCAAATGGCAATATGGGGTTAGAATAGGAAAAACACAGAAGTTCGGCGTGTTAACAGGAAGCCTAACATGAAAGGTCTATTTCCAACCTGTCACTCATAATCTATAGTGCCCTGCCTATCAAAACAGTTTAGAAAATAAGGCACTTTCTGCTTCTTTCTGCTACATTAAACGTACAGAAATACTAATTCCAAAAAGGAGTTATCATTTATTAGCATAAGAGCTACTCTTTATTTACAAAGTCAGAGGAATAAAATAGAACAGTCTCTGAAAGACCCCTCCCATGATACTTTTAGAGGGGAAAAAAGTATAGAGTAAATAAGTTCACTGTTTTTTTAAAAATGTAAAAGCTTCCAGAGAACATCTTCTGGCTGCCTTCTTCACTGAACCATTACAGAAATGATTAGCAACTCCAGTAAGGTACCGTGTGTGTATATAATAAAAATCATTGGTTTTACAAATGAAGTGATACTGCTCAGACTTTTGAAGCCCCGTAGCTAGACAGTGGTAGAATTAAGATATGAATTAGATAAGAATCTCTTGGAGCTAAAATGTTCCTTGCTACCCCCCCCCCAAAAAAAAAGGATATAAAATCTTAGGTTCAATTATGACACAAAATAAATCTGACAGCATCTATTCCAAGAGCCTTCATCTTTCAAGCTGGGTCAATTTTTCTTAGGTGCCACATAAAACCTCTCTATAGAACTGTTACGAATTAAAGCAAACATATCACGTCTCATAGAAAGCGATACATTCTTATGGAAACGTGGTCAGAACTGCTTCCATGGCTAGTAAAGTGAAGAGGCGCCAAGGCCAGGAGGGCGTCAATACATACAGGCAGAGGCGTTAAAAAGGCCTCCCTCCACAGGCCTCTCAGCACTGACAGATGCACCCAACCCCAACAAAGCACCTCAACAAAACAAGAGAACATACTCTAAGCCAGAAAAGATGGTATTTCTCAAACTGTGCTCCAAAATATTGGGGGCTGACTTTTTTCAGGGAGTTAGTTCACTCCTTTTTTTCTTTTAAAGAAGCATTCTCTGAAGCTATTTCATAGGAATTTTGAACTTTGCCTTGGGAGATGTGGATGGCTAGTAATGCACAATTTTACTGAAAAACCTTTATTGTCTGTCAGTAGTACTGAGTAATCAGAGAAGAGCCTCATGAAAGGTTTTCAAGAACTCACTGCTCAGAGTTTTCATCATTCCTAGAATTCACAATGCTATTTAAGTACAGCACATACCTGCTTCCCAATTATCTATTAATATAGATTCTATATCATGATTAAAGACCAAACAAAGCTAATTTCCAGAAAATAAAGTTATGATATGCTTGATGGGGCATCAAAGTATATAAAACATACTGAAAAGGAATATTACAAGCTGGGAATGGTAGCCACTACTTTGCTATTTTATCATGATCACAACAGAAGTGACACCTAACACAATTCAACTGTATTGCAAAATACTGAATTCGTGATACTATGCTAGCTTACATGGGTTCCCCTTCCCTCCGCTTCCTGGAATAGGAAGAAAGGGGAGGGGGGCCTGGAAGAAAGAACACTGGTTCAGGCGGTTACAAATTATTAAGTAACAGCTGGGGACAAAGATGAATTGAAGTATTTCATTTTGGTTCAATGTACCATGTTTATCTAAGTTAACCCAGTGAACAGAAGTTCACAAAATTACTTCCTATTGCTCCTGTGATATAATGCCAAACACTCACAAAACTCCGGCATATCACAGTTTATTGCTACCTAATCAGATAAGACATCTACAATTTGGTAGCACCGCCTAGAATAAACATCAAAATCCAAATGAAACCCAATAAAAAGTTTGGTCACCCCCCCCCAAATCACTACTATATTTTGAAAAGTATATTACAAAGAAAATCCTGCCCCACAGATTTTAAGATATTCAGCATTCCTGTTAAAGCCCTCCTGCTTATTTTCCCTATCTTAATATTTCTGAGAGAAAACAAAGGAAAAGAAAACCTTTCACCTTTCACATAACAAACTGTTAGCTTCCTTGAGTGAGCTGATGCTTTTTTCTACTTTGAAACCAATCATTCTTCCATATACGAAGGAGACCTCCACAATGGAATTTATTTATAAAAAATTGTGTATTTATTCTTACATGTTTAAACTTCAGTCACCTTCTAAGTAAAGTATTCTCCATTTGATATAATACACTATTAAGATTTTTTTCCCACTGCTCAAAACGGTTTTTGAACATGTTGATTTTGATGCCTCTTAGTGCTTCTGCCGTTTTTTGTTTCATCTCTTCCATATCCACTAAATGTTTCCCTTTGATGACTTTTTTCATCCCGGGAAATAAGCAAACAAAAAAAGTCGCTATGGGCAAGACTGGGTGAATAGGGAGGGTGGGGCACACGGGAGTCAAGCTCTTTTTGGTCAAAAATTGCTGAACACAGCCCTGGTGTGGGGCAGATGTGCTCATAAATCACCCATCATGAAATGGGCAAATTTGTTCAAAGTCTTCCAAAAAAAAATTCACTGAAGCCGAATGCAGCCTCTCACAATACCACCAGCTGCTACACTGATATAGGTGGGTTCCTAGAACATCCATCAACCAGGGGAAGCCTATATTACAAGGGCCTGCCCTCCATGAGATAATTCCAGGGTTTTTTGGGGTCTCCCTCGCATATCATATATAAATGTAAATATATTTAAGACAACTTTAGCCACGACTTGTTTGTGACATGCCGTACTTTCAAAGAACTGATCAGAGCTTTAATACATGCCCTATTTGACCAAAATCTAACTCAGACACAGGATGACATCTTCCCAAGGGAATAAATGTTAAAGATTCTATAGTAATACTAGCCATGAACACAATTCAAAAATCCATTAGGTGCCAAATAAAGTTTGATATGAAAAATGAAGAGAATAGCTGCTAAGTCTACAGCATCAATGCAAAAACACACCGTGCTCGTCTGCCGACATACACACACACACCTCTGAACTGGATGCCTCAGCCCTGAGCCATGCACCCACTACAGCGAGCTGGGCGCAGGCTGGCCCATTAGCACTATTATAAGTAACTAAATTTTAAAATGGTTTATCAAAGAAAAAAAGATTAAAAAGATCAAAATTCAGGGTAACAAATATTAAGGAACCAAGCAAAACAGTTTGCTTGCAGTATCAATGCAGACAAAAGAGCAGGCAAGTTAGGACTTTTGCCAGCAGTCCTGGGTAGGGGTGGATGGGGTGGGGGTGGTCACTTCAGAAATCGGACTTGCAGTGTTTACCAAAGAAATAAAGCCTAAACCACAGTCTTAACCCTGCTCAGCTGTTCAGTAGTTAATGACTCTTCCTTCTACCACATTCCTCTAGCATCTGTTAAACCAAAACTGAAGTAGCAGTCTATGCACTGGCTGGTCAAGGTACACTTTGTTAAGAATTACCACTTGAAAAGAAATGAGGTTTATGGCCAACAGAAAACTGAAAAAAATTGCTGCTTTGGGACCTGTTTTTAGAACTCACCAAAGCCAATTTGAGTATTAAGAGTTAAAAATTAGTATTTCTAAGGGGTAAATGTAATAAATCTATCCTGCAGAAAACTAATCGCTAGGCACCAAGAAGCCCAAGCTGTCATGTTACTGGACAAAAAAATAAAAATTAAAAAAGAATTAAAAAATCACATAGTGCGGGGTTTGTGTACTTGGCTTAGTCTCTCACATAAAACTACTCCCTGAAGACATGGAAGGTCTGTCTTTATCTCTGTGCCCTACGCCATCCCATTCTGCGGATTTTGACTAAACCTGGAATTCCTAAAGCCAAATATGAAAGATAGTTATAACAAGGTAGAGAGAACTCTCAATTCAGGGTAAACTTGGGGCCTTTAGAACCAGCTCTGCATAAATCTAGACTCTGAAAAGAAGCCATGGGGTTAAAAAAGCTCCAATAAGTCTTGTCCTCTGGAATTTTCTAGATGAATGTATTTACTTAACACGTTTGTAATCATATTGCACATAGAGTGCTGTACTTTTCATAACAAGTATTTTCCATGTTATTACATGGCCTTCAAACCCATCAACTGTAAATAAATGTGTAAGTGCCAGAA
Source organism: Pteronotus mesoamericanus (assembly GCF_021234165.1). Classification (NCBI taxonomy): domain Eukaryota; kingdom Metazoa; phylum Chordata; class Mammalia; order Chiroptera; family Mormoopidae; genus Pteronotus; species Pteronotus mesoamericanus. Next base: position 31,939,231 of record NW_026555078.1, read on the forward strand.
TTTATTAAACCATTCTCTTCAACCCTGGACATTATAACATAACATCTTCATGGATACAATCTCTTGTGCTTACAAGTTTCCCAGAAGTGGAATTCCTGAGTCATGACTGGATATATCTTGCCCAACCACTCTCCAAAGGGGTAGTGCTAACTTACATTGCTACCACCAAGAAAATCATGTCAGTTTTAGAGCAAAGATTTTGTTATTCAAAGAGAATTGTTTTTATACCTAAGGAAAGAAACCAATGTAGAACTAGAGATAAAAGATACAAACAAATGAGAGGAGAATAGCTATTTCTGCACTGTAATAACACCTTTTTTTAAACCCTTTTTTTTTTTTGGGGGGGTAAACATTTTATTTTTTTAGAGAGGGGAAAAGAGAGGGAGAAAAACATCAGTGTGTGGTTGCCTCTTGCACTCCTACTGGGACCTGGCATGTGCCCTGATTGGGAATCGAATTGGCCACCCTTTGGTCTGCAGGCCAGCACTCAATCCACGGAGCCACAACCGCTAGGGCTAGAATAATAACATCTTTAACAGCTCTAAAATGTTTACTGTGTGCTAGGTACTGTTCTAAGCTCACAATCCCCCAAAACTTAAGTGCATACTCTATCTCCAATTGTAGATGAAGAAAACAAAGCAGAGGAAAGCTGAGGAACCTGCCGAGATCACACAGCAAGCACATCAAGGAACCTGGATGCACACATGGTCAGGAGCCAAAGGCCCTTTCTCACCTACATGATCCAATGAAGGAAGCAGATGAAGAACACAGGACAGGGTACCCCTTAACAAAGTATTCCTCAATGTCGTAAATGAGGACTTGGAAATCTAACTGTGAAAGGAAGCAGGATTCGGGCTATGAGTTCAATTTGCATGCCTTAAGTGATAACTTATTTAAAATTAAACTAGTGTTTATCAAATATTTAACAGTCTGCTAAGTTTCAGGCATCGAGCTAGACCCTGGGGCTTCAGCATGAATAAAACTGATGGAATCCCTGCCCTCGTGGCAAACTTGAGAAACACACATTTATCCTTAGTCTTTCACTGATTTCCAAATCTAAGTTTCCAATATATTGATTCAAGTTAGCAATAGGAGAAGACACCATTAGAAGCTCTTAAATTTTATTTTTTGCAAAGAGAAACTTCAAAAACTGAATATAGAAGCATCCTTTGTTTCATTGTGCTTTGCTTTATTATACTTCTTACAAATTGAAGGCAAGCCCCCGCCTTCCACCAGCAAAAAGATTACAACTTGCTTTACTGCTGACACTTGCTTTATTGCGGTAGTGTGGAATCAAACCCACAATATCTGAGGTGTGTTTGTATTGTCAGAAATTAACAGTCTGGAAGAGGCGCGAGGACAGATGACAGTACCAGAGAATAACACTGGGCTGGGATGGCCGTACAGAACACACATGGGAGAAAACACAGGGACACTGTTCTTGTGTTGATTTATAACAGACTTATTTACAAATACTGGTTCTACCCAAAGAAAAATGATATAGAACAGAAGACAAAATATAACCACAGGCAAATGGAGAACTGTAAAATGATAAATGGATAAAAAAATAAGACCAATAATAGGAATTAATATTAATACGCTGTATCTAAATTTTGTAGGTCCTACCATCTCTTTCAGGTTCTAGACTATGTAAAGTTATACACAACATTTTATCAATTCCCCCAAAATGTACTGTGGCAAAGATAAACAGTTAAAGAAATTTTGCTATACTTTTTATTGTCACTCAGCTGCTACTTCATCATGAGTGTATTAGTTTGCTAGGGTGGCTTGAACAACAGAAAAGTTACTTCTCACAGTTCTGGAGAGTAGAAATCCAAGATCAAAATGTCATCGAGTTTGTTTTTTTCTGAGGCCTTTCTCCTTGGCTTGCCGGTGGCTGCCTTCTCACTGTACTCTCACTTGGTCTTTCCTCTGTTCATGCATGCCCCTCCTATCTATCTTTTGTGTTCAAATTTCCTTTTCTTCTATGGGCACCAGTTAGATTAGATTAGGGCCCACTCTCTGTCCAAACTCCATCACATTCCAAGGTACTGGGGGTTATGGCTTGGACCCATGAAGTGGGGGCGAGGCACACAATTCAGCCCATAACAATGAGGTAAATGCAAGAACTCAAAGGTTCAAGTCTGATGTTTTAAGATCACATGAAAGAAAAATAAAGCTTTTTGACTTGACCTCTATATAATCCAAGTTGGCTCAAGAGGACACTTCAAATGATTCAAGAGCTCGCTGCTCCAATAATAATAAACAGCTGGACAATATTCTAACTTTCTGTAAAATATGTCTGGAAGGGAAAAAATTGTTATTCCTATTCATTAAAATCTCATTTATACAGAAAAACAGTGGTTATTAACCCTTTTTTGCATCACCAAGCCTTTTGAAATTCCAATGAAAGCAAAAGAGGGTCTCCTGAGAAAAGGGCTCCTGTCTACAAAGTTTGGCATTGTCCGTTCAGGAGATTCCCCAGTCACCTCCCCAAAGCTCATCAGGGTCCATGGACTCAGGTTAAAGAGCACTGACATAAAGGACCATTTATTGTCTACATTAAAAACTAAGTGTCCAAAAAAAATGGAACAAAATACTTGAAATTGAGATTGTCTTGAAAAAATACGGGGAAAAAAAACTTTTAAAAAATTTTTTAAAAAGAAAAGAAAAATACAGGATATGTGCGAAGGACTGGAAGTAGCTATCAATCAACCAAATAATATCAGAATAAACTTTAATCCTACATATCAACAATAAAGGTAGGGAGACAGGAGAAAAGAAATACTATTTCAGAAAATCTACACTAGAAAACCTACTGCAATTCAGCATAAAATCTTAGAATAAAAACAGAAAATAACAATAGGTAGAAATCACTAGGAGGTTTCTTATTTACTGAAAAAAGATCCATTATTTTCTACATACCAAACTCAAAGCCAACAATGATAATGTTATGTTGTAAAATTTTAAAACCTGGCTTGTATTCTACTCTCTACTCAAAGGTAGTCCCTGACTTTCCTCAAAAAGCAGCTCTGGACTACAGCATGTGGAATTCCACTATTCCACCTAGGGAATTCTGTGGATAATTTTAGTAAGATGTAAGCTCTCAAGGACAGAGACCTTTGCTTGCTCTACCACTGTTCCCTAGAGCCTCACACAAAAAAATATTTGTTGAATTTGAAAAACAGTGTTACAAGCACCTCAACTGGGTCACCCTAACCTTGTGTTGAATTGAACAAAGTACAGGGTGGGGCAAAAGTAGGTTCACAGTTGTTCATGCGGAAAAAAACACAATAATTAATAAATAATAATACAAGAGTATATACTATTTCATGTACTGATAATTGTAAACCTACTCTTTCCCCACCCTGTGTCAGTAACAGGGTGAAGCCCCAAAAAACAAAAGTGCTATTCATTAAAGAGATTTATTATACCATTATTTGCTAAAGTGTTACCTAAAAAATAACTTGCTGAAGATCCATCTGGCAAACTGTTGAAAAACTTAAATTTTATTTCCTGATCTATCACTTTAATTTCCTTTCTATGTCCATTTATATGATCAAAAGTCCAAATTCATCTGGAAGGCAGACTCACAAAATCCCCCAAAGAAAAGTGAAAATCAAGTTTATTCTACTGCAGATGTATCTAAAGATTAAATTCGACCATACTTACTGGCTTTGACTAAAGAACACTGAGCTTGAACAAGATCTGAAGAAAGTAAAGAAGAAAGGCAGTAAGAATATGTGAGGGGAAAGAAGTGAACTTTCTGGTCACTTCAATATCTCCCCTATTAACCCCAACACAGACATTCTTACTGAGCTTTACTGAACTGGTCAAACACTAGGCTTTAGGACACTTCCTAGGCTCCAGCTTTAGCTGCTTGCTTTAAAATTAAATACCAATCAGGTGACTGGGCCCCCCCCCAAACAAATTAATTCTTTCCAGAAATAAAAGCATCTTGTCGTATTATAAATATTAATAGGGAACTATTTGGAAGGTCCTCAAAGATACCAAATGGGCACCAGACCCCTTTAGAAAGTACTCAAATGTAAAATGCAGAAGTTATGCAATGGGACTTAACTGTAAACCAGAAAACTGGGGCGGGGGGAATCAAATTATCTTCTAAGCCTCTTCCATATTTCACACATACACAGACACATACACACACGCGTGCGTGGCACAATTTTTTTTTTTTTTTTTTAGAGAGAGGGGAAAGGAAGGAGGAAGAGAAACACTGATATGAGAGAGAAACATTGATTGGTTGCCTCTCATACACGCCCTAACCACCAAACCCACAAGCCAGGCATGTGCCCTGACCAGGAATTGAACACAGGGACCTTTTGCTTTGCAGGATGACGCCCAACCAACCAAGCCACATCTGTCAGGTCAAACTGTACAATTTTGAAACCTAGGTCATCAATAAGTAACACAAAAGCTAACTGTATTTAGGAGACATACTTTAGACTTTATTACTACTGTCCAAATTGAGCCTAGAACTGATTTTTAGAAAATCAAAGTACATTAGCTCATTAAAAAATAATAATTTTGCCCTAGCTGGTATGACTCACTGGACTGAGGGCCGGCCTGCAAACCAAAGGGTCACTGGTTCAATTCCCCATGTAGGGCACATGCCTGGGTTGCAGGCCAGGTCCCCAGCAGGGGGCGTGTGAGATGCAACCACACACTGATGTTTCTCTTTTTCCCCCTTCCCCTCTCTGAAAATAAATAAAATCTCTAAAAAAATAATAATAAAAAATAGTAATTTACATAAGCAGGCAAGACTTTAAAACAGCACTTTATAATACACAAATAGGGATGCCGCATACTAATTAGTGTATATTTATCCCTAATTAGTATTTCTAGCTGGAAATAACCATCAATAAGCAGTCCAAGACAACCTGCTAACTAGATGAACTGTAAGGGTCCGAAGTCATTCTGCAGTAATCAACTACCCAACATAGTATACTGCACATCTTAACACCAAATGATGTACTGCACTTCAACCACTGCTACAAAGTCAAAGAGAAAGAATACTAATTCAAAATAACTTAAAGGCATTAAATGACTCAAATACAATTTTATTTCCTGATAGCTTTTGATTAAAATATAAATGGATGGAATGATAGAAACAGATATCACCATTTTCCAACTTTTAGTGAATTGACAGATCTAGGCATGAATCATCAGTAGCTGCTAACATCACAAAACTGAAGCACAACCAGACATTACACGCTCCTGGTGAGGGGAAAAAAGGCACTTAAAAAAAATTATTCCGTATCTGCTCAATCCTTAGAGTCAGCTACCAATTTACAGGGAAGACAAGAGAGAAATAAGTTAAACACCTAAGGGATCTAAAACGGCAAAATTCTAGATTGGGGGTAAACTCTCATAACAAAATAAGGCTAGCATCTTCAAGCAAATTCCAACAGAAACAGAGAGAGAGGAGCCTGAACATTAAAGGAGATTGCAGAAACGAGAACGTGGATCAATCAGATATAATGTAAAAATTGTTGTGTGTGTATGTATACACATATGTATGAATAAGTCCTCATCCCTTAGATATACATCCTAAAATATTTTTAGATTAAATTATATGATAACTGAGATTTCCTTCAAAACAGTATGAAAGAGAAGAAATGGCTGGGAGTATAGATCAAACAAGAATGGCCATGAAACTGGGTAATGGCTAAGCAGGGATTTATCACTCTATTTCTGTGTTTTTGTACATAACTAAATTTTCCCATAATTACTGGTTTAAAAAGAGAGAAATAAATGAATGGAAACATTTGGAAAACACTGGATCAATGAACCTAGAAATGTCCATTATGCACACACAGTACAGAGCTGCATACTGTCCAATCTGAGTGAAGATTACTGTGGAATTCAGTGGTTCCCTGGGCAGGGCAGCTCTGCAGGGCTCACTGTGAGGCCCTCACCGCCAAGCCACAGGCTGTCTGATGCTTCCACTCCTTCCTGGTTCAGACACAGGGCGCTAACCAACATAAGCTCTTGTCCTACTCCACACCCATTACTGAAAACTGGACAGGAAATAAATCACAAAGTAACAAGAAAGATAAATAGAAATGAAAGGGAGACCAACTCACAGGCAGTCAAATAAAAAAGAACAAAGCCAACAGTGGTCAAGACCAATCAATCCATTTTTTTAATTATACATATGGCTTTTAATCCTTTTAATTTTATGAATATATTTGTGAACAAAAATATATATTCAATGACATAATTTAATGAATATTTTAATTTAATGATCGGATATGCAAGTGGCAATTCATCTTAGAACAGAGTGCTTAGTCCTTTTTTTAAATATGCTTTTACAGAATTTTAAATGAAGCCATGCCTGTGTATACACACACATTTGCATAACGAATGATTAATAGTCAGAAGAGCCAAATGATTTGTCTAAAAGTCACCAAATCAGGTGTACAAAGGCTCCTAATTACAAGTACAGTATATTTATGACTGTATTTTCTAAACCCTCAAATCCCAGTAGTTCTCCATTCTTTAAATGGAAAAATAAGTCAAACCAAAGTCACTTCAAGCTCATTTTAGTAGAAATGTTTTTCTTTGTCCAGGAAATGGTTAAAGACAAGAAGATAACTGAACCTGTGTAGATCCAAGATGAACAAAAAGCCAAAAGGAAAGCATTACATACTATCAATCCCTGAAGGACAGGAGCTCCTGCCTGCCATTTTATAGATCTCCCCACAAGACTAAGCACAAAACACTTTACACGTTAAGAGGAGCTTAATGAAAAGTAAATGCCAGGAACTATTCTACAACAGCATCCTAGTCTCCTGTATCTTCCATCAACCTGGCCTCCAAATAAAGGGGAAAATGATAAGAAACTCCTTTGACTGAAAAACACCTGCCCTTCATTGTCACATAATCTCTGATGAATCTTACCTAATTTGCTGGGTGGGAAACCCTGCGGCCCTCTGGAAACACTGCCTAAGCTCGGTTCCCCAAATCCCACCATACCTACCACAAGGAAAAGTCTGTTCTACCACAGGATTTCCTCATTTCTCTTCAGAGCCTCAAAAATCAACATCTCAGTCATCAAAGGTTGTTAACCTACCAGAGAGATTTTCAAACTTCATCATCTCATGGCACACATAAACTAATCGGTAAATTCTGTGGCAACCAAAAAAAATACTTTTTGCCAATCTGACAATAAAATAGATATTTTGATTCATTCACACTGGGTGGCTATTGTTATATTGGCTGTTGTCATTTTTTTAATTTGACAGTCTAAGGGGAAAGAGGTCAGTGCTCCTGACCAAAGAGTCAGGCATTGCATGTTTTAAAAATTCTTGTGGCTCGCCATTTGAAAAATCACTGACCTAGCACAATAGTTCTCAAGCTTTTTTGGACCATGGACCCTCTCCAGAATCTGAGAAAAGGTCCGAGATTCCTCTGCCCTGGAAAAATGCCAGAGTACACACACAAAAAATTCTGCACAGACTCTGGGGGAAATCTCAGAGCTGTTGATTAAGAGCTGCCTTAGTTCCTCCTATGTTTCTCTTCACCTTCACAGTGGCCATGTGACCCTTTTTCCCTACCTGCTGACATCTTTACCATTTTTACTCACTCGAACTACTGAGGCTGCTTTCCCAACTGGGCCCTTCCCTGCGCAGGTCTCATCCACTGCCCCATCCCCGCCCATCAATATTACAAAATGGACATTACATGCCCCCTTTGAAGTCCCAGAACTATGTCTCTCTTCGAACACTTAACATGGCCTATCTTGCCTTCATCTCCCCTACTACACTGTCAACTCATCAAAGGTATGAGTAATCTTATTTCTTTCTGATCTCTCCCAGAGCATGCTGCACAGTACCTTGTACATGGCAATGTTCATTAGAGTGAAATCAATGTCAAACCTAAGGTCTTAAAAGAAACCAGCCAATCAGCAAGAATTTCTTAAGTGGAGCACTCTGAGTGTCTAACTAAACAATACCTGGGTAGCCCAGAAGGTGAAGCAATTAAGCAACTCCACCCACCCATCTCTCCCTTGTCTAGCACCCTGGTTTCTCCGAGATGGGAGGTGGAGGAGGTAAAAGCACAGAGGACACTCTACAGGCCATGGTCACCTTTAATCTTGTTTACTTCTCTGAGAAGCAATAAGTAGTATGGCTTGAGTAATTGCATTTTTATAACACTCTAGTTAGTTAAATCATTCCTAGACAGTATCATATTTTAAAGAAAATCCTACTCACCAGCCATGTGCAAACAAACATTTTCATTAACAAAGTTTTTTCACTTAAAACTGTCAGTTTAACTGGAGTACAAACAATGTTCATCTGCATAGTAACCTCCAGGACAGAACAGTCTTATATGCAGCCATTTGGTTATGAGTTATGCAAGCCCCAGACCATATCCCTTAAATACTAAAACACACAGACACTAAGTCCAAGGCAGAAACACTACAAAGTCTCCCCACAATTCTTTACTATATTAAACACAGCTGTCTAGGGTCATGTTTACAAAGATTTAAAAAAAAAAAGGCACTACCAAAATTTCTGATAAACAGACTCTGACACACCCAAACTAGAAGGGAGGAGCATACCCAGAAGTTTAAAAATACTTCCATCTTTAAAGGCTGTGAAAACAAGCTATGTCCTATTAACAAAGTCTCGGTTATGCCTGTAAATTTTTTACATATATAAAATTTTATTTTGATGCCACAGTACTTCATTAATTAACAGAAAATTCTAACTTCCCTGGTTCTAAATTAATTATAAAGTATATAGAGTTCACACCCAGAACCCTTAGTTACTTCAATTATTAACAAACTAAACCACAAAGGAAAGCCCAATATCCAAGATCAGATTTTAGTGACAGGTTTATAGATGGCAAAACTATACATACCAAGCAACAAAACCAAATACTTTAAGAGTTAGAAGTGATATAAAACTCTCTCACCTAACATTTCTAAGTCTGTTCCTCTCTTTCCTACTGTCCGTCTTATAGAAAAAGACTATTAGTACAAATAACGTAACAGTAATCATAATGTACAAACTGCTGGAATTTGTGGGTCATGGGTCCTGCTCTTCCTTTCCATCCTCAAGGCAGGACCTACTCCCTAGGCAAGGTGGCCTTGTAGCTAACAAACCATAGCTCAGTGGAAAAGGAAAACCACCACACACATCTTTCCTAAGCATAACAGCACCTGAGCTGTAAAGGAATGTTTTGTATCTACAAAGTACTTTCACAAACATCTCATTTGGTTCTCTTTCTGCTCCCAAGCTCATTTGCATCTTGGGCTTTTGTACCAGCTGCTCCTCCTCTCTCCCCAGTCTCTGCACGCCTATCCCCTGTGGTCCTCATGTCACCACAAACCTCCTATCACTCAATATTTTTGTACCTCACAGTCTGCAACCATTGTGTTGGAAAAGAGCTAAAAGCTCAGAAACTGACATTTGCTAAAGATCACAGTAGTGATGTAGCCACTGCTTCAAACCCTGACATTTTCTGACACATCAAAAAAGAGGGGAGGAGGAGGGATGTAACAGGGAAAAGAAAGGGAAGGATCGTCAAGGAACATGTCTAGAGAACCCTGGACAAAGCCAAAGCGGGGTAGGATTGAGAGTGGGAGGTGGGGGAAAGTGGTGGCAGGAAAATGGAGACAACTATACTTGGACGATTTAAAAAATTTCAAAACACAACAAATTATAAGTTATAAAAGATTTAAATAAATAGATATACCAAGTTTTCCCTGTGAAAACACTTTGCAACATATCCTCCTGCAGGAACCAACTTGCACTTATGCAGACCCCCTCAAAAACATAAACGATAGGCTGAGGCAACTCAGGGAAAGGAGGAACACCCAGAAATCGGGTTTTAAATCGGCAGGCTACTCTTGAGATCACCTCACTGTTAGCATAAGTGTACAGTACTTCCTAAGTTTTCAATACTAAAACTGAATTTGGATGGATAGGGAGAACTGATGTCTTGGCTATCTAATGCCATTCAGCTCTAAATTTCCTTCACGGTCACAGGAAACACACAAATCAAAACTATAGGTAAACGCCTATCACACACTCTCATTTGGAAAGATGGGGAAAGGGAGGAAAAAAACATCAGTAGAGGAACAAAAAACAGGCAAGTCAAACAGGAAAAAAGTTATCTTTGATTGAACTTAACATGAAAACAAAAGCGAACCATAGGTTTGAAAAAAAAAAAAAAGAAAGAAAGAAACAGCACTGAAATTAACATTTTTCCTAGCATGGAAATAGGAATACAGGAAATAGAAATCTCCTTACGTATTAGGAAAATTTTATCAGAAAAAAGTGAGATTACTGTGAAATTTTCTTCTTGGTCGTAAGAAAGGATTTACAGTATCCCAAAATGTCTTTTAAAAAAATGTTTGGTTTCCTGCAAAGGACCTCCTTATGGTTGGAATTATGTATCTTGAGAATTAAAGAAATCATGAGATGACCATCTAGTCACAACTTTCACAAACTAATACAGACCCGGAAACCCACTTTTATCACTGCATTCCAAGTTAAGGAGGCTACCGAAGCTAGTTCATACTATAAATTAGTGTGCCTATTAAAATCATAAAGGAGATCAAAATTCCCATTTCAGAAATTAGAATACCTAAATCTTCCATTCATGTTATCCTGCCTCTTGATGTTAAAATTATTAAACCAGAAAGTCTGGGTTATATAAGGAAAAAAGCAAAGAAAAAATAGTCATCTCAGGAAGATTTCAACCAAGCTTACAATGAATCTTGAAATACATCTTTTGACCCAAAACATTATATATACCCCACCTCCCAAGAACCAAAGTACTCACTCAATACAATGAAGACTCAGCTTCTCCCACCCATCCCCTCTCTTTTAAAGGCAGAACAAACATGGCTTGAAATTTTTGTTTTTAAAAGCTCCTCCTAAAGGCCTAATCTTCATTTTATCACATACTTTCTTCAGCTGATATAACTAAATGAAATTTAACTTCCTAGGTGTTCTTACTCTGAGCTTGAACTAATTCCCTTGACTGTTCTAAAATCTCTCTAGCTCTCATTTACTAGACACTGTTCTTTCTGAAGATGTCTGACCTCATCCATTATTCCACACATCTCCCTAGTTTTCTAAGAGTCATTCTATCTCAAAGCAGGGTAGGATATGCACTTCAAAGAAAGCAGCCTCCTCACCCATTCATTCTTGCAACAAATGTTAATCCATGGAATTACTTTTAAATATCGTTAAGTTTTAAGAACAGAATACTATATTAGAGAAAGAATTCAAAAACATGCATGACTTTTAGAAATAAGCTGCTTTTTAAAAAAGATGTTTTGCACAAACCTCCATCAGCCCTTTCCTGGGCCTAAAGGCAGCAATTCTCCAGTTCTCAGGGCAGATTCCCTACCCCACTCTCCAGGAACTTCTAATTAAGTAAAATCAATTCTGCTATATGGGATTGATTGATAGACTGGGGAATAATCTGAGTAAAATGTGAATTTTGTGTTTGCTTACATGATTTCTTCTGTGAGAAACACTAGGTCATATACAAATCTGCACCCAGCTGATCCCGGATGCATAGGAACATACAAAACACATGCAAACAAAACAGTTTAAACATACATGACAAGCATACACACCATCCATGCTGTTTTCCTGGAAACTTTTAAATATCCTGCAGCAACCCCTCTGAGTTCCCTAGATGCCCCAGGGCCCCTCAGATAGTTTGGGAGATGGCACCCTAAGCCCCCCACCCGCCAGTCTAATGGCTCTAAATTCGACCTACATGCTGTGCCAAGCAGCCAGTCCAAAACCGCTCTTCAGGACTCCAGGTTTGTGTATTGTGAAACTGAATCAAAGAAACCTTATTTAAAATGGAATGGGAAGTTCTGAAGGGGAGCTCTCATACACTACCATTCACTACACCTTGCAGACTCCAATAGGAAGAAGGGAAATTTTCTCCTTGCCTGGCAACAGACCCAGCCAATGAGAAACTGCCATGGCTCAGCCAACGGGAAGCCAACACATTTGAACTCCTGCTTTCCTCCAACAAACATCTTTTTATAGCAGCTTCTCCCAACTCTCCCCTTTTTTCTCTATAAAGTAGCGTTCCTCTCCTTTGTTCTCTACAGGCTTGTATATGGTCTGCCATAGTTTGAGTGTCCCAAATCTCAATTTCTCTGCCATTCTCCAATAAGCTCAATTTTGCAGGTAAAATAACTAGCTATTTTATTTTATCTTTAAGGTTGACAATACTGACTATTCAAAATATGCGTGAATTCAAAATATGTAGGTCTAATGAGCACTTCAAACTCAACAGGTCCAACATCAAACTCCTGATTCCCTCTACACATCTCACGGCCACCCTCCCAAAATCTTCCCCATTTTAGTAAACAGCAACCCTATTTTTCCAACTGCTAAGACCAAAAAACCTTTAGTCATCAAAATATATTCAGAATCCGGCCACCATTCCCCACTATCACTGCTAGCCTCCTGTTCTAAGCCACCATTGTTTCTTACCTGCATTAGGCTCCTACCAGCCTCTCAACGCTACTCTTGCTCCCCATACGGCCTACTCTGAAATTCAGCAGCCAGAATGGTCCTGTAAGAAAAAAGGGAAGTTCTATCACATCATTCCGTGTCTCACCCTCCACTTGTTTGCCCTAAGATGGCCCCCCACTATTTCTCATTTCCTACATGTCTTCTCCCCTTTGTTTCCTCTGCACCAATCAGACTTGTTTCTTTCTCTTCCTCAGACACACAGAGCACAATCCTACCTCAAAGCCTTTACACTTGCTTCTGTTTCCTTTGCTTCTTGCCCCTGACATTCACCTGTGTCATTCTGAATTTCTTCTACATTTCTGCACAAACATGATCTTTTTAGAGAAGGACTCCTTGGTCAGCTAAAGGAGACCTGTTTCCCCGCTTTCCCTCTTCCCTTTGTCCTTTCTTTACATTCTCCGCAGCACTTCCTCCCTCCCTCCCCTCCTAACGTGTCCATGATGGTGTACAGCTCTAGAAGACTTAGTTTTGTGCATGGCTGTCTCTACTGGGCCCCAAACAGTATATTTTAGACACAATATCTGTTGAATAAAAATTATGCCAATTGTTTTACAAGGTCTTTGATTTCTAATTAATATCAAAATGGCCCCAGAATTTGTGTTATTGGGAGTTTTTCTATACTGTACCTCAAACACTCTTGTTTTCCTGATAATAAACTTAGCTTTTTTGGGTCAGCATTATCCATAAAGAAAAGTATTTGGTTAGTCCAAAATTCATTATACTTTGATTTTCCTAAGCTCTTTAATTGTATTACTAAATTAAAAATTAGAGATATTTTATTGGGTACCTTAAAATTTAGTTTTATTTTTGACATCCTCCAAAAATCAGGGAAAATATTTCAGGCAAAAAATCTCAAATCCTGGTCTATTTTTCTCCTTACCAACTCTCTCCCCAGATCTTAGTTTTAAACACAACTGTTAAGGGAAATCTCTAAGATTTAGGTCCCAAACAATCTTTTCTCAAAGCAAGATCTAAGACAAAGCACTTCAAAATGTAACCATAATGTGTTTAAACCAAAGATTACTTGTGGCCCCTGTTTATATAATCTGGCCCAAATGTAAAATCACTTTTTTACCTTTGCCTCACTAAATTCTCTGCTCCCTTAGACCAGTTGTCTTCGATGTGGATTTGGGGGAAAGGGCCCCCAAACTGTTAAGGACCTTCATAGGAAGCTATGTGATTATCCTCAGGCATAAAATAAAGAACACCTGGATTTATTTTGGAGTCTTTGTAATGTAATGGAACCTCAACTCAGAGGATTTTATTTCCCCTGCAAACTACCTCAGCTATCTTGTATATGCTGAGGATGCTGAGATACACCTTGTACACATCTGCTACATAATCTACGATAGGGTATTTGGATTGTCTTAGGTCCTTTAGAAAAGCAAGGGACCAGCATTATGTCCCACGTCAAGTATGAGTTGGCTCCTTGTTACTATGGTGATGAAGACCCTAATAAACAGATAATTCGCTACTTCACTGAAGGTGTTTTTTTTTTTAAATCAGGAATGAGATGGGAGAAGCAGAACCAATTACAGAGTGTATTTATAAACATGTAAAAGGAGTGTGTTTCTTGAATATGAATAGCGAGAATTTAAATTGCTTAGCTTACAGGAAAAAAATGAAGGGAATAAGAGGACTGAAGTAAGGAGATATGCGGAGCTATATTCTAACATGTACAGCTCTCCACCATCACTGGGCTCGGCACTACGGATGTTCCAAAACACAGGTTCTCAGATTGGTTTTCAGATTCTGTGTATGTGTGACCAATAGTCTGGATGGGAAGAAAAATCCACTGACGTAATCAGGAAAAAACCAAGGTAAACAGTAGTGTAAGCTCCTGAAATAGTAACAATTTAAGAAGAAAGATGTGTATCTTAAATTCTTAAAAAGGTTAATTCTTAAAAAGGAAATTATATTTAGCATGTACTCTTGATTTTTAAAAAGATTCTTAGCAAATTAGAGGTAGAAACTAGCACTTTACCCTAATAAAAGAAATCTACCAAAAACACATAGAAAGTAGCATACACAATAGCAAAATATTAAAAACATTCCCACACTAGAGCCAAGAATAAAACAAAGATACCAGTCATCACACTACTAAAAGGTTAAAATAGTCAAAGAGAAAAACTAAAAATCAGTCATAATTTGCAAACTACATGTTATCTGAGGTTTTCAAGTTAAACGATCAATTTGAAAATTATTTGGTCTAACAGAAAAATTAAAGATATCAAAATTAAAGATAAAACAAAAAACATTGAACAGAATTAACACATGACTCAGCAGTTCTTCTCTTAGGTATACACCCAGAAGAACTGAAAACAGGTACTCAAATATTTGTGCATAAGAAGTTATAGCAGTACTATATATATAAATAGCCAAAAGGTGAAAACAATCCAGATGATCATCAGTGGATGAATGGATAAATTGTGGTATGTACATACAATGGGTTATTTAGCCATAAAAAGAAATGAAGTACTGATATGCAATACAACATGGGTGACCCTTGAAAAACATCATGCTAAGTTAAAAAAAAAAAATCTAGACACAAGAGGTCACATATTGTTATGACTCCAACTGCAGGTAAATGTCCAGAATAGGCAAACCTAGAGACAGAAAGCAGATTAGAGGCTGCCTACGGCCAGTGTTGAGGGGGGGGAGGTCTGGGGGAAGACAGACATGGGACAGGGACTGGGACTGGGACCAGGACAGCACAGGACAGGAGGAGCAGAGATGGAGAGTGACTGCTAGTAGGTACAGAGTTTCTTTTGAGGGTAACAAAAATGTCCTAGAATTACAGGTTATGGTTGCACAACTTTGTGACCATATTAAATACTGTGAAAAGGTGAATATTATGGTATGTGATTTACATCAAAATTAAAAAGTAAATGGGAGAGGCTAGTCAACACAGCATATGCCCAGCAAACTAAATATTTGGGAAGGAGCGTAAGGAGCATTATTTTTTTACATCTATTTTCAGATGTTCGAAAATTTTGACCACAGTATATATGTTAACTTTATAAAATCAAAGACAATTTTAGAAGGAAAAATGTCTGAGAGGCAAAACTTTAAGTAGCTGAGGGCCACTGAAGGATATTTAAAAGAGAAGTAGCATGGCTGGGTCAGTATTTTTTATAGATCCAGAGCCCCTTTACACTGAATGGACGGATATGAGAGGTACCGGTTTACAAACTAGTACTGGTTAATTTCTCCACTCAACAAGTGCTGAATGCCTAATGGGGCCTGGCACTGAGCTAAGTAAGGATTGGGACCTGTTAGAAATGTTCTAAGTTGTATCAGCAAAAGGTCACCTATACCTGCTTTGGGCAATGGAGCATGGGATATAAGGAAACTCATGGGTTTTTTTTTTACGGCAAGCAGGACAGCCACGGAATCTAGATGTCCCAAGACAGTCCTAATATTGTAGGGTTTTTTTTTTTTAAATGTAAGGTGATTTGTTAAATAAGTGATGAGACAATTTAATAGTTGTACTCT
The DNA here is from genome assembly GCF_021234165.1 of Pteronotus mesoamericanus. NCBI lineage: Eukaryota > Metazoa > Chordata > Mammalia > Chiroptera > Mormoopidae > Pteronotus > Pteronotus mesoamericanus. The sequence goes on from NW_026555078.1 coordinate 31,955,268, forward strand.
TGATATATTTTTTATATTAATTTTATAGGAAGTTCAAAACCCAAAAAAAAATCTTTTCAGACTCTCTACAGAATGCTGCTCCTGAGCATAGAGCCATACAGAAAAACCTGGCCTAACCCCTCCACCCCCACCCCATCCACCCACCCACATACATCCTGAGAAAGAGAAGTATTTCTTCCCAGGCAAGCAATCACCAGGAATTACAAAGAATTAAAAAGTTAAAAATAAATAAATAAATAAATAAATAAATAAATAAATAAATAAAATAAAAACAGCCATTAACACATACAAAGAATCTGACCTGGATTTCAGTCTCTGAAGTTGGGGGTGAGAAGGGCACCCTTATTTGTAACACAAAAGACGGTGAGGGAAGGAGCTGCTGTAAAGACTAGCTACAAGAGGTAGTTGCCAGAAGCCCTTTTTCCAGAAATGCTTAATTTTAGCAATTAAATATTCTTATACATCTTCACAACTTTGAACAAGAAGGTTTAACTGGTCATCTAATCTCTATCACATGTACAGTGTCCAATAGAAATTGATCAGATCTCCATTCTTTTTAGCCACAGTTGTCATTGTCTTGAACCACAAAAATCTTTTTAAAAAAATATACATAAACATATACATTCCTCAGGCAGAGGGACTTGACAGTTCCTTAAGTGTCGAAGAACCTATCTCCCCCTCTGAGAGATGACAGGCAATTTCTTCTACTTAAGTTGCCACCCTGGTATATCCTATGACTTTTCTACTCTGGCCTTAATCAAAAGGTAACCATCAATTCTCAAAGGAGAACTTAATGGACTATGAGGTGGCCTGTTGTAAAATTAAGGGTAATTAGCATCACTCATTAGGCTACCTCATAGGGTAATTTAGGTCCAATCACATCAAAGCTCCAATCACATCAAAGCTAATGGTGGAGGTACACACTGATTTTGAGCAGAAGAGGTTAAAAGTGAAGACAAAGTCACAAGATTAGAAGATTCTTTAGCTGAGGAGGCCTGCTTCAAAGAGGATAAGATGAACAGGTCACCAGATCCAGCCACTGGTGGGCAACTGGAATTGCTATACAATCTGGGACAAGTAGATACTATTGTTCCAACTGTCCTCAAGACCAAACTATGTGACCTAAAATTGTTTCATGTATGTCTTTCTGTCCCCCACAGATCCATATGAAAAGCTACCATGGATCATCTGGTCCAATACCTGCTTATAGCGTGTTACTTCTCCCTTTATAGAGATGAAAAATATTCTAGAATCAGAATTATTCCCTGACTGTATTGTTATGTGACTTGCAAACCAACATGGGATTGGCTAAGTCTATTTAGAACGCCCTTAGGTTGTTGACAATATTTACCTTTTTTCCCCGTAAGAGTTATATCCTAGACTTGAGTAAGGATGATGGACTTAAACACCAAGGAACTTCTTTTTAAAGATAAAAACCCACAGTGATGAAGAGAAATATGCATTACAGCTACAAATTTTTGAAAGCTGGAAAATAAATGAACAAGAGGTAAAGGACTCAAAGATCCAAGAAAACTGAATCCTAATGTATCAGGGAGCACTCCCCCAAAAGATTCAGCAGGGACAAAATGGGAAGGATTAACAAAAGATCTTTCTGAAACGCAATTCCCAGATCTCCTCTCCTCTCTCACCCAGGCAGACAAATGCCCTTTCCTCACCCTTGCAAAAGGCTGAAGGTAATTTAAGAAGGGTTAAAACAGCGGGTTATCTAGACTAGAAACCACCAGGTAAGGTGAAAGCAGTTTAATGTGGTTCTAGATCCCAGGCCACGGTACAATGGTAAATAAATGTTTTACTTAAGGGTGAGGGTTGGGGGAAGGACAGACAAGGCAGTTATGTGTAACATTTGCTGATTCCTGTAGTATAAATGCTGGTTCCTTGGCTGCTTTCAAACTACCAAATGATGTCCCTGGATACGGAGCTGAGAAAAAAATGCACAGAAGCCAATTATTATATATATTACCACCATATACATAAATGCAAATAATCTCAAGATAACTAAAAAATTGGTTATTAGTATTTACCACATCTTGATTTTTAATATAACATTTAAGTATAGGTTTGTATAACTTTAAAAATTGTTGTATTTAGCAACAGGCTCACAAAGTTCTTGAAAATTTAACAATCGGTTCGGATGTGCCAGTACAAGCCACCTGACCCCATCCCTGTCTGTCAAGAGGCTTCACTTCCGAGCAGAGGAGATTAGAAGAGATTTCTCTGGGGAATCTGACCAATGATTAAGAGGAAAAAGTTAAAATACTGAGAAATTCCCCAACTAAATTTGTGCAGCCAGGTCATCTTACACTTGATAAGTGTAGCTCACACTTGATAAGCCCTACTGGCATATTCAGAGATTCCAATCAGCTCTTCAGGATCTCATTCTTTTCTTTTTAATTATATTTTATTGATTATGGTGCCACAGGTGTCCCAATTATCGCCCCTTTGCCCCCTCCACCCAGCCCCCCACTCCCCAGGCCGTCCCCACACCACTGTTCACGTCTATGGGTCATGTGTTTAAGTTCTTTGGCTGCTCCTCTCCTCTCCTATATTTTACACCCCCATGGCCATTCTGTAACTACCCATCTGTGCTTCTTCATCCTGTCACCTCTTCACCCGTTCCCCCCTGCACCCCTCTCTCATCTGGCAGCCATCAAAATGCTCTCCAGATCCATGATTCTGTCTCTGTTCTTGTTTGTTTAGTTTGTTTTTTATATTCAATTGTTGACAGATAGGTATTTTTGGCCATTTTACTGTTCACAGTTTTGACTTTCTTCTTTTTCTTAAATAAGTCCCTTTAACATTTCATATAATAATGATTTGGTGACCATGAACTCCTTTAGTCTTTTTTGTGTCCGGGAAGCTCATTTATCTGCCCTTCCATTCTAAATGACAGCTTTGCCAGGTAAAGCAGTCTTGGCTATAGGTTCCCACTTCTCATGACTTTGAATATTTCTTGCCAAACCCTTCTAGTCTTGGGAGTTCAAAGTTTCTTCAGAGAAATCAGCTGTCCGTCTTATGGGAACTCCTTTGTAGGTAACTCTCTGCTTTTCTCTTGCTCCTTTTGAGATTCTCTCCTTATGTTTATTTAACCTTTGGCATTTTAATTATGATGTGTCTTGGAGTGGTCCTCTTTGCATCCATCTTGTTTGGGACTCTCTGCTTCTTGGACTTCCATGTCTATTTCCTTCACCAAATTAGGGAAGTTTTCTGTCATTATTTTTTCAAAAAGATTTCCAATTTCTCGTTCTTTTTCTTCTCCTTCTAGCAACCTATGATAAGAATGTTAGATCTCTTGAAGTTGTCCCAGAGGCTGCTTACACTAACCTTGTTTTTCTGGATTTTTTCCTTTTTGTTTTTCTGATTGGTTGTTTTTTCTTCCTTATGTTCCAAATCATTGATCTGACTCTCAGTTTCATTTACTCTATGTTGCTTCCCTGTAAATTGTTTTTTATTTCAATTAGTGTACCCTTTGTGTCTGACTGGATCTTTTTTATGCTGCTGAGGTTCTCACTAACTTCCTTGAGCATCCTTATAAACAGTGTTTTGAACTCTACATCTGACAGATTGCTTATTTCCACCTCACTTAGCTCTTTTCCTAGAGTTTTGGTCTGTTTTTTCACCTGGGCCACGTGTCTTTGTCTCCTCATTTTGGCAGCCTCCCTTGTGTTTGTTTCTATTAGGTAGAGCTGCTATGACCCCCTGTCTTGGTAGTGTTTCCTTACGTAGTAGGTACACTATAGGGTCCAGTGGCACTGCTTCCCCTATCATCCAGGCTGGATACTTGAGGTATGTCCTATGTGTGGATGGAGTACATCTTCCTCTTATAGTTGAACCTTGACTAATGTTAGCAGGTCAATGGGAGGAATTTACTCAGGCCAGTCAGCTGCAAGGAGTGGCTGTGACCACTGACCACCAACCTCCGCCCTATATGGAGCATAAGCTGTGCAGGGGCGGGGTGGTGATGCTCTGACGCAGTCCATAGCTGTCCACTGGGAGTGCAGGCTCTAGGGTTTCCTAGGTGGTGCAGCCTAAGGTCACTCCCCACCTGCGTTCTGCCCTGGGCCAACTCTGCATGAGCTATAAAGCAATCGGAGATGGCTGCTACTTGTGCTGGGCTTGGAGATTCCCTGGTGAAGCCAAGCTGTGAATCTAGGCTGGCTGCTGCTAATGCTGGGCCTGGGGCCACTTAGATGTTGCTTGTTTGATAGGATTAAGGAATTTGTGAAATATGAGCGCAGACAAGCCATTCCTGTGGCAAAGTCAGTCAGTTTGGTTGGGCCAGTAAGTTGGGTGGACGGAGAGTCATGGGCTCTCCAGGGCTGGGCAAACAGTGTTAGCCAGGTTGGGGGTATCTCAGACATGGCACCCAGCTGCTGATTCTTTGGCTCCGTGAGGGGAGAGCTCAGAGAAGTGACAATGGCCTTTACTCACCTTTCTATCTGGGAGAAAGCTGTCCCCCCAGCTCCTGCCTGAATGCCAGGCACTTCAGTGCCTCCCCGCATGCTGCTGGTGCCTTTCAAACTGCTACCCCAATGCTGAATCTCAGAGGTAATGTGTCTGTGTAAGTCTGTGTGAGTGCGTATATTCTTTAAGGGGAACTGCTTAGGACCCCAGAAGTTTCTTCCACCGACTCAATCACTGCTTGTTTCTGCAGCCACAAATTATGGGAACTTATCTTCCTGGCACTGGAACCCTGGGCTGGGGAATCTGGTGTTGGCCTGGGACTCCTTGCTCCCAGGATATCACTCCCGAATTTTTATTCACCACACATGGATGTGGGACCAGACTGTTCTGCATATCCACTGCTCCTACCAATCTGGATGCATGTTTCCTTAATCCTGTAGTTGTCAGACTTCCATTCAACCAGATTTCTGACAGTTCTGAATGACGGCTGTTCTGTATTTTAGTTGTAATTTTGATGTAGATGTATGAGGTGGCAAGCTGGGTTTACCTATGATGTCATCTGGACCAGAAGTCCCAATCTCACTCTTAAATATTAGCAAACAGCTAAGAACTATTAGACATCTTCAGTATAAAAGATGGAGATGAAAACAGAAAAGGCAAGTTGGAAGAGAAAGCAGGGTTAGCTTCACAGGTTGACCTGGGCAGTCAGGCAAACACTATGTACTTAGAAGAGCTCCAAGTTAGGGTTCATGCTCTGCTGTTATTGTCTTGAAATTCTTTAAAAAATGTTGAAATGGGAACCCCACATTCTCACTCTGTACTCAGCCTGTAAATTATATAACTAGTCCTGATAGAGACTATCAGGCAGAAGAAAACTCTAGGTAAAAACACACCACTAATACTACAAACATGAAGCAAGAACAGTATGCTTAAAAAACAAACAAACAAAAGACTGAAAATAGAGTGAGAATGAGCATAAGCATGCTTTCCTAATAATTAAAAATATAAAGTAGAAATAAAACACTCACTAGAACAGCACAGGAACACTGAAACATTAGTCCAGGAAAAAAAACCTTTGCAGACATGGGGAGACTGTGCAAACTCCACATGGACAGTGGCCCAGCTGGGAATTGATTTTTTTCCCCCTCAGCAACATTATAATGAAACGACGTTGAACAAAATGATGTTGAACCAAAAAATGTTATTCAAGGACCTACTAAATGAGTGAGAAGTTAAACAACAACAAAGAAAGATATAAATTTCAGGAAAACCCAAAAGTTGTACAGAAAAATAAAAGTGTTCACAGATTACTATGTGGCTTGACTGTGAATAGCACTTTCAGTCTTAATTGTGTAAACACTGAATACCAATCTAAGCAAAGTTATGAACACTTACACTAGGAAGGGAGAACAAAAAGAGTACTTGGGGACGTGGGGAAAAGCCTAAATCCTGACCTGCCATATTGGGAAATCCAAAAATAATCCCTGAAGCTGAGAAATCAGAATACAAGAATGCTGTGAAGAATGATGGTGTTCAGAACTTCCTACCCAAAGTATGATGCCTTCGCATATTTAATATTTTAGGCTGAAGTAATTTGAAAAATGGCAAGTGCAGAAAGGACTCTCTAACCCTTCCATCTCCCTGAAGCAGGGCCTAAGACCCTCAGATGAGAAGTGCCCTACCTATAGCTGGAGGAAAGGAGCATCCTTATCTCTAAAGACGGAGGTACACAAAGTCCAAAGAAGTGGCCTGGCTAAGTTTCCCCAGTTCACTACTCTTCACTCATACTCTTTTGTCCGTCACAATTTTACACGCCCTTTTGTTATAGTAGAATGAGCCACCAGAGGGGAAATAAAAGCAGGAAGGAGGGAAGTTCTTGAAATTCTATGCATCACTTCCACTATCTGGGAAGGAAAGCATTTGAAACTGCTTTCATCCCAAGGCCTGAAAGGCGAGAAAGGGCTCACAGTGCCCAAAGGAAGAGGCTCATTAACACCTTTGGGTATTCAAACCCCCCTCCACAAAGCTGTCACCACCTTTACCTGTCAATCAATATATAAACCCCTCACCCTTCGACCTACCAACAATATAAGTCCTCAGAACAAAGGACTTGGGAGGCTTGGCACTTTTCGTTCTCTGGCCATGCTGTGCCCTTGCCGCCCCGGCCTTTGGCCTCCCTTACCCTGCTTTGCCCTGAACCTACACCTTCCCCACCCCCACCTCGATAAGGCCCCTTCTCTTTCATGAGAACATATCACCAATAAACCCTGCCTGCACTCTAATAGATTTGCTGATCTGTAATTCTTTACAGCATCAGCAAGAAGAATCAGGTCTCTCTCAGTAACATTTTCACTCTTTATCAAATCTAGCATAAAAATGCTCAGCCTTTTACCACTTCTTCAGGGCTTCATTTCCTCATAAAGGTCCTCCCTCTGTCACATAAGACTTCTTACATTAAATAAATTTGTGTGCTCTTTTCTTGTTCAATCTGTCTCTGGTCAGTCCAATTTACAGGGTCTCAAGGGCCTCAGCTGGAGAACTTAGGAGGGTAGTAGGAAAAATAATTTTTCTCCCTTACAAAAACAGAGATAAATGAAAAAAGAATCAGCTATAAGAAATTAAAGTGTTTGCAAGTGGAGGATGAAGTGGGAGACTGACACCTTTCAAAACAAGTCTTAAAGAGCTACAGAATCTTTAAATTATGCACATTCAACACTTTGATAAAAAATACAAAATAAAAACATAAGAAAAACTAGTAGAAAAAGTTCAGAATGTTTTAGTTCATGATTCCTTTTTCAGTTTACAAACTTTCTGAACATAGTTTTTCCTTTCATTTGTTGTATTTTTCAGTTTTTCTAAAACAAAAATTTATTACTGCCTCATTATCACTACTAATCATCTTACTACTGTCTGATATTCAAAATCATCTGTAACTCCCAACTATTATTTAGGAATGTTCTTATATCCTATGATACCCTATCTGACCTGGCTAAGGGAAAAGCAGTGGCTTACCATCCAGGAGTTACCCCAGTAGTTTAAAACACATCTACTCCTTATGTCACAGTGGCTTTCCCTTTGCTAGCCCATAGTCTTCCAGAACAGTATAGAGATTGTGGACGAAAAGAGGGTTCAACCTCATAGTGCACTCTGATCATCAGTTCCTAACTGGGCAGATCATGGTGGCTGTCATGCCCCAGGAATATAACTTTTTTAATAAAAAAGTTATGCCTTAAGTAAATAAGCCCTTTCCATGATTTCTGTGAAACTAGATAAACACACCTTTGAAACGCCTCTTTTCAGACCCCTCCAAAGGTACACCGCCTAGCTTGACACACCTTTGAAATGTCTTTTTCAAAGTAACCACCCTCAAGAAAATGCGTAATTCCTTAATTCATAATGCATAAAAGAAGCTACAAACTCGAATCTGTTGAGATCTTGCCTCCAGGATATGGTCAGTTTGGCTCAAATAAATTCTTACAAAAATCCTCTATAGATATAGATGTTGCTTACCGCAACTTCCATTTAACCTCGTGAAAAATTCAATGAACACAGTAAACTCTAGTGTTCCTTTAAGGATGCAACATCTTCGATTTCTTTTACACCTTTATTATTCTTAACACCAAATTAAAACTTTTTGGTACATATAAATTGCAGTATACAATATGGACAGAATTTATTTTTAATGCAATTGGACAGAATTTATTTTTATCCTGACTTTATATAGTTGTCACATTGACTCTTATCTAGCTAGAAAAGTAGCTATGGTCAGAGTTTACAAAACAGTTCAGATAAATAAATGCTGTCACATCCGTGGCCACCTCCAGATTGGGTGATGATGCTGCTGATGGTCATCACAGAATATTTAAGAAGGAATGTGCTTATTAGCCCAGAAAACTGAGCATGTCTGCAGACAGATGTAGTCCAGCCAAAGCAGCTACACATGTTTTCAGTTATTCCCTTAAGAGTGATTTGATTTGTTTGAATTTGGTATAGAATCACTTCTGGATTTAAGAAAAACTAAACAGGGTTTTACAGTTCGTTATGTTGGCAAGCAGGCAGGTAGCTATGAAGAAACCCTAATCTTAAAAAAAGATTTCTTTTGCACTTAAAATTGAGATGGGATACACACCTGAAGGCATGGTCTACATTTCTCATCTTAACTCTGCCTAATCATAGTCCTCATTATCAGGCAGTAAACCTCCGCATGGTAATTTGGCCTGTATGATCATGAACTGGCATTAAAAGTGTATGATCACACACTCTTAATGCCAGTCAAATATCCTTTTGTCCTAAACTACTACTAAATTTTTTCTCAAACTGGCAACAAAAAACAAGCTGCTCCCAGAAGAATTTCTTTTTTTCTCAAATTAAATTTTGCCAATGTACCCAGAGAACATATTTCCAGATTAGTGGTTGTTAACCAACTTAATCTTACCAACACTCAAAACTTCACATTCACACTAGAGTGCTTTAGGTAAATAATACTAATCTCTTCCGTCTTCTAGACAGCTTGCAGACTTCAGGGAAGTTCATCTTGGTTTCTTGCCACTGATCCATCCATCCTCGTATCTCACCCTCCCCCTAAAAAAACAGCTTGAGTTTTTTTGTTTTGTTTGTTTTGTTTTTGAAACAGCTTGCTTTTTCCATCCTGAGCTTTCCCAAACTATTTCTGGGTTCTGACAAATCTGCCAGTGACTAAGTCTCCTCCTGGGAATAGCTGCCTCATTATCACCACTAAAAACAGTCACTCCTAATACTAACTGATAAGGATCTGGAAACTCATTGTAACTTTGGGAATGCAAATCCCACCCTACCCAGAGATAAATGCATTACAAATGGAATAACAGACTCAAGGCAGGACAGAACTCCAGCAGTCTTTGTGTCCCAATTAAGCTATTGAGTTTTATGTATACTCCTACTTCTTACTAATATGAAGAATTTGCTATTTCCTCTCTCATACTCAAGAAATACATAAATTATATTAAGGGCCAAGCAAGAAAAAAAGAAAAGAGGTGAAAAAAAAACCACACAAAAATTCAACAGCAAATGCCCTAATGTGTTAAAAGAAATACAGCCTTCAAACTGATCTTTTGTTTCAGAAATAAATATTTTGTACATTAAATGTGTTGTGTGGGTAGCTTTTGTTCTTGGCAAGCTAGTCCTCCTGCTTACAAAATCAACAGATAACCTCAAATAAGAAGTCTTCCTATATCCCGAAAATAAAACAACTTAAAAACTCAGTTCTTTCAAAAAGAGTATGCAAAATAGACATGATCATAAACGTATTTCTATTATCGCCATTTTGCTTCTGTTGAGCTTGCTCAATATACTGGAAAGCCAAATAATCATAATCCATCATTCTGGAAACCTAAGAAAGAGATACAGAGGCAACTCTTCCTCAATCCACACACAGCTCCCCCAAAAGTGTTCAGAAAGTTCTTTCATTCACAACTAGACTCAACCTGGGCCATTTTGCAGTCACTGCAGAGAACACACCATTCAAGGGTAGTTAACCTTTTTGTGCCATAAACTCCTTTGGCAGTATATGGAGACTATAGACTCTCTCAGAATTTTTAATTTTATTTTTTTATTTATTGATTTGAGAGAGAGAAATCTGTTGTTCCACTTATTTATGCATTCACTGACTGATTCTTGTATGTGTCCTGACTGAAGATCAAACCCACAGCCTTGGTGTATGGGGACAATGCCCTAACCAACTGAGCTACCAGGCCAGGGCCAGACTCTTTCAGAATTTTTAAAGCAAAAATACCCACTCACAATGAAAACCAATTACATTAAAATATAGTTATCAAAATATTTTTTAAAAACTTATAGTATTAAACTCATTTTTTAAATATATAAAGTAACAAAATCTAATGACAAGTCTATTTACTACCGTAATTTCCAAATTGTGACCAACATAAACAGTATTTTCAAAACATCTGCAACTTCTGTGTGATATAGGAATATCTGTGATTTCAAATAAAGACCAAGTTGCAGGGACTGCTGATTTGCTGTGGTTTAAAGAAAATGATAAATTTCAGTTAGAGATTAGTGAAAATAAGTATCTAACATTCTCTCACTCAAGTTCTTCGACTCCTGAAACTTTTAAAGCATTACCACTTTGGAGCATTTAAAGAGCCGTTTAGAGATCACTTGGTTCGACCTCTTCATTTTAAAGATAAGGGAACTAAGGAGGACTTGATACTGCTTGCCTGAAGTATCTTGATTCCAAATCAATGGGTTCTGTTTACAATAAATCACTGTTTTCTTCTGAAAACCTGAACCTCACATCTAGCTACTTAACACTTCAAGCTTCCACCTCAGTTTCATCATCTGTAAAATGAAGATAATGACCCAATTATGGAAGAACCTTAATGTGAAAATTAAATTTAAAAATCCATTTTAAGGTACTACAGCAGTGCCTTTAAAGGTGAAATTATCATAAATGAATTTCATGAGAAATTAAAAACAAGTTATTCTTGTTCTTTAGTATATGAACGGGGACTCAAAAAAAACAAACCAAAAAAACCCCTGGAATTTATTAAAAATTGTGTATTCTTACATGTTTAAACTATAGTCACCTTAAAAGTACTCTCCATTTGATGCAATACACGTATCAAGTCATTTTTTCCACTGCTCAAAACAGTTTTTGAACTCAGCAGTTTTGATGCCTTCTAGTGCTTCTGCTGTTTTTTTGTTTCACACTTTCTACAACAGCAAAACGTTTCCGTTTCAGGAATTTTTTAAAAAAAGATTTTATTTATTTCTACAGAGGAGAAGAGAGAGAGAGGGAGAGAAACATCAACATGTGGTTGCCTCTCATGCACCCCCTACTGAGGGGCCTGACCCATAACCCAGGCATGTGCCCTGACTGGGAATTGAACCGGCGACCCTTTGGTTCATAGGCCAGTGCTCAACCCACTGAGCCACACCAGCCAGGGCCATTTAAGGAGTTTTTTCATCCTGGGAAAGTGAGATAGGGTGAACAGAAGGGTGGAGTACAAAGGCCATGCCTTTGGTCAAAAACTGCTAAACACTAAGCATGGTATGGGCAGGTGCACTCGTAAATCACCCATCATGAAATGGGCAAACATGTTGAGAGCCTTCAAAATATTTTTCACTGAAGGTGAAAGCAACCTCTCACGACAATGCCAGCTGGTACACTGATATAGATGGGTTCCTAGAACACTTACCATGTGGGGGAAGCTTGTATGGAGGGACCCACTCTCCAGAAGATAATTTCAGTTTTTTTGGTGGTGGTCCACTCCTTGTACTTTAAGTATCATCAAATTCTGATTTATTTAATACATTATAAATTTTATGCTATCAACTGGGTCTCCCCAAAGTACAAACTGCCCCTAGAAGTAAGCCACTTCAGATGGAAAATGTTACATTTAGAACAAACAGTACTGGCTTTGGAGTCTATTGACTTCTAAACTTATTGGGCCATGTGCTTGTAATTTTATGCAAAACACTTATTTTCTCTGATCCTCCATTTCAGAATCAGTAAAATGCCATGAAGGTGACTGTCAGTCCCCTTCTCTTAAAGAGATATACATGATTCAAAGATAATCTCATAAAGCAATATGGAAGATTTTCTAATTTCTGCATTGAGTATTTACTTTCTCTTCCTGCATCACTTGATAAAGTTACTTATGACAGAATAAAGTATAGCTCAAATAATATCCTTCCTTCATGGTCAGTACAGAATCTCTCAGCTATCTAAAACAGAGCCATTCAAATAGCCAGCAAGTTTTTTTTACAGAAACTCCTTATTTAAAAAGAAATCACAAAGTAAAGGTACTATTTACTACTATGCATTGAAAAAGGAAAAGGATTACAACCAAGAGTCATTCCTAAATTTCTAAACCAGACAGAAGTAAACAAACATTTGGAGTACAAGAGTCACATGAAATAATTTAAGGACATAAGTATCTTAACATGCAGTTGGGAAAAAAAATGTCAATAGAGTCTAAGCCACTCAACTTCCTATCATATACTGTTTTGTTTACCTTCGTGAAGAAAAATTCAAAGAGGTCAACTGTAGACATATCAAAGTTATAGTGACAAATATGCAAACATTAGTTGACTAGGAACAATATACGTAAAATACAGTAGGTAGTCCAGGGAACACAAAAGGCTCACAGTACAAAGCAAATTTGTTAACCATTAGTGGTGGAAAAAAAAGAACCATTATCTGCCATGCCCTCTGTTGCACCCTTTATTTGGAATCATAACTGCAAGTTGCTTTAAAGACAATGGCCATGTTATTAAGGGCACCTTCATGCTGTGCCAAAGCACATACACACAGCAATTCAGAACAATCGGTCTTACTTTCACAAGAGCAAAGGTTGCAGCCAAATGAAATGGGTGGATACCATATTAAACAATCTTGGAATTAGCTAATAGGATATAGGAAAAAATGATCCTAATGTAGATGCTAAATTCTCTTCCTCCTTAACACAATAAAAATTTTTACTATTTGAAAAACATTAGTGGAGAAAGTTTCCATTTACTAAAACCTAAATGTGGCCTGTTTTAAAGCACAAAGATGCGTATTATTTACTTGTATAATCTGTAAACTTAAAATATATGCATTGGATATCAGATCTGACATCATATAATTTTCAAAAGAATGCTCTGTAGAAACAACTATAGTGGAAACCTTTAAATTCAGGCACTGCAACTCTAGAGGAAAAACAAATGTTTCACAAACATTTAATAAAAGTGGAAATTAAATGAGGCAACAAGTAGCACTGTAAAGACTAATGCTTAGTTTGTTGTGGGTAGTCTACTGCTCTTATTCCTCAGGAAGCAAATTATTCTCCCGTATGGTTTTCCTGACTCCACGTTCCCCAATCATAATAAAGTGCAAAACATTAAGCAATTGTTTGAAAAAGTATGGTGATAACAGAATTCAATTTCTTGGCTTACTACTCTCAAGCATGGTATAAGCTGTGTTTGTCTTTTAAATGGTTAGGAAAAGAGAACTATGGATTACATACAGTCACACATATTTAAAACTAGGACTTTTCAGCTGAAATGTAAAGTTTATTTACTAAAACACTGAGCTACTCTACTACTAGACCACACAGGTTTAAAATGTGGCATTTTATCTGCCCTTGTGGCATGTCAGTATTTTATCCAATGTATTAAGTCTTAACTAATTACATTAGTCAATACTTTATGGACTGGCTTCAAGGGCAAAAATCACAGAGGAAATGAAAAAGAGCATAACAATCATAAAATATGATGTTATAATCATATCAATGTAGCCTTATGTATAAATATAGTATCAAGTAGCAAGACAAAAAATGGGAGATAAAATTCAGGTCTTGGGAGAAATCCGACTATTAAATTGATTTAGTGAAAATTTTTATAAGCCAATTTCAACATCTTTTTAAGACTCATTTTTAAAACACTCTTTTCAGATGCAATTCTAATACATTAGTTAAAAAACTTGTATTTTAGGTTAGTTAACTGCAAGTGTACGATAAATCTATTTCTCAAACTAAACTGAAAGGGAATGTCTTCTGAGACTGGCTATTTTTAATAGAACCCCAAAGAGTTTTCAAGCTCTTCTTGGGCAGTTCTTCAGTAGATTCAGTATCTACTGCCCTAGTTTGGTCTAAGAATAGAATCTGTTTATAATAATTTCCACCAAAAATCATGAAGTACATAAAAACCAGTATTTTTAAATTTTTAAAAAATATTTTGAAAAACCAACCAGTCTCACACAGAGCTCCAAACCTAGAAAGGTGATTAAAATGACAATGGGTTGGCCACCTAAATTACTTGCTATTTACAGTGACTTTAGGCAGAATCATTTATCATTATTTAAGATTGAAGCCATACTTTTAACTTATTGGGCACATGAGGTGACAATGAGGCAGAAGTTTAGCATTTGCACAAAACACTGCAAAAAGCAAAAGAGGTTCATCTTGTGTCAAAATGGCATTTCAAAAACACTGCCAAGTAAATTTTTCTATCACAGCTTCTATTTTCCTCTTCACCTCTAAAAAACAGACTATATAATCCTTTTCTTTTGGGGGGAGGAGGGAAGAAAATGGTCATACATAATAAAGAAAAACATGCAGAATACGTTGTAAAGCTTTTCTAATTATATATTGAGGAAGAAATTATTTTTAAAACAAATTAACAAAATAAAAATATAAATGAGAAAAATCAATCTATTTTATGTATTTTGGAACCGACTTAAAAGTCAAAAGGAAAAAGAGCTTGATTAAACAGAATACAAAAGACTAGTAAGGGATTCATTTTAATCAAATCCACACCTCACCCTCACTACTTTGAAGTACAGGAACTCTGTCTCCTGTTATCATTGTGGAAGCTGCAGTCTGGGGTATTGTTTTGTTGCTTTTGCTTTGCAATGAACTGACTGCTATAGAGCACAGAAAAATAATCATACAGAAACATAAAATTATTCAAGTTTACAATAAAATTAAGTGGTAGGTAGGTATGGGAAAACAAACAGAGAAGAATTCACTAAAAGATTCAATTCACAAAAAAATGACTTAATATTATGTCTAATTAGCACCCAAACTTATCTGAAGGATATTTTCATGGATGAGAATGAAAATGACGGTGTTAATGAAACAGGGGTTGGTTGTTTCATTCAATCTGCTATTCTCAACATAGAAAGTACAGCACTCAATGCTGGCAGGGTTTTTTGTTTTGTATTTTTTTTAAGTTTTTAATGACAGAATGAGAGGTTACCATAGAATAAGCTGAAATCACAAGCAAAAACACAGACCTAGTGCCCATTTCATTAGAAATGAGATATATATTAACTCATATTAAACAATTTTGACACTTGAGCAGTAGACATGTCACTGTAACTAAGCAATAAATCCAAATACTATTATTTCTCTTGTGTATCCTCAAAAAGTATCAGATTGCTTGATTTTCTGATGTAAAACCCTACATTTGTTTAATACATACAAACATATTTTTAATAAACACCCATTACTAAGGCCATCTTAAACTCACATTATTTTTTAAAATGCTAAATGAGGTAGTATACCCTTCCGTAATTTAGCTTAATCCTAAGAATTTTCCGCCACAATTCTTTCTGAAGTACGTCTAGCAATGTACTTACATTTGGTTAAAGCACTAGATTATGATACTTCTCATATTAAAATCATAATATCAATCCACTCGAAATAAAATAAATTAAAAAGAACTACTTGTCAAGTACTTTAACAACAAAATCACTCATTACCAAAGTACAATTTTCCCTCCTCAAAAAATTAAATGTACAGTTTTATAGTGATAAAGTCTGCATTATTCAAAAAAGTCATGACACTTGAATGTTTTTATGTCAAAGCCCTCATTTTAGATGCCACCCTAACTCCAAAGCTAGTATTAAAGGGGTGGGGGGGGGGTAAACACAATCTATGGAAGGAAAACCCCACAAAACCCTCTTTAATGGTGGAAATAATCAGAAAACAGGTTCTTCTGATACTTAGAGGGGGTGATATCAGATTCCTAGAAAGTGGTATGAAATTTTTGTTTATGACAAAAGAACAGAAGTATAGAAACATGGGATTTGCTCATTAGTTCATTCTTTAAGAAGCAATGATAAAGAACAGACTCATAAACAAAACTTGCCAAATCTAAAAGGAAATGCATTAAATATTCAGCTACTAAGCCCAATTTTGTAAAGCTAAACAAGTTCTGAGAACTAAGGAGGGCAATCATAATAAACACACTTATTTAAAGTCTCCTAAACTTAACCTGCAGTATTAATTCAATTCCGGCAACCCGAACGAAACAGAATAGTTCAGTCCCTAACTTTAAAAAAAGATAGAGAAGGTATTCCAAGGGTTAAAAATATATTTACTTGTGCAGAAAGCTTCTCTAAATCCTTCAGAGGTTTAATGTTTTGATAATAGCTCCTTAAAAATCTGTCTTTCCAAAATTACTAATAATCATTATTTGAACACTTAGTATTTTCCAAGCTTCAAACTAGGCCCAAAGGGCAAATGAATAGCCCAGCCGATCTATGGTGCTCACAGTCTAACAGGGAACACAAAAATAGTTACCGGTATGTAACATGTAAGAGGTAAAAATATAAAACTCTTAGAAGAAACATAGGCATAAATCTTCATGACCTTGCATTAGGCCATGGGCTCTTAGATGACACCAAAAGTTCAAACAAGGGAAGAAAAGACAATTAGACTCCATCAAAATTAAAATTTTTTAAATTTTACCCATAAAGTAAAAAAACTACAACCTCCCAGAATGGGAGAAAATACCTGCAATTCATATGTCTGGTAAGGGACTGTATCTGAAATATATAACAAATTCTCCTAACTCAATAATACAAAGAAAAATAACCCAAATAAAAAATAGAGAAAGTATCTGAATAGACATTTCCCCAAAGACAATATACATGAAAAGATGCTCAACATCATTAGCCATCAAAGGAGTGCAAATCAAAACCCCAATGCAATACCACTTCTCAGCCACTATGATAGCTAGAATCAAAAAGACAGTAACTGTTGGCAAGGATATGGATAAATTGGAACCCTCATAAACTAGAGTTGGAAAATGTGCAGCGCAGCTTTGGAAAACATTCTGGCAGTTCCTCAAAAGGTTAAAGACAGAGTTACCATATAATCCAGCAATTCTACTTCTAGGTATGTTCTCACAAGAAATGAAAACATGTCTACACAAAAACCTGTAAACAGATTTTCCTAACAGCACTATTCATAAAAGCCAAAGAGTGGAAACAACCTAAATGTCCATCAATCTATGAATGAATAAACAAATGTGGTATAAACATACAATGGATTATTCAGCCCTAAAAAGGAATGAAGTATTTATACATGCTGCAACATGGATGAACCTTGAAAACATTATGCTAAGTGACACAAAAGACCACATAATTTATGATTTCCTTTATATGAAATGTCCAGAATAAGCAAATCTATAGAAACAGAAAATAGATCTGTGGATGCCAGTGGCTGGGAGGGATGCAGGGAGTGTGGAGTGACTGCTAGTGAACATAAGGATTCTTTTTGGTATCTTCATGATAGTTAATTGATAATCTCATGACTTGAATCAAATGTTCTAAAATTGATTTTAGTGATGGCTGCACAACTCTTGTGAGTATCACTGACCTGTACACTTAACATGGGTTAATTGTGTGGTATGTGAAATTATATTTCAATAAAGCTGTTACTAAAATGTAATAATGTTTACAAAGCACTGTGAAAACTTACAGGGTATTAAGGAAACATAAAAATGGAACACTAACCGAATCTGCGGAAGTAGAGGAGAGTTAAGTGAAGACCTGATGCATAAGCATTTTAAAGCATAAAAGGGCGTGCATGTCTGAGTAACTACTAGTAGCTGAAGAATTCAAGAATGACTGGAATGGAGTAGAGAAGTGGAAGTGAAAGTAATAACAGTTCATATTTACTGAACCTTTACCTATGTACCAGATACTGCTTACTCCAAACTCTCAACTATATTATTATATTTAATCCTAATAACTCTTTAAGGAATGGTTATTATCCATTTAAGGAAACTGAGACATAGTGAGGGAAAGTAACCTAAGGTCAGAGCAAGTGGTGCTATCATGACTTGAACCAACGCATTCTGGCCCCAGAGTCCCATAATCTTTAACACCTCATCACCCACCCTTTCCAGGAAACTGCCTATCAATTACAACAGACACAGTTTTGCATATTCGACCCTGTAAAGTAACCAAATACAGCATACACTTATACTATAACACAAGTTTATTTGGTTAAGCAAATAAAGTACTTACCTTGGGTTTGGAGACCATGCCTTATAATACCTAACTTTTAATCTCTGGAATCACACTCAGCAAGGCAGGTTGATTACTTAGCAGCTCTGAGAATTGAGACTTCCTATAAGATATTTCTTGTCTCACACTTACCTTGGGGGGCAGGGGGCGGAGATTTACTCATTGTATTATTTAGATTATAACTATTTCACCTGTATGTAGGTCTGTGTGTATGTGTATGTATCTCCATAACCTGAACCAATATAGTGGAAACATGCTTAGAATTTACCCGTATTTGTGTAAGAAAGAGTATCAAGCTTAGGTTTGTAGTATAAACATCTGTATAGATGATGGTGCCTGAAAAGATGGTTGGGAGAAAAATTCTGAGCTCAGTTTTGGACAAGTTGAGTAGGAAGAACTATGAGACATCAAAGTCAAGATGAATAAAAAGACAGATGAATCTGCGGACCTGGTCCTCAGAAGAACTGGACTGAGGAGGTAAACTTGGAAATTTGGGCACAGTATATGGTAACTCAAGGCATGATAAAAGACTAAATGCCTAAGGAGAAAGCAAAGACAGAGCAAAGACCTTAAAACACTGATTGTCAAATTTCAACAGGCATCACAATTACCTGGAGGACTTGTTAAAACACAGATGGCTGGATCCCATCCCCAGAGTTTCTGATTCAGCAAGTCTGGGTGGGCCTACAGATTTTCATTTCTAACAAGATCCAAGGTAATGTTGATGTCGCTGGTCTGAAGAACCACACTTGGGGAACCAATTGCCTATAGTAAAGCCCTACAGAACTCTTAAGTTAAAACAGGGGACAATGAACTGAAAAAGGAGACTAGGACGAGCCTAGACTAATATAGGAGAAATAGTACCTCATTTAAATTGTTTTTACCAAATTCACCAGCAACTTCCTAAGTGATAATCCAACGGAAATTTAAGACGCCTTAAACACTCACTAAATTCTACTTGCAGCAAGTTATTTATTGAGTACCTACCACATAGCGGTGTATCCATCCCCTGGCACCTGACTATCTTCTCCCTTGGCTTTTGAAATACTTCCCTTGCTGATGCTGCTTTTTTGAACACTTAGATCTCTGTTCTCTCTCTCTACCCAGTCAAAACATTTCAAGTTTCCCCACGATTCTGAAGTCTTCACCATGCAAGCTCTCCTAGGGCAATTTCACCTAATCCTAAAATACCAAATAACACCTAGCTTTGAATAATTCCCACCACACCTCATCACTAGTACCAACTGTGCCACTGAGCTTCAGACCTTATTTCCAACTGCCAACCCCAACCAGACATTAACACACAAAGCCTCCTTTCAAATTTTCTCTCCAAAAAGTACAACCCATCCACCCAGAGATCCAAACCAGAAATCTGCGACTCTTCCTAAAGCAACTGTTCTGAACCTTAGTTGCATACTGGAACCTCCCAAGGAACTTGGAAACAAGAGTAGCCCTTCACACATGGATCTAATAATATGACAACACTGATCCTGTTCTGCCTTTAACACACATGAATGTAAAGTGCTCAGCAAAAATGCTATGAGTACTCAATAAAAGGAGCTATCTTTATAACCACTTCAAATTTCAGTTTTTCTGAGATATTTTCTGAAGTTTCTGATTAACACTTCCTTAAAAGCTATTGCATGAACAAAAAAGAAACAAAAACAAAAAATATATTTGTAAGTCCCTCTAAGGTAAATTTATAAAATTGAGGTTCAAATTCCTATTCCAGTTTTTCCCAAATTTCCTCTGGTATAAATGCTTATAGTTGATTTATAAAGGGATTAATCATGAATTTCTAGTTGAAATCTGGATAAAAGAGCACAAACCAGTCAGTAAAGTCTATGGTTTACAAAGCCTTTCATTCACAGAGACACTGATGAGCCATAAATGGAAGAGAGAGGGAGAGACAGACACCAATATATTCAAACAAGCTAATGGGAGAAAACCGTTATATAATACAATGTTACTTAAAAGTGTTTGCAAATGAGACATACTTAAAAGTGTTGCAAATGAGACATTCAACTCTGCAGTGATATCAAAACACCCTTGCACCTCTCCTCTTTGGTGTTATTTTGTATTTTGAGTATTTTCAAAAGAGTGACGAAGATTTAAAACAGCCGCTATCTTCCAAAGTATAATGCTTTGTTTGTGCCCCTTGCCCAATGATGTTAGCAAATCTGTCTACTTTTTCCTGGAAAGATCTGCAGAGATCAGCAAATGGTGAGTGAGTTTATTTAAGGCTATAGAAGTCTGCCATTTTCACCCAAGATGGCCAGTTTCTTATAACTTTAGCACAACAGGGTAGTTCACAAATAGCCTGAAATGTGTCAGAAAAACCAAAGAATAAAAGCTACCAAAAACTGAGACTGGAATAAAGGGTAAGGGTTGGTTTTATTGGTTGTTGTGTTTGCCTTTACCTAAACAATTACTATGTTTGTGTTACAAATAAATTACAATTAAATTATATATTTTAAAAATAATAGGGATATGCAAATACCATTAGAGTATGTAAACATACTAAAAAACCTCCTCTTCAAAAAAAACTGACTGCCTAGTAGATGGAGAGGGGGCTTACAGTTTTTAGCCAGAGCAGATTCAGTGGAAGTAAGCTTTATTTAAGTTTACAGTATAGTTTTAAAGGTATGTGGGTGGTGGGAAACAGAGGAGATCTGCTCCTCCCTTTTTTAACGAACTCTGTATGTATGTATACAGTTACCATATTTCTAAATGGAGACAAACACAGATAATAATTAGAGCTATGAAAGCCTAATAATGTGGGTAAACAGTGAGGCGAGAGGAAATTTAAAGACATTTTCCAGTTTTGTTATTCTAGACTTGAGGAAGTCTTCAAATTTTTCATTTTATAAATGAACAAAATGTGCATATAATCTGAAGTTTACCTATTTCCAATATGGTACTTGATTCCGTTTTATAACCCGTCCCCAAGAAGTCACACAGTCTGAACCTCTCCAATGGTAGAGAAGTCATTCCACCAACAAAGACCGTTCAACCTGAGACAGCTGTGCCAAAGGATTAGTAGCACGCTTTTCAGACTTTAAAGCCTAATGCAAAGGAAGGTTATTTAATACCATTGTAGTATTAGACCCTGGTATACTCCAGGTCCCAAGGGGGTATATGAGGTACATCTCAGGTGTTTTTCAGCAGATTGCCAGGCCAAGGGACATAACCAAGAACCTTTCTCAGGAGTCCACCTATATTCCCAGTAGGGAAAGAAACCATGAGAGCCGCAACAACCACCAAGCAAAAACTTGCTAGTTCAATTCACTTATAAATATATTTACTATTACAAATAGATCTCCAAACAAATTGTTGCTATTTAAGGAGCTGAGAAATGTTTTGCTTCTGTTGTCCTCCTCTGTCACATCCAAAGAGTGGTTCCTACTGTATCAGAACAATCCAGGCCATTGTGGGTACCTTTTATTCCAGGTAATGAATGCACAATGACGTTGACTATTTCTTATACTCTACTCTGCTTTAGTATGCTTAACATACTATTTGTTTTCAGAATTTATTCGAGAACAGGAACATGAAACTACCCTGCTTAAATTAAGGAAAAGCTGGAGCAAATATTGATGGTAAGATTTTGACTCAGAATCTCTTCACAGGTTCTGACAACTCTTAGCTTCTTTACTAATTCCATTATTCACTGGAAAAAGAAGACAAATCTTGTTC
This sequence comes from Pteronotus mesoamericanus, assembly GCF_021234165.1. Taxonomy (NCBI): domain Eukaryota; kingdom Metazoa; phylum Chordata; class Mammalia; order Chiroptera; family Mormoopidae; genus Pteronotus; species Pteronotus mesoamericanus. The sequence continues at coordinate 31,977,187 of NW_026555078.1, forward strand.
AAATCACAGGCAAGTCCCTTATATTTTAACATACTTGCCCAGTGTAGTTAGACTGGACTGAGAAAGAACCTTGCCAAAGAAGAAAAAATAATTTCTTAGCCTTTAATTAATTCTTCTCTAAACCCAAGAAACACCACAAAATGAGTTGCTCATGTCTAATAAGCAACCACTTAGCACTATTTTCTATGTATAAAGCCTATTCTAGTATTCAGACCCACTGCTACCTATGATAAAAATAACTACTAAAGAAGTTTCCTTGAGAAGACTCCTTTATCCCTACACAGTAAGTCCTCACTTAACATCCTCAATAGGTTCACAACTTAAAACAAAGCCAATTTTACCATAGGCTAATTAATGTAAACAAGAGTTAAGTTCCTGCAGTGTCTCATCATAAAACAATGCTAAACAAAATGACATTATTCAAGGACCTGCTATACCTTCCCCAAATACTACAGAATCACTTGGTGTGAGCAAGGGCATTTTAATTTCTATACTATTAATTAGCCTAACATCATTAAACTTCCAATACCACCAAGCAGAGGCAAACGAACAGATGGCCATTATCCAAGTCCAAACTTCTGATTCTAGCTGATATACAGAGAAATTCCAAGTCATCTCCACACCACATCCTGCTATTCAAACCTGAAGGTTTGGTTGGGATACTCCTACCAGTAAACCCTTTTGAGGCTGCATGAAAGAAACTATCATTTAAGGAACTAAAAATTACTCCTTTACTTTTTGTTCTTATTAGACTTTCTGCATGCAACTTTGCAACCACCTTGCCCTTCCTTGCGGCTGGAACTACATCTACATCTTTCAGCCAGTCCCTTTGCTTGGTCCCTAGCTCCCCATGGTCCCCTCTGCTGCTCTGTTTTCCTAGTAATCCAATCTCTGTTCTTCCTATATTCCTAGAACTGATTTATTGCCTGTATTCTGAACTGCACTATCTGCCAGTCAGCGACCAGAGATGAGGAACAAGAAATGGTGGACTATGAGTACATCTGACATGACTAACCTGTTGTAACCAGCTGTTTCATAAGTTGTCCTAACCAAGTGGCTCAGATTATACACTCTGGCTTTCTCCTACAGACCTGTTCTTGACTCAACCTAGGCCTTTAGAATGGGTGTAGTTTCCATAGCTACCTGCCTTATACCTAAAACTTCCTACTGAAGACAGAAGAGTAACATTAACAGATTTCAAGGACTTCCTCCACTCACGTTGGAAACGGAAAAAAAAAAACAAACAAGATAAATAATCTAAACTAAAACAACCCAACTCAAAAAAGGGTCAAGTTTGGGGGAGCAGTGGGAGGGTAGGAACCACTAAATAAGTGTTTTGCTCATTAACTCACCTAAATTTTACCAACACTCAGTAGAGAGTGCGGTAAGGAAAGTCAGTTTTCCACCATAATGGGGCACTCCTTAAACGTCCATTTATAAAGAAACTTTCAACATTTCTGAAGTCCCAGGACCAGGACCAGCAGTGTGTGCTTCGTATGGGACAAAGCTTCCCTAAAATTCTGAGCACATATGACTCTGACTTGTACATAGAGTTTCTGGGCGTGAAAAATAGTATTGTTTCATTCCTAGTTTTCTGGTTGTGCTCCAAGACTACTTTTCTTACCAAGTTATCTTGAGATCCTTTTGGGGGGTGAGGGAGGAGGAGGACCTTTTAAAGACTTTTATGAAAATATTGGCACATATACATTTCAGCATTTCAAGTAATGATACCAAATGTTCTGAGGTTCTAAAGAGAAAAACACAATCTAAAACTACCCAATCCTACCAAAATTTCTGCTGTGGGCAATCACCACCATATCTAAATCATGTAATTTTTATTACTGACAGGGAGAAAAGGAAAAATTAACACCTTCTGAGAATTTACTATATGCCAGGCATTTAATATATTTACTTTTAGCCAAATCCTCCTAACAACCCTGATAGGTAGGTAGTATTACTGTCCAAATATTACAGAAGAGAAAAGGGGCACTAAGAGGTTAAGTAACTTGTTAGGTAACTTAGGTGTAACTAAGTAGCAAAACCAGATCTGAACCCAAGCAGTCTGACTCCAGTGTCTGGGCTGCTCTCCGCTATATTACACTCTACCCTAAAATGTTTCCCTCTAAAATACAGGCAAGATGACCGACAATTTGAACACTACTAAGACCCCACATGATTAATCCTCTTCACAATCCTAGTTATCTTTGAAAATTTACATTTAGGAAAAAGACCTGATGATTCTTCTTTAATGAAATTAAACTGTCTGGAGAGAATTATAGGTACCACTCACCAAGAATAATGGGACCCCTGTACCTGTTCACCCTAATGCAAAGCTCACCAGTTAAGAGACCCTGCCTATGTACAGAGATCCCAGTAAGTTTTATATTGCTTCATTCTTCCATTTGATTGGTTAAATCAGAATCAAACATCTGTAACATGAGAGAGACAAAGAAACCAACAAAGTTAGAAATTCATAAAACAGAATAGAACTTGTTCAAAAGCCTTCTAATTTAGATCCTCAGAGTCAAGGTACTGCATCCATAAAGCAAGACAGGAAGCTGTAAAAGGCAAAAAAGAACGACCTTTAAAAAACCCCCAGCAGTATATGGTTTGAAGATGCAGATACAAAAATCAAGAAAGTAGACCAAAACAAGACAAAAAATAATCAAAGGAGACACAAAGCATCAGTCCAGAAGGTCAGCACTTGCTTAACAAGAATTTCAGAACAAAAAGACAAAAAAAAATTAAAAAGAGAAAGTTTTCGAAGAAATATTACCTTTCCACAACTAAAAGATTAATAAGTTAACAGAAGAAGACTTTATAGAAGTCTTCTAATTAATAGGGCCCTCTCAGTGATCAAGTGAATAGAAGCCCACACCAAGACATTAGGAAATTTCAGACAACAAAGATAAAAAAGAACATAAAAGTTTCCAGAGGAAAGGCAGCTTATCTACAAAGGAACAAGAATCAAAAGGGACTAAGACATCTCACCAAATAAGGACACTAGCCAATAACGGAGCAACACTTTTGAAGTTCTGACTGAAACTTACGTTCGATCTAGAATTCTATTTCCAGTTTAAGAATAGAACAAAAATATTTTCAGACATGGAATTACTCATAACTTACCTCCCATACGTCTTACCTTAGTATGTACCCCAGCAAAACAAGACAAAAACAAAAAACCAGAAAGAGGAATATACGGGCAGTGGAGCATTGTGAAGGCAAGTGACAGGGTGTCAGCTGAGCAGCAGCTCTAAGCGCAGACTGATAGAGGGCATGAGGAGGGAGGGAAGTATGAAACAAGGAGATGCTAGAAATTAATACCATCTTTAAGAAAATGGAAAAATTAAGCAAGTTTTAAAAACAAGTAATACAAAAAGACAGACTACAAATGAGAACTCTGATATGGGGAGGTAATGGTATCCTGAGTTAACTCTGGAGAACTACCTTCTCCCCACTCCCAGTACAAGTGATTTAAACGGGGCTGATCTCACATTCATCCCCAAGGGTAGCATATTACCAGACTCTATTTTAACCCGAATTCTCTCCACCTTGCCATAATGACTTGTTCAGAAAGAACACACAGCCTAGAATCAGTACTGGTGGGGAGAGGGATAAAGGCAGACAATCCTGAAAATAAACCTAAAAGGAGGAAAGCAGACATAGTAAAAAGACTGATTCTTTAAAGCAAGGATTGAGCACCTGGATCCAATTCTACTTCATCCTACTGAATTCTTAAGTTCTGGGGAAAAGACTTACTTTCTCACTTAAGTTATGATTAAGCTGGTTTTCTAACACTCACAAGGATCCCTAACTAAAATACTCCTCTTTCGAAGCAAGAAGTAAAAGGATACCATCTACTGTCAGTGAAATAAAATAAATGCACGGTGTTTATCAAGGTGACTGGAGAATTAAAGATAGTGATGTATCCGAAAGGAGATGGTGAATGGGGTAGAGGTGGTGGGAAACAATTCTTCATGGATCTCTGTCTTGCAAGCAAAGCATTGTGTGCTCTTTGTACTGGACCATATTTTCAAGGATTTTCATATAGCAAACAGCCTTGGAAGACAGAAAGTGTCTTCCTCCAGTGCAAACAGCAGGCATACTTACTATTTCTCCCCCTGGAGCAGGAGCAAAGGACAACACTATGATATAATTGAAATCCCTAAACTCAGAGTTTTCTCAAGTCTGGCCCTCTCCGCAGTGTCCTGTGGGAACTGAGGCTCAGGACACTGGCACAATCAATGCTGACACTCTCGCTGGCTACTGCTATTGCTCTGAGTAACACTGTACTTCACCTCTGCCTCTGTGCCTTCCACCAACACAAGAGTCTGTGTCTCCTACCAGCATCCATAAAACTGTGACAGGCTAACTTCAGGTACAGAGTAAAATTTCAGATCCTTTACAATTCTTAACAGGTAGTAAATGGTAGTTAAATCTTTACTATCACTGCAGAAAATCAGTAATGTTTAAAATGGACAAATCAGGAAATGGAAGTATAAGCATATTAAAGCGGGGGATTATCACTAGAAGAATCCAACACAGAAATAACTGAACTGGTCTCCCTGGGAGAAGGAACTGAGGTGGGGAAGCATAAGTGGGCCAAGGGGATCACTGCTTTAATCATCAATTCTTCTGAACCATTACACTTTTCACTCACCATGAACATGTCGAGAAAGAAGTGTAGCTGGCTACTTCAAAGGCAAAAAAAGAGAAGTGTACATCAAGAAAAGTGCCTAATTAAGCATGATGTTCTCATCACAGCTCTAGAAACCTAGAGAGGAAACACTCTCTCACCAATGACCACCTCAGGCCAGAAAACAGTCTCAATGTATTACCAAAAAAAGTACCTCATGTCTTGCTTTGGAGAATTTTTTAAAAAAATAAATGATTCTAATAGCCATGTACACAATAGTGTCCTACAACCTCTCCTATGCAAAGCACACTACTAGCTTCAGCATATTAAAATGTATCGTTAAGCATAATTTCCTGCAATTGTATAGTATGATTTACCCATCTAAATCACCATTGTTTTAAAACAAATTAAAATTAATTTATGATACTGGAGATAATCAGGTATAGTCTGCCATTCCTTAGGACAGAGCAGAAATATTTTTTTATGGCGGGGGAAGTATATGCCACTTTACAAGGAAAAAAATAGACAAATAACTCATTAAGGTACAAAAAGTAATTAACATTAAATAATTGGAATTTTCAAGTAGAATTTTGCAGTTAAATTAGTTTATGTGGTAGGCAGTGAATGTTTCCATTAGTATAATTTTATACAAATTATAGGGAAGTTTCTCTCTTAAAAATTTAAAAGAACAGCAAAACCTACCTACTGTCTACCCCTCTACTTCTCCACTAAATTATATTTCCTATACAGCCACATCGTAACTTTTGCTTCCCTGCTGAATCTTTATTTTTAGGGAAGATGAAGGAAGAGCAAACAAATTCTGCCCCAGAGGTAAAGCTAAATTATTCTTGACTACACTAAGCCTAAGTAAAAAAATCTGGTTAGGAACCAGCTCTAGTTTTATTTAAAGTATACTTAATTTAAATTAACATTGATAAAGCCCATTTATGAAGTATAAGAAATACTTCTTTCCTGTCCATTGGCTTACTGGGCCTTCATTTAAAAAAAAAATACGAAGATTTACAGAATTCTGACTTCCAGATGAAGTGGGATGATACTATATTGAGAGTATCTCCAAGTCTCTACCTTTGGAGCACAGAGACTGGCCCTTACTAAGTTTCTTTACCTAAATAGGTAATAATTTCAAAAGCATTCCCCCGAAGGACCAAAACACTGCTATTAGTAGTCTAATAATTTTTCTACCACGTTCCCAAGATTCACTTCAATTACAGAAAAAATGTGATCAAGCACAAAGTGCTATGCTGTGTACTATGGTAGCAAAGCTCTTTAAGAGGTCTTGGCTCTCCAAAGTCTCACATCATGTGGTATGGGAAAACAAGCATATACATCTTTTTTCTATACTATTTCCTACTTCAAAATTAAGTACAGCTCATAACAACACCTGATTGCAAAAAAAAAAACTATGAATTTTTCTTTAAGTCCCCATCAAATCTTATAAAATTAAAAACACTTACTAGTCTATAAAAATTACAGCTTTAGCAGAATATATTTTATATAATTTATCTGAGTCCCCTTAGCAACTAAAGTAAAAGGTTAGAAGTTGAAATCCACAAGAAATATTTTATAAAAGGAACCAAATATCCAAACAAGAAAAAGCTGAAGTTCATCACCAACAAACCAATACTACAACAAATGTTAAAGAAACTTCTTTAAGAAGAAAAAAAAAATTTAATGAGTAAGAAAACACTGCAAAGAAAAAAATTCTGATTGACAAAAGCAAACATGTCATAAAGGCACTGGATCAAGGAACGCTAAAGTTAGTACAGACTTAAAAGCAAAAGTAGGAACATTGTGTAATTACAACAGCAAATTAAGGGAGACACACACAAAAGTAAAACATAAATGTTGAGGAGTGAGTAAAGACGGTAATGATTTCCGAATGTGTTCACACTTCAGTGACCATCAACTTAAAAAAGGCTGCTATCAACATGACTTAGTAAATACAAAGAACACAATAACTACAAACAAAAAATCTACAAGAGATATACAAGAAATACAGAGAAAGGAATCTAAACACAATACTATAGTCAGTCATCAAGAGAGAAAGAGAATCAGAAGGGAACAGAGAAGAACTACAAAAACAATTAGACAACAATAAAATGGCAATAACTATATATCTATAAATAATTACTTTAAATGTAAATGGATTCAATACTCTAATAAAAAATGGATAAAAAAAGATGTATTACAATACAAAAATATATTATTTGGCTATAGGAAAAGAATGAAATCTTGTAATTTGAGACAACATGGATGGACCTAAAGGGTATGTTAAATAAAATAAATCACAGAAAGTCAAATATCACATGATCTCACTTATATGTAGAATCTAAAGAAACAAAACGGAAACAAACTTATAGATACAGTGAACAAACTGATGGTTTCCAGACAGACTGCGACTGGGTGAAAAAGGTGAAAGGATTAAGAAGTACAAATTGGCAGTTACAAGACAGCCATGGGGATGTAAAGTACAGCTTACGGAATATAGTCAATAATATTGTAATAACTATGTATGGTGTCAGATGAGTGCAAGACTTACCAGAGGAATCACTTTGTAAGTTATATAAATGTCTAACCATTATGCTGTACACCTGAAACTAATACTGAATGTCAACTGTATTTTTTTAATTTTTAAAAAAATTTTAAGGAACCAAATGGAATATATGTTTACTAGTTTCTTTCCTCTCGATTAAGTTAAAGGGTACTTTAAGATTAGTTGAAAACACTGGTTCAAAAGGTGAACAGATTAAGATGTACAAATTGCCAGTTGTAAAAGTAGAAATGGAAATATCAAGTACAGCACAGAGAATATAGTCAATAATATTGTAATAACTAAGTATGGTATCAGATGAGTACCAGATTTACTGGGGTGATCACTCTGGAAGTAATATAAATGGCTAATTATTATATTATACACCTGAAACTAATATAATACCATACATTAACTACAACTGAAAAGATTTTTTTAATTAAATATTAGTTGAAAACATGTTTCTAAGGAATGTACATGATAATGTATGTGAGAGAAAAGAGAAGACCAAAAAAAAAAAAAAAAAAAGGTAATGAATTTTAACCTTATCTACTTTTAATTGAGAGAGTAATGCCTGAAAAGCACATTACCTGCTTGTCTTCCTGAGAAGTATTTATGGGTAGAAGGGTTTCTCTTTTAACCTTAACTATTAATCTCCTCCTCAGAATTGGCCTAAATAAAATGAGAATATGCTGTGATGTGCTTCACCCAACTTGGCATTATGTTAACTGGTTGTGTAATCCATGTTTTGAAGGCATCTTAAGCTAGAGCAGAAGTACTTTCTCATCCCTCTCTACTTATCAGGCACATTAAAGCTACCCTCTGTGATCATGCTTTACCTATTAGCAATACAAAATCAGGGTGAAAAAGATGGAATAATAGGTGTGCTCTCACACTACAAATGCTTTTTGACCCAGCAGTTTCACTTCTAGAAATTTCACTACAAAATCTATGAACAAGGTTATTCGCTGCCACATTGTTTCTAATAAAAGAGGATAGTAAAAACTCCACTTCTCAATTTTCCTTGCATTCAGACTGACACTAAATTCTGGCTAACACAACATGATTGGAAGTGTTGTGAGTGGCAGCTTCTAGAAATCTTCTTGTAAAAGAAAAAAAAAAAAGACTGGCATGTAATCTTTGTTCATTCTTGCATCCTGCACTTGGAAAGGGTTGCAAAAGCTGGAGATCCAGCTAGGTCAAATGAGAATGCAAGCAACACACAGTGGAGAAGTAATAACAGTAAAGAGCCCAGCCAACTGAGGGAGAGAAGCACAAACACAGACTAGAAGGCTCTCTCCAGCTTGCAGCCTTTGTTCTGTACAACTGTCAAAACTCACCAAACTGTCTGCTTAACATATGTACATTTTGTTGTATTCACTAGGTCTCAAAACAAAAACAACAAAAAGAGAGAGAAAGAAACACCTCCAGTGCTATACCAGCCCTTGACCACCTACCTAAACTTAAGACTTTTTTGTTTAACCCACTGTTGGTTTAGGTTTTCTATCACTAATACACTCCTCATTTACCAATATGTTTAAAAAAAAAAAAAAAGACCACAATCAGTTTACAAAGGCAAGATCAGAGTATGTAACATACACTACCATTTGTTTTTGTTTTGTTAAGGTAGGGAGAATAGCATTGGTTGCCTCTAGTTAAAGGAAAAGTGTGCCTGAGGAACAGAAGAAAGAAAACTCACTTTTTGCACCTTCTGCATTTTGAACCATATTGAACACACCAGCTTATTATATTTATTATATTATTCAAAATAATAATAATATATGTTCTTTAATCCTGTTAAATATTCCATTTTTTTTCAAATTTTGGTATAAGATTTTAATGATTTGAAGTCTTATACTGACTTTAGTTTCATGATCCCACATTGAACTAATTACCCCAAGAACCACTAGACAAAAATATGACAAAATAATAAAAAAAAGTTGGAAGGCAAAAAAAGAGAAGGAGTATGCTGAGAATTCTTCTTTCGTGGGAAAAAGGCAAGAGAAGTATTGGGGTTAATTCTACTGCTAGAAATACATACTATGTATCTTTTAATTTCTCATTATCAGTTTTAGTGAGGAACAAACAAAAGTAGCTAGCTAAATCAAAAAGGCCAACAAGGCTTTTTCTTTGATTAGCTGAAGGAATCATACAAAAGGTTCTTTTTCTCATTGGAGGAGTATTGGTTATGAAGAATATTTTTTTTAAAGTAGCATGAAAGTTTATGAATTGGACTAGAAGTTGGACTAAAATGAGCATTTCTTAGAAATTCATCAAACTGAACTTAAGTGGTGTTCGTAACACTACTTTAAAAACTGCATATGTGAAAACCCTGTTACCTTTTTCATGGTATAAGCACTATAACAAAGGAGTTACTCAAAATCTACTGCAGTCTTAAATAGACCATTTAATTTTGTAATAGTTGCCCAAGCCTTGGCCTGCACATACATGTACTTTCACATGCGATTAGGATTTTTATGCATGATTTTGTGTATGATTAGTATATATTTTATATTCCACCTTCTCACACTTATTTCTATGTAATAAATCACACAAAATTTTACAATGTTCGCTTTAGAAATATCCATAAAATTTTGGATTTTCATTTTTAAAAGGTAACTCAGTAAGAAAGCCCTTTCTCACACCAATGCCAGATGATGACTATCCCGATCCCAGAGGCCACCAACCATCTACTGATTTATTTCAACTTACAAACCTCCTAAGTGATAAATACCAACATTCATACCTAGAGGGGAGACACAGTTTACATCTTCTGGCTAAGAATGGCATGTACAAACATCAAATTGTTTCTGATGGGTTGGAGAGTTACAAACAAAAATCCTATAAAGCAGAATTTTAACAATGTAGACTAAATAAACATTCACATGCAAAACTGGCATACAATTAACACTTGGTGAATGAACTGAACACTAACAGTTTAGAACAATACAATGCACAGGGAAATAAAATTAAAATTAAGTTTTACTTCTCTGAAATAAGATGTCTACACTATAAACATACAATACAAAAGGCAAATTTCTTAAAGAAAACTGAGCAATTATACTGAGGGTTATTGATAAAGGCCTGACATATGTTTTTTTCTAAAGGGGAATGATATGGCTGTTACTTTAATAAACTAGTAAGACTAACATTCTCTGCATGTACAAAGGTGGGAAATTGTGTTCATTGTATTTTTAAAAAGTAAAGTAGGGAGCAGGGGAAAAGGTAAAGATTTTCTCCGAACTTCTCCTACATGATCAATTTGGAGGTGAAAAAAAAAGGACTAATCAAATTAATGTCATATGGTGTTCTCCAAAAAATACTAGATAAACAGTATTTAATGCAAGGACAGGGATTACTCAAATTTGATTCTAACAAATTTTTACTTGATTCAACAGGAAACAAAGATTAGTTAACTGAAGACCTATCCTTAATGGACTTACTCAAGAAGCCAAAATCTTAAGACTTTCAAAAGGAATTCCAACTGGATAATATGATTGGTCAAGAGGTAACACATATTTAAATCAGAGCCAATAAAAAAGAGAAAGATTCAACAAGGGTTTGGTAAAATACATGCTTGGAAACACTAAGAACACATAAAACTGTAATATTTCAGTAGTCCAACAAATGAGCTGGCAAGTAAATTTTAATCTCCAAAATTAATGATACCTTGTAAAGAGGCATGTTCCCCTTCTTATGTCTCTTAAAAGGTGAAGAAATCCATGAGACTTCCGTTAAGAAAGAATTCTTTCAAGAAGCTTTACAACTCCTAATTCTCTACTAAAATAGGATAATTAAAATTCAAGCAGCACAGATAAGGTAGACTCACAAAATAAAACAAGATAACAACTACAGTAAGAATCAAGTAATTTTTTTGGTAATAAACCCAAGAATATCTTAAGTAACTGAGAAAATCTGCAATACACAGGCTAAGCCCCTAGATCAAATAAAGAAGGAAGAAAATACAATATTTCAGAAATAAAATGGTAACTAGCCATGGCTTAAGTTTTCACTTAAATTTCAAGACCATCAATTTTAATTTTTAAGTGTAAAAATACTTTATACTACAGTCTTAAAAATAAATATGCAATTAGAATGTAAGGTTAAGTTTTAATTTGAGGAAAAGTTACAATCTCTTGCTAGTAAAACAAAATGTAAACTTTCTAGAAATGTTAGTAATTTATTTGGACTAATAATCAATTTTATTAATGATATTTGCCAAAAAGAGAGGAAAAACCCACAAGTTGTTAAACAATACAAAACATAAATTCTTTTTTAAATTTTATTTTTATTTATTTTTAGAGAGGGGGTAGGAGGAGAAGTGGAGGGGTGGTAAAGGAGTCGGGGGTGAAGGGGAGAGAGAAAAAGGGAGGGAGAAGAGGAGGAATGGGGAGGGGGGGGCGAGAGAGAGAATGAGAAAGAGAAACATAGATTTATTCTTCCGCTTATTTATGCACTCATAGGTTGATTCTTGCATGTGCCCTGAGGACTGAACGCTCAACATTGGTGTATCTGACACTAACCAAATGAGGTACCCAGCCAGAGCTAAAAAAATAAATCCTTAAATAAAGGCTACTACTTGCCAAAGAAGACATGTAAAATATAGTACTAAGATGAAAAGTGACAGAGGTGAAGCATGGTGCCTGGCATATAAAACATACTGTCCTTTTCTTAGTAAATAAATAATAAACAAGCCTTGCAATTCCACAAGTTAAAAATGTTGGTGTATAACTAGTTTATTAGGCTAACCACATAATATGTTAAATAAAACACAGGCAAAGAAAATGTCATATGAAAGAAAGGATTCCTAAAGCATAAAGCCTATGACCTTATCTGGAGTTATTTTCAGGATCAGTTTTCTTTCTTTTTTTAAAAAATATTTTATTTATTTTTTTAGAGAGGGGAAGGGAGGGAGAAAGAGAGGGAGAGAAACATCAGTGTGTGGTTGCCTCCTAAGTGCCCCCTACTGGGGACCTGACCCACAACCCGGGCATGTGCCCTGACTGGGAATCGAACCAGTGACCCTTTGGTTCAGAGTTTGACTCTCAGTCTACTGAGTCACACCCGACAAGGCTCAGGATAGTTTTCATAGTCCTATTTGCAGTACTCCAACTGAACTACAGCACTGTGGGGGTAGAGCTCTTCTTCACTTAGGTGAAGACTGACTGGACTACAGAAACTTCTCCCCTACATCTAAAGTGACTGGGGGGCAGTAAGTACAGAGAACCTCCAGAGGATAATTCTGATGACTGAACTTGAAATAAAATCTCTTGCCCTACTTTGGAAACAAGTTTACCTCTCCCAGTTCCTGGACAATAGAGCAAACATGTCCTTTGAGACTTCCTTGTCAAACTCAAATTTCACGTTTGGAAATTCGGAAACCCCAACTAATCAATAATTTCCTACTGTAGTTGCAACAGTGATTTTAAAACTACAGAGAGCCTACTTTATAAACAATATTAGCTTCAGACAAATCTTAAAGCTACAAATTTAAATAGCCCAAGATGTGTCCTTTAATAAAAAAGCTAAGCCTTTAATTAATGTCTACAATTTGGGGACATAAAACACTGGAGCTTAGAATTTAATAGGGGAGATAAGACTAATACACATAATGCAATTAGCAATAAACAACGATATTTAATGAAGTGCTAAGTGGCTAAGTACTCAATATACACCAGAGGAGTTCAGAAAATGGAAAGATTGCAGAGGGACTGGAGACTCCAAGGAGGTTTGACCAGAACAGCCTTCTTAAAATGGATGACTGTATTTAGAGGAATGGAAAGGGGAAGGCAAGGCTGCTTACTTCAGCACCAGGTTTGTGGCAGGCAGCCCCCAAAGACATGTGCAAGAGGATGGGATGCACCCTCTTACAAGCAGGCTAAAAAGTTCCTTTTAAATGTGATGCCACAGAAACCTAGTGCAGGAGTAACATCCCAGTGGAATTTTTATTCAATTAACCTGGCAACTGCACAAAAAGACTGTAGACAGCAGGTAATGGATTATGAAAATTATAACCAAGACAATTATAGAATTCTAAATTGAGAATTATCACTGGTCTAGATCTGTGCTACCCAATACAGAATCCACTAGCTACACAAGGCTTTTGCGCTCCTGAAATATCACCAGACTAAACTGAGATGAGCTCTAACTGTAAAATGCACGTTGAACTTCAAAGACTATATATGAAAAAAAATGTAAACTATCTCAATTTTTATACTGATAACACTGAAATCATGGTCTGGGATATATTGTGTTAAATAATTTATTAAAATTATTTTCAGATGTTTCCTTTTACTTTTTAAAATGTGGCTAACAAGAAAATGTTTAATTAGATGTTGTTCACATTATATTTCTATTGAACAGCACTGTTCTCTGGCTATCTCAATTTTCCTGACCCCGCCCCATTCCCGATTCAAAACAATTTTAACATGTGCCCATAAATACATACACATACACACTCACACACACACACACACACACACACACACACACACCCCACTGTACTAATATATTTTACATACAGAATTAACTTATGCAAAAATAAATACTAAAACGAGAAAAATAAACAGAAGTTTTTCTTTTTGCAGTCCAATGGACTGTTCCACACACTCCACTGTGGGGGCCTAGGATGTCAGCAGAATGACTGATTAGGAAAAGACAAATATAAGTGAAAGATTCACTAAAAATTTAATAACTGGTTACCTATGAGAGCAAGGGAGAGAGGACTGACTGAGGATGACATAACAGACATCTACTATTTGCTGCTCAGCACCCAGTAGCCCCCGAATTCCCTTTGGAACCTCCTTCTCCCGCATCATGCTGTTTAGGTAGCCATGACGCCAGCCCAGTCCCAGGGGTAGGCCCATGCTGGCTAAATCAATTGGATATCTGTGTTCTCAGTGACTGGTTCAAAATGTCAGAAATGTAACCCAAAATCAATGAGATACAGGACATTTGCTGGAGCTTCAAGTGGGAAAAGAAATGCTCTTCTAGCAGTCAGTCCTTCTAAAGCTGAGGCTCAAGGACATCCCCCCAAGAGGTTTAGGTGTAGAATTCAGGGTCTATAAACTCATAAAGGAGGAAAATTCTATCTTTACTTTTACTAACCTCCAACTGAAATTTAGTATTTTCTCCCATTGTGAATTCAGTCAACAGACAACAATATTAGCAATGTCACCTTATCACCAACAGAAATCACAGATACTTCCTATTACATGATGATTGGTTAGAGACATCTCCAAACAATGTTCATCACTACTTGGAACTTATTAGACTTGTTATAATTATTAAATAAATCTTACATAATAAAGCACATATTAATCTTATAATTTAAAAAATATTTTCATAACTGTTATTTTTTCTTTTTAAAACTATAAATCCAGGAGTTTTTTTAATTCAAAAGTTCAAAACACTTAGAAATGGTAAATACTATCACAAAGCAAAGATAGCTCAATCATTAAGAATTAATCCAAATATTCTGCATACCAGTAAGCCAAAGGAAAAAACCCACATAGGTGAGGATGGCTCTCAGGTACTTCCTTCCTGTAATAGTCATGCAACTCCCTGGCCCAGGAGACGTCAGCCATGAGATCATGGGAAATCACCTCACACAGCAGGAGCCACCCTCCACGCCCCGGACCTTCTTTTCAATGGCCTACCCTAGAAATTATTAGTGAAGCTTGACACTGGGCAAGATCTCTGATTCATGTGGTTCTGATTTTACAATCTGATCCTTTGTGTTGTACCTGGTTATATATTAGAAGTTTTAAAAATCACTTTTATTTTTCAATTACAGTTGATAGATATTATTATATTAGTTTCAGGGGTACACTCCAGTGATAAGACATTACATAACTTATTAAGTGATCATCCCAATATCGTACCCATCTGACACCAGTTATTAGATTATTGTAAAGTACAGCATAAGGAAGGAATATAGACATCTCCATGACTATTCTGTAACACCCAATTTGTACTTCTTAAACCCTTCATCTTTTTCACCCACCTTCCCAAACCCCCTCCCATCTGGAAATCATCAAAGTGTTCCCTGTATCTGAGTCTGTTTCTGTTCTGCTTGTTTATTGCTTTTTTAGACTCAATTGTTGATATGTATTTATACCCATTTTATATTAATATTTTTTATCTTTTCTTCCTTCTTAAAGAAGAGCCTTTACCATTTCATGTAATGCTGGTTTGGTGGTGATGAACTCCTTTAGCTTTTTCATGTCTCATGTCTGGGAAACTCTTTATATGTCCTTCAATTCTAAATGACAGCTTTGCTGGATAGAGTAATCCTGGTTGTAGGTCTTTGTTTTTCAAACTGAGTATTTCTGGCCCATCCTTTCTGGCCTGAAAAGTTTCTGTTGTGAAATAAGCTGACAGTCTCATGGGAGCTCTCTTGTAGGTAACTAACTGCTTTTTCTTGCTGCTTTTGAGATTCTGTCTTTGTCTTTAACCTTTTGCATTTTAATTATGATGTGTCTTAGTCTGGGTCTCTTTGGATTCATCTTCTTTGGAACTCTCTGCACTTTCTGGACTTGTCTATTTCCTTCACCAGGTTAGGTAAGTTTTCTGTCCTTATTTTTTCAAATAGGTTTTCAATGTCTTGCTTACTCTCTTCTCCTTCTGGTACCCCCAAGATGAAAACATTGGTACCTTTGACGTTGTCTCAGAGGCTCCTCACACTATCCTCATTTTTTTAAATTCCTTTTTCTTTTTGCTGTTCTGATTGGTTGTTTTTTGCTTCCCTATATTCCAAATTGCTATTTTGATTCTCGGCTTCATCTACTCTACTGTTAATTCCCTGTAATTTATTCTTCATTTCAGCTAGTGTATCCTTCATTTCTGACAGGTTATTTTTTATGGTTTCCATGTCCATTTTTATGCTGTTGAAGTTCTAAGTTCATCTACTCTTTTCCTAAGTTCACTAAGCATCCTTACAACCAGTGTTTTGAACTCTGCATTTAGTAGACTGTTTGTCTCCATTTTTAGTTCTTTTTCTGGAGTTTTGTTCTGTTCTTTCATTTGGGTGATGTTTCTTTGTTTCCTCATTTTGGCAGCCTCCCTGTGTTTGTTTCTATGCATTAGGTAGAGCTGCTACATCTCTCTGTCTTGGTAGCATGACCTAATGTAGTAGGTGTTCTGTGGGGTCCAGTGGCACAGTCTCCCTGGTCATCCGAGCTGCCCCCCCTGCACTGTGGGCTATGTACACCCTCCTGTTGTAGCTAAGCCTTGATTGTTGTTGGCACACCTATGGCAGGGATTTACTCCCATGCCGATCTGCTGCAAGGACTGGCTGCAAGAGATGGGCTGTGCAGGGGCCCACCCCATGGAGTAGGACTTACTTCAAAGAGGCTCTGGTGCCCACTGAGTCCACCCTTGATCGTGTCACCTGTGGAAGTGGTTGGGTGGTGCTTCAACATGGTCTGAAGCTCTCTACTTTGGTTTGCTGGCTCTGGGGCCTCTCAGGAGGCACAAGGCTGGCTGCCACTAGTGCTGGGCCTGGGACCATTTAGGGAGAGGTCTGGAGCATACTGAGACTGGATACTGCTTGTTTGAGGAATTTTAGGGAAGTCTGAAGCACAGGCCAAGACAGGCCATTGGTATGGAAATTCCACTGGAGTAGGCCTGGGTCTCAGGATATCACCAGAGCAGGTGACAGCCAGGTTGATGGAGACTCAGACATGGTACTCCCCAGCTGGCTCTGTGGGGGAAGGGCTCAGAAAAAGAACAATGGCTTGTGCTAGCACTTCTATCTGGGAGAAAGCTGCCCCTCCAGCTCTAGCCCTGATGCCAGACAGTTCTGTACCTCCCTGTTTGTCTCTGGTGCCTTTTGAGCTGCTGTCACAGAGCTGGAACTTGTTAAGTCTGAAAGCAGGCCCTTTAATAGAACTATCTGGAACTCTAAAAGCCCACCTGTCTCGCTCAGCCTCAATTCTTGCTGGTTTTTACAACCAAAAGTTATGGGAACTTCTCTTCCTGGCACTGCAACCCTGGGCTGAGGAACCTGGTATGGGGCTAGGACCCCTTGCTACTCACAGGGGACCTCTGTAGCCAAGATATCCCACTCAATTTTTATCCACCACCTGTGGGTGTGAGATCAAACCATCCTGGGTCTCCACCCCTCCTGCCAGTCTCAATGTGGTTTGTTCTTTATAGCCTTAGTTGTAGGACTAGATTTCAGGTGGTTCTGAATGCTAGCTGTTCTGTATTTTGGTTATAATTTTGATGTGTTCATGGGGGGATGCAAGTACCACATTTACCTTACCGCTATCTTGACTGGAAGCCAACTATAATTTAGTATAACTGTTTTTCTTTGTAGTCCTATGTGTTTTATTTATAAATGTTACTGAGAAAGGGGGCCCTATTGGCTTCAGACTTCCAAAGGGGTCTCTTGAGCAAATAGTCAAGAGCCTTGCCCTAGAGCTTCTATAGAAGCAGTCTCCGTCCCCTGCTCTGGGCTTTCTGGCTTGAGAACACAGGACTTGAGCTGTGGACAAACATGCTGTAACCACAAAAGGATCAACACATTGGAAGCAGAATTCATTAAGAAAAGGAGAGAAGAGAAGAGATGAGGTTCTGATCATAAAAATACAAGTATATCAAGCTGCACCTCTGGATTTTTCAGTATTGTGAGTCAGTAAATTTGAGTTGGGTTTTCTGTTATACTCAAAATATAAAAAAATTTAAATGGTACAGTTGATTTCAATAGTATCTATCTCAGGAAACTAGAATAATACCCATGTCTTTGCATAGAAATAGCAAAATTAGAAAAGGTTTATCTTTGTCACATTGGGGGAATCTGAGGTAAATCAGTTTTTCACAAACTGAGTGTCCTGAAGACTCAGTACTCACTCCAAACTATTCTCACATGAACTTCCTGTTTTATAGAAGATGAACAACTAAAAGCTAAGGTTTTACATATAACCTACATGTGCCCAAGAAGGCATACCTGCATAAGATAGGCACAGCATGAGCAACATCTATCTGCCAATCACATGTACTAAGTTTATTTTGGAAAAAAGAAAAAATGGACATGGAGGGGGGCACAAAGTAATATATAATAATGGTTCTGACCAAGGAAGTTAAACTGCTGCCAAGTATGGTGGCGGCAGCATTCTGATTCAACAATGTGGCCTGTGGTAGCAGTAGGCAAGTTCTGTCTACCATGTTGTTCCAGCTTTTGTTCCAAGAAGCTCAATCTAAGCTGTCCATTCAATCCACTCAAAGTTTACATAGCTTCCTTTCCCAATAAATCCCATTTGTTACAACTATTTAGAGCAAATGCTCTTGCTACAGATCCCTGAATAGTAAAGTACAAAGAAAATAGGGATATACAAAAAGCAGCATCTCATTAGCAGTTAGAAAGCTGTTAACAGCTTATGGTTTCAGATGTAGGCATGACCTAGAAAGAACTGTAATTAACATGCCCTAAGAGCTAAGGCCAGGTTACAAGGAGTACCACAAAAAGTCAAGAACAGAACTTTAAATAGTTTAGATCTGGAAAAGAGTTACCAACAAAACTGAGAAATCAGAAGAAATCAGAGACAGGCAAAGAACTGAGCGGAGAGATCTCAAAAGATGAAGGGCTCTTGCCCTGGCTGGTATGGCTCAGTGGACTGAGTGCCAGCCTGGGAACCAAAAGGTCACTGGTTCAATTCCCAGTCAGGGCACATGCCTGGGTTTTGGACCAGCTCCCCTGGTAGGGGGTACGTAAGAGGCAGCCAACTGATGTTTCTCTCACATCAATGTGTCTCTCCCTCCCTTTCTCCCTCCCATCCCCTCTCTCTGAAAATAAATAAATAAATAAAATCTTTTTAAAAAAGAAGAGATGAAGAGGTCTTCTATATGACTAAATACCAAAGATGACAAAGGTAAGAATTTAACTAATGTATGTTTTCAAGATTACTCCCTTCCTCAAAAATTGTTACTGGGAGAATAATGCTCAGACTCTTTCCAAAATTGGGTCCCGACCACCCTGTCTGCAACTATTCCTTTATACTGTACTTCTAATTGCAGTCTATTAAAAAAAATAATAATAATCTAGATCCTAAAATAAAGGTCCAATTCAAGACTCACTCCTAGGAAGCTTTTTCTGGCAATAATCAGTTGCTGCCTCTGAATCCATGTAACATTTCTCTCTCTTTGGACACCTAACTAAAACCCAAACTAATTTATAAGCTTAAAAAGAGCAGGGACTGTGTTTCTGATTTGTGTTCTATACACATAGCATAATGCCATTCAAATGTGCTGCTAACGAAGCAGGTCCTTTGAACAGGTAGTTTCAGAAGAAACTGGTAGAAGTTAAGACTGCAGGAATTAAAAAGTTAAGTAAATTGATGTGGACATGCATGAAGGAACTTTCTGTAGTAATGGTAATGGTCCTACAGTGTGACAAGGTTATGGGTTACACAAATGTATGTATGAACTTATCCAAACTAAGGGAACGATACACATAAGATGTGTATTTTTCCCATATAAAAATTTTGCCTTAAAAAAAAAAAAGTTCATGATAGGCACACTAAAGTGTTTACAGGTAAAGTATAGTTACTTTGAAATATAAAACAAAAACATGAGATGAATTAATGAATGGATAGAAGTACTGAGGGAGGATAGGATGAATGGATAAATTATGAATGGCAGGGCCCTGGCTGATGTGGCTCCAGTGGAGCATTGTCTAGTAAACTGAAAGGCTGCAGGTTTGATTCACAGTCAGGGCACATGCCTAGTTTGCAGGTTCGACCCCTGGTCGGAGAGCACACCAGGGACAACCAATTGATGTTTGCCTCCCTCTTTAAAATCAATATGCATGTCCTTGGGTGAGGAATGTGTGAGTTGGGTGCGCATATACGAACTGCAGAATCTAGGTTGTAGATATTTAGCTACTCAATGTACAAACAATTCTTGCAGCTTTTCTATGATTGAACACTTTCATTATAAAATATTAAGGAAAGAAAGCAAATAGTGCAAATGAAGGCTGTGAGAGGCTCACGTATTTCAGAAGTTTGCCAAAGCACTGGCATAGAAGGTATACAGATGCCTCTGACAATGTGATGTCTAGACTGTCCCTCTTCTACCTACCTCCAATTTTAGACTGCATATACAGACTAGTTCTGGCTTTACATGCTTATTCTTGCCTCAGAGAAAGCACTTATTCACTTAAACTCACTCTGTTTATTTTAGGACAACCCAAATCCTGGTCCTCTAGATCCTCTGATAACCTGGTCCCCATTCTTTTTACCTGAGTTTCTAATACTTCCTTAAACCAACCTTTAGACAAGACCTCTAGCCAGTCTAACCTAACATAAATGCTTTATCCTCTTGGTCCACTTCTGGCCCCTCAGACCCAGAGCCCTCCATGGCAAAGGAATGTTAAAACAAAAGAGTCCTTGCAGCAAGGACAATTCATCTGAGTGCCTGGCTAAGTACCTGGCATAGAGGTACTCAAAAAATGTTTGTTGGATTAGTAAATCTCATGCCTGATAATATAATAAACATATATAGCTTAGTTTCACATTTATACCTGTATTGTACTGAGGAGAGTAAATATATGCTAGGATTTTGAAGGTAAATATTTTCAAAGGAAAAATCTGAAGCCTCTTCTGTGGAGCTAAACAGAAGATGGAATTGGAAACGAAAGGTTGATAAGCTCAACTATCATTAAGAAACACCTACACTTTAATCATTAATACCTTTCCAGATAACACAGTAAGTTCATAAGCTTCAAAATACCATAAGTATTAACTAAAAGAGAAGATAAATTATGAGAAATAAGGATTGATAGGAATTCAATTTCCAAATGACCTAAATGCATTTGGAGTTAATCTGCTCTTTTTTGTTGTTGTTTCCAAAGGACTGCAGATTATGCACTTGCTGAATTTTGCCTTTGTCACACATGACCTAACAAGGAAGGCATTCATTATACCATAGTGGCTTCCCTCAAGTGTCTGGTTCTAAACAGCTGCAAATTTTGGAACACCAAATGATGTCTCTAACGATTAGTATGTTCTCTCTCCAACAAATATTAAAACAAGTTAATATGTGTTGTTAATATGTGCTTATTAGAATATCAAGAACATAGTACACTGGCTCAGCATAAACTTCAAGTTTAGAAAATAAAGTATAAAGTTTGTATACAAATTTTAATTATATGTATGTTAAGAGAATAACTGATTCAATAAACACATCCTAAAGAATTTCTAAGGTTTAGTACTTTCACTCTTCATATTTGTTTTTATCTGTTAGAAAAAAATGCTTCATCAACTGGCTGATTTAGTCCCTCCATATGCTCTAACTGGATAAAATGACAAAACATTTAAAAATAATAATAAACCTGATCTCAAATAATTTCCATTTATAAGAAGAGATGCTTCCTACACCAAAATAGGAAGGCTGAAAAATATTCTGTAGAAAGTAGAAACAAATTGTAAAAATGTTTCAGAAGAGTTATGGTTTGTTAGTTACGCAACTATATGCATAACCTGGCTTTTTAATAGCTGTCATTGTTCCTAAGTCACGTCGAAATACACAAAGACATTTATTCTCTACCTATTAACTCCTTTTCCGTGAGGAAAAATAAAAGTTTCTCCTCCTCTGATGGTGCATTTTCCCCCCTCTCTTTGAAATGTACTGTCAAGGAGAAGCTATTTTATTATCATCATTTATTGATCTTTCAACTCACATTTGGTTTGACTTTCATCCCTTCCTATTTACACTCAGTACACTTAATTTACACAGAGCCACGAAGCCTGCCCCAGAAAGGCCACCTGGAAAATATACATGCAAGGGTGTGTTTTGTACCTCCTTCGATGTCATTACATAATATCTTGTCATGATCCTTTCATCTTAAAAAGTAGGTAACACCCTCAGTATCAGCAGTACGTATCAGTTTTGAGGATCCACAGGCGCAAATATTTTCTCTAGAATTTGCACTCAACATTGTCACCATACAGATCCCAATTTCTTTCAAACAAATTAATAACACTTAGTCGTACACACAATGCTGTTGAATTTCCAAGGTACAGTAAGATCAAAATGAGATTTACAGAAAAGCTTTGTTTTGTGAACTTCTGTCAATCTAATTGTAATTAATGAGGATAAATGTTTGCTTTTATTTCCTGCATTAAAAGGTATAGCATAACTTTCACCTGCATGTTGTTGCAAAATGCAGAGAGATGATACATTATCAATTATCTATAAAGAACAACTGGGGAGAAGGGAGTATTAACCACAACAAAAAACCTACCTTAAAAGTCAAGGTCAGTGAAGGATTGAGGACTCCTATCCAAGCTTCCTGCTGAAAACACGAAATTGTAATTACCCTTCAATTTTAAGCCATCTACCTTTCGGACTAGATTCTAATAACTGATTCTACAGAGGAAGAAATGATGGAAGTATTGATAAGCGCGACCTGGAGAGGTAAATGACTAGCTTCTCTTCCTGTCTAATCCCTTGAAAGTTTTTGGAAGAAAACCAAGAAACTTTTTTAAAAAAATTCTGTAGTTTCATATTTGAAAGCACCACTGACAAAATTTTAGTTCATGTCCAGACAAGTAGTCATGGGTTGTTATTACATTGTTACAGCCTATCCTTAGTAAGAGAGCAAGAAAAAGGCTTACTGCTGAGCTGTAACCATAGGAAACCCTCAATTATCCAGGGTAGCATGGGGCAGGGACAATCTGGATAAATTAAATCCTCAGGTAATTATTATTTAAGAAGAACTGAATTAATTCAAACATCCTCCCTTCTTACAATAGAAAAAGTGCTCTTAAGATCTGCTCTCCCTCTTCCAGGCCATTCTCCACACAATTATGAACTAACAGATTGCTGGTCTCCAAACTGTCTTGCAAAAGAGAGTAAGGCAACTCAGTTACCAGCACTCAAATGGGTTTTATTTTTTTCCACAATTCTGATCACAAACCATCAACTGTGAGTTTAGGTTCTTGAAAGACATTTACATTAATCACCTAACCCCCACTCCCTCCCCTCAAAAAAACCCTCCTGGTGTAGCTGTTTCTAAATCATATGCATCTCATATTGAACTGCACTAACAATGCCTGTTTGAACTGAAGTTTAAGAACTTGACAACTATTTCATTAAAATTGTAAAATGCGGTTATCGAACAACTTTCAATTCAAATTCGCAGCCTTTCCAGGTTGAACTTCCTTTTTCTCCCCTCCGGTATCACCCTGCCCTTCCGTGCCAAGATCCCGGGCAGGGCCTTCAGTGACATCACAGTCCATCTCTTGGAAAACCCTGACGTCACACACACGCGGACCCACAGCACTATGACTTCATCACCAACTGGGGTCGACCTACAGTCGACCTGCGACAGCCCGGAGGCTAAAGAAGCTTCCAAGCCTCCGTCCTGCCCGGTCTTGAGAAAGATTAAGGACAGGCGCCAGCTCACCTGCGCTGGGACAGGAAGGACAGAGTGGCCGAGCCCAAGCGGGCGCGACCGTGCGAGGCGACCCCCACCCAGGGCCTGACTTCCTCACTGGTCGCTGGTCCTGGAGATGGGAGAGCCGGTCCGCTGCCTCCTCACGGCCTATCCGTAATCTCCGAGGTTCCAGCCCGGACCGGGGACCCCGCTCCCGCCCGCCGGTCCGCTCGACCCTCCGTTGCTCGCGGGGGCGCTCAGTGCCTGGCCCGTGCGCGGGCGGAAGGAGGAAGTGCTGGCCGCCGGCTCCCTGCCCCAAACGCGCCCGCAGCACCGCGCGCTCGGGACCCGCGGGCGGCGCCCCCACCCCCACCCGCCCCGCGTCCCGGGAGCGCAGGCGAGCGGCCGGGGGGGTGGGGGGATGGCCACGGTGGCCGCCGCCGAACCCCGACCGCGTTGCCCTAGCGCCGCGCCACGGCACCCGGGTCCGACCCACCTGTGCTCCTGCTCCGGACCGGGCCTGGCCCGGGGCTGCACACCGCGATGCAGCGGCGGCAGCGGCGGCTGCGGCGGCGGCAGGAGGCCTGGCTCGCTCCCTACTGCTGAGGCAGACCGAGCGCCCAGGGCGGCGCGGCGAAGCCAACGCTCACCCCGAATCCCATTTGTTTGGCTAAAACGACGTGACGTCACGCGCCGGCCCAATCGACGGTTGGCCGAGGGAGGGGCTGCGGGATCAGGGGTTGCAGCGCCCCCTGCGGGGAATTTTGTGTAAATCGGGAGCTGAGGACGGGAAGAGGGGAACGTAAAAACGGAGAACTGGGCGAAGCATCTGCAGGCCCCCAAGTGGTAGCGAACAGTGAAAGCTCCAGGACGACCTGTAGGGAAAGCAATCAAACCCCGAGGCTAACTGGAATGGCAGTAACGCCGGTGTTCAGTCAATAAACTTGACAAGTTCATTAATACTATGGATAGACCTGGAGATATAAATGCTATTGGATAACTATTATATATCCTGGTTGATTTTGGTTCCAATTTTGGTTTGGCTACTAAGCTTGGACGGCTGGGCTTCAGAATTCTTATTTCTAAAATGAAGGTGTTGGGAGAGTCCCTCCGTCGCTCTCTTCTGTGCAAACCATGGCAGAAGTACGTATCAGCGCATACATAAACTTTGAGATCGACAATGGACTGGCTATACAGCTGGCCAGCAAGCCACACTTGAAATAGCACTGGTCTAAGGAGAAAGAAGAGACTAGGAGGCAGTGAAACCACTATAGGCAAGTCCTTCCCTTGATTCTGTTTCTCCATTCATACAATGGGAATGATCCCTGAGATAAAGCCAGTAAGAGGAGGGCAGTGTGCATCAGGCCATAAACCCAGTGACAAGCCCTCAGGAGGGAGCTCCTGGTGGGGATGGTGTGGCACAGTGAAGTCATAGGACTCATAGGAGCTGGAAGAAGGGCAAGATTAAGGTGGCCTGCTCCTGGAGAAAGAGTCTTTCTAGTAGGATTTTCCCCAGGAGATGCTCTCTCCATAGTCAGTGGAATAAGATCAAATGTGATGATCCAATTAAGGCCACAGACCCTGTAGCCTGAAGCCACTCATTTGGGAATACTAGGTCCAAAGCTAGAGGCTGGAACTTCTGAGAGGACCAGGAGGGCTAAGAGCTGTGCTTAAGAGACTGGAAGCCAAGATAGCAATGCTACCCTTAAGAAACAGAAGGGTGGGGGAGGAGACTGCACGTTTGCATACACCACTAAATGATATAGCCCAGAAGGAATTAAATCCAGCTGAGAATCTTGCTGCATTCCAAATACAAAAAGTACAACAGGTAAAGGGAAGCAGCTCATCACACAGCATCCCCAAGCCCATCAACTCTTCTTCCTGCTCTTACCATAAAATCAGGACTCTTTACTATGACCCATCATAATCAGACATGTCCCCTTCTTCAATCTTTCCATTCTCCCCCTTGTTTTGGCTGAAATGTTACTTCTTCAGAGAGCTTTCTCTAACTCTCCAATGTATTTCAGCTTGTCACTTTCCTTCACATAATTAGCATCCAATAAGTAGCTATTGAATTCATAAAAATATTCATACTTTTTCTCACCAAACAATTTAATCCTGGATGCAAGTGTTCATCACCAGTGGATGACTAATGAAAGCCACAAGAGTAAAATGTCTTATACATTAGAAATAGGCCATAAATAAAGGAAAAATCTAAGGCATTGCTTTCAGAATATGACCAAAAGTAGGAACATTTGAACTCTGAAGAACACAACAAATCAGTCATGATTTTGGTGCTTCAACACAAATTACTGTTGATTAAATTTTCTAAATCACCAATTGATTATAAGCATATTTATATTACCCACTTGGCACTTAGACAGGAACAAGATTTCTCTGAGTTCCTGTCTAAATACCAGGTAACTCATTCTTACATATTTCATATTTTTAATAAGGTCCTGGTCCGTTGAAAATGGCAGGAAAGAAAATGAAAGGGGTAGGATTACTGCCCACTGGCTGTGTTTCCTTTTTCTTGTTAACAGAATCCTGATCTCCAGCACCCTCTCTGTGCTTCAGAGAAGATGGGCCCCATTCATTTCAGAATGTCCCCTTGGGTATAAGTGCTATTGGCATATAGTAAAGAGAGGCCAGGGATGCTGCTCAGTATTCTACAAGTACATTTAAGTCCCTGCAGCAAAGATTTATCCCTCCCAAAATGCCAGTAGTGCCAAGGCTGAGAAACCTGGCTAATCAGTATTGTCTTAATCTCCTTGTCAGTGATTGGTTCAGGCACAAGTGTGTGATGTAAATCTAGCTAATAAAATGCAGTGGGAGTCTACTGAGAGACTTCTGGGAAAGGTTTTTCTTACCCTTAAAGAAAGAAGTTCATTTTCTGTTGAAATACATCACTTCCCTAAATCAAATAATTACCAAAAATGAGAGAGCGAGAGCGACAATCACACACGAAGAGACAGTCCAGGCCCTCATCTGCTGCTAATGTCACAGTGTGTCGTATCTGGTCCTGTGACTGCTGTCTTAGGACCATGAGAGTTGTTAGCTAAAAACATAAAAGGATGGTTAAGCAGAAAGGTGGAAGTAACCTGCATCCTTTATTATATCAAAACTCTGATTTAACCAATCCTTGAGATCTCCTGTTATATGTGATAATAAATTCTATTTCTATTTAAGTCATATATAGGACTTTCTAAAAAACTAGAAAGTAGCTGAAAATATCCTGATATACATTGTGTGTGTGTGTGTGTGTGTGTGTGTGTGTTTGGGGGTTGTCAAATAGGGAATAAAATGGAAGGGGAGACACTAACCTACTCCTTTGGAGGCAAGCTCTATAATAGTTTAATAATAAAATAATTTTTTTTTGCTATTCTTCCAGAATAACCTTTAACTAATGATACCAGAAGCTGATAAAATCAGTGGAAAAAGAATCTTTGTCTATAAATGCATAAATGAGTAGGAACTCATGTGACACTTGAAATATTTCAGGAAATGACATTTTCTAATCATTAAAATTTAATGTGGGGGAGCCTGCAGCATTAGAATGAGACTAGCAAGTCTGTCCTTATTCTTCCTAAGCTCTAGCACACCTAATTCACAGACATCTGCTATAGCGAAGGAGAGGCTGCCTGGCTAAAATAACCTAGTTACATCATCTTGCTAAAATGGTCCAGGGGATAGATTTTGCTCAGAACTGAGTTCTGCAAAAAGGCCACCAACTTGTTCTGCAGTTTTAGGATTTGCTGATATTTTCTAAGAGGCATAAGTATGCTTTTAATGCCAAGTCTTACTTCGAAATACCAGACACTTTTTAAAAAGTACAGAGCTCAGCTACCAGCATTTCCTTGCAAAAAATCACTTGTTTTATTGATTAATAATGTACCCAAACTAGTTATTTTCTTTGGAGGAGTGAACAATAGTCTGGCTTCTTCTGAATGAACCACCATCCGGTCACTCACGCCACCATATTAGTTGACTGTTACTCTAGCAGCGAGTCCCAGGCATCTGTCACCACACCTCACTTCTTGCCCCTTCCTCAGACTGCAGAGCTCCATGTAATTTTTTGTGTGCCTTCAGTAAGGCACCATCTGTGTATAAGTAAATTTAGCCTGTTTTGCCCTTCCTCTAGATCAGCGATTTTCAACCTCTGCGCCACGGCACGCTGGCGTGCCTCAAGTGTTTTTAAAACATTCAATACCTGACTACTTAATCAGGGGCACTGGCCTCTTTTCCCTTCGATTGTCAAATAAAAAAATGACAACAGCCCACAGGGCACTACCCATCCGGTGTGAATGAATCAAAATTACACCTTCTTTTTTTTTAGACTGGCAAAAAATATATTTTTTTGGTGTGCTGCAGAATTTTAGTAATTAGTTTACATGCTCCATGAGATGGAAGAGGTTGAAAATCACTGCTCTAGATGCTCCCTCCTCAACAAAGCCAAGGTGTGCCTCCAAAGTAGCAGAATGATGACCTTGTAAAATAGCAAGGCCAGCTGATCGTTCCCCTTTGTTGAGAGCTACTTTGGTTTTCTTATCTCTCAGAGCCAACATTTTCACACATTATATGTTTCTTAAGGCCCCATGGTTCCTGTGGCTTTGCCATTTGTTACTTCTTATTGTAGCTGCACTTTTCTAGCTTTCTGTATGTTTTCCTTCTCTCTTCTGCTTCAGTCCCTACTATCTCTCCCATACCTCTTGACTTTCTTGCCAAATGGCTTGAATTTTATAGTCATCAGTAGCCCAGAAGAAGACTCATTTTGGTCCATTTATAACATCACTGGAGTCTCTGCATACTGAGCGTAGGTTTGAATTCTCTCTCTTTCTCAGTTATTTCCTTTATTCCCTGCTACTCAAGGGCTAATTTTGCATGGCCACATGCATTTTCTTTTTTCACATGTCCAGTATTGGCAAAGCTCTAGAGTTCCACTCTCTGAATAAAACTGTGATTAACATGTGTGATAACATTCTTACATTTATTAAATACTTCTTAAAAATATCCTAAATGTGTTTTCATATATGTGGGGTTTTTTGTATATTGGCACATCTGATTCCTAATTTCCTGCTTTAAGAAAGAAATTGTGCTCTGATAATGAAAGCCTTGTTGAAATAGCACAGAAAAAAAAAAACATTTTTCAAGCTCCAAAATTATTGGTTAAGCCACTCCTCCTTCATCAATCTATATAGCCCTAACTGGTGTGGCTAAGTTAGTTGGGCTTCATCCCGCAAAACGAAACGTCCCTGCTTTGATTCCCAGCCAGGGCACATGTCTGCGTTGCAGGCCAGGTCCCCAGTTCGGATGTGCAGGGGCAACCAATTTATGTTTCTTTCACACATCAATGTTTCTCTCCCTCTCTTTCTTTCTCCCTCCCCCCTAAAAAAAAATAAAGAAAATATTTTAAGTCTATACAAAACATGAAATGAATAAAATTAGTATTCTTCATTTTTTACCCTTCACCATTTCTCTTACATTTGGGTGGCTATCAAGCTGCCCAGAGAAAAGGCAGAAACTGTGGTTCACACAAACATGTCATCTACCTACTACAATGTCTTTGCCCTTGAATACCTACACAGAGTGAGTCATCCCCACAATCCATGATCTCATTGCACTTTGTTCCACTTCTGCTACTTCACTTACAACATTTTAATGTAATTTATCTATGTCTTGTCCCTTTGTGAGCTCTTTAAGGACATATATTACTGATTTGTTGAATCAGTGAATGGATAAATGACCTATGAGAACAATTCATTGACTGCATCAAAAATTCAGGGGAAAAAAAATACCTTTTCATTAAGTACAATATTTAAACTGCCAAATTTGTTTATTTTGCATAAATGGAGCTAAACTAAAGAGCATTACCTTCTCCAATGGGCAAAGCTCTGTGATTCTTCCGGGGGGTAGCTGACTAGTTTCCATTACTGGAATGCTGCTGGAGTGAATCTTGTTGGCCTTTCAAAAGGCTCATGTCTTCCTTAGTGCCTCCTCAAGGGCAAAATGACTCACATGTTCTCTCTGGAGAGTTTGATGCCTTCAGTTAACAGATTGGTCCTTCTTCCTGGATGGGACTACAATTTGTACACTGTTATCAAAGACAAGTGATATGAACCTCCTGAAGAATTATTAAATTACATTTTAATACGTTTGTAGCAATGGTAACCCTTATTTGTTTTTAAAGTGCAGTTTAATTGATTTAGGCAGCAATTGAACCTACAAATTCAAATTTTATTCCAGTATAAGTCCCCAGTCCCTTTTTTTCCCCTATTGTTCTCACAAAACTGTCAGTCAAGTTTAAATCCAGGGCAGGACCTAATGATGAAGGAGAAGGAGAAGAAGAAGGAAAAAAGAAAAAGAAAAAAGAAGGGGAGGAGGAAGAAGAAAAAGAAGAGGAAAGAGGAGGAGGAAGAAGAGAAAGGGGGAGGGAGAGAAGGAGTAGGAAAAACCTGTTTTCAAATACTTAAAAAATAAACTATTTTCTTTTTATGTATTATTTGCCCTATTTACGGGGGGAAAAAGAAGAAAACAGGATCTGGACAAATAAGGGTTAGAGGACTACATGGAGATACACAATGGAATAAGAAACAGCATTTAGCCCTGACTGGTGTGGCTCAGTTGGTTGGGTGACTTCCCGCAAAGCAAAATGTTGCCAGTTTGATTCCCAGTCTGGGCTTGTGCCGGTTTGTAGCTTCAGTTTCTGGTTGGGGCTCATACAAGAGGTAGCTGATCGACGATTCTCTCTCACATTGATGTTTCTGTCCCTCTCTTTCTCCTTTCCTTCCCTGCTCTCTAAAATGAATAAATAAAATCTCAAAAAATAAAGGAAAAAGAGGTACTGCTAAAGTGAGTGACTCATTGTGACCTTTGGAAAGTCAATTACTACTCCTTTAAAAAAAAAAAAGAAACAGCATTTAAAATGAATCATCTAGACCCATGTGTGTCAACATGGATAATCTCAGAAAATACGTAGTCCAGTGATAAAAGCATATCGCAGGTGAATGCACACTATATGTTACCATTTATAGAAATCTTAACAGGGAGGCAAAACACACAAACAACAATGCCAGGTGTTGCTTAGGGACAGCTACAATTACAATAAATATATAAAGACATGGCCGAGAACGGTCCAAAACAACCTCAGAATAAGTTACTTCTGGGGAAAAAGGGAGAATAAATGATTAGAAAGAGGCACAGACAAGAACTTCAATCACATTTGTAACATTTTATTTACTTAAGAAGGAAATATCTGAACCAAATATAGCTGGTTCACTGTTAACATTTTAAAAAATCTAAGTGGTGAATATGTAGGTATTTATAAAATTACTTCAAAAATTTTTCGCACCTTAGATGTATTTCATAAGTGCAACAATTTCGATTCACTTGAAAATTTTAGAAGAGGTAGTGATGTGAAGAATACCCTCAAGAAGAAAACCAATTATTATTATTTATTAATAATTTAATAATTAAAATTATTATTACCTGTAAGTAATATTGATGCAAAATAAAAAGCTTAGGTTCATTCTTATTTTCCCCTCTTATCCCAAAACATTTAGGAAACAGACTGTACTAGCTAATGATGTAAAAGTCTAACTGTACGAAAATAATCTCTCTTTGTTGAGTGGAGGAAATGAAGCTAAAATTTCTGTCTCTACTTATCTGAACTTGCTGCTCTAATTTTTCCAGTGAGAAGACAGTAACAAATCCCAGGCACTTATAAGCCACCTGAAATTTGAACTGTAGGGGCAAATGCTTCCATAATGCTATTAAATGCATACACAAAACTGGCAGAGAGACAGAATATCAAAGTTCCCTTCTCTAAATCATCCTCCTATCAACATTTTTTTTCTGGTTGGTTCCATACCCTCCTGAGCTATACTCATAGAAAGCAAGAAACATATGACTAACCATTAAGTGGTACAAAGCAGTACCACTCACAGGGAGCCAAGATGTACATAAGGAGAAAGCCACATGATTCTATCATGTGTCTTTATGGAACTACGGCAAAGACGTTGTCCATGGCCACCGCCACCCCCACCCACCCAAGTGCCCAAATCCTTGACACCTGTGCTTCAAGCAAAATAAATTTCCAATATGTTGTTAGGAATAATGTAACCTCAGCAAGCTCTAAACAAGAAGCTGAATAATCTTTAAAACCTTTTACTGTTGCCTAAAAGATTTAAAAGTCTTATTAAAAAAAAAAAAGAAAAAGGTACCATTTATTTAAAATGAGTTTGTGCCAAAGACCTATGTCAAAAGCAGCACCCAACATAAAGAAACTATTCATGTGATAATATTAGATATCTGATGAGAAGGAGAGCTAGCAACACCCAAATATTCTCAGGAGGGATTTCCAGCTGAGACAAGCCTACAGCTCTGTGCACAGCACCCTACAACATTTTCACAAACCGTTCTTTACTGGCCTCAGGGGAGAGAGGTACTAGTGGATCAGATCTCAGAACTTGATAAAGTAGGTTTGTTTTTCCTTAAGGAAGTATTAGGGAAACATCTAAAGGTCCCTTTCACAATAAACAGATCAAAGGCTGGTTGAAAGTATTTACAGGCAGTGTTTCTGAATCTCGGCGACACACTGAAATCATCCAGGGGACTTTTGAAAAGTAGGATACCCGGGTGCCATCCCGGACCACTTGGATCAGAATCTCTGGGAGGCCCAGGCATTCGTGACTCTGGCAGTGTCAGTTAAGAATTGCTGCCTTATGGCCAGGGATATGTTGGTCAACTGGCTCTAAGGGATGGGGGTGAGTTATTCCTGGGAGCTCTGACTTATATAGTGTGTGCTATTTCTTAATATAAACACTCCCACCATGGCCAAGTTCAAGCTACTGTTGTAAGGACACTGAACACAGGGTTGGGAAGAGATAAACATAAGCAGCCCTCACAAGCTCTTAAGTGCTAGCTCCAGGACCCCACTTTTAGAGGTCTTGGATGATAAAGTTATAGAAAGGGGTGAGAAAGCAATATATTGTTTGTTTGGGCCTTTTTACATACTATAAAACTTAAGTCAGAGTTCAAGCTTTCTCAGTTTAAAGACTATGTATAAAAATTAAATTAGATTAAACAATGATTTAGCAACTATTTCATTAGTTTTTGCTTGTTCCACAGTATTTTTAAAGTCAAAATGTACTTTAAAATATTAGTTTCATAAACACAATTTTCCCACTTTACCAATAATTAATATTTGAAATTAGCTCATTTTTAATTAAAAAATTTGTGTAGATATAGAAACCTTATAACCAGAGTAAGTTTACTCTTTGGCATGCAGACATAAACTGTGAGTTCCAAATGTCTCTGGTTGTGAGACTTCTCATGTAAGACTGTTAACAACAGTTGGTGTTATGAGGGGCTAGTTAAACAGAAACTACTAAAATGTTATCCTTATGACACCTAGAAATAGAATAGGAACAATTCACTGGTGAAAGTTGTTTTTAAATAAACTATGTTTATAAAACACTATCCTGTGAATTATAATTTTATCAAGCTTCTAGCTGAGCAATTGTATAATCACTTAACTATAGCAGTGAAAGTAAAGGAGAGAATATTTAAAATCACTTTATAAAAGAGACCAAAAATATGCTATTTCTGGATTAATAGAAGAGACTTGTTAACTAGTAATACAAAAATAGGATACAAAATCTAGAAATCAAATAAGATGAAAATAGTTTACTAATAAGATTCACATTACATAGGGTACATTTAGAAAACTTATCAAAGAATTATAGCCCTATTAAATTTCCATTTGTGCTATTGTATAATCAGTTAAACAATAAAACCAAGAGAGAAAAAAATATTTTAGAAGACAAAAACATATGTTTCTGAATTATTTTAATGAACTTATTAACAAAAATACTGTTATTATGCTATCTACAAATAAAACAGAAGCAATTAACTTTCAAGGTTCACATTTTTAAAATATACTGTTGTAAAACATTATCCTAAAAGTTTATCATCCTATCAAGCTTCAAATTATCATTTGGAACATTATATAATCACTTACTAGCAGTAAAATTAAAAGTAAAAAAGTCTAATGCAGTGTAGCAGCGAGGGAGGAAAAAACCCTGCTGTGGTCTTGGTTCTTCAGAATTAGAATCATTGAAAGGAGAGATCAGCTGGGAAGGTGGTGCACTTTGTGGCTGTGTGGACAGAGACATAGTCTAGGCTTGGGGTCCAGATACTTTGTGTCGCCAGTGGAAGATGTGCTGAGGCAGGAAGTGCCCATGGGGAGGGTGGAGAGGATTCCTGGGCAGTGTCAGCCTCACTTTCCAGAATAATGGAAGATTAGAGGGGCCTGCTTCACAGGGATTGTCCTCTGTTTCCTCTGCAACATCTGACCCCTCATAGGAGAATGAGAGAGGAACTGCTTGAGTCGGAGGCTCCCAGTTCAGGTGGAAAGTTGAACCAAAACGAAATTCTGAATGGCACGGCCAGTGTGAGGAGCACCAAGACAAACTCTGCCTTGTTCCTGTAGAGAGAGTCCACATCAAAATGGAGTTGGCCTGGTGGAGGGATTCTTTTTCTGGGATCCTGACCCTGTGAAAGTGGCCCATATAAGACACTGGGCCCTGAATTTCTACGACATCACGATTGGATGTTCCTTCTTTCTTGGCGATCTGGTTGTCCCTAATGATAATCTGGGGCCTCTGTCAAATATCCCATTTGGAATGTCAGGAACATAAGAATCTTTTACCAAACATCCTAATGCACATATTTTCTTTTTAAATTATCGGTTTCTCTCAGCCAGCAGCACTCTCAACCCCATATCCTAAGCCTTTCTTTCACGGGGCATGAACTAGCTTTGATAATAGTGAACGGTTCTTTTGAATTTTTCTGAAAGAATTTAGGTTTCTATTTTAGTTCTTCATACGCACGACTAATCATATCTGCTTTGGACAGGTTCTCCTCTATCTTCACAGAGTAAATTCTCTCCAGATTAGTTATTAGGTAAAAATCCATTTCTTTTCCTTTCTCTTGATGCAATTCAGAAAGAAGTTAAAGTTCTGCCAGAACACTGACCTCTCCCTTTATGTGCTTTTTTTCTAACTGCAATGACACTCATTTGGCAACTTTTATTATGATCTATAAGTTTATCGATTACCTTCTTCAATGAATTTAGTGGAAATTTGGTTTCTTTTCCTTTGAGAGGTTTTAAATAAGTATTTAACTCAGCTATATTAATCCATTTCTTCAAAACTCCTTTTATTCATTTTCTAGAAGAGGGCCTTTTTCTAATGCATTTGTTAAATCCAGTTCCAAGTTTCCATCATCTTTGTTGTCTTCTCCAGGAATGGGAGCCTGATCTCTTATCTATAGGACGTGCTTACTGGAGGCTTGCTCTTTCTTTATCATTTAGAACTTGATCCATGTGCGCTTTAACATTATCTAACTTTTTTTTTTTCGGTTGGATTCATTTGGTCACTCTTTTATTGTACAGTTTCTTGGGAGTACACTTTTATACTTTCCTGAAAGTCAGAATTCTCATTCAAAGTATTGTTTTGTGCTTCTGAAGTTGGTTTTCATTCCTGCTTATATAAATATAAATATACATATACATATACATAAATATATATCTTATATATACATATATAAAAGATATATATATTTATATCTTTTGCAGCTATTTGGAATTATATGTGTTTTGATGCACCTTCTAAAGACTGAATTTTTCTTAGAATGTCAATCATCAGCTCAACTTGTTTTAATGTTTAGCTTTCTCTTTTTTTTAGTCCTTTCCTCAAACTCTTTATTTTAAACCTATGAAAAGAATTGGAAGTTTACAGCTCTTTATTAATAGCCTCCAGTTTTTATCTGATCATTTGTTCTCAAATGTGACATCATTTAAAGTTGGTTCAAGCCTCTAAATTCTTTTTTTTTTCCTTTTCCTGAATTGGATCCTTAATTTTGCTTTAAATTTTAATCCTGGGACGCAATTAAATTTCAATTTAAGTTTAAATTTAATTGCCTCCCAGGATTAGGTAATATTTTCAATGTTAGTTTCTAATCTTGATGGTTATACTGCAATTATGTAGGAGAATGTCCTACATATACACCGTAAAGTATTTGGGGGTGATGGTACACCAGGTTGGCAACTTACTCCCAAATGTTATGTGTACTGCATCTGCAACTCTCCTGTATGTTTCAGATTGCATTTTCTTAATTAATAAAACTTTATTTTTTAAAGCAATTTTAAGTTCACAGCAAAATTGAGCAGAAGGTACAGAAAGTTCCTATATACCCCCTGTTCTCTCACGCACACAACCACCCCTATTATCAACCTCCCCTACGGAAGTAGTACATTTGTTACAATTGATTAATCTACATTACCACATCATTATTGCCCAGAGTCCATAGTTTACAGTAAGGTTCACTCTTCATGCTATACATTCTATGGGTTTGGACAAATGCATAATGGCATGTATCCGCCATTGCAGTATCATACAGAGTAGTTTCACAGGTTTAAAAATCCTCTGTGTGCCATCTATTCATCCCTTCCTCTCCCCACCCCTGGCAACCACAATATTTTTTATTGTATCCATAGTGTTGACTTTTCCAGAATGTCATGTGGTTGGAATCATACAGCATGTAGTCTTCTCTAAATTCTTTTTGAACCAGGCTAGGTATGTCAAAAACTTGATGTCATCCTCCAGAAGGGCAGTTCTTTGTGTCTACGTACATAAAGTGGGCTTTTGATAATTAAAAAATTGACTATGGATATAATTACATCCTTTCCCCCAGTAATCTATGATGATGTGGTTCTGGTCCACGGTCTGCTGCCTGTGCTGCCACCACCTGGCACAGTGTCTGCAGAACGGGTGTGACACAGAACATCGCAGCCATCACTTTGAACCCTTCAGGTTGCCAGGGCTCTGCTGCCTACCTCAGACTGCAGAGAACGCAGGCAAACATTCATCCCAGAAACAAGCCAGCATCTAGCAATACACACAGACCTCAGTGGAGGTGGGGGAGGGGATCCAATAAGACCCTGGCCAATGGCTCTTCCTTTCTTGTGTAAATATTTTGTTCTGAGGCTTTGTCCCACCCACAACTGTCACAACAACAACAAAATCCCAAGTCTCAGCTCTTCTCTTTGTTTCGTGTCTGGCTAGCCTTTGAATGTGAGTGATGTGAGTGAGGAGGGGTGTTGAAGGGGTTATAGAAGGCCCCACAAAGGATTTCAACTTCACCAATTTTACCTTGAAAATCTACGGAAGGAGCAAGTAGCATTTTCAAAGTCTTCACATTTCAAGAATGTGCAGTCCAACTGTGGGCAAAGAAAGCATGACTTTCAAATTGTTACTGCATGTAAAGGAGAAATGTTTGACAACACACAAGACTCTCCAGGTGCTGTCGTTCAGAATGAGAACCTTAGGGGATGTTGGGTGCTGGCTGGAGCTCTCCTCACAATGGCAGGAGTATTGGGCCATATGAGCATCTCTTTAATGTGGAGCCTGGTGCTTGAGCCATGGGAGATCCAGGCCTTGTCAGGTTCAAAGAGCAACTCAGTCTTGCTGGCAATGAACCTGTGGGTCAGCTGGGGATTGGCTAACCTTAACTGGGAAGGGATGAGCAGGTCTGCTGTTCTCAGCTGGCCTTGCTCATGTGTCTCAATGTTACTTGAAGGTTAGTCGATCTGTGTTGATTTGGGCAGTTCTACCGATTTTGACCAGGTTTGTTCATGAGTCTTGGGGTCAGCTGATGTAGGCTGGGCTGGGCCAGACTAGCTCAATGTATCCCAGGGCTAGCTGGGTATCAGTTGATGTAGAGTGAGCCCAGCTAATGCACTGGGCTCTGCCCTGTCTCTCGCCTTCTCCCAAAAAGAGCAGGAAAACCCAGGTACAAGTGAGCCTTTGCATTTTTAAAACTTTCCCTTGGCTGTGAGGTGTCCACACTGTTTCGATGGCCTTTCCTTTTCTTTCCACAAAGCTCTCACCCTCAAGAAGACTAAAGGTTGTTTGGACCTGGGATATGGAGTAAGAACAATGTGGATGCCCATTGCTTCTTTTGTTGCTATGGTTCACTTCACCAGCTCCAGAACCATATCATCTTGCCAGGTCTGGACCTGCAACATGCATACCCTACACTCTCCCTTTTTCCCTACATTACTCTACTGTGAAACAAAGTCTTAAATCTGATCAGCAGAATCTACACCATATCTTCACTGTACCAAGAAGGAAAGCTGAAAAAGGGAAATGACTACATCAAGAAGGTAGGATTTCCACTGTGACAAATTACAATTATGGGGAAAAAATGTTCAGAAAATTAGGGGCAGCCATGAATAGCAAATGCTCATTACAGTTGCACTTGTATCATGTAACCTGGCTTCTCAACACATAACTCTTCATCTGCAGATTAACCATAAGAAAAATATTACCCTTTGAGGTGCCTTGTGGAAGAACCCTGTCTAATAATGACAGAGAAGAACAAACTGACCCAGTTGAATCCTCTCTCAGGGAATCTGAGCGACATATAAAGAGGCCAGCAGTTAGCAGACAGAGAAAAGTGGGGTGACAAGAATGGAGAGAGGCAAGAGCAGAGAGCAGAAAGCCACAGCCATCAGATCCAAAGATGATTCCTGCAAAAGCCACTGTGGTGTCACTAGATTTACCAGTGTCTGGGCTAACACTCCAGTTTTATACAGAGCCTGACATAGAACTCACATCACAAGACAGGACGTGAACATATCTCTGCTCCTGCAATCCAAAAACATGCAACCCACTGCACCTGCCCAAAACCTAGCAAACTTTGAGTGCCCAGGAGCTGACTGCCAGATTTGAGCTCCCACGGAGACCGATGTTCAATTAATTTGCCTATCATTCCAAAGCATTAGCCCTTATGGAAAGCACTTAAGAGATGGTCGTTGAACATTGAAATGAGGGTATAAGCAGTAAGAGTTGTGGGATTCAGAACAGAGAACACTCACTGCTAGGTTACCCCAGTGTGCTAGGGGTTCTGGGCTTGCCTCGTCACCGCAGATTCATTATCTGCTCTTCTCTGCCTTGCTCTGTGCCTTAGGAGGATGACCTCCAAGGACTGCATGACCTTTGCTCCCTTATCCTGTGGCTTTCCACTGGGAATGGCTGAAGAGAAGCACTGCTCCTGAGAATGAATGGGAGGGGCATGTATGGGAATTTAGTCCCTCCCACCCTATCTGTTCTGGCAAGGGCTTTGTTACCGTGCTAGGGCCACAGCTCCTGCTGGGTAGTCTCTGTCCCACTGTTTCAGTGCTTCAGGTTTCTGGTGACACTGCTCACTTCCCTTGCCTCTTCAGACCTCTGTTAATTCACCAGCCTTTGTTGTCTCCCCTCACCCATCCCACATTTATGAAAATAGCCCCTCTGAAAACTCTTCAGTTAAGCCCATTGAGTGTGCCATTTATTGCCAGCCAGCACCCTGACTGATACCTCATATTCATACTCTAGAAAGGAGGAGATAGTATTGTCCTTGTCCCCAAGGACAAGGCAGGAGCCACCAAAATGCAGTATACCTAAAACCTAACTAATCTTCCACCTAAAATTAAGTCTCTCTAAGAAGCTTTTCTGTATTCACCTATGTACCACCCTTCTCTCCGTCTTTCAATTTCAAAC
The DNA here is from genome assembly GCF_021234165.1 of Pteronotus mesoamericanus. NCBI lineage: Eukaryota > Metazoa > Chordata > Mammalia > Chiroptera > Mormoopidae > Pteronotus > Pteronotus mesoamericanus. Next base: position 32,016,354 of record NW_026555078.1, read on the forward strand.
TTTTGAGGCCTTCCTTGTCTTCTACTCTCCCTTTCCTATCACACATACCCTATAACCAACGTATAGTTTCTCCCTTGGTAAATAATGTTTTCAAGAAGTCTTACCATTTGGAGACAGGTCAAGTTCACAATTCTGAAACAATGTACACAAGTCTCTTATTTCTAGCTCCTCTGTTTTCTTTTATCAGTTCTACTCCCCAAATTCTCTCACTAGAGTCAGCCCTCAACCTCTCCCTCCCTCATCCTTTCATCAGAGGAGCCTCCTCCCTTGTAGCTACAGAGGGGCTTTTTGTGATTTTTTAATCTCCCTTTCTCCTGGCTTCCCGGACCCATTGTGTCTTCTGCCAACTGTTGGTGTTTTGACCTAGTCAGAATCTTTGCCAGATGATGCTGGGGTTTCCGCCCTGGGGGCTCAAGATGGAAAGAGAGAAAAGAGGCCTTCTTAGTGGTCTGCCCTCAGGTTGTGTTCTCTGCAAAATACCAGATCGCTCTCAAGGAAGGTTACACATCCTGTAGGTGTTTCCTGAACTTGCTGGAAAATTTACTAAAAGGCCAGACGTCTTCTGTTAGGCTGGCCTGACATGTATCTGACTCTGGAAGAGAAAGGGAGAAGGCGAAGAGGGGACCCCCCACCTCCATTCTACTACCTTAGAAATGACTTCTTTAAGGAAACAAAACTTGAAATTCACTTTGAAGGAGAAATAAGATTTTAAAATGGAAAAGAAAGAAGAGGGCATGTAAGAGGGTGGAGACGGATGTGAGCAAAGAAGACAGGAATGTGGAAGTTGAGAAGAAATGATTGTGTCACGTTGCTGGCTGATGTCCACAAGTAGAGGGAGATGGGCTGGGAGAGCTGAGTAAGGAACCAACTCTGGAGGCTTTTAATGCCAGGACACAGGTTTTAAGAAGCCTCTGAAAGTTCTTAGCAAGGCAGTGCTTCAGAATTCACATGTCACATGAATTGGAGGGGTAGAGACAGGATGACAAGTTAGAAAATAAATCCAGTTTTCCAGATGCAAGATTGTGAAGGTCTGTGCCAGGGCGGGGCTTCTTGAAAACATTATTTACCAAGGGAGAAACTATACGTTGGTTATAGGGTATGTGTGATAGGAAAGGGAGAGTAGAAGACAAGGAAGGCCTCAAAAGTTTGAAATTGAAAGACGGAGAGAAGGGTGGTACATAGGTGAATACAGAAAAGCTTCTTAGAGAGACTTAATTTTAGGTGGAAGATTAGTTAGGTTTTAGGTATACTGCATTTTGGTGGCTCCCGTGCCTCCTAGGGGAGGCAGATATGGAGCTGTCAAACTAACAAAACCCGGGGGCGGCGGGGCGGGGGCTGGAGACATGGTTGGAAGAGTGATAATTTGAAGTCATGTGAGAGAGCGGCACCTCTGAGAAAGACTTCATGTTACATCAGGGTGGCTAGGACTAAGCCTTAGGACCTGCCTGCCATTAGAGAGCTAGAGGAAAATAATAGAGAACATAAAATAAAGGGGTTAGTACAGATACAACCTGAACAATGGGCAAAGAAAAAAAGTGGGGAGATGAGACAGCATAAGAAAACCAAAGGGTGTTTCCAGAAAGGATAAGCTCTACATTTTAATTTTAACATATAATCCTCAGCTTTTCCAAAATTATCTTCAAGGGTTTGAAAATAGGGGGGGAGGTGGGTGGGGGGAGAAGGAAGAGGGTATAAGGAGGGTAAATGGTGATGAAAAAAATAAATTAAAATGTAAAAAAGAAAAAAGGCTTTGAAAATAAAATTAACAAATAAAGCAATAGGTAAAAAGTGTGGAAAAGTTGTGTTAAATTAGGACCTCCTATCACAGACACTTTCCTGGAAATCTGATCTGCAATACTGGATATCGACATAATCCTGAAGCCATTGGAAGATAGATCTGTTAAGAGGTCTTTGGGTGCCGTGAACAGAAAACCCAGTTTAAATTAGTTTAAACAACATAACTGCAAGTTTGTTGTCTCACTTAGGCTTGGTCCAAGCTGAGGGAAAACACCATTTTCCTGCAATTCTCTTGACTGTACATTCTTCCAAAGCCAGCCATATCCGCGGCCAGGTTTCTCTAAAGCTACATGCTTCCATGTTTACATCTAGGGTCACATCCTTCTCCAGGGGCAGGGGGCCTCTCCCAAACCAGACACCATTGTTATCATACCAGAACCAACCACTGGGGCAGGGAAGGCCATGAACTGATTGGTTTGGGCGCTCATCACTTCCCTTCCCTGCTGCCACGTGTTAACGTTACCCGGACTGACCATAAATCATTCAGGGTGCCCTCTAAATGTGGGGTGTATGGTCAATCTCATTCAACCACCGTGCCGGTTCATACTGGAAGAAAGCTAAAATGAATGTTGGGAAGATAACGGGGTTTCCACAGATGTATACTGAATGTGTGTATTAGGACATGATTGGGTAAGTCCGAATATTAATGGCTTAAACATGGTAGCAGTTCTCTCTTTTTGCCTAAAAGTCTGGAACTTTGCTACAGGATTTGTTACAGCAGCCAGCTCTGCTCCAAATGTCCTTGGGACCCAGGATCTCCTAGCTCACTACCCTGCTGACATGCCTAGCGTACAGCCCTAACCCTTACTGTCCAAGAGGGGGAACTCTGCTCCAGGCAGCAGGATGGAGGAAGTGACAAAGCAAAAAGGACAAAGGGGCACATTTGAAAGAAGATTCCTAGGAACTGTCACACATGGTTACCTTTATGACCATACATACCTACCTGCCAAATAAGCCAGAAAATGAACTTTACTCTGAGTGGCCATTTTCTTGGCTAACCATTCTATTACTGTGGAATGAGGGAAAATAAATTTCTGTTTAAAAATAAAATTTCTCTTCTACTCTAAAGAAATGAGATCTATTAGAGTTGATTGAATGATCCCAGTCTAGGTGACTAATTAGTAAATTACTTGGGAAAGCAGTTTCCCATTTGTAATCTGGCAAACAGGACAGGGGTGAAATGAGAGAAAAGTCCCAATTCAGAGAAGTGAAATAGCAACAAAAAAAGAAAAGAAAGAAAGAACAAAAATGAAAAAAACACAATGAACTATGCATTAAAATAACTGCATTTACATCCTATTTCTACCACCTAATAGTTGGGAGATCTTTAACACTTTGCAAAACCCCCATAAACCTGTGATCTTATCTGTAAAATGGAGGTAATATCATCTACTCCACAAAACTGGGAAAAGATTGAAATAATAGTTAAATGTTTTGTAAGCAATAACACTCATACAGGTAAAAGTTACTGTTATTAATTATAACAAAGCTTACAATAACATGGTTAATGTTTTAGAAACAAATTATTGAGTAAAAATGAGATGTGAACATTGCACTGTGTGCCTACCACCCAAAGGCAAATATACACATCTAGTATCATAGAAATGTACACTTGAAATATATGTGATCCTATTAAACAATGTCACTTCAATAAATTTAATAAAAATTATTTTAAAAAATAAGATGTGAAACTTTCATTCACTTTCTAAGATCACTTTCACTTTTGTGGTTAGTTGAATTTTTAAAAATTGTGACTTTTTTCCTGTTGCTCAGGTCCCATTTATCAACAGATGTACATTGAGAGAGCATTTGAGCAAATATGCTCACTGTGTCACAAACCCATAAACACAAAATCAGCAATTGCCCATAAAAACTCCAGTTGTAACATCGATGGCACTAATTTCTACAGCAGAATCAAATTTTCAAAATTATAATAAATTCTATAACGCATTCCAAATTGCATATATACTCTTTTGCATAAAAAATGAAATGTTTAAAAATATTTCATCTGCTTTATATTGTTTCCTCATGTTGTGGATTTGAATTCAATATCAATGGCCGCTAACATTAAAAAATGTTTTAAAAGTGAAAACCAGACTTTCTTTAAAAAAGAACACAAAGGGGTTGAATCTGAGCCTGACGAAGCCTTTGGATTGAGCTGCCAATTTCTAGGGCACACAGAGGGTACAGGAACATGTTGAACTGGATCATGAGTGTGCTGTTAGCAAAACTCAGACTGCGAGATACTCTATGTATCAACCAGACTGAGTTCTACAACAGAGAAACTCTAAGAAAAGAAAGGATAGGGGAGTACCTAGATTAAAGGAGATTTAAAAGACATAACAAGGTATGCTTTTATTTTTTTTAATCAGGAAAGAGACAACTGTAGTGAGTGTAAAGCAGCCATTTTCAGTCATTTTCATCTCAGGCACAGATAAACTAATTACCAAAATTCTGCAGCACACCAAAAAAATGTATTTTTCTGCCAATCTGACAGGAATAGGTATAATTTTTATTCATTCACACCAGATGGCTATTCTTGTGTTGGCTCATGTCATTTTTTATTTGACAATGTATGGGAAAAAAGGTCAGTGCCCCTGACTAAATAGTCAGGTGTTGCATTTTTTATAAATTCTTGCAGCTCACCCATGTGCCTCTTGCAACACACCAGTTGAAAATCTCTGGTCTAAACACTTGTCTTTGCACCTTACACATCTAGGGAGCCAGTTAACATCATAATTAATGAAGATCACAGACTTTGGACTTAGGCAGTGACACCCATTCTACTTATTTCCTTCTATTCTTACCGGAGGAAATTTTAATACCACAACGCACTATGACATCAAGTTAGAAAAAACCCCAGACATTGTCAGTTGACTTAACATGTGAACCAGAGACTCTGCCACAGTAACGGTATTTCCATGGTGTCCCACATTTCTATTTTGGTGTGACATTTTTGACAGAAAAAATGATCTCATGAGTACAGCTTTGAACTAAAATTAGGGTACTATTTTTCATTTCCAGTACAACCTCTGATAAGCCCTACTAGCACAGGAAAAATTAAACTTAAATGCATATATTTCTTTACCTATAACAATGACCAAAATTATGATCTTCAAGGAAGCACATGATAAAAATAGCCCATTATGCTATTTTTATCTCAGCATATCAAGGAAGCAGCAGGGTGTGGAGGAAAGTGCAGTAGGCTGAAAGAAAATTTGGATTCTAGTTCTGATATGTCACTGGACGACTGGGTAGTCTGGTACACATTACTTAACCTCTATGGGTGAGAATCTATTTGCTGAATAATCCCTAGGATCCTTTCCAACTTTCAGAACAAAAGTCTAAGATGCTAATCATTACTCTGGGGATTGTGCATGTCTAAAATGTTCTGTAAATTGTTTATTTTATTGCCTTGCGCTGGGGCCTTTGAGGGGGCCAGCAACTATCACCCCTCTTCCCTGCCCTAATTCTGAACCCACTGAGATGTAACATAGAGTATAAGGCAGTAGGGGTTGGGAAAAGGCAAAAGATCACCTTTAATACTAATAAGGACTAGAGTGAAAAATGAGGCACATACCTGCGAGGAAGGGGACTCCTTAAAACTGAACCCCACACTCTCACCCATCCAGGCTCCAGACATTGGGCTATTCCTGACCGCCCTACATGGAATCGAGTGTAAGTAAGATTTTTGGAGTGAAAGAACAAAGGAAACTGTGGCCTCCCCAGAGAAAGGTTTTTTTAGGTGTCCTTCGTTAAGTTGAGGAAGTTTCCCTTCTATTCCTGGTTTATTGATTGTTTTTATCATTAAAGGGGTGTTGAATATTATCAAATGCTTTTTTTGCATCTATTGAAATAATTATGTGGGCTTTATTTTATTGATATAGTATGTTACATTAATTCATTTCAGGTATTAAACCAACCTTGAATTTGGGATAAATTTTTCTTGGTTATGGAATATAATCCTTTTTACAGACTGCTGGATTCAGTTTGTAAATATTTTGTTGAAAATGTTTATGTCTATATTCATAAGAGATATTGTTATCTAATTTTCTTTTCTTATGATGTCTTCAATTTTGGCATAGTAAGAGTGGCCTCACAGAATTAGCTGAGAGTTGTTCACTCCTCTTCTATATTTCAGAAGAGTTTGTGAAGAGTTGGTATTAATTCTTCTTTAAACACTTGATAGAATTCACCAGTGAAGGCAGCTGGGCCTGGACTAAGCCCTCTTTTAAAAGTCTTCCCATTGATTAAGTCAGGGCCACCCAGGATAATCTCCCTTTTAATTAATTTACAGTTGGCTGTTGGGGGATTTTAATTACAACTGTAAAATCTTTACACAGTAGCACCTAAATTATTTATGATTAAGTGGGAGAATGTGTGGAGAAGGTGTGTACATACTACAACGTGGCTGCCGCCTCCCTTTCCTCCTCCAGCTCTTACAAGGGAAAATCTCTTGTCATCCAACTTAACAGGTAACACACTAGAAAAGATGTTCAGGGGACTGGTATTCAGCCTAGCCAAGTTACACTTCACGAAACCATCAGTTTCCAAACTTACAACTGCATTATTATCATGAAGGCAATTGGGGAAATGAACACTGCCTGCATACTTATTATATTTTTAAAGTGTGATAATGGCTTTATAGTTATGCTTTTAAAAAGAGATACATAGTAAAGTAACTAAGGATGAAAAGTATATAAATCTGAAATTTGTTTTCTAATATTGCTTTTGGGGGAAGAGGGGCACTGAATGGAGGGTAGATGAACGTTGACCATGAATGAATGATTGTTGAAGCTGGGTAACTGGTACATAAGAATATTGCCCTCCTCTCTCGACTTTAGAATATGATTGAAATTTTCAATAATTAAAAGTTTTAAAAAGGTATTTGTGTGGTACAATTCCCATGTATTATCTCATTTAATCATAGATGGCTTGCAAGGTAAACAGAATGACTGTTTTACAGATGAAGAATTTGAGGCTCAGAGAGTAGAGGTAACATGTCTGAGGTCACACAACTAGTTAGAGGGCAGTACTAATATCCAAGCAGTATACCTTTAAATCCCATGTTATTGCGATACTCTGCATGACAAACTGAATAATCATTATGGGTTGTTTAATGGACAATAAAGCAAGAAGGATTAGAGAAACAGCTTAAACACCATTTTTCTCATTCAGAATGATGAATTTGTAGCATGTTCTTCTCTAATTAGGGAAGAGATTAATACAAACCACCAGCTGCTAAGAGTTTATTAATGAGTACAGAGAGACACAGCTACTAAACAGGATTGATTTATAAGTTCCAGATGTGAAAGAGAGGATCTATTAACTTTTTTCTACATACAATCAAAGACAATAGTAAAAGCAATTTAAGACTTTAAATACATTGACTGAAACTTCTCAGGACTCGAAGTTTATATTATGCTCCTTTTCCTTCAAAATAGTCAATACATGCTGAGAAAAACAAAATTTCTCAGGGTAATATCTGAAACAGGGACAAGTAATTAACTCATATTTGGATCTCATTCATACATCTATTGTCATATTAAATGATATTTGTCTTTGATCCCTCATAACTTTCTGAAAGTCCATGTGCCTAATGGCATGTGACAGTATGTTTACATACATAAAATATTTGCCAGCAGGGGCGCAGCTCAGATAGTGCTTTGAGCCAGTATTTTCACTCCTTGACAATATAATATAGTGAAGTATATCTTTCTTAAACTATTAATTAACCACTTCATATCTAGTAGGGACTACAAAAAAAGGTATTAATATACTAATTATTGCTCTTTGTATCTAGACCTTTGGGCTAGGCTTCACTACATGAAGGTAGATCTTATGATAGCAATCACTTACCAATGAATGAATAATTATTAATACATGTAGCTTCATCTCCTCTAAAAAGATTTGCACAACTTTGACTAGTGCTGTCCAAATGTCCTAAGAGGGACAAAAATCAATGGGCTAATAATAGTCACTAACCAATGAATGAATAATGAATTACATGGGACTTAGACATTTAGGGGAAAAAAGTTATAGTTACTCTTGAAACAATTAAACCAAGTGTCCTATACTATAGGACCTATAGGATCTTATTTCAGGGCTGAGATAGTAATGGCTGTGAAGAATTTTAGCCCTCTTGCCCAGAACAAATGCCTACTTCCCAAGCAACGGTAACTAATAATAATAAAATAGAACAATTATAGCAATACACGGTAATAAAGTTATGTGAATGCGTGTGGTCGCTCATTTCAGGGGACCGTTGCTGAAGGAATCGCGTTCATGGGAGCTCAGTGCTTTCTGGCACAACATGTTGCCCTCACTCAGTACACACTTTCTGTTCATGTCTTCCACCCACAAATTTAATGTCTTTTTCATCTTAAGTAAGCACTTATCACACACTGTGGCTGTAACATTTGCACCTTGAGGTGTGACAGTAAAACTAGCATGTGTTTCTTTTTCCTTCCTCACAATTTCACAGATAGAAGATTCATTCTTACCATAAATCTTAGCAACCTCAGCATACATTTTTTTTCTTTCCTTATTAAGTCAAGAGCTCTCCCCTTTTCCCTTAAAGAACGAACTTTATGGCCACTCTGGCATATCCAAGTTGCTAGCATCACCACTCTTGCACTTGGGCCATTACTAAGTATAGAAAGGGTTACTGGAACACAAGCACTTCAAATACATGCCAGTCAATCTGATAGCTGAGATGGTTACACTCACAGGTAGAGAGCGTGTACAGTGTGGACATGTTTGACAAAGGCATGATTCACTTAAGGGCAGGGCAGAGCAGGATAGCATGAGATTTCATCACAATGGTGCACTTAAAACTTACCAATTATTGATTTCTGGAATTTTCCATTTAATATTTTTGGACCACAAGGGTTTGAGAAGGCTTGTAAACTAGGGATATCATTCCATGTGTCTTGCAGGAAAACATATTTTTTTTAATTTAAAAATTAAAAAACTCAGGTCTGGCCAAAAGGGTGTAAAGACTTTGCCACCTTCTAAAAATTATGCAATACTGAAAAACAAAATGACTTTCCTTATGCGGGACTTAAACTTTTCTAAAGTAGTTGGGCTCTCTTCAAGGGAAATTTCCCACATAATTTGGAGGAATGCACATCTTAAAACAAAAGTTCTTCATTTAGGGACATTTAAATGGTGAAAGAAAGCAATTCCCTCCACCCATACATCCAGAGATAGTGTAAAAAACAGTTGCTAGATTTTATACTATTATGAAACAGTATGTTTCACAAAAAAAAGATTGGACATGTAAATTAAGAAAATACCTCTGATTGTTCTGGAAGAAGTAAAAATATCAGTTTATGTCAAAAAGCCATTCCTGATTTACCATACCTGCTACATGCCTTGTTCACTCTGTAATTTATTGCTTATTTATATAGGACAGCTCAGCAGATGTCACATCTGGTAATCCTACAGGTTTGGAGCTTTAGTTTGTTTTTAGTTGAGATGGCATGAAAAAGTTTAATGCCTTGGATAAGCTTACACTGCAAGAATTTTTAGCTTGAACTTTGTTATATCTAGGACTTTCCAGAAACTTTAAGATTAACCTGATAAGGAAGAGAAAGTGAGCACTATTCAAAAGAAGTAGGACAAGGAAGATAGGGGGAAAGAAAGGTCAGTACTGGAACCCTCCCAATTCACTAACTACTTACCCTGGGCCTGATACAGTTAATGCCACATTAGATAACCCAATTCTGTGAAATGAGCAAAGACCTTTCAATGAAAAATGTCTGGCTATTACAGACAGTGTTTAGGAGAATTCCTCAATCACAGTTTTCTGAATTTAACTTTACTGTTAGCCCCTCTTACCATTTGGCAGGCAAATTGTTGTACAAATGGATAGAATCATGCTTTAGGATTACCAGATTTCTGGACTATTAGCACTATTGTCTTTTACCTTCATCTTTGCAAAACAAAATAAACAATGACACTATAGTTGCAAATTAAGCTGCAATAGTCATTTACCAAAACTAAACATGACCAAGAAAAAACCCTGTAAACATAATCACACACACACACACACACACACACACACACACACACACACCCCTACACATATACAACACACACAGGCTAGGAGCCTTTAGGCAATAATTGGTAAGTTATGCTACTATCAAAATCATACAACTCCAAAACAAAAATACTAGAGACAGAAAGGATGTATGTAAAGAGGAGCCCTTATTTATTGCTGGGGAAAGTATAAGTTGTATGATACAACCATTTTGAAGAGCAATTTGGCAATATCCAGTAAAAAGTGCGCAGGACTCACAACCCGGCAGTCTCACTCATAGGCAAATACACTAGAGAAATTCTCAGACACATGCACAAGGAGATATGTTCGATGCAACATAATTTTTACTAGAAGAAAAATGGGAATAATCTAAATGTTTATTAATTTTAAAGTAAATAAGTTTATAAGAAGGAATATTATTTAGTAGTTAAAATGAATAAACTCAACCTACTAGATGCATCGACATGGATAAATTTTGAAGTCACACTGAATAACCATAACAAACTGCAGAATGATATGCACAATACAATGCAATTTTCACAAACTTCACCATTTTACAAAATTATATTATACTCATTTTTAAAAGAAACTGGATCTGTAAAAAAATATAAAGCCAAAGAAGTATACTCCTTAAGGTGCTTGTCAAAAACCACAGGAGACTCCCTCATTTAGAATAAGCCTCATTTGGGTTATTTGAAAAATAAGCAATGAAGTAGAATTTTCAGAATATCAAAAGACTAGAGATTATGCAAAGATTTTAAAAATATATATTTTAATTCTTTCTGCAAAAATGTCCAGATATGAGCACATTGGTTTTACACTTTGCTTATGAAATTTCATTTTTCATATGCCCAAGGGGACCTGGACACCCCCAACCCCGGGGCCCATCGCCTTTTATAGAGGCAGACAAGAGGATTTGACCCTGACATGTGCTTCAAAGTATAGAAAGAGGTATTTTGGCCTTTTAAAAAATAACCTCTCCTGGGGTAAACGTAAATTTTAATATACTATATAATACATATATGATTATAACTCATCTGTAACCTCATTTGAAGCAAGTTTGATGGGCAGATTTTTCTGTTCTTTATTAGCAAAATTAATCAGAAGGCTGGGACAGTTTGTGAACAGCTTCTCACGGGAACTTTATGAGCCTCCCTATTGCAATAATGTGAAATTAATCTCTCTTAGAAAGATGCTTGCAGATCCTGGTGAGACTTGGGAACAACTGTTCAGTCAATTTGTTATTGTTGTCTTCTATTTTTTCTCCAAAACACATAGGAAAGTATTTAAACCTTTGCTGCATGTGGGGGGTTTTCAGGTCTCAAAAAGGAGATGCACAGCACCTTCAAGGTGGTGTTTACCTGGGGGGAAAAGTGGAGAAGAATGGGATCAGTGAAAGCAGAAAAGAAGCTTCAATTATATTTTTAATGCTTTATTCTCTTTTCATTAAAAAGATGAGGCAAATATTGAAAAAGGATAACATTTTAAAACTGATGGCGGGTATATATGTCCTCATTATACAATTCTCTCCTGCTTTCTTAAAAGAAAATGTTATGCCCTGGCTGGCGTGACTCAGTAAATTGAGCACTGGCCTGCGAACCAAAGAGTTGCTGGTTCAGTTCTCAGTTGGGTCACATGCCTGGGTTGCGGGCCAGGTCCCCAGTAGGGGGTGCGTGAGAGGCAACCACACAGTGATGTTTCTCTTCCTCTCTTTCTCCCTCCCTTCCCCTCTGTCTAAAAGTAAATAAATAAAATCTTTTAAAAATTTTTTAAAAAATAAAAATAAACAAAATCTTTAAAAAAATAAAAACTATCAGTCTTATTTTTTAAAAAATGTTATACTTAAAAAGATGGTGAGGACACAAAATAAACGTGGAAAATATATTTAAAACATGTAAGAGAAAAGGGCCTATTTTCTTAATATATAAACACAAATCAATGGAAAATTAATGGAAATGACTCAACAGAGAAATCAGCAAAAAAAATGAATGGCAAATTTACAGGAAAGAGTTAATAAATATATAACCTAGCCTAGATGTGTATGGGTTTCTTCATGTGTGTCTGTGTGTATACACTCATTAATGCAAATCAAGAAAACATACTGCTTTTCACTATCACATTGGCAAAATTTGACAAAACACACTGTTAGCAAGGATGAGGAGACACATTCTCATGTATTCTGAAAATAATGTGAAGTGGTGTAATCATCCTGAAAGGGAAACTTTGAAAAGTACATTCCCTTTTAAAGAGCAGTTCCATTTCTAGGACTTTTTCTGTTAGATAGAGTTGCATAAATGCACAGATATATATATAAAGGTATTGTTTATCATAGTAAAAATGAGGAAAAGTAATTTTTACCAATGAAAGACAGATTTAATTGACGATGCTGTGTCCAACTTACAAAATACTGTGCATTGACAAATGAAGATGTCCACGATGCAATATAAACTTTAAAAAGAGCAAGTGGTAGAACCTTACATACAATTCCATTTACATGAAAAGGCACACATTATGCAAACAAGTGTCTGAAAGATATGTATAGTGATTATCTCTAAGAGATGAGAGTGCAGGCTGGGAATAGAGAAGAAACAATTTATTCTGTGACTTTTATTGCATCAGGTAGGACTCTGCTGCCAATGACAGAAAACTGAAACTCAAATTGCCCTAAGAAATGAGTGAATGTATTGCCTTAATTTAACTGAAAAATCTGGGGAGTTTCAGGCTCATCTACTTACTTAACGTCGTTGCCATTTTTGGACACATGCCTCATACAGCCCTGTATGATGTTGGTCTAGGGGCTTTCGGGTGCCACCACGTGGTGAGTCTGCTGTCCTGCTACTAGTTTCCTTTAGAGAAGGGCTAAAGTAATCTGATTTCCTAAATATAAAGCGGTAATACAGATTCTGATGCAGCTAACAAAGTAAATGAATTAATGTTTCTATTAAAAAATTTATCTTCCAAAGGAGGATTTAAGGCCAGGTATATAATGACCACATATACTATATATATTTTTAAAGATTTTATTTTTATTTATTTTTAGAAAGAGGAGAAGGAAGAGAGAGAGGGAAAGAAACATCAATGTGTGGTTGCCTGTCGCACGCCCCCTACTGGGGACCTGGCCTGCAACCCAGGCATGTGCCCCCACTGGGAACTGAACCAGTGACCTTTGGTTCATAGGGTGGCACTCAGCCCACTGAGCCACACCAGCTGGGGCACGTATATATTTATAGCTATATTTAATATATTACTTTCTGCTTACATATTTACCACATAAAGAAAAAAATGACATTGCAAACTTTATCAGCCACTAGCCGTAAAATGCTTTGAAGCTGATAATGTAGAGAAAGTATATGAATAAAATTACATGCAAATAACTTATTCAAACCTTTGAATTTACTGATATATATTCTTAAAGATTTTATTCATTTACTTTTTAGAGAGAGGGGAAGGCAGGGAGAGAGAAAGAGAAGCATCAGTGTGTGAAAGACACATGGGTTGGTTGCCTCTTGCACACCCCCAACTGGGGAAGCCATCCGCAACCCAGGCACGTGCCCAAACAGGAATCAAACGAGCGACATTTTGTTTTGCAGGCTGGTGCTCAATCCACTAAGCCACACTGGCCAGGGCTTATATATTTTTTATTATTGTACTATATTCTGAGTACAAATTGCTATAATTCCCTTTGGAACTATGCCATTCTATAATGGCTACATAACAATAATACCTCCTAAAATATGCACTGAGATTTCTGAATGCTCACTAGAGCTACATCACTCAAACAGGTCTTCCCAGTATTTTACATTTTGGGGATAGGGAGAAAAGAAAACATAAGTACTAAAACTTTTAGTGAAAATTAAGGAAAAGTTTGTTATTGAGAAATTAAATGAGGGAAGAAGAAAATGGATGGACACTAAACAATGTTTTATTCCTCTAAACCTTAAGCTTATTATTAAGAACACCTTAATGGAGAGGCTTCAGATCAAAGTGCAGACTATGACACATAATTAATTCCACACCCTCCCACTGAAATTACAACACAGATATTTTTTAAAAATATAAAGCCCTATCAGTAGAAAACGATTAGAGTATCTATCATCAGAAATTTTGAGGACTACCTGGAAAATAGAAAGCATATGGGTTTGACTTTCCTGAAAAAAATCAAGAGAAGGAATTGCATCTCAGGACACCTGTTTCCCTGGAAACCACAATGTAAAACCTCTGAGGGAGACCAATGTTTTGTTACCTCCAAACAGGCCTTTTTGGATATTGATTTTAAGCTGGTTACTTAGAAACAAAAGATGCAGGAAAAACCTCTGACCCTCCTTTTACCTACCTAAAGGAATTCAGGTAGAAAAACCTGCTTAAAGGAAGGGAGCATGACCAAATCATAATAATATACAATAAACTAGATGTGGCAAACAGGGATGTCCCTCTGTGTCCCATTATTTCTGAGTGGCCCATCAAGAATTGATCACATTTGCTCTATCTGTGTATGCCTGCTTTCCCTTTGAAACCCCAGATCCCTGTCTCCCTTCTCAGTCCAGAATGCCTTAATAAACTTCAATGACCCAGTACACGCCCCAGGCCTCACATTTTAATGGCATCCCCGCATGTGTACCCGCAATAAATTTTGGACATACTCTCCTGTTTATCTGTCTCATATTGATTTACTTGTTAGCCCATCCAGACAACTTAGGAAAGTGGGAGGAAAATTATTTTTGGACCCTCACACCTTATATCTGAAATTCTGCGCTGGAAATTGAGGCTGCTTCCCTGTGCTCAGATTTTTTGAGTAAGAGTGGTATTTCAAAAGGTAAAGTTTCTTGTAAATTATGTCAGGATTTTCCAATAGAAATGTAGTGTGAACCACACAAGCAATTATTTATTCATTCATTCATTCATTCATTCATTTTGAGAGTACATTTATCAAAGCTGGGGACAGTGAAACAAGGAAGGGGTTAGGGTAGCAGAAACAATAGGAGGGTGTAGGCTGCTTTGCCTCGCTGAAGAGTGAGAAAAGGGGGCCTTGGAGACAGCCTGAGGAAGTTAGCCAGAGCCGCTCTCCGCTGCTCATTGCTCCCCTGGTTCCAAGTGAGGACCTTCAGAGTTTAGGAGACGCAGGCCAGAGAGGGAAGAAAGGTGTGGGTGTGCTCAGGGAGAGTGTGAGCCCACACAAGACATTGAGATTTTCCCCGAGAGCCACAGTAAAAAATGATAAGAAACAAATTTTGAGACATCCTATATTAAATTACAATAGGCTGAATCGTGGAAGGAAGAGACAGGAAAGTTTAATCAGTTAACAACTGCAGGGTAAAACCAACAAAGACTGCTCACATTCCTTAACGTTAAAATAACTTGGTGTTTTCTCTCTGTAGTTCCTCTGAGTTTGATCTTGTGGGAGGCAGCCAGTAATTTTACTTTGTCAGCATCTTGGTAGGAAGCAGAACTGGAACTAATTATTTCATTTAGTCCTCCCAACATTCCTAAGAGGTAGATAAGAAATGGATATTCAGCAAAGTGCAGGAAACTTGCCCCATGTAAAGTGGCAATTTTAAACCACATTTATTGGACAGCAAAGCCTATACTACTTCTTCCATTCTCAAATAAACATTGAAACAAGCCATATTTCCAGCTAGGAAGATGAAAATACCTGGGTTTGAGTCCAGCCTCTGTTATTTAATTAGCTGTGGAATCTTGTACAAGTCATTAATCTTCAAAATCCTTTTCATGACTGAAAACTGATTCCTCACGCACACTCTGCCTGTTGCAGTAATTCCCAATGATGCTTTAATTCATCACAGTATCATTTCTGCCACCATCATTCCACTAAAATTCTCACCAAAACTGCCAATCTCATCCTTGTTGCTAAATGGATTGAACATTCAATGCAATGTCCTTCCCATATGTTATTCTTTGTTTTATATTCTTATGCACTAAGGTACTACAGTTTCAGTTAACTCAGAATATTACCTGAGGGTTTGCAGAGGAAACTTTATTTACAGTCATATATACAGTTTTAATTTATATATGGTGCTGGAGAATGTGTTAAAAAAAGCAAAAAAAAAAAAAAAAAAGATTGGAAATACCACACACAAATTAATTCAAGATGGATCACAGACCTAAGCAAAAGAACTAAAACTACCAAGTTTCTGGAAGGAAACATAGGAGAATAACAGCATGACCTATGGTGGGCAAATATTCCTTAAACAGAAAAACAAGCACTAAAAATAATATTTAAAAGTGATAAAGTAGACTTCATCAAACTTAAAATCCTCTATTCACCAATGATGCTAGGAAGGAAATGAAAAGGCAACTGAGTCAAGTTTTCCACTGTTGGAGTGGGAAGTTACAGATAAGCGAGAGGAAGAGGCTAGAATGACCCATGTAGTAATGGATTAGAGTTGGAGACATCAGCATGAACTCATGATTAGCTTAATATAGATACAGATGGTTACCACAGAAATATTTATAGATATTGTATATATGTACATTAGTATAGACAGCTTTATTTCTTCACTCTGTCTACTGAGAGACTCCTCAGTAGCAAGTAGCATGCCTAGTGTCCAAATCTTAGTTTCTAATACTGTTCTTCAATAAAAGGAACAAGGGCTTCTTGGACCAATTGCTGATTTTAGCCCTGACTGGGAAGCTTGGTTGGTTGGAGCGCTGTCCCTACACACCAAGGTTGCAGGTTCCATCCCTGGTCAGGGCACATACGAGAAGAAACCAATGAATGTATAAATAAGTAGAATAGTAAATCAATGTTATTTTCTCTCTCTCTCTAAAAAAATATATATTTTAAAATATGTTTTATATCAATAATAAAACATAAAAGAAATTGCTGCCCTGATTGGTGTGGCTCAGTGGACTGAGTGCCAGCCTGTGAACTAAAGCGTCACCGGTTCAATTCCCAGCCAGGGCACATGCCTGGGTTGCGGGCCAGGTCCCCAGTTGGGGGCACGTGAGAGGCAACCACACATTTATGTTTCTCTTCCTCTCGTTCTCCCTCCCTTCTCCTCTCTCTAAAAATAAAGAGTATTTTTTATTTTTTAAAAAATTGCTGATTTTAGTAGTGGGGCAGGGAAAATACCAGATAAGCCTGGAGCATCTTCTAGAGCCAGAAAGTAGGGAAGTATACACTAAAATAAACAAAAACCCCACAATGATGGGGCTATGTAAAACTGACAGTGGAACAAACTGAAAGAGCTCAATGGCAACAAAATAAAGTAGTATTACTGTATAGCCTAACAGTCCTGATATAAATTTGAGAACAAATGAATAATGGGGACAATGGAAAGAGACAAATCTCACATGAAGAATAATTCCAAATAGCTTGTGTTCAGAGTTTTCCTTAACTAGGTGAAACATAACTTCCAACTCCTTAAGTGTGGGTTGCCCATAGTACTTCTCCCAAAGAGAACAGTATGAAAAGCAGGGAAAATAGTAATTTTACAGTGGAGAAACCTGACAAACACTAACTCAACCAAGTGGTCAAGGTTAACAATTAACAGTGATAAACAACATTGATAGTATGCACTCTCGATGTGGTATGATGAGAATGGCACTTCATCTCTATGGTCTTTCTCCCCAAAACTCATAACCCCGGTCTAAGCATAGGAAAAGCATCAGACAAATTCCATTTGAGGGTCATTCTATCAAATACTTGATCAGTACTCCTCAAAACCGTCAAGGTTACCGAAAACAAGGAAAAGTCTGACAAACTGTCTCATAGTAATGTGGTATCCTGGAACAGAAAAACATCAGGGGGTAAAAACTAAGGAAATCTCAATAACGTATGGACTTTAGTTAATAATGTGTCATTTAATGAAACAATTAATATTTTTTCATTAATTGTAGCAATGTACCATAATAATATAAAAGTGGAAAATGGATGTGGGGCATATGAAAACTCACTCTATCTTTGTAATTTTTCCATGAACCTAAAACTATTCTAAAATTACAAGCTTATTAAAAAAAAAAAACCCACGAACTGGAAGAATATATTCAAAATACATATCCCTGGCAAAGAACGTGTGTCCAGAACAGATAAAATTCCTACAAATGAATGCTAAAAACACAACCAAAATTAAAAACAAAATTTTCAAAGCAGAGGCAAAAGACTTGAACAGACATTTCACAAAACAAGATACAAAAATACTTGATGAGTATATGAGAAGTTGCTCACCATCATTGGTCATTGGGGAACTACAATATTAAAACCAGGTACCATTTAACGCTTACTAGGGGGGTTAAAATTAAAGAGAGTAACTCCAAATATTGGCAAGCATGAGGAATCCTGGAACTCTTGCACGTGGCTAGCGGGAGTGTAAAATGTTACAACCACTTTGGAACACTGCTTGGCAATTTCTTATTAAGTTCAGCATATAAAGAATGACCCAGAAATTCCACACCTATATTTCCCCAAGAGATATAAAGCATGCCCACAAAAAGACTCCTACAAGAATATTTATAGTACCCTGACCAGGTAGATTAGTTGGTTAGAGCATGTCCTGATATGCCAAGGTTGCAGGTTTGATACCCAGTCAGGGCAAATACAAGCATCAATCAATGAATACATAAATAAATGGAACAACAAATCAATGTTTCTCTCTCTCTCTCTCTCTGAAAATCACTAAATTAAAAAAAAATTTTTAAGTAGCCTCTATCACCAAATACGATTGGGCCACATAAGATATTATCAATAGCTCTACATTCTATTCTTTAAAATAAAACAAAAGAACATTTATAACAACTTATTCATAACAGCTAAAAACGGATGGCACAATTCTCCAGAAGTTTAAAACCGAATGTCCATTAACAGGTGCATGGATATTCAATAGAATACTTCTTATCAGTAAAAACAAGTAACTGCTGATTCACACAAACGTAGCCATGAGTCTTGAAAACAATATGCTGAAAAAAAGAAAGTAGACACTAATGAGCACCTACAACCTTTATTTTTTAAATGACAGAAATCAGAGGAATGGTTGCCAAAGGGAGCTTGGAAAGGGGTTTAAAGGAACTCTTGGGTAATAAAAATGTTCTATCTCCTGATTTGGTGGTAGTACCGAGCTGTTTACGTTTCGTAAAACTAATCAAATAGTACATTAAAAAACTATGCTTTTCACTGTATATAATTTTACCTCAGTTAAAAAAAAATGGACGGAATAAAAATAAGGCTTCCGACGTTGAAAAGTACAGATGTTAGGGGAAAAGTAACAGATGTTAGGGGAAATTTGGTGTGGGAAGCCGTTTTTAAAGAAAAATTAAATGAAGAAAATTCCAGTAATATCTGCTAGATTTATATAAGTAAACAAGGATATTAAAATGCCATGCAAACTTTGAGTCCTTTCTTCGAGTTTCTTCGTCCTTCCTCGGACACTCGCGGGACACGGTGGATGCAGGCTCAAAGCAGGATCAAGGCGACTTCACCTTCCCGCAGTTCCCGCCCTCGACCAGACCCCCCCTCGCCCCGCCCCTCGTCAACAGCGCCCCACGGGCCCGCCCATTCACTTCACTCACGCCCATCTGAACCGGCCATTCCCCTTTCAATCAATTCAAATTCTGGAAAGAGTAAGCCAATCGCAAGCTTCGTCGAAGGGAAGAGGCGGGCACGTTTCCCGGAAGTGTTGGTTAAAATCCCTCCAATCAGAGGTTCGGTGTGGGAAGTTTGAATTTAGCTCAGGGTCGGGTTGAGGGCGGTCCTGTTTTAGAGGCAGCCGTGGTCTTCCAGACCGAGGGAGTTTCTTTGCTTTCTGTGTGGCTGAGGTTTCACTCCAGAAGCTGCCTCAGGTAGGTGGGGGCTGGGGAGCTGGAGGGAGGGTGCTGGCCCTCTTCCTTCTTGAAGGCCAGGAAGGATCTGAGGACCAGCAGCTGCGAGCTGAATGCTTCCCAGGGGAGGCTCCGCTAGGACATTGTTACCCGTCCTCCCTGAAGCTGATGACACAGTTCTCCGGAAGATTAAATATTTGTTTGCTTGATCTATGTAGCAGTCAGCATTTCACCACGGGGGCGTAATTGGCCTTCGGAGTGTGTGGATACTTAGCATCCTGGGCCCTGACGTTAAATTTCAGTAGCTCCTCCCCAGTTGTGTGAAATTTGTAAACGTCCGGGTTGAGAACCAATGGGCAAGAAGCAAAAGACATTCTAGACTTTCAAGCTGGAAGGAACTCCGGTCCGCCAAAGAAGAGAACTTAGATGTATGTGAAGAGCCAGGCTGCCTGGCTTGGACCCCAGCTGCACCACTTTTTCTCTCTGCTCACATGGGCAGTTAATTTACCTCATTTGTATAATAGCGATAATATTAAGTAACTACCCTTTAGGGTTTAGGCGATGATTAAATATATCTTTAGTATTAGTTTTCTGTCTCTGCTGGTATGCTGTATTTCAAAATAATTAATACATAAATTTTGTTTTTTCTTTACTATGTAGCAAATCAATACTTGTGGGAGGTGGCATATCAAATAGGGGAGAGGTCTTGATGAAGAGCACAGTTCTTTGCCACTTCCCCTGGGCCCTTCAAGGAGAATGTTAGCATCCAGGTCAGGTGAATTCTCATTTTTCATACTCTGTTGATGCTTAAAAATCATGTAACATTTTAGTGTGTTGTAGTTATTGCACAGGTTTTTCTATTTGAAGTTTTTAAATGGACTTGCTTAATTATTCCTGTTGATTCTTGAGGAATATAGTGTGCTTATAACTTCAAACTCCCTGATGGCAAACCCTCCCTCTTTCCTCTCCTCCCCCCCCCTTTTCCCTTTTAAGCTCATAAGAATTTTCCCTGGAAAACCAGTCCTTTTTCTTCAGTTTGGCTTGGTTGTTCTCTATATCAGATGCATAGGTAACCACCGTAGGCTTCCCACTTTCCTTTATTCTTTCCAGCAGTTTGATCCATGGTTTCTAGGAACCCATGACATCCTCTTTCTTGTCCTTAACCCTTGTGTTGCTTGAATACAGTCTCAAATATCTTTCCATGAAAGTGGTATGTGCCAAGTAAACTATATGATTTCTTACGTGGCTGAAAATAATTTTATTCTGCCCTACCAAGGGCATACTGATTTATTTATCATTATCACCATGGCAATTCTTCTGAAAACCCTTCTTTTTCTTAATCTGGTATATTTAATACCTATTTATCATCCTTACTTGTCTAATAAGCATCTTGTGTGGCTTTTGTTTGTTTGTTTTGTTTTGTTTTTTGGCTTGAGAAAAAAAATGTCAGGCTACCTAGATTCATCACCAGTGGAAGGTTAAGAAACTATTCTGTTTATTATGGAGAGTAGCTTCCTGAGCTTTACTTTATCGGTCAAGCAAGGTCCTGTTTAGGACCTGAGAATAAGTTGTAGTGTCTTATTTTTTAATAACCTCCTTCCCACTCTTTAATGCCACATATTTATTCCATTTGTATTTCAATTTAGCTCAGGGTTGGGTTGAGGGCGGTCCTGTTTTAGAGGCAGCCGTGGTCTTCCAGACCGAGGGAGTTTCTTTGCTTTCTGTGTGGCTGAGGTTTCACTCCAGAAGCTGCCTCAGGTAGGTGGGTGCTGGGGAGCTGGAGGGAGGGTGCTGGCCCTCTTCCTTCTTGAAGACCAGGAAGGATCAGAGGACCAGCAGCTTTTATTTCAGAAGGCTTGGAGATTGAGACAGGAGGTGAACTGCAATCTTAATTTTTTATTTTTTTATTTTTAAAAAAATTATATTTTGTTGATTATGCTACTACAGTTGTCCCAGTTTTTCCCCACTTGCTCCCCTCTGCCCAGTACTCCACTCCCCGCTTTGTTCATGTCCATGGGTTGTGCGGGTACGTTCTTTGGCTTCTCTATTTCCTGTACAATTCTTAACATCCCGCTGTCTACTTTGTACCTACCAATTATGCTTCTTAATCCCTGCACCATTTCCAGCTTCTCTCCCTTCCCCCTCAGCTAATAACCCTCCATGTGATCTCCATTTCTATGATTCTGTTCCTGTTTTGGTTGTTTGCTTAGTTTTTTTAATTTGTTTTTTGGGTTTTTTTAGATTCAGTTGTTGATAGTTGTGAATTTGTTGCCTTTTTATTTTATTATTACTACATTTTTAAAATAAAGATTGCTTTTAAAAAAAGATTTTATTTACTTATTTTTAGACAGAGAGGAAGGGAGGGAGAGAGGGAGAGAAACATCAAAGTGTGGTTGCCTCTCACACTCCTCCAACTGGGGACCCAGCCTGCAGACTGGGAATTGAACCAGCCACCTTTTGGTTTGCAGGCTGGTGCTCAGCCAGGGCATAGTTTTTTTTATTATTTAAAAAAAAAATTTAGGCCCTGCCCACTGCCCACCCCGTCCTGCCTGCGTCTCAAATCTTGTGCTCTGGGGAGGGTCCGCGCAACAGCTGCCTTTGATCAGCCCAACATCTGGGAGACTGGCACTTCAAGAACACTGACTGGTGATCAAAGGTTATGGTTCCATGCTGCCTCTGCCAGCAACCACAGGTGACTTTATTTTATTTTTTTGGCTTCAAATGCCTTATTAAAAGTATAACACGTAAAAAAAAAAATTTATTGTTCAATTACAGTTGTCCCCTTTTTCCCCCGTTACTGTACCCTGCCCATGCCCCCTCTCCCACAATCAATCCCCTCCCTTGTCCTTGTCCATGGAAGCTTTTTAATGTTCATGGGTTTGATCTCCTTTTTCTTAAAGAAGTCTCTTTAATATTTCCTGTAATAATGGCTTGGTGGTGATGAACTCCTTTAGCGTTGCCTTGTCTGAGAAGCACTTTATCTGCTCTTCCATTCTAAATAATAACTTTTCTGTATAGAGTAATCTTGGTTGTAGGTCCTTGCTTTTCATCATTTTGAATACTTCTTGCCAGTCCCTTCATCTTTTACCTTTGGCATTTTAACTACCATCTGCCTCGGTGTGTTTCTCTTTGTGTCCAACTTGTTTGGGACTCTCTGAGCTTCCTGGAATTGTATGTCTCTTTCCTGCACCAGATTAGGGAAATTTTCTTTCATTATATTTTCAAATAAATTTTCAATTTCTTGCTCTTCCTCTTCTGACATCCCTATGATTTGGATTTGGCACATTTGGAGATGTCCCAGACGTTCCTAAGCCTATGCTTGTTTTTTTGAATTCTTGTTTCTTCTTTTTGTTTTGGTTGAATGTTTATCTCTCCCTTGTGTTCCAAATCATTGGTATGAATCACAGATTCCTTCCCTTCTCTCTTGGTTTCCTGTGGATTATTCTTTATTTCACTTAGTGTAACCTTCATTTCTTCCCTTATTTTTTTTTTGCCATACTCAAGGAGTTCTCTGAACATTCTGATAACCAGGGTTTTGAACTCTACATCTGATAGGTTGGCTAGCTCTACTTTACTTAGTTCTTTTTCTGGGGTTTTGTTTTGTTCTTTCATTTGGGCCATATTTTTTTGTTTCCTCAATTTACCAGCCTCCCTGGGTTTGTTTCTGTGGATTAGGTAGAGCTGTTTTGAGTCCCTGGTTTAGGAGTATGGCCTGTTGTAGAAAAGTCACCTGTAAATTGTGTGTGGTGGAGCCTTAGGTAATTGTCAGGGTGGAGCATCCACTTCACCACTTTGTGGTTGTGTGGGGAGGGCTCAGGGAGGAGACAGTGCCGCTGCCTGGCTTCTGGTGATTCACCTGTCGCTCTCCCGTTTCGGGTCACTTCATCCCCTTCCCATGTGCAACTGATGCCGTTCCACCTGCTGCACCGTGGTGAATCATGGAGTGGGTGGGTTTGTGTACGTTCTTAGAGTGTGCTGACCCTTTAAGTGGCAAAAACCCAGCAGTTTCTTCCGCCGCTCCATCCCCCACTGGTTTTTACAGCCAAAGGTAATGGGAATCCATCTTCCTAGTGCTGGGACCCTAGGCTGTGTGGCCTGGGGCTGGGATTGCTAGCTCCTTCTGAAGGTATCCCTCCCACCAGTCACTCATCACACCGTACTGCCTCTCCACCTGTCTCCCCCACTCTGCTTCTCCTTCCTACCCATCTGGATGAATGGGTCTTAAAATCCTTGGTTGTCAGACTTCCATAGCACTCGATTTTCTGACAGTTCTGGGTGTTATTAGTTTTGAGATCTGTTTGTAATTCTTTCTATGATTGTGTGAGGATGCAAAACATATCTACTTACGCCTCCATCTTGGAATCTTAATTTTTTAAGTAATAAAACGAAAATCCATGTAAGTTGGTCTGTCTCTCTTTTCCCTGACAGGATGTCTTCATCACGTTTTGCCAGTCGACACAGAAAGGATATGAGTACTGACATGATTAGAACTAAAATTGCTCATAGGAAATCATTGTCTCAGAAAGAACACAGACATAAGGAATATGAACGAAATAGACATTTTGGTTTGAAAGATGTCAACATTCCAACCTTAGAAGGTAGAGTTCTTCTTGAATTAGACGAGACATCTCAAGAGCTTGTTCCGGAAAAGGCCAGTGTCAAGCCAAGTAAGTAAAGGTTTATTGTAATTTTAAGTGATTTGAAGAGTGAAGAAAAGTTGGCTTAATAACTGACATTAAAAAATCCTCACCAGGCTGTGGCTGGGTAGCACAGTTGGTTGGAGTATTGTCCCAGTATACCAAGGCTGCAGGTTCAATCCTCAGGGCATATACAAGAATCAACCAATGAATGCATAAATAAGTGGAACAACAAATAGATGTCTGTCTGTCTCTGTCTCTCTCTAAAAATCAATTTTAAAAAATCTAAGCAGAAGAATGGAGTTTTGTAATACCATTTTGAATAACTTGATGTGTTCTACTCTGTTTAAGGTAAAGGCCAGTCTAAAGCTATTTGAGTGAGACTAGAGCCATTCACCTAGGGAATATTATAATACTTAATTTTCTATATTGCCTGATAGGAATTCTGAAGTTCTTATTTCTGGAGCTTAGGTAAGATAAGTGTTGACATGATAAATTAATAAGAAACATAAGAATTACAAGTGCTGTGTACTTACGATGTGCCAGGCACCATGCTAAAAAAAAAAGGCAGGGGGACATAAGAATAGAACTGATTGAAGAATATATGAAATAAGGATACTTTGCCAATGAAAACATTTCTTAGAAGGGCATGGAATTATTCCTTGCAATTTGCCGAGAATGGTCATTAGGAAGGAAAAAAAATGATAAAGAAAGAAATGATCTCAGCAAAGATAAAAATAATAAAAATAAAATGTCTTTGAAGGCAAGTGATGCTATTGAGAAGAAAGAGAACTGGGAAGTGACTTTTGCGTTTAACCAGAAGGAGTCACTGAACTCCTATTTAGTAGTATTTATATAATAGTAGGGGCTAGAGTACAGTGAAATAAAGCATAAAGTTTTTATGTTTTTTTATGTTTTTTAAAGTTAAAGTGAGGATAAATGATGAAGATATGGCAGAAGGAGATAAAGGCTTCGATATTTTATAGAGAAATAGATGTGAAGTTGTTTAAATGTCCACTGCTCTAATTTTATCATTTTCCACAACCAGTTGTATGTGGCACATACAAGACATTAAACATAATTGAGCTTAATTAAGAGCTGAACCCCCTCTTCTGCATAAGAGGGGATTGGGCTAAAATATTTCTTTCAGATACGTTATTTTTGTGATTCTAAAGGAAAGCGAGAGAAAAATAATTGGATAAATGTGGAGTAGGGTTCTTTTGAGATGAGATGATCAGTGCATGTTTGAAGTTCAGAGGAAATGGGTTGATTATTAAGGGGGAGAGAATAAAAAATACTATTTCTTATGAGTTGGAAGGAAATAAAAATTGGGCCATAGAATGATACAGGATGACCTTTAAAGGAAGAGCTAGACATTTTTTGCCTGAAAAGGTGTGATTTTTTTTCTTCACAAGTTGGCTCCATGCTTCTACTCTGCCCCTCTCAAATACTCCATTCCTTGACTAAAATCTGTCAAATGAAAGTCTAACCCTGTCAACATGCTATTAAAATATCTTTTGTTTATTTGTCATTTGCAAAGGTCCAAGGGTAGGCGTGGGCCTGGTAGGTACCAGGGAAAGCAAATAGGTGAGCATGGCCACAGGAGAAGGAACCGGACTCATAGCGAGGGGGGCGGGGACAGCTCCTGTAGAGTCCTATGGGCCCTAAGGTACATCATTATAAGGACATTGGCTTTTACTCTGAGCAAAATGAGAAACCATTGATGGATTAATCCAAAATTACGTAACTTTATTTACGTTTCCAAAGTAAAACTTCGACTGTTACGATTAGGTTGTGGGTGACAGGCATGGCCTTGGGGAGACCTGCTAGGAGACTACAGCAATAATTTAGTTGATAGCTGATGGTTGATCAGAGTGGTAGCAGCAAAGATAGGTGGCTGTATTCTCGGTATATTTTGAAGTTTGAACCAATAGGATTTCCTAATGGAGTGGATATAGGGGTTGATAAAGAAAAGTCAAGATGATTCCAAGGATTTTTGTCTGAACAACTAAAAATATGAATTGGCCATTCATTAAAATGTAAAAGATTGAGGGAGGAACAATTTTGGGGGGAGAGGGGAATGGTAAAATTAAGAGTTTAGTTTTGGATGTGTTAAATTTGAGATGCGAGTGGAAGAAGAGTTGCTGAAAAGGTAGTTGGATATACAAGATGCGTTCGGGGAGAATTCTGAGTTGGAGATCTAAATTCAGGAGTTGTCAACTTATACATGGTATTTGAAGCTATAAGAATGGATATGATTATCTAGAGTTTGGGTGTGGAAAAAAGAGAAAAGAAGAGTTAGCACTCTAACACTTAGAGGCTGAGGACACAAGGGGAAACTAGCAAAAAACTCAGTAGCAATGCAAGTAAAGTAAGAGGTCAACCAGAAGAATGTGGCATCTTAGAAACCAAGGGAAACAAATATGTCAAAGAGAAAAACCTGATTAATTATGTCAGTGCTTCTTATTAGGTCAAGTAATAATTAGAAGTGAGAATTTGAACCTCACTGTGGAAGTCACTGGCGATCTTGGTAAGTAGCTTTGGTAGAGTGAAGTTCAGGAAGCGAAAGCCAGATTGACATGAGTTCAAGAGAGAATGGCAGCACCACCTAGGATATACTCAATTTTTTTTAATTCTCACCCAAGGATATATTTATTGCTTTT
Organism: Pteronotus mesoamericanus; assembly: GCF_021234165.1. Classification (NCBI taxonomy): domain Eukaryota; kingdom Metazoa; phylum Chordata; class Mammalia; order Chiroptera; family Mormoopidae; genus Pteronotus; species Pteronotus mesoamericanus. Next base: position 32,043,266 of record NW_026555078.1, read on the forward strand.
AGAGAGAAAGGAAGGGAGATAGAGAAAAACATCGATATGATAGAGAAATACTGATCAGTTGCTTTTTGCATGTGCGCCCGCCAGGGATTGAACCTGCAACCTTTTGGTATACTGGACGATGCTCCAACCAACTGAGCCCCCTGGCCAGGGTTACCCGGGACATATTCTTGCTTCAAAAGTTGAAGTTGGTTCTAATCAAACCCTTAGATATAATTTCCAGTTTATGGAAAACATGAAGGCTAGAGAAATTTGCAAAAAACAGGAGAAATCAAACAGACAAGTGTAGTGTGTCTTTAATTTTAGAGGTGCATACTGAAATATTTATAGATACAGCTTCATGAATAGAATTTGTTTTCAAATACTTCAGAAATAAAGCAAGTGCAGCAAAATGTTCATAATTGTTGAATCTGGATGGTAGGTATATTATTATAGTCTATTTGTGTGTATATTTAAAATTCTTTATAATTTTTTTTCCTCTGAAATTCTTTATAATTTTGAAAAAAAAAATGAGGGGCAGTGGAAGGAGAATTGGAAGTATGGATATAAATAATCCTGTTGAAGAATTTTGCTTTAAACTGAACTAGAGAAGTGAGGGAAATAGCTAGGTGAGGATGTGGGCTGGGAGGAATTACTACTTGATTGTGACTTGATGAGGGCAGCAACCCAGCATAGAGAGAAAAGTAGAGGAGTGAGAGGGTAAATTACTGGAAGAATGTCCTTGAGTAGGTGATAAGGAGCAGAGTCTAGAGCTAGGTGGAAGGGTTGGCTTTAGATAGGGGTGTATTCAGCAGCTCCTCTAGAAAGGAAGGTGGAGTGTCTGGGCTCAGATATCAGGGTGGGAGCTTTGAATGCAGATGGGAGAAGGGCCGTTTCAGGTTTGAGAGAGGGTAAGAGTAGAGAACAGTAATTCAGGAGAATGAGAGAGTAATGAAATGGTCAATGTAGGGTCCAATTGAGGTTTAAAGTGACAAATAGAAAGAGGTAGCAGGCTTTAGTGTATTTCTCCAACCCCATTCTGTTATGCATTGCCATGTGGGAGGTAAGCAGAGAGTTACTTTAATTGGAGTTAGAATTTTGCCAGGGTGCAGCACAATAAGAGAGGGGCCAAAAAGTTGAAGTAGTGATTATGATGATGAATCGTGGAACCTAAATTGAATAAGAAGAAACTTGAGAATACAAGGGAGATAAGAGATAGTAAAAAGATCATTGTAGAGCAGTAGAGTGTAGGTCTTGGTGGGACTAAAAGATAAGATGGTAATAAGAGAGTGGATTGCTTGAAAGTGGGCTTATGAAGGAAGTACAGTTATTCATTTGTAATAATAAGGTCCCAAGTGCCTGGTTGTCTCACAAATGAATGTAGGTATGGCAAGATATTGGTCTTCTCAGCCCTTGAGGTTTCTGGCAGGGCCTGGTTTGGTCAGAGCTCTCTCTTTGACTTGTTGCATTTTACCATGAGCAGCTTCTCTGTTTCCTCCAGTGTGCTGCATAAATGTCATTTTTTATATGCGTTATAACATGAAAAAAGGTTGAAATACTGGTATGGATGTGACCATGAGAATGGGTAGCTGAGGTATAGTAGAAGCAAGTAGAATCTTCCTCAAGTATACCTCAAAAAGGTATAGGTTTGCGCAAGTATACCTCAAAAAGGTATAGGGTGGAAAGGAAGCCTAAGAATTGAGAGGTCAGGGTATTGGAGGGGTCCTCAAGGTTTGTACAAGAATAGTGATAGAGACTATGACAGAACTAGGAGCTAAAAGCCTGCGAGGAACAAGAGGAAAACCTGGAGGGTCTATAGATGACTGATTGTTGTGCTTGATAGCACAATGTGATGACATCAAATGCAAAACTGGGATCTTTTAGTGAAGAGGAAGATATAGTGGGAAGAAGCAATGAGGCTCCTCCGTCTTTAGGCCCAGTGATACTACCAGTGTGGGAGGAAAAACAATAGTCAAACACTTGGGAGGACAACTAGGGAAGCAGGGATCTCAGGGGAAAGCCAGTCAGATCAAGAGGTGAAGGGAACAATCAGAGAAGTGGAGGATATAGGGGTTTTATTGATGATTGACCACTTCATCATCTAAGCTTTTGCATGTTCTGTTCTCTGCCTGGGTTATCTTTTTAAAACAACTTTACTGAGGTAAAATTTACATACCATAAAACTCACCCATTTAAATTTATGCTTTTTTAGAAGTAAATTTACTGAGTTGTATAGGTATTGCCTGGAATTTTTTTTTTTTTTTTAATCCTTACCTGGTGGACAAACATATACTCATTCTTTAGAACCTTTCTCAGATAGTGTCTCTTCTGAGAAACATTTCCTACCTCCCCAGACAGGTTTGTACTGATCCTCTATTGTGTGTGTTATCTCTTACTATTTATTCCATGCTAAACCAAAACTAAACCAAACTGAAACTGTATTCATCTCCCCACAATACTGCCAACCCTTGGTGGACAGAAATGCTCTTCTTTATTCTTACTGCCTAAAAATATCTAGTACAAAGTAGCTACTCGTATTTTTCTAACCAGTTTAAATAAATATGAGAATAGGTAGAAACCTAAGTTGAGAATCACAGGTGGGACTTAGAGAAACTGACAAGTAGCTTTAATATCAAAGGAACAAATTATATTAGTTACCCCAAAATTTAGTGGCTTAAAACAACAACAAAAATATATACATTATTTCACACAATTTTTGTGGCTCAGGAATTTAGGAGCAGCTCAGCCAGGTGGATCTGGAGGTCACAGTCAAGATGTCATCCAGTGGTGCAGCTGAAGGCTTGACTAAGACTGGAGGATCTGCTTCTAAGATAACTCACACACATGACTTGCAAGTTAACACTCGCTTTTGGCAGGCAGCCTTAGTTCTTTGTCACGTAGGTATCTCCACGGGGCTGCCTGATTTGTCTTTCAGGCTCCACATGGCCACTGGTTTCCCCTAGAGCAAGCGATCCAAGAGAGGGCAGGCCAAAAGCTGGAATGTCTTTAATGACCTTGCCTTGGAAGTTATACCCCATTTCCACAGCACATTTTGGTTACACAGGTCAGCCCTATTCAGTGGGGGAGGGGACAACACAAGGGCATGCTTACCAGGAGGTGAGAATCGCCGATCACGGAATTTAACTAATTGAAAAGGATAGTAATACATGTCTAACACATAGCAAGCAGTTAAATATTTGAACAAGTGAAGGCAGAGGAATAGAAATTTTAAAAGAACAGAGTTGAAATAACTTGTGGTTAGAGTGCTAAGGAATTAACAAGTTTCTCAAAGTATCTCTTAGTAGCTGTTGAAGTTAGGAAAAACAATTTTTTATACATTTGCATAACTTTTTAATCTGAAATGTTTTGTATACTGTGTGTGTCTTTGTTTTGCTTGCGTAGAGTCGGTGAGAACTCTTCTATGTGATCAACGGAAACAAATGCTTCAGAAATACAAGGAAGAAAAGGAACTTCAGAGATTGAAAGAGCAAAGAGAGAAAGCTAAACGAGGAGTATTTAAAGTGGGTCTTTATAGACCCGATAAGCCTTCATTTCTTTTTTCACACCAAAATACTATGAAAGCTGAGCCAATGAAGGTAAATTTAGTGTTCTAACTAGATATAGAGGAATAGTTCCTTTTAACAATTCCTTTTTCTTTAAGTGATTACGCTTGATTTTAGCCAAAAGGCTGAGAAACAATTCTTTAAGAAATTAAATGACTAAAATTACCCATTCCCTGTAGTTCCTTTATTCTCTTAATTAATTGGTGGGACTGAGAATGACAGTAGTAGCTCAGAAGATGAAACTCAGGTCTCTCAGTGTAACTATAGGTAGATTGAGATAGGATAAAACGAGGAAAGCAAGTAGAGCCAGACTGAACAATGAATGCTATGACAAAGACATTTATCCTGTGGGATATGGAGAGTCAAAGGAGGCTTTTAAATGAGGTTGTACCATTATTAAGTTAATAATGCAGGAAGATTACCCTGGCTTTGAAGATTATAGTCTGGAAAGGGAAGCGTTTATAGATGGGAAGACCAGTTATAAGACTATTGTGAAAGAGTAGGTGGGACAGAATAAGTGGACTGCGCAATGTGTTTAAAAGGAAGAAATAGGTGTAAGAGACCTTTAGAAACAAGTTTAACAGGTGACCAAGTAGATAGGTGTAAAGAAAATTTAACAGAATAAGATGATTCTGTTTATATTAGTTTGAACAACCATATAAATTATGCTGCTTCTTAAAAATGAAGAAGACAAGAAAAGGAACATGATTAAGTGGGTGCATTTTAATACCTCACTCTCCTTTTTTCAAACCAGTTTGGGATATCTAGATAACAGGCAGAGGTATAAACTTTGGAAATCAGGGTGGAGGTCCATGCCAAGGTGTGGATTTAGGAAGTGATATTGGTAGTGTGAGTGGGTGTTTAGGCTGTAGGACTAAATGAGACCAATCCAATAAGGGTGTATAAAATTATGAAAGAGTGAAGTCTAGAGAACACTAGCAGGTGGGCAGAAGCCAGGTACCAATTATCGATAGGTTGTGAAGGACTGGTCAGAGTGCAGGGGAATTAAAGCGGAAGATGGAAGGGGTGATCTCAAAGAAGAGGATGAGCCAGTGAGGCAAGAAGAGGAAGTTTGAACGGAGGAAGTTTGATTTGTGAGTTAGGTAGTCACTGGAGATTTACTATTTTAAAGGTATATATAGGACATCTCATTTTAAACAATATTTAAAAGATCTTATTGATTGTATATACTCATTACTTATGTAAATAAGAATTGAAGACCATAAAGGCCCAAGATATTGCCTAGTTTTCTTTGCTTCATGAATCTCTCATTCATTTGGCAGATCTTTATTTACTCTGTGTATTACCTTAGGATAATGTGGAAGAGACCAAAATTAATAAAATATGACTGAAAGTGGAAAAATAATAGATAAATAAATACTCTATGTATGTTAGAGGAGGGAAAGATTGTTTAAGTTTGGAGGAACATCAAAGAAGACCTCTTAGAAGGGGTTAGGTTTATGCTAGTTTTGCCAGATTAAATCTACGTAGGATACCAATCATTGGTCTAAACTATAAACAGATATTTATAAAGTGTTATACGAGTATGTAGGGGAGAGAAAGAGATACATCGTTGTGTCAAATAAGATTCACCAATGATTGCTTTTTATTCTCTTTAGACAATAGCCATTGCTGAATTTTGCTCACTTTATATACTTTAGAGAAAAGCCTAATTTTTTTAACCTAGGTTTTTTAAAACAATGAAAATGACTTCTCACCTGAAGGGAAGTCTGATTATGCTTCTTAAGGAATTTTGCAGAGTTGATAAGTATCTTACCACTTTTTGATCTGTCCTTCTCTTGATAGGTTTTTTTCCACATTTTGCCATCAGATCTTCATTTTCTTATTGACAGTGGACAAGTGCATAGTCATGAGATTTGAAGGCAAATTGTCAAAACTAGGAAAATAAGCTGTATAATATCTTTCATAAATTAAAAAAAGATTCTAATACTCTAGCTTGTTCATCTATCCCCTGCATATTAATGAGGATCCCTAATAATACCAAAAATATAGTTAGAAATTTATTCTCTCTCCCCACTGAGAAATTAGAATAAGTTTTGAAGCTGTTAACCTAAAGATGATTTAAATTAAGCCAGATCCAGAAAAAAAAAAATAAGTTAGCAAGTATCTTTTTTGCCATAAATGACTAGAAATAAAGTTTAACTTCAAAAATGGGAACTTTATTTCATAGTGAGACATGGAAGTAAAATTTGCAAGTTCATTTTTTTTTTTAAATTACCTTCTTTTTTCTTTTGACTATTTTAAGGTTGTTCCATCTTTTGTACGGATGACAAGGTCAAAGGCCAAAGAACAGATGGAGCTGATTAAGGTATAGTTCACAGTAGATAATTATTACTAAAATGACAAATCATACTTTCTTTTTTCAGAATAAGTAAATTTATTTTTAATCTATCAGTTTCAAGTATAGCAATTATTTTACTAGAATTGACAGTACCAAAATCGCTGTAGCATAGAGCAGTTTTGGCTAAATGCTAAGGCAGTATTCACTTAAAATAGTCTTTGCCCCAACATCCCTTATGAGATCTATACCAAACTTCGTCTTTGTTTCATGTGGTTGTTTGTTAGTTTACTGGTCTTCTATCATGCATTCCATAATAGAAAATGCAGATAGGAATATAAAGCACATAGGGTTGTTATTGTAAATTATGAATTTTCAAAACACCACTAGGGTAAAGTTATTAGAAGGATTACTAACATAAAGTAAAGTGGGCAAGGGGGAAGTAGTATGCCTCTTTGTCAGATAAGGAAGCTAAGTTTCATATATCCAGTAAATTTTCAATCACTACTATTCTCCTCTGGGCTCTAGGATATAATAGGAAACAAAATAATTCCCTTTTTTATGTGAGATAGGCAATACAAAAATAAGTATATGTTATGTCAGATGGTCATAAGTATTATGGAGGGAGACGGGGAGTAATAAAGTAGGTGGAATTTTGATTGGGCCTCACTGAGATGGTGGCATTTTGAATGAAGTCTTTAAGGAAGTAGAAGAGAGAATTATGGCAAAGAGTTTTCTATCCAGAAGAATTTTCTAGACAAAATTCTAAAGTCTGGAAGTGAAAACATGCCTGGTGCCCTGACTGGTGTGGCTTGGTAGATTGGGCATCAACCCACAAAGTGAAAGGTCGCTGGTTCCATCCCCAGTCAGGGCACATGCCTGCATTGCAGGTTTGGTCCCCAGTTGGGACATGTAAGAGAAACAACCAATCAATGTTTCTCTCCCTTTCTTTTTCCCTCCCTTCTTCTCTCTAAAAATAAATAATATCTTAAAAAAAAGAAAACATGCCTTGTATGTTTAAGGACTCTCAAATGGTTATAGTCAGCTCTTTTTAATAGCTTTGGTTAGTAGCAGTTTCTAAATTCTGGGATTCGAAAAAAGCTTGTAAGAAAATGTATGTAATGGAAAACTATTTTCTTTATCCCATTTTATTTGGGGTAGTGGATTTTTCTGCTGGATTATTTCCAATAGTCAGATTTCAGATGAGGGATCAGTTTACAGACTAGAGATGTGGTGATTTGATTCATTATGCAATTAAATCCCATAGCACCTAATCTTTTAAATAGGTTGCTAATGGCAATGATGTTCGAGCAACTCGACCTGGTCAAAGACAAACTTCTGAAAAGAAAGTGTTGGACAAAGAGAAAAAAGGTAGGAATATAAGCGGTTATAAACTCTGATGTTGCCACAACAATAATTTAATAATAAAACATTTGATTTGATTATTTTTCCCACAGTTGAACACCCTGAAATGTCCACATCAGTGAGAATGGCTCGATCAGCTGCTCTAGCAGCAAAGCAGATGGCCAGAACCGTCTCATCTACTACAAGAAAGCCAGGGACAAGAGCTACTAACGGTAAGAACTATTTCTTGATCAGTGTCTAAACTAGAATGTTTTGGTCCTTTAGATTTTCATCAAGTACTCCCTTGAGTAGGAGAGGAGGAAATGGAAGATTCCACGTCCCTGAAGTTAGGTCTGTGCCCCTCCATCTATTTAGTAGTGGGTGCTCAGACATTGGAGTACCTGATTTGGTGTAAGCAGTGCTTCGAAGTGAAAAATTAATAGCCCCAATAAACTTCAGTCCCTCCGTTTGGAAAACAGTGTAACCTTTTAAGAACAGTGTGAAAAAAACACTTAAGAACATGGTTCATGATAATTAAGTGGAGAAAGAAGAACAGGTCAAAACCTGAACAGTATGAACACAATTCTAAAATATGCATGTAAATATGTGAACATAGGAAAAAACTGGGAAAATGTATTCTGAAGTGTCAACAGGGATTATTACTGAATAATATAATGTTGGGTTATTTTTTTATTGTTTTTATGCTTTTCTTTATTTTCTGAATTCCCATAATATAGACTTGACATTCAGAGGCAAAAGGTAAAGTACATTAACACCTTTGTTTTATTTTTGAAAACAGATGGCTTGTACTTGGCAGGAAACTTAAACTGTTTTTATCTTATTTTATATTAAGACTTTTAATCATAAAATTTTTTAAGGCATACATTTCTGCCCCAGCCAGCATGGCTCAGTTGGTTGCATGTTGTCTCAGAAACTGAAAGGCTGACAATTCGATTCCCGGTTAGGCTACGAGGCCACTGCCTGTTTCTCACATCGATGTCTCTCCCTCTCTTTTTCCCTCCCTTCCCTTCTCTCTTAAAAAAAAAAAAAAAAAAAAAAGACATACATTCCTATTGTTGCCTTTTTGTTCCTTTCCCAAATTACCTAGTGCTTTTCGTGCAGCATTTTCTGTCTAGTCAAAATGGATGATGTATTTTATTTTATTTTTTAGATAATGAAACAGAAAGAAAGGCAAAAAATCAAGGAAGACCTGCCCGAAACACAGAAACTAAACCTGACAAGGTAGTGTATATACATCTGTTTCTAGATTCTTTGGAAACCTTATTTCTACTTTCAAAAAGTTGAAATTAAGCATACAGACCGTTTGAGAGGTTAACCTACATGTGTATGAAAAACTCTTGAATCATAAAGAAGCATAAGAGGATTTACGTTGTTTTTCCGGTATCTTATCCTCAGAGCTTTATGAGTAGAGAAAACATAATTTGGTTAATAGGAGATAGAAAAAATAAAAATAAAAACGCAGCTGACAGAAATCTTCTTATGTGAATTAGCTTTGATGGGATAGGGTGAAATGCACTGACTTGGAATTTAATTAGGTCTGAGTTTGAATATTGTCTCTATTTTCAATTAGTTATATAACCTTGTACAAGTTATGAGTTTGTTTCCCCATCTGTAACATATAATACCTACATAAACTAGTATTAAGAATTAAATAACCTAATGTTTCTGGTAGCATCTAGCAGAGAGCCTAGTAGAGTCTTCAAAAAAAGAGCCACCATTTTGAAGACCTAATCCCTTGGTTTATAATCTATGCTACAATTCTATAACCATGCTGCAATTCTGTTTAAAAACAAAACAAAAAAAAAATTGTGCCAAAGTGACTAGATCCTTAGTGAAAATCAAATAGATCCTCCAGGAAGGCAATATAGAGTGAGGCTTCACAGATAAGCAGCTGTTCCTCAGAGCTCCTGCCTTGAGATTGATTTTCTTCTTAAGTATTATTGCTCATGGTTTTTGTTTGTTTGTTTGTTTTAAATTAAGTTTATTGGGGTGACATTGGTTAATAAGATTTACAGGGTGGGACAAAAGTAGGTTAACAGTTCATATGGAAAATAATACAATAATTAATAAATAATAATACAAGAATAAATTCTTTTTTGCATACTCACAACTGTAAACCTACTTTTTCCTACCCTGTGGGGTGGAAACAAAGTAGGTTTACAATTGTGAGTAACAACATTCTTTTGAGTTAATAAAGTTGTTATAATATTTATAACCTGCATGTCTTTTTCCATATGAACAACTGTATACCTACTTTTGCCTTTTCCTGTATAGGTTTCAAGTGTACATTTCTGTGATACACGATCTGTATATCACTCATTTTTACTTTCATTCCCACACTGACCTCAGGGACATTATCACCCTTCAACTCTTTTCCATGTCTCAGTTCATATCTCATTAAAAATCAGAAACATAGAAACCTCTAAATAATTATGTTTAAATGGGTTGAGTGTTAATAGGTAAATGTGGTCAAAGGTAAAAATTTCCAGTCATAAAATAAGTGAGTCCTGGGAATATAATATAGAGCATGGTGACTATCCTATATTACATTGTGTATTGGAAAGTTACAAAGACTAAATCTTAAAAGTTCTCATTACAAGAAAAAAAATTTGTAACAATGTGTGATTATTTTGCTTTATATACAAATACCAAATCATTATGCTGTACACCTGAAACTAGTCTATTATGTGTCAATTATATCTCTGAAAAAAAACAAGTAACAAATTGAAGAAGAAAATATATTTCACATTTTATATGGTTAATCTTACTGTGTCACACAAAAAATATTTTTGCTCAAGTGATAAAGGATTTGGTCCTTGACAATAGTAGTCATCCAATAAATTTTGGATTATGATTCTCAAACCGTTGTAATTTTCAATATAATTTAAGTAAAAAGATATGTGTGTGTTAGGTGAGTAAATTCTTCTACCTTAGTGTTCATATATTTTAATTTGTTATAATACCTAATACCTATTATGTATTTAGTTCTTTTACTAAGGATTAGTTTCTCTCTGGAACATAGCAATGGTTCAGTGTAGCTGGTTTTCTGATTCTATGTGTACATTTAGATGTATTTGTTTTGATCTCTTAAATTATGTATATGGCATATGTATCTCAACTTTCACATTTTCAGGCCTGTAAAAATTGGTTGAGTATATCCCCAGAAAAGAAATTCTCATTCTATTTTGTTTACTCATATCTAGGTTGTTTCTTTTCAAGTTGACGGTGAAGAAAATAATTTGGATTCACAAACCAGTGCAACAAATGATGGAGTTTTATCAAAAATGGAAAGCTTACCTAAGACAAATACTGCAAAAACAAAAGGAAAGAATTCCTTCGCACCTAAAGATTTCATGTTTCAGCCACTAGATGGTCTGAAGACCTATCAAGTTACACCTATGACTCCCCGAAGTGCTGATGCTTTCTTAACACCCAGTTACACCTGGACTCCTATAAAAACAGAAGTGTAAGAATATAATATAATATTGAATTCCTTGCTAATATGGATAACAAATGCCTTTCTTTGATATGTCCTGTGCTTTTTAAAGTCATTATTCAGTTAGTAAATGATGTTAATTATAAAACATGAAAACTTGGTCTTCTAAAATATTTTTTTTTTCAGACAGCTACAATAATGTATTGGGCAGCTTTGATATTTCCTGTGTGTTGTTGTTATCATTATTTTTATGGTACAATATGTGGGGGGTTTTCTTTTAATAAGTGACTATTTAATATTTAGAAATAAATTTTTAGAAAAAAATTGCTATAATACGTGGTTTGATTTTTTTGTGTGTTTTTTTTGTTTTTTGTTTTTTTTTGCTGAGTATTAGAAAGACTATCTCTAAAGACAAAAATAAACTACTTGCAAAGTGGAGGGGGTGGGAGAGAATCGGTTAGAATCTTTTCAAAGAAAGGACAAGGTTGTTTTGCAAAGACTGGCTGGTAGTAAATTTACTGAAAACTGCTCCAAGACTAAGTACTTATGTTTTATTAAGAGATCTTCAGAATCTTTGGATCTCATTACAGTTAATAAAGATGGACATTCCCACTGTGATGTTTAAAATTTTTTCCCTATAGAATAGACACGTTTTTAAAAAATAGAAACTCATTTCTGTTTTATCCCAGGTTGTTCAAAAGCAACATAATTTTGAAATCCTTTAAGCAGAGATATGGGGTTCATGTTTCATGAAGTCTACTTTTTCTGTTGTTTTTAGCAGTAAAAGTCAAGATGCAACACAAGAAATTTTGGCACAGAAATGTAAAATCTACTCTGCCAAGACAATACATGAAGATTCAAAATCACAATATCCTCTGGATTCTCTAACAGCTTGGAATAAAGGTATGGTATTTCAATTAAATTTTTACTTGCTTTTCTGGGTTATAATTTATTAGAGAATTGTTTTAGAGCCCTCTTCACCATATAGTTCAAGGATGCGCTCTCAGGGTCAGAAGAGATTAGAAAGCATGTGGAAAAATCTGGGGAGAGGGGCAGGTGGCATGAGCAAGGGGAGAGGAGTAGGCACGAATATACATGTGAAGAGATGAAAATATTCAGAGACACTTGAGAGGTGTGTTGAATGAAATCATTGAAACAAATAAAATTTTGAAATTCAACACAAAAAAATTGAAGGATTTAAAAAAAATTGTTGTGGGGGATGTCATTTTAGGAGTTGTTACTTTGAAAGTTATATGTATGCATCAACTATGTTACCACCCCCAACAAGGTTAGCTCTGGATTCCTGATGTAAATATATGTGCCTGTAAGTTAACAAGAGTGAATGTGTTAATATTCTGAATATTTCCAGAGATAGATAATGCATATGTAGACAAACAGAAACATATTTTTTCTTTTTCTTTATGTATAATAGCATACTATTCTGTTATCAGTTATTTTTCATGTAGGAGATGTTCTATTTTAGTACTTAAGAACTTTCTCATGTTTTGTATGTGTATATTATATTTGCCCAAGTTAGTACCATGGCCATAGGCTGTAGAAATTTGTCGTAGACCTCTAAATGCTCTATGTTCTAAATGTCCCATGGGAGTTTGAAAATAATTTTTGTATTCTGTTAGAAAATTTATTTTTTATATATCTATTAGGTTAAGCTTGTCAGTTGTATATTCAAATCCTCTTTTTTTGTGTATTTTATTATCTGTTAGTTTCTAAAGTTGTGTTAATGGTTCCCCTAATTATTTTGGATCTGTTAATTTCTTCTTGTATTTATAACCGTTTTTGTGGTATATATCTCAAAGCTCTTTTCTTGAAGGAATAAAAATTTATGGCTCACACACAAAAAAAGGAAATTTATATGTAATATTTTCTTTAATCTATAGAAAATGTCTTAAATAAAAATGAAACTACTACTAAAAATTCAAGTGGCCTTCCAATGAATGAAGTCCTGTCACTTGGAATGAATGAAGATCAGACCTCTCAGCCACAGCACAACGTGCCGTATTTCAGGTTTGTCCATTTGTTCCTAGTGTAAGGATTTTGTATTAATGTGTAGACATTTAAAACCTAAATTAAACTATGTTAACCTTAGTATAATCAATGAATTTGGGGGACATTGACTTTGGGTAATTTCAAAAGGTAGAAAAAGGTACAAATGACAAGTCTTTTTCCCAGCTCTGCCTCCCAACCCCATAGTTGGAAGCTTCCATGGAAGCAAGTGTTATTCATTTCTTCTGAATATTTCCAGAGATAGATAATGCATATGTAGACAAACATAAACATATTTTTTCTTTTTCTATATGTACAATAACATACTATTCTGTTTTCATTTACTTTTCATGTAGATGTTCTATTTTAGTACTTCAACAACTTTCTCATGTTTTGTATGTTTTTGTAATGGCCACACAGTATCCAGTTATATGGATGTACGACAATTTACTTAATAGATTGGCCCCTATAGCTGCTTATTTACATTTGGTTCACTCTATTTCCATTACAATCAAGGCTTCAAAGAACAACCTGTATGCTTTTCAGTTTTTTTGTATGCAGATATGTAAAGATCTTAACTAACATTCCCTCCAGCAAGGTATGACAGTTCTGTTTTCTCACCTTTTTTCCTCCCACAAAGAAATCAAGTTAATGTTTACTTTATAAAAGATGGATAGTGGGAGTTGGTAGGAAGCTCTTTGGCCCACTAAATCATGAGATGGGATTATGTTTCTCTAACTGTGAAGTGTGAATTATGTCATCTAAATGCCTTGGAAACAAATCAGAGGGCTGGAATTGGAGAAGAACCCTAACATTCCACATCACATAGGGAGTTTTTACATACTGTTCTCAAGTGAATGCAGCAGGAAAATTCTAATACCCTTTCCAATGTGATAGTAACAATTTTTCTGAGCTTTGTCAATCAGATAGATAGGAAATACTATCTTGCTACTATAGTTTTCATATTCACTTGCTGTATGATGAATGGGTATCTTTTTATATATTTGAGAGCCATTTCAGTTGTGTTTAGAACATGAGGCTTTAGACTGGTGAGGGATTTTAGAGATGACCTAGGGCCTTGTGTTGCTGACCTGACTATAAGCAGTGCCTCCAGACATGGCCACCCACGTAATGTCAAATCTAAGCCAGGTCCCCTTTCTCATTAAGGTGTTCTCTTGCATGCCACTAAATATAAACAGCAAATTTTTTCTTCTAAGAAACAAAGAACTATCATCAGTTTCTCCTTCTAGGATGCTTTTTATAAAGAAACATTACATTTACTTTAGGCCAGGGTTTCTCAGCCTTGGCACTGTTGACATTTTAGACGGGATAATTCTTGTTGGAGTGGGTAGGGGGCAGACCTCCGCACTGTAAGATGCTTTGTGCTATCCCTGGCCAGTAGTGCTCCCCTAGTTCGGGACAATATAAAACGCCTCCAGACGTTGCCAAAGGTGGGCGTCGGGGGGTTTAACTCTAGCTGAAAACCACTTGACTTTGGACAGGCAAGGCCTAATAATTAGGTGTAGAAGGATGGGCATATATAGGATATCCACTTGCATTTTGGGGGTTTTAATAGATCAGACTTGATAAAATAATTAAGCATCAACTCTGGGCAATTAATATTGTATAACTGTCTTAATGCTAATACTTAGATATAAGTGTGAGAAACATTTGTAAAACTGAAATGTACGTCATAATTTTAGAAATATTCTCCAGTCAGAAACTGAGAAATTAACTTCTCACTGCCTCGAGTGGGACAGGAAGCTTGAATTGGACATTCCAGATGATGGTAAGGGAACACTTACATATTTTTTTTACATTTTAGCTTTGTTTATCTTTTCTTAAAAATCTTAATGTAGTTACACTCACCTGAAACTTAAAAATCTAGTGTTTCCCAGCTTTATATTTTGTTACTCAAAATAGCAAGAATTTTTTCATATCTCAATACGTCTTCACTAAAATGACTTAAAAGATGTAAATAATTAGAATACTGACTATCATTCCTGAGAGTTAGACATTTGCCTATTTTATTATTAGCTTTTCTTCATATGACTCTGTGACATCCATATCTGATATTGTTTAATTTTACAAAAATATTTTCTTAATGAAAATTACCTAAATCAACGTGGAACAGTTTTTCTGAAAAGTTCCTTAATCTTACTTATTTGGGGAAGCTGTTTAGAAAAAAATCCAAAAAAAAAGAAAAAATTCATTTGTGTGCTGTCACTGTGAAGCCTTTCTTAGCTACTGATGTGCAATGAGTTTTTTGAGGTTGGTTGGATTCTTATAAAGTACAAGGGTGGGTACAATTCTGTTTGCTATGTAACAGTATTTAGGAGAATAAATATTGCTAATTTTTAGCAGTAATTGAAGCAGAGAGTTAATGCTCAGTATTTATATGACAACATTTTGTAGTAGAAATTTTTGTTTTGCTTGAAGTTAAGAATTTGATATATTTGGGGCGAAGCCATATCAGCAGCGGTTGGCTTGTAATAGAGGTTCTGTTTTGTCCTTTAACTTGTAAAAACCTCTTATTTCCTTTAGCTAAAGATCTTATTCGCACAGCAGTTGGTCAAACAAGACTCCTTATGAAAGAAAGATTCAAGCAGTTTGAAGGACTAGTGGATGATTGTGAATATAAACGGGGTAAAAAGGAGACCACCTGTACAGATCTGGATGGATTTTGGGATATGGTTAGTTTTCAGGTATGTGGTCAAGCATTTGGAATGCACTAACTTTTGAGTCTGGTCTTTTTTTTTTTTTCTTTAAATGGGATAACAGTAGTAAAATGGAGGTAATAGTAGCTACTTACATACCTAAAATGGTAAATGAGGTATTACATAGTACCTTCATAAACTGTAAAGCACTATCTACATTTTATCACTGACGTCCCCTCCTCCCCCATATTGTCAGGATAATTTCTGTGTCGTTGGAAATGGAGGTTATAGTCAACTGACCATACATGTGAGAAAATGAGTAAATCTAGTCTTCAGTAGTTCAGTTCATCTAGCTGTTATTGAGTTCCTATCGTGTGCAAGGTATTGTACTACGAGTTGAAGGCACGTTCTTTGTCCCAGAGTTTTGTAGTTTTATTAGTGAGTCAGACACAATGTACAATTCCAGTCTAACGTAAAAAATGCCATGATACCCCTGGCTGGTGTGGATCAGTGGATTGAGTGCTGGCTTGTGAAAGAAAGGGTTGCCAATTCAATTCCCAGTCAGGGCACATGCCTGGGTTGCAGGCCAGGTTCCCAGTAGCGGGCATATGAGAGGCGAACACACATTGATGTTTCTCTATCTCTCTTTCTCCCTCCCCCTTCTATCTAAAAATAAATAAATAAAATCTTTTTTTTAAAACGCTGTCATAGAGGGAATTACTAGGAAGATCAGGTGTGGAAGAGATGACACTTTATAGTTTTTTGAGCTTATTTCAGAAATAAGTGTATAAAATACTCTTTGAATAACTAGTAGCTAACAATCATTAGTCATAATAATGTATTACTTTATGATCAGTTTTCATAATATATTTACCAATTTTCATAATAATGAGTTGATTCAATAGCAACCTTTAAAAATGACCATTTAATTTTGTTTAGTGTCATTATTTATGGATTTAAAAGTATTTGATGTTTGCATTGTTTACACTTACTATCTTTATTGATGCTCACTTCCCAGTGGGAACTTTTACAAGTTGGTTCAAGAAACTGCCAAATTGTTTTCCAAAGTAATTAAACTATTTTACATTCCCACCAACAAAGTATGAGTGTTCCTATTTCTCCATATCCTTACCAGTACTTGTTATTTTCTGTCTTTTTTAGTATAGCCAGCCTATTGTGTGTAAAGTGTGTGATTGAATTTTGATTTGCATTTCCCTAGTGAGTAATGATGTTAAGCATCTTTTCATGTACTTATTAGCCATTCATATGTCGTCTTTGGTGAAATGTCTGTTGAAACCTTTTGTGCATTTTTAAAATTGGGTTTGTCGTTTTATTATTGAGTTATAAGTGGCTCTTTATATATTCTGGATATAAGTTCTTTATCAGAACTATTATTTGCAAATATATTCTCCCAATCTGTGACTTGTGTTTCAGTTTTCTTAATGGTGTCTTTTGAAATGCAAATGTTTTTATTTTTGATCAAGTTCAACTTATCAGGTTTTTTTCCCTTTTATTGTGATATTGGCATCATAGCTAAGAACTATTTTGGCCTAACCACAGGTCACAAAGATTTCCTCTTATGTTTTCTTCTTAAAATGTTATAGTTTTAGCTCTTACACTTCGGTAGGTCTATAATCCATTTAGAGTTCATTTTTGTCTGTGGTGTAGATGAGAGTCTACATTCATCTTTTTTCTTGTGGATAGCCCATTTTCCCAGAACTTTGTTGAAAAAACTATTCTTATCGCATTACATTGACACTTTTGTTGAAAATGAATGTCATAAGTGTAATCCTGAGTCTTTTTGACATTTACATTTTTAAAAGATTTTATTTATTTATTTTTTAGAGAGAGGGGAAGGGGGGGGAGAAAGAGAGGGAGAGAAACATATGTGTGTGAAATATCAATCCCTAACTGGGGACCTGGCCTGCAACCCAGCCATGTGTCCTGACCAGGATTCCATCTGTTGACCTTTTGTTTTGTAGGACAATGCCCAACCCACAGAGCCATACCAGTCAGGGCTGACATTTACATTTTTTGAGAGATTGTGAGTACCTATGCATATAAATGCATAGTAAGGGGACTCAAAACATGTTCACCAAACTGTTGACAGTGGTTACCACTTTGGGGGAGACGGAAATACGAAAATAATGGGGATCATACATTCCTATCCTGCTAGTATATTATTTGAATCTATTAAAATGAACATGTCATGAAAATGAGAAGACAAACCACAGATTGGGAGAAAATATCTGTGAAAGACACACATTTGATAAAGATGCTGTTCTCCAAGATATCCAAAGACCTCTTAGAACTCAGCAATAAGAAAATAACTTGATTTTAAAACAGGCAAAAACACCTGAACAGTCTCTTGAGCAAAGAAGGTCAGCATATGAAAAGTAAGATGCTCAACATCTTGTGTTATTAGGCAATTGCCAATTATAAGTACAATGAAATACCACTACGTATCTATTAAAATGACACTGATAGCACCAAATACTGGTGAGGATGGGGAGCAATAGGAATTCTCGTTCATTGCTGGTGGAAATACAAAATGGTACAGCCCCTTTGGAAGACAGTTTGGCAGTTTCTTATTAAACTGAACACACTCTTACCATAGGATTCAGCAACAATAACACAACCCAAAAGAGTTGAAAACATATGTTTGCACAAAAACATATACACATCTTTATAACAGCTTTATTCTTAATTGCCAAAACTAGGGAGCAACCCTTATATCCTTCAGTACAAAAGTAAACTGTTTTTAAAAAGACAGAGCTTGTGTTCATGTTGCGTAATATAGAATATCTTCTTCCATTTTAGTGATCAAAAATAATTTAGGAGAGTTACTCATATATGACATCCTTCATGTAGATTTTGGAGGTTTGTAAGACCAAAAATAACAATGAACAATTTTACCATTAAGAATTCTTGATTTGAATACTAAATTGAGAATGGCTTAGTCTAATTTTATTTTTTCTTAGTTTTTTTTTTATTTATTTACTTATTTATTTATTAGAGAGAGGGAAAGAGAGGGAGAAAGAGAGAAAAACGTTGATGTGAGAGAGAATATCGTTCAGTTGCCTCTTGCATATACCTCAACTGGGGATTGAATCTGCAACCTAGGGCCATGCTCTGACCTGGAATCGAACCAGCAATGTTTTGGTTTGTGGGAGGACACCCAACCATCTGAGCCACACTGGTTAGGGTGACTTTGTCTAATTTTATAAGTCACCAGTCCCAGTCACTCTCAGTTTTTTTTGAAGTCTCAGTTCATTAGTTTGTAATATTAATATGGTTAACATTAAACTGATAAACTTGTACTTTATTAACAGATAGAAGATGTAAACCAAAAATTCAACAATCTGACCAAACTTGAGGAATCTGGGTGGCAAAATAATAATAATAATAATACAAGCAAAAAGGTCTTACGGGTAAGTTTTTTATTTTCTATTATAGACTTCTACTTTAGTGATTTTTAAAATTTTTAACCTTAAAAACTTTTAGCTTCAGATGTTCATCATTTTGCAAAATAAGTTCCATATGTTACTTACATTTCTTAATTGTCTTTGAAGAAGGAATAAGGAAATGATCAACACAAAATTCAGAATGGTTGTTTTGGAGGGAGAACAGTAAGGACTCTGATTGAATTGGGGTGCCCTGAGAGCTTCTAAGTTGCTAAGCAGTGGATATGTGCGTATTTGTTTTATTCTTTAAACTATGCTTATATATTTTTTTGTACTACTACTAATAGTAGTAGATAACCTGTATATACTTAGTGTGTACCAAATATTGTTTCTAGTACCTTAAATGTATTAACTCATTTAATCTTCAAAACAATTCTATGAGGTGAGTGATGTTACACATTTCACCACAATGGGGGAGAAATGTATCCCCATTTCACAGTTGAGGAATCTGAGGCCCAGAAAGATTAAATCACTTGTCTAAGGTGGAACAGGGTGTCAGGCCACACTTTATCATTCCAGAATCCATGTTCTTAACCAGTAGGCTATGCCGTCTCTTTTTATAGCTCTTTTGTGTGATATATTTCAAAATGAAAATAATTTTTTAAATAAAAAAGAGGAACAATGGCTCCTTAGAACATCTGCCTTCTTCCATGTACTTGTAAAATTTCCTATTACTTTCTCAGTAAAACTGTCTTTGTTAACACGACAGATTCTATTCTTAATCTATTTGTAGTAAATTTTATTTTTTGTAATGTTTTAACTCAAAGTTTTTGGTTCAAATGGCTATTTCTCAAACCACCTTGGAGCATTGCCAGTTTTTCTTTTAGATTTTAGAAAAATGCCTGTGGTTACAAAATTGGGTTTCTAGGTTGGTTCTTTACTATGCTGTGTCATCTAAATGGAAACTCTGTTTTGAATCTGTTGAGCTGTTAGAGTACTGAAAGAACCTTATAAAAGTGTTGTAGTAATGAAGTCTCATGACAAGGACCCTGGGGATACTGATGAAACTGAACGAATGAACTCCATATCTACTAAACAGTGAAGGGTGCTTGAACCTTTTGAAGCTACTGTGGATATTGAATATTGAATATTGAGTATTGAGCTATGGAAACAGTAATGTCAGTGATGTAGATAATGGCTGTATGAGTGTAGCATTACATCAGAGTCTTGTAATTCTGCCCCTTATCACCAGATGTCTCTCTCCTACTTTATTTTATGGGCCACTGTACTTTGATACCATTCCCTCCTACTTCTTATTCATTGACCTTATATCTCAGCTAGCCTTGTTTTCTCTTTTTCCATAAGTATTTAGACATCTTTATAATCTTATGTATGTTTCCATTAAAGAAAACAAACAACCACCTAAATGTCCACACCTCCCTCTTCTAGGTATCAGTAACCCCTCTTCCCATTTTTCTTCCTGAAAACGTTATCTATACTCTGTCTTTATTTGGATTCCCACTTATTTCTTCAACTCACTGCAATTCAGCTTTACCCCCTCTGTGCCTCTAAGAACACGTAACACCAAGATTCTTGATCCAGTAGTTGCTGAAGTTATTAGACACTTAATTATAAAATAATCCCTCAGCAGTATTAAATACAGCATACTTGCTCTTTCTTAAAATTATATTCTACTGATTTTCTTCCTACCTCTGTGCCCATTCTGCAGTCATGTTTGCAGGTTTGTGCTTTTCCATTTATCCCCTTAAATTTTGTCCTATTCAGAATTCCACCTCAACTCTCTTCTGTCCTTGCATAGTCTTCCTGTGCAACCCTACCCACCCTGTGATGATTCCCAAATCTGTATTTCAGACCACACTTACTAAGTTCTATATACCCTGAGTCAGTATACCTTAAAATCATTATATCTCAAACTGAAATCATCTGCCCACACACAGATGTGGCCCTGACTCAGAGAATGGTATTACCAACCCACCAGCTGTCCAAGATAGAAATCTGGATATGTTCTTCAGTGCTTTCCTTTCTCTCTTTCACTGTCTCCACTCCACACCCATCTAGTACGCTAAGTCCTCGCGATTGGGTCTCTTAAATATCTCTTCACTTTTTTCCATTTCTCCCTCTATTTAACTACTGTCATCTTCTGCCCTGTATCCTTGTAGTAGTCTCCTTTCTCAGTGGCTTGTAACCCACCAAGCTATACCAGAGTGACCTTTCTAAAATACAAGTGCAATAACCTTAATCCCTTGATTAAAAATCATCAGTAATCTCTATTCCTTTGTTTTCTGTATGAATGCGGCTCCATAAAATGGTTACAAGTAAGGGATTTTATAATCTAGCTGTCCCTGATCTCTTGCCAATTCCTCCCTGCTTCTTTAGCTTCTGGTTTTGCGAGCATGCTACCTTCTCTCTCTAACTCTTTCCTCACCCCTTTGTTCAGCCTGGCCGACTGTGATTTCTGCTCCGGTGCGCCTTCCTGTAAGCCCTCTTGATACCTTGAAGACTGGGTTAGGCGTTATCTTTATGTTCCCCTACAGCCCTCTGAATTTGTCTCTGACGTGACTTTGTCCTCCTCAGTGTCCTTATCTAGCTCTTCCACTGTGAAGTTAGGAACTCCCCGAGAACAAGAACTTTGTCCCTTACATTTTGACTCCCAGCATGTTTAGCACATACTAGGGACTTGATAAGCATATGATGAACGTGTGAAATATTTTATGTATGCTTTATTTTTCTTACAAGGTGGTAACGAGTAGTTTTAATAAATGCCATCATTTCTTTTTGCAGAAAAAAGTTGTCTCGGGTATAGCAAGTAAACCAAAACAGGACGATGGTGGAAGAATTGCAGCTAGGAATCGCCTAGCTGCCATAAAAAATGCAATGAGAGAGAGAATTAAGCAGGAAGAACATGCTGAGGCAGCAGCCTCTGTGGTGTCAAAGGAAGTTGATAAAATTGTGTTCGATGCTGGGTTTTTCAGAGTTGAAAGCCCTGTGAAATCATTCTCAGGTTCGTTTTTCTGCTGAGGCCACTTAAGAGAAATATTTCGGCTGGATGGGAGGTTGTATAGGAAGTGAAAAAGTTTTTGCATGAAGGGAATATAAGCTTTCTGTGATTTCTGGAAAGTGGACTATATGCTCCCTCACAAACACATGCAGAGTACCTGTTTTCTAAGTGATTTCGCATCTGTTATCACCACTTAACCCAACAATCCTGTGAAGTAAGTCAGGATCCCAAGGGGTAAGCAACATGATGGGAGCATGAGAAGTTAGGTGAGTTTTGAAGCTGGGTTAGAATTTAAGATGCAAAGGAAACTTAGTCATCAAACTATCACACCTCTCTAGCTGTGCTTAAAAAAGGAAACTTAGGGAGCGTGATTTTGGTTTTAATTTCATTTGTGTTAAAAAGCTTTGACCTTTTGGAGACACTGTAAATTCACTGATTTTCTAATTTTAAAATATTTCAAGAAACAATTCTTATAATTTTCTACCTGTGGGTGTATTTTTCAAAAGCAATTTTTCAGGCACTATCTTCATGAGAGTGAATTTACTAGCCATGGGAGGAAAGGGCGCAGTTGAAGTAATCTGTTCCTTATATCTTGCTAGATACTTCTGTCAGTCCTTTAAGAGCTAGATAGTCATTTTCAAGGAGAAGGAGGCCAAAGCCTCTTGAACTACTCATCAACTGAAGAGCTGTTTTCTCCCTCTTATTTAACTGTGTCCACTAGGAAGTTTTCTGAAAATAAAGCTTAGCTGCTCTCTAGTATTTACATGAAAATGTAAATTTATCACCTCAGTTTAGGAATTGCCTCACTGTTTGCCACTGACTCTCAAGGATCCTAGCAGTTCCCACAGCAGTGAGCCCATCACTCTCTGTTCTCTCACGTACCCAACTCTGCGTGTATAATTAGGGAGATAAAGGTGTATGGTGAAAGTTGATCTTTTTAAAATTGAGTTTAAGTTATAGAGCACTTAGTTATGTGAGGTTTGTTACAAAACAGAAGTCCCTCACGAAGCCCCTCTCATCCCATTGTCACTCCCTAGAGGCAACTACTTTTACTTTTTAAAATTTTTAAGTTACAATTGACATACAATATTATATTAGTTTCAGGTGTACAACACAGTGATCAATAGTTCTTCACACAGTCTTGGAGTGTGAACGTGTTAATGGCCCTCTCTGAACAAGTGTAGGTTTTTTTCTTGAATTTATTCCTTTGATTTACTCACCCTTGTTCCCTCTGATCTTTCTTTCAGAAATACTTATTTTTCTCTTGGTATATAGACTATTTTTATCATTCTTTCCTATACTTATCATTTTCTTCTACTTTCTGGATTTCCTCAACTTCCTGTTAGCTATCATGTTTTTAATCCCCAGTAGTTTCTTCTCATTCTTCAAATGTTTCATTTCATTACAGGCTGTACTTGTTTGATCACTTCACTGCCTTATCTTTCTGATGGCATTAATGATAGTTTTCATGTTTCCTTCCCCCATGTAGTCACTATTTGTTCTAAGATACTTTCATCTGTTTGGTTTTGGTCTCTCTTACATTAGAGGCTTTTCTCAAGTGTCTGGCGATTGGTCGCCGCCTGCTCACGGTAAGAGCGGGGCTCTGCGGGGCCCTGCGGGGCAGTGCAGCGTAGGGTGTTTACTGTGGGTGGTTTAGCTGCACCCTCATGCTGGGAACCTGCACATCACTGTTTATGTCTTTTCTCAGGGGCTAGTTCCCCAGAGAATAATCTTTCAGTCTGTTGCATGGGGGTGAAGGGGTAGGGAATGGGGGTGGGGGTGGGGGGACCTGAGTGTCCCAACAGTCTATTTGTGAATATTCGCTTCATCCCCTTGTTTTCTATCTTGTTTTCTATAGAGTACTGATCTTTCAACCTTACCTGTTACCCCCTAAACCAGAGACCCTCTGTTTCTCTTTTTTGAGGAAAATAAACCTCCAGTTTTATGGTGGTGGGAGGGAGTGGTAGCAGTTGCCCAGCTGTGCAGAACGAGGAAAGAAACCTGGACTTGAATCATCCTTTGTAGTGACTTCAAACCAATCTCCTTGTTTTTAGTTTCATCTTCATCTCTGCTTTCAGAGCCACTTGAAGGCAGCAATTCTTTTGAGGGGCACTATGGTATAAATTGGATTGACTCTCATCTTTCCTGACTGGTTGCTTAGGATTTATTTTCTTGAGTATACTAAGTAAAACTCCACTCACTCATCTATCTTACAGCTTCCAGAATTTTCTGGTTATTGTCTCTTTTTTAGTTTCCTTGGTCTTTGTAGCATTTGGCCTTTTAAAATTATCTCTTATTGCTTATAGCAGTGGGATGTCAAGAGGAAGCAGAGTATAACGTGTGTCTTCAATATTGTCTTTAACTGAAGGTTCTGGGTATTTGACTTTAACAAACATTTTACAGGAGAAAGAGGAGAGTTGGTAGGGGAATCGGAAGAATTTGCACTATCATCCTAGTTATAATGAAAAGTGAATGAAAGAACTTTTGATATTGAGGTGATTTCTCTCATCTCCTAGGACTTTCTATCTCTTCTGAACGTCTTCCTCAGAGACTTCGGACACCTAAGTCTGTCCACACCGCCGTGTCTGACAGCAGGGCTGATTTGGGCCTTCTGAGACAAACGACGCCGCCAGAGGGTCCTGAGCCTCGGGATGCCAGAAGGGAACATGCTGATGAGAAGACTTTGCTTTCCAACATTCCTGAAAGCAGGTATTTCTTTAATGTGTTATTAAGAATTTAATTAGATACTGACATTAAATGCTATTTCAGATTGTTAACCTGTTAAAATATGCAGGTCATATATTTTTAATTCAATTTCACAATGGCCCTGTGATGTACAGACAGTACTTCTATTTTATAAATGAGAAAACTAAGGCTTAGGATTTCAGATTGGTGATGGGCAAAGAATACTGTAGAACTAAGAAGAAAAGAAATCATAGTGTCCTTTGGTGCTACACAGACTGCACCTTTGGTGCTTGACAAGTTAATGTAACTTTACTTCACTTTCATCATCTATAAACAGCAGTGCTGATGCCTCTCTACAGAGTCATTGAGAGGGAGTTGCTTTGTACCAGCCTTTATAGAAAGCACCTTGTGACTGCTGTCTTGACAGGTGGCAGAGCATAAGAGAAGGGCGAGTTAGTGTGCACTTTACAACTATTAGGGGCCAGACATGGTTCTAGGTCCTTAGCATTTCATTTAATCCTCTCGACCCTGGGAGGTACGAGATCCCATTTTTTCAAGTATGAAAACTGGAAAAGTTAGTAATGCACCCAAATTCAACTCCTAAGCAGTGAACCTGGATGCTGCTTGCATTCTTTCTATTGCCTCTGCACAAATGGCATCAAAATTACCTACTGGGTCCTTGGTCATGAACATAAATGTACTGGAAATCTGATAGGAAAAGATACTTTAAAATAAGTAGGAAATAAAATTATAGTTTGCAGTCAAGAGAGGACTATTGGATTTATTATTAATCTAGAGATGGGACAACATTAAGTACTCAGTCATCACAGCAAACAAGGCAATCAAAAATATAAAGAATGCCCTATGAATTGAAGTAGAGGAAACAAATGGAAGTCATTGCTCGTAAACAGTTCATGGAACAAGTTTTAGAATTTTTACTTTTTGGTATAAACCAAAGTATTATTGAGCCTTTGTGGGGACTGAAGTATTTCAGATATTCTAGAAATCTATGGATTATAAAATACCAATTTATCATCATTTCTTAAGTGCAAGTTATTTTACTTGGTTTGTATATCCTGTAGTTTATTATCTTGTATTAAGAAGATGCGTAATTGTATTTAAGTGATATTACAGGTACTCTTTAAAAAATTTTCACTTAATTCCCAAAAATAGTCCTGAAAGAGAGCATCTTACAAATAAACGTCATGCAATAAAGGCAAAGTGAAGCTGAAACCTAGAAAAATTGAGTATATATTTAAAGAAACAAAAAATAAAAACCCACAACTTGCAAGAGGTTGGGACAGATATTTTTAATAAAATACAGGATAAGAACTTTAGGATTATGTGTTATATACATTATAACTAACAAGAAATGTAGCCAACTCCAGCTCTACAATATTTGAGTTACTGTAGTTATTGTTTTACCTTTTCCCCTTCTCCCCCCAGAAGTCAGCTTTCTCCTAACCTTCTTTAATATGTAGTTCTGGGTTTAGCCAAGGTTCAGAGAATTGCTGGTGAACTGACGAGCGTGGAAACAGGCTCATGAGCTTTCTGGGGAAGAATATGTTTGGTTTGTAAGACCACCACCACCCTGTAGTAACTATTGTCCCAAACTGATCTTTTTGGACCAGGCCTGATCTTGGACGAGACTCCGTTTTTGATCATAAAGGATAGTCTCTAACATAAAAGATGGCCATATGATTATCTGAGTACAGTGCTATTTTTTTTTTTCTTTTTTCAGGAACAGCGCAGTAGAAGATGCTCAGTGTCCTAGATCACAAGATCTAATTGAAGTAAACCATGTAAGTCACTCTAGTGTACTAGATACCCAAGCATGTTACCTATTTATGTTATTGTATATAGTAACTCTGTAAACAATCCCCATAATTTCCATTGGAAATCTAAAATCAGTAATATAAAATGATAGTCCTTGTTTCAAAGGCCTTTAGCTTGAGACCATCGTGCCATTTTGTATTTTCCAACTCACATCAAGATTATTTTTTAATTGTTTTATTATAACACAGCCTCATTTATTTATGTATGTAGGTATTATATATCTGGTTGCTTTTGCAATATAATAGAGTTGAGTAGTTGTAGTAGAGACTCCATAGGTCAAAAAGCCTTTAAAAAAATGTACTATCAGACACCTCACAGAAAATGTTTGCCAATCTCTTAAGTGAGTATAGGTATTTGCTGAGAAACTTTCCTTCAGTCATACTATTGCTGTAATATTATCTGACCTAATTATTTAAGAAGCAAGACAGTAGGGTTTACAATGTTCTTTAACCTACATTTAGAATGTCATCCTTCTATTTTTATCATTTTTAATAGCAATAAGACTTTTTCTAATTGTTCCAGTGTTTGGTAAATAAATATAATAATCATTTTTATTTCCAGGATGTAAGTAACATAAACTTTGAGATGGATTGTTCACCCAGTGAAAGAATGAGTTTGCCTCTACCTGCTGATGAAGTGGTTGTAATACATCCTTCAATTACAACGCAGGATGTTTTGATGACCAGTCCTGAAAAAAATATACCACCACAAAATAACATCTCACAGGAAGAAGAGGCTAAAATTTCCCAGTCAGGTGAGGTCCTTTTAGTATATTTAATTGAGGCTTTATTAAATAAAAGAAATTACAGTAATATATAGATTATTGTAAATACCTCTGGGTACAAGTTTCTAAGAATGAAGGTTAAAAATTGGACAGTCACAGTAAATATTTTATGAGAATTAGTTTGTGTTTTAGCACCCCATTCTCCACCCCAAAACCTTTTGAGGTAGTCTTATTAAAAGTTAGCGGCAGATACTAGTCCATGTTGGATGTAAACAGCATTTTACATTACACCTTCACTGTTTGTGAAAACTCAGAATTAGAAAAATTCCCTCAAGTTTTTTCTTTTTCAGTTCTCCTTTCAACACACATATCTCAGACTGTTCTTCAAAATGCCCTATTTTTCCCCCTCATATTTATTTCCACATACTTTGTTGTGATTGCTCTGCATTAGGAATTGGCTTTTTTATTTTTGTTATAATATAATGTCTGATAGTTCCACCTTCTGATTTTGTCTGCTACTCTGTGGTGCTGTTCTGATTGGAGCCTAAGACAAAGTGAACATTATTTTGGCCAGACATTTAATGGACTGTAGCTATGTTCTTCATCTAGCATCTTTTGGGTACCTTTAATATTACAGGCATGATATGTGCTTACAGAAAACTCTTTTTTATACTGAAATTAAAGATAAGAATTTTATTAAGAAATTCAAACACACTTTAAAAAATGTTACAGCATAAAATGACCTCTTCTTTTGTCTTAGCATTTGATAATATGGAAATTTTCATATTTTTTAATGCTTTGTTTATTTCTAACAAAATAAATTTGATTGCAGAATAGTCTTTAAAAAGTTAAAAACATTTCTTTTTTGTTTTTCAGTGTTATTTGATGATAATAATCTTTCTACTGAGTGCCATCTTCTTGATTCAGTAAGTTTTCAACTTAATTTAAAAAATTGCTTTAAATACAAGATTTGTTTTATAAAATAAGTATTACTTTTTAATTTGTGTACAAAGTTTATAATTTATACTTTGTCATTGTTATCTTTACTGTGAAATCTATTCTTTTTTTTATCAAAATGAGAACAAAATTTCATGTTTATATACTTTCAAATGTAATAATTTTTATTTCTAAATTCTGAAGATTTATTTCCCTCTATAATTTATGTATCAAATTTGTTAAGACAAATTGATTGAATACTTGAATATCTAATACTTGGCTTAGATTATGTTAGGAATTTCTAAGTGATGCAAGGAAAATATAGCATAAAGTTCCTGGCCATCTGCAGCATACAGTTGGGAAGATGATGTCTGTTCTACCTTCAGTCATCATTGGTTATTTTCATTCTGTTTCTTTTAGATTACCATATTTATTTGGAGGCTATGTTAATTGGAAGCTCTCTTGGCTTTACGTTTGATGATCTGCTTTTAAGTCTAGTTCAGACATTAGTGTTTTTATGAAGCCTTCCTATAAAAGCTCTCATCTCTCCATGTTAATTTATGTATAAGCACAAGTGCATACAGACACACAGTGCATACAATGCCCACATTTAATCTCTCATTAAGAAAATAATATGAATATATTATATTCTTAACATATAATTTTAGGACTCTATTTACCTTATTAATTGTAAATTCCTCTGTAGGCAGAGCTCTGATTTATATTCACTATGCCATGAATGAAAAAGTACTCTGTTGCCTATTAAGTGTTTACAACATTGGTTTGCAGCCCTACATCCAGGTATTTTTATTTCAGTGATCTGTAGTGGGACCTTCATCAGGTGATTTTAATGTGGAGCCGGGGTCAACAACTCTGGTTTGCCTTGAAATTTTCCAGTGCCCACTGCCAAATGGGTCAGGGACCTTATTGAAACAGAGCTAAGCAACCTACCTAATAAAGAGTTCAAAGCAACTGTCATAAAGATGCTCACCAAACATGGGAGAAGAATCAATGAATTCAGTGAGAACTTCCACAAGGAGATAGAAGGTGCCAAACAGATTTTTAACTGAAATGAAAAATTTCCTAGAAGGGTTCAACAGCACACTGGATAAAAACAAAGCACAAATCAACAAGCCGGAAGATGAAGCAATGGAACACAAACAGACAGAACAGCAAAATGAAAAAGAATTTTTAAAAGTAAAGATACTTTAAATGACCTCTGGGACAACACCAAGCAGAATGTCATTTACATTGTAAGGATCCCAGAAGAAGAAGAGAGGACTAAAAAAATTATTTGAAGAAATAATGGCTGTAAATTTCCCTACCCTGGTGAAGGAAAGATATCTGGGCCCAGAAAGCTCAGAGTTCCAAATAAATGAACCCAAAGAGACCATATCAAAAGACATTATAATTAAAATGACAAACTTTAAGGATAAAGAGAGAATCTTAAAAGCAGCAAGAGAAAAACATCTTATTACATACAAGGGAATTCAGCAGAAACTTTACAAACTAGAGATAAGTGGTGTGACCTGTTCAAAGTGCTGAAAGGAAAAAATTTCCAACCAAGAGTTTTCTACCCAGCAGAGTTATCATTTAGAATTGAAGATGAGATTAAGAGTTTTCCAGATAAATAAAAGGTAAAGGAGTTCATCACCGCTAAACCAGCCTTATGTTCAAGCAAATGTTCAAGGAACTTTTCTAAAATGAAAAGAAAACACTAAATAATAAGAAAACATATGAAAGCAAAAGTTTCGCTGGAAAATGTAAATATACAGTAATGGCAGTTAATCATTTATAAAACAAGTATGAAGTTTAAAAGACGAAAGTAGTAAAATTAACTACAATTACTATAATTAAGGGAAGGAGAAAATAAAAGATATCAAATGTGTTATCAAAAATAAAATCTGTGGGGTGGAGGAAGCAACAATGTAAAGCTTTGGACTGGATTCAAATTTAAGTTGCTATCAACTTAAAAGAGACTATTATATACATACGATGTTATACAATATGTGAACTTCATGGTAACCAGAAAGAAAAAAACTTATAGTAAGCACACAAAAGAAAATGAAAAAGGAATCTAAACATAACACTAAAGAAAGCCATCAAACCACTAGGAAGAGAGAAAGAAAAGAGGAACAGAGAGGAACTACAAAAGCAGCCAGAAAACAATGAACAAAATGGCAATAAGTATGTACTTATCAACAACAAATTTAAATATAAATAGACTAAATTTGCCAACCAAAAGATACAGAGTGGCTGAATGCATTTAAAGAAAAAAAATACAAGATCCTTCTATATGCTGCTTGCAGGAGACTTCTGAAATAAAGACACACAGAAACTGAATGTAAAGGATGGAAAAAGATATTCTGTGCAACTGGAAATGAAAGGAAAGCTGGTGTGGCTATACTTATATCAGAAAAAATAGACTTTAAAACAAAGACTATAATAAAAGACAAGGGCTCTGCATAATCATAAAGGGATAAACTTAGCAAGAAGATATAACACTTATAAATATATTTGCAATATTAGTTGACTTAAAAGGTGAAAATGAAAGCAATAAAATAACTGTAGGGGACATTAATACCCTCTTAGAGTAATGGATAGCTCAGACAGAAAATCATTTAGGAAACATTGGACTACTCTTTTTATTTCCAAGATTTTGTTTATTTATATTTAGAAGGAGGAGAGAGAGGATGAAAGAGAGGGAGAAAAACATTAACATGTGGAAGAAACATCAACTGGTTGCCTCTTGCATGACCCCAGGGGACCTGGCTTGCAACCCAGGCATGTGCCCTGACTGGGAGTCAAACCAGCAACCTTCCAGTTTGTAGGCTGATGTTCAATCCACTGAGCCACACCAGCCAGGGCTAGACTACTCTTTCTGAAAGCAGCCAGAGGTGACCTCTGAAAATGGTTTGCTGTTCACTTGACCCAGAAAACCTCTCAAAATCATGCAAATCAACAGGTTAAAACCTTTGTGTTCACTTTAAGGACACTCATGAAACTGCCCATTAAGGGTATGTGTGTCCAAAAAGCCACCAAAGACTTAAAGGATGTCACTTTACAGAAGCAATGTATGCCAGCTATGGCCATACCACCTTGAACGCGCCTAATCTCATCAGAAGCAATATGTGCCATTCCATTGGGATAATGGTGGAGTTAGTAAGTGAGCCTAGGCCAAACAGTGGGGCTAGACAAACAGGGTCAGTGGCCCAAAAAGAGTGCTGAATTTTTGCTACACAGGCTTAAAAATGCAGAGTGTAATAATGAATTTAAGGGTTTAGATGTAGGTTATCTGGTCATTGAACAAATCCAGGTGAACAGAACACCCAAGATGTGGCACAGAACTTAGAGTTCATGCGTGGGTTAATGAGCTCTCCCTGTCACATTTTGATGATCCTTAGTGAAAGAGAGCGGATTGTTCCTAAACCAGAAGAGGAGGGTTCACAGAAGAAAATCATATCCCAGTAGAAACTGAATAAACAAAACTTAGGGACCCAGAGTAAATTCAGATGAAAAGAAATGCTAATAAAAGTAAAAGAAGAAGAAAAGAAACATCAGGCTTAAATGATACATTAGATCAGATGGGCTTAATAGATACATACAGAATATTCCATCCAAAAATGGCAGAATACACATTCTTCTCAAGTGCACACGGAATAGTCTCCAGGATAGACCACATGTTAGTACACAAATCTTAATAAATTGAAGAAGATTGAAGTCATATCAATTAAAAGAAGAAAACTGGGAAAACCACAAAAACATGAAGATTAAATAATATGCTACTGAACAACCAGTGGGTCACTGAAGAAATGAAGAATACCTAGAGATACATTAGAATAGAATTGCAACATACCAAAGTCTATAGGATGCAGCAAAAGCGGTTCAAAGAGGGACATTAATAACAATATAGACCTACCTCAAGAAATAAAAAATCTTAAAATGGGTCAGGAAATGGCCTTGATTTGCTAAACTTTGACCTCAGAACATAAAAAAATTAAGGCAAGCATAGGGTCAAACAACAACTATTGCCTGGCTTCCTTAAGCCACTAATTCCTTAAGGACCTATGTATACCTTGGCTTTCCTTATCTTTCAAAGCTGCCTTCTTTGCATTCAGGCTTCTGGGCTGCCCTGTATCTCCAGAGCAGAATGAAGTTTGTTACTGTGACCCAGACTCCGTTCTTTCTTGGTCTCACCCTTCTTTAATCGTAGGCTAAGACCTAGAGGGCCAGGGACTTCAGCATAAGACCAATTTATATACATCTGACTTAGTCCTGTTCCCAGATCTGAACTCTGAATAACTTGTTCTTATATGATATTATAAATAAGTGTAGAAATTAATCATATTATTCTGTTTTTGATATATTAGTAATACAATAAAATTGCTTCACAATCATCTTATACATTATCTTGTTGATTAATCTTAGTACCTTATAATTTAGTCTCCTTATGAGTTCTTTTTCACTTCCATAAATATTAGAAATTATATTTTTAAAAATTTTTATAGGTTCATCTGTCTATTTTAGATTGAAATATTACTTACTCTGTAGCATCATTTGAACCCGAAGTAGGATTTGAGGGGGGACAAATAAAAGGGATCCCAGCAGGATCACATTCTAGTAAAAGGCCTATTAGGTGCTGTTGTATGATTAGAGTAGGTTTGTGAAGTCTGCAGATGTGATTTTTATTCATCATGCATATGCTGCTGAAGTACATTTACATGTTGCTAAGCTCCTTTTAGGCATATATTTTGAATATACCTTTTCAGTTAAAAACTATATATGTGAAATTAGATCTGGAAAGTTGTTCAATCATTATGTTACTAATAAGTTGATTGTTATGTGGGGAGATGCTATTGATGTTATAATTTACTCTTAACTTGCAATGTCAAAATCAATTGATGAAACTCTTGATTGTTCCTTAAGTGACTTTCTGAACTTGTTCTCTAGCCAGGCCTCAACTGTAGTAATCCATTCACTCCTGTGGGGAGGAGACGGCGAGAACAGGCCAAACACATTTCCTTTGGAGGTAACCTGATTACCTTTTCACCTCTAAGGCCACTCAGCGGAGAACAACCAGAAGAATTTTGAATTTAAAAATAATTCCAAACATGTTCCTTCATATCATCAATGCTGTGGTATATTCTTAGAATACCGAAAGGATGCAGACTTGGTATTTTTGTTCACTTCTATTCAATCCGTTTATATAGTGTTATGCAATGTTTTAATATTCAGTGTTCATCAAAGTGTGTTTTGGATATGGTGCTGTTTCTCAAGGGAAGTGGGGATATTTTGTACAATAGCCATGCAAAATAAAAGGTATACCGTGCCTCGCCTTTCTTCTTTAAAATGTATACGCTTAAAGGTAACAACACTTACTCAGAGCTAATGAATACCCTTCAGCCTAATCAAAATATAATACTAAACTGACAGAAATGTCGTGTCCTTTCATACTTTATTTTTAATACAAACTTTTCAGTGTGTTGATGTTAAACGGCTTTATGTATTGCATTTTCCAGGGTATACTGAGTTTCTTTAGATGAGCTTTCTGGATGCTGATGTCAGTTTACATGTTGCAATTTCAAATGGTTACATAGGCGCCCATTAAATTCTTGCCTTTTTTATTTTCCCCTTGACATGACTGACAGGTTCTGAAGGAAATGCTTTCTTTGAAGAGAATTACATCAATCATTTAATGTGTTTGAAGTATTTTCTCTTATAAAACACTTACCTATAGGTTTGTAGAAGACGGGGTCATCTGAATAACAGAGCGCCAAGAAGACTCAGAGTAGCTGAAACTTGTAACCAGACCCGGGGCCAGTTGCTTCTGCCTTCAAAGGAGTTGACCCATAAACAGGAACTGTATGGATAAACCCCCCTAAGATTAGGGGTTTTCAAACAAGAAAACACTTGTCCTTTTGTTGTCAGAGGAAAGAGTGTTAGGCTTGTGGGAAGACAGTATTGGTTAAAGCCATGCGAGCAGCTGGGAGGCTCTGTGGGTACCATCTTAGAAGAATGGTCTTTAAATGCCTAATGTCTTACCAAAAGATAAAAATAGCTTTTTTCATTAATGAACAATTCAAGCAAAACATGCAGAACAAAGAAGCATGCATAAAAGGGTGTTCCGGGGCACAGGGCCATGAACATGTATAAGAGGTTGATACAAAGTAACCCAAGACTTAGAATCTATGCAACATAGTAAAATAACATAGATGAGAATAAGACAATGTGAGTAAAGATGATTGTCGGGGGTGAGGGGTAGGTTTAATAAAATGTATTATTGAATCATTTAGAAAGTTTTTGGCTATTACGTAATAGTAAAATTAACTCAAACTGGCTTAGCAATAAGGAAATTTATTATTTCAAAAGTTGTCAGGGTGATTCTAGGCTCTTTACAATCAGCAGCTCAATGAAGGCATCAGATCCAGCATCCTGTTTCTAGTTCATTCTGTCATCCTTGACACTTCTGTGAGGCTGGGTCCTTTTGGGGTCATAATATGGCTGTGGTAATCAGAGCTATGTCCTTCCCTATGGTCTGGTTAGGCTAACTAATACCACATGACCATCTGCAGATCAATAAGAGGCAGCAGGGGATTGACTTAAACTAATGCTTCCCTACCAATTCTGGGATCATACCTGAGTAAAACCGCAATTATTAGGACACTGGGAATGGATTTTGTGTAGGTAGGCCTCAGTGTCCCCTACAGCAAGATAGAGTGTTCTTGGGCCATTGGACTCCAGAATTATGAGGTATTAGGAAAATCTTTAAAGACAATGATACAAAACTGCTTGGGTAGAACAAGACCCTTTCCAAAATCGCAACAAAGGGAATGTTCATTACTTGATGACCTACTGTGTAATAGCCCCTTTGCAAGCAATGTTTATTCAACAATCACAGTAATCCTACAAAGAGATGTATCTGTGCCACCCATTTTACAGACAAAGGAACCAAGGTTCAGGGGTTTAAGTAATTTTGTATAGACCAAGTGTCCTCTTTTCTCCAAAGCTTATGTTCTTCCATTTAATCATAGAACAATCGAGACCAGAATGTTAGGGTGAGGAATTTAGTTTTCAAAATGTGCTGGGATGTGCTGCTCAGATCCCTCGAAAGGACTGCAGAGAGGCTTACTCCTTCAGTCGCTGCAAGCGCAGACAACCCTCAGCTGTCACCCACTACAAGAAGTGCCTCGGGTAAAGAGAGCCACTTCACCCAATTTCACTGTTACCCAGGGGCCCTGTGTTCATTGACTGAAGTCAGCATACAAAGACCTGTCCCCCTCAAGTACTCGAAATGGTCATCCCAGCTTCAGACCCCCTGGAGGGTGGGCTGAGGCATTCATGTTCAACTTCTTCCTCTGCCCCATTGTGTACCTTCTTGTCCCCACAGCTCTTGATTGCAAGAGCATTCCCTGATAGACCTCTTGTATTATCCCTGCTTCCTGGGGAAACCAATTTGAGAAGACGGTAGAATAGAAAAAATAAATATTTTGGTCTTTTAAAAAAGGAAGTGGTGTGACTACATCCTAGTTTTGAAATTTTATTCTTTGGGTTTGCTGATAATAGGAAGGACAGAAAGGCATGGTTAAGAATCTTGAGGATTGGAACTACTAAATTTTTGAAGCTGACTATATATCTAATGGAGAAACTACTCCCCCACCCTCTACAAATCTGGAGGTTTTGTAAAAACCAAGGAATCCTATGGAGAAAGAGGCTCACATTGGTATCCAAAATGGACTTGAAAGCAGTGAAGTCGAGTTCAGAACGAAAATAAGACTTAAAATGACCCAGAAGAAATATACTGGAATGCTAACAGTAATTGCCTATGGTCATATATCATGTATGGGTATGCTCTCTACTTTTCTCATTTCCTGAAAATATGACCATTTTCTTGGAAAATAGGAGAGTGCTTTCCTTGTTTTAACTCAGGAAGAGCAAGGTTAATGTTTGGGTAGTATTTACTCCTATTTCTTTAAAACTATTTTAGTATAGAAAACTATTCTAATATTAATATTGCTACATGTTTCTTTTACCATTGAGTCTACTGTTCATTATCACGAATAAACTGCCCCAATTAAATCACATATAAACAGGTAACTTTTAGAATATTTATTAAATGGATGATTTATAAGAAAGACATTGAATAAAGGTAAAATTTTTCACTTGAAGTAAACGTGAAAGTTTTAAATGCGTAAAGTTTACATTCAATTTTATTTTAAAAAAGATCTGCCCCTTTGGATTATATCATGGAATATGAAGCACTGGTGAGATCGACGTCACCAGAAATGTTCGCTGCGCTGATTTCCTTGAGATTTGTCATCCGGTGATTGTACTGCAACAAGTGAGCATCATTGACCGCAACCTTGAAGTGGTCAGATTCAACCAGTACTTGTATCTGAAATGACACATACACAAAACTGTGAGAAATGCCCATTAATTTCAAAGCCGGTCTGTCCTGAGCTCAGGGTGTCCACATTTCATTTTTATGATCATTTGTATAACGGACTAAAGTCCAGAAAAAGTAACTTTACAGCAAAAAAACCCCAACAAACCCAAAACTCCAGATTATTCAAAGATTTAAACACAACAAAATGACAAAATTTTTAGAAGGTTATATACTAGAAGCCACAAAGGAAAAAATGATGTCTACATAAATAATGTGTCTACATGAGAAGTTTTTATATGGCCTAAACCACCTAAAATTAAAAGTAAAAATAATCACTAAAGTCCTAATAGAGGAGCAAATGTTATGAAGATGGATAACCAGTTTTGGCAAGAGCAGGGAAAACAGCCCTCCCATAGCTAGTGGAGGTGGTAATCCCTACATGCTATTGGAAGTAGCCCTTTGGCAATATCTAAGTTTTAAACGTGTAGTCTTTAAAGTTGTTCTTCTAGAAAGCAAAGATTCATACAAATAGTATAGTATTTAGTAAAATACATAAATAAAATATTTCCAGGGTTTTTTTTTTTTGTAATATTTCCAAATTTTCATCGGCAAGGTATTGGTTAAATTATCACATACCTAAACAACAAAATACTATTAAATAAAAATATTCTGATACTGAAAGATGTCCACCAAATGTAGATTGTGCTCCTTATTTGTCTCTGCCCTTGAGGAGCTTATAATCTAGCTGCTTTATTGCCCACTCTACAGTCAATCCTAACACAGCACTGTGAATGGAATAAATATTGGTGAAGCTGTGCTTAAAAATAAGAAGTACACTGTATGTCATAGAAAATACTGGAAAGATATACCCCAAGTTGCAAACTTTGGGAGGTAAAGAATGGAGGACTTCTTAGTTAATTTAAAAATCTATCCCTGGCTGGTGTGACTCAATGGATTGAGTGCAGGCCTGCAAACCAAAGAGTTGCTGGTTTAAATCCCAGCCAGGGCACATGCCTGAGTTGAGGGCCAGGTCCGCAGTAGGGTGTGTGCAAGAGACAACCACACACTGATGTTTCTCTCCCTTTCTCCCTTCCCCTCTCTAAAAATAAATAAAACTTTAAAGAATATTTAAAAATATACATATTTCCTTTCATAAGCATGTATTTCAGAATTTAAAAAATTTATGCTGTACATCTGAAACTAATATAATATTAAATGTCATCTGTAATTAATTTTTAAATTAATTTTTTTAATTAAAAAAAACTTCAGTTTTGAATGTTAGGCCACGATGGGTTTTTTTTTTAAGGAACTAAGTTTCAGTCCCACTGAGACTGTCTGCCTTTTTTATTAAAGATGCTATTTTCCTCATTTCCAGAAAAGCTTAAACTCAGGGCGGTAACAGGGTGGAGCTGGGGAGCGTGCCACTCCTGGCCATGTCCCAGCCTGCTGATCCTGGTCTCTGGGATAGGGAGGAGCTGGTTCGGTGTCCTTGGACAGCTGACGAAAATCTCATTCCAATGCCCTGGCCAGGGAGCTCAGTTGGTTAGAGCACTGTTCTGATACAGCAAGGCTGTGTGTTCATACAAGAAGCAACCAATGAATGCATAAATAAGTGGAACAACAAATCGATGTATCTTTCTCCCCTGTCTTCCTCTCTCTCTAAAATCAATTTTTAAAAAATAATAAAATTCATCTCAAGTGCATCATGGTTTTAGAGTGATTTCCCTGTGAGCAATAGGCATTATCAATATAGAATAATAGCATTAACTTACTTTGAATGGTTTACCACTTTCAAATGGGAAAACTGGCTGTCTTTCTTCCCGGCCCCAGCTACCATTCATCATTGAATTGCAAACAATGACTCTCTTATTGTCCTCATTGAAGCGTGGGTTAAAGTGGAAGGCGATATCATTCCCTCTCTTGAAATTTAAAACAATTCTGTTTAAACCAAAGACCAGAGTTAGTAAAATGATTCAAGTTGGTGTATTTGTATCAAATAAAGAATATATGATATTCTAAAAGAGAAAATCATTTTATAAAATACAGGAAAATTTTCTAAACAGAAAACAAACCAGAGAATAGGTTCGAACTGTATACTAGGCCAAGTATTCGATGCAGCACTGGAGTATCTAAAAGCAAGCGAGGCAATATGCGCTTGAATTGTTTTGCCTCATTGTCTTTAGCTACATTGTTCTCTGCAACTCCCTCTTTACACCCCGCCACCCCCTACTCTCATGAAAACCCTTCAAGGTTTCCTTATAGAGGTTTTTTAAATTTTATTTTTTTATTGTTTATGCTATTACAGTTGTTTCCTTTTTTTCTCCCTTTTCCCACGTTCACCTAGCCCCACCCTCTCCCCTCCCTCAGTCATCCCCATATTGCTGTCCTTGCCCACGGATCACACACAAGTGTTCTTTGACTAATCCCTCCACCATCTTTCATCCAGTAACCCCCTCCCCTCTGGCGGCTGTCAGTCTGTTCCACGTGTCTAATGTTTCTGTTTCCACTTTCCTCATAGAGGTTTGAGGCCACTTTGAGGGCATTGCATATGACAATAGTTACCTCCTTCCTGCCCTGCCAGGTTGCTTTTAATATCTATTGATGGCAAGCCAGTCACATAAATGGGAGATCAATCCCGGCTTCCTCCTGATAACTAAGAACATACTCTGAGATTACACAGTTAATGTTCGGTATCTGGTTGCTAAGTTCTAAAATCATGACAATAAATGTGTTGAACTTTCCATGATGTGAAGTGCAACTTCCTGACCCCATTCCTTCTCCTTGGATGTTAATGCAAACACAAGTCCACTGACCGTTAAAACTACCAGCTGGATCCCCCAATGTCTCAAAGTGCGCTCCATAGAGCTCTCACATCGGAATCCGCTGGTGCTCTCGTTTTAAAGCAAAATCTGCACTCCTGACCTACTAACAATAATTCCCTGGGAATTTGTTGGTAACCTGCCCAACCACAGAAGTATTCACAGGGAAAGGACCAAAATAGACAAATAGCAATAGAAGTTGTATTTTGACTAAATATCCAATGGTTGTATTCCCTCTTCAGGGAAAAGGAAGATATTGTCATTTCTCCAACCTTAAGCATTCTTTTTTCCTCCTAATTCCTTACATAGAATTTGTAGGACCAAGCAACATTTCTTTCAGTTTACTAGCACCTTAACCATTTCAACCAAAATTAGTTCTGATTTGCCACAGTGTCGATCTACATCTCTAGTGTAATTGGAGCTGAAGTTTCCAGTTCAATATCCATGAATAAAGGCAAAGATACCAGCGTGGTTCTGAGGAATAAGGGTTGTAGGAGGAGAGCACGCATTAACAAATTGTGAGTGCTGCATGCACGCAATAAGGTGTACTGAGTTCTATGTTGTGTTGGGAGGAAAGGAGGATACGAACATAAGCAGAGAATATATACGTTTTGCAGTTTGCTCTGAGACAAGCTTTATTGTTCAGGGAAGTATTGTGTTTAGAGAAGCTATATAAGCTCTGTGGAAAGGAGTTGCCTTAGGGTGGTGACTATGGAGTAGACCCAGAGGCTGTCTAGAGGCTGGCATGAATAGGCTATTTAAATGTAAAATGATCAGATCAGAAGCCAATCTGTCTCCTGGTAACAGAGGAAGTGGCTCCTGTTGATTCACCAGGAGCCAGGTGACAGGCATTCAAAGAGGCTGTTTGTGTGTCTTTTATATACTGCCTATAAAAACCAGAGGTACACTAATTAATGGCTGCAGGAGCTTTGGTGGCACCACTAACCTCAGGGACAGGCATACTGGATGGCCTCAGGATATTCCCTAGCCTGCTTGTATTATAAACAAGTATTATACAGCCCGTGGTGACAACCAGAGCCAAGTGTCCCAGGGCAGCCGGAAATCAGCATGTATTTTTCCTGAAGGAGCTCAAAGTCTTACCCCATGCTAGCTCACCTCAATCAAACCAGTTCCCATGGGGATGGTTGACTTATTCTGATGAAGTCTTCAAATTGTACAATCTTTCTGAACCTTTTCAATAAATAATAACTACTCAGAAGACTTGGGTTCCCCATCCTGCCACTTATC
Source organism: Pteronotus mesoamericanus (assembly GCF_021234165.1). Classification (NCBI taxonomy): domain Eukaryota; kingdom Metazoa; phylum Chordata; class Mammalia; order Chiroptera; family Mormoopidae; genus Pteronotus; species Pteronotus mesoamericanus. Next base: position 32,083,620 of record NW_026555078.1, read on the forward strand.
ATCTGTAGACAAGGCCAGCATCGTGGGAACCTGACTCTGCAGTTGCACCCAATGCAGTCAGGCAGGGCAGCCCAGCTCGAGAGCTCTGAGGCTGCGCTGTGCCCTGCTCAGCTGCAGGGAGACTTGTTTGAGGACACATGGGATCACATTCCAGCTCTCAGATCAACTCACCACTGTGTCCAGTGGGAGCTTTTGGTTTCGGATCCTCATTTCTGATGGGCATCTAAGCGAAAGTGCATGCTTGGTTTTTCAGACGCTATATGGTTCGGAGGTGGAGGGATGTCAAAGCGTGACATTACAAAGGCTCTACTTTCCTTTAAAGCTAAGGTTTTCACTGCCAGGAAGGACCATCAGAATAGGTTTTTCTGCTCTTCCTCTTTGTCCTCACAACACAGAACTCTGGTTTTTTTGTTTTTGGGGGGTTTTTTTAGGTTCTGGGAGAAAAACAAGATTGGGCAAAGGAAACCTTGTGCCCTGGTTGGGAACACGTATTGATTTATGGAATAATCCCATACTATGGTAGAGCCAAGCCATTAAATGTGTAGTCTTAAAAATTCTATTAAACTTCAAAATAAATCAGCGGTTATTCAAAAATCAATCAACAAATATATTAGACTTTCAAATTTTGCTCTATACCCGTTTGCCTTGGACTTCACTGTGCCCGTAATTGTTATCAGCATGCGAGGCATGACTCCTCCAGGGAAAGCCAGGTCGTGAGGCACAGTCTGAGGATGAAAAAAATATGTATCAATAGTCAAGTTTTCTTGGAGAAAGAAAAATATGTTGCTGAAATTAAATCCCTATTAATATGTGTGAATAACACATAACCCTAATTTAAGCCATCTGTCCAGACTCTCTGGCCACCGTGCCCAGGGTCCAAAGAGATAAGGTTCCCTACATGCACAACTAATAATCGAGACTAAATCCATTAATCAATTAGTGCCAAAGGCAGAACACAGTCCTTTTTGGAGCATGGTAGCTCTTATTACTACGTACATCCCAATCTATAATTCATTCACTTAGACTATGTTTTGATAGGGCTTAAGCTAGACCTTACAATCAGCATTAACATTTTCGTACCACTCTTAAGGCCCTTGTCACATAACATACTTCATCATGTCACATTCTTGGGCTTCTGCGTTCTCATATGTTCTACTCACAGCACCAGCAGAGTACTTAGTATGGGGCAGATACTCAGTATGTGAAATGAACACCTTCCAGTTAATACATTTCCTAGTTCATTCATCAAAAATTTATGCTCAAGGTACTGTAAATATTCTCAAAGCTCTATCACTGACCTCTTCTTTTTTCCCTCTATAATTTCCCCCGGGTTCAACTATCCTCCAAGTCTTTTATCTCTAGCCCTGATCTGTACTAGTCCCATTCTTCCTCCTTCTGGATTTGCTCTATGCTGCAAATTCAAGAGGTATGAACGGGAACTGTTCCTCCTGGCCCCTCCCCCATCTGTCCCCTTCCTGAGTTCCGGGTTTTGGCTGACCTTTGGCTGGTGCCCTAGTTGTCCTGCCTTGAAAAGCCAGTCATCTCTGACTCCTAACACTTAACCAGCAGGTTCTAGGGTTCTTCCTCTGCGATCTCTCTCCTGCCTGCCTCCGCGTCCCCCTCTATCTGCAGTGGACTAATTGTCCATGGTCTAGGCCCTGCCCGATGCGGCCCACACTCCAAACACATTCTCTGCACTTTCTTCTAAGCTGACCTAGATGCAGATCAGATGCTACCTGTGCCATCTTCTGCATAGTCCTGAACGGGTCTGATCCCAAGCTGTTGCTGAATTCTTTCCTCATAGCTGCACGTTTCTCAGCTAGACTCTAAGTCCAGAAGGAAAGGATCTGTGTCTGAGATGTGTGTGAGTCCTACATAGTTAAGGTTCTGCACTTAGAATTTATTTACTAAAATGTGTTTTAATATAAATGAAAATTCAATCCTTAGATTACAAAATTATCATTATAAGTTTTTCAGAACTAGGTTACCTTGGTTTCCCCGCATGTTCTCTCTATAATCATGGGCAAGATGTATAATTCTTTGTTTGCCCCATTTCCTCATGTGTAAAATGGGGATAATAACAGTATCTTACAGAGTGGTTATGGAGTCAAATGAGATCATCCATACAGAAGCACACCACTGGCGCATTTACTCAGTGTTTATTAATAATAATAACAAAAACTTCCCCTCACTACTATGCTCTTGATTTATAGTACGGCTGCTTTACAGATGGTTTCAAAAGATACATTAGCTTATCTTTATACCAACACTACACATGCTAAGCTCAATGACTATTTTTTCTATTGGACCAACACCCACCATGTCTGGTCTTTGAAAAGTGGCTCTAAGCAGTAAGTTTAAAGGTTCAGGTGTACCTGAAACCCTTTACAGGTCAATGCCCAGAATAAGCTCCCAGCCAGAATACTGTAAAATGATGGCTCTACAGCCCCAGGTAATTGCTGTGTTCTTCCTTAGCTCTGTTCTGGGCACAATCAAGTACATGAAATGACTAATGCCATCTTACCAGTGGTCCCGTGGGGACACCAGTGGGGCCGGCACCAGGGTAGGCCCCGGGCCCACCTGGTTGTCCGGGGTAGGCTCCTGGTGCATTTGGCCCGGGATAAGCAGGTGTTGTAAAACCAGGGTAGGCGCCGGGAGGTGCCTGTCCGGGGTAGGCGCTGGGTGGTGCCTGTCCAGGGTAGGCACTGGGTGGTGCCTGTCCGGGGTAGGCGCTGGGTGGTGCCTGTCCGGGGTAGGCCCCAGGATAGGAAGCTCCTGGGTAGCCCCCCCCGCCAGCAGGCTGGTTTCCCCATGCACCAGGCCATCCTTGAGGGTTTGGGTTCCCAGAAGCAGGGAGGGCATCATTAAGCTGGAAAGAAAGATATAAACAATTACTGGATGAAAAACAGTCACAAGAATGGAACTTTCCAGAAAAGGAATATGAGACCTATGAAGTGGAGGGATATGGGGAAGGTATGAAATTCATATCAATCAAAACTTTTCCACCTATTAAATAGTTTTGAGTCCCAAAGACTGAAATTAGGCTTTGGGATTATATATGTTTTATCAGGATGTCTCCCACCATCTCATATTGAGGAAGGTTGCATTTTCATAATTTGCTAAAATCAGAGCTATCCATCCTCTATGTAAAAGCACATACCTTCTAACCGACCTGAGAAAAACAATGACAAAAATCAGGAGGCTCAGGTTTCCCATTGCTCAGCTTATTTCTCAGCTCCTGACCCACAGAATCTACCCGCTTCTGTCCCAGGCCTTTTGATAAAGGGGTCACTCTTAGTGAGTCCCAGGCCTCTCTCTACCTGGCTTTCTTCCCAAGTCTATTGCTGGAAAACCAAGACTCCGGCCCACAAGCCCTCATTGGACAGGTGAGGCCAGAGGAGGGCACGTGTTGTAAGAGTTAGAAGAGAAAGTCTGGTGGTAAGAACAAAACTCTCCACCTACATGAATTTAAAATGTAAGAAAACAGACATAAAACACTTACTGAAAAGTTGTCCGCCATTTTCCTGAGAGGAGAAAAAAAAGACAATAGGTTATGATTTAATCTGAAAAGATTTCACAAGTTTCCATTTAAATTTAACATCACAAATAGTTTGCTCTGTAGTTCCAGTCAATTTATAGGCATTCTTCTAGTACAAGCCAATCTGTTTCCAAAATATGTTCAAATCAATAGCATGGAACCACAAAAAAATCTCATCGAAGCGGGGAGATGCACTCCAGCCAGATTACCAAACCCTATTTAACCCATAACATGAAACTCTAATACACGAGCTCTGCGTTCTGAATCCTGGGAATAAGAGACCATACAATGCAGGAGAGAGAAGACCGAAGAAGAAAACATTCTGAGCCTATTAGTGGGTAACAAATGAACACAGTCCTGGTCCACCTGCGTCGGCCTTCACCTCCCTCGGCCTTCACCTCCCTTCCTGTGCTCTTTCCCCACCACATCTTACAAAGGGTTCTGCACATTAATGTCACTCGGCACTCCTCCCCTGACCCCATTCTCACTGACACCCCAAGGCCTCCTCTGGGTTTTAGAGGGAAAGCAGAGTTTATTGATTCCCACTGAGATCTGAAGGACTATTCTGTATGCCTTCATTTACACCCGCGCATGCCCGCTCTGCACAGGCACAGTGCAGGCTCATTTCTGGGTGTGAAGGTGGATAGTCCAAGATCTGCACGGCCGAGGAGTCTGCAGCCAGCTGCGAGCCAGACTGTGTGCTGTGGACGTCACAACCAGAGCAATTACTTCTAAGGGAGGAGGGTGTGATTTAAGCCACTAAGCCTTGAAGGAGAGGTGAGATCGGGATGTGGAGCAGTGAAGAAGAAAGACAAGCACAAAATGCTTGCTTTTTAAAAAAATACTTGTTATTCCAAATGAAATCTTTGGCAGTATAACAAAACAAAGTTGAAAAAAAAAGGCAATGTGGAGGAAAATATTTCGGGGTGAGGCAAAGAGGGATTGCCTTGTCAAAAGCTGCCTCAAAGGATGGCCTGGAGACACCATTCCTGACTCCTCCTGCCCCTCCCCCCAGCAGCCCAGGGTGTTCCAGAGCTCCTCCCACAGCGGGTAACTCCCGTGGGGAGGTGGGGGGCAGCTTCAGGCTGCTGAGGGCCGGTCCAGTTTGCTCAGCCCGGGATTACCTGTGTTATGGCTGGAATTACCTGGACCTTAAACTATCAGAATCTCGTTTTCCTAGAGTTGCCCACGTGTGATACATTTACTCTGCTATTTTAAGAAATGACATTGCCCCAAGAGATCCAACCAATGGTGACTACTTGATAGGTCCTCAATATGTCAAATACTAGATTTTTTGGTAAAAGCTCAAACAGAGCTCCTCCTAGAACTTCCTGTGCGCTTCATTCACATACATCAGATCGTTTATTTTTTTTGTACGTCTCTTTTAATCTGGGCATATTCTCAAACATATTTGGAAACCGGTTATCACCATGTCCATCTTCCAAGGTGGGAAACTGCGGGCAATTGGGGAAGTCACAGCGACTCTCCCAGGGTTTATAGTCGCTGTATTTCCTACAGTAGTTGATCTTTTAAAGCAAAAGTTGGGTGCTCTTCTGCCTGTGCTTCCTTCTCCAAAAGGCTGACACTGCCTGGAAGACTGTGCTGCTCCCACAGGAGGATCTTGAGAGAAGACTTGTTACAGAAAAGGAAAAGAAAGGACACGTCTTAAGTCAAGAAAATAAAGCCTCTCTCATTCTAAATACTAGTAGAAAACAATCTCGAACTTCATGGTGGACAGAGAGCTTGGTTCCTTTGATTACATACTCTCCTTCCACCGCTGGGCAGCATACCAAAGACCCAGAAGTAAATGTATATGTGTTCTCACTTCTTTTGAATATTCTCATTGTGTAGGGGTTTATTCCCAACCTCAGCACCGTTGATATTTCAGGCCGGATACTTAGTTTTGGGGGGCTATCCTGTGCATTGTAGGATGTTTAGCAGCATCCCTGGCTTCAAAGCACAGTCAGTAGCACCTCCCCCTCCACCATCAATTGTGGCAACCAAAAGCATCTTCAGACATTGCCAAATATCATTAAGGGAAGTGGGGAAAAGGCAAAATCTGCCTGGTTGAGAACCACTGGTCTAGGCTAATTAGCATGTGTACCCTTACATGCAGGTACATACACACGTCAGCAAAAAACAAAGATAGTTTCAATTCTTAAAACTGGCTAAATCTGTGCCATTGGCTTCATAAAGTGTTTATTATCATAACTCCAATCAAACTAAGATGGCTGATTACAACCAGAAACTCACATAAAGACGGCATTTCCAAAATTTAACAGTCATTCTTTTCAACATCTCTGCTCAAGCACATTCCATTTCTTTTCCAACACAACCAAAACAGTTTGAGAAACAGCAGATTTCACTTTATTTCCATTGTGCTTCACATAATGGCTTGGATGACTGTTTCGATTGTGTTGTGACACATTAAACAAGCCCATCAGAAATAATTACACCCTGCATTTGTGCGGTGCTTTGCAGTTTACAAAGCACTTTCACATGCCTTACCTATTCTGACTCTGATAGTAATCTTGTGAGGTTGACAGGGAAAAGTTAATCTTCCCACGTTAGAGGAGAGGAAACTGAGGCTCAGAGAGGTAATATGGTGACCCAAAGCCATTCTGTCATTAGCAGGCCAAGGACCAGGGTCCAAGCAACCTGACTCCAAATTCAGGCTCAATTTACACTAATATAGAACCTCACATTTTGAAATTTTAAAGTATAGTTCTTTGAAAGTGTTAATTACCTCATTTAGAAATGATCTAGCTTATTCATTTGGAACTACATAACATGCTGAAATTGTAAACAAATTTGAAAAGGATCATGTTTTTGTTAGAAAACTAGCTGGGTGGCTCAGTGGGCAGTGATATTGAACACAAGAATGTCATTTTGCACAGTCACTTGGCTAATTATAAACACATTTAAATGAATAATGTATACATTTCCAAATATTGGGTGTGCACTCTTTTAATTTTGTCAACTCCTAACCATCAGATCTCTTTTTTGAAAAGGGTTATAACTAATGCTCTTTTGAAATCAAGGTTAGCAACCTTAGAACTTAAAAAAAACACACACACACAAAAATAAAGATAACAACAAAAAACATCTATTTAGATAAATATCTTCCTTACTTGCCTGGAAAATATATTTATTTATCTTTTTTTCAAGATGACAGTTTACATAGAGAGAGACAATCAGATGTTAAAAAAGCCTTCTCACTCTACAGAATCTATACATATGCAAACTGTATTCTGGCATTCCAGAATCAGAAAAATTACATTAAAGACAAACAGAAAGATACAGGAAATACTACCTGGCTCTTCATTTTTGGAAAAAACCTACAGGAAGTAGTTCAGTTTACTTTGGGATAAGGAATTTAAACATGAGTCTGAAGGTTGGCCATTTTAATCATTCGTTAATTGTAGCTTTACCTGTTAATAAAGAGCCTTATTTTACACTACTATGTTATTCTAGGCTCACCCAGTGATTAATCCAGTTGCTGGGGTTCCCAGGAGCATCTCTGAAATTTCTGTGCACAAAGGTCTCAGACCTTTACACAAGGCATAAGGGAAGTAGATCATGAAGTGTTTCCACAGAACCCCAAGGCCCTGCCCACACTCCTCTTCCAAGAACACAGGCGAGGCAGTCTGCTTCCTGCCCTTGCTAAGCACGGAGAAGGACTTGAGGAAAGTCCACTTTCCAAAGCCAAATTCAGTGAGAATGAGTTGGAATAAAGGAAACTGGTTCGTTCATAGGATTTCTTTCTCATCATAGTTCCTCTCCATCAAGGAAGGTTAAGTTACTTTGTGCCTCTCAGTTACTGATTTTTTTTGCCCCTATGGAAAAGCTGAACATCCGTCAAGAGAGAACACACGATACTTGGCAGCAAATTATAAGCCTACAGCAAGCACTATCCCGGCAGGCTTACCACTCAGCATTTAATGAGAAGAGCTGGTTCCCACACCAGGCAGAATGCTACCTAGCTGTCCTCAGTAGGAGTCTGTGTTCCAAACAGTCACAGGAGAGGCTATGTTTTAGATCAGTGACCATGAATCTCACAAACATTCAATGACCATCATCAAATTTCTCCCCAGAATATGGAGTAAGTGCTGATTCTGGGTGTAACCCCCTCCCCAAACATTATGAATTTAAAAAGCAGCCTCCCAAAGATCAAGGATGAAGCCCCACCATCAAAGGCATGAGAAACTCTAGGGAATCAAAGTCAACTCCTGAAAAGGAGACCATTGTGGAAAAACACATTTTTATTACTAAATTTAACTTCTATGGAAACAGAATTTTCTAGTATTGAAAGAAAAATGTCATAACCTTGAGGCAAATGAGTCAGAATTTTGGAAGGTGATGAAAATGTTTTCTTATGCTCTGTGCCCAAGTGGTCAGTTTTTATTGCTATCATTTTTTAATTTTTTCAGAATTCACTGAGCCTTCTTTCCATTTCTTTTCCAGAATACTGGAAAAAGTCTGGGCAGCTGGGGTGCGACGGTCCTCATTGTCCAGCAACCCAACTCCCAAGAGTCACTTTACAAATATTCCACAGTATCTGGAACAGGAATGACTGACTTTAAGAGGCCAGCCTGAAACCTAACTCACAGCCTCAACCCGTGTGTCCCTGACTCCCTGGTACTGAGCTTCTAATCCTTAGAGTGGATGCATTTCAGTGTTTTTATTTGCATAGCTAAGAATTCAGCATAAACCTCAAACGTATTTTCAATACACACACACACACACCCCAACTGCAACTAGGGTTCTACATACCCGGACCAACATTTTGCCACCCCCACCCCCACCTTCCATCCTCAGCACAGATCTGAGATCGTTAATGTTCAAATTAGCCAATCTGACTAGGGATGGGTCGCTGATTTGCAAAAGCTGAGGGTTTTCGGTCTTTGCCAAGCCGGGCACATGACCACTCTGGCCTTGGGACAGGACCATTTTCTGTGGAATCAGCATCCGGATAGCAGCTGTACCCCGGACGCTGCTGGGGTTGATGGAAGAACTCAGTTACATCCCACAGGAAGATCAAGTGGCTAGGGAGCCAAGCCCTGGGTCCCAGGTGCCACCCTAGAGAGTCCCTGGGCAGTACACCTGTGTGCTGGAGTAGGGGGCCTGGTCCCTGATACCAATCTTGAGCGCGTCCCTCCACCACCCCTCGCAGGCAAATCCGGCTGAAGTCAAGGTGGCCCAGAGGCGGGAGGGAGGGACGCACGGCTCAGCCTCCCAGTCGCTGCAGAGGGTGCCCTGTGTCCACGCCCGGCGTCTGCGGACACACCCGTCCGCCCGGAGGAGACAGGTGTACGTGAGCCTTAGTGAGAGGTTGCTGACTCCCCTGCGTCCGATCTCTCGAGGCGTCAAAGACTACAGACGCCTGTCCAGTCGGTACCCACCGCTCCCCTCGGGGCTCTCCAGCTGTCCGGGCCTGCCGCCCGCAGCCCAGGGCCCCGGGGAGCCAAGCCGCCTCCCCAGGTACCCACCTGAGCCCTCCGAAGGGGTCTGCGCACCCAGCGGTGTGCGAGCGCCCTCGCCCCTGCCGGACCCAGGCCACCAGCAGGCCGGGTCCCCCATCCCCTCGTCCCGGGAGCCTGAGACACTCACCTTACGCCTCGGCACTCGCTCTCTCGCTCAGGGTGTGGCTCCTGGCGAGGTCGTTTTGTCCCTGATGGGGCGGCAGACCGGCTCCTCAAATACGCCCAGCCAGGCCCGCCGCGCCCCGCCGCGCCCCGCCCCGCCCCGCCCCTGGCAGGGCGGGGCCGCCATCCCTGCCCACCCGGCTTCTCGCCTTGGAACAGGCTGGGCGAGTTCCGGAACCCTAAGGGAGCAAAGGGCACCCTCCGGACCCGGGACAGACGGGTGGGACCCTGAAGGGCGGCCCCTCCCGCAGCCCCTGGTGCCTGGAGGGCGGCCACGTTAGCCGTCCTCACGTAGCCGAGGCGGAGAGGAGAGCCTGCGAAGCCAGCAGCGTGTGCTTCTTTAGGGAGTGTTGCTTGGCGGCTCGCTTGCTTGCTTTAACGGCGCTTACTTTCTGCCTGAGTTGCAGGCACTCTCATCCCTTCTGCTTTGCTTAACCCTTCTCTCGGCATCAAAGCCTTACCAAGGAGTGCACAGTGGCGTACGGGAAGGGGCCCTGTCCAGTTTTCGGAGACGCCGGATGAGTGGCCCCCGCGTTCTTGGCTTCCTGAACTGTGATGTGGGTGCGCACACACCTCGCAGACTGAGAGCTGAATTGTTTTGCTGTTTGCTTCGCCTGCATCCTCAGCATCTACTGAGTGTGGTGTGCAGTAGATTCTCAGAAAATACTTGCTTCATGAACGAAAGACTGAAATAACGAGTCAACTCCCAGGAAATCTGTCTGTTTTCCTAAAGACTGGGGGGAGAGTCCTGATGAAGGAGGGAACAGTTAAATACAGAAGTACTTTTGGTAAAAGCAGGAATAGGACACAGCTACCTCTCTGGGAAAGATTGTTACAACAAATATCGATGCTGCCAAGAAAGATTGTGTTTGGTATTTGGAATCATTTAACTCGGTAATAGCTGAGTGAAATGATTAAGAATGTCCAAGATGGATTTTTTTTAAAAGTTCAGAGAATTAACTTGAAATGAATGAAAGACTTTAATGTGAGACCTGAAAACATAAAATACTTAGAAGAAAACAGGGAAAAATCTCATCCCTAGCTCAGAATATCTTATATACCTCAATCTCCCTTCTATTTCTGAATCTCTCTTACTTGTGGGGTCTCTGACTCTTCCCACACATATGTAGACATATGTATACAGGGTTCCCATACATATGTGTGTATTAAATTTGATTATTTTCTCTTGCTAATCTGCCTCATGTCTATTCCATTATCAGGCCAGCCAAAGGAACCTTGAGGGTATAGGAAATTTTGTTCCTCCCCCACAACCGCAAGAGAAGCAATAAAAATTTTTTAAAAAAAGGCAACCTACAGAATGGGAAATAATATTTGCAAACCATATATCTGTAAGAGGTCAATCTTCCAATTAAAAAGAAAACCAATTTAAAAACACCAATTTAAAAATGGGCAAAGGACCTGAATAGGCATTTTCCCAAAGAAGGCAAGCAAACTGCAAACATTTACATGAAAAGATGCTCAACATCACTAGTTGGTTAGGGAAATGTAAATCACCTACACCTGTTAGGATGGCGATCACCAAAAAGACAAAACATAAGCCATGGTGGTGAAGATGTGGAGAAAAGGAAACCCTATACCCTGTTGGTGGGAATGTAAATTGGTTCAGCCATTATGGAAAACAGTATGGTGGTTCCTCAAAAAGTGAAAAATAGAACTATTACATGATCCAGCAGTCCCACTTCTGGGTTTATATTCAAAGGAAATTGAATCACTATTGTGAAGAGATATCTGCCATGCTCATTGCAGCATCATCCACAACAGCCAAGACATGGAAGCAACCTAAGTGTCTGCTGATGGATGAATGGATAAAGAAAATGTCCTACACACACACACACACACACACACACACACGCACGCACGCACATGCGCGCGCGCGCGCACACACACACACACACTGGAATGTAGATCTTAAATGTTCTCACCACAAAAAGTAATTATATAAAGTGATGGATGTATTAACTAAGTTTACTGTGGTAATAATTTCACTATCTATGTAAAACAAAAAATAAAATTCGATTATGATAATAGCTAATATTCACTGAGCACTTATGTGTTTTCTACTATGCCTAGTGGTTTACATATATGTGGACAGGTATTTTTACCCCCATTTTATTTTTTAAATTTTATTTATTTACTTTTAGAGAAAGGTGAAGGTGAGGGGAAAGAGACGGGGAGAAACATCAATGTGCAAGAGAAACATCAAGTGTTTTGCACTCCCCAACTGGCAACACGTGCTCTGATTGGGAATTGAACTGCCAACCTTTCATTTTGTGGGATGCCACCCAACCCACTGAGAAAAACCAGTCAGGTCTATCCCCACTTTAAAGATGAGAAAACGGAGGCACAGAGAATTAGATATGACGAGATCAAAACATAAATCAAATTGAAAGTACATCAGGGTCTGATAAATCAATGTTTGAAAATGGGATATTTGCTATTCAACAGGTTGAGGCAAAAAACAAAACGAAAAGGGAGGGAGGGAGGAAGGAAGGAAGGGAGGAAGAAAGGAAGGAAGAAGAGAAGGGAAAAGAAAGAAAGAAAATGCCACCAACAGGTCACCAAATGTGGTAGATTTAGAAGTTGTACAGGGCCATTAAAAAATGGAAAGAATAATTGGCCACAAAATGGAATTCTCTCTCAGAAAACAGGGGAGTTGTTCTTTTGTTTCTGAGCAACAGCTTCCCGCCTCGCACTGGGATTCTATGTCTGGCTGATAGCATATGTGAGAAAGCTCTGTATCTGCTTGACCTGTGTCTGGGAGCTTTTGGATTTTTGGCTAGAGGAGGAAGCGATTGGGTGCTAGAGACTGGAGTGATGACAAAGGACTATGGAGGGGACGTCAGAATCAGTCTCAGCTCAGCCACTGTTGTCAGCTTGGAGCCCCAGGGAGAGAGGAAGGCGGCTGGCTGTCTTTGTGAGAGCTTTGAGAGAAGCTGCTGAGGCTCCAGTGACAATAGACAGTCCTCAGGTGTGAAGCAGCCATTCTTCCCCCTTCAGCACCCACCCCAGGGTGGGGCTGACTCTTTGTCAATTTCCAGAGCAGATGCCTGGGACAGGCATTAAAGTCCTCACTGGGGAGAACCACTGGCAGTGCCACTGGAAGTATCCTCAAGTAGGTAATGGACATATCCAAGGGGAAAGCAGCTGCTGCAGCTGACCAGGCCTGGCACCCTTGTTTTGTTGGCATGAGAGGGGACCACTTAGACTGTGGGGCAGGGGTCACACTGAGCAGGGGAGGGGTGAGGGGAGGGACCCTGCTTATGCAAGAACAGAACTATGGGAAGCCCATAAATAACCTCAGAGGTACAAAGGAGGCCTGGCTAGAACCGGTCAAATGGCAATTGTGATGTAATGTGGTGATGTAGATACATGCATTTAATGTTTTAGGCAATGACTTCACTCAGTACATCAAAATGGAGAATTGGAAATGTAGTATTGCCATATAGTCTCCCTGATACAGTGTGACTGAAGGGTGGAAATGAATGAAACACCAAATTACATTTTCTAGGAAATATATGTATTTAGATGTATAGATCTATATCTAATGATCCATCTATCTATAGGTAACTTCAAAAATGAGACACATTAATGTTTTTAAAATATATGGCTCATTGCTTGGCTGGTGTGTCTCAGTGGACTGAGTGCTGGCCTGTGAACCAAAAGGTCACCAGTTTGATTCCCAGTCAGTGTACATGCCTGGGTTGCGGGCCTGATCCCCAGCTCGGGGCATGCTAGAGGCAACAAATCGATGAATCTCTCAAACATTCCTCCGTCTCCACAGAAACTATTCGGATGATTCAGAAGGCCACAGATAAGGGCAACTGGTGATTGGCAGCTTCCTCACAACAATGTGCCCACTTGCGCATCACATCTTGTGCCCAGTTTTTTGGCAAAACATCAAATCACCCAGGTGACTCAGCGCCTCTGCATCCAAGATTTGGTGCCTTGCAACTGCTGGCTTTTCCCAAAACTAAAATCACCTTTGAAAGGGAAGAGATTTCAGACTGTCAATGAGATTCAGGAAAATATGACAGGACAGCTGATGGTGATTGGGAGAACTGTGTGAAGTACCAAGGTGCCTATTTTGAAGGGGACTGAAGCATCATTGTCCTATGTACAAGGTTTCTTGTATCTTGTACCTTCTGCAATAAATGTCCTTTTTTAATAGTACATGAACAGATACTTTCTGGACAGACCTCATATTTTCTCATCTTCTCCAAGTCTTTGCTCAAATATCACCTTCTCTATGAGTGTACTATGTTACCATCCAGTTTAAAATTGCAAGTTCATCCTTCCCTATTTCTTCATGCCGTATACTGAAATACAGTATGGCAATACCACATTTCCAATTCTCCATTGTGATTTACTGAATGAAGTCATTGCCTAAAACATTAAATGCATGTATCTACATCGCCACGTTACATCACAATTGCCATTTGACCGGTTCTAGCCAGGCCTCCTTTGTCCCCCTGAAGTTATTTATGGGCTTCCCATAGTTCTATTCTTACATGAGCAGGGTCCCTCTCCTAACTCCTCCCCTACTCATGCTGTTGATCCCTAGCATTTATCAATTTCCATCATGCTATACACTGTACTTATTTCTTATGTCTACTGTTTATTGTGGGTCCCCCCCGCCCCCGCTTTTCTTCCACTCCCTTCCCTGACCGCAGAGTTCTTTGCTGTATTATTCTCTGATGGATCCACGTGGTACATGGTAGGCATTCAATATTTACTAACTGAATAAATTCATATAGTATGGGAACTAGAGAAAAATTCTGTTGCTGTTTGATTTTATTGTTTTCAACACTTTTTTTTCTAGTTAACTAATACTCCTTAAAAATGATTTAAAAGTTTAAGAGTAAAGAATTCAATGACTGAGTTCTGTGTGCTAAAATTTTTTAGCACCACACCAAAATTACAACTAAAATACAGAACAACCATCACTCAGAACTGTTAGAAATCGAGCTGAATGGAAATCTGACAACTACAGAATTATAGAAACCACATCCACCCAGACTGGTAGGAAGGGCATAGATGTGGAACAGGCTGGTCCCTCACCCACATGTGGTGGATAAAAATTTGGGAGGGGTATCTTGGGAGCAAAGAGTCCCAGCCACACACTAGGCCCCCTAGCTCAGGGTTCTAGTGCCAGGAAAATAAGACCCCACAACTTCTGGCTGCAAAAACCAGCGGGGATTGAGTTGGTGGAAGAAACTGCTGGACTTCCAGCAGTTCCCTTAAAGAACCCACACATGGACTCACCTATTCAGGCTCACTCCCTCTGAGCTCCAGCACTGGGAAAGCAGCTTGAAAGGCATCAGTGGTGCACAGGGAGGGACTGAAGTGTCTGGCATCAAGGCTGGCATAGGCCACTGTCCCCACAGAGCTGGCAAGCCGGTGTCTTATCTGAGACTTCATCCATCAGCCTGGCTAACTCTGTTTGATGCACCTTGGAGATCCCCCAGAAATTCCGCCCCACCCAACTTACAGGCCCACCCAAGCACCTTTCCATATGCATGTCCAGTCTTGGCTTACGCTGCACAACATCCTAAACCCTATCAAACAAGCAAGAGCTATCCTCAGTAAGCCCTCAGACCCCATACCCCTTGCTAAGTGTCCCCCAGACCCAGCACTAGCAACAGCCAGCTTAGATTCACAGCTCAGTTTTGCTTGGGAACCTCCCAGACCAGCAGAAGCAGCAGACATCTGCAGATTGTCTTTTGGCTTAGACAGGGTGGCCCCAGGCAAAACAGAGGTGGGGGCCGACCTTGGCCTGCACTACCTGGGAAACCCCAGGGCCAGCACCCAGGGTGGCACCCAGTGGGTAGCTATAGATTATGTCAGAGCACCACCACCCTGCCCCTGCACAACTGATCCTCCACGGAGGACAGAGGTTGGTGGTCATTAGTCACAGCTAATCCTTGCAGCTGACAGGCTTGGGTAAATTCTTCCAGTGGATCTGCCAACAGCAACCACAACCAGAGGAGGGTGTGCTCAGCCCACACAAAGGGTGGACTTTGAGTACCCAGCTTTGAGTACACCAGCTGGGTGATAGGGGAGGCTGTGCCACCCTAAGGACAGCAACTACATTAGTCCATGCTATCAAGGCACCGAGTCAAAGCAGCTCTACCTAATACATAGAAACAAAGAGAGGGAGGCTGCCAAAACAAGTAGACAAAGAAACATGGCCCAAATGAAAGAACTGATCAAAACACCAGAAAAAGGGCTAAACGAAATGGAGATAAGCAATTTGTCAAATGCGGAGTTCAAAACACTCTTTAAAAGGATGCTCAAGGAACTAGTGAGGACCTCAATAACATAAAAAAAGATCCAGTTAGAAACAAAGAATACACTAGGAAGAAATGAAGAAAATGAAGTCAAGAATCAGATCAATGATATGAAACATAAGGATGCAAAAAACAACCAATTAGAACAACAAGAAGAAAAGAGAATCCAAAAAAACAAGGACAGTGTAAGTAGCCTCTGGGACAACTTTAAGAGGTCCAACATTCACATCATAGGGGTGCCAGAAGGAGAAGAGAAAGAGCAAGAAATTAGAAATCTTATTGGAAAAAATTATGAAAGAAAACTTCCCTAATTTGGTGAAGAAGATAGACATACAAGTCCAGGAAGCACAAAGAATCCTAAACAAGATCGATGCAAAGAAGCCCCCTTAAAGACACATCATAATTAAAATGCCAAACGTTAAAGACAAAGAGAGAATCTTTTTTAAAAAATTATTTATTTATTTTTAGATAGAGGGGAAGGGAGGGAGAAAGAGAGGGAGAGAAACATCAATGTGTGGTTGCCTCTCGCATGCCCCCAACCAGGGGGACCTGGCCCACAACCCAGGCATGTGCCCTGGACTGGGAATCAAACCAGTGATCCTTTGGTTCGCAGGCTTGCACCCAGTCCACTGAGCCACACCAGCCAGGGCTAAAGAGAGAATCCTAAAAGCAACAAGGGAAAAGCAGTTAATTACCTGCAGGGGAGTTCCCATAAGACTGTCAGCTGATTTCGCCGAAGAAACTTTGCAGGCAGAAGGGATTGGCAAGAAATATTCAATGTCATGAAAAACAGAAATCTACAGCCAAGATTGCTCTATCCAGCAAAGCTATCATTTAGAATTGAAGGGCAGATAAAGAGCTTCCCAGACAAGAAAAAAAGAAAGGAGTTCATCTTCACCAAGCCATTATTATATGAAATATTAAAGGAACTTATTTAAGAAAAAGAAGAAGATCAAAACTATGAACAATAAAATGGCAATAAATAAAAATCTTTCAACAACTGAATCTAAAAAGCAAACTAAGCAATGAAGAGTAACAGAGACAGTATCGTGGATCCGGAGAGCATTCTGATGGCTGCCAGATACGAGGGGCTGTGGGGGACGGGTGAAGAGGCGCGGGGATTAAGAAGAATAAATAGGTAGTTACCGAATAGCCAGGAGGATGTACAGTACAGTATAGGAAATGGAGTAGCTGAAGAACTTGTACGCATGACCCACGGACATGAACAATGGTGGGGGGACGGCCTGAGGGAGTGGGGTGGAGGGGGGAAATGGGGGAAAAATTCAGACACCTGTAATAGCATAATCAATAAAATATAATTTTAAAAATAAAAAATAATTAAACAAATTTTAATTTATTGATTGATTTTTAGAGAGAGAAAGTAAAACATGTATTTGTTGTTCTACTCGTTCATGCAATCATTGGGTGCTTTTTGCATGTGCCCTGACCAGAGAATCAAACCAGCCACCTTGATGTATAAGGATGATGCTCCAAGAAACTGAGCTACCAGGCCAAGGCCAAAGGAAAAATTTTAATGTCTATTGTCCAGGGAACTGACTCAAGGTTGACCACTTACTTTGGATAAGTAGAATTAGTCTCAAAGCAACTTCATTATGGTGCAATTTTCAGCCATCTATTTAATACAGTTTGCACGGGAAACTTAAATAATGTATACTCTCCTTTTAACTGCATCAAATTCTTTTGTTAGAAGAAATAAATATTATCATCTCATTTTTACTGTCAGGGAAAGTGATTTACTTTCCAAGCTCATCATCCATGTCTAGGAACAGAAGCCAGAAGTCCTGACTTTTGTCTAGGAAAACACTGAGCAAAGAATCCTTGCAGGGATTGGCATTTATGTAAGCTAGGGAGAAAATCAGGTATTGTCTGGTTCCTAAATAATTCCTATACTCCCTAAAATAACCAAATAATTAACAGACTGTGGAAAGATAAATTATTTCACCCAGTTTTCATCATAGCGGGGAATGTGCACATGAAGGACTCCTTTGATGGGACTGAGAGTGGCACCCTCTAGGGTACATTTGAAAGTGCCTTATTGGCTGGTACTGTGCTTGCATCATTGTCCCCTCTAGGCTTGCTCATAGAAGTCACTGTGCATGTGGCTGGAGACTAATCATGCAAACGTAACTTCTTTTCTGAAGTGGAAACCTGACAATCAGTTTACTTGAATGGATCATCCACAATAAATGACTAACCTATGGGCGTTTAAAAGGACTTACCCACAGGCATGGCCTTTGCCTCTTAAGGAAACACTGTAAAACTTAAGACTTTGAGTCATGAGGCTACATAGGCAGGTGTGGTACCACTGCGCTTAGAGGATTAGCTGCTGGTAAATAAGAAAAAGGAACCGCCAATGGGCTGTTATGAAGACAAGGGGTGAGTCACTCTCTTATCGTTCTGGTAATCTTGGGTGGTCCGGGGGATAGATAAAGCTCATGCTCCTATTCACTTCCACCTGGGCTCACTTACATCTAATAATGTGATCAGACATCTTTTTGGCTTCACTCCCTTCCTTGCACATTCCCATGTATCCTCTGGTGCCAACTTCACGCCCCTTAAAGCCAACAGAGAATTTTGTTGTGATCTGGGTGTGCGTGGGAATTCAAATTTGTCCCCATGCAGTAAATGGCTCATTAGTACCCAACCCAAAGCCTACATAAACTCTTCCAAGATAAAATGTAAAAAGCAATCTAATAAATATGATAAAAATATCGAGTAACTTGTATGTATGGTCCACTATGCTATTTAAAATAAAGGACAAGCCCCGTTGTAGCGCTCGAGCAATAGGTTGGCTGATTTCTAATAATACAGAGATTTGGAGACCTTGATAAAAACCCAGGACTTTAGGAGGAGTATCCTTCCAGGAGGAGGAAGAGGAAGTTTGAGGCAGCTGGTGGCATGCCAGAAGGTCCCCAGGGCATCTGATGAGGAGAATTTGAGTTGGAGTGAGCCAGGAGTGAGTAGGGAATGAAGAGGAGAGCAAAGGGAGGGTGTTCAAGGGTGAGGAAAAAAAGAGGAAAAAAATAAAGCGGAAGAGAGAGAAGTACCAATTTTAAAATAGGAAAATAGAATTGGCAAGAAAGGGGAGAGAGAGAGAATGAAACTACGGGAAATGTAGTGAACCTGGGAGAAGAGATGAGAAACGACCCAGGGAGCACGACAGGGCCAAACGAGGAATGACTGTCCCACAGAACATGAAGCTCTTATGATGTATAAACAAAAAATACGCCTTTATAGATATCAGAATACAGGGAGAGCCAGAAAAGGGAAAACCAACGGATCTTTCCAGTTTTCACATTTGAACCCTGGGGAAACTGATGGCAAGTGTGGCGATTCTGTGTCCGCAGGGTGTCGAGACACCAGGCGACGAGGCAGAGTGTGAATCAGGCATCGGGACAGTTGGTCTATCTGATGCCAACAATGGGATTCTGGATTGGAAACACGGGGAACACGCGGCTGGCAGACTGGGGGACTAAAGGGGGTGCCGGGCGTGCCGGGGACTCAGTGTGTGCTTTGAAGACAGGGCGATTTCCAAACCCCAGAACAAAATGACTGGGCCCGTCTGCTGTTCTATTTCCATGTGCTGTTCATTTCAAAGGTGTTTAGTGGGGGCCCTAACACAAGCATCGGCCATTTCACAGAACCCACCCCTTCCAGCTCATCAAAGAGCAGGTTCATCAAAACCTGGTCAACTAATGAAGTAAGGCGGGTGGCACTGACACGCCACATGCTGGGTTGCAAGGTTCCTTGCCATGCTGCTCCTAGAGCTTCCCAGGGTGCTGGGAAGGGAGACCCTTCCCTGTTCTTGGATGGGGAAGCCAGAGACCAGGGAGTAAAAGGTCTCCCTGATGCCACAGCAGGGGGAAAGGCCCTTCCCCAGTCCAGCCTTGTCTGTCCCTCAAGCCTGACCCGGTCCTGCCTTCTGCATTGGCTCCCACCGAAACCCACGTTCCAACCGCAGCTGCTTCTCAGCGCCCTCAGAGCCTCTGGCGCCCCCACCCCGCCTGTCACAGCTGCTGCCCGTACTGCTGACCGGGCCCGGGCCCAAGGTCTGTGCGCTCAACCACCACGCACATATGCAAACCGCCTGTTTGAGAAAACATAAAACAAGGAAAGGGATAGATAGAGTGTATTATTTTTTTAGGGCTGTTGTAACAAAGGACCACAGAATGGGTGGCTTAAAGAACAGACGTTTATTTTTTTCCCAGGTCTGGAGGCTAGAAATTGGAGATCGATGTGTTGTCAGGGTTGATTTTTTTCCCCAAGCCTTCTGTCTTTGGCTTGCAGGTGGCTGTCTTCTCCTTATATCCTCTTGTGGTCTTTCTTCTGTACATGCCTTTGTCCAAAATTTCTTGTCTTATAAGGGTGTCAGTCATATTAGATTAGGACCCACTCAAACGACCTAATTTTAACTTAATTACCTTGTTAAGGGCCTTATCTCCAAATACAGTCACATTCTGAGATCCTGGGTATTAGGACGTGGATTTAGGAGTGACACAATTCAGCCCGTCACAGACAGAGACGGTGAAGGAGAGGGAGAGGACAACTGGTGTTTAGCTAGTGCATTCAGGCAACAATCCTCCCAGGAGGTGATATTGGAGTAGAGACCTAAATAATGAGAATAATGGGGCCGCCATGTAAAGACCTCAGGAAAGAGAAAACAGCAAGAACAACACTGGGAGTGGCGACAGAGACAAGTGACATAATAGACATCGGTTGGGACATTGCTCCTGCCCACGTGTCTCAGAATTACCCTCCGTGCCATCCTCACCAGGGTAGCCCCTGGCAGCCACGTTGGCGCTTCATGCCCTCTCAGCCCAGCTGGAGTTGGTAAAAGCAGGAGTGACCTCTTAAAACAAGCTGAGCGTTTGGATGCTTTCACCTAGGAGCTTGGATGTGGGCCCCTGAGAGACCATCAGTTAGTTGGCACATGTGGCTGTGGGAACCACAGGAAACATTCTGCCCCACAAAATGATGTGCAGAGAGCTGATCTGCAGAGCTGAAGTTGGTCACTTGCCAGAAGGAAGCCCTAATATAGAACATCAGCCCTCCCGGGGCCTCAGTGAGGTCCATGTGACTTGTGGTAAGGCTGGGTCTGTGTGCTGCTCCAGACTTGAGCTGAAACTAGCTTTCAGTGTTGTTGCCGTAGTTACTGTTATTTGACTCATGTTCCAAAATTTCCCCACTGAATCCCACACTGCCCTCGCATCACATAGCTCAGGGGCCTGACAGACACCGTGCTCCCGGGAAGGATTTGTGGGAACTTTACATTGGGCTGTACCGTCTCTGCTAAGCTGCCTGTCTGCTGTTGGCTCAGGCTTGCTCAGATTCATGATTTTCACATGCCTGGGTTGCGGGCCAGGTCCCTGGTTGGGGGCATGTGGGAGGCATCCAATCGATGTATCTCTTGCACATTGATGTTTCTCCCTCTCCCTCCCTCCCTCCCTGCCCCTCTCTGTAAAAATAAATTAAAAAAAATCTTTAAAGGAAAAAAAGTCACACTCAGGTGCTTGGGAGACTGCTGGTACCCACAACCAAGGAGAGGAATTGGGAGAAGCGGCTGGTTTGAGGACTAGAACAAAAGACTGATGGAAAGACACACAGCACCATCGGGTACTGGGCTGGTCAGGCTCCTGGCAGGAAAAAGAATTTACTGAGATGGTTTCAATGCAGAAGGAAGGGGGACGTCCAGACCTGTGGCCATGCTTGTGGACACCGACCTGGAACGATGAGGTGCCCAGCGGTTAACTACAGCAGGAAGCTCTTCCTCTCAGATTCTTCTGGGCCCTAGGCCAACGGGGCACCATTTCCCAACTTTTCTCCTACTCTCCCACCTCTGAAACAAGTGCATGACCACTGTTTGCTTTGTCATCATTACTTCTACTGCTACTGCTTTTTCTACCCTCACCATCCCCATAGGCAAATGGTTATTGAAACTGTGCCCTGTGCCGTGGCCTTTCCATGCATAATCTCCTTTAGTTATATTTACCCTGTGAGCTGGTCCTATTATTATTCCAACTTCACAAAGGGATACGAATTAGAAACTCAGGGGCATTTAACAAGTTGGCCAGATTCACACAACTAGTGGAAAAGTTGGAATATGAAACCAGGCAGTCCGATTTCTTGACTACCAGAAACACTGCTGTGTACTGGTAACTACTAAGAAATAGAAGATAACAAAGGTATCAGGTTGAGGGGGCGTGCAGCAAATCATAGCAAAATTTAGAGTAAGTCACTGGTGATGTCGCTAGTGGGACCAGACATCTCGGGGTCCCACTTCCCTAATTCCTTCTTTGAAGCTCTCATGGGACTTGGTCTCGGTTTTCTCTAGAAAACCGCCCTCCCACACACCCACTGCCTGTAGGGCTTGATGCAGCAGCCACACTCCCCAGTTTCAGTGAGTCGGGGGTGGAAGTGGGGGGCACCCCTGCCTGACTGTGAGCTGTGCAGCCTCTTTCAGAACCTCCTCAGTTTCCATTCTGGTTTGATTGACCCTCTTGGTTGCTTCCTGGCCCTTCTCAGCGATTGCTCACATCTAACCCAGGTTGGGAGGCCGTGGTTTTTCTCGGGACCTCAGGTTCCTGCACGGTTTCTGTTCCTTCTGCTCCCACTCTCCCCTCCCACATCCCACCTTGTAAGTCCCGCCTGTTTCCCTGGTCCAGTTCAGAGCCCCATCCAGCGTGCCCGTGCTGCGCGTTATCTCATCAAGGGTTAGGTGGGTTCTATCCTACATCCAACTTCACACAGTCCACGCAGCTTTCTGAACCTCCATTTTCCAGCAGCTGAATAGCCCCCAAGCCACATCCCGGGACCAGTCTGCCTTCTGCCTGTACCTCCACTTGCCCCTGAGGACCACCAGCCACCCCGTATGTCTGTCCCCTCTGGCCCTCGTGTCAGAAGGGTCTGAAGGCCAGCTCAGCTCACTGACCTGAGTCAGGTGCAGATTAAGCAAAGCTTCCCCAGCTCACGTGCCTTAGCCCTGTGCTTTCTCCGAGCTGCACTGGTGATGACTCACTGCCCTCAGGCCCGCAACTCCACCCTGCCAGTCCCGCCCCTGCTCCTCCTCCTGCTTTTTTTCAGGAAATGACTTTTGAGAATAGTAAAATACTTTTCACCTACATTGAACAAGAATGGCAGTGTTGTTAATAACACACACACACACACACACACGTGACACACCACCATCAGGCTCATAAGGGAGGACGCAGGTAGGAATCTCCTGGTGAAGGTGGCGGAGTGTGTTAACTAATTTGTTTCCATTACAACCACAAATAGAGAAAGTGCTTCAAACTGAATAGGAAAAGAACACGGGCAGCCCAGGAAAATGTGAGTCTGAGATAAATTGTATGGCAAGAGGAGAAAAATCCAGCTACTTGAAGGGCCATCAGGTTTCTTTATCTTTTTTTTAAGGTTTTAAAATTTATTTGTAGAGAGAAGGGAGAGAGGGGAGAGAAACATCGATCCATTGCCTCTCATTAGCGCCCCGATCAGGGACTGAATATGAAATACAGGCATGTGCCCTGACTAGGAAGAGAACCAGCGCCCCTTCCCTTTGCAGGACGGCACCCAGCTGACTGAGCCGCGCCGTCAGGGCTCGGGGCCGTCGAGTTTCTATGCCCAGACAAATTACTCCCTAGGATGTGGGTTGTAAACTTTGTAGTAGTGTAACATTTTCAGAGAAACCTTAATATCAACCCTAATTTTAAAATTTTTTAAAACAATTTACTTGTATTCATTTTAAGTTAAAATTTATTTGGCACATATTTCTTATAAAGTTAGTCTATGAGGAAAAATTACTATTTTGATGAATACCAAAATTTGAAATAATTAATATTGGTATAACCATGGCAACCTTATATCAAGCTCAGCATTTAATTAACTTCTGGCTTCTAGCTATTGTTTTAGTTGTAAAGAGTAAACAAATATTTTTAAAAGCTTGCCTGGTCATTTTCTATAGGTATACCACATCTTATTGCATTTTTCACAGACGTTGCATTTTTTTAATTTTATTTTTTAATTTATAGTTGACATACAGTATTATACTAGTTTCAAGTGTACAACATAATGGTTAGACATTTATATAACTTACAACGTGATCATCCCAGTAAGTCTAGTGCCCGCCAGACACCAGAACATTTTAAAATTTCCAAATCAAATTATCATTAGGACAATGACATTTCTTGTCTTAGGTACAAAAGTCAGACATGAGATACACAATGCTCTTTAAAAGCAGTAGAGCCATGTGGCAGCTTGCACGTGCCTTCCTGAAAGCTCACCGAGGCCTGAGGAGAGCATGGACCAAAGTCATGCTTCCAAGTCTTGGGTGGCCGTTGACTGGGCGCTGCGTTCTTGGAACAGATGTAAAAGGCCAGTGCAGACCCTCCTCCTCCCTAGTCACTGGCATGTGATTAACTAGTCTATAGTTCTTGAGTCAGACTAGGGACTGGGGGGAAGGGTGCTAGTGATTTCAAAGGGACACAAGGGAGCTTTCTGGAATGCTGGACATTGTGTATATATATCTTGATATAGGTGGTGGTTATATAGAGTGTGGTATAATGTATGTGTGAATATTTGTGGGCTGTACACTTAAGAATTGTGCATTTTACCACAGGTAAATTTATACTTCAAAGTTCTGTTAAAGAAAGAGAAAGAAGAAGGAAAGGAGGGAGAGCCCAAAATGCTTTATCCCAAGATTGGCTCAAAAATCTCATCAAAGTGTTATGTGCCATTGGTTTCCATTGTGTTATAGTTTTGGCAGCTAACAACTGCATGTTTGTGGTTTTAGTTATAGTTTTAAACAATTTTTAAATATATATTTTAAATGAAATATTTATATTTCCAAAGCAAATATATTTAAAATGTAAAATTGAAATCAATTTAAAATATAAAAACTCAAATCAAATTTGTTTAAAAGATGAAATTCAAATCACTAGTAACCTCACAATCATTCCTGGCAATCTGAGGAAAATCAGGCAAGATTTCAGAAGTGACCAGAGAGGATCATGGCACAGCAGTATGCATGATTTTGTGGAGAGCACATAGGCTTCTAAATGTACCCCCGGGGCTTCAAATTTTAACTCACCAGCTACCTAAGTTCCTACAGGTAGCGCCTTATCAAACACACAGCCCCTGTTTCATCATCGTAAAATGGGCAGAATGCTGTCTGCCTCAGACTTGTTGGAGGATTAAGTGAGTACATAACTGAAGTGCCCAGCACACTTACAAATGTTAGTTCTTGTCTCTCCTGTTCTCTATTATGCAGTAAAATACACTGGATTTAGAGAGGACCTGGCTACCCACAGTGAGCCCTGCTTTTGACTTGTTTCTCCAGAGGCAAAGATGAATTTGCATCTCGCCATCCTAAGCCACACTTGGCCTTCCCCGCTGCCAAGGACACATTTGCAGGACAGTCCACAGGCCCTGGACGAAAACATTCAACACAAACGGAGGCGCTGGTCAGCATTATTTTATAGAGAAAAATGACCAGAATGTGGTTGGGCAGGTCAGCCACACCAGGCCCTGGCTCCGCCAACCCAGGTGCACAATAGAAATTCCTCAAAGGACAGGAGGAGCTTCTCTTGTCTTCCTGGGTTTCTCCTTGCTTTTCTTTTCTGTCTTTCCCCAGCCCAGCTCAGGAAGTGGAGCAAAATAACCAGGGTCAGGAAGGCAGAGAGCATCACCCCATACTTTGATCAAGAGAGTGAAAATGAGCGTCCTATAGCTTATTAAAAGCCAGGGTCGAGATATCCTGTTGGGTAAGTGGTGTCCGTGCTGGAGACAGGTGTGGCCAGTCATACCAGTGTGCTAGTAACACTAGTGTGCTAGTCTCAGCATACTTTGCTTCTTGTGAGTTTCCACCATTTGATCTATCAAAAGCATTTACTCGTAAGGATGAACATTTAGTTTGGGTCTCCGTTCCAGGCCCAGTGTCCCACATCAGATCATTGCCTAACAGAAATGGCGCTGAGCTATGAGGAAAACAAGTCAGGCCTGCCTCTGCTTGTCTAGTGAACCTTCGGGTTCCAGCAAGCCTGCCTTTCAGATACTGTTGATCCCTAATAAACTGGATTTTTGTCTTCCAGTTCCAGAGGTCTGAACCAATTGTGCCCTGGAAACAGATCTCAGCTTCAAAGCACTCCTCTCTGCCTGGGTCCTCCGGGGATGAAGGACTACATTCTGTCTGGGTAAATTCTGTCCAGCTAGGAGTTCAAGACCAAGAATAGTTAAAGCTGGAGACCAGAGGCTGGTAAGAGGCTTGCTGAGATCCCCATGAGAGGTCTTTTCCCAATATTGAAGCTTTTTCATAACTAGGATTTCATGCCCTTTCTAGGCCTTCAGACCCCAGGAAGTATTTGCCTTTCAAGAGTCTCTTCTTTTGCTCTCCTGAGTCAGCTCTGGGCTAACCTGACCTTGTTTAGTTTGGACTGGTCCGAGTTTGTGGCTGACTTTCATTTCGCTCTTGCAGGGCTGGTGAATGCTTTTGTGAAATGGCCTTGGAAAAGGTTTGTGTTTTGTTTGTTTGTTTTAGAACACAACCTCTTTGTTTCTTCTTGAGACATAAAATAAATGTTCAGTTGGGATGATGAGGATGAGCCAAGTACTAAAGACAATGGCCAGCTCTTCCATTTGTTCCAATGGAGGAAGAGGAAATAGGAACTCGACTGTTTGGGTCTATTAATATTCAGTTCACCCAACCTACAGTGTGGTACCTCTGGAGCAGGACCGCCCCAATGAGGCCAGATGTGATGACAGGGGAAGATGGAGGTGGCAAATATGAAGAATTCAACATGTGTGTGCAGTTTAGTCCTATGTCCCCATGTGCTCTCTAAAATTCCATGTTTGGTCAGCGCTGGCCCATCCTTGCTCCACTGTGCCTCAGATCTGCTTCATGGCTTTTCAATGAAAGAAAGTTCAGATCATCTGGGAGCCAACGAGGGCCATTCCCCGGCAGCTTGCTGGGCTAACCAGTGCTTATATCTTTTGGTCTTGGGCCTCTCAAAGTTCCCCACGGACATAGGTACCCTCACAGTGTCAAGCCCACTCACCGTCATTCACACCAGTGTTGCCCCACTGCGTGAGAGGCTCTTCTGGGAGCTTGAATGCCTGTGTGGCTACCACAACACCAGGGGTTTTGAGAAAGTGGCGGGCAGCTATTTCAGAGTTTAGCTCCCATTTGACATTGTCCTTCATCCCCACCTGCAGGCGACAGCTTCTGAGAGATTTCACTGTCGCCTGACCTGCCTTGGTCTGAATCTTTTCTCATTTTCGTTCTTGTCTGAGCAATGTCTCCTCTTCAAACAAATTCTTGTTTTCAGGGGATGCATATTCAGCCAGTTCTTAAGAAGTAGTTGATTACAGTCCACAGGTTTCTTCACTGAAACCGGGTTACCCCAGACTCCAAGCTCCTCTGCTGACTGCATGAGGATGAGCTCCAGATTGCCTTTGGTCTGGTGTCTCGTGTCCTTCACCAGCTTGTAGACACAGGGTCACAGGTGCAGGCGTGGCATCAGGCCGGCCAGTGGTGCCTTCCGCCGGCACTCCACGATGACCTAAGACTGTGCCTGGAGGCTGGAGAGTGAGGGTGAGCCTGGCCTTGAAAAAGTTGTACAGAATCTCTCCCTGTTCTCTGCTTGTTATGTTGCAAGAATGTGACTCAACAGCCTCCACACCCCAATGACTCAGCCTAGTTTAATGAGTGGTGTTTTCCAGGCCCTCTCGGGATAGTGCCTACTCTAAGGTTGTCCAGGTGCTGCGGAGGCTGGGGCACTGCCCTTGGAGCCAGGGTGGGAGTTAAAACTGCTCCCCACAGGCAGGCAGAGGAAAAAGCAAGGTGAATTCTGGGTTGTTCCACTCCCTAACGGTGCAATCACTCTTGGCCCTTCCGAGGCCCAGCCTAAGAGGCAAAAGTTAGATGTTAGGAAAAACTAACACAGTGGGATCGATTTTGAAGGGATCTAGCAGAGTGATTTCTTCTTACTTTGAGAAGAAGACGGTTACTAGGGGTTACCTGAAAAGTAATTAACGTTACTTCTAATTAATTGGTCTTTGATTTGTGGGGGTTAATTTACTGGAAAAATAAAGATCTATTAAGAAAATCATATAATTAGCAATTCAGAGTATTTCAGAATCTCTGGACACACACACACACACACACACACACACAAGATGGCACAGAAAAAGAGATCACTGTGTCCTAGGGCTGTGGCAAAGGGCCAAGCACTGGATGATGACCACAGAAGAGATGTTAATGAATTATGTTTGCTTGTAAATGTATGCTTTTCTTTGGAAAGGAGTTCCTTAGGAAAATGATATTTTTTAAAATTTAAGCTTTATTGAATTTTTTCCATAGGAAACAGTGTTTTAAATTTTTTTTTGTTTTAGATTTTATTTATTTTCAGAGAGAGAGAAAGGGAGGGAGAAAGAGAGTGAGAGAAACATCAATATGCAGGAGAAACATCAGTCGGTTGCCTCTCATATGCCCCCAACTGTGGACTTGGCCTGCACCCCAGATATGTGCTCTGACAGGGAATTGAACCAGCGACCTTCTGGTTTTCAGGCCAGAACTCAATCCACTGAGCCACACCAGTCAGGGCAGAAATGGTATTTTTAATTATACTCTTACTAAGTGGGAAAACTTTGATTTACCTTAAACTCTTTTACCAGATTAAAAAAACAATTAGCCCTCCTTGCAAAAATGCAAACACATTCCTATTTCTTGATGGGCTGTAACAAAAGCAGAAGACTTACATAATTACTAGTTTTATGAAAAGAGATGAAATATGTGCACATTCACACATTTTTCCAAAGATTCTTCTCTGTTTACTACAAGTGATCTATAAGTCATCTGACACAAAACTGTATACTATGCTATAAGGACATGGTAGGCTCTGTTGGGAAATGCACCCCAGTTCCTTGTCTACCCACCAACAGAAATTTCCTAATACGTGTTTCAGCCAACTAAGCTCACTCTGCAGGGTGACCACACATCCCCTCCTGCGGCCTCTGGGACAGCCCCGCTCTGAGCTGGCTCGGCCCTGACAGGAAGCACTGGCCTCTCCGCTGGCGTGAGCCTGGTGTTTGTTGCCTAGCTCCTGACTGCAGCTGTAGGTCTGTTTGCTTTGTTTTGTTTTAAGGAAGATCTTTTTATGTTGATATCATTTTCATTTTACGGAAAATTTACAAGAATAGTAAAAGCGAGTTTTCTAAACTTTGATCCATTTTTTTGCATTTTTAGTTGCATTTTTTACTTATTTGTTTTATCATTTTCCCTCTCTTTCTCTCTCCCATTTAAGAATAAGTTGATGGGGTGGCTCCTTAACGGCTAAATACACCAGTGGGCATTTTCCAAAAGCTCCCCGAAGGGGGCGACTGTGCTCTTACACAGTTCAGTTAACACAATCAGGAAATTAAACATCAAAATACTACTATCTACAGGGTAGGTTTACAGTTGTTTGTATGGAAAATACTACAATAATTAATAAATAATAATGCAAGAACAAACTACTTCACATACTCATAACTGCAAACCTCCTTTTGCCCCACCCTGTATTTCATCAATTGCCCCAAAATGTTCTTACTTTTTATTTCCTTCTCCTGATCATGCACAGCATTTAGTTGTCAGGCTTATTTATTTTCCTTTATTCTGGAACATTTCTTCCGCCTTTCTTTGCATTTCTTGACCCTGACATTTTAAAAGATTATGGCTACTTTGTAGAATGTCTTTCCGTTTGGGTTTGCCTCATGCTTTCTCATGACCGGATTCCAATCATGCATTTGTGGCAGGGATAGCACGGAACTAAAGCTGTGGCCTTCAAAAGCCTCTTCATAGGAGGCACTTCATATTCGATACTGGTCTACACCGATACAGTGATATTAGGTTTGGTGACTTGACTAAGTGGTGTCTGCCACTGTGAAGTTATTTTTTCCTTTGTAATTCATAAGTAATTTGTGGGAGCATACTTTGTACCTCTGTAATTATCTATGTCTTATCAAATTTTACCCATCAGTTTCAGCATCCATTGATGACTTCTCACCTCTGTCACTCCTTTCATATGTATTAGTTGGCATTCTACTGCAATGAGAGGTTTCTGTTCACCTCTATTTATTTGTTTTTGTTTATATTAATATGGATTATTTTATTCAATAAGGTCTAATCCATTACAGATATTATTCTGATACTCAAATTGCCTTCAGCGTGGCCATCCCTTCAAGCTGGCTTCTGAGTTCTTTCAATATATTCCCATGACTTTTTAAACACTTTCTTATTTTTTGGCAGAAAATAAGATGTTCCAGGCTCACCTTCTACTTTCCCTGGCCTGACCCTGGGATAACTCATTTCTCAAGGATCCCTGGTTCCTTTAGAGGGGAATGGTATTTGGAGACCAAGGTCTGGGTGCTAAATATGCTTATTCTTACTGGTGTCGGCATCTTAGCAGACAGAATTAGGTAATAATACACAAACACACAGGGAAGTAGACAAATACAGAGATAGAGATATATATCAGAAATATATGTGTTCAGAGATAGGGAGATTAAGATTAGACACAGATAGGTAGTTATACTGATAACTCCAGCTCTAATGCAAAAACACTCTTTTCACATTTGTAACTTCTTTTCCCAACAGTGAGGAATCCAGCTTCCATTTGCCTCAAGCTCAATAATACATAGATTGTAGTTTCAGAACTGCTAATCCATAGCATTGCAAAAACTAAACCTAATGAGGGTTCAATTTGTTTATAATCTTAAGGTAAAATTTACAAACATTGAAATGCATACATCCTAAATATACAATTCAATGACCTTTGACAAATGGATACACCTGTGTAACCCTCATCTCTGCATCTTCTCCAAAAGTCCCCCCCACCGCCCCGCCTTCCTAGTGAGTGCTGCCCCCGCCAGAAGCAATGAATATTTTGCTAGTCTGCAGCCTCAACGAACTCCCCCGTTTCGAACTCCCATTTTCATCTTGTGCCCCACTCTGTGCCCCCTTCCAAAGTCGCGCCCCCTCCATATCTGGCCTTAGGCTGTGTTTTGTTGGTGTTTCCTTGATTTCCCAGATTTGATTTCCAGTCTGGCCCCCAGTCCTTCCCCGCCCCCAGGGCCAGCGAGTTTGACCTTCCTCCAGGGTAGATGTGGATTTGGTTACTATATTACTAGTCTACATTCCCCATTCCTCCAGGGCCCCAGAGGACCTCTGGCCTGAAGTATGCTTCCAGGATAACATAATTTACCAGTGACCATTTCATAAAGAGGCACAGTTCCTCAAGATTTGGCAATATCGCCCTGTCTGGCCCTGCACGGTGGCTAGATGGTGGTTGGACACTGAGCCATGTCTGCTCCTCTGTTACTAAATCTCACTTCCTTAGCCCAGCTGGGTGACTGTCACAGTCCGCCCTCCCTGGTGACAGCTGGAGCCTGCAGCTGGTGCGGCTTTTCTCATGAGGATATCTTGTGAGCATGACTATAATAAACAGAAACTATGTACCTTGTGGGCGTTAGGCGATGTGAAACCACTCAGTTCATCACCAAGATGTGGCAAATGGCCAGAGTTGGGCACAGGCAGAGAAGGTGGGTGGGCCCTTTTGCACCCTGTAAACATACGCTTCATGAATAACCCCCTTTCAGTAGCACAGAACCTGGCCGGAGTCGTATGGCGCAGGCCAGAAACGAAGGTGAGGCCTCTGAATGTGGAGGTCACACCCATATTAATATTCAGAAAACAGTGGGGTAATAATAGCTTATTTTTCCAGGCTCCCTAATGAACAGGTTTAGTGTGGTTCAATCATGGGAGCATCTGAAAAGGCTCTGTGACATGTAGGCATTTAGTGCCACTCTTAGGTTGGCCCTTGATTATATTAGCAGTTTCATAAACTGTGGCTTTTTCTGTCTGTCTTTTGTGTGCTTGGATTCCCCCAACAAGGCTAAAAGCTCCTGGAGGGATCAGTGTTGTGCATTTTTCTGTTTTCCTCCTGTCTCAGCACCAGTTCCCTGTCAGGTGACAGGTGTCCAGTGGATACCCCTGAATTGAATTGAGTCTTAGCACCTTAACAAGGTCTTCTTCCCATTGTCCCCTGCCTAGTTCCTAGGGCAGCCCCACATGCCGAGTAGACACTCAGATTGGCTTAATACGTCATAAACTAGTGCCACTAACTTTTACTGAATCTAAATGTTGTTGTGCCTTTCAGGAGCCTGCATTTTAGAAGGGGACAACAATGAATGCGCAAGGTTTAATAACCCCAGTTCAATTAACCTACTAGTAGAATTACAGGCAACAGAGGACATTTGTGAGCAGGGGCTCTTCGAGCCTTACCAGTCATGCCACAGCGCTGTGTCACTCTTCCCCTGAGGGCCTCGGAATGTTGGGCCATAGAGGGATCATTATATTCTGCTGATAGGCCCCTTTGGCTGTCGGCCTTGCCTGAGTTTTCTCTCTCTCACTCAATTTTCATCCGTTCCTGTGGCCCAACAACAAAAAGGCAGTAACACCTTCTTGTAAAGAGCCCTGTAGGCAACCGTCTTTTGACAGCATTGCCTAGCAAGCCTTCTAAGCTTTCTCCTTCAATCCCTGCTAAGACTGCGGCAGCTGACTCCGGCAAGGAGGCAGCCAGGGGCTCTGCACAGCCGGGTTCCCTCCCACACATTTGAGGATTTGGTAACAGCCCCGTAACCTCCCTCCTTCGCTCAGGTGCCCGGCTGGCTGCATGGGGTCTGCCTCTGCTAGGCCTCCCTCTGCTGTCCTGACCCAGTCTAAGCCCTCACCTAGATTCTTACCTAGATTACTTTAACCGTCTCCTTCCTGATGAGTGTACCAGCCTCTGGTTGTGATTAGATGTAAAGATATTTGGCCATCATCCCAAATTTATGATTAGCTTCTTACTGGGGCCACCAGCTGACCCCTCGATCCCAACATGTGGGGACAAGGCCAGGGAAATTTAGTACCTCATATAGAACTCCATCCAGAGGAGCCGGACTGGGCCACAGCTGAATGGGGAGGTCTCATTTGAATCCAAGGCCAGTGGTTCTCTCGCAGCCTTGGCTTCAGTTAGAATCACCTGGGAAAACTTAGGAAGATTCTAATGTCCAGGCCCCACCCTCTGAGCTTCTGATTTAATTAGACTGGGATGAGACCTGAACATGTTTATTCTTTCTCTTGAAATTAACTTTTATATCAGTACAAAGGTACTTTTGTCCAAAAATTTACAAGTCCATTATTAGCACATTTTTACTTACTATTACAAATTTTCATTACAATTTTTAAAAAAGATTTTATTTATTTTTAGAGAGATGGGAAGGGAGGAGAAAGAGAGGGAGGGAAACATCGGTATGTGAGAGATACATGGACTGGCTGCTTCTCACGTGCCCCCAACCAGAGACCTGGCCTGCAACGTAGGTATGTGCCCTGACAGGGAACCGAACTGGTGACCTTTTGGTTCACAGGCCAGAACTCAATCCACTGAGCCACACCAGCCAGGGCTTGTTACAATTTTAATTGTCGCAAAATGTTCCATGGAGTGCACATATTTAACCATAGTTTGTTTTCATTTTTTAGCTATTATAAAAGGAAAAAGGATGAGAGCGATCTTCATATAAATTTTCCTTATTGGAGGTGTTTTGTATTTCATTAGGAGAAATTCCCAGAAATTTTATTTCTGCCCATTTGTTTTTCAAATGGCTCTGAACTAATTTCCACTCATTTCAGGATAGATGAAAATTTCTGTTTTACCCGGCATTGGTCATCTGCTAACGCAACAAAACATTTATTCTATATGTCAATGTATATTTCTATATTTGGACAACAACAGTAAACTGGACTAAAAGTTGGCCAAGTGCTGTGGTTCTTTTTTCTCAGCCTCTGGAGATCTTGTGCTCTCATAACAAAGGTCCAGGGGAAGAACCCTCCAAAAGTGGGCACTGAGGGAAAGGGCCTCGAGAGAGTGGGCACCAAGGAGGTTTTTCCTCCGGCCTAGGGCACAGCTGCCCCGGGACATCCTCCAGGGCCTTCCAGGGGAGGGGCCCTTCTCCTCAGGCTGCCAGGGTTGGAGGTAACCTAGGAAACCAAGAGCACGTGACCCCAAAGACAGAGAACCAAGAGCGCATGACTCCAAAGAGGGATAACAAGAGAAAAAGAAAAAGGATCGTCACACATCCTCACAAGCTTGGAGCTTCTCCCTTAGCCTTGGGAGAGCCCACTTCCTGGCCCTCGGTCCTGACTCACAGAAGCCTCTGACTCACAGAATTGCTGGCCAACCCCCATCAAATGTGCCTCCCCCGTGCTCCATCTCCAGAGCCTCGGTTTTTGAATTGGGGAAGAACCATTGGGATGTCATAAACAGTTACTATAGAAACAAATACAGTAAAATTGAAATGTTCTTCCTCGTCCCCCTCCTTCCATTCCCTTCCCCAGAGGTAACCGGACAGTGTGTATCCTTGATCTTTTCCTGTCCATTTACCAGTACTACTGTGTGTGAGACGGCATGTTTAAGGAAATGGAATTGTGCTATATATACACTCTTCTCTAATTGGCCTTTATCATTTAACATTATAGCATAGACCCGCTTGTGTTAGTCAACACAGAGCTGTCTCACCCTTTCTCATGGCTGCATGCTGGCCCATGGTGTATGACAATATCGTATACTTTGATATTTGTATTGCTGATGCTTCCATTGCTTCTCATTTTTTTCTCTGTAACAACAATGCTACAAAGAGCTCCTTTGTGTACATGTCCTTGTACCATCTACTTGGCTTTGAGTATTGCCACTGCCAGAAAACTCCTGGTTTGCAGTTCCAGCTATGCATATCCTAGCAGGGTGTCCAACCCACTGCCCATGGGCCCCACGTGGCCCAACACAAAATTGTACATTTACTTTACCCTCCACCCTTTTTTTTTACTCCTCAGTTTTTGTTAGTGTTGGTGTATTTACTGTGTGGTCCAAAACTACTCTTTTTCTTCCAGTGTGGCCCAGAGACACCAAAAGGTTGGACACCCCTGTGCCTAGGGTATCTCTGTACCTCCCAGGACTCATTCGGACCCTGGAAGAACACTCTCTGGCCCAGTGCTGCCCTCTGCCCTCGCCCTGTTGTTCTGCTGTGGTAGTCACGGCACACTTGGCCACCACGATCTGATGGTGCTGCCGGAACGTGGACAGGTGCAAAAGGTGCAGCTACTGCTCCTCTGACCGTTTGGAGAGAGAAAGCAGGCCAGCTCCTCCAAAGGCAATTCAGCAAGAGAGAGCGTGAGAGTGGGTGCCTGTGGAAGCGGTTTCCGAGATTCTCTTTTGCCCCTGGGATGGGGTGTGGGGCTGAAAAAGCAGTGAATCACAGACATAAAAGATATAAGGAGCTGAAGGGGTGGTAGGGGCCCTCCAAAGCAGCGGAGGGAGCGAGGGAGAGCAGTGTGTGCGAGTGTGTGTGCACACATGTACATGTGCTTGTGTGTTTAGCGCTGAACCAAATGTCCTTGGCCCGTGGACAGAAAGAGCCAACCCTTGATCTAATGTGTTGTACTTTTTGTCCTTTAAGATTTTCAAGCACCCTGGTTCTGCAAGAAGCAATAAGGGCTAATGAGAAGCAGGCTGTACTCTGGGAAACAGGAAATCTGGTTCCATTTATGACTGCACCAGGGCCTGCTGCGGAATGCTGAGCAGCTTCAGTTTGCTGCCCCATGCTTTCGGTCTCTCTCATCCAGAGGAGCCGTCTGCACCTTTGGGATACAAGGGTCAGGTTTCTCATTTTTTCTGCAAGATAATTCTAGTGTCATTGGCTGTTAAAACTGAGACAGTCATTTGGATGCGATTTTTTGTGTGTTTGGAGTGCCCTGGTTGGATGCTTCCTTCTTCCTTACATTCTGGACACCGAAAGAACATGTGTTTGCGGTATGGGAGGCAGGGGACGAACTTCCTGTGCGGCAGCCCTCCTGAAATGCATTCTTGAACACACAAATGCAAAGGCAGGTGTTGACCTGCTCTGTTTCTCAGCCCTTCGGAAACTCTCCAGGAAATGGCGGCGTGGTCGCTGCCAGAGTAGAACAATAAACAAATCTGCTTTAATCAGGGGTAAGCTACATTTGGGCAGTTTAAGAAAACTAAAGTTTACTTAAGGAAAAGTACTTTGTTTAGACAAATCAGGATTTTTAAACTTTTTATTGAAGTTTAACATACATACGGGAAAGTGCATACATCATAAATGTACAGGGTGGCGAATCTGTACAAAGTGAACACACCTATGTTACCCAGGTAACCACTACTAGGTCAAGAATTAGCACAATAGCAGTACCCCTGAAGACCCCTGTACCCTCCACCCAGTTACTAGTCCTTTGAGGTATAACCACAACCTGACTTTCAACACTTTATATTAATTATGTCTTTTTTTATGGCTTAATGTACTAGTTATTTAGTTACTACTATGGAGAGTCTATTACGCAACATTACAGATGTTTTTCAAAACTGTAATAAAATATAGTCCAATATCCAGGCCAGGAAAAGACAATCAACAAGATCTATCTTACAATAAGTGTAGCATAAGCACTCAGTCATAGTCCCTTTCTTGGACATCAAAGGGAACAGTCAGTCAGAGGGTTCTTTACTTCTGTTGGTGTTTTAACTTGCTTGAACTATAGCTTTTTCAGAGTCAAAAGTCCAACTTCGATCACAGTAGAGATGTACACTAATTATGTCCTCGAACTTTATATAGATTGGTAAAATTTACTCACATTTTGTGTACTCTTATTCATTTATTCTCATTATTATATGGTATTCCATAACAGAAATGT
Source organism: Pteronotus mesoamericanus (assembly GCF_021234165.1). Taxonomy (NCBI): domain Eukaryota; kingdom Metazoa; phylum Chordata; class Mammalia; order Chiroptera; family Mormoopidae; genus Pteronotus; species Pteronotus mesoamericanus. The sequence continues at coordinate 32,119,899 of NW_026555078.1, forward strand.
ACCATAGTTTATTTATTCATTCTATGCTAATGGAGCTTGGGGTATTTCAAACAACGCCGCTATGAACAGTTTTGCATGTAACTCTTCTTGGTGCTCACATGCAGGTAATTCTGTTTTAGACATTCCTACAAATGGAATTGCTGGGACACAGTGTTTGCATCCATTCAGCTTTAACGGACCTTGGAAACAGGAGTGAATGAGAGCTGGGAATGTTTCTGACAGGTGACAGAGCACAGAGCTAAAATCGGGCCCCAGGCCTCTGGTCCCCTCCCAGGCTTGGATTACAGGGCAGCCAGAGCAAACCAGTTACCCTCTGTGTTTCCTCAGCTATAAACTGGAAGTAATTAGTGGCTGCTCATTACTTGCTGTGGGATGGGAAAGCCCTCTGTCAAGTCCCAAGCTGCACAACTGTAAGCTGTCATTAAAGTGGAAGCAAAGGAGGGAGGTTTTTAATTATTAATGAGAACCAAAGGAAAACTATACTTATGTGAATTTCCATTTTTAATTGAGTCCAGAGATTAGGTTAACTGCTCTGCTAGACAGAATTGTAGTCCCAATGGGGCCTCTCGTATTAGTCTCTCAAACCCAAACTCAGTGAGTAACCTCCCAGGCCTGTCCTCTGTATATCGCTGGAAGATTCCTCAACTGCCTGAAGCCCCAGGGGTCCTCTCAGTTCTTTCTCTCAATGGCTAACTGCCCCAGCTTCTTCCTTCCCCCTCCATCAGCCTGAGTTGATCTGATTTGGAAAAACTGGTTGGGCTTTGCCTGACTACACCAGTTATAACACACCAGGAAACCAAAGGACACAATCATTTCACGTCTGCATTGTGGAACGTAAAGTATGAGCATTGTCAATGAGGTGTTTTGGCCTCACAGTGAAACGAGGCTACCAAAGTTGAAATCGGGGGCTGTAAAAAGTAATCGAAAGTAATGTCAAAATCCCATTCTGTTGGTTCCCATGCGGATTATTACACGAGTAGAAGGCAGCGCCCTCTTCTGGCCAATGCCACACCTGCATGGCGGTAACAAGGAGACTGTCGACTCAGGGGACTGTTTTTTTCACTTGGGAGCAGGCTCATTTAGGGGCGAGTCTTGAGTATATCACGTTGGGGATCCACCTTCTCCAAAAAAGAAAATCAAAACTGTGATGGTTATAATGGGATTAAGAAGTAAACGGGGATGTAAGGCAAAACATAGGGAATATAGTTAACAATGTTTTAATAGAGGTGCGTGATGCCAGCTGGGCGCTTGGAACATCGGAGGAAACACTTTGTAACCTTTATGACCACCTGAAACTAATACAAAATAGTGTTAGGGGAAAGAGGGGTATAGGGGACTAAATAGTAATGGGAATAGAATGCAATAAAGGTTAAACAAACAAATAAAAAAATAAAATGCTAAAAAATAATGTTGAATGAAAACTGTAATAAAAATAAAATACTAAGAAAAAAACTGTGATGGCTAATTTTATGTGTGATTAACATTTAAATCCGTACTTTTTTTTTTACTTTCCATAATGTGGGTGGGCCTTATCCTTAAGAGCAAAAACTGAGGTTTCCCAAAGAAGAAATTCTGCTTCAAACTGCAACATGAACTTTTCCCTGAATTTCTAGCCTGCCAGCCTGATCTACGAATTCTAGACTTGTCAGTTCCTGCAATTGAATGAGCCAATTCCTTAAAATAAATTTTAAAATAATACGCACACATGCACATCCTATTGGTTCTGTTTTCTTGGAGAACCCTGACTAATACCAAACCGAACTCCAAAGCCCTTTTCACATCTTGGACATCTAGTTCGAATGAACATAGAGACATGAAGTATAGCAATCCTAGTCCAACCTAGTTACTTAATCACACTTAGCCTTGGTTTCTTCATTTGTATAAAAAATACAGTAGTAATATATTCACTGAATAGGTTGTTATAATGCTGAAATAAGAGAAGACATGAGTTTCAAATAGTGTCTGGGTTGGAGTAAGTACCATATTTTGCCCAAATTTTTTAGGGAAAAATAAGGGTACACATTATACATGGGTCATACTGTACCTGAAATACCTTGTATCTATTCTTGTGTTTTGCAATTATTTGTCACATAAAATTTCTTGTACCATAATATGTTAAAAAATAAATATTGAAATTCTTTTATAATACAGAAGACAAGCACCTAAATATAAATAAATAAATAATTGAATTAAAAAATTAAAATGAAAGATTTTTCCCCTGAAAATTTGGGCCAAAAACATGGGGGTACATTATACACAGCAAAATGAGGCATTTGATAAATGTTAGTCGTGGTTGTTATTGCTAGGTGTACTGAGAGAAGCTGTCAGAGAAGAGTGAGGGGCACATGGAAGGGTGGAAGGGTGTTAGTCTTGCCCACTCCCCCGCCCCTTGTCTCCCAAAGCTCTCAGGCAAAGGCAGTCTCTGCTTCTCACCACCTGTTCCTGGGGACATTTTAAAGCAATTTCTTGCGCAGTGTTGTATCTCTTCCCATAGGAATCCAATCAAATATTAAAAGCTAGATTCCAAATTAAGGACTAAGTCATAAAAGAAACCATGATTATGGCGCAAAAGCCAAGTTCAGTAACTCTTGGGAATCATTGAATATAGCAAAATTATTCCTTTAACACTTACCATGAGCCTCTATACAATGTAATCTTTTCTTCCCTATACAAGGAGTTACTTTAATTAGAAGTTTTGTTTGCTTCTCACAATTTAGAAGGACTTTTACAAGATGATTTGGTTGGTCAAAACCTGTTTTAATTTATTTATTTTTATTAAGGATTTTTATTTACTTATTTTTAGGGAGAGGGAGAGAAACATCGATGTGGGAGAGAAACATCAATCAGTTGCCTTTCAAGAGCCCCCAAACCAGGACCTGGCCCACAACCCAGGCATGTGACCGGACCGGCAATCGAACTAGCAACTTTTTGGTTTGCGATACAGTGCCCAACCCACTGAGCAATACCACTCAGGGCTCAAAACCTGTTTCTAAAGCTAGCCAAAAATCTCTGGGTGGAGGGATTTAGGTTAATTTATACTTTCTTCCTTTTCTTTTTAAAAAAATATGTGTTTCATTATGCAATTCCCTAGAAGGACCCACAAGAGTCAACAACAGGTTATATACTCACTGAGCTTACTGTAGCAAAGAATACATAGCAAAAACAGTAGGAAAAGATATGTATTAATGTGGTCCAGAGAGTTCAACACAGGCTTCCAATGTCATTCTTTGCCTGAGGCCACACAGGGTACCCTTTTCTCTCCCTGTTAACTATGGGGTCCTGTGTGAAATATATTTGCCATGGAAGCCTATTTCAATCTCAGAGACCAAGGCTTTTATGGGGAGCTGGTCATGTAGGTATATTTTGTATGCAACTGGCTATGGCAAAAAGTAAATAAAAACACCAAAACCCAAAACTCAGGACGCTAACAATGAAACCAGGTGCACACTGTCAATCTTGATGTTTGTGCAAAGCAACCTGACAAGCAGGCATGTCCATTGCTCCAAGCATGTATAACCAACCCATTAATCACTAGCATAAAGAACACTCTAGAGACCACATTCCCAGCAGTTGGCCAAGGGCTAATCATGGGTCCCTCAGAGATATGTAAGGAGTAAGCAGCCAGATCTACTGTGTTAACTCTTTCCTCACAGTCTGCATTTTTCTAAAATGCTTATAATTAACCTGTATTACTTTCATAATCAGAAAAATAACTATTAATATAAAGGCCTCCAAAGTTAATGGTTTTCTTTTTAAAAAAATTTTTTATTTTTAAATCATGTTTATTCTTTTACAGTTGTCTCAGTTTTTCCCCCTTTGCCCTCCTCCACCCACCCCACCCCGCCCCCCCTCCCACAGTCAGTTCCCACTCTGTTGTCCATGTCCATGGGTCATTCATGCATGTTCTTTGTCTAGTCCCTTCTCTTTCTTTCCACTGTTGTCCTCCTTCCCCATCCACTCTGGTCACTTTCAGTCTGCTCCGTGTTTCCATGCCTGTGGTTTATTTTGTTCTTTGGTTTATTTTGTTGAATAGATTCCACTTATAGGTGAGATCATATGGTATTTGTCTTTCACCGACTGGCTTATGTCACTCAGCATAATATTCTCCAGTTTCATCCACGTTGTCGCAAAAGGTAGGACTTTCTCCCTTCCTTCCTTCCTTCCTTCCTTCCTTCCTTCCTTCCTTCCTTCCTTCCTTCCTTCCTTCCTTCCTTCCAATGCAGGTTTTATTTATTTATTTATTTATTTTTAATGTTAAAATCCATTATAAAATATTTAAAAATTTAAATCCATTATAAAGTCTCAGCTATTAAGACAACATGACACAAGCACAGAAATAATCAAGTAGATCAATGAAATAAAATAAGCATTCTAGAAACAAACATATATATCCGTCTAACAATGTAATATATGAATAAATTGATATTTCAAGTCAATGAGGAAAATAGGGCTTATTCAACAAATAAGGTGCATGGACCATTAATTCTTGATATAAAACAAATGGAGAGCCCTATTTCACACATTATACGAGAAATATTCAGGTGAGTTAAAAATTAATATGTAGAATCTAAGGAGTCTTAGGAGAAAATACAAAATAATATTTTTCTTATCCTGAAATAAAATATTCAAACCCAGAAGCTATCGAATAAAATATTGACAATATGACTATATTAAACATTTAAGACTATTCAGTAATATACATACAAAAAAAGTTAAAGGACAAGCAATAGAATAGGAAAGTATTTGCAACACATCTAAAAAAGGGTTAATAGTTTTTTGGTTTTTTTAGGGAAAAAATTCTACAAACATTTAATAAAAAAATGGATAAAAAACACCTAAAAGTTATTTAAAGCTTTTTAAAAATAATAGAAATAGGCAAGCAATATACAAAAACAGGTTAAGTTTCAACAAATAATAAAGTAAGAATTAAAATAACGTCATTGTTACAATCAGATTAATAAGTATTAAAACTACTGGTAATATCAAGTATTGGTGACTGTGAAAGGAACTGGGTATTCATAGATCCTTTTGCTTCATCTTAAAGCAGTCCCTTTCACATATCTTGCAATGCTGATTTGGTGGAGGTGTATTCTTTTAGCCTTCTTTTGTCTGGGAAACTCCCTACTTCACCTTCCATTTTAACTGAGAGCTTTGCTGGGTAGAGCAGTCTTGGTGGCAGGCCTTTGCTTTTCATGATTTGGAATATTTCTTGCTATTCCTTTCTGGCTTGTAGTGTTTCTGTTGAGAAGTCAGCTGCTAGCCGTATCGGGGCTCCCTTCTATGTTACTACCTGTTTCTCCCTTGCTGCCTTTAGGATTCTCTGTTTGTCTTTGACATTTGCCATTTTAATCATGATGTGTCTTGGAGTGGGCCTCATTGGGTTCCTCTTGAATGGGCCCCTCTGGGCTTCCTGGACTTGTGTGACTTTTTCTCTCCTCCAATTAGGGAAGTTTTCCATCATGACTTTTTCAAACAGGTTCTCTAGCCCTTGCTCCTCTTCTTCTCCTTCTAGTATCCCTATTATACGGATATTATTATGTTTCAGGGTGTTCTGCATTTCCCTAAATGACTCTTCATTCTTTTTGAGTCCTTTTTCAGTTTCTTGCTCTTTCTGGGAGCTTTTTTTCTACTTTATCCTCCAGCTTGCTGATTCAGTCCTCTGCTTCATCTAGACTGCTTTTGAGTCCTTCTACTGTGTTCTTCAATTCAGAAACTGTATTTTTCATTTCCTCTTGTCTCGTATTGTCCCTATAGTTTCTATGTTCTTTTTCATGCTGATATAGTTTGCAGTAAGTTCCTTGTAGTTTCCCTGTAGTTTTTGGTAATTCTCTCTGAGCTCACTGAGCTCATTGAGCTTCCTTAGAACCACTATTTTGAACTCTCTGAGAGTTTACTTACCTCTATTTCATTTAGTTCTTTTTGTGGATTCCTCCTTTCCTTTTGACTGGTGAGTGTTTCTTTGTCTTCCCATTATTTGTGAGACTCTTCTTTTTTGCTTCTAATTCTTAAATTGACCTGTCTTGATTTCCTGACTTTGTGGTGTGAGCTTCTATGGTAGGAGACCACTGTTTTTTCTTTGTGGATCTGCCTCTGATTATGTCAGATGTTGACTCTGTTTGACCTTAGGCAGTCTGTTCGAGACTTCCAGGAATCTACTGTCTGTGGCTGTCTCCTTCAGCTGTTAATCTAGTCGCTCTTCACTCTGTAGGCCAGTTTAGACACCACATGGTTGGGCAGAGTCCCTCCTGGGCAGGGGCGGGGTTAGTGTGTCCTCTCATGCTGCTGCCGCTCAGTGGGGTGGTCTGCCTGAGCCAGATGGCTGGTGCCTTTTGGGGCAGGACTAAGCACTGGGATCCCCCCAGCTACTCTCTCCATTCTCTCCCCAAAGCGTCCATCTCCAGTTTTTCCTCAAGGATCTCTAGACCACTCTGCACCCCCTTTAGCTAGGGATCTACTCTGTGGCTGCCATTGTGTACCTAGAAGTCAGGCTTTAGCACTACTGGGCCAGGGCAGAGTCCTTCCTGGGGGCGGGGTTATTGGGTCCTCTTACGCTGCTGCCGCTCAGGGAAGTGGTCTGCCTGAGCAAGATGGCTGCTGTTGTATGGACGATGAATCAGCACTGGGATCCTGCTGGCTACTCTCTCCGTTCTCTCCCCAAAGCCTCCTTCCCCAGTCTCTCCTCAGGCGTCTCTAGCCCACTCTGCCCCGTCTTTGCTGGAGACCAGGGTAAGTAGCTGCAAATAAAAATTTATGCTTTGGCCCTTTAAACGGCTCTTTGTGTCTCCAGCTGCCTGTCTCTGGCAGAGAGCACCCTGTCGCTTTTCGCAGCTGGCTGTTATCTGTGTACTTTTTGGGCTCTGGTGCTGTAGGCTCAAGATCCCTGCTTATGATTTAGGCCCCACTCTTGTCAGGGGGATCCGACTGGCCATTTCAATATCCTTCTGATGCTACCACCTATGGATGCCCCACCCACCTTCTCAAGTCTCTACTGCACTTCTTACCAGTTAGGTTGCACTAAAGCTGATTCTTCTGTCTGTCCAAGGTTACAAGGCTCCTCTCTCACTATTGTTCAGTTGTTTGTTCCAGGTGATTTCTCCATGATTTAGTTGTAATTCCAGATTGATCCTGGGAGGAGGTCAGTGTGACTTCCACTCCTCTGCCATCTTAATTCTCCCAAAGTTAATGGTTTTCTTTTTTAGTAATTTAGTGATGCTCCTTTGTGATCTCAGGGCATTTCTCTGTAGTCAGCAGAGCTGCTGAGAGAAGGAAAGCCACCCTACCAGACTTTCCATTGATGCCCACAGAGCCTTTTATGGAAAACCATAAAAACAGGCCAGGACAGAGCATGTGCCACGGAGGAGGAACCACAGCAACACCTAGTTAGCTTCCCCAACTTAGAGATGAGGAAGTGGGAATACTGAGCAGTGAAAGGACTCTGAAGGTTCTAAATATTAAGTGTTTTCTATTTAAAATTTCTCTCAGAACTCCTAAAATGGAATAAGGCAATGTTTGCTGAGTTGCTTCCTCTGGTTGTCTTTTCTGGGGCTGAAACTACAGAAGCCCTGAGTGGGGAGCTGCCTGAATCAAGTGCGCATGGCCCATTTCCTCTAGCCTTGGTTACAGGCTTCCCATCTGTCCCCAGGACTCTGTCTAGCATTGCCCATGCTGTTGGGTAAATGGTCCAGTCTGGAACCTCACAATAGATTAGTTTCATCTTCACTAAAATTTTTCCTTCTCTCCCCTTAACTGACTCCCTTGTAAGTGGTGGAGTGGTATCTGTCTCCCCACTTGACTGCTAATTCCTCAAAGGCCTCCTGGAACCAGGTTATACAGTGGGTACGATTGTGAGTAGTGAAATGAAATGATCCTGGGTTTGAATTCTGGCTTAGCATCTCACTGGCTAGTGTGTTTTGAATTAACAGAAATAATAGTAACTCTGTCACAAGGTAATTGAGAGTATGAAAGGAAGTAATAGTTCTTTTTTTTTGTAAAGATTTTATTTATTTTTAGAGAGGGGTAAGGAGGGAGAAAGAGAAGGAAACATCAATGTGTGGTTGCCACTTGTGCGCACCCCCCTCCATTGGGGATCTGGCCCACAATTCAGGCATGTGCCCTGACTGGGAATCAAACTGGTGATCCATTGGTTCACAGACCGGCACTCAATCCACTGAGCCACACCAGCCAGGGCGGAAGTAATAGTTCTTAACTAGAGTAGAGTTTGGCATATAAGTGTTCAATAAATATTAGCTATTATTTTTAAAATACGTACTCTGTTTATTTGGGAAAACTCCATTCTCTGATCTTTTTAACAGTTTCATTGAGGTAATTGATGTACTAAATATACACTGTATGTTTAAACTATACATTGTTATAAGTTTTGACATGTACATACCTGTGAAACCATCACTATAATCAAGTTAATGAACATATCCATAACCCCAAAAGCTCCCTTATATGCTTTTGTAATCCCTCTCCCTGTCCCCAGGCAACCACTATTTACTGCCTCTACACATTGGCTTACACCTTCTAGAATATTATATGAATGGAACCATATAGTATGCACTCTTTTATTGGCTTCTTTCACTCAGCATTATTTTGAAATTCATGCATGTTACTGAGTGTATCGATTGCTCAATGGACATACCACAATTTTTTTTATCCAGTCACTTACTAACAGGCATTTGGGTTGTTTCTGGTTTTGAGATATTAGAAATAAAAATTCTATGAAGATATGTGTACAAGTCTTTATACAGACTTATATTTCTCCTGGGAGTACATGGGTAGGTAACAAGTATGTAGCTGCTTAAATTTTTAAAAACTGCCAACTTGCTTTCCAAGTGTCTGTAGTATTTTGCATTCCCACCAATTGTATATGAGAAGTCTAGATGTTCTATATCCTCTACAACTGGCATACTCTCAGGTAGTCTTAACATAGAAACGTAGTTATTCGGACAAAGAGTTCCTGTAGTTAAAAACATGAGGGAAATATTGGGTTTCTTCACAGTAGGACTTGTTAATGACTTAATGCACTAATGTGGTGGTACATTTCCACCCATGGATGTCATACACAGTCCCCTCCAAATGGCCCATGAAACCCTTTATTTTAGGTGCTTCTCTAGCAATTAGTGTTCAACTGAATACATCTTGGGAAATGCTGTCTTGGGGGTTGCTCTGTGCAAGGGTAAAGCAATGTAGATGTTGCTATAGTAGCTGGAGACTAAGTGGTTGATATGAAATCCCCTTGTGTACCTTTTAAGTAATAAACATTCTGCTTTCCTGGGTTAGAAAGAAACCTATGACAAGAAGCCAGGTTTGGAAACTGAAGTTATTCAGGGTATGAACTGAACAGATTATTCAATCAAGGGTTTCTCTAATTTCTCTTTTGGAATAAACCCAGGGATGATACCCCATCTCCCAATCAGCACAGAGCTGACATTTTTCCACAAATGGCTTATAGATTGCTGCATAATCAGGAGCTTTCAGAGATATTAAGATTATAAAAAGAGGGCTTTCTCTTCTACCAGGCTGGAAAAATATGCCTAATGAGACCTCAAGGAGCCCAGGTGGCTGTGCAAAGGAGCTCCCTGATATGGGGAGGGTCAAGGGAGTCTAAAGACTTGCACGTGAGTTTTTGGAGCCCTCTGCATTTGCTGAAGGGAGAGCAGCTAACTTACTCTAGTAGACAAAACAAAGGAAAAGAAGTAGAGCTGATCATAGGTTTCCTACCCTACTGCATTCCATTTCACCTCTTCTGTCTCAGCACCATCAACATGTAGGCAGGTGCCTGCACTCCTGGCCCATTTCTTCCCACACGCTAGGGAGGCCTTTTTCTTGCTCCTCTCATATCTTCTTCCAGGCACCTTCCCCCCAATTTGTCTCCTGCCTAAATCCTGCCTCATCCTTGAGACTGCGGCTCAAATGTCATTTCTCTGATGAGCTTTACTTGTCTCCTAGATACTAGGTTATATTGTACTTTTCCCCCATCACTAATCATAAGTGTAATCAATATTATTTAATGTTTGTCTCTTCCACTAGCTTGTGAGCTGCATGAAGGCAGAAACTATTTAACAAGTTTACTACTTAATTACCAGCACATGGCACAGAGTCAGCGGTCAGTAAGTACCTGCTGAATGATTGAAAAATCTAGAGGTTGATATATTTTTGCTCATTTAATATAGAGCTGTCCTTTCTTTGTCCTACATTTAAGTTTTCTGATTTCCCTTTGTCCAACATTCCGATCCTCCCAAACTCATTCCAAGAAATACCTTTGTTATCTATTCCCTGATCAGAATAGTTGACATCACTGTATATAGGCTAAAGTTTCTCATGTCACGGAGCAAAGGAGCCCAGGAAAAGCAGTGCTCTCCTTTTAAATACGAGGTGTTCGGGGGCATGCGGGAGGGCAAAGTGGATAAACGGGGGTCAAATACATGGAAACTAGACCTCAGATGGTGAGCATGCAATAGAGTATACAGATACCAAATTACAATGTTGTACACCTGAAATTTATATGGTGTTACTAACAAGTTACTTCAATAAAACTTAATTTAAGAAAAATGAGGTTTTCAGACTTCTTAGTGGGTCTGAGACTCTATAATGAATAGCTCATGTGTACTCCCAAAACCCAGTAAGAAGGAATGGTGCAGCTGCGGGCAGCCATGAGGCAAGTTATGCTTGCAGGTATGTGCTGCTGGCGTCACTGGGACGACGCACGGAAAGCTGTCAGTGTGCGGCTGTTCTCTGGAATGCTGGGAACGTGGCTGCTCAGAGGTACAATAGTCGCACTCAACTGCTTCAATCAGTTCCTTCCCAGAGCACTTGCCTGCCTCTCACCTCTTCCCCCAAACTCATTCACATACCCATGCCTGGGGTCTGAGATGTCCTTAGCCCACCTCCAAAGTCAATTGCTTTCAAACAAGGTACGGATGCAGGAAACTATGGCTCGGGTCAAAGTAGCTGGAGATGAGGACAGTCTCCCTCTTGCACACTCTGCAAGACAGGACCTTTTCTGAAGGGCAAGGTACTTTGAAGCACCAACAGAGACCTGCATAGAAGTAAAGGAGAAAGAACGGGCTCTGCCTTTGAGTTTTACCCATGGCTTGAAACTGTTGCAAGGACCCAATGAGATAATGTGTTTAAACCCCTTAGGACACTGCATGGTCATTGCTAGCGCTCAAAACATGGTAGTTGTTTAACTACCTGGTGCTCCTTGGGTGTTCTCAGAGTAACCGGTGCCTTCTGCATCAGAAACATCACCCCGGATGAAAGTGGCCTGCTCATTTTATTCTCTCTTTAATTTTGAGAGTATGTTTATTGAAACTGGAGACAGTGAAATGGGGAAGGGCTTAGGAGCAGCAGGAGAGAGACCAGGTAACAGACTGTGGTCAACTCACTGAGAAGTGAGACAAAAGGGGGCCTTGGAGACAGGTTCAGGGGTTGAGCCTGCGATGAGCCATCGCTGCCCTTTGCTCCCTGATTGCAAGTCTCGGGGCGACCATTAGTATTTAGGAGAAAAAAAAAGCATGCCTGAGAAAGAAGGGGGAGGAAAGGTGCGGGTGTGCTCCCAGGAGGGAGAGCGCCCTGGGGTCCTTCCTCTTGAGGCTTTTAAAGGCTGGCAGTTTAGGGAGGTCTTCGAAGAGGCTCTCAATAGGATATCCATCAGCTTCATGCTGTTGTGCCTAAACGAGATTTATTCCAACTTCATCTGTCCTTGAGTGTGGTTGGCACGAGGTACTAATTGGATTCCTGCTATCTATTTTCCTGAGTAAGGTGACTGAAGCTATTTACCCTCTGGTTGGGGAGAGGATCCTCCTCTGTGCAGTTTGCATCTCTTGTGATGTAGATTCTGCATGGTTTACACAGCATCAGCCACTAAGATTGAGTAGGAGCAGTTGTGGCCTGCTCACTCTTCTCTGTCCTGTGCTAGACCAACAAATACGCTTGTAGCTCCAACACCTCGCAGGATGCCTTACAGGTCCCATAGCTCACTTCTGTTGAGTGCTTATAGTGTCAAACACTGAGCACTTTACATGGAGTATTTCATTTAATTCTCAAAACCGTATGAAGTTAGGAATTACTGTTATCCACATTTTACAGAGGAATAAATGAAGGCATGAAAAGGTTAAGTGACTCACCAAAGGTAGGTTTTCAGTTGTATGTGAAAGAGTTTATTCTTTTATTATTATTAATTATTGTATTATTTTCCATCGGAACTGTAAACCTACTTTTGTTCCACCTGCATCTAGTGAGTGGTAAGCGTAGCTGGTCGGGTTCTGGAACCTGTGCTCTTTACCACTGTACAACTCCACCTCAAACCTCACTTGAACCTCACTCTTTCTTAATATCACCACGAAATGCATCATCCCTATTGTTGCCTCCTGTGTTTGTGGGGCTCAATGTATCCTGACTCCCTCTGTGCTGGTCCAACACAATGTCTTACACAAGGGACAGCTTTACGGTCCCCTCTGCATTGGCCTAGTGCTGGGTTTGGCACGCTGGGTTTGGCACGCTGGGTTTGTGCTGCAACTCTTTCACAAAAAGTCTCTTGGTGCCGCTGTCAGACTCCACATTAGACTCAGCGGTCCACTGCGCAGACCCTTTATGCTTGTGTGCTCTTAATGACAACCATCTATTTCCAAAAGCAATTGAGAGCTTCAGTTTTATTTATTTTTTAAAATTTTATTTATTTTTAGAGAGAATGGGAGGGAGAAGAGAAACATCGATGTGTGAGAAACATTGATTGCCTCTCACATGCCCCGAGCTGGGGACCTTGCTCACAAATCAGGCAAGTGCCCTGACTGGGAATTGAACCTGTGACATTTCAGTTTGCAGGACAACGCCCAGCCCACTGAACCACATGAGTCAGGGTGAGAGCTTCAGTTTTAGCATAAAGGGGACACGCTAGCCCTAGGCATGACCTCACACTACGGTTACATGTCTTGGGAATCAGTCACTATTGAAGTAGTCCGTCTATTCTCAGAGTCTGGCTGAAACTCTGAAAAAAAAAACTGGCTGGTTTTTTTTTTTTCAGTATTCGGTGCTCAGATTCCATATGCTTTAAGAAATATGTAAATTACACATACGAGTATTACATATCTTTGGAGCTAAATAAATACAAGGAATACTCATGCATAGCCATCACCCGCCTTGACAGAATACTATCAGACTCTATCAAGTTCTTCACGTCTCCCTCATCAATTGCATCCCTCTCTCAGCCCCCATCCTGTAATGCCAATGTGCTTTTCATTATACAAGAGTATGAGATGTCCGAGAGTGATGATTTTCTGATGAATAAGTCAGATGTGATTCCAGTGTCCTTTGTTATGAAAGGTGCTAACAGCAGATGACACTCACACTTGAGGCATTTTGAGGTTTCACTTTCTATTCCAACGGATATTTTCAGTGAGCCGTTTCCAATCCTAACTTCACTGTCACTGCAGTGTAATAGTGTGCTGAGAACAGATGTGTCACGAAATTGTGGTCAATGTGCAAAACTAATTTTCACCAGTCGGGGATGTACTTTTATGCAATGGCTGTCAGAATGTCAAGCTGAGGGGGTGCTACAGATGGCGAAGAGCAGGATTAACCTGCAGGAGGGAAGGGGGAGTAGCCCATTAAGCCAGCACCAAAGAAAAAGTGTTTCCTGAACATGCAAGAACTTGGTCATGGCTGTGGGCATTCTACTTAAACAACCTGATGAGTACCAGCGTGCTAACTCGTGAAGCACTTAATGCTTACCTGGAGAGCTACAGGTTCTAGTATTAAAAAATGTGTCCTAAACACCAAAAAATGCAGAACTATTATTTCAGCCAGTAGATATTTCTGAAGCGGTTTAACAAGTTTTCATCACTTACTCCCTGCCACTAACGTACCCTATGAAATAATTTCACTGTCTTCTCCTGACCCTCGTTACTGTGATTTAGAACCTCATGTCAGCCCAGGTCTGGAGGAAATGAAATGCAATTCTATGACAGATTTGGTGATGTTTGCATGCAGCAGTTAAAAGATCCTCCCCAAAACAAACCTGGACATCATTTTAGTGCTACTCAGTTTATGAGGATTAAATTAGGAAATAACTTGGAACTTAGAAGGGAAATTGCTTTCACAATGGTGGGGGCGGGGGGGGGGGGGGGAAGGACAGGCCATGAGGCAGAAACTGTTGGAGAGATGCCCAGAAAACTAGGAAACCTTATTCCCATCTCTCTTTCTCTGTCTAGCGTCTCTAACAAGTTTGGCTTCCTGTCCTATGAATGGAATGTGGTCCCTTCTTGCTTTTGGGATTTGCTGAAGTCGATGTGGCTGCAATTAACTGACTTGGATACTTTTCTTCACCTTCAGAAGATGCAGTGTAAGTAGCACCCTAAATAATATGTGTGGATCAAAGGTTAACTTCTACGCTAAAACGTGATTTTAGGATTAGATTCTTATCTCAGGAAATAAGGCACAGATCTTAATTTGTATTCTTTTTCTGTTATAGTTATAACCTTGTAATTTATCCAACCAGGACACCGTTAAGAATGCATGGGGCGCACTAGTAGTAATTACTCCTGGACAACATAAACGAGAATTGTTTCAGGCAAAATGGAAAATGACCATTTACAGTGCAACCTTGGTGTTCAATAAATGTTAATGCATCATCACCATGTAACTCTTAGCCCTCAAACTTGACAACCCGAAAAGGGACGTTCATATAGATATAATTACATGTGCATTCTTTTAGTTATGCTAATACATCAAATAGATCTCTTTGTCTAGTGAGAATGTTCCATTCCCGCCTCCCTGCCACCCCCACCCCCCGTGCTTTGAGCAATAGTATGTTTTACCCATAAGGTAAATGAGGACAGGAATCTAGTCAATTGCACTAAATCGTGTGGCAGAGCTAAGCTCAAGGCTAAAAGCTTTTCCCCCTAGGTGGTACACACACAATACAACACAGTGATGATGTATTATGGAAGTGTACACCTGAAGTCTATGTAATTTTATTAACCAGTATCACCCCAATAAACTCAATAAATTTAAAGAAACCTCTGCCCCCTAGATTCCCAGCAATTGTGTTTATTCCCTGAACCATGACGAGCTGCCTTCTAGAATCGTTTTTCTATTACGGATTCACTTTTCAGATAAGAAATCTCATGAGGTTTGTATAGAGGTTCTTCCTAGTTCATATTACTGTTGTATAGTCTTCATATCGCTTCTGTAAAAAGCCAAAGTATGAGTTCTGATTATTAGTCATGTACTTTGGTCTTTTTTTGTAAAGATATCTTTGGATATTCAAGGGATCCAGGTATTCATTAAGTATAGTACTTAGGATTTTCATGTTGCAGTAACTAAGCAACAGTTGAGATGTTTTAATTTAGCATGTCCTGCATTGGAACGTTTAAAAAGGAACTGTCAGGCCATACTTGGCAGAAACTCCCTCGGACTCTCCCACCCTCTGCACAGTTCATGTACATCTTGGCTGCTCATCCACTGCTTAACAGAGACCTCTTCTGTCTCAGCCACTCCAACAGCCTTTCGGAGCCCTTTCCACTGTGGGGCAGCTGCATACTCATCATGTCTTCAGTGAATGGTAGGACAGGAACTAGTGGTCTGATCATTCAGCAGCTTTTGCAACAATTCTCGCATCCATCTTAAATCTACTCTTAACTGCTACCACTTTAAACATTATTTGCCTTTATGAAGATATACCTAAGTTCTTAGCAGTTTAAGAATTGCTGATTCACTAAACAGTAAGGATACGTATTTCAAACATAAACACTATTTAAAGTGAATATCCAATGAAATCCATTCAGTGACAAAACGTGTGAAAATGTGCTACAAAACATTCAATAAATGCTAGATGTATTTGACCTTCAAGGTGTCCAATTCTGGAAGCATAACTACAGCACCATGGCAGACACTTGCAACATGGAGAACCTGTTCTCAGAGTACCATTCTATAGTGTAGTGGTTCAAAGTAAAAGCTTTAATACCAGTTCACCTAGGATTCTGTTCCACATCTAACCCAGGTGTGGTCAGACTTCTTAGCCTTAGCTTCATCTATTAAATGGGGGTAAGAACTGTCCTTGTCTTAGAGCTTTGTTGGGAGGCTTAACTGAGACTCTCTTCTTAAGTAGTGTCAACTAGACTTATTCCTGTTTCCTCCTAGATTGCACCTCAAAGGCTGGTGTGTTGAGAATTGAGATTATGTAAAGTGTACCTAAGAGCTCTCATTAGCTGCCAGGAAGGGAAGCTGTGTAAGAATTAGGAAAATACATGAAGCTCCATTTAACTTGGTCTCTTTCAGAATTTAACTAGTTGAGTGTTATCTTAGGAAAGCTTTCCCATAGCTTTGGAACTGACTCAGTGGCATCTTAAAAGGAAAAGAACAAGTCGGATGTCTTGGGGAAGACAGAAGGGTCTAGACTGGTAGTCAAGGAACTGCATAAAAAGGATATTGGATGCTTGGACAAAACATAATCTAGTGGAAAAACCCTAAATATTTATGACTAAAAAGCTGGTGCCATCATTTATGTAGTATGGCCATGGGAATTTACTCAACGTCTTTAAAGTTTTCCTCTTTTCTTTTAGGAAAAAAAGAGAGTATCTTTTTAGTGTATGCTTTAAAGAATGCTAGTCTAAATGACCATTTAAAGATGTCCAACATAAAACATGACCACAGCAAAAACGTAATGCTAAATTTTCTCATTTCATATGTGACACCAACACCTTAAGTGTTGCTTAGAATTCTAGATGGCCTGAGATTCCATTCTCCTTGAGTCTGTGGTTATGATTTCAGCAAATCTCCATTAGGAGACTTGGTCATCTATTAAGTTTTTAAATCAACAAAGCTTTTTTGTCCCTCCAGACAAGTTATCTTCAAGGTCTATGTAGCAAATTGTGTACCTCCATCAAATACATGTATTGAAGCCCTAACCCACAATGTGATGGGACTGGGAGATGGGGCCTTTGGGAGGCAATTAGGTTAGAAAAGGTCATGAGGGCAGGGCCTTCCTGATGGGATTAGTGCCCTTAAGAGGCACCAGAGGGCCGGCTCTTTTCACCAGGTAAGGACACCAAGAGAAGATGGCCACCTGCACACCAGGAAGCGCCCTCACAGGGGGACCAAGTTGGTCAGTGCCTCGGACTTCTCAGCCTCTGCAACTGAGAAATCAAATGCTCTTAAGCCACCCAGTCTGATAGTTTGTTATGGCAGCCCGAGTTAACTAATACAGTAGGTAAAATACATCAGGTGGAAGGATGGAATTGCTGTAGTGGAAGCATGAAGCAGAGAGGAAGCTCTACCTTGCCTCCACAGCACAAAACATTGTCTAATGCAACAACATAAAAACCTGGTCAAATGAGAATAACGTTAAAATGCTATAGAAATAAACTGTGGGATAGCCTAAATTCTCTTCTATTAACTCTACTGCACTGTCATCTTTAAAATAAGTTAGCTAATAGTCAGGATTCTATATTGCATTAGAGATATGTTGCAAAAGGATTGGCGCTAAGTTTTACTATGGTGGTAAAAAAAGAATCTGCTTGGGTCAACTTAACCAGGAAAGGGCATATTTGTTAAGGTAATGTCATTTCCCACGGGGATGGGGAAGCTGCCCTGCTCCAGAATGGTCTTATTTTTAACAGCTCTGTTTTAGGGGGTACTTCTAGTACATAGGAAGTAAGACACCAAATGCAATTTAAAAATTTATAGTTGCACTCTGTTCAATTATAAGGTAAAAAGCAGAACTCCCTTCCCAAAGTAGAATGTGCTACAAATTATTCATTCACAGCCCCCTTCACACTGGGGTTAAGAAAGGCTAGTAACCCCACTATGGAAAGAAAACGGCCAACTACCAAATTTAACAATGTGGTCCTCATTAATGGCGTAACAATTATGGCAAGAGCAGAACTGTCTTCCAGCAGGAGTGGTGGCAGCAGAGGCAGATAGGAAAGGCTCCCTAACTTTGTATAACATACTGATAACCTGGTTACAAAAAAATAGCTTAGCCCTGAAGGGAGAGGAGGAAATCCTCACATTGGGCACAACATGTGGCTGAAAGAAGGTGTGTAGAATCTGGTTTGTTCCCAGACAGCCTATAGAAATGCCTCAGTGAATGCAGGTCACACACAATAGAGGGTGTCTCAGGTCCTTGTCTTTTTCTTTATGTCCACAAATTTGCGTTAATTAGGCTATGGATTTGTTCAGGGAAGCCCAGAACTGGGCTTAAAGAATAAAATATGTGGAAAAACTGTGAAACCATGAAAATACATTTTAAGAAAAGTTTTCAGGTATAATACACAAAAGCAAACAAGTTTATCTTAAAAAATATCAAGTTTCACACCCATAGACTATTCCTAATTATAATTACTTCTTAAAGCGACATTTGTCTTTGTTTACAAATACAGCAGCAGGTGATAAAACCTAAAGTCTCAAACAGATTGTTTATAGTTCATAATACAAACAAATGTATATGTCTCAAATCACATTTTAGGCAGTTTAACTTAAAATGCATAGACAATTACATACATTAAATTTGTCATTAAGTCAATGAAAAAGTAACAGTATCAAGAAAAAATACAAAAAACCTTTATAGAGCACAAAGAAGTCAAGTTTACTTAATGGCAACAAATCAGTATCCGCTATCAGTGACCGGCAGTGAAAGTGCCTTTATCCAGGGGAGAAGAGGAAAAACATCCCATTGCTCTGCATGCTTGAAAAGCCACACTGACAAGACTATAACCTTAGAAAACATAATTTATTACTTAAAATAAAAAGTTATAGCATACTTTGCTCTTTAAATGCCAGAAGGCTGGTCTATAATGTCCACCAGCAGGAATACCAAAATGTTTATCTAGGTTAAACTAATAATGGGTACACTAATGAATTCTGTAATGCCATCCCTAGACTATAAACCTCTCAAGGACAGGCATTCTCTTTCATCTCTGTATCTCTTGCATCTGGCAAAGCACCTGGATCACAGACATTTAGGTGTCTGTTGAATGAATGCAGTTCTCAGAAATATTCTACAGTCAGAACTTGCATGGCATTTCTTTAATACTGATTATTTTATTGGCAATTTTTGTTTTACTTGGCAGAATTCTGAAAATAAAAAGAACAGTGTCTTCATACTAAATATTGCTCTATTAGGATTAAATTATAGTCCTCCCTGAAAGCCACCCACCACTTTCTATGCATAGCACAGTGTATCAGTGTGATTCATCTGAATTTAGCCTTCTGCTTTTCAAAAACGTTAACACTGGAAGGTCTGTGCTTAGGTTTAAGTCCCAGGGTTTATAACCATGGCATTTTAATAAAGCTAGCACTAGATTACTCAGGGTGAGGAAGACATGGCACTAATCATTTAAAGATGTAGGCAACTGATTGATATGCAAACTAGGCACAGTATTTTTATTGAAACTTTGAGTAGAGCTATGTCCATTTACAGTTTCAAAAGCTGTACATCTGAGTACAACAGGTAGCACTAATTATTTATGAGGTAAAATATCATGGGCATATTTTTTTTTCCTAGAAAATATTCCAATATTCCATTGTAGTGGTGTGATAGACCAAGGCCAAAAATTCACCCCTTTTCTTCTCTGCCCTATTACTATCCTACTGAAAACAATGAACAGTAAAATGGACAAGGAAAGAAGGAGGCCTTTGGTAATTTTTAAAAAGTCTTGTCTGTTCCTGAATAATCAATATATAACCTTAAACAAAACAGGGCTATGGAGTCAGAGCTGTAAACAGCCATTCTCAAACATGGAAAGGTGTCAGGCTGCGCCCAGTAAAGACAAGCCAAGGTACTTTATAAATTCCTTTAAAGAACCTTGATTCTTGAGAACCGAGTGTGTGAATGTAAGATCTACATTTTAAATTTGCGTTTGTCATTTTTAGGCTCAACATTTCAAAGTCTACCATTCAAATGCCAAAGATACTATTCCTCAACATATCTCAACTATCTCCATTGAATTTATTTTAAAACTCTTGCTCTTAAGTCCAAATACCAGCTTATTCCATACTTTATATTCCTTTAAGACCAAACATACCTGGTAACAAGCACAGTCTCCATAAATGCATCTTAGCCTAGCATGACTTATTTTGGAAGCAAATTATTCCCTTGTAAAGAGAAAAGAAATGTTCCTTAGATGCTTCTCCCATTCCATTATTCCTCCACTGAGACTTATTTTCTTAACTCCATCCTGAACCTAAAAACACTTTTTGCCCAGAGTATTCTCAAGAATTGAGACACCTCTCCCCTGCTTTGAGAAATGATATTCTAAAGAATTGCAAATATAAATGCAAATTCTGTTCCCTTTGATTTCTACTCTTCTGTTAAAAAAAGAAAAATCCCAAATATATTTTGGAAAGTCCTTGAAAAGCTAAGGTTAAAACAGCAGTATTGTCTAGGGCACACCAAGCAATATGAGTCACTAGCAAAGTTAATACACTTATTGGGAATAGTAATTTCAAATCTCGTGTTCATGGTCCTTCAAATCCTTTAGCAAAAGATTTTCTCTGATAATAAATGGGCTCCTCAATTACAGACTCCCAAACTTGCTACCTCTTCCTCCTTTAGTCAAACATTATCCTTTCTAGTGTTACATTAAATATCACATACAGCTAAGGCAGGAGGTGTTAACTTATCCTAATGCAGGACAATCACAATAGCTATACGGAGATATCTTTGCTGCCATCTCACTCTTCCTATCATCTTATGCCTCCAAAGTTAGCTGACATGATACTGACGATTTAGGATACTGCCTTCTATGGCTACCTGCCTTGTAAATCGAAGGCTACTTTGACAACAGATATCAAAAGTGTTGTACATAGCTGCCACTTGGACTTGCAAGTAAGTGAAAGATAAGAAGACTACTTGTGCCACTATGTAAGAACTGTCTAACAACATTCACCAGTCTGAAAATATCTAAACAAATTCAATTCTGGAAGCTTGACTCTATCACCTACTTAAAAGGGAGGCTGAAACACTGAATGTTCTTCCCAAAGGTAATCATCTTGCTTTCTTAAAAGGAGGTAGCTATCAAACCATTACATTGGCAGCATTTGGCATTCTTGACATTTCAACTATAGGAGAAATAAACTACTAAATACTTTAATTCTAAGCAAAAACAACAGCTCTAGCATAAATCTGTCCTATACTGGTAAAGAAATTCACAATACATTTTAGTAACCCAATGGATATATTAAAAGTTTCAAAATGTTATTCCACAAATAACACAGTCAGTTCTATCCCAAAATTAAGAATCTGATTTAAAGATAAGGTGCCAAAAAACTACTCGGACTATTTTGGTGGCTACAAACAACACTTATTTAAGTAATACAATCACACTTCTTTAAACTCAATTGCAGAGATCTACACTTTATTATTTTCAGTGTTAGAGGATAATTTTTAAGGATGGCACTAATTCTACCTATTTACCTGTCAACAACTACAGAACTGAACTGTCAGCCATAAGCACTCTACAAACAAATCCAGGAAACTATGCAAGAGACAATGACATAGCTTAACCAGACTCTGAAAGACAGATACATTATTTTCATCACACTTGCACAAAGAGAACAGTCATGCCTGTGTGACTAAGGTTCTCTAAGCATTAACTGCTATATGTGTTTATGACAGACCCCTAGAGTGTGCCAGTTTTCCGTATCAGGGAGGAATTAAGGGATGTGCTCCTAAAGAACTGAAGGAGAAGAGGCTACAAGGAAAGGTCTGGGTGGAAGAGTGTTTTGTGGGAAGGCAAATTACTTGTCACTGCAAAGCAACTCCCAAGGTTCCCTCTAGTCTGAGGTTCAAGACAAAGGAGAGAATTATTTCCTTCCTTGAGCTCTTCCCAAAGCAATATGGACATCTCATCTATTCTAAAGCAATACAGAGATCACCAATTCTCTAAGAGCATAATTTACATATATGTTGACCTGCATTAAGAAGAAAAGTTTCCATAAATGGCAGATTTTGGAGCCGTTTGACCCATTTGGCTAAAAGTAAAACAAATCAGGTGGAACTCAAAATGCAAGTTCTTACTAAATTCTCAAGGATAAAAATGAACACTGCCTAATAAACTCAACATCTGACAATAATTACTGCCAGTTTAAAAATGTATATTCAAAACATAACCTCAAGAGGACTAGGTTTATTTATTCTATAGATAGAGCAGCTCAAGATGTTGAGAAGCATCATTTGTTTAAATTATGACATTGTGAGTATCTTCAAAGTGTGTTTATTCAGGGAAAAAGTGATTATAGAAAAATACTTGAAATGATTTGCCAATGAGGTTGCAGATTCTATCAATAATCCACAACATCCTAGATTTTTAAGAGTGTAGTTACATAATTTAAACAAATCCAAAATTTGTTTTAAACAAATTATATCAAAGAGCTATTCAATATACTTATTTTAACTTTCCATAAAAGCTGAATAAAAATCACATTTTAATGATTTACTTTTACATTTTTATCTGATTGTATCCATCTGATATATTATACATCCAAGTACAAGAGGCAGATATCTTCTGAGAGGTGCAAGAGTTGTTCTTTCATGAATGCCCTCTAATAGTGAAACCAGCAATTTTTATATATGCATTCATGTGCATATATATGTACTTCAAAAAGCAAAGCGTCATCTCTTCATCCATTAACTTAATGGTAAGACTGCAATAGAAAAAAAAAAAGTAAACTTCTAGATTTTGTAAATGGAGTTTATTAACTCCTGGCTGTGGTTTAAACTTATTGCTTAATAAATCTAAACAGCAAGTCATCTCACCTATTTTGGCATACAATTTACAAAAACAATTTTAAAAAACAATGTATATAGAGCAAGAAGTTACACTAATGAAAGGATACTTTGGGGCATTTCATTAAGATTTTCTTCCTTTACTTTTGAGGTGGATGTTTGGTTAATCTAGTTGGAGATCTGATTAGTTATTTTGTTGAGAGTAGATAGATATTTTTTCTCTCAAGGGGAATTGTGACTGCATTTGAATACTTTCTCGGCTTACGTCATGGGAGAAGTGGGGCACTTTTCTATTTGGTCATTTGCCCAAGACAGGGTCTTCAACTAAGATGTCAGCCCTATTCCAGTTCGGCTGACAGACGGTAAAGCATAAAGCATAAAGCATTACACGTAACCGATAATTTAGAACAGCGGTAGACTACTGAGCTGAATGCTGCTGAGAATCTAACAAAATCTCGGCTAAAAAACCACTATGGAGCACTGCATGAAAGACAGGCAGTGTTACTGTTCACTGCTCTGGATGCTCTAAAAATCTATCTCTAGTAACCATCTCTTTGGTCTCTGTTAGAATAAAATTTGTGTATCAATGTTATACAAAAATAAACTGTAACACATCACTGATTAATCACCTACAGCTTCCTAAAAAAATGTGAAACGACTCATTTTCAAGTTTTTGTTAATAAATTACAGTACAAAAAATGAGTATGCCTGAAATAAATAGTGAATTTCAACTGTAACGGGGCGGGGCGGGGGAGGGGGGGAAGACCTCTATTATCAAGCCAGACAGGCAGAGATTAACACTACTGTGTTTTCGTGTGATGCTATAAAACATTATTCAGAAATGCTTTTAAAAAGTTCAGTGTAATGCACCTCTGCATTTACCTCAAGGATGCTGTTGAGGACATTCCTTACAACATTACAAAGTCTTTGGGGATCTTTGGGAAATTCTTTCTATTTTTAATACTGGGAGTATGTAACTTGGGGTCTTCATCCTCTTAAATGTTTTACCGGAAATTTCAAATTTACTCTCCACACACACACATGCACACACACATACACCTTCTTTTAGAAAACTTTAAAAGCTTTCTAATCTACTATCCCAAACTGGATACAAATACTCTTTTAGTTGTGCTTATGTGACTATTAGTGCATGTTAAGTAACAAATTAAACACTCACATGGGGACCACCAGGCATTGGTGGAGCACCAGAAGGTCCTGAAGGCACTTGAAAAGGATTATTGGGAGTGGGGTAGAGTCCTGGTGTGGGATAGGATCCTGCAGGGGCAGGATATGGTGCTGGTGGTCCCCAGGCTCCTGGTGGAACAGTGCCCCATGGAACAGGTGGTGCTGCTCCTGGTGCTTGGGGAGGGGGAGGTGCAGGATATGGCCCTGGAGATGGATATGGCATATTAGGGGTAGGATACTGCCCTCCCATTCCCGGTGCCCAAGGTCCAGAAGACATGGATCCCCATGGACCTAACGGACCAGCTGCACCTGGATCAGTGGGTGCACCATATGGTCGTGGAAGCTCTGGAAAGGGCATATTTGGTGTAGGATATGGCCCCGTGGGGCCAGGGCCTGGCACAGTTGGGGCTGGGTAAGGACCACCAGGTGGGGGGCATGATGGTCCAGAAGGAGGAAAGGGTGCCGGGGGTCCTGGAGGCGGTCCAGTGGGAGGCACAGAGGGATACATTCCTGTTGGTGCTGGTCCGAAAGGCACAGTGGAGGGTGTTGCACTTGGTGGGAGTCCAGATGGCACAGAAGGTGGAGCACTTGGGTTATTCCAAGGGCTGGAACCTGGCCAGCCTTGAGGAGGTTGGCCAGGCTTTGTATTGCTCACAGCGGAGGTTTTGGCAGGGGAGTGGTCAGGTAGCGCATCTGCCAACTGGAATACAAAAAAGGCATGTCTCACCAATCTTATTAAGGAATAAGTCACGCCAAACAGGATTATAAACCTCTATAACATCTTCCGAAGCCAAGCCATTCAGTGTAAAAACAATTCATTTAATACAAAACCTGAGGGGTTACCTTGAATATCAACCTTACAATGCAAATTCCTCAGAGAAGCTGAAGTTTTCTAAATGCGACTAATTAACATATCGTGAGTCTGAATCCTGGCTTTACCTCAAACAAGTTACGTATTTTCTCTGAGCTTTAGCTTCCTCATTTTCAGAAAACAGTTTTAGGGTTAACTTGAGGCTTAAATAATTTATGTAATGCAGTTAGCACAGTGCCTGATATTTAATTTTCGATGAACATTGACTATTATTAAATATATGAGGTTGAAACAACAGAAGTAATACTTCAAAATATATTTTCAAATTATTTGTGTAAGTAAATTAAGGCAAATAACCTACCAAAATCACATGCCGCCCCCACCAAAGCCCAAGAATCACAGAAAGCATCTCTTTCAAATTGAAAGACTATGGCCCACTGTTAAAACTATGTTGTTTTCTTAACAGATAAAAAAACTTATAAAGAATAAATGCATTGACTTACCGAAAATTCATCAGACATTTTCCTAAAAACAAAAACAGAAAGAAAGGAAGAAAGGAAGAAGTAATATTTCAAAACCAGTGTTTACTATTTCTTACATATTCTTTATTTTTTACTTAAATGGAATCTTAATCATTTATGTAAAGTGTTTTTCTTTATATAGGAAACATTTCCATAACAGTTCAGATAGCTCTATCAACTTCATCCCTTTTTGCTGGCTGCACAATATACAAAAGTGATTCATAATTTAGGTTTACATGCTAATTTTGGTGGCAGTTTATATCTGTTTGCCTTTTGCGTTGTTTGAAACAACAATAGGGCGAACATATCTGAACACATCTTTGCTCACTCATGAGTCTATTACCAGGGAAAAATACTAGAAGTAAAATTCTCAGTCAACAGGTAGTTATTTAAATTCCATCTCAAAAGTCCACGCCAATTTAAAAGTCCCTTGCCAATTTCCACTGCCTATCTTTTCCTTCTAACTCCTCTTCACTACTGGGTATTATTAAATTTATAAATCGTATTTAATTATGGTAGATTAAAAATTGGCCTCTTGTTTTGCACTTGATCTTAGCCAAAAGGCTGAGAAGCAATGAAAAATTGGCATCTTTCTTTAACTTAGATTTAAGTAGAGTACCTTTTAAATGTAATACCTCATTTATATTTCTCTGTAAATTTGTTCATGTCTTTGGGCCACTTTTATCAATTTTTTCAGTTAAAGTAAATTAACACTTAATAAAATGATGGATCATAAGCGTTAGGCCAACAAGCTCTGACAACTGTATGTGTCAAGATACAGAACAGTTCCCTTACTCCAGGTTTACTTATGCTCCTTTCTAATCAACTCCCCCTCCCACCCAGCAATCACTTTCTTAGTTTTTTGCTTGTTCTTTGACTTCTTATAAATAGAAGACAATATGTACTCCTTTGCTTTTGATAATTTTACTACTTAGTAGCACACATCTTTTGGGAAAAAAAAGCTTTGTAAGATAGTAAGGACATTAGCTAGCTCTGTCATATATTTAAGACTAAAAAAATTTCCCCCAAGTTCCTTTTATATCTAGATCCTGTAAAAGGTATTTTTAGGCACTATAAATGGTTTTATAGTTTTGTGTAGTCAAACTTAACAATCTTTCCAAACTACATGTAGCTTCTGTTTTACAAAGGCCTTGCCTACTACTCCAAGTTTAAAAAAATTTACCTATGCTTTCGTATAGGATTTTTATAGATTAACTTGTTTAAACTTTTTGTTCTTCCAAATATTTATTACTGGATAATCTACCTTTTCACAAATGATTTAACAAGCTACCTTTAATACATTCTACTGCTATTAACAACTGTTTATTGAACACCCATGGAACAGGCAAGATGCTAAGTGCATTATCTCATTTAACAGTCCCGAGCCCTACAAATGTAAATTTTATTACCATCCCTAGCCTACAGCTGAAGAAAAGGAGGCTTACCAAGCTGACCTGCTTAAGGTCACATAGCTAGTGACCAGGAGAGAAGGGATTCAAACCCAGGTGCAGTCTGATTTCAGAGCCAAGCCTCTTTACCATCAGGCCACCATCACTCCCAAATGGCACTGTGGACTTTTTTCCTACTGATCCCCACCATAAAATTCTACCTTAATTATGGCAGCTTTAACTTTTAATAAATTTTAATGAGCTGCCCTTCTATTACTGTTCTTTTTAAAAAATGTTTACTGACTGATTTTAGAGAGAGAGGGAAAGAAAATAACATCAATTTGTTGTTCCACTTATTTACGTATTCACTGGTTGGCTCTTATATGTGCACCAACCAGAGGTCAAACCCACAACCTTGGCGTACTGAACGATGCTCTAACTAACTGAGCTATGTGGCCAGGGCCACATCACTGCTCTTTTTTTCAGATTTTCCTGAATATTCTCATGCTTACCCTTTCTAGTTCATTTTGTTAAAGAAAAAAAAAATTCTAAAAAGATCTGTTAGTGTTCTGGTTGTAACTGCATTAAATTTACAGCTTAATTTAGGGGACATATGAGTATTATATATTTAAAATATTAAGTCTTCTCATTCAAGAACAAAGTATGTCTTCCTAGTTCCTGTAAGTGTCACTTATTATCACTCAGTAGTTTTAAAAAATCATGTCTCCTACACATTTCTTGTGAGACAGATTTCTAACTGGTAACTTTTTCTTGTGGTTATAAAATTGGCTTTTTTTTCATTGTACTGGGCTGGCAAAAAAGTTCATTTGTTTTTTTCTGTAAGATGGCTCTAGTAGCGCTTAGTTGTCTTTAACTTCAGTTTAGTTGTCTTTAACTTCATTCGAAACAATTTTGTTAGATTATACTGTCTTATCAGTGTGCATTAAAAAAAAAACTCAAAACATCCAAATGAATGGATTTTTGTGTAGCCATTTTAATAATGAAGATAAAAGAAAATATGCAACATTTTCAGACTATTATGCTTTATTATTTCAAGAAAGGTAAAAATGCAACTGAAACGCAAGAAGATTTGTGGAGTATATGGAGAAGGTGCTGTGACTGACTGAACGTGTTAAAAGTAGTTAGCGAAGTTTCAAGCTGGAGATTTCTTGCTTGGATTATGCTTCATGGTCAGGCAGACCATTTAAAGTTAATAACGATCAAATCGAGACATTAATTGAGCACAGTCAATGTTATACCTCACGAGAGCCAACATATTCAAAATATCCAAATTAAAAAAAAAATCCAAATTAAGAAAGTTGTTGGTGAAAATGAAAAAAATGTATCTTATTTTATGGAAAAAACCATACGGAGTTTTTGGACTTCCCAGTATTTTCCAACTGGTTGTCCAAATATGGGAAAGGTTTTTAAAATTTTTAGCATATTACTTTTGTAAGCAGTGAATTACTAAATTATTTTATTCTTGAAAGTTTCTCAGTTAATTCCCTGAGATTTCCAGGTAGAGAACTATGGCATTTAAAAAATGTACTTTTATCTTCTCTTTTCCATATATACCTCTTTTCTCTTTTGCAAGTAGGACGTAAACAACAAAGAAATGTTAAATGGTGAGAGTAAGCACAGAAGTCTTGTTCCCAACTCTCCTGGGAATGTTTCTAATGTTTAAGTTAATTTTCATTTTTAGTTTGAGAATCTTTTTAGTTAAAAAAATTTTTGGTTAAAATTATATTTTAATGATTTTAGTTTAAATCATTTTTTAGTTAAAAATTATATTCAAGATGTTTCTATTTATGTCTATATTGCTATATTTATTTATTCTTATTTTACTAGTTCAAAAATACAGAAGGCACTAAAAAGATCTTTTGGCATCTAGTTAAGTTTTTCTCCTTCAACCCCATCATTAGTTAATTTTACACATAGATTGCTTAATATTGAACTATCCTTGCATTCTTAAGAGTTTTATTAAGTATGAATTATGAATCATAAGAAATGATAAGAAACAAAATATGAAGCCTGCTAATTCACAACTGCCATAACCTTGCTTTTTATTCAGAATATGAAAAAACACATCTTGAATGTGTAACAAATACACTTATCCATTCATTTCCAAGCTAAGATTTGTTTTATATTAAAATGTCATTCATACAACCATAAATTCTTAAGACTAACACCTGAAGAATCTTTATCAGTGACTGAAAGGTTAAAGTTCACACAAGACTAACATGCTTTTCAAACAGAGTGAGCCTTTCTGAAACAGAAAATGGTTCTATAACAAAGTTCACATTAATTCTGAAGCAGAGAACAAAGCAACCAAATCAATGTCATATGGTCTTGCTGTTTCAGAATTATTCTTTTCCCTCTTAGTCTTTGAAAACCACATGTGCATAAAATTAATTATTGAATTACATCAAAATATAAGTCATGCCATATAAGTTAATATTATTAAACAGATTCACGATTCTGTATTTAAAAATTTTAAATTCAACAACAAACCCTGGAATATAGAGGAATACTAGAATCTTATTATTAAAACAGTGAAGCCCTGACTGGAAGAATTGGAAATAGGTCACTTCCTGTTGTACATCACTGCTCAGTAAAGTGACCTGCCCCTCATACCTAGAATGAACAGTGTCCATGTTAATTGGAAACATTCCAATTTACATTTTGGGGGATACTTTCATCATAAAAAGGTAAAAAATTGCACAAGACATCAGTGTCTCAATATGAGAAGAGTTGCAGAATGTTAAATTTTCGGAACAACTATTACAAAACATTTGGGTTATGCTAATTAGTAAGGTGAGGCCAATGTATACTTGAACTGGCAAACAAACAAAAAAAGGTTTGTAATCAAGAAAGATTTTCATTTTTTCTTCCTGAAAAAAACTAAAGCCATTCCTTCCAAAATTTTCATTACCACTTTATAGCAAGATCAATGCATTATCTGAAAAATAATCACTTTATTTTTATAAGCAGCAAAAACAGTAATCTTAAAAGAGAGTACAAAACTTTTAAGAGTAAAAAATGGTAATTCAATTACAGAAAAGTTTACAAAAGTTGACCTGGACAAGAAATGTTTCCAAAGGCCACCACGTTGTGGTAGAATAATAAACAGTCTAGGTTTTTGTCCATGAAAGCTGGACATCAATCCTTTTAACTGAGGCTTGACAAAGTCAAACTTGACCACAGACCATGTTTTCATTTGCCAACAGTTTAACAACTCCTACTACTTCACAGATAATTAAAAGAAATATTTAATAGTCTACGAAGTACTACAGACATGTAAGCAGTAGTAAGATAAATGAGGATTTTTGCTTTGATTTGTTTAGTATGGGGGAGATGATGGTAAGAAATTGTATTGAAAATATAAATTTCAATTAAAATATATGACAGTTTTTAGTACTGGCTCTCTTACCTACCCTTCATTTAGGAAACTCAAGAAACTGGGGGTTTGAAAGTGTTTGAAAATTTTAAATTTCTTCAAAATGTAATTTAAAGAAATTACTTTTTCAATCACCTCTTGTCAGCCATATTGTCTGCATTTATTCAGCTACATTATGTGCTAGGCAGTGTGTTGGGCTTTGGGGAAAGGAATAGCACTGCATGGAATGTTTCAGGAGTTCACAGT
The DNA here is from genome assembly GCF_021234165.1 of Pteronotus mesoamericanus. Taxonomy (NCBI): domain Eukaryota; kingdom Metazoa; phylum Chordata; class Mammalia; order Chiroptera; family Mormoopidae; genus Pteronotus; species Pteronotus mesoamericanus. The sequence continues at coordinate 32,150,179 of NW_026555078.1, forward strand.
CGGGTGGCACTAAGGAAGTACTTCAAAGAGCTCCTTCAGGAATTAAGGAAGGGTCAGGGCCCGGAAGTACAATGGATAGGAGATGGTGGGACAGGCCAGAGGGAAAGGAGAGCAGTTCGTACAAAACTGAAAAGGGAGGCAAAAAGGGTTTGTGTGTAGTGTTGGCAGGTCAGGTGAGTTGGAATAAAGAAAGGGGCGGGATGTGAAAAGTCTTAGCATAAGGCCTTAGACCACGGTTGGAAGGCCTCAGTCAGTGTCAGCGCTCCTGAATGAACCTCCGTTTCTTCAACTATAAAGAACCAGCTAGTAACTGAGAGACTAAGTTTAGGGACTCATAAATCAAGTGTCTGTAACAAGAGTGCTAGGAAACAGTGGTGGGCTACGGATACAGTGTTCTGTCTTCCCTCGTGTATACAGGTGTACAGCATGTAGTTAAAGGAGTGAATGCCCAAAGTACGACCGACTTAGATAAAACCACACCCCTTCACTGGCTGGCTCTGGGCAAGGTGAAGTCTCCAAACCTCAGAGGTAGAAGTAGAAAGGAATAGTATCCACCTCATAGATTTACAAACAAATCTCTTGGGCACTGCCTGGCATATAGCAAAAACTCCACACGTTAGCTTTCACAGTGGCTATGATAGACTCATAAACCTTTACCTGCAGTTATCAACTCAGAAACTGCTGAAAGAGAAACAGTTCTCAACTTGGCATAAAACTTCTTGGATGGCAAAACTTGACCTGAGGCTATTTATAGTTTCCATTAATTCACACCTATTGCTGCACAAATATTAATTGCTGGATTAGGTATGGGGTGCTGCTCCAACACTGCTGGAGGTGCCATGTCTATGCACTTAATCGTCTTTCTAAAAACCTAAAGATAAAATTCAGAGATTTCTGAATTCCAAAACACACTGGGCCCCTGGATTTCGGTTAAGGATCTCTGGAGGAAGGAAGAGAACACGCCAATATTCGCAGCCCAACTCAAGTTTCTGAGACAAACTAGGGATGCCAGCTGCAAGAAAAATTTCCGTTTTTCTTGCCCAATGAACACTACCGAATAAAGAACTTCTGAAAGATTTCTGACGACCACCTTCACTTGTAATGAAGGTTCGTTTTCAGAACAGGCCTTTAAAATCACCAGATGTACGAGTATTTCTTTAGTAGAAATGCTATAAAAATGTCTTCGGTCTGGTTTGATTTGATGCATCAACATTAGACTCTTTACATAGTACAAGCACTACTCTCGGTTTTCAAGGAGGACGACGGTTCATCTATTTATAAGCTATCTTTCATAATATGCGCTCCTAACCGCCCCTCCCCAAAATGAAATATTACAGAACTCAGTGATTTCTAATGGGTATTCATCTAACGTGTTTTCTAGCAACTCCTGAAGGGAGGAATGACCGGAATGTTGTCACACTGCGCGTAATCTTAAAACAAGAGGCAAAGATTCCTCGAAGTAGCTCTATTCAGGCCTAGCTCTTCTCTGGTAGTAGAATTTAATGAATGAGGAAAGTCGGGGCCAAGGGGCGCGCGGCTCGCGGCCCTTTAGGGCCACATGAACAAAGGGAGCCGGGATCAACCGGAGCGAACCGGCCTCGGAGCGGGTCGTGCCTGCCCGGCAACGGGTGGGGGAAGGGCCAATCCCGCTCCCAGCCCCGCCCCCCCCCAGCCAGGCCTGACGTCAAGCGCCGAGAAACCCGTCTGGGGCGACCTCACCCGCCTCCGACACGGATGGGGGAGGCGGTGGGAGGACAGTTCGCAGCCCTGAGAAAGAGTACGGAAAAAATCGCTCAGCCCCCGAGGAGCAACTCGAGACACCTCCGTTACCGCGCTCGCCTCCCGCTTGGGCGCGTTCCCTTGCTCCCCTCGAGACCCCTATTAGCGCCGAAGCAGCCTCACCCGGCAAGATCCGAGCCCGCAGCAAGCTTAGAAGCAGTGATGGACCGAAGGAAACCGAGGGCTGAAGAACCAAGCGCAGCCTGACTGACAGCAGCGGCGACGACGGCACCAGCAGTGGAAGCAGCAGCACCAGCACCAGCACCAACAGCGCGCGGCTCCTCCTGGCGCCGGAACAGGAAGCAGCAGCCCGAGCGACCGCCCCTGCAGGCGCTCCTCCCTCCCCTCGGTCGGCCCGCGCGCGCCCCCAGCAGGCCCTCAGAGGCACTGCAGCCCGCCCGACCTCTCCAGAGTGGCTACTCCTGGCCCCAGGGCCCCGCCCCACGTCTCCCAGCGGCTCTCTCGTGGGCAACAGGAAAGCTCCCAGTTTTCCGGAGTTCTCAGCAGGCAGAGGAAACGCCTATAGCTAGTGACGTTCTGGGCAGCCTGGTGGAAATTGCTTAACTATTTCCTGGAATGGCTCGAGGGCGGGTTCTAGACAGCTCAGGCCTCAAAGCGCGCTCTGGATGTGGTCCAACTGGGGGAGTCTTGAACCCTCGGGACAAAAAACGGGGAGAGCTAAAGGGGAAGACATTTGCGAATGGCTTGACATGGAAGTTAACTAAAGAAACGGTTGTCTTTGAAGATTTATCCTGATCAATACCTCCTTCCCTACATTCATTTTTTAATACACCTTTAAGTACTTACCGAGTTAGGCCTGAAAGATTGACACGTGGCCCCAGACATCAAGGAACCTCCTAGCTAGTAATATACCATAATTATATGGTGTGCAAAATATATACAAATAGGTATATATTTTATATGTAAAAGCATGCAATATTCTTGTAACATTCTGCTTGTGTTAGCTATTAGGTCAATGAACGTTATAAACTTATACGAAAACTCTTAGTATGCGACTCATGGCACATTATTTCCCATAACGAAAAATTAAAAATGAAAAAGTAAAAAATAGAGGAACCTCAAATACCTAAGTTTGGAGAAGGCAGATTTTTGGATGACAGTTGTCTATGAAAAATGATACCACTAGTGTGAATTATTTAACGTGCCTTCACAGGAGCCAGTGGTCCAGCAGTGTCTTGTGGAGCCATAGGAAGCCTGAGTCAGTAATACAGTCAAAGCGTTATCATTATTTAAAATTACTTTTTTTGCACTTTGACTTTAAAATGTTGCACCAAAATACTTTCATTATTGAATTTTTTGGTCAAAAATCAACTTTGTGCCCATCGTGTGTGCCTCACATCACCCTAATCCTGATCCTGGTTGTTACCGACAGCTTCCCCCTTCCAGCTTCTCCCATGCTCTCAGCCAGTAACTGAGCATGATGGGAATTCCAGCCCTAGGGCATTCCTGTCCCACGTGGGCCCTTACAGGAAACCTTTGGAAACAAAACTGCCCTCTAGCTTTTTCAGAACTGCACTGAAGTCTGAAGCCCACACAATCCAATCCTTCCCTTTCTTTCCCAAATGTCAGACCTGCACTATGGTATGCAAACTTCACCTTCTGCTACCTTCACCTTTATCTGGCTATCTGGCATAGATATTCCCCGCACTCCAATAAATCTCTTGCACATGTAATCACATCTTGACATCCATTTCTGGAAGACCCAAACTGATACACTAAAAACTAAAAGGAATGTATTATAAATTAGAAAATGTGTAAGAATATAGATTTAAAATTTTCTTTCAGATTGTAAGTTTAATGTGTGAGTTAAGGACATACGTTTTTTAAAACAAAATACAAAGGCTTTGGATTTTACATATGAAGTTTTAATTAAGAAGAAACGAAAATTTATTCAGATCAATTTATTTGAACTCACATCCAAGAACAAACTATCGACTTCAGGATCGGAAATAAAAATGGCAATTGTCTTCTTTTTTGGGTAAGGGGTGGATAGTAGAAGCCTGATTGACAAGGGTACTATTAGCTTTCTGAATTTACTACTTAAACTCTGTATATTGAAGTACACATCAAGTTCACACTTAGTTCATACAGAATTTATCCAATTCTAGCAAAATTAGCATAATTTAAGTAAACTTCCTTGAGTTTTACACCCTCTCCAGTTTGAAAGCTAAGATTTGATTATAACCACTGCAAAATGATTACAGGCATACCTTGGCAATATTGTAAGTTCAACTCCAGACCACTAAAATAAATATCGAAATAAGTCAAGTCACAGGAATTTTTGGGGTTCCCAGTCATTTAAGTTATATTTACGCTATACCGTATTAACTGTGCAGTAGCATTAGGTCTAAAAAGTATATACCTTAATTAAAAAATATTTTATTGCTAAAAAATGCTAACCATCAGCTGAACCTTGACAAAGGTCACTGATCACAGATCATAACAAATATAATAATGAAAGTTTGAAATATTGAATTACCAAGATGTGATGCAGAGACACGAAGTAAGCAAATGCTATTAGAAAAAAGGCGCCAATAGACTAGCATGGCATAGGACTGCCACAAACCTTTAATGAAAAAAAAACACCACCTATCTGTGAAGTGTAATAAAGTGAAGCACAATAAAATGGAGTATGCCTGTATCTTTACTTCCTGCAAATGTAATCAACTTTTAAAATAACTTAGACGAACATCAATTTCACATAAACCTTATTAAGAGCAGGAAATCACAACTCATCTAATTGCAAAGTCTAAACCATAAATTCAGGTTGTAGTTATCTCTACTGTTGTATTTTACAGACTAAAAGAAGTGAATGTGAATCTGGAGGGTCCACAAAGGGGATACCTTGAAAACCTATTATCACATTAGCACTAAACCGTTGTACAGAAATTATTTTCAAGTATGTTCCAAGGGTGACCTCTTAACTGAAGAATTAACCTTCAGAAGTCAAGTGACAACTATTATTATCTACATTTTATATGCAAGGAAGTTAAGGCAAAGATTTAGGATTGAGTAACCTATTTAAAATTAAAAAGTAAATAAAAGACTCTGGCTTTATTTGAAATAAGATTCACATGGCCCAAATACCTTTCCAGTGGGTTATATTCATTGGTCTACATTTCTTAGAAATTAATGCATTTCAAAAAGTTACTTCCATTTTGTGTTCAACATAGTGTATTAGAATAGTAAAGACAATCTTGCAGTGTTGCTCATTTCTAGTAGGCCATTAAAAAAGAAAAAGCTTTGTGCTTTCTGTTCTTTAGAAATTAAAAATGAATGTAAAACGGATTAAAACCGAAACTGTAAAGATTTTTTTCCAAACTAGAAACAATCTGCTTGACTTAAAATTATATATTGATTTGAGCATTAAATTGCCTAAAACACAGGATATTTTAAATTTCAGCATTGTTTCCCTTGTGTTGTCTCCAGGCATCTTACAACTATTGCTAAGTGTACTTTCCTATGCAATTTGCTCTACCAAAATCAATACGTAACTGATTTGACTAATTATAGCTAAAAGTGACAAAAAGTGTTTTAAATGAAAACAAAGCATATATTCATGAGTTAGGTCTCAAGGTTTTTTGTTTCATAGGAAGGAAGCTCTCTATTATGTGGATCTATAAAATGATCCAAACTTCAGAGACAGGAAGCTGATAACTTGATTTATCTTCTTAATGGACTTGGCTCATGAATAAATGATAATGGTTTGTGTTTTTCTCATAAAAAGAAATGAAATTTGTATAACGATGAGTCCTAATTGCCACATTTGCTCTACTTTTTAAAGGATTTCTAATCTCTAAGATATTCTTTGTATTATTATTTATAAAAGAAGTTGAAACTAACTGAAAGCCATTCTTTGACCACAATTTGCCATCAGCTGAAATTCAGGAAAGAACACAGGTCTGATCACCAAATCAATAAATCTAGTCAGAGGCTGACTAAAAGCTTCCTTTAATCTTCTTCCTATTAGGTCTTCCTTTAAATTAAACCATTCCCTTTATGAATTATTTAAGTGAATGGCATGATTATAGAAAGATCATACATGATTCTTTATACAAAAATGCTCAAGAAACCTAAAAAAAGTCTATCAGCATATTTTAGGAATTACAGGATGAACCAAGATGCTGTAGCTTATAAAAATGGGGGCAGGGGGGAGTTAATGTCCTGAAAAGCTTCAAGAGAAATAGAAAAGTCAAGTTTACTTCCTGTTTAGTGCAGGATGATTCCCAAAGCACAGTTAAATGTCTGGTCCAGACTAGGCTATTAGCGATTAAGTAGTTCCCTTTCACTGTCAAGGCTTTTCCCTGAGGTAAAGCCTAAATCCTTAATTTTAATATTTTATCTTGTTTCTTTCAGACTCATCCTCTTACCAACAAGCTCTATGCAGTTCTACCATGCTGAATGCTTTCTCAACTCCAAAATTTACTTTTCAAATTATCATAATGTCTTAAGAGTTACAAAGTTTTATATTTAGATATATTGGTATCTTCCCACATTGTCCCTCTCAAAACTTACTCATTTTATTCATATATTCCATAATTATATTTTAAATAAATCAATTAGTTTCTGAATATTGGATGTTCTTCCAAATATGTCCTCACAAAGTGACCAAGAAAGGGATTAACTTCTCTAAATTTTGATCTTAATGCTTTAAAAAAAATGTTACTTTTCTTTTTCCTTCATGATAAACAACTTCCCTCTCAAGTCTTTATATTTCTACTTTCCAGATTTCTTTTTATTATAGCAAATACCAAAGGAAAAATACAAACCATTTCAGACTAAATGATTCTATTCCTGCTCTCATTTATTAGATCATCTACTTCAAGGCTATATATGTGGCAGTATTTTGAAAATGTTAACAGCTATTAATACCTTGAGGTTGAGAAAATAAGAAAGCCAGAGAAAATATACCACAACCAGTTTGACTATATGAAAAGCTACTTAGATCTTGATTTTTATATAAATACCAATTTTTACCATTATAAAAGACAACATAATTATGCTTCATTTTTCTTTATAAAATTACCTTTTAACAGAATATTGTTAGTTTGTCATCCCTTAGGTTTTTCTGTACCAATAAAAAGTTATTTTTAAAGAAAAATATTTAAAATAATTGTTTCATAGAAACAGAAAGTCTCATTATCAAATTCTGATAAAAAAAGTATAACCATGGGTAGTCTTACCATACTATTAATTTTCTTTCATCAAAGATGAGTATTTAGGAAGTGTTATATTGGTAAGTAAGATAAGCTTCTCAGTGATCTACAAAAGTGCCTTAAATAAAGATGAGGTAGTAGTAGACTTTTCTTTTGTAAAAGGGAAATATCTTTAGAAGAGATATTTATCCTGACATTGGTTTTGAGATTCCAAGCCTCATCACTGCTAAGAGAGGTACTATTCTAGGAGCTACCTTTCATTGGAACCAAGACAACCTTGAGATCACTGAGAAAAAAAAATGCTAGAAGATAATGGGAACAGATTTTCTTGGTTTAATTTTGTGATAATTGCTAAAAATTTATTTTAACACTATTATTGAAAAAAATGGCATCTTTATATTAGCAGCAGACCTGCCCTAAAGAGAAATAAATGCTACACTTCAACATAAAAGCAATGATACTTGAGAAATGTCTGTTCTAACTTGGAATTTTGAGTCAAATTTCTTTCAACCCAGGTAGAATCAGTTTCCCACTAGAGCTAAACTAGCATCAAGAAATTAATTACTATGATATTAAAAATGATAATTTGCAAAGTGGTTAACAGCTCATCAGAGGAAACAACTATTTAGTAAATTCATTATTCATTCTTTTAGAAAGGGGATGAATAGAATATCACTCCATTTATCTTATACTGAAATAATTATGTTTCTAAAAATGCTTTCGTGTTCTTGGGATAGTAAATTTAAAATATTAAACCTGTTGCCCAGTACTGTTCAGTATGGCATAAGTCATGTAGCTCTCAAAATGTTTTCCTCTTTTTGAAGCCACCATAAAGACATGTTAACTCTGAAAATAAGAAATATCACTTGAAACCTGAAGGTTAAAAACAATATTAAGCTTTCTAAATATCAAGCTCTATGTTTACTTTTGAAGATTTACTCAAACTCAATTTAAAATGATGAAAAACTACATAGGGATCAATGAAAATTTGTGGCTACTTATGAAATGCGGCATTTCCTCAAATAACAGGCTTACAGTTTCTATACAAGAGCTAAGTAGGAGCAACAGTTCATTAGTAAATACAGAAAAACCGCACAATTGCTTTAGTAACTACTAATTGCTAACAGTATTATCATTATTTTTAAAGCTCCCAGTGAGAAAGGAACGATATTTAGGTTCTGAAGATGGTAACTCTTCCAGGTTTCAAGAGTTCTATTCATAACAAAAGACCATGCCATACTGTAGAATAATAAATTCACCTCCAAAAACATCATGTTCTCATTTAGTTGTTACTGATCAAATTTAGTAATCCTGCTTTATAGTTAATATTTTATATAAAAACATATCAAATTTGATTTTAAGCCTTTTTGTTAACTTTAACATCCCTATTAGTAAATTACTGAAGTCAATTACATTAATATGGATTGTGAATTACAATACTTAGCTTTACTGAAGAATTTTAAAACAACTCTGAAAAGGGGGATGAGGAAACCGTATTTTATGTATAGCAATGCCAAAAGCATAGGTTAACAAAGCATTTTACATGTAGGAAAGGACACAGGATTATTTTTAAAGGAAATCATGAAGTACAGATTTTTAACTGTCTTTACAATGCCTACAAAATTTCAAATATCTCTGGATCATATGCAAATTATAATGAAAAGAAAAAAAATTAAGTATACACTCTGTATGATAAAAACAAAAACCAAACACCTGGTCAAAAAATATCCAGTAAACCTTAGTGTGTAACCTTTAACAATTAGTGTATCATAAGAAAAATAAACTGATCTGGAAGCAAAATTTAGGGCAGAGGTTTATTCTGGATTCTAACTGCCCTTGTAGAAAAATTCAAAGTAGCATTAAGAAAAATAAAATATTTAAATTCCCATGTTCCTACTCTTTACCTAACATTGTTGTTCTGATGCACCAATCCTGAGTACTCTAACTTTTGATTTATAGTGATATTCCTTCAGATATAATTTCATAGAAGAAGGAATTGGAAGGGCATCAATGCCATCGTAAGTTGTACAGTTACAAATAACTGTTCTGCATATATGCTGCAGGGAAAAGGGGAAAGTCCGAATTAAAGGAGTGGATAAAAGTGGTTCAAAGAACATACAGGCACTTGGGTCCTTATAATGTTCTAGGAGCCCAGTAATGTCAGGAGACTGGAAGACACAAGGATCATGTGCATCAAAACTAAAGTTGTGATTCCACTGTTCAATTCTAGCATGAAGAGAACGACTGTAACGCCTAAAACTAACAGAAAATAAATAGTCTTCCTGTGCAGAGTCTCGAAGTAAAAAAGTACCCTCTGGTTTTCCTTCTAGTAGAGCTTCAGCTGCATATTTATCCATAACTCCCCAGTAACATGGATTGTTATTGATCTGAAGAAGGTCTGGTACAAGACAGTGGACATAGTCAATCTGGGTGTGGTACTTAGGAGTTGTTTCCAATTGCAGGATTTCTTCATCCATCTCCCATTTGGGTTTGTTTCTTTTTCTGGAACTTGTGCAAAGTGTTATAATTTCATCATCTGAATCCATATCGCTATCTTCTATACTGTTGTTTGAAATCAGGTTCATCACAGAGTCAGTCATAAGACCACCTCTACATGAAGCATTGTTGGTGGTGATGACACAGGGCTGAACATCGGGATGTGAAAAACAGTTCACCTGTTCTTCCATGTCTCTCCTTTGTTGTAGCTGACCATCCCTCATTTCACTCTGAGACAAGTCTGTGCTTACCAATTCATCTGATTTGGGATTAATAGGAGCAGTGTGTCGTTTAATAAAATGCCACCTAAAGGCTAAATCTGATCGAGGTGGGAAAGGACACTTATCTAACATGAGTTCACTGATATGAATTTTTCTTTTAGATGGAAGCCCTGAAGAGTGCCGACTACTACAGTTCTTTATTGGAAAACACTGCCCCACAGCATCTTGCAGTTTCTGTTTAAGAGATCGGCCTAAAAATCTATGCCCACAGGAATGATCTAAATCCAACTCGATGGACGAACAGCTGTGCTTTCTTTCTTGGCTCCGTAAAGGAACTTCAGTTTTTTCTAGAGCATTTACTGTTTCAGCATCTGAACAACTTTCACTCTTTTTTGACCAAGATAATTTCTTTCCACTCCACACATAACCGTCCTTTCTGTCAGCACTTCTACTCCGACTAGTTTTGGGTCTGACATCTAAATTTTTACTATTACTTTCACTATTTTCTGCCATTTTAATAAATTATCCAAAAATTCTAGTGTTATAAATACTGCTTTTTCAGTTTTTCTGGAAGGAAGTTTCTTCTGGGCACTTTCATGTACCTAAGGAAGAAAAAAAAATCCTTAATCATTTGTTATTCACATCATATAGTTTACATATTGAGCCTCAATTAGACACAAGATGAAAAACTGTAATTAGTACATGAAAAAGATGGAGTACTTAAACAACCAAGCTTCCTCTATTAGCCAAAGTATATGCTCAAAATGTGAATAATTTCGTGTTGAGGTACATCTTAAGCCAATATCTTTTCCCCCTTTTTTCTTTTTTTATTTCACAGCAGACCAGTGATTCACTGTAAGAGACAGTGAGAAATCTATAAACTGGTGTTTAAAGGTCACTACCATAAATAGTTCCTTCACGTCCCTCCTCTTATTTTTTATTCCTATTGATTGAAAATATTAACAGTTTTAAGTTATAAAGCTATTAAGAATTTATTAAATAATCACCACTGAACAGTACAAATGCCACAGAAGCATTCCCAATGTAGGGTTTTTTTTTGGAGGAGTAGAGTTCCCAATTTTTACTTACAAAAGACACAAATAAGAGCCATCATATGTTTTAGATCACTCTAAGATAACCAGGTTATCAAATTCTAGCACCAACTCCAAAATATTTTTTTTAGCTATCCTTTCCATGGGGAAATGTAAAATGCCCACTGAAGTTTTAAAGTGCTGAAAATTACAAGCAATAAAGAAGGAAGGGAGGTAGGGTGAGAAGGAGGGAGAGAAGGAAGAAAGAGAGAAAGGAAGAAACTAGAAGAGGTAGAAAGGAAGAGGAGGAAGAAGTCTGAGTCCCATTATGACTTCCCAGTTCCCTTAGGATTCAGAGGCCTTGGTTTTAAGAAACACCAATTTTAGCCTGAGGAGTCTATCTTCTCAGAGAAAGACAGTTATTTTCTTTTTCAAAGTAGGACAGGCATGTTTCCTTTTGTAGAGCTTCTTATCTGTCCTTGGGTTGGGGAAGGATTCAATATATATTGAAGAAACCTAGCTGAGGCAAACTCCTAAGAACAAGTTCTTGGTCAATGATGAAATTTTTGGAGCTGGAGTGGTAGGATTTGGCATCAGGTGAATTTTAGCATCTACCCACATTTTGGTGCCACAGGCTTTCATGGACAAGGCATCAGGCCAATTTGAGGCAAAATGAATAACCTTGATGAGGTTGTAATCTGCATGAAGTCAGGGATTCTATATCACTTTTTGGTCCAATATCACTAAGGGAGGTTGGCACATAGTATAAATGGATTGATGACAATCTATTAAGAACTATGAAGTACTGTAAGCCACCTAATAAAAAAAAAAAGCACCATTTCGGCAATCTATGACTCTTAAGGTACCTATGGAAATGGGCAATGTTCTATATACATCCATGATTTAGATATGATTCATGTTTAATGTTCAATTAAGACTTTAACAGTTGACAAAATTCAGAGAACCCCAATGCAGTTTTGTCAACTCATTTCAATAACTGGTCAACTTCACCATCAATCTAGGTAGTTTTTGGAAAATACAGAATTGGACAAAAACTTGGTATTTTCCCACATATATACACACATTCTTGTATTCTTCTTGATAATTTTGACAAACAAGCAGATATGTTACCATAGGGCAATGCCTTTGCCATGAAATTGGTTAGATATACTAAAATTTACAATGGAAAATACTGACTTTTATTAAGACTAATACTAATGATTGGTCATAGGTGTAATTTACTTAACTATTCTTAGGTGGAAAAAGATTTTAAGTCCAGAATTGGGGGAAAGGGTTGTATAATTTCAAATGTTTTGAAATTCAAGTTGAATTTTGTGTGTAAGAAAATCAATTACACTCAACATTCTGATTATGGTTTTCTGATTATGTTAGAGGAACATAACAATCCCAAGAGTCAAGTAAATGTTTAGAGTCACTTGAATCCTTTTAAAGCGGTAGTGTTTGAAACAAGTATCTGCAGTGGCAAATATGATGTCATGTGCTTAAAAGTGTGAACTAATGACACAGACCTGCCATATAAAGTATTCCATTTTGGAACACTGAATAGCATGTAGTGATTATACTTATTTTGATTTAGTGAGCTTATGGACATACAATCATTCAAGTTCATGGGAAAAATATTTTAAAATCTAATTTTGAAAGAAAGTATACCAAAATTGTACTCAACAGTATCCGTTAGTTGTTAACTGACTAAATTCAACTGAACAAAAATAAATAAGCAGAAGCGAAAGAAAATGAAGATACTGATTAAAAGAGACACTTGTTACTGCTGAAGAGCTTACACTTTAATATATTTTTCAAGATAAAAAATAATAAAGAAGTCCCAAGCAGATATTTTTTGTTACTACTATGTAATTTCATATTTTTTACTCAGTACAATAATGTGAAAATCATCACGTAAGGTTTGAAATACCTGGTGCTTTTACTTAATAAAAAATTACTAAAATAGCAGTTTAGTTGATATATGACCAACTTTATTCCAACGGGTGTGAGCTCCATCTTGCCTCCTTATTACCTCTAAATTGTGTCATTTCTCTCTTTATTTCTATATCACAGCTAAGCTCTCTACCTCTATTATTGATAACATTTCTCACCTTTACCAGGGCCTACTTCAATTTTTCTCTCAATTTCTGCCTTCAAACATAACCAAGTCTCCTTGAAAATCTTTTAGTGATTCTAACGCTTCTTTTAGTTAAAACTGCTACTTCCCATACTTTCTTTTAATTGTTGTTCAATTACAGTTGTCTCCATTTTTCCCCATTACACTCCCCTGCCCTACCCACCCCCCAACCTCCCACATTCAATCCTCCTTTCCCTGTTATTTTTGTCCATGGGGGTCCTCTGTCCCTGTTCCTTGACTTGACCCTTCCCCCCCACCCCCTGCCCATTATCCTCCCCTCCTCTCCTCTCTGGACATATTAAATTTCTTAATGAGTACTATAACTTGATTTCCCCTGGAAATGAAAACAGCTGTTTTCTTCTGATTATAAAATAAGTAATTATCTGATTTGAAAATGGCCTAAGTGAAATCTTTCTGCTCCATCCTTTTCTCAGAAGTCATCCCAGAACAAGAAAAAGAAAAAAAGAGAAATAAAACACAAATCTCATCTTCAGTGAAACTGGAAGATAGCTATAACCTGAGTCACAAATTACAAGCACAGAAAATGAACGGAGGAGCAATAACTGACTGCAGTGGAGATGCAGGTGACACCAGGCACAGAGGCAACATGGATGAGAAGCAAGCCACGACAGCAGGCAAAGTCCAGGACCCAGAAGCACCAGGTGCTACAGAAAGTGTAGATGGAGAACAGGGTGGAATATGGAGGTAGGCTGAAAATCTTCACGAAAACAGTTTGATGCTTCTGGTTCTTATTCCCACACTTAGAGTAGATGAGTTTTTTTTTATTATTTGAAGAAATTGAACCAGAGAGGCACAGGGCTTTGGATATCAGACACAGCCAGGGTGGAGGGGAGACTTCAGATTAAAAATAGAATGAAAGTTTCCTGCTCTCTTAACAGCCAGGAAAATATCTCCTAATGAAAGCCTGGAAGATACTTTGTTGGAGAAACAGAATGGCCAAAGAAAAAGAGACTTACAGATGCTGCTCTCTGGGAATACTCCAATAAAAAGCTAGAAGGGCACACAAACATGCAGTGAAGCTCACCAGTCTATAAGCCCACCTTGTTCACCTGAAGCTTTCAGGCAGCATTGTTGTGCTTCATTCACTCTAGAATATGAATTTCTAACACAAATGACAGAGATTAAAATATAACAAACTTGGAGAAAACAGTGACTATAAAAGGAGCAGAAAATAAAATTGATTTCTTCCAAATTAAGAGAAGATATTACACCTATGAATGAGAAGAGGATGTAGGGACAATTAGAGGATAAGAGAGTTTTGGAAATTAAAAATACAACTGCAGAAATAAAATATTCAGTAAGAAAGTCAGAAAATGAGCTGAGGAAATAACAAAAAATAGGAAAAAATGGTTAACTAGACAGAAAAGCTAAGAAAATTAGAGAATCAATACAGACATTTCACAGAAAATCTCTAATAAAATGGAGGGGAAGAATTATCAAAAAAGCTGTATTGAAAGAGCCCACTGAGCACCCAGCAATGCAGGGAACAAATACAGATAAAGTTACTTTATTCTAAAATGTTAGAACCCTTGAGATAAGGAGATACTAAAGTCTTCCTACATTATAGGCAACAATACTGTACTGTATGCTTAAAAGTTTGTAAAGAGGATAAATCTCATGTTAAGTGTTCTTACTATGAAAAAATAAAATAATAACTAAATAAAAGCCCCCCCCCAAAAATAAAGTCTTCAAGAGGGAGAAAAATCCTAATCAAAGGACTAAATAAAATGGCATTTGGTTTCTCAAGAGTACCACTAGAAGTTAGAAGCTAGTTTCCAACCTTGAGGAGATAACCAACCAAACCATGAATCAAATATGAGGATAAAATAAATTTTCAGATGGGCAAAGTAGCAACAATTTTACCTCATACTGGATAATGTTCTCTTCTAAAATTAGGGTGTAAAGCCAAAACAGAAGAAGCAAAACAGGAAACAAGATATTTAACATAGGAGAAAATGAAAAGTGAATTCTTGAGATGATGAAGCGAGGTCTCTGGACCTGCTGGAGAGCAAGTCATTCATATAATCACACAAGGACATAAGGCTCCATGGTGGCAGATTTTAAGGGGGAAAAAAAAAAACAGAACTGACTTTTAGAAAATACAATTGACAATATAAGAAAGGAATGGAAAAAGAATTAGGTAATTACTGATTATAGAAAAATTCAAACATTATACAAGAAAGAAAATGGAATTATGAAATATAACATGTGGCTCAGCAGTGAACAGTATTTACCAAAATTGTCATATAATTACAATAAAAGAATGGTAAGAGAATGAAACTGAGAGGTAAATCCTATCTTAAGAACTGATATCTAATCTAATAATTAATGAATCAAGAAAGCAAAGTATAAACATATTATTCAGAAATATGGAGGTAATTATTAGAAAAACAGTTAAAAAAATTGGAAGTAGATGCCTTTGGGATGGGCAGGCAGTGCCGTGTTTTTTAGCTTATCTAAGCTTCTCAGCTTAATTTTTAACCTAGGTGCATATATAATTTTGATGAATATAAGTTTAAAAAAGTAATTTATACTCACTGTGAAAAATTCAAAGTAGACAACGTTGTAAAGAAAAATGTAAAAACTATCCATAATCCTACCACCCAGTAACCATTTTTAACATTTTCGTCATCTCTATACATGTATATGGCAAGAATGTAGTTTCACAGCAGTGACAGCAAGCATTGGAAATATGGTTTGAGTCCAGTTTATTTTATACGAGCTATATGACCTTGAAACCTATTTCTTTATCTGTAAAGCAGAGGTAGTGATGCTATCTATCTCATTGGGCTGTTGGGGATTAAATGAAATAATGTGAAGTACTCAGCTCAGATTCTAAATATATGTACTCAATTAATGTTAACATATTTTTTCTTTTTGGAAAAAAACACGCACATTAGATATGTTGTTTTATTAAAGCACCTAAGCTAGTTTTAGACAACTAGCTCATAATGAAGAAATCATAGAACACCTGTCTCTAGCCCAATGCAAACCAGCTGATGAGCAAATACAATTTTCAGGAGGATAGCTAATACTTCAAAGTAAAAAAGGATCAATATGCCAGATAGAGCTCAAACTCAACAGACCAGAAAGCTACAAAACAATTTGACATTTCCCCCTATAGAAGTAACTTCCAGTCTTCCTCTATACAAGTTTACATGCGTTAGCACATGTAGTAACAGGTTTACCAACTTATATATACAGTAGGTACCAATAGATCAAGTATCTATGGATGTTAGGTTAACTAACCATTCTTACATATGCTAATGCTGCACGTGTCCGTAAAATAAAGTGAAAAAATACCATTACCTTAGATAAATTTTCCATAAACATTTAGCTGTACTTAAAGAGTTAATGCAGGCCCTGGCTGGTGTGGCTCAGTGGATTGAGTGCGAGCCTGTGAACCAGAAGTTGCAGTCTGGTTCCCAGTTAGGACACACACCTGGGTTGTGGGCCAAGCTGCCAGTTGGGGGGGCGGGGGGCGTGTGAGAGAGAACCACACATTAATGTTTCTCCCCCTCTTTTTTTCCCTCCCTTCCCCTCTGTCTAAAAATAAATAAATAAAATCTTTAAAAAAAGAGTTAATACACAGAAAATCTTCTGATTATCTTTTTGAATCTAAGAATTATAGTTTTACGTAAATTTTACATAGGTATTCTTTTGCTAGAAAAACTGAGTTCATGCTTCAGAAGTCCTACTTTTTAAAACTGCTATGGCAAAATGTGATTTGGTAAAACAAAGCATATTAATATATTAGCCAGAATGTCAATATTGTAGTTTTCAAAGTAGAAATAATATTTATTTCCACTTATATTTGTCTAAAAGTTAGAAAAATTAAAATTTATTAATATTGGCTATATGGTTGACAATGTTCCAATCATCCACTGTCAGATGGGTTACTTGTCTGAAGGTGTACTGTCCCTGGGGGAAGAGCTGGGGTTCCGAAAAGCTGAAGACTCAATTGTGCCCTCTCCATTTCTTTGTTCACTTTCAGTGCACCACACTGCTTGCATGTCGCTGGAATAGAACCATGGAATACATCATCTTAAATAAGAGAATCTTTACAATACTTTGTAAATAGATATGATCACCGAAATTTTGTAACACACAAGGTTTGCTAATTATCTCAGGGCAAAATATTTAAATAAGTTTTGAACTTTTAAGATGAGTTATGCATTTTTCTTTTACAAAACGACAAGTGTTCTAAATTTGATTAACCTGACTGGGATAAGAGGTGACTCTTAAGGGCTACTTAGCAGATATATTAAGAAAGATTCATGGAGGCCTCCCTCTTGCCTCTCAGCCACTGACAGTCATCCACAATGAGGAAGTCTCAGAAACTTCCAGGCCACGTGAGCCATGGTCTTGGCCACATAGGAAGCACCGGGGAGGCCAAGGTAATGCTAGTGGCTTGCATCATCACAGGATCAACTTTGACAAATACCACCCGAGTTACTTTGGGAAAGTTGGAATGAGGCATTCCCATAAAGAGGAACCAAAGCTTCTGCCCCACTGTCAACCTTGATACACTGTGGACCGTGGTCAGTGAGCAGCCACAGGTAAATGCTGTCAAAAATAAGACTGGAACTGCTCCTATCCTTGATGTGGTGTGACAGGGCTACTACAAAGTTCTGGGGAAGGGAAAGCTCCCAAAGCAGCCTATTATCCTGAGGTCCAAATTCCTCAGCGGATGAGCCGAAAAGAATATTAAAGGTGTTGAGAGCAGGTGTAGGAAAGGAACCCTGAGTCCTGTTAGTTTGAAGCCACATGGAGGGAAATTCACTAAATGCTCACAAGTGTTTTTCAAAAAACAAAACAAAACAAAACAAACACCCCCCCACCCCGGCAAAAACAAAAAACAAAACTAAGAGAGAAAGAAAGGAAGGAAGAAAGGATGGAAGGAAGGAGGGACGGAGAGAGAGAGAAAGGCAAAACAGAACAAAACTGATCCCTTCATGGTATAGGAAACATCTTACAATTACTGAAATATTAACTTTAAAAAGCTTATGCTATGGAGAGACATCATTTTAGGAAAAAAGATATTTAGAATTTTATTTACTATTTCATAATTTTATAAAAGAGGATAGACATATAAAAATGTCACATCTTCATATTTAAATACATGGAAAAAATTTAAATCTCTTCCAGAAATTTCATTAAACCAAAATTATTAAAAATAAAAAAATTCAATCACATACTTGAAATAAAAATAACAATTTTTAGTGAAAACTTATATTTTCATATTTTTATTTATTTAAATATTTTATTTATTTTCAGAGAGGGGGAAAGGGAGGGAGTAAGAGAGGGAGAAAAGCATCAATGTGAGAAGAAACATCAGTTGGCTGCTTCTCACATGCCCCCAACCAGGGACCTGGACTGCAACCCAGGCATGTTCTCTGGCTGGGAATCAAACCCGAGACCTCTCGGTTCACAGGTCAGTGCTCAATCCACTGAGCCACACCAGCCAGGGCTATTGTCATATTTTTAAAGGCTAAAGTTAAGTTCAAAAAAAGTGCATTGGTGTTTTGCCTAGACATGTAAAATCTGAATGTAAACAAAGTTTAGGGCTCTAAATCTGAATGAGTCCTTTGAAAAATAGCCTATGTTCATTCTTATTTTTTCTTAAACTGAGGTATAACTGACATACAACATTGTTAAGTTTCAGGTATTCTCAGAATTTTATACAAACTTTGTGTAAAGCAGAAGACAAAAAATGTTAAGAAGCCTTGGCTGGTGTGGCTCAGTGGACTGAGCGCCAGCCTGTGAACCAAGGGCTTGCCATTGCAATTCCCAGTCAGGGCACATGCCTGGGTTGTGGGCCAGGTCTCCAGTAAGGAGAGTGCGAGAGGCAACCACATATTGATGTTTCTGTCCCTCTGTCTCTCCCTCCCTTCCCCTCTGTCTATAAATAAGTAAATAAAATCTTTCAAAAAAGTTTTAAAATATTAAGAACATGGCTTTACTACCATTTTTATGTAGTAGGGAAATCAAAGATACTTTGAAAGGTGCTGACGAATCAAAGATCTTTGCTGGTAGCTGCAAAGAGCTTTTCTTTTCTTTCTTTTTAAAAAAAAGAGGGTGAAAGAATCACTTGGGAGAAGGTTGTTTTGGCTTTTGATTTAATAATTAATTTTTTATGAAGGCAGCTAAGTTACATTTCTCTTCAGAGAAAACAGTGACATCATTTTTAAAAAATATTATTTCTCAATGAGCCAGAGGCAAATGTCTAAGAATCAGGTTTATATAAAAACCTTTTTTTGAAAAAGGAAGTTCCCAAATTCAGTAGCCATTTGGTCCCTGGTTCTACCACCAACTGCAATGACAGTGAAAATAGAATGAATACCTGACACGGCCACTGCACTCTAATAAAAGATTTAAATAACATTTAGTTCTATTGAGGCCTAGAAGGTGTTTTAAGATCAAGATTTCTATAGAAACTGTTAAAAAGCCTACAATTAAAAGGATAAATTTCATTTATCTGGAAAATTCATTTATATTCTCTATGATGTTGGATGAGGGATCACTATTATATATATTCATTGAACAATTACTGGATATACAATGGTAATGTACATTTAAGGCCAAATTTCATGTGAACACTAAATTAAAATAAATTTGACCCTATTTAAATATTTTTAATCCTCACCTGCGGATGTTTTTATTGACTTCAGAAAGGGGAGGATAGAAAGAAACATACACCCACGCCCAAGCCCACACCCCCCCCCCATCAGCTGCATCCCATATGGGCCCTCATCAGGGCTCAAACACACAACCTAAGTATGCGCCCTGCTCATGGCTCGAACTCTAAACCTTTTGGTGTAGGTACAATGAGCCAACCAACTGAGCCACATAGACAGGGCATAAATTTGATCCTATAAAGAACACTTTATTGCAGAAAAAAATTCATGAATAAATTACTATTCTAATAATAATGTAGCCCAGGAAATTCCTTGCCAAATCCATGATTCCAAAGCTTTCCTGCCCTTATGTACCCCCAAACTCCTTGAAA
Organism: Pteronotus mesoamericanus; assembly: GCF_021234165.1. Classification (NCBI taxonomy): domain Eukaryota; kingdom Metazoa; phylum Chordata; class Mammalia; order Chiroptera; family Mormoopidae; genus Pteronotus; species Pteronotus mesoamericanus. The sequence goes on from NW_026555078.1 coordinate 32,170,053, forward strand.
GCATTCTGATCACAGTCCATGATACCTGAACTATATCCTGTGAGTCATAGTTGTTGATAGTTGATTAAAATCTGATATTTGTGTAGGATTTCGGTGGAAATATTTAAGTATCACAAATGGAACATAACGTGTAGTTGACAATAAATGAATTCCTTGGAATGATAAAGAAAAAAGATATGAAAAACGGGTTTGTTCATATGAGAAAAACCTCTGAACCCCCCAAAATCTTTCTCACTATAAAAGCAATACAGGTTTATTTTCAGTATATATTTTAAAGTGCAGTTGACCCTTGAACAATGCGGGGGTAGGGGGAACAACTCCCCATGCAGTTGAAACTTTTGGCTCTCCAAAAATTTAACTACTAATAGCCTATTGTTGATAGCAGTCTTATGGATAACAATCAATCAACACAAAAGGCCCTGGCCCATGTGGATCAGTTGGTTGGGTGTTGTCCTGCAAACCAAAAGGTTGCAAGTTCAATTCCCACTTTGGGCACATGCCTGGGTTGCGGGTTCAGTCCCTGGTCAGGGTATGTGCGAGAGGCAAAAGATTGATGGTTTTTCTCTCATGTAGATATTTCTCTCCCTCTTGTTCCCTGCCTTACCGTCTCTCTAGAATCCGTAAAAGAAAAAGAAGTCATAAGGAAGAGAAAATACATTTACAGTACCATGGTATATTTATGGATAGCATTATGTTTACGTCACCTATTTACAAAATGAACCGTCTGTCAGTAGCTACATTAATAGTCTTATATATTAAAAAACACTGTAGATGTTACATATATTACTAACACTAGACATCAAAAATGAAATGTATAAAAAAATTCACATTTATTTATCTTTAACAATTCATACACTGATAATGAAGAAGTAGCAATACGACTACTTTATGGTAGTCTCCTGTAATTGATACCACTGCTTCATAGTACCCTAGCCTATATATTAATGAATGGTCATAAAATTTTTATGGTATACAGTATTACAGTCATATTCACAATACAGCATTAGAAACATATTTAAAACCACTTACTTGTGATGACAGGCTGATAAGCAGTTTCTCCAATTATGAGAAGCATGATGTAACATAATTCTTAGGAAGCAAAATTATAAAACAGTAAGAAAAGTAACACATTATTAATTATACATCAAGTATCACTCACTTGATACTTGAAGGTAGTCTGTCCATTTCACAATACAAGTTTTGCACATGTGAATATTGAGGCAATGATGATTACACAAAAACATCTCATATAGTTCTTGCCATACAACAGATTTTCACATGAAGACACATATGTACACACAGATAAGTTTATTAAATATGACATAATGATTATTTACTATTCATTATCCTTGTCTTTAGGTTAAGTAGGCTGAGGAGGTAAAAAAAGGAAGGTTGTTTTTGCTGTCTCAGGGCTGGCAGAGGCAGAAGTGGTAGAGGGGGTGGAAAGGGAGGCAAGACAGGCAGGCACATTTGGTGTTAAATTTATGAAAATACATTGTAAGTTCTGTCTGATATTTTTGTTTTCTCATTTCTCTAAAAATATTTCTATAAGGCACCACCCTTTCTTCTACCATTTGCTTTAGTTTCAGTGCCTGTATCACAGAAAAGTCCATATCATGAAAGAAGTCAAAAGCCACCTTGAATAATCGAAACCCTTCTGCTGGATTGTCTGATGTCAGTTTGTTTCCTGGTGCTGTTTCTTCTACGTCTTCTCCCTCATCATCTGGCTCTGGATTGGAAACATTCATCTCCACCAAGTCAGGCTCTATTAATTTCTCTGGTGTGGTGTTTATTACCTCTTCATTAAGAACCTGTTCAGAGAGCCACTTCCGGCCAAGATGGAGGTGTAGGTAGACATTCTTCACCTCCTCACACAACCATAAGAAGGATTGCAACTAATCTCAAAATAAAATACAACCAGAACTGCCAGAGAATTGAATTGTATGGAAGTCTGACAACCAAGGACTTAAAGAAATATTCAGCCAGATGGGTAGGAGGGGCAGAGACGGGGAGCCAGGCGGAAAGGACATGGTGTGGCGGCCGTGGTCCCACATTCATCTGTGGCAGGTAAAAACCAGGAGGGACACCTGGGAAGTGAGCCATCCCAGCCCCAGACCAGATCATGCAACCCAGGGTTCCAGCACCAGGAAAATAAAGCCTCATAAAAACCAGTGGGGGTTGGGGCAGTGAAGAAACTGCCAGTCTCTCAGGAGAATCTGTGTAGAGTACCCACAGGGCCCTAGGACATAAGCAAACCCATCCACTCTGGGATTCAGCTCTAGGGCAGCAGCTAAAAGGCACCAGGCACATGGAGGAGGAAGGGGAAGTGACTGGAAACAGGGCAAGAGCCGAGCAAGAGGCATTGTTCCCTCTCAGACCCTTCCTCACATAAAGCACCACAAAGCAGCAAAGCAGGTTGCCCCACTGTGGTAAATATCTGAGGCTCTGCCCCCTGCAACATAACAGGTGCACCAAGAGAGAGTCAAAAGCAGCTCTGCCCAATACACAGAAGCAACCACAGGGTGGCTGCCAAATTGAGGAGGCAAAGATATATGGCCCAAATGAAAGAACAGATCAAAACTCCAGAAAAAGAACTAAGCAAAACAGAGATAGCCATCAATCAAATGCAGAGTTCAGAACACTGGTGATAAGGATGTTTAAGATCTCACTGAGTATGGCAAACACATAAGGGAAGAAAGGAAGGCTACACTAAGTGAAGTAAAGAAAAATCCACAGGGAACCAGTAGTGAAGGGAAGGAAGCTGGGATTCAAATCAATGATCTGGAACATAAGGAAGAAATAAACAGTTAACTAGTACAGAATGAAGAAACAAAAATTCAAATAATGAAGAAAGAATAAGAAGTCTCTGGGATATCTCCAAATGTGCCAAATGAATCATAGGTATGCCAGGAGGAGAAGGGGAAGAGCAAGAAATTGAAAACTTATTTGAAAAAATAATGAAAGAAAACTTCCCTAATTTGGCAAACAAAGTAGACATACAAGTCCAGGAAGCACAGGGAGTCCTAAACAAGTTGGACCCAAAGAAGACCACACAAAGACACATCATAATTAAAACGCCAAAGGTTAAAGATGAAGAGAGAATCTTAATATATTGCGTACTGCATAGAAATCTCTAAGACATACGCCACGGTCGAATGACCAAAATACAATGTAACTGCAATGCTTTATGGGTTCGTGCAATTATATAGTTTTTTGTGGATTGACGCACGGTTTCCACCAATGAGATTGCTTCATTCGATATGGACAAGACAGTGTGTTGACATCTAAAGTTCATAACAGATGGCTCATGAAAAACGAGAAAACTCGTGAGCGGTCCTTAACAGATGGCACGTGAAATACAAGAAAACCCGGGAGTGGTACGCAATGTGTTAAAAGCAGCAAGAGAAAAGAAAAATTACCTACAAAGGAGTAACCGTAAGACTATCAACTGATTTTCCTTTTTTAAAAAAAAAGAAACTTAATTTTTTAATGAACTTAATTTTTATTTTTAGAGATGGAGGAGGAAGAAAGAGAAGAGAGAAACATCAATGCGTTGGTTGCCTCTCAAGCACCCCTAACTGGGGACCTGGCCTGCAAGCCAGGCCATGTACCCTGACTGGGAATTGAACCAGCGATCCTTTGGTTCTCAGGCCAGCACTGAATCCACTGAGCCACACCAATCAGGGCATCAAATGATTCCTTAAAAGAAACTTTGCAGGTAAGAAGGGACTGGCAAAATGTATTCAAAGTGATGAAAAGAAAGGACCCACAACCAAGATCACTCTATCCAGCAAAACTATCATTTGAAAATTGAAGGGCAGATAAAATGCTTACCAGACAAGGTAAAGCTAAAGGAGTTCATCATCACCAAGCCCTTATTACATGAAATGTTAAAGGGACTTATTTAAGAAAACGGAGATCAAATCTATGAACAGTAAAATGACAACAAACTCACAACTATCAACAACTGAATCTAAAAGAACAAAAACTAACCAAACAACCGGAACAGAAACAGAATTATAGAAATGGAGATCTCATGAAGGGTTATCGGTGGGGAGGGGGAAGGGGAGAATGGGGGAAAAGGTACAGGGATGAAGAAGCAAAAATGGTAGGTACAAAATAGACAGGGGGATGTTAAGGATAGTATAGGAACTGGAGAAGCCAAAGAACTTATATGCATGACCCATGGACATGAGGGTGGGGAGTGGGGTTTGTTGGAGGGAAGGTGGGGTACTGGGTGGAGGGAGGGAAAGGGGGAAAAATATTGGGAAAACTGTAATAGCATAATCAATAAAATATACTTAAAAAAAACACTGTTCAGGCAGATATTCTTTCTCTTCAATGGTTTTCTTAATGGCGTCTGGGAACTTCCCTGCTGTCTCTTGGTTGGCAGAAGCTGTCTCTTCTTGTCATCTTGACATTTTTTTAAATCAATCTCTTTCTAGAATTATCCAACAATCCTTTGCTGGCATGTATTTCTCTAACTTTAGAGTCTGCACCATCCTTTTGCTTTAAGTTGTCTTATGATGACTTCGCTTTTTTTCTTGAATCATATTACGGGTCTGTAAGTATGCCTTTCTTATGGCAATCCTGCACCCACATAAAAGCTTCATTTTCAATACAAGATAAAACAGTATTTCGTAAAAAGAGCAAGGTTTTCAGGCCCTCTGGCACAGCAGCAGCAACAGCTTCACGAATTTCTTTTTCTTTTTTTTCAATGGTCCATACACTATATTCATTTATCTTGAAACGGTGGGCAACCACAGCTGCAGACGTCAATCTATGATACATATCAAGCAATTCAACTTTTTCTCATAACGTCATGACTTTTCTCTGCTTCTTGGGAGCACTAGAGCACTTCCAGGATCACTAGTGGCACTTTATATGGGTCCCAATGTTGTTATTCAAGGTTTATGGTATTGCACTAAATATGATGAAAAATACGTGAGAATCATGAGAGATTACTTTTTACTGTGATAATTCAATTTACTGGGGAGACAAACTGCTCACAAAGAGATGATGAACGTCACACAGCCTTTTAAGCAGATATTCACAATAATTGGGCTCACTGCAGCTCAATTCTTGAGCTCATAGCAACAGGAAGTGACCATGAAATTGTTACAGTAGTACAGTATGTACTATAGTTAATTTTATGCAGTTACGGCTTATATTGCATCTTTGTTTACATTTTTCTCCACTGTGAATGGCAATATGTATGCTCTATAAATGTGTAAGTTTTAATTAGTTTTAACTTTTTATAATTGATTTGTGTATATTTTACGGTAGTAAATGTTAAAATAGACTAAGTATCTACATATATTTTATGCATTTATAACATCCCTAACTTTTCCTTAATTTTTTGATTTTTCTAGCCTACATGGTTCATGTTTTTTCAAACTGTTACAAATCTCCAAAAATTTTTCCAATATATTTATTGAAAAAAAATCTATGTATGTGGACCCATGCAGTTCAAACCCATGTTGTACAAGGGTGAACTGTTTCTCCTTTTTTCATGCTACCAAGCCTGGGACTTAACTAGATTTAAAAAAAAAAGAAAAAGGAAAAAAAAAGGAGTAATTGATTAGTACTATTATACCTTCTTATCCCACTTTCTCCACTTACTTTCCTAATAATAATTTGCTTATGTCACTACTTCCCAATGTGTAGTCTTGTAGATACTAGTACTAAAAGATGTCAATACATTTTCTAGAGAAATAAGAGTTTCTTTATCAAACAAGTTTGGGAAATGCTTTTCCTTTGAAAGATTACACTGCATATCTAGCAAAAGGTTCCAAGAGGTGCTTTAGCTAAGAAATCTGCTTAAGCCATAGTTTCCAATATTTAACTTATGACAAATCTTTTTTTGAGAATAAGTTTTTGGGAAACATTAACATGGGCTAATATTAAAATGAGTGTACATTTCCTGAGCATGCTAACTAAAGACAAAGAGCAATGTCTAGTAACCTGAAACTGAAGGAAGTTAATATAGAGCAGTGATTTTCAACTGATGTGCTGCAAGAGTATTTAAAACATGCAATACCTGACTATTTAGTCAGGGGTATTGATCTCTTTTCCCTTAGATTGTCAAATTAAAAAAACGACAACATCCAATACAATAGCCATCTAGTGTGAGTGAATCAAAATTATACCTATTTTTTCTCAGACCAGCAAAACAAAAATATTTTTTGGTGTGCTGCTGAATTTTAGTAATATAATATGTGTTAATAGCGAGGCTTACAGTCAACAGCAGGCTATTAGTTAAGTTTTGGAGAAGTTAAAAGTCATATTCAGATTTTCAACTGCATGTGGGGGCAGGGGATCATGGCCCCTAACTCCAGAGTTGTTAAAAGGTCGACTGTAATTCAATTAAGCAGTCAATTTAGACATTGTGGCTTGTTTCCTTGCAGTCTTTTTTTTCCCTGTAAGAGCAATTTAGCCTAAAGAGAAAATTTTAAAGTTTTAAAGCTCCATAAAAATAATAATCTACAGTTTTTCACTCTACCATATTTCAAAGGAAGCATGGTACAGGTGAAATAGCGTGAGTAGCTAAATCATCAAACATGGGCTAAGATTAAGACTCTGTCACTTACTAGTCAACTAATTTTAAAAATCTTTAGCTTCAGTATTCCCTTTGTAATATCTGGATAATGCCAGCTGTCTCATGTTTTTACTGCCAGGATTACAATGTACAAAAGAAAGCATACATTGAGCTTAATGAAAATGCGTACAGGTTGCTTTCTAGTATTACTCAACTTTTCATGTAGAAGCTAATTTCTAAAAATGAAAGGTGGTAAAGTAGTAAAATTAAGATTTAAAAGGAAAGAGATGAAACAAAGTCTACTTACACATAAGGCTAGAAAATCTGCACAAAAACATACCCATAAAACTGAGGCTAGGAGGCTTTAGTATTTCTGGAATGTCATAAAGCACTTTAAATTACTCCTGATATTGAACATGCTGTTTTAAAAAAGTCTTAACATTTTAAATTCTTTGAAAATAATATGGATGTATATAACCAAACTTTAGTTATAAAAGTTTTGTAGTTTTTGCAAGCTCTCTAAGTAAATAAATAATTTCAACAGAAATAGTAGGCAAATAATTTTTTAAAACTGATTATAGATTATTCTTTTCATTGCTTTCTAATAATTACATATGCTTACGTTTAAGCTTGGGGACAAGTTTTACCTACAAACTAGTATAAGGTAACTCTAGACTTAAATAAAATTGCCATAATATCTGGATACGTTTCACTAACTTCTAACTTTTAAAGCAACAGTTATAAATTGGAGAGACAGTGTGGTAAGACTACTTTTGATTAGAAGGTAAAAGACCTGGGTTCTATTTGTAGCTCTGACATTTGGTAGGACTGTGACCTTGGACAAATTACAACCTTTCTGAGTCTCAGTTTTTTTCACCTATAAAATAGTTGCTATATCTATGTTGGATCCAGTGTTAATATAACACAAGACTGTTCCCTTTTACACCCTGGGAGGTTTATACAGGTGCAAATACTATTTACTCCAAAAATAAATTTAAAAGGTGGATGAGTTTCAGGATACTTTTTAGACATACAAAAATCTTCAAATTTCTAAACTTCAATGTTATTATTCCATACTGTGTTCTCCTGTTATTGTTACACTCTCGTCCAGTGTTATCTTTCACAGGATTAACAATTTTTATATAAAATACATTTTATTGAAAAGGTATTTTTAAAACTCCTTCTATAAGGCAACACTGATATGCCTCTTGGATAAACTGACTCTCTAACATTATATGAAATTATTTTTTATGTACATTTAATACCAGTGGAATGGTTAACATATTCATGTTTTCTCACCCTACTGCTCTTGAAATCAACAGTATTTGTGAGCCGAAGGATACTCTAAGTGGCCACAACAGCGCAAAGCTAACTTACTTCACTGCAATTGAATCTGTGACCTTAGCATTATTTTCAGTGAATTCAGTCAGCTACCGACTTCTGACTTCCTTACAACAAGCACTGTCTGCCCATGTGGAAAATTTTGACAATCACATCAGTGACTGTCATGGGTTTCTTTTTAAAGAGCTATGTGATCTTTAACATTTAAGCAGTTTTTGCTAACATGTAAATTACACATATTTTATTGTTGCACTATCACTGTGTACATTTTATCTGAATGTCTGTTTTCCTCAAGACGACCATAAATTCACTGAAGATGTTAAAATTTGCAAGTATTTGAAACAAATGAAATTGTGAAAACATGGTAGCAAAAAGATTCCATCTTTTAATATTTGAAAATTCACTGGATAATGATTTAAACTGACTTCATTTTAAATGAAACCACTAAATGTCCACCCAAAGCACCCTGTTAATAACACGAGACATTAATTAGTTTTATACATCCATGAATATCTCCTATATACTTTAGCAACTCAGACGAGATTGGGCGCGTTCAAGGTGGTATGGCCATAGACTATACTTTAGCAATTCAATGGATGTAGGTATCATCTACATTTTAGAGATGAGGAATCTGACATTCTGAAAAAGTAGATGAGCATATTGAGGGTCACACAACGAGTAACTGTCAGAGTTAAAAGGGCTGTTTGACTCTAAAGGCTCTTTCCAGACATGTGAAATTTGTAAAGGAAAATTTTCCTTAACCTAAGCAAAGTGAAAGTACAGATGTGTGAGCACCCTTCATAATTTTAAAGTCAAATGGTATTATAGATATTATAGTTAGGGCATTTTATAGCTATAACTCTTGTTCCAATCTGCAAATTCTTATGCTGAGTTCTGAATAGTAACACACTGAAATCTCATCAAGATTTATTCATTATAGAGATGAACAATGTCAGAGTTCAGCTTGAACCCTACAGTCTAACCAATGATATTTACTTGGATAAAAAATTCACAGATCAGTCTATCGAAGAAACGAGATCGCCAAATAACATTGTCACTCAAGAACTGTCTCAGGTATCTTTCCCTCTAGAGGGAATTCAACAATAGATTGGTAATTTTCCCACAAATCCCAAATTCTTTTCCAGCCAATCACTCTTCCTCTTCATTCATATACCAAACCTCAGTGTCTAGCAAGCCTATTTGAGCCCAGTACTCAAAACCACCCTTTACACTATGCCACCACGGTAAGAACAATACCACGACTTGTCTTAACTATGTGCCGTGTGTTTGCAACCTTTCGAAATGGAACGAGATTGAAAAACAATGCGGGCAATCTCTACAACAGAAAAACGTCTCATTTATGCCATAAACAAGGTATGACTGAGACTAAGTGGTGGGTAACACACACACACACACACAATCTTTGTGAAGGTTTTCGTCAGAGACAGATTTCCGAACAAGGAGAGCGTTAAGACAAAAGCAAAACATAAACTTAATGGCCAAGACCTAAGCACATATTGCATGGACCGAACGAAGTATTCAACAATACACTTTAGTTCTAACTCGTCTTTTAAATCCAAATATGCACTTCAGTGAACTTGAAGTGGGGTCTGAACAGAAACTTCCAAAGTTACTTTCTTCTTAAAGGATATATGTAGAGTCTCCAAGATTACGTGTTAATGTACATGCCATAACTCCAGGGATCGCAAACTAAGATTAAGTCTTCCTTCCTTTTTATTTCTATAAAAATGACAAGGTGAGGGCGTGAAGGATGCCGAGATTAAAGGCTCGAAAAGGGTCTCGCTTTTCTCTTCCCTAGAGAAGGTGCCCAACGATCACATTCTCCAGCCAGGCGCCAAGAAGGTGCTGGACCCGTTCAGGGTCGCGGATACTGTAGTATATGAAGAGAACCTGAAAGGTAAGGAGCGGACCCCTACTGGTAGGCAAGCAGCAACTACCCTTCCCCCACTCACCTCTCCGAGCGCAGTTTAACTGGCGCTGTCCAAGTAACTGCCGCCATCACTATCGCCATCAGTCTGGGTGCTCGCTGAGGTGGAGGAGTGAGGCCCAGCCACTCCTGCACCTCATGTAGGTCCTATAAGGCGCTTGCCTTTCTGCAAGTTCCCACCGCTCGGCGCAGAGTTCCCTTGTGAGACGTCGCGGTCACCGCCTCCACTTGCTCCCCAGACGCTACCACCACTTCCGTGCTCGGATCCCTCCCTTTCTTTCCTCACTCCCTCAGCAACCGGCTTTTTTCCCTAGCGTTCGGCGAGCAGTGACGTCACCATCCCGCGACCTGGGCTCGGACCAGCGCTGGGCGTGGGCGGGCTGGCGCAAGCGCAGTGTGGCGAGCGCGATTGAGCGCGGGAATCGTCCCAGCGCTGGCGCTTGCCTGTCCTTTCTCCAGTTGCGGAGGCTCAGGCATCTCGGTGAGTCTTCTCTCTCGGTAGCCGTGCCGGAGAGGAGTTTCCTCTTCCCGGCTTATTATCTAACAGCCCCTCCATTTTTTTTCTGCCTGTGCCGCTTGGGTGGGGGAAAGAGGCTGTCGAGAGCATGCCCGGGGGAGATATTTAATACTATGAAGAAAGGGGGGAAACTAATGCTTTTATAAAACATTTTCAGGTAGGTGAAGGAAAAGATGCCTGCGACACAGAAGCCGATGAGATACGGACATACAGAGGGACACACAGATGTCTGTTTTGATGATTCTGGGAGGTAAAGTACCTTGAGAAGCAAAAAAAAAAAAAAAGTTTCAGGTGTAAATATTAGAACATTTATTCTTATGTTCTGTAAGCCTAAAACAACTTGTAGAAACATAGAGAAATAAGGTTGAAATATAAAATGGCACATATATTTTCCTTACATTTATTCTTATATAGGAACTGTTACGGTAGTTTAAGGAAATCAAAAAAGCTAACGAGTGCAGAAATCTTCCAGGGGAGTTGGAAAGATGTGCACTTTCCCCTATATTTTACCTTTGTTCACTTCCTCGCTGCATCTCACATTATTAGTTATTTTCAGATTGCTAGGTGCCTATTTGTCACATTCAGTGTCCCTTCCTGCCTTTTTCATATTTTATCCTCCCTTGAGTTTCGTGGTCCTTTTTCTTTTGTTATTTTTAACTTTCAGATGGCTTCTTTCCCCTAATTTATTTCCCCTGCTTGTTTCTATGGTGATATTTTCCTAGGGTTATTCAGGTCTCTTATCTTTCTAATCCCCCGTTCCTATGTAGGACTGTCCAATTGTGTGGCTTCCCATGTCACTTCTGTGTTGATTTTTTTCATTGAAAAAAATATTTGCATGTCTGTTCCACTGAGGGCTAGAGATACAATCGTGTAAACAAAGTACAGTCTTTTCCTTCCTTTAAGGTCTTTTTAGTTTAACATTGGGCACAAATTAATCACAAAATTAGTTACAAAAATAAATGTACATTTAAAATTGCACTTAGAAATATTAAATGATGAACCTACGTGAGGAGAAGTTGCTCTAGTTTGAAAAGGCAGGGAAGGCTTTTCTGAGGAAGGCTTTTTCGAGATGAGATCTGAAGACTGAGTAGTCATTAAGAAGTATAAAGAGATAGGTGGTCGCAGTGGGGTGATGGTATTGGCATTCAAAAAGAGGGAACAGCATGTGCAAGGGCCCAGTGGGAGTAGGGACTGTGGTAAGCTCAAGGAACTGAAAGAAGGCCAGTGATCTAAAATGTAGGCAGTGGTGCAGATTGACAAGAGATAACTTTGTGAAGGTAGGCAGTAGACATCCTATCCAAGGCCTTTTGAGCTTCATTAGGGAATCTTGATTTCATAATAAAAGTAGTAGGAGGTAATTAAAGATTTGAAGCAGAGAGGAGATATAATCTGACTCTGAGAAGATTCATGGAGGAAAAGGAGCAGGAGTGGTTGCAGAGAGACTCTTAGAAGGTATCTGTATTAGTCTGGTTGATTGAAGCTCAGACTAGAGTTGACATGGGTATGCAGAAAAGAAAATACATTCAGGGAACATTTAAAAGGTAAAACTGACAGGATCAGATAGTAGGGATGAAGGACAGGGAGGTATCTAGGATAACATCTGTCATTCTGGATGTTATATTTGAAGAGGTGATAGTGTCATTCACAGATGTTCAAAAAGCTTAGGAGCATATTTCAGAAGTAGAATGGAGGTGGACATTATGTGTTTGCTTTTGGACATGGTTAGTGTAGGATTTCTTTGAAATATTCAGCTAGAGACATAGCGGAATAAATGAGTTTAAAGCACAGAAGAAATGTGAACTAGAGATGGAAATCTGTATCCTTAGCTGATGCCTCCTGAAATTCAGGATTGAGGTCTTGCTTGGAAATCTAAATGTGGGAGTTGTTAATATAGAAATGATATTTAATGCTATAAATTTAGATGAAATTACCTAGGGAGAGAATGAATGTAGTTAAAAAAGATTCAAGGGTTAAGCCCTGGAACAATGCAAAATATTTAAAGGTCAAGTTAGAAGAGGAGGGTCCAGTTAAGGAAAATAGGAAGGGATGGCTAGAAAAATAGAAGAACAAGATATATGATGTTTAGAAGCCAAATGAAGTAAGCATTTTGTGGAGGAAATAATAAACTAGGTCAAATGCTACTAGGGGGTCAAATTGAGGACTAAGAATTCACCATTATCTTTATTGATGGGGAGACCATGGATGATCCTGAGGTGTTTTTTTTTTTAATGGAATGGTAAGAATGAAAACCTTGACCTGGCTAAGTTGCTCAGTTGGTTAGAGCATCGTCCTGTACACCCAGTCAGGGCACATGCAAGCAGCAGCCAATGAATGCTTAAATACGTGGAACAACAAAATTGATGTTTCGCTCTCTTTCTCTCCTCCTCTCCTCCTCTCTCTCTCTCTCTCTCTCTCTCTCTCTCTTTCTCTCCCTCCCTCTCTCCGCTCCTTCTCTCCCTCCCCTCTACCTTCCCCTCTCCCTCAAATCAATTAAAAAAAAAAGAATGAAAACTTTGTTGTAGTGGATTCAAGAGAATGAAAGTGAGGAACTGGAGTTAGTGAGTACGACACTCAAAGAATGAGGGTAGTTGGATAGAAATGTGGAGTCAGAGAAGATTTCTGTTTTGTTTCAAGGTGAGAGAGATTACATCATATATATGCATGGAGATGATCCGATAGAGAGGGATAAGTTGATTTTATAGCACAAAGGAGGAGCATCGCTGGAGTGATGTCCTGATTAGGTGTGAGGGGCTAACATTGTGCACAAGAGGGAGAGATTGGCCAAAGGTAGGAGGAGCATGGTCAAATTTATATGTGGAGGGAAGGAGCATGCACCTAGATGGGACGGGGAGAACTGTGGACAATATCTATAGATTGCTTCTCTTTTCTTGGTGAATAGGATATAAAGTCATTAGTTGACAGTGGGGAGGAGGTGGAGGTATGAAAAAAGAGGAGTAGATATGAGATAGATAGAAGGGAGGGAAAATTGAATGAACCAGGGAATATAGTTGGATTGCTTGGCAGCATTAAAGACCTACTTCAGGTTAGTGATCATGATTTTAAAGTGAGACATATTACCCAGTTATATGTTTTTCTCCAGTTGTATTTAGTTCTGCTCGTGCAAATTTATTAATGGTCAGAGAGTTGGATTTAACCAGGGCTGGGATTTTGTCTGGTTAGTATGACAAATCAGAGAGGGCCAAGGAGTTTGAGGATGATGCAGAGGAGTGATCTTAGTAACAGACTGTGAAATCTGAGCCAGATTAGGAGGGATGTGAGAATTTGAAGGGATAGATAGTGAAGAGATAGTTTCAGTAGATTGTAGATCTTAATAGAATTTAAATATTGTTGGAGTTAGGATATTAAGGGTGTCAGGTGAAAAGATAAGTGATTAGGATGATTGAAGTTGAGATTATGAAGCTTTTGCTGTATTCGTGAAGACAAAACCTAGGCCCTGACTATGGGAGTCTGAAATGAGGCAGAGGACAAGACTGAGTATCAGAAGGTTTCACCTATATGGATATTGGAAACAGTAAGAACTGTGACAGGAATAGTGTTAGAGAGAAAACAACAATGAACCAAGAGCTAAAAATCCTTAGGGAACTACAGGGATTTCTCTTTAAGAATAGATAGGTGGTCTGATGGCAGTGTCTTGGTTTTTTTGTTTGGTTGTTTGTTTTTGTGTTTTTAGAGAGAGGGTGTAGCGATAGAATGCAAGTGGTAATGAATGAAATGCAGGAAGGCCCACCTCTAGGTCCCAGAGAGTTGTAGAAAAGAAATCAGCTACCACTTAAGAGGACTTAAGAGGCAGCAGTGTTCAGAAAAAGAGCCGATGGTACAGAAATTTTCCTGGTGCCTGACCATGAATTTCCTGAGGCCCAGTTGAAGGGATGAGGGAAGAACATGGCTCTGTGAGAATAAGAGAATCCAGATGGTGAGAAATGCCTTCCTAATCACTGGCTTTTTGTAGTTACGTACTAAAGAAGATAAAGGCATTAATAGAATTAGTTCTGTTCAAAAACACAGTGGATTTCTTTATCATCTAAACTAGGATGACTTGGAGAAGGAAAAGGATTGCCAGAAAATTACAATTAAAATTATAATATTTTAATTATTTATTGATTGGCAAATTATTCTGTTTTGATAGGTCTATAACATTTCTATTAAAAAACTATTTCAAAACACTTTTTCCTAAAAAACATTTGTAACATTAAAAAAATCTTTTTACAGTGATTGTCTAAACATAACATATAAACACTAACATAAATAGACTAGTCATTCTTAGTACATATTCATGTACTTTAATCAGTTTTTTTTTAGCCTTTCTATTAAAATAGTGTTGCTGATTTTTTAAAAATATGTATTTTTTCAATATGGTCTCATTTTTATTTTTCTTAAAAAATTGGCTACAATCATCTTCAGCGTTACATTTTATGGTTAATAAATTTGAAGTGAGACCTTCAGTTAATTCTTTTCCTTAGATCATAGTATTTTTCAATAATAAAATACTCTGTTTAGGTTCTCATGTACCTAGTCAACTCAGAGCAAAATTCTACTAAATGGGAGAGAGAGTCAATTTTTAAAAATTTATTTTAATTGAAATGTATAAATATTTCAGCTTTTTAGGTTCTATCTTTTTACCTGCTTGGAGAGTATGCATTTTCAATAATAAGGTCTTCAGTATTTTTTTAAGATTTTATTTACTTATTTTTAGACAGAGGGGAAGGGAAAGAGAAAGAGAGGGACAGAAACATCAATGTGTGGTTGCCTCTCACATGCCCCCAACAGGGGACCTGGCTGGCAACCCAGGCATGTGCCCTGACTGGAAATTGAACCAGTTACCCTTTGGTTTGCAGGCCGACGCTCAATCCACTGAGCCAAACGTGCCAGGGCAGATGTTTGGTATTTTTAAAGACAAAATTCATCCAGTAAGTTTTCTCTATTTATGATTTCTTTGAATATTCACAAATTTTAAGCCTACTTAATTTTATTTCACTCTGCTGTAGAACATAAATTTACATTGTTAGAAAGGAGTTCCGCCCTGACTGGTGTGGCTCAGTGGATTGAGTGCTGGCCTGGGAACCAAAGGGTCACTGGTTTGATTCCCAGTTAGGGCACATGCCTGGGTTGTTGGCCAGGTCTCCAGTAGGGCCACAGGAGAGGCAGCCACACATTGATGTCTCCCTTTTTTTCTCCCTTCCTTCCCTTCTAAAAAATAAATAAATTTAAAAAAAAAATTTTTTTAAAAAGGAGTTCCATCAAAAGATTCTTCCCACAAGTCAACATATTCCAAAGTGCAATTACATAATTTCATTATTAAGTCATTCATTGTGTCAGCTTTTAATGCACAATTTGTTCAATTCTTATTTGCTTTTGTAGGGATAAATTTCAGTGTCTTCCTGTTCATAGTTTTGTTTTCATTAATGACATTTTACTAAAAGCTTCAAAGGCTTAAGTTCAATGATCTGATTAAAGATTCCTGATTTTGAACAAAATGCAACTAAGATTTAAATGACTTGTTTCCAATAATAATATCATTATATGACACAGGAAATCACTTTTCAAAGGCTCAAATATATTAAAGATGTAATTGATGATAGGTGGCAGAGAAAGCATCTGCAGTGTTGAAGTATTTTTGTATATTTAATATCAGTTTGTTATAAAATTTTTGTTTATTCTGGTTATAAATAAAATAAAAATTATCTAAAAATTTGACAAGTATGGATTCTGTTTTGACTGGTATATTATCACAGCTCATTTGGGCACAGTTATGAATTATAATTCCAATTCTGAGTACATTTGTGTTTTATAGATTAGTAAGAGCATTGTTTTTACAAGTGTTGTGCTCTATGAGAATGTATATTATTACTGTAAAAATTAAGAATTTTTACCTTTAGCATTGAAGTTAGAATTCTCAATGATGTCAGACATTTCACTTTCAACAGAATGAAGTTACAGAAGCTGTACTTTGTTTCCATGAACTGAAGGGAAAACTAAACCATTATTGGAATTAATCTGACTGACTTTGTTTTAAACTTTTGATGGCATTGATATAAAACCAGCATCATTTAACTGTTTCAAAAGCTCTTTTACTAATGGAAACAGCACATTAACAGCTATCACTTTACTTTTCTTACTTGCACTAGAAAATTTAGAATGAAAAATGAACAAAATTAATTTAGAACAACTCTCATTTGTTTTAATGCCACACTGTCCAAAACAGTAGTTACTAGCCACTCATAGCTATTTAGCTTTAAATTAATTAAAATTAACTGAATTAAAAATTCAGTTCCTCAGTCCCACTAGCCACATTTCAGTTGCTCAGTAGCCACATGCAGGCCATTACATCATCTTAGAAAGTTCTATTGGACAGCAAAATCATCATTGACAAGATGCACATTCACTCTGCAGCTGCAGGAGCATGGTTTTCAGGTAGTCTCAAGATAACTACAGAATTGTGAAGTAGATGCTGATGCTTCTTCAGGAGTTGTGTATATCTGAGTTTCCTGTGGTTGTCACTGTAGCCCCCATGGCAAACGTCAACTAAGAATTGTTCACATTACACTTTCATTACCAAGTGCTTGAGAAGCAGAAATTTAGTATTTAATTTTTTATTAAACAGGTACTTCATGTATTTTTCTCCAGTTCATTGCTACTGAAAGGTTTTTGTTTTTGCAAACTTAAAAAGCATAGCCAATAATAAAATTAGTAAGTAATTTTATTCTTACAGTAAATGACAAAAGCACTGTTGGAAGAATGTTCAGACTACTCTAAAAGCTGTTCAAAGGATAACTTAACTATTTTCTGCATATTTTTCTCATTAATTCCACTGTATTTCACTATTATTTCCCACCGGCCCCACTGACTGGAATCTGCAACTCTGTTTACCTCCTTTGGTGGATGCACCAAATAGTTGGTAGGGGCAGCAGTATGAAACACCTCTTCCATCTCCACTGGATACTGAAAGAAATCACTTTCTCTAAGGACCTATATTTGACTTCACTTTGGTTTTTATCAGTTAACACCTGCTATCCTTGAGAGGAGGTGTTATGTTGCATCAGGAAAAGAATGGGAAGGGAGAGATGAGTTATCACTAGTTGTCTTTCAGATTTACTTATGTGTTAAAGTGAGAACTCTATTCATTGCGCTTGTTACACTACTGAACGAGATTATGACAGAAGCTGGAAATGCAAAGAAGAGATCTGTCAAACCTGCCCCATCCAATTTTGATGCAACTAATACCAATTGAGAATAAATGCTGAACTGATTGGATATAGGAAACAGGAATGTCCTGGTCAAAGCGGTATTTATGGTTCTATTTATTTCCTATAGAAGGGAGTCAAAGATCCTCACTCTGGCATTAGGGTTATCCTAAGCAAAACGATCCTAATCTACGTTCTTTCTCAATTTCCTGTTCTGTCTGCTCTAGGTAAACTCTCCCAAGCTTCACTCACTTTATATTTTGGTTCATGTGTTTTGTCTGTTTGAAACTGCTGTCTTTATCAGTGTCAGTGTATCCCTGTTGTCCTTCGATTCCCCATTGTAAATAACCACTCTTCTGATTTTCCAAGTGGGATTATTTTTCTTCTGAACATCCACAATTCTTTTTATGGCATCTCTTTGCCATTATTCATGTTACTTGTATATTTCATTTGCTTTTCTATGTGTCTAGATAGGATACATACCAGATGAATAAAAGCACTTGAAAGACAGGTGTAAAATAAGATTTGAGAGCTGTAGGTAACCATTTGCATAATCAGCTTTGGATAATTGAGTTCTTGCATCCATTTATTATTCATTCAACAAACACTTACCAAGGTTTCTCTATAATGGAGACCGGTTTGTGTTAGAGACACAATGGTAAGCAAGGGAGACCTGGTCCCTGCTGTTACAGAGATTACACACTCATCTTCCTTACCTTGTTACAAATAAATAAAGACCTTTTTGCCAGACAGGAACTGAAGAGAACACGAAACTCACCTTTTGTTTTATAGCGTAGGAGGTTACCGGTCTTTGTTACTGAGGTTTATGAATGTAAAATGGGAAAGTATACTTTGATTTTATTTTTAAAAAAACTAAGTACCGTTTAAGAAAATAGGCCTGAAAACAGGGTGACTTTTTAATGAGTGTGTTTCCTTTATAGTTGTATTGTGACTTGTGGAAGTGATGGTGATGTGAGGATTTGGGAAGATTTGGATGATGATGATCCTAAATCCATAAATGTTGGAGAAAAGGCATATTCATGTGCTTTGAAGGTATTAAAAACAATTACAGTAATTGATATGAAATTGCACTGCCGTGTGCTTATTTTTTATGCTTAAATGAAAAGTTGAATTGGTAATAGCTTTTTGTTTATTTCTCCTATGAAGTAATACTTAAAAATATAATAATGCCATAACTTGCCCGGAATTTTTACAGGTAAAATCTGAACGGTTTATTCAAGGTGAATAATGGATATTAATGGTGAACCAATTAAAGTATATGCAAGATGTACCGTTTTTTGTTGGTGTTTTCTTTCTTTGTTTTTGAAGAAAGGTTTAAATGTTTCTTTTAGTTTCTTTGTGGCACGACTCAGTAGCATTTTCACGTTTTGAGATATAGGTTACTTGAAGAATGAAGATATGTTTTCAGAAGGACTTTGTAAACTAAAATCTAAAAACCACTAAGCTTTTTGTTTGTGAAGAATTTTAAGTTGGGTATTCATGCGTTCCTCTTCCTCTGCTCTGACTTGTGCCCGCGTTCTGCTCCGCCATGCTGTGCTCTGAAGAGATTCACAACAGCTCCCCAAAGCAAGCCTCAGCTCCACCTCTGCTTCATGCGTCTCTCAGAGCAGGCCACTGCCCCGACCATGGGGTCTTTGCAGGCCACTGGTAATGATCTGTACAGTGCCTATGATCACACCGTGCCACCTATGGAGAAAGCGCTTGTGAATACCAACATTCAGATTGCTCTGCCTGCTGGTTGCTATGGAAGAGTAGCTCCACGTTCTGGCTTGGGGGCAAAACACTTCATAGATGTAGGAGCTGGTGTCATAGACGAAGATTATAAAGGAAATATTGGTGTTGTACTGTTTAATTTTGGCAAAGAAAATTTGAAGTCAAAAAATGTGGCTGAATTGCATAGCTCATCTGTGAACGGATTTTTTATCTAGAAATAGAGGAAGTTCAAGGTTTGGATGACACTGAAAGGGGTTCAGGAGGTTTTGGTTCCACTGGAAGGAATTAAAATTTATGCCAAGAACAGAAAATGAGAAAACATACCTTTTTATTAAAATAAGTTTTTGTTTAGTGTTTTGGTGCTGTAAACTTAATAGCTTTAGCTTCTAAAGATACTTAGTTGTCTTCTGATCAAGGAAGGGGTACTTTTTTGTGTTTTTCTGCTTTTCATGTATAAACCTGCATGGTTACCTAACAGTTTATTTTTTTCAATCAAATGTACATCAATTACAGATTCCTGCACAGTACTGTATTATTTAATTTATTAAATGCTACTTCTTCAACAACTGACTTTTCAGTTTGCTTTAAAAATGATGCAGATTATTACATAAACAACTAAAAAATAATAAAAAGTTAAAGTTAAAAAAAGAACTTTAATTTGGGTATATTATATTGGGTAGGGAAAAAAATCTTTCCACAGAATTAATATTTTTTTAAAACTCAGGCTCATTCAGGTAGATGAGATGGTCTTTAGATACTTCAGGTATTCTTTTTTAAATGGTCATATATAATGGAAAATACATTCCCAGAAGTATAAATGACTAACATGCATTAGATTGAAGCTAAATCTCACTAATAAGCAAAGAAGTACAAATTAAACAGTTGGATTTTTTCCCCAATAAATTGGCAAAAACAAAAAATACTATTAATCCCAGTGATAATGAGGGCTTGGAGTATTTGTGTGTGTATGTTTTGTTTTGTTTTTTAACTCACACTACTACTGTACTCTGAACACCTCTGACACTAGATGTGTTGATTTTTTCCCACACCAAGCAATTCTCTGCAATACCAGTTGGGTGTCCTATAATTCAGTTCAGTTCAGTTCGTGCAGACTCCACAGGGTAAGGGTTCAGTCACACGAATTTGTCCCCCACTTCAGATATCAATCACAAGTAGTAGGTCCCCAGATTACCCTCAACTTCTGTTTAACTTGGCTATAAATTACAGGTTCCCGTGACCCCCTCCTTGGGTTCTGTCATTTGCTACAGCAGTTCATAGAACTTATGGAAGCATGTTTATCAGTTTATCATATAATTAAAGATATAATGAAGGATACAGATGAGCAAACCAGATAAAGAGGTATATAGGGCAATGTCTGGGAGAGTCCTGGGTGCAGGAGTGTTTGTCCCTGTGGAGTTGATGTGCATCAGCCTCAGAGTATACGGATGTGTTCACCAACCTGGAAGCTCCTCATCCCCATTATACTGGGATTTTTATGGAGGCTTTATCACATGAGATGATTGATTAACTCCATTTCCAGCTTCTTTTCCCCTTCTCCTAGGGTAGGGGGTAGGTCTGGACATTCCAAGCTTCCAGTCATGGTTTGGTTTTATCTTTCTAGTGACTAGCCATTATCCTGAAGCTATCCAGGAGCCCAGCAAGAGTGCCTCATTGGAACAAAAGACACTCCTGTTACCCAGGAAATGCCAAGGGATTTAGGAGCTCTGTGTCAGGACTTTGAGTCAAAGACCAAACATTAGAACAAAAAATATTTCCTGTGTTCTTATCACTTAGAAAATTAAAAGGGTTTTAGGAGCTCTGTTCCAAAAATTGGGAGCAGAGATCAATATATGTTTCCTATATTTTGCAGTATTATACACAGTTGCTAGAATGTTTAGAGTATGTCGCTACTACATATCAGCATTAGAATGCACACATTGTCTTCTCCATGTCTTTGTGACTCAAATCTCATTTTTCTTAAAAAGATATCAATCCTTATTAAATCTGGAAAGACCCTATTTCTAAATAAGGTCATTCTGAGGTACCTGGGCTCAGGACTTAGAGATGTCTTTTGGGGGCCATTATTCAGCCCACTATAAGCACCGTAGTCAGTGCTAAAAATGTTTTCTTTGGCTTTAGGAATAGAGTTTATGGGACTTCATTGAAATGACATTATCAAATAGCCATGCAAAGTTGACAGTTTTACAATGTATTTTATTTAAAACGTAATTGCTTATAAACACATACTTTCTGTTTTTGGATTCAATGACACAGGAAAGTACAGTTAGATGCTTTATTTGAGAACAAAGTGGGGAAAATATCACCCTCCAAAATAGTGAAACTGGGATGAATCAATATGTTTGTGGATAGTAATACTTAATGCTTGCATAGTATTTGAGACAGTGTCAGGCCTTTTAACAGAGATACGGAGAGGTATATGGAATTGTCTTCATTTTAATCTTGGGAAAACCAAAGCTCAGATGAAGGTGAAATGACTTAGGAACACAATGGGCTCGAGCTGAGGTCGTCCTGTGCAGAGTTCCATTCCTCCCAACCCACCAGGGAGAAGAGTGGTCTGACCAAATCCTGACCAGAGCCCTGATCCTTTGGATGGCTTATTTTTTTTTTTAACTTTTATTAGTTGGCAAAGTACTGATAGTGCTTGGTTTCCCAGTAGATTTATTGGAAAATGACTTCAAAGCAAGTTTTTTTTAATTCTGGTCTTCCAGGTGAATGAGTACAGTTATATACCTTAATGTGAATAGAGAGGCTAATTAATATGCTACTAAAGAATTACCAAATTCTGTATTAGAGCTAAGGATGTTTAATCAGTATTCTACTAGAAATCCACCAGAAAATCACAGCCAGGTTACAAAATTCCTGTAGATGTACACATGTAAATAGTTGGTGTATCTGCAGTTTTGCCAAGGAACACTTAGCATCATCAGGGTTGTCTTGAATTGGTTATAGTTTTTTGTTGATTCTCTCCTTGTTTTTACATTTGAATTATTGTTAGCTTTGCTTCAACCTTATGAATTTAGTTTATTGTGGATTGTTTAACTACTTAGAGTAGTTACAGTGTAGACATAAATAGTACTTATTGCCAGTCTTCCAGTAATTAAACTTGATAAATGTATATTACAGTTCAAATGAGAATCATCTGTACTGTTACTCAGACAGATGCATGCATTCTCCCAAATTTTGCTGTTTGGTAATATGTCATTATCATCATGTTCTCTATCCACTGGAGCAGCAGCAGGTGCTATAGGCAGACTAAGGGTCCTAAATGTGCAAAATTGTGCAAATAGGACTGAGACCTATTGCTATATGATAGAATATATTTACTGATAAACTTGAATTATTTGTTTCTCTTGGAGATTATCATTTAATCTAAATGAATAAATTGACCATAGGATTTATCAAAGCTTCTGTGTGTTTGGTAGGCTGTGATTTAGTATGTTGGGACTTAATCTCTTTTGGAAAAGTAATAAAATTAAAGTACTGGGCTAGATCTTTGATCTTTTATGATTCTTAGCTAAAAGCTCTGCACAGCAGTGATATCTGCTGATCATTTTTAGACCTTGAAACTTTCTGTTTATTTAGTGTTTTTAAAAAGGCGCTGTGGATTCTGCATTTAGATTTTATCCTATTCCAGAAAGACAGGTAATACTGTGGAAACTCATGTGTGGCCATGGTGGCCATGCTCTCTGATGTGCTCGTCCCTCACTGAGACTAGCTGTGTTTTATCTGGAAGCTCTCCTATGTCTCTAAATGACACTGGTAAATTCATAAAAATACTAATTAAATATTTTTGTTAACCAGAAGTGAAAGAAAAATTAGAAGCTAAATGTTTGGCTGATGAAGGGGGAATGAACTTTTCTAAAGGTAGCAAATAAAATTTTATTGGTAGTATACATCTCAGGAAAGTTGTACATTGGTAATTTTTCTCTTGGCATGAATTATATTTGTAAGGTTTTTTGTTTGTTTGTTTATTTTTAAGGATTTTTAACTATGGAGAGATTCCCAATCAATTTAGCTTTGTTTTGCCAAAATTTCTTACCTGTATTTTCCTTTTAGAGTGGAAAACTGGTCACTGCAGTATCTAACAATACTATTCAAGTCCATACATTTCCTGAAGGAGATCCAGATGGTATATTGACTCGCTTCACCACAAATGCAAACCATGTGGTCTTTAATAGTGATGGTACAAAAATCGCTGCTGGATCTGGGTAAGGCTCTTTGATACCAGAAAAGGAAATAATGTTAGATCAGAATGGCGTACTCATTCATTGCTTTCAGGGTAACATTTTTCAGGACTCTCTTCTTTATTGTTCACTTAATTTTTATATTAAAATCTTTTTAAGTAGTAAAGGTTTTTGAGGACACACTTGTGCTTCTTGTGAATGGAGATGTGTATATTGCTTTGTAGATCATCTATTTAGTAAATGATGAAAAAGATTGGGGAAGGTGATAGTTTGGTACAAAATTTTAAAAAACTATTTTAGGTAGAACTGGGCCTGTACAGTCAGAATTTTTATGCTTTCTCTTGATGTTTATTTGTCATAGAAAAAAATGTAATTGGTGAGCTGCTGAGGTGGAATAAAAGGTATAGCTTTTTTAAAATTGGTGTGACTGTAATTTGATTAGCAAATAACAGAAGGCTAAAATGTAACTATGAAAGCCTCTTAGGAAGTATTTATATTTTAACATAATTGAAAATCTTGACTTGTGTTCTTATCATCTTTATAGAGCAAAACTAAAAGATCAGTCATTAAATTTGGCTGTCAAATTTCACAAATTGCTGTAGAGAAATTATGGCATTCTTGTAGTTTTGAAATATTTGAGTCAGTTTTTAGGAGAGTCTTTTGCATTGGCATTTATTCATGTACATCACTCTTATTGTTCATAGTGACTTTCTAGTTAAAGTTGTAGATGTGATGGATTGCAGCCAGCAGAAAACATTTCGAGGACATGAAGCCCCTGTTTTAAGTCTTTCCTTTGATCCTAAGGATATCTTTCTGGTAATAATTTTTCCCCTTCTCTTTTTGCATTTTTCTTGATTATGTTTAAAATTGTAATGTTTAAAATTGTAAGAGAATTAGAAAATTTCACAGTTGCTAAGAGGACACTTTGATTTATTAATTGAACCAGTTTCCATGTAGTATTACGGCTGTAACTGTAGAGAAATCTATTGTTTTATTCCTGCAGGCATCAGCTAGTTGTGATGGATCTGTCAGAGTGTGGCAAATTTCAGATCAGGTAAACTCATTAATTTGAATGTAAGACGTTTTGCTCATTTCCATAATATATTGAGTGTTACATATTGTGTTGTTTAGTCAAATTTGTAATTCTTTTTCTTTTTGGTTTGTTTCTTTTGAGTAGCATTAAAAACTGTTTTTGTGATCAAATTCCATAGTAATGTAGTGCAAAAGTAAATATGTTGAAGACTAACTGCTTCTGTACACGATCACAAGAGAAATGACAGATTTATATTTCATTTTTAGGTTTTATAAATCAGTGGGGAAAATTCAGTCATTGTATTTACAAACTGATTGCCATCACTTGGGCCCTAGATGTTGGGGATACAAAAATAAAAAATAAAGCTTGGGCCACACTTGATTTGGAGAGTCACAAAACAACTGTTCCAACCCAGCCCAATATAAGTTTTTTTCTTTTTGTTTTAAATCATTGCTTGTGGGTTTTTGTTTGTTTGGTTGGTTTGTTTTGTTTTCTATGAAGGTTTTAAAGGAGGTATGAAGAAAGTGCCCTCCAGATTGGCAGAGGATATAATTGACTCTTCTTCAGGCAATCAGAGAGGCCTTGGCATTTGTAGAGATGTGGCTGATGAGAAAACTATTCCCCACAGTGATGCTTCCATAGCCACACTTTCTTCCCCTCATTCTTGAACTATTTAGTAGGGCTGACTTTGACGCCATAACATTATATAGTAGATCTCTAAAGTTTGTTTTCGTAGAGACTTCAAGATTTTAATATATTGGGGTTTTTTTGTGTGTGTGTATGTATGTTTGTACCATGAGTATAGTGTTTACTTACTCTACAGAGGAAATTTTTTTTTAATTTATTTAAGTTTATATTTAAATTTATTTAAATTTATTTTTTTAAATTTATTTAAATTTAATAAATTTATTTATTAAACTTATGCTCTTTATACCTCTGAAGGACTTAATTTAGATAAATCAAATGTTATTATAACTAAAGTGAATTAAGTTGCCTTTCTCTGAGGTATATATGAATTTAAGTAATCCACCTATTAAATATATTCAGTTCTGTATATCTTTTGGGAAGAATTTTTTTGAAGGGAAATAATTTTTTTTTTTAATCAGACTTGTGCTATTAGTTGGCCACTGTTACAAAAATTCAATGATGTGGTAAACGCAAAATCAATCTGCAGACTTGCCTGGCAGCCAAAAAGTGGGAAGGTAAGTGACTTATCTTTGAACCTTTTAAAAAATTATTGTTTCAATTCTTACCAAGTTTGAATGTAAGAATAGTTTTTAAATTGTAACTGTTTTATTTGGATTATAAATTTTTGAGCCCCAGGCCAACTAATTAATATTGAAATGCTTTAAGAAACATTTCAGCTTTTTAAAGAATCTTTTTAAAAGAGGACATTTTGCATGAATGAGTTTTATATTCTTCTTTAAATTCATGTTTAATGGAATGACTCTGGAAACAGTCTTTTTGTGTTCACTTTTACCACCAGTATTTAACATTTTGGAGGTGTACTAGCAGGTAGAGTTAGACCCTAGAAAGGCATGAGAGGTTTGGATGGAGGAAGGAGAAAGTGAAATGCTTGTGTTTAAGGAAATTTCAAGAAAATGAAATGAGGGGAAATATTAATAAGAAAGTTGAGTAAGGTAGCTGTAAGCAAAATTAATATTCAAAACTATGACAATCTTATATACAAACAATAGCCATTTAGAAAATACAGTAGGATAAAATAACTAGGGATAACTTAGTAAGAAACATGAAAGATATTTATAAAAAGAACTTTAACATTCTAGCAAGAGGAGTTAAAGACTTGTTAAATAGAAAAATATATCCCATTTTTAGAAAGGAAATTTTTGATATAAATAAAGATTTAGTTCTTTCCTAAATTATTCTATAGTTCAGAAAACATTCAAATATGAAATATCAGTAAGATTTTTGGGGGAATCAGATAATGCTGATTCTAGAGTCCATATGGGAAACTAAAGTCTTAAAAAAGAAAAGTGATACAGAGTCTAGCTCAGTGAGATATACTATGATGCTATGGGAATTAAAAGATTATTGCTGATTCATGAATAGGTAGATAACCTATTAAAGAAATGGAGTGAATATATATGGGAATTCAGCATATGGTAAAGGTGGAGTAAAGGAGATTTAGTAACTGTATTGGCAAAGGCATGAATACCAGGAAGTGAGAATCATTGAGGACTTTCTTGGAGGCTTCCTACCACATGGTGAATTGGCTGTATTCTTTCAGCTTTTATGTGTGTGTGAAAGTGAAGATTAATAAATTTAATATTATAAAAAGTAAATATTTTTATATGATTAAAAGATATTTCAGAGTCAAAGGACAAGTTTGAAACAATGTGACAAAACTAATTTCAATAATATACAGAATTCTTACAAATCAGTAAGATCCAAATAGAAAGATGAGGGGAACACCCCATGAGATTTATGAATTACTTAATAAAGCTAATTAAGTCTTCAAAAAAAGGGAAATATTGGACATGAGCAGAATATATATAGAAAAAGATAATACAGATGGCTTTTAGCATGTGAAAATACGTTCAGCCTTTCATACTAAAAGATACAAATTGAAGCTATAGTGAGTCTATTTTTCATTAATCAAATGGTCAAAGATCAAAAGTTTGATTATATGCTATGTGGAAGAGGGCTAGTTTTTGTCAGAATTAAAGACCTACAGTACTATATCTCGGCTCATGTTTTATAAGCATATTTATGCATATGTACTACAGGGTACTTATAACAAAAATGTTGCACCATTGTTTATAGTAGCAAAAGATTGGAAGTATCCAAAATCTTCATTAATAGGGAATTAGTTAAATAAATTGTGGTATTCCTGGAAGTAGAATACTCTACAACCGTTAGAATGTGATATATCTGTATACTCTCACATGGAATAATCTTCAAAGAAATTAAGTAAAAAACATCACGCTATAGAATAACAGGTATAGAATAATGCTACTGTTTATTGTGTGTGTGTATACTTGTATATATGTACATATACATACTTATATAGCCTATGCTTATATTTGCCTTTGGGAAGTAGAAACAGAATTTAGGTATGGGAAAGAGACTTGCTTTTCAATATATTTCCCTTTGTGTCATGTGAACTTCTAAGAAGAGAGTACATTCTGCATTAAGGTAATAAATAATTGGGAGAATCTAGTATGCATTTTTTCTTTTCTTACAAAACATTGATTAACCTGATTCATTTTTTTTTTAAATGTTTTTTATTTTCAGTCCTTATTCGAGGACATTTTTTTCATTGCTTTTGGAGAGAGGAGAGAGAGAGAAACAAACATTGATGTGAGAAACATCAATCAGTTATCTTCTCATAGATGCTCTGACTGTGGATTGAACCCACAACCTGAGTATGTGCCCTGACTGGAAATTTAATCCATGACCTTTTGGTTTATGGGATAATGCTCCAGTTAACTGAGCCACACTGGCCAGGGCTGATTAATCTGGTTAATTTAAAAATTAATAAAATTAACATAGTTTTCTTGTTTGGACATAATACTTTAAAAAAAAAACATGGAAAAAGTATATTATTTTAATTTTTCTACTAGTCTATTTCTTTGGAAGAATACATAGGAAGATAAATTTCCTTAGGATTTTCAAAGTATCCTGGCTCTACTTCTTTTCTTCCATTAAATGAGATGAATTTTTAGATTCAAAAAGCTTAGATACCTTAAAAAGGTAGTATTAAAAATACTAGTAACTACAGGTACTCTGTTTTTCAATGCAAGCAATAGAGACACCATCTCCTGTTTACTGCTTATCAAAATTTTAAGTAATTTTCTGAGTTTTGTTAGTTGCCAGTTAAAATATAAATTTGCTCTTATGTTCTGAAAGCTTTTTTGGATGAATTTTATGCCTTTTTTTCCCTTCAAATATAACATAAACTTTTCTTTAAACCACACTTTATCTTTTCTAATAGTTACTAGCAGTTCCTGTGGAAAAATCTGTTAAGCTATATAGAAGAGAAACTTGGAGTAATCAATTTGATCTTTCAGATAACTTCATCTCTCAGGTAGGTTTTGTAAGTGACACTTTCAGTAGGCTAATGGGAATATATAATGCATATTTTGTCTAAATACAATTGCAGTTAAACATTGTTAGAAATGGAGAACAACTCTAGATGGTTATGCATGTGTCCACCTTCTGCATCTCAGCCTTTCTTCACTTAGCCAATAACCGGACAACAGGTAGGACTTTGCTAGGTCCTGTTTGACCTTTCTTCTTTGTGAAATTTGATAAAATCTTTTAATTTATAAGAAGTCAGATTTAACCCTAGCATAGTATTAGAACAAGTTATTCTCACATTTTCTGTAATTGATCTTTATTTTTTAAATGAGTTTTACTGAGACTTACAGTCATAGACTCTGGAATTTTAGAGCAGGGAAGGTTGTTGGTCTGTCCTCTCCCCCCCCGCCCCGCCCTCTTTTTCTCCCTTTCTCATACACCTATTTTGCAGTTAAGGAAACAGGGGCTCAATAGGTGAGCAATAGTTTTCTAAGGCTCACTTCGCTTATTAGTTCTTTTTCTTGATGGTGACTGCTTAGAGGATATCTTGTGTTTATCTCTCTTCCCAGGATAATATTTTTAAATTTTGCTCTTAAACTTGTGCCAGTATAATTTCCTCATGATAAATTCATAGCTGCTAGTGATAGTTGAAAATTATTGAAAAAGAAAGAGGCAAACTTTGTCTTGCCATTTGTGTATCAGATCTAATTAGAAATTACATGTAATACATTGAATAAGGGTTATAAAAATTTGAATTTGGTAAGGCGAGTGTTTAGTTTCAAATTATACAAAATTGTTATTTATTGTTTTTCTTTATAGACCCTCAATGTAGTAACCTGGTCTCCTTGTGGGCAATATTTAGCTGCAGGGAGTATTAATGGTTTGATTATAGTTTGGAACATGGAAACTAAAGATTGCTTGGAAAGGTATGATATGATATATTTTTTTGTCTCTTTCTTACTTATTTCAAGTAGGTTTTTGTTTTATGAAACATTTCAAATTTGTAATTATTAGATTGTTGAAATGTAAACAAAAACCTATTAGTCTGCCAAAAGTCATGTAACCTTTTATTGATTATTTGACCATTTTGGTTTTCTTTTTAAATTTTATTTTTAATTACAGTTGACATTGAGTATTATTTTATATTAGTTTCAGGTTTATACCCTAGTGGTCAACTATGTAATTTATGAAGTGATCCCCTGATAATTCAAGTACCCATCTGGCACCATATGTATTTATTATCTTTTAATCTTTTCTACCTAAAATTTATCTAAAATATGTATAGTTTATACATGTTTCTTGACAGTGTTTTAAGAACTTACTTTTTAAATTTTTAGGGTGAAACATGAGAAAGGTTATGCAATTTGTGGCCTGGCCTGGCATCCTACTTGTGGTCAAATAGCTTATACTGATGCAGAAGGAAATCTAGGACTCCTGGAGAATGTTTGTAACCCCAATGGAAAGATACCAAGCAGTAAGGTAATAAGTAATATGGTAGAACAGTTTCTTCAGAGTCTTCCTGTGGTTATGTGGATTTTGAAAGCACCACAAACTACATTATTTTCTTGGAAAATGGCAATTTATGTGACTATGTTCAGTAATGATCCTATAGTAAAGAAAATTGGTTAATCTTGTTTAACCTAATGTTTCCCAAATATAAACTAAGGAACTGTTTTCCCTCCATATAATGCCTATTAATATTCTTTGACTTTCCAAGGAATACCTATGTGAAATACTGTTTTCCTGTCCTGTTTTTCTGGGGATTGTTAGTTAAATACAGGCATGCCTCAGACATACAGTGGGTTCAGTTCCAGGCCACTGCAATAAAGCAGATAGCATATAAAGTGAGTCACAAATTTTTTGGTTCCCCAGTGCATGTTAAAATTATGTATACACTATACTGTAGTTTGTTAAGTGTGCAATAGCATTATGTCTTAAAAAAAAGTACATACCTCACTTAAAAATACTTTATTGCTAAAAAATGTTAACCATCTTCTGAGCCTTCAGTGTGTTGTAGTGTTTTTGCTGATGGAGGGTCTTTACCTTCAATTTGTAAAAAATATATATCCTGTGAAGCACAATAAAATGAAGTATGTCTATAAATGTTTTATAGCTAAAAATTAAAGTTAATTGTAACTTAGTATTGGCTGATAAACTTTTTCTGCTTTGAATTAGCCTTAACTCTTAGAGCTACCCATATATCTCTTAGGCTTAGCCATGTAGCCTTACTAAAGGCTTGCTTTAAACAGTCGACTCAAGAAAAAAGTAAAAAAAGAAAGAAAAAACATTCCACCTTGTTTTATACCTCTTTGTTTTTGCTTATTATTCTCCCTATCTGGCAGATATGCCCATTCATATTTCAAGTCTTGGTTTAAACTTCCAGTTAAAGATTGCAGACTTTATACATGCTTTTGTTTCTGCTCAGGTACCTGATAACTGAAACCCCCGACTAAAACTATGCTAAAGGAATTTTAATTTATTTTTAAAATTTTTAAATTTTATTTATTTATTTTTAGAGAAAGGAGAAGGGAGGGAGGAAGAAAGGGAGAGAAACATCAATCAATTCACTGTCTCATGTGCCCAAACCAGGGACTGAACCCACAACCCAGGCATGTGACCTGACAGGGAATCCAACCTGTGACCCTTCTGCTTTGCAAAATGATGCCCAACGAACTGAGCCACACTGGTTAGGGTTAAAGGAATTTTTTAAAAATGCACAATCCCATAAGGCCAAGGAAGACAGTTGAAGTGATAATGATAATATTTTGGAGGCTGGAAGATAGGATGATTGGAAACTGACTTTATCTTTTCAAAAAATTGAACCCTAAGAACTCAGCAGTGAAACTGAGGTACAATTCAGTTTGCATGGCTGACACCCCAAAGATTCAGAATTTGATAGCACTAGGTACTTCTGAAAGTGGGCTGAAAACAGGAGGGTTGTTTTAATAAGCAAGTAGATCCCTCCAGTCTCAACATCAGTGTGCACAGCTAGGTAACTCCCCTTCCTCACCCCCATACGCATTCTGATAGGATGCTGGAGATTTATTCTTTAGTAAAGGTACAATAGAGAAGATCTTTGGTCCAGACACGCTTTATAGTTTACTGGCATTAGGTGAAGGAAGAATACTGTGCTGAAAATGATTAAATAAAACTGTATATGCTTAAGTGTTGAAATACCCAGTTTACTTTTTGTACTTAGCTTCCAAAGCATTGTCAGCCAGTCTTATATGCTTTTCAGGCAGGAGATTGGAAGAATCATCTTAGGGGAATTTGTTCAGGGGAAAAAAGGTCTAAAGAGAGAAAGGATTCTTAACTGCAGGAAAGACAAATAGTTGTAAAAGAAAGGAAACATCATAAAATAATACACTATGTCTGTAAATGAGAATAGGAATAATGCCAGCACCTAGAGTTATTTTAAGGATTAAATAAATTATGTATAAAGAATTAGAGATCAAAAAAGAGTGATAAGGAAAAATTCATGTGAATTTTGCACCCTTGTGGTTGGAAGATCAAGGCAGTTCCTAGAGAGCTAGAGTGGTCCTCGGAAGCTCTTTAATGGAATGCAGGAGACATTGCCTCAGTAAAAGATCTGATTAATCTGATATCCTTCCTCAATACATTTATAATAACATCATTCTTCAAACACCAGAAACTTAGAATCACACACCCTACAAGACATCCAGAAATAATTCACCAGGTGAGTGTTGACAGTGAAGGAGTTTGAGATCCTGCTGAGGTATATAAACTGCTAGGACCGTGTAAGTGGTCCAAAGACCTAAAGGTAGCATTGGTGTAAAGAAGACACAGTCGGACTGGGAAAAAGTAGCTTTTAAAGATTTTTCTGGAGAAAGGTACACACTCAAATGATTAAAAATTTTTTGTAACTTGAGATAGATGTGCTCTTTCAAAGAATTAGTCGTGGAAGCTAAAGAATATGTTAAAAATTCCTAAAAAGCAAAAAATGCAAGAAACATCCCAACTTGTCCAAGAAGCCCATGACTGGTTACCTCTGCTTCTTCAAGGAGAAGTGGCTCCTGTTCTCCCAAATGCACCCCCAACTCAGGAACCAGGAGCTGACCAAGGTCCTGTCTGAGAAATATAAGGATCTCCCAGAGCAGATGAAGCTGAAATATATTCAAGATTTCTAGAAGGAGAAACAGGAGTTTGAGATGAAACTGTCTTAATTTAGGAAGGACCACCCTGATACAGTCCAGAACTCCAAGAAATCGTTTGTCCCCAAAAATCCCAACCAAAGCCCAAAAGAAGTTTCAGAAAAATGTGAAGGTGAAGCTCCCCCAGAAAACTGTTTTTAGGAGAAGATAAAATTCCATGGAGAGCCCTGGCTGGGTGGCTCTGCTGGTTGGAGTGTTGTCCCGTACACTGAAAGGTTGTGGGTTTGATACCTGGTCAGGGCACATACAGGAAGCAACCAATTGATGTTTTTCTCCCACACCTCTCCACACATACATACATACATACATACATACATACATATATCCTTTATTTCTCCCGCTTCCTCTCTCTCAAATCAATAAAAACATGTCCTTGGGTGAGGATTAAAAAATAATAATAATTCCATGGAGAGACCAAGAAGCTCCCAGTGAACAAATACCGGAAGTTTTACCAGGATTTGTAGTCGAGTAGGGAGTTGCGAGACCTGGCCCTGAGGGGGTGAATGGTGGAGACTGGCAGACGCTGGCAGCACATCCTGCAGAGCCAGAAGTATCTTTGAGAAGCAGGCTGACGAGCTGCAAACAGTGCAAGGTAGACTGGGGATTATTGGCTCAAGAGTTTATCTCCTGAAGAATAGCTGCTTACTGAGAGAGACCTTACACTAAGTGAAGAACATGAACATGAAGCAGGCCAGGATGCTAAGATCTTCAGGACTGTTGTGTAGCCTCCTCCATCAGCAAGGGCTCTGCAAGAAGGGCTTGGACAGGAGTCGGGGCTGCAGGTTCTAGAGACAGAATCTTCAGAGACTCTGGAGGCCATTCTCATGACTCACGGGGAGCAGAAGAAAATTAGGAAGATGTGTAAAAGGTAAAAGGCAGTAGCTCCTCAGACTTCAGCAGTGGTGATGAAGATGAAGAATGTGAGGGTAGCAGCTCCAATTAGTTTGGTAAAAATATTTTTTAAAAACTGGCCTGGAGCACTTTGATTGATTTTAATTTCGTGGTTGATTTATGGTGTGGGGCTGGCACTCCTTGCTCCCGAGATATCCCTCCCGTTTTTATCCACTGCACATGGGTGTGGGACCAGCCCCTTCTGCATCTCCACCCCCCACCCCCCACACGGCTGGATGGATGTGGTTTCTTTAATTCTGTAGTTGTCAGGCTTTCATTAACTTGATTTCTTACAGTTCTGGGTGATGATTATTCTGTAATTTAGTTGTAATTTTGATGTTTTTGTGCAAGAAGGTGAGCCGTGTTTACCCATGCTGCCATCTGGCAGCTTTGGGAAAACCCACCTTGTGGATTGTGACCCCAAAAAACTTTTTGACCAACTTGAGTACATAACCTCTTAGGAGTATAAATGAAATAGTTATATATCATCTTACAGCATGTAGTTATTTAATTACTCATATCAAATCCTGTGTTTAAATATATGAATTTAGAAGTATTTTTTTTTGTTCTCTCATTTTATTAAACAACAGTTTTCCAGAACTCAATCATACGTACTTCCGTCTAAAAGGTTTATGATAGTTTCTTTTGAATTTATTAAGGATGTTCTCATAGAATTTTGTACCAAACTATAAGTTTATATTGGCTTAACATTCGTACAGTTTTCATTCATCCTGTAGGAGGAATTTGTGATCTCTACAATATATCTGCTTATTATTTTGCTTTTTAAAGTGATTGCAGAAACTCTTCATAGTGACATTCAATGCATGCAATGGTATGTTTGTATTCCTAGGGATCAGTGATTAATTCTGTTGAATATCTTTGCCTCCTTTGTTTTTCTGTTGGTTCTGTTCTGTTTACTTCTGTAAGCATCAAAGAAATGAAAACTAGCTTTAACTGAGATCATTTAAAGCAAATATATCTTACCTAAGTAGAATTTTGTTCATAATAAAAGGAAATGAGAGAATAACTTAAAATTAGGGACTTGTAGGTGATTTCTTTTTCAGTAAATGACTTGTAGGGAGTAAAATCTTGTTTTATATTTGGGTATATATACAGTATTTCTTTACTTGTCTGTCCTACACTCTTGCCCTTTGTAACCTGTCAGGCATTTAAAGTAAGGACTAACTCTTACATAAATATAATCCTCATATATACACTTATTAATTATTCTTATCAGGACATTTGCTTAGTAGAGTTTATAGGTGCATATTAAAAGATTGCCTTTTGAGTAAAGGAAGGGAAGGGGAAAGTAAAAAAAAAAAAGATTGCCTTTTGAGTAATTGAGTTTATCAAAATGGTTCACTAATACTTTCTAATTTGAATTAATTTATTTAAGGTATATAGCAGAGTGGAAAAGGATTACAATGATCTTTTTGATGGAGATGATGCAAGTAATGCTGGTGATCTTCCAAATGACAGTGCAATTGAAACCTCCTCTTTTTCAAAAGGAGTTATAAATGATGATGAGGATGATGACATCATGCTGGCTTCAGGTCGTCCTAGGCAGCAAAGTCACTTCCTAGAAGATGATGAAAACTCAGTTGGTATGAATTGACTTGTGGATGTGACGATACATCCTGTTGATTATTCAATTTTTTATTACAACTAGTATTTAAAGTCATTATTGATTTTGTTGAATGTAGTTAAAACAGTAGGTAGAGGGACATTTGTAACATTAAATACTTACATTAAGAAAGGTTTCAGATCAATGAGCTAAGTTTTTTCTTTAGCAAACTAGAAAAAGAAATTAACCCCAAGCAAGAAGAAAAAAGGAAATAATAAAAAGCAGAATTCAGTGAAATTGATTACAATAAGTATTTAAAAAGTCAATGAAATGAAAAGTTATTTCTTTGAAAAGATCAATTAAATGGATAAATCACTATCCTAACTGATCAAGAAAGACAGACAAAACACAAATGACTGATAAAAGTAATGGAAAATGGGTCATCACCATAGATCCTAGAGATCTATCTACACTGTTCACTATGGTAGCCACTAGCCACGTGTGGTCATTGAACACTTGAAATGTGCCTAAGAAAGGATGTTAAGTGTATGATGCAACCAAATTTTCAAGAATAGTACGAAAAAAAGAATGTAAAACATCTAGTCATTTTTTACATTGAGTACATGCTGAAAGTGTATTTTAAATGTAATATATTATTAAAATTAATTATCCTGTTTTTACTTTTTAAAATATGGATACTAGGAAATTTTAAATTATGTATGTAGCCCACATTATGTTTCTGTAAGACAGCACTGCTGTTAATATCAGAGTGCCTATTGCAACAACTAAAGTAACACATTTGAATGTTAACAAGTAAAATGCCAATGTATGGCAGTAAATTGTGCTACATTTAAATCATATTTGGTTTATACAACAGTAATGTTTAATGATTTAGTCTCAAGAGCTCATTATACTGCTATATATTGTTTTTGCTGGAAGTATAGGACTAAAAATCAGTCCCATACAAATGTATAGTTTGAAAAGGAAGAAGTATTTTAAGAGTCTGTTCAAATAATTGTGGACATTCTTCTTTGATACTGCACACAAAACTCAACACTTTGAAGCTTCTTAAATATTACTTGCATGCTCGCTTTGGCAGCACATATACTAAAATTAAATATCACTTGCAATGTGGAATCTGAAAACTTTTCAATGAACTTTTCAACTCTATTACATTAAAGTCCATTGGTCTAACATGAACTTTGAATGACTCTTTTACCATGTTTGATTTTATAACATATGCATTGGTAATTTGGTAAATACTGGTTTACTGAGGTTTGTGGACCTTCCTAAAATGTGTGCATTTTCCAAAATATATTTGTTAGTATCACCAATCTACTCAGAAGTTTTTAAATATAGGGAAGCAAAGAAGCTTCTGGTGGTGGATACAATATTCTGATTTTTGTTTGTAAGCTCCAATTTTATCATTGGCAGCAAATTCTGTCAGTTACTCATTTTTAAGAGAATGTTTGCCAAATACCCAAGTCTGTGTAATCATAGTTTATTTGGCATTATTTCAAGTAAAAATGGTATTTCATGAAAAAAACAGTTCAGCTTACAACTCAATTGCTAAAATGCTTTTTTTCTTTTTTTTTTTTAAGACAACTGTCATACTTCATGTTCCCATTTTAGCACAGAAAACATTTTTAAAAATCTGTGCAGGATAAAGATTTAATAAAATTATGTTTTACTGCAATTGAGTGGTGGTTAATGCATTGAGCAGGCTGGTACCCCTGACTTGATTAATGCTAAGGCACCAGTAGTTTTTCCCTCCATTGCTATTGCATCATTACTGCAAATATGAACACAGTGAAGAAGCAAATAACATGTTAGTATTACTAAGTATGAGTGAAAAGATTATTAGATTTCATAATGTTTTTCTTTTTCCAGATCATTGGTATTTATGACTCTCTAATTGTAATCCTTTGTATTTTAGATATTACAATGCTAAAAACAGGTTCTAGTCTCAAAGAGAAAGAGGAAGAGGATCAAGCAGACAGCATTTACAATTTACCACTTGCAACATCCCAGAGGCCATTTTATGATGGGCCTATGCCAACTCCCCGGCAAAAACCATTTCAGTCGGGTTCTACACCCTTGCATCTCATGCACAGGTTCATGGTAAGCCTTGGATCTGCACTTCTAGATAGTTTTATCACACATATAATCATTTTCTCTCACTATAGCTAATTAGTTTGGTAAAAATATTTCTAAAAAACTGTCCTGGAGCACTTTGATTGACTTTAATTTTGTGGTTGATTTATGGTTAACTCACAGCCTTAGTCTTATTTCAACTTTATTAATGGAAATTGTGTTATAAAATTTGCTCTGCAAAATGATATATAATGAACCTAAGTAAATGTGACAGAATATACTTCTAAACATTATTTCTCATATTAGTTTTTATATAGGAGATTATACTAATCCCAAAATACTACTTAAAAGGTAGTTTTTTAGAAGACAACCCTTATAGTATATTAGGTGATACATCTATGAAAAAGAACTATCTGCCCCTTTTCCCCACTCTACCCCACTGGAATGTAAGTTCCCCAGGGATAAAGATTTTTCTGTTTTGTTTGCTGATAGCACTTAGAACAAGGTATGCACAGTAGGCCTTAAATATATATTTCCTGAATGAATGAGTGAATATTAGTTTTTTGTTTTAAGTTCTAGAGCTAAAAAAGTTTAATATTTCAGTTTGTTCATTATTTGAGGTTTTCCACTGAGGACTTTGCTTGTTGTCCTTTTTGAAAGGTATATGCCTGGCAGAAATTTGTATGTAAATATTAAAGATTGTATTTTATTTTAATAAAGCTTTACGTCAGTAACCACCATCTAGTAATAAATCTTAATCTTTGATTATTGTTAACTATTTTATTTATATAAAGTTACATTTATGGCAGAAGAAAGGAAACACTAGGGCCTCTTGTGAGCCTATGGTATAATCAGGGGAAGATAAGTTTTCCAAAGTAATATTGATTTATTTTGCCTTAAAATGTATATATTTATTTGTATAATATAAACCAGTTATTTGGAACAGAAAAATATGCTGTCATTTGAAATCATACTTTTTAAGTAAATAAATTTTTGAAATGTCTTCTTTTGAGGAATATAATGGTTTGGTTGTTCAAAGGTCAGTTATAAAGTTTTTTTTTTAATAACAGAAATGTAATTAAAAATGATAAATGAAATACTCCACTTCCTAATAAATTTTTGTTATATGTCACTTCTTCTCATGGGGAGAAGAATAATTAGTTATTGTAGCTCTGATGTTACTACTGTTACCTGAAACTATTTAGAGGTAGATGAGCTGTGGTTGTTCCTATAACTTAAACCTTGATACAGACTGAATTATAATATTTGCTAATTTGTACCATTTTAGGCTACTGATTCTCAGAGTTTTGGTTTTTCTCAGACTTGTATTTAACCTTACATGTTTGTAGGTGTGGAACTCTGTTGGAATCATTCGCTGCTATAACGATGAGCAAGACAATGCCATAGATGTGGAGTTCCATGATACCTCCATACACCATGCAACACACTTATCAAACACTTTGAATTACACAATAGCAGATCTTTCCCATGAAGCTATTTTGTTGGCATGTGAAAGCACTGATGAACTAGCAAGGTAAATTTGAGATTATTAGGAAGAATTTGTAACTGTTGAACTGTTAGATATGAGTGTTCAAATTCAGTACAAGAAGTTAGTAAAACCAAATTATATCTTTTATAGTGTGGAATTTCAGAATGAAGAATTTAGTAGAAATACCAGCTCACCCGTAATACCCCAGAACATGTCGGTGTTGGCCTAATTGTCTCCTCGGTATATTTTCTAACTACGTGTCTAAATGGCATGACATGATTTGTAATGCAAGACAAATTGGACTACTTTTTACATGTTGTTGTTTTTTATTAGTATAAGAATAATACATATTATAAACAAACTTAAGTACAGAATTTTTAGGAAATGAAAGTTTCCTCCAGAATTCAAATTAGATAGATCTACTGTTAAAAATATATATGTCCTTCCAGATTTCTTTTTGTATGAACTGCCCTTATAAATTTACGTATTGAGGTATAATTTATATACAGTAAACTGCTCTGATTTTAGATTGTTTGGTAAGTTTGATAAATGTGTATGTACTAAGATAACCATTATCACAATCAAAATAGTTTTTATCACCTAAAAACGTTCCCTCATATTTCTTTGCAGTATACCCAGTCCTAGCCTTGGAAAATTACTGATCTGGGTTTTTGTTGTTGTTGTCAGCATAGATTAGATTTGAAACTTTTCTTTAAAAAAGAAAAACACACCCTGACTAGTGTGACTCAGTTGGTTGGGCATCATTCCTTGAAGCAAAAAGTCATTGGTCCGATTCCCAGGGAGGGCACATGCCTAGATTGTGGGTTTGGTCCCTAGTCAGGTGCATACATGAGAGGCAACCCACTGATGTTTCTCTTCTTCTCTTTCTTCCTCCTTTCTCTTCTCTCTAAAATAAATAAAATCTTAAAAACACACACGTACACACCAAAAAAGTGTTACTACTACTATTTGTTTGATTTAAAAAAATTTTTTTATTCTCATCCAAGAACATTTTTTTATTGCTTTTAGGGAGAGAGGAAGGGGTGGGGAGAGAGAGCGAGCGAGCACGCGCGAGCTTTTTGTATACATCCTGACTGGGGATCAAACCTACAATTTGGGTATGTGCCCCCAATTGGGAATTGAATCTGCTACCTTTCGCCCTATAGGACGACGCTCCAACCAACTGAGCTATACTAGCCAGGGCTATCTGTTTGATTTTTTTTAACTTAGTATATTTTGGACTTCTTAGATATTTCAATAGGTAGGTAGGTAGGTAGGTAGGTAGACAGACAAAAAGTTATGATGAAAAAACAGCAGAGGCAGAGTTCTCTTTTGGTTTTTTTTTTTTTAAGAAGAATATATACTTCATTAACCTTTTCTTATTCCAGCCAGTTTGCACTTTACTGATTTTTTTTTCTTCAGCTGATTATAATCTTTATATACTTTATTACAGATTTTACTGACTCCCAGGTGAGTTGAAATTAAAAGTCTTCTGATTAGATATATTAGCTCCTCGCTGCTCCAAGTGTGGTTGACAAACTAAGGGGTACAGGTCACCTAAGAGGTTGTTGGAAACACAGAATCTCAGACCCCATCCCAGACCTGAATCACATCTGTATTTTAACAAGATCTTTAGGTGACTGAGGATGTGTCAAAGTCTGAAACACACTGTATTAGGTCATTTCTAAAAATAATTTAAAAAATAAATAAAAATTTTTTTTCAATTACAGTTGACATACAGTATTAGTTTCAGGTGTATATTAGGTCATTTTAACATTTCAACTGGTTTTTTTAATTGACTCAAAATCAATTCAGTACTTCATTATTGAATTAAATTAGTTTATTAAAATAAATCACTCTTGACTTTGTGTCTCTAACTCAGAATATCTTACATAATTAGAACTTTTATTTGCAGGTGCAATTTTGATTTCAGATACTTTTTTTGTTTTACTAGATAAATTTTTCATAGCCGTGTATAATATTACCTTTTCATTTTAAAATTGAAATTTTAAATTTTGTTCAGAAAGTCATTACTGCCTCAGATTAACAATACAATGGTATATGCATTCCAAAGGCTAAGTTTAATAATTATTTACATGTATATGTGTGTATACATACACCCACACATATATACATAAATACATACACATACATGTAAATTTTATGCATATATAGGCAAAGAGGAAGAAAGACTGAAAACATCTCGCTAGTGGGATTACATGTGATTTTTTTCCCCTTTCTCTTTT
Source organism: Pteronotus mesoamericanus (assembly GCF_021234165.1). NCBI lineage: Eukaryota > Metazoa > Chordata > Mammalia > Chiroptera > Mormoopidae > Pteronotus > Pteronotus mesoamericanus. The sequence goes on from NW_026555078.1 coordinate 32,211,068, forward strand.
AGTTTTTTTAATTATTATTATTAGGCATTGAGATAACTGTTGCCTAACATTTTGAAGCTTGCTTTTTAAAAATCTGGTTGTGATTTTTGTACCCATTTAAAACTTAAGATCATAGTCTGCAGATTTTAGCCTTCATTTTTTTTTTTTCATTTAACATTGTGTTGTGACTATTTTCCTGTATGTTTAACTATTCTTCAATAACATGACTGGTAATAGTTTAAGATAGTTCATTTTAAATATATTTCATAATACTGTCTTAAAGACATTTCTCGTACTATTTGTGTGTAACAGAAAAATAAACTATTTGGTTCTGTTACTGGGTGTCATGAATAGTTATATATGTAAAATATCAAATATGAAAGTTTGATTGTTTCTATCTTGTTTTAATTTTTAGCAAGCTTCACTGCCTACACTTTAGTTCTTGGGATTCAAGCAAAGAATGGATAGTCGACCTGCCTCAGAATGAGGATATTGAAGCCATCTGTCTTGGTCAGGGATGGGCTGCTGCTGCCACTAGTACCTTGCTCCTTCGATTATTTTCTATTGGAGGTGTTCAGAAAGAGATCTTCAGTCTTCCTGGGCCTGTGGTGTCAATGGCAGGACATGGAGAACAGCTTTTCATTGTTTATCATAGAGGTAGATTTTTTCCGGTCTTTTATAATTTTACCATAACCTAAAGTAAATGGAAATTACTTAGCTTTTTTCCCCCTTTCTCTCCTTGTTTTGGATTATATACCTCCTTTTGCATTTTTCTTAGCATTTGAATCTGTAATTTTTTAGTGTAATTTTTAAATGTATAGAATTTTATTGTATTCATTGATAACAATGAGAATGAAAATATTTTGTTTATAGAAGAACTATATTGCCCTGGCAGGTGTGGCTGAGTGGATTGAGTGGTGGCCTGTGAACTGAAAGGTCACTGGTTCTATTCCCAGGCAGGGCACATGCCTGGGTTGTGGGCCAGGTCCCCAACTGGGAGTGTGCGAGGAGCAGACAGCTGATGTTTCTCTTCACAACGATGTTTCTTTCCCTCTCTTTCTCACTCCCTTCCCCTCTCTCTGAAAAATAAATAGATAAAATCTTTTTTAAAAAAACTACATTAGAGAAAGAATTTCAAGGTAGAGTTTGGTTAATTACTTCCATGGCTATATATTAAATGATTTTTCAGAGTTTAAATGCCTCAAAAACTAAACTAACTCTAGTCTGAAGAACCAAAACAGCTTTGAAGTGCCTTTTTAAAAAGTTGCCATGTTTTCCTCACCTTATATTCTCTCTTCAGTCCCTACCACTGTATTCAGACTGGTTTTATTAAGGTTACCAATGGTTTCTTTATGCTTATTTTTATTGTAGAATAATTCTGTCAGAAATACTTTCTTGTCTTGACTTCTGTGACATCACTCTCTTGATTTTCTTTTTTATCTCACTGGTAGTTCCTTCAGCTCTTCTGGTGTCTCCTCCTCCCGTGCTCACACCTCCTCTCTAGTTCTCTCTAGGTCAGGAACTTTCAGTCTTTTGACTGCTTAGCCATAGTAAGAAATACATTCTGTATTGCTATTTTGAACATGCCTGCAAATGTAATGGAAATAAAAGTCTTATGGACAATATTTACTCTTTGATTTAATTTTTTCTAAACGGTGGTTGCAACTCTGAATTGATTTCATGACTCATAGGTCAAAAAATGCAGTTTGAGAAACCGTCCTGGGGATCTCATTATGACTTATGTCTTTAAATACATCAATGTGTCCATGACATCTAAATTAATTTCACCAGCCCTACTCTCTTCTTGTGTTTTCAGACTTGCCCACATAAAATCTCTATATAGGTTTAATACACAGCCCAAACTTAACTTGGTCATAATAAAACCTTTGATATACTTTTTGCCTCCAAACTTGCTTCTTACTTAGTTACCCCCTCTTGGTAAACAGCATGCTATCAACTAGCTGTTCAAACCAGGAATGCAAGAGTTATCCTTGATCATCTCTTTCCCTGACCTCCCTCCCCCAAAAAAACACTGTCAGTAAGATCATATCATTTCAGTTCTTTGGAATAACACATTCCAAATCTGTCTCTTTAAAGACCCCAGTCCAGCCCAGATGTCATCTCCTGGGCTCTTACAGCAGCCTTCTACCAGTCTTTCAGCTTCAGTTCTTGTATTCTCTAATTGATTTCCACATAGCAGCCTGGGTAATCTGTTGAAAACATGCACCTCTTCACTTAGATTTCTCTGATGACTTCCCAGAGCTTTTATTTATTTTTTTTTAAAGATTTTATTTATTTATTTTTAGAGAGAGGGGAAGGGAGGAAACGAGGGAGAGAAACATCAATGTGTGGTTGCCTTCACATGCCCCCTACTGGGGACCTGGCCTGCAACCCAGGCATGTGCCTTGATTGGGAATCAAACCAGTGACCTTTTGGTTCTCAGGCTGGCACTCAATCCCCTGAGCCAGGGCCTCAGCTTTTAGAATAAAAATCAAACTTCTTTTCACAGCTGACAGGGTCCTACATGATCCAATCTTTGCCTACCCCTTCAACCTCATCTCTTGCCACTTTTTCTCTTGATACTAATTCTGGCCATACAGGCTTCTTTGCATTCTTCAAACTCACCAAGCTTGTTACCACCTTTGGACCGTTCATTAGGTGTGTCCTCTCTGTCTACTATAGTGCTCCTCTTCCTAACTTTTGGATGACTGGCTCCAACTTGCAGTTCATGTCTCAGCTTAAATTTCGCTTTCTCAAAGAGGGCACCTCTGACTAGCTAATCTAAAGTAACCACTCAGTCTAGCACTCTGTATCACATTATTATTTTAACTCTTTGATAGCACTTAGTATTTTTTGTTATTTAGTTTGTTTTTTAATTCATTTGCTTGTATTCTCCTACCTGAATATGAATTCTTGTTTACCATTGTAGTCCCAGTGCCTGGCACATAGTAAGCTGTATTTAAATATTTCTCGAGTGAATGATTTATCCTTATGACCACTTTTAGTCCAGGTGACATATAGTGTTCTGCCTTTTATACCTGAATGGTGCCCCAGTTAGGTAGGTTATCCATAAAAAGTAGTGCTAGTTCATCTAAGAAACAAAATCAGTTCAATTCACAGGATACAATTTAGACTGCTTTATATCTAAATAACCTTTGACACCTTATTTATGTTTATATTTTTTACTAGGAACAGGATTTGATGGGGATCAGTGCCTTGGAGTTTATCTGCTAGAGATGGGGAAAAAGAAAAAACAAATTTTGCATGGTGATCCTCTTCCTCTTACAAGGAAATCCTACCTTGTATGGGTTGGATTTTCAGCTGAAGGCAAGACAAATTAATTTATTTATATTAAAGACATTTTTCAGGAAGAAAATTGTTTCATTGTTTTTTTCCTAATTTCTATATAGATAAATTGTTTAAATTTCTTTGTTTTAATATGTTGGCAAAACTGGAAATGAATTGTTAGGCAAGGTAGTCATTGTTTTATGTACAAGGTCTGTTTTTCATGAGAATTCTGATTAGGAAACTTATGAAGAAGAAATATATGAGGTCTGTCCAGAAAAAAATCCAGCCATTGTTAATACAACAAGGATGGTTTGTGTGACATCACTGTAACTTGGTAGCCAATGCGAGTGGACTTGAATGCACATGTGTGAACAAGGACTACCTCGCTGTACTTGTCAGTGGGAATGGTAGACACCATTGAGTGAGCATGTGTACTGTGTGGCTGTTGCATTCAAAATGGGTGAGTAGAGCAACAAATCTGCATCAGATTTTGTGTTAAGCTGGAACATTCCTCCATGGAAACTATTTGGATGATTCAGAAGGCTGCAGCTATGGGCAGCTGGTGATTGGCAGCTTCACAGTTGCCCAATCGTGTATCACATCTCGTGCAGTTTTTTTGAGGAACATCAAATCACCCAGGTGACTCAGCACCCCTACATCCCAATTTGGCATCCTGTGACTTCTGGCTTTTCCCAAAACTAATACCTTTGTAAGGGAAGAGGTTTCAGACCATCAAGATTCAGGAATTGGCAATTGGGAAATCTGTGTGAGGTCCCAAGGTGCTTACTTTGAAGGGGACTGAGGTATCATTGTCTTATGTACAAGGTTTCTTGTATCTTCTTCAGTAAATGTCTCTTATTTTCATATTGCCCGGTGGATACCTTCTGGACAGATCTTATATTTTTCTGTAAGCTTATTAAGATAACAAGGAGATACAAATCAATGGTAAAGGGGCTATTCTAGCAGATTCTACACAAAAATCAGGAATTTTCTGTTACTATACTGTCTACTACAGTGACCACTAGCCACATGTGTCTACTGAACACTTGAAGAGTGGTAAATCTGAATTAAGATGTGCTGTGAATATAAAATACTCTCCAGATTTTGAAGATTTAGTATGAAAAGAGAATGTAAAATAATGTCATTAAAAATTATTTTAACATTTGTTAAAATGATTATATTTTGGGTATATTGGATTTAATAAAATATAAATTAGAATTAACTTCACTTTCCCCCCTTTTCTTATGTGACACTAGGAAATTAAAAATTACATTTGTGGCTCACGTATTTCTGTTGGATAGTGCTGTTGTAAACTCATAGATGATGTGAAGGATACTGAGAATTACCTTTTTTAAGGAGCCTGTTAACCCTGTCTCGGCTTAACTATTTCTATTATTAGAGATTTGTACCCTTCAATTATCATTAGAAACTCCAGTTTTATCCATAAAACATCAACCATTTCTAGATGTGGCTTCTGTTGGGATATTAGTCATTTATGTTTTAATAATGTGACCATGAATAACTTCCATTCATGTAACTTTTTTTTTCCAATTACAAATCAGACTCTAAAAAAACTGTTTGCAGAGTGAGAGGGCTGTGAAGTCAGAGATAAGAAAGGGGGGTAATTAGGGAATTTGCTGTGCACTCCCTGAGAGGGGAGCAGATAGGGGGCAAACCAGGTTGCTTACTTGTTTCCTGGGAAGAATTGCTTACCTTGGAGTTGGGGGACAGAATAGTATAATAAGCCCAAGAAAGGAGAAGCAGCGGGGAGAGGAGTACTAAAAGACCGATCCTTTACATCCTCACCTTGTATCAGGTTTTGGTATTTTTCCCAGTTTCCCTTAACCAGGAAGGCTTCCGATTTAAGTTTAATTTTTTCCACTGAAGTAGGCTTTTGAAAATATTGCTATGTTCCAGCAGATGGCATAGTTTTCACTGAAACTATTAGTTTCTTCTCTTTATTTGAGTAAATTTCAGTCATATCTTAAGCGTTTTTTTTTTTTTCCTTTAGTCTATGTGGTTAATGAAATTTTGTGAGAAAATGAACTTGAGTTATTTGCCTTTTTTTGTTTTTTGCTGTTTATTTTTGAATTACAAGTTGAACCATTGGTATATATTTTTAAAAAAGTATTTATTAATATGTAGCTATGTCTCCAAGTGATTTGTTTTTCTGTTGATGTTATAGGTACCCCCTGTTTCGTGGATTCAGAAGGCATTGTTCGAATGCTAAACAGAGGACTTGGTAATATGTGGACTCCTGTATGTAATACAAGAGAACACTGCAAAGGAAAATCCGATCACTACTGGGTGGTTGGTGTCCATGAAAATCCCCAGCAACTGAGGTGGGATATTAGAAAATGCTTTTTAAAGTATATATTTATTTATCTTTTACCTTAGTTCATTTACTTGCTTTCTATATTTACTAAATTAGGAATTTGTTTATATTCACTGTGAAGCTTTCAACCAGTTGCTTGACTTAGAACTGAGAACAAAATAGGAATTAAGTTTATTAGTGTGGCTATAACATCATTTCCGCCTGTCGGTGGGGTCAGTTCTGGTTAGACATGGCATTTCATCTTTTTATACAGCCTCTTACTTATTTTTCCTCACCTGAGGGCATTTTATTTTTTCATTGCTTTTACAGAGAGAGGAAGGGAGAAAGAGAAACATTGTGAGAGCTCAGTTGCCTCCCAAATGCTGGGGCCAGGGATTGAGGCTCAAACCGAGGCATGTGCCCTAACTGGGAATTGAACCCTCAACCTTTTGGTTATGGGATGACGCTCCAGTTAACTAAGCCACACCAGCCCGGGCAACCTCTTATTTTAAACTATAATTTAGAATTGAATGTCTATAATTCAGCTGCTTTTTGAGTTCGGTTTTTTTTTTCATTTCTTTTTAAACTTTGGATATTAAGTAACAGTGAGGTACAAGTTCAGTATTGATGCATGCATCTCTATTGCCTTTTTAAAAAGATTTTATTTATTTTTAGAAGGAAGAGAGGGAGAGAAACATCCATGCATGAAAGATACATTAATTAAATTGCTTCTTGTATGCTCCTAACTGCGGACCTGGTCCACAGCCCAGGGATGTGCCCTGACTGGGATTCCTTTCGGTTCACAGGCTGGCACTCAATCTACTGAGCCGCACCAGCCAGGGCACTTTTTGAGATTTTTAGCTTAATTATCATAATAGAGGAGAGAAATGTAATGGTATATTGCAAGTGTAGAATTCTCAGTCCATATAATCTCTATTCAATACCGTGTTGAAGATTTCCTTCTTTTTTGACACCTGGTATTTTCTTGGTCTAAGAGATTGTCAATGACATATAAGTACTTGGTGAGCAGAGAGGTCTCTCTTTTCATGTAGCTCATAGTCTAGGGAGAGCGATAACAGAAACAACTAAATATTAATTACTACTTAGGATAAAAGCCATTAATTAATCTGAGCCAGAATCCTGATAGAGAATAAAAGAAGGGCATGTTTTAGGTGGAGTGATCACAGAGGACTCTTAATGGAGGTAGTGTTTAATGTGAGACCTGGATGCCAAGGAATCTGTTATGGAAGAACGGGGTGAAAAGTAATCCCTGTAGAGTAAACAGCATGCACAAAGGCGCTGAGGTCAGAAAGAATTTGATGTATTTGAGAAATTGAAAGTATCTAAATGTGGCTAGCATATAAGAATCAGGAGGCGATTGGGGGTGCATAGGTTGAAGATGACATCAGAAAGTTAGACGTACGTTGCATTATAGTCCATGATAGAGAAGTTTGGATTTTATTTGAAGTGTATCAGGAAGCCATTCAAGGTTTTTATTCAGGGGAATGTGGTGATCTGGTTTACATAAAAAGAAAAATATGACAGTAAATGGATTGGCAGAACTAAGACTAGAAGTAGGAAGACCAGTGAGTGGCTTTATTTCTTCTGGGGATGTTTGGAAAAGTGGGGTATTGTTTTTAGCTCTGGCAATGATAGAGGTTACCCTGGCATTTAGAGAGCTGGAACCAGGGTTGTTAAACATCTCATAGTGTGTAGAACAGTCCTTCTCAACTACAGATTATCTGAAATGCTTTCAGTGCTGTCATGGAGAAACACTGAGGAAGATTTTGTAGTCACTTAGCTGAACTAGAACTGGCTGGAAGTAGTGTGGAGGCAGTGGAAATGAAGAGAAGCAGATTCGCGATAGAAAGAGTAGGATTTGCTATTAGTTTGGGGATTGGGAGTGAGAAAGAAGAATCAATGACATCCATATTTCTGCTAAAAGCAGCTAGGTGGATACTTGAACCATTTAAAGAAATAAGGGAGATTAAAATGAATTCTCTCTTGGATGTATTAAATATGAAATGCAAAATATCCAAATGGAGCTATCAAGAAGATACTGGATATATAATTCAAATTCAGAGGAGAAATTTTGGCTGGAGATATAAATTTGGGATTCACCAGAATATAGAAGGTATTTAAAGTCATAGTAACAACATCAGATGACTTAGCAAGAAGAAAGAAAGAGGCAAAATGGTCTCAGGACCCAGCCCTAAGAAATTCCAACATTTAGAGGTCAGGTAGTAGAGTACAAACTTTTGCATGAGAAAAAAAGAGAATTAGCTAGGCAAGTAAGAGAAGAATTATCTGAAGAGGATCATGTAACAGACTCTCTGAGTGGAGACTATTTCAAGAGGCATTAGTGAGAAAGGGAAATAAAAATGGTTCTCAGGTATTTGAAAAGATGATTGATGTCACAAAAACTAAGATAAATATTAAAACTAAAAATTCTCTTTTTACCTATTGGAAAAAATATCTTGGTGAGGCTACGGTAAAATAATCATATTTATGTTGCTGATGAGAGTACACATTGGTTAAAATCCCTACGGAAGGCAATTTGTCAAGAACTACCAGAATTAGAAGTGCATATGTCCTTTGACCCAATAATTCCGCTTTTAGGATTTGTCCTGCAGATATATTAGTACTTGCTATTTAATGTACGATACACAGACAGCATCAGCATCACCAGGGAGACTATTAGAAGTGCTGAATCTCAGGCATCACATCAGACCTGAATGCAAACCTGCATTTTAACAAGATCTTTAGTTGATTTGTGTGCGCGTTAAAATTTAAGAAATACTGCTGCTAGCAAATGTGGGAAATGAAACATGTAAAAGATAACTTACATGGAAGGATTGTTAATATTAGCAAAAGATTGGAAACCTAAATTTCCATTAGAAAAATAGATAACTAAATTCTGTACAATTATTTATATACTAGAGTACTATGTAGTTTTTTAAAAAGGGTGAAGCAAATCATGTATGTGATGAGTGACATGTATCCAGAATATAAGCAGAACTCTTACAACTCAAAAAGACCCAGTTAAAAAATAGGCAGCCCTGGCTGCATGGCTTAGTTGGTTGGAAGGCTATCCAGTGCACCAAAAGGTTGCAGGTTTGATTCCCAGTCAGGACACATAGGTTGCAGGTTCCATTCCTGGTCAGTGCACAAACTTAGATTGTGGGTTCAGTCTCCGGTTGGGTCTTGTATGGGAGGCAACTGATCAATGTTATCTCTCTCACATAAATGTTCCTCTCTCATTCTCCCTTCTTCTATCTCTAAAATCAAGAAACATATCCTTGGGTGAGGATTTTTTAAAAATGCATGATATGTAGATAACTCTTTTCAAGAAGTTCAGCTGTCAAGAGGAAGAGATGAGGGTGGCATCTAAAGAAGGCTGTTAAAGAAAGGATTATTTAGTTTGGGTGATTCTAGAGCACTTTTGTAATCTCTTGGCAATAAATTTAGCGAAGAGGGTGAGACTGACAGTGTAAGAAAAGGAGACAATCGAAGGAATAAAATCCTGTAAAAAAAAGAAAGATCATAGATTTTAGACCATATGTCTAAAATAGGAAGGTAAGACATTTTATCAGTTGTGAGAGGGAAGAAGGTAGGCAATTGCAGATACGTTTGGTAGTTGAAGGGTAGTTGACAGGAATTCCTGTCTGATGGCTTCTGCTGTGCTGGCAGATTGTTGGAGCAATATTGAGGGTATTTTTAAAGGCAGTGGTTGGCAGTGTGGGCTGTTTGAGAAAACAGGATCGTAGAAAATGCAAAGTCAGACTTAGTGGAGAACTGTAGAGGAATTGCTGGTTAATACTCCTGTTTTAACTTTTCAGAATCTCCAAATACACCATATGGATATTTTTGAAATGGAGTATATTAACTGTTTTTAACAGTTCTTAGGGTATAGGTTGTTCTCAGGAATTTTTTGCATGTTATTCTCAAGAGTCAAGTTATTTAGTAATTCAAATGAAAGAATTCACATTTTTATCATAAGAGGTTACCAGTAAATTTTGAACCTATAAGGATTTTTACTGTTCTATCTAATATTTATTTAAGTAAGATGATTCATTTTGTTAACAAATGTCATTATCTTGAAAAGATATATTTAATATTACAAATGAACCTACAAGGATTTTTACTATTCCATTTTATATTTATTCAAGTAAGATGATTCATTTTGTTAGTAAATGTCATCTTGAAAAGATATATTTAATTTAATATTACAAATATACATTTTTATTGTGAGACTTTTTCTTTAATGACAGGTGCATTCCTTGTAAAGGCTCTCGATTTCCTCCTACCCTTCCACGCCCTGCTGTAGCTATATTATCCTTTAAGCTTCCTTACTGTCAGATTGCAACAGAGAAAGGACAGATGGAGGTATGTGGAAATCTTGCATTAACACTCTAAATTTGATAATGTGCTGCCTGTGACACAACTGTTTAAAAATTGTCCTGGTGACCAGTATTGAGTATTCATTACTTTATAATTAAATAGATAGAAGTAGCAGAGAGAGTGGGAGACTGCTTATGATCACCAAGGCACCTGATTGCCATCACTGCCCCCGAGGGCTTTGCCTATGAGGAAATGGGTAGTGTCCCGAGTGCCTCACTAGTGTAAGCGCTCACTGTCAGGGCAGGGCCGGTCTTGAGAGGGTGTTGCCTCCGTAAGGTTTTTGTGCCGTGAGTTGTGATTCACCCTAGCCCTAGCCCTGCGTCATCTAAAGTCATTTGAAATCTTGCAATTAGTTATTCTAAACAAGAAGCAAATTGGCTTCTAAAAATCTAGTTTACCAAGTTCTCTGAGCATTATCTCTAATAGCTAGGAAACTGCTTAAAACACTATATTTCTCACCCTTCCTCTCTCCCCTTTTAAGGATGCGACATAAAGTCAAGCCATAGTATCCCATTAATTAGAATTTGATGCTATAGAGATGAGTATTTCAGATGATATGTTATTCAGAAACTGGCATGAGATCAATATTTAACATTGGCCTGGTACTAAGTGATTGAGAGTTGACTCTAAGCCGTTTTTTTCTACTTTTGCAGGAACAGTTTTGGCGTTCAGTTATGTTTCACAACCACCTTGAGTATTTAGCTAAAAATGGTTATGAATATGAAGAGAGCAATAAAAATCAAGCAATAAAAGAACAACAGGAACTTTTATTGAAAATGCTTGCAGTAAGTAAAATAAACATACTGAAAAAATTGAAATTAAATACTTTTCTAACTTTGAATCTCTTAAAGGTATGTGAGTTAGCACTGAGCTCCATAGCCTAGAATTCTTAAGTTGCATCCAGTGGTGTTTTTCTCTCTTAAAAAAAGTTCTGCTTTCTAGTTGACACTGCATTTAAAATATTTAAAACGTTCTCTTGTATCTAAGATCATAGACAGTAATAAACTGTTCTGGTACCACCTCTGTTTTTGCTTTTGCCCACTGCACTGTTTTAACAGATCCTCCAAGCAATTTTGATATCTAATAAAGTTTGAGACCCAGGAGCTCCAGCTCTTGCTCTTATCCTGTGCAACAGAGTTCCTAAACCTCCAAGGGTGGGCAGTCTTAAGAACTGTCATAAGGCTTTTAGATATGCCTATTTTTTTCTTATCCTCTTAGGTGACTGTGATGGTAAAAGTTTGTCTTTAGCCAGTGACCATGTTTGGTGCCTGGTATATTTAAGTACTTTTATTTTTGGAAGTAAATGAACTTTTTGAAACATAAGGTTTGCACTCATGTCCTCACTCCAGATTGGTTTATGGAGAGAAGTATAATATGATTCCTTCTCTGCTCATCTTGCTCTAGGCTATAAGTACCTCGAGGGCAGTGGCCTTGCCAGATACTCAGTGCTGTCTAATACACAGTAGACCTCAGTATTTTTTGAGAGAGTGAATGATCCAGACTTTTCTTTTTTCTTTTTTTTAACTTTAAAAAAAATTTGTTTTTTATTTTTCAAATACATTTGTCTCCATTTTTCCATCCACACTTTCCCCTGCTCCACCTGCTCCTACCTCCCTCCCTCAATCCTTCCCCACTTTGGCTTTGTCCATGGGTCCTTTATACATATCCCTTGATCTGACCCTTCCCCTGTCTTTTCCCCATTACTCTCCTTCCTCCTTCCCTCTCGTTACTGTCGGTTTCTTTTTTCTTTCATTGTTGCTGGTTATATTGGTTTGGTTTCTTGATTAGGTTCCACTTAGAGATGAGATCATACATTATTTGTCTTTCACCCCCCTGGCTTATTTCACTTAGCATGATGCTCTCTAGTTTCATCCATGCTGTTGCAAAGGGTAGTACCTCTTTCTTTCTTTCTGCTGCGTAGTATTCCATTGTGTAAATGTACCATAGTTTTTTGATCCACTCATTTATTGATGGGCACTTAGGTTGCTTCCGGCACTTGGCTATTGTAAATTGTGCTGCTATGAACATTGGGGTGCATAGGTTCTTTTGAATTGTCGATTCAGGATTCTTAGGGTATAATCCCGGCAGTGGAATCACTGGGTCAAAAGACAGTTCCATTTTTAGCTTTTTGAGGAAATTTCAAATTGTTTTCCACAGTGGCTGCACCAGTCTGCATTTGCACCAACAGTATACTAGAGTTCCCTTTTCTCCACAGCCTTGCCAGCACTATTTTGTTGATTTTTTTTTACAGACTTTTCATTTTAAAGTTGAGGGAAAGAATTCTGAGGGGAAAGTAGTATCTAAGACCACAGAGCCAATTGTAACTACAATCGCCAAAAGATGGTATTTACTACTGTCATCTCTATGCAACATAGCCTTGAGTTTAGTACTAAAGGAATTTAGTTTATTGTAGAGTAATTTTGTTCCTTTTATAAAGTGTCATTTATGGTCTAGAAACTACTAACCTTTTTACTTCCTATAAAACATTTAAGAAAACATATTTATTTGTTTACCATTTAGTCTTACAGGAGTTTTTCCTCTGGAGCACATTTCTCAGGGGATCCTAGTAACTTTGGGGACTGGTCTTTAGCAGTTCTGGCCCCCTGGCAAATGCCTGTTCAACCCAGTTACTGTGAGAATCAGCGGGTCCTTGAATAACATCATTTCATTCAATGTCAATAATGATAAGGTGGGGGAAATCAAATCCTGGCAGGGACTGCTGTCTATGTGGAGTTTACATGTTTCCCCCATGTCTGGGTGGGTATCCCTCAGGTACCCCAGTTCCCTCCCACATCGCGAAGATGTGCACATTAGGTGAATTATGTGTCTACATTGTCTCAGAGTGAGTCAGTGTGGGTGTGTGGGTGAATGTGTCCTGCAAAGGAAGGGCATTCTTTCAAGAGTGGGATCCCTTTTTGTGCCCTGAGCTACTGGGATAGGCTCTGGCCACCCATGACCCTGAAGTGGAATAACAGGTTGGAAAATAATTATCTCACTCATTTTTATCAATCTTTGTTATATATATATATATATATCACATTTATTTCAGTGTTTACTATTAGAACTGTTTGGGGTCTTTATTTAGAAGTTTGGTGATGTTTTTGTGATTAGAAATACGCTGTAGGAAGTTAACTCTGTGTATATCAATTAGCCTGTGTTAAAATTGGTTTATATGCCCTTTAGCCTAAAGCCGCAGTTTCTAGGAACCCATCAATCATGTTAAATGAGGACTTACTGTACTCCCTTTTATTTCCAAATGCCCCCTGAGGCAGAGTACCAACCCTGATTGAGAAGTACTGCTTACAGATAAGTGATACTAGAAAACTTGAGAAGGACATAGAGGTGAATATCTAAAGTCTGTCTGATGAATGAGACATGGGATGTCCAAGTAACAAATTATGTAGTCCTTTTACCCTATGAATTATGAGATCCTTAGTAGTCTTGCAAGTATTAATTTTTCTCACATTGTACTTGCGTTGCCTCACTTTGAGTTGTCATAATTAATACTGGAAGAAAACTAGTCCGTGTTTTCTAAGAGATGTTAAATGAATGCCCTTTGTTTTATATTATTAGGTATGAAAAATAGAGCAAGAAAAAGGAAGTTGCTTGTTAATTTGGAAGTTGTATAACTGATTCTGGTAGTTGAAGATCATGGACAGTCACACTTTTTTTTTTTTTTAAATCCTCGCCTGAGGATATATCTACTCACTCCAGAGGAAAGACGGGGGTGAGGGGAGAAGAGAGACATTGATGTGAGCGAATCATCGATCAGTTGTCTCCCATATGTGTGCCGACCAGGGACCAAACCAGCAAAATAGGCGTGTGTCCTGACTGGGAATCAAATCCGCAACCTTCCAGCTTATGGGCTGGCACGCCAGCCAGCTGAGCTTCACTGGTCAGGGCCACCGTCACACTTTAAAACTATTGGATAAATCTGCTTGTCCCCACCCAAATTTGCACAGTAGTGTTTGTGTGCCAATTTTGGGCAAAGTAATAACAAATAAATCATTTACAATTTTATTCCTTTTTTGAATTTGCTACCCTATTTGGTGAGGGTGGGAAAACAAATTTAGGAGAACCACATCTGAATTTTAAATGAATCTCTTACTTTCCTTGCAATGAGTAGCTTAAAATGATATGTCATAGTCCATTGAGTCTAAGCTATTGTTGATTGTAAAATGCACCATTATTTTATTCATTTAAGCCACTGAGACAAAAAAAAAAATGCTGCCAATTAAACTGTGATCTACCATGGATTGTAACATGCTTCCCCAATTTCAGAGATGTTAAACTGTAAAAATGTGCACCTTAGAATCAGTGAGATGCAGTAGCTAGAAAGCTGTTTTCTCAATTTTGCTAGTAGTTTCATTCCTTAATTTTGAAAAAGTTCAACTTAATGTGATTTGATTTTTGTTTCGTTTTGTTTTCCTTTTTGGGCTAGCTCTCCTGTAAACTGGAGCGGGAATTTCGTTGTGTGGAACTTGCAGATCTCATGACTCAAAATGTTGTGAATTTAGCCATTAAATATGCTTCTCGTTCTCGGAGATTAATATTGGCCCAAAGACTTAGTGAACTGGCTGTAGAGAAGGCAGCAGAATTGGCAGCAACCCAGGAGGAAGAGGAAGAAGAAGATTTCAGGAAAAAGCTGAATGCTGGGTAAGAAATACTCAGTTGTTTGAATTTTTCTTTACCATTCTGAATATTAACTTTGTCTTTGCATATAGCTCTTTATTGAGTATTATCTTATTTTTTAATTTTTTTATTGTTCAAGTACAGTTGTCCCCATTTTCCCCCATTACTCTCCCCTGCCCTACTCATCCCCCACCTTCCACTGTCAATCCTCCCCACCAACTCCCTGTCCCCCCCGCCCCCCACCTTTGCCTTTGTCCAGGGGTCCTTTATACATGTTCCTTGACTTGGCCCTTCCCCTTCTTTCCCCTGTTATCCTCTTCCCCCTTCCCCTCTCTGGTCACTGTCACTTTGTTCTTTATTTCCATGTCTCTGGCTCTATTTTTCTTGCTTGTTTTGTTCTGTTGATTAGGTTCCACTTATAGATGAGATCATATGGTATTTGTCTTTCACCCCCTGGCTTATTTCACTTAGCATAATGCTCTCCAGTTCCATCCATGCTGTCGTGAAGGGTAGGAGTTCTTTCTTTCTTTCTGCTGCATAGTTGAATAATATTATTTTTTTAGTTATAGTAATACTCCTACAGAGTGGAGTCAGCCAAGGCTCAGAAATGAAGCTGAAGAAGCTGCAGAAGACACTGGAGAAGCTGATGATACTATGGAAGCTGATGATATAGAAGAAAAATCAGAAATACCTAAGCAGGGTAAAGTACATTTTTAAGGCATTTTAAAGATGAGAAATGTTATGTGTGGGGCTTTCCCTAATTTACTGAGCTAGGAAAATTGAATATAGTAGTCCTACTTATCCATGGTTTTGCTTTTCACGGTTTCAGTTACCCACAGTCAACTGCGATCCCAAATATTCAATGGAAAGTTCTCGAAATACATAATTCATAAGTTTTAAATTGTGTCATTCCAAGTAGCATGATGAAATCTTGCACCCTCTGATCCATCCCACCAGGGATGTGAATTATTCCTTTGTCCAGCGTATTTACACTGTATATATCACTCACCCATTAGTCATTTGGTCACTCACATATCACGTCAACTGTGGTATCACAGTGCCTGTGTTCAAGTAGCTGTCATTTCACTTAATGGTCCCAAAGCACGAGAGTCGTGATGCTGGCAATTCAGATATGTTAAGGAGAAGCTATAACGTCCTTCTTTTACGTGAAAAGGTGAAAGCTCTTGACTTCATAGGGAAAGAAAAAATTGTATGCTGAGGTTGCTGAGATCTATGGTAAGAATGAATTTTCTATCTGTGAAATCGCGACCAAGAAAAAAGAAATTTATGCTGGTTTTTCAGTCACACCTCAAAGTGCAAAAGTTATGGCCACAGTGTGTGGTAAATGCCTTGTTAAGATGTGGGTGGAAGACATGAACAGAAAATGTGTTCTGGCTGATGGCAGCCTGTTGCCCCAGAATGCATTGAGCCTTTAGAAGACTTCAGCAAAAATCCCCTGAAATGAGTGACCACATTCACATAACTTTTAGTACAGTAGATTGTTATAATTGTTCTATTTTATTATCATTGCTTATTTTTTACTGTGCCTAATTTAGAAATGAAATTTTATCGTAGGTATGTGAAGGATGGGACAAAAGTAGGTTTACAGTTCATATGAGAAATAATACAATAATTAAATAATCATACACGAATAAACTTTCGCATACTCACAACTGTAAACCTACTTTTGCCCCACCTTGTATGTATAGGAAAAGAATATAGTACATAGAGGGTTCAGTACTATTCTTGGTTTCAGGCATCTACTAGGGGTCTTGGAACATATCCCTCAGGGATGACGGGGAGGCTGCTGTACTCACTTTTTCAAGCTATCTATCTGATGATTTTAGAGGATAACTTTATCTTCCCATTATATTTAGGACAGAACCCATTTTCCAAAAGCACAAATTCCTCTGATGTGCTGCCCATTAAGTCAGGTAAGAAATATTTGTAATTTTGTAACATCAAGAAAATTTTGTAAGTAGTCTTTAAAGTGATACATCTACTCAACTACACTTTACCCTTTAGGGCCTGGGGTTTTTTGTTTGTTTGTTGGGGGAGGGGTTGTTTTTCAGTGATGTTTGTGAAACCATGGTTGCTTAACAAATATTAAATGCCTATTGTGTGTCAGGTATTTGACTAGATGAAGGGGTACAGAAGTCAAGCAGGTATGCATGGTTGATCCCTGTCTAAAGCTTATATAACTGATTGGCTTTTTAAACTATGTACATATTACTGTGATTTAAAAAATTATCTTTAAAAATGTGTGCAGAGTATTGAAAGAGCATATAACAGGTGGCTGTAATTTATTCTGTGGTGGGAGGCAGGTTGGGGCTCCCAGTAAGGCCTCATGGAGTGTTTTTAGCAGACACCCGACTGATACGAGTACGGTAGGCAAACGTGGGTGGAAGCAGAGAGAGAACATGTGTGACGACTTGTGAGAGTGACACGAAGAGCACAGAGAGCAAAGAGGAAGTGGTGCTGAGCGGTTTGGGAGCAATGGGCGGGAGCCAGATCCGGCAGATTCACGTAGTCCGCAGTAACAGCTTTGATCTTTAAGCTAAGGTTGCTGGGAGGCCATAGGTTTAGGCAGGGGCATAGAATGCATAGCAGGCCACACGGCAGAGGAGGAAGGCATATTAAGAGACTACGGAGGCAGTCCAAGGGAGATCGAAAAGAAGCCTCGACTAGGGTGGTGGTGATGGTAGAAAGAATGGGAAGAACTGAGGAGGTAGTTCAGAAGATGACGTAGAGAGTGTAGAAGTCCAGGTGTGAAAAATGACTCAGTTTCTCGGCTTCTGTACTTGAGTGAATGATGGTGCCGTGTACTGAGTCAGGAAGCACAAGGGAAACACAGCCGTTGATAGGAAGATGATGAATTACTATTGGATATTGGGTCAGGAGCTCAGGAAAATAGTATCTCTGGGATGGAGATGTAAGTGAAAATCGTTGGCATAAGTATGGCAATTTAAACCATGGGCATGGGTAAGGGAGCCTTGGGGAGGGTATAAAGTGAGGAGGAAAATGAGCTCAGGCCTAGGGAATCCCAACATTTACAAATAAGGTAGAGGGAGAGGAGGAGAGTGAACCATCGACATAGAGTAAGACCAGGGAAGAAGGAGGTAAGCAAGGGGTAAATGCAGTGTCTGAGAAGTCAAGGAACGAGACAGTGTCGGGGAGAAAGGAACTCTCAGCTATGCAGAGTGCTGTCGAGGGGGAACATAAGATGATGACTGAAAAGTATCCACCAGATTTGGCTACATAGAGTTTTATTGAGTTCTTTGCAAGGGCAGATTCTGTAGGATAGTATGGCTGGAAGCCATGTTATGGTGGATGTTGAAACATGAGAGTAGTGAGGAAAGGGGAATAGCTTGTAGGCAGCTCTGGAGAAATTTGGCTGTATGTGGAGAGCTGAGAGAAAATGGTGGCTGGAGGGGGTGTATGTAGGATAGGGAGGATTTGTTTGGTTTTTGCTTGTTTAAGTTAGGAAACTTGAACAGCCAATAACGAGGGAAAAGTCAAAGATGATGTAGCCATTGATGGGACAAGTGTCTTGACAAAGCAGGAGGGGTGAGGTGGAGAGCACAAGGGAAGGAATTACTAACCTTAGCTAAAATAGGACAGCATTCTTGCATGGAGACAGGAGGAAAAGAATAGATCTGTATGTATTGGGTTGCTGCATTTTATAGGGGCAAGTTGTAATAGTGCCCATCTGATAGTTTTTATTTTGTCTTGGAAATAGGAAGGAGGTCATATGTAGTTCATAGTTTTAAAGTTACAAAGTAAGGTTCTTTTTATATAATACAGATTAAAATATTCCATCTAATATTACAGAAGTCAGAGGTCCTCTGTGTTTTACCACTATTAAGTGAAGGTTTCTTTCTTATGAAAGGTGCAGTTATCTCTGGCAGCCAAGGACGAGTAAACCCCTTCAAGGTAAACTCTTTCCAGTGATATTTTCTATTTAAATACATTTCCATACAGAGAAATACAATGTCTGGCACAAGGAACGCCCCTATCTTATTATATAAACATCATTTATTACAAAATCATAAGCATGTATCCTATAACATAACAGTATCACACTCAAGCACACCACATGACATGCTAGGTGAAATGTTCAGATTGCTGGCCATCTCATGCCGCACATTCATGTACCCTACCAACCGCACTCAAAGGCGTTAACTTCTGCCAGACCCTGTCTTTTCAAACCACGTTATGACCCTCCCCAGATTGGAGGTATTAAAGACTGCAGCAGGTCTTTGTGAAAACAAAGACAAAAGCAGCGCGGGTTCACAAGTTACCTTTTCTACTTATCTTTTAAGTACCTGTTTTTCTTGGGGATGTGGTATTTGGGAATATGTGGATCAGTCTTAATTTGGGTTGTACCAGATTATTCAGTTTCAAAAATGAGACTACAATACAAACTTAACTGAAATTTTACAGAAAAATAAACTTACTGGGATTCTTTTTCTTCTTCAAACATAAAATGTTAACACAAGTTTGTTTTTTAGGTATCAGCCAGCCCCAAAGAGCCAGCCATTTCCGTGAATTCAGGACGTTCTGCTAACATTTTAGACAATATGAACAAATCATACAAGAAATCTACTGTACTTAATCGAGCTACAAATAATGAAAAGTCTCCAGTAATAAAGCCTCTAGTTCCAAAGCCAAAGTCTAAGCAGGTACTGTTTCAACTACCCACATCTGCAATAAGCATCAGACGATCCCTTTGTCTTAACTCTAGTTCTGTTCCCTGTTTCAGGTGTGAGACAGGAGGCTCCAGTTGTTACAATTGATTATCTAGCGAGGGTAGAGGTTCTCAATTATGAATTTGCTTCAGAATCACTTTTTAAAAATATGTATACCTAGACCCTGGGGACTTGGGCATCAATCTGGGGGTTTTTTGGTCTTTTTTTGTTTTTAAATTTTCCAGATGGTCCTGATGCATGTGTCTCTGTAATGACAGCTGCTGCAGTGCCTAGCTCTAATCCTTCCTTGTTCTGTGTTCTGGTTTTACTTCCCAGATTTCATCCCATATTTGTCATGAGTGAAATAGATCTATTGTTTATCTTTTTCCATTTCTTCTAATTCTATTTATTTAGAAAACATGGAATTTGACGTATGATTTTGGGGGGTTTTGAGTGTGTGCATGCTTATTTTCTGAGAGCTTAAGAGCTTAACATTTAGTATAAGAATTCTAAATAATTATAAATATTCTTCCACATTTTTCAAAACTTGTTTGTAAAATATGAAAACATGATTTTGTTGCAGTATCATTATGTTTGTTTTTACAGGCATCTGCAGCTTCCTATTTCCAGAAAAGGACTTCCCAAGCTGATAAGACCGACGAAGTGAAAGAAGGCAACCCTGAAAATTCGTTATCTGAAACCCCAGCCATGTGTCCTCAAAACACTGAAAACCAAAGGTCAGTACACAGAGATATTTAGTATTCTCAAGACACAGTCTCCCAGTAAAAGGCATACAGAAGCAGCAAAAGAAAAAAACTTACGCAGCTGTTATTTATTATTGTAAATCACTCATTGACACTGGCAGTGGGCATTCTGAATACTTATTTTAAAGAAGTCACAAATACTTATTTATGTCTATTTACATTACTTGTTAAAGTATGCTTTGATAAATTGGATGTTTTAAATTGTAGATACATTTTATTAGGACACTATATTTTATAATTAGTTCTTTTTTTAATAGATAATATAGTTACATGGCAGAAACATAGTCAAAAGAGATGTGATGAAGGGTAATCTCTTTCCTATTTACCCAGTTCCTCTCTTCACAGGTAGTCACTGCAACAGGTTTCTTATATAGCCTTCCACAGTTAATCTATGCATGTACATACACATTGTTCAGTACCTTGCTTTTTTCCCCCTTAGCAGCTTTTGCAGGTCATTTCAGATTACTGCTCAAAGAGTTTCTTTCATCTTTTTATACACATTGAATGGATATACTATAATTTACTTAGTTCTCTACTGATAGAAAAAGGTCTTTGCTAGTACAAATAGTGCTGTAAAGAGTAACTTTATATGAATGTCATTTCTCACATAGACATATGCCTATGGATTCCTATATGGTTCAAGTTAGCGTGAACTTGAGTTTGATAGATATTGCCAGATTGTTCTGCATTGATGTTATCATTTTATACACCCTGTTTGTCCACATCCTATTTGTCCACCATTGCAATATGTTACCAAATTTCTTGATCTGTTATGCTACATATATTTAAAGTGCATCAGTTAAATTGAAGAAGTCATCATTTTATTCTTATTATTGTTAACCAGTTTAATTTGAAGGGATAGCTATGTTTTTTTCTGTTTTGTTCTGAATTCAATTTAGATATTAGTGAAAATTTTAAGAAGATTCAGTGTTTTATACTATCAACTGAATATACAGACAAAACATACTCAGTAAATATTCAATGTTTGCATTAAGCCCTCTCTTGTGACTTGAAGACAATTGTGTCAGACGTGAGATCTAGTAAAATTGACTAGTGTGCTGTGTCCATGTATTACCTAACAATGACACAAGAAAGGATCCACACTCCCAGGTCACCTTTGAGAGTCAGGGTAAGGGATGGCTAAAGAGCTTGACAGAAATCCCGAAGATTTCAAATACTTGGTTTGGGAAATGGAGAAAGAACCTACCAAGGCTATATGGAAAATTTTACTAGGCCAAAGGGGCTAAGTGAGATTGGAGACCTTGAGCCTGTCAACATTGAAAAAGAGTTGACAGTGCAAAATTCATGTTTGCTGCACTTGGAAAACAAAAGTGTGAGTAATCCCTTTGAACTCACCTTACAAAGAATTTTTCAGTTCATTATTCCTGCAGTTTCCAGGCAGTTTTAAGTAATATGTAATATGGTTATTCACAAGTGTAATTAATTGTTTCCCTCTTACTTTACACAGCTATGCAAAGAGTAATGGTTAATTACTAACCTGAAAAGTCATAAAGCACTTTAAACTATATTTCAAATATAACTTTTTTTTCACATGATTGTGCTATTTTAGGCCAAAGACTGGGTTCCAGATGTGGCTGGAAGAAAATAGAAGTAATATTTTATCTGACAATCCTGACTTTTCAGATGAAGCAGACATAATAAAAGAAGGAATGCTTCGATTTAGAGTATTGTCCACTGAAGAAAGGAAGGTAAGGATAATTGTGCTGAGATTGAGATCTCATTGAATTCACAGGTTTTTAAAATTCTTACAGAAAATGTCTTTTCTGTTTTTGAAAATTGAATACATTCCGATAAACTTTGGAGAGGAAATTAAATAACTAAAATGTCAGCATGGAACATAATATATAATATTTATTACTTAGTGCAAATGGTTAATTTGGCGGCAGGTATATTGTTTACATCTGTATAAGTTCCTGTATATTTTAAGTTAGGGGACTACCCTAAGAAAAAGTCCATTACTTACAAATTAAAAACAAACAAATTTAATAAATAAAAATGAAGTTAATTCACATTTTTTGGACTGGTACTTTAGGGTCTTGTAAGCAGAATTTTTAAAAATGCTATTTATTTACACTGAATACTGCTTTGGGGGAGAAAAGCTGGGGTTAGTTTCCAGCCTTTTACATGGAAATGAGAACAGGTGGCTTGTACCTGTTGCTCCTCCTGTAAATTTCTGCCAGGTGAAGGAAGACGAGGAGCAGCTTTCTGTTGCCCTGGGAAGGAATGTGTGTAGTGTATCAGTTAAACCCTGGGACTTCACCTTCCCAGGGATGGCAGTGTGCAGCATGGGCACCTGGTGACAGATTCTTGCCATGATAAACTATGTGTTATGAGTAAAGGTATTGTAAAATGAGGAAGCAAGAAACTGGTCTAACCACCTCTGGTTTCATTTAGAATCTCATCAGCAACTGTGTGGTTCTCATTTTTAATAGGTATTTATAAAAGCATAAAAATTCTAAAGAATTAGGTAAAATGGCATCTGAATAAATCAGACCTTGTGTAGTAAAAGGAAGCAAGTTGGCAAAAGTTGTGATTGTTTTTGAATACTTAGAATTGTAATCAATATTTTTAAGATAAATCTTAAACATTTACTTACATCCAATCAGTTCATGTGAGAAATTCTACAGCTCCATCTTCCTTTTCTACAATAAATAAATGGGGAAGAATATGAAGTAGGAGGAGGAGTAGGAACTATTATAAATTAAAAGATATTTAAGAGACAGATGAAATGAGTGAAGCTTGTTAGGTACTTGGTTAGTGAATAGAGGCCAATCCCAAAAGAATGTATATTGTATATAACATCTCTGAAATGACTAAGTCATAGGGATGAATAACAGAGTACTTACTGCCAGGAGTTGGGACCTTGATGAGGAGTAGGGGCAACATAACATTATGCATCCTTGTGGTGACGGAACTGTTCTGTATTTTTTAGTGTGATGGTAAATACATGAACCTACAATAGAATTAAACATACACTCAAATGAGTAGAATTAGAAAGGGATTTTTGATGTTAGTATCCTTGTTGTGATACAGCACTACAGTTTTGCAAGATTCTACCATTAGGGGGAACTGAGTAAAGGGTA
Organism: Pteronotus mesoamericanus; assembly: GCF_021234165.1. NCBI lineage: Eukaryota > Metazoa > Chordata > Mammalia > Chiroptera > Mormoopidae > Pteronotus > Pteronotus mesoamericanus. Next base: position 32,234,238 of record NW_026555078.1, read on the forward strand.
CATGGAATCTTTCTGTATTAGTTTCTACAACCTACAATCTCAAAATGAAAAAAATTTCACATTTAAAAGTATTTTGAACTTAATATGGTTAAATATAAGCAGATTTTAGATTGAAATATAGAGGTAAAATGTACATTTTTTAAATGTGCTCTGCAATTAAGTAGTAAGAAAATTCTTAACAATGAGAATCCTTAATGATTAGCTTAACAATTCAAGTGCTAATTATGCTACTTTATATACAGGAATGTTACCTAAAAAAATTTTTAAATCATTTTCTTACTATTTCTTTGTTATTGAGTAAAATTTTTTCTCTCCACTATTTTGACAAAGGCATGGGCTACCAAGGCAAAAGGCGGAACTGCAAGTGATGGAGCTGAAGCAAAGAAGCGAAAACGTGTGGTTGATGAAAATCAAGAAACTGAACACCAGAAAGAAAAGGCAGCGGAGAATCAGAATTTGCCTAAAAAGCAAAAACCTTTAGATCTTTCTACAAATCAGAAACTGTCAGCTTTTGCATTTAAGCAGGAATAGAGTAAGGAAGTAGCCTTAGGAAATAATGGCTTTTTTTACAGTCTTTGATGAATCTGGACTTTTAAAGAAATCTTTAGGAAACTGTATATTTTTAAAAGAGTTTAAAGACAGTTGTTTGTAAGATACTGTAGTAATTATACGGGTGTAGATAGCAGGGAGTGCGTTAAAAATGATCATTTCTGCAGATTGCTCTGTCCCCCAAATGGAGGGCCATTTGGAAGCTTTGTGATTGTGGTCACTGATTTGAGGCCATTAGTATGTCCCAGTGGAAGCCAGTTTGATTTTATTTTTTACCTTCAAAACCATTAAAAGACAAGGTCTTAAAACCTCTGAGCATTTAAATACCTTGTGGGGATTTCCTCTCTTCGTTTACGTCATGTGCGGGGAAGTAGCCCTCTTCCCAAGTGTGTTACCATAGAGTCCTCTCTGTCCATACTGGACCTATTGGCTGTGTTTTTTTAATGTGGGTTCTAAACATGTAAATAATTTTGTAGATGAGACTTTTTCTTTTGTTTGTTTTGGAAATGTCTTCGTATATGGCTTTAAATTGTCTGCATAGCCTAGTTTTTAAAAAATAAATAAAACTTTCAGCCCTGGCTGGTGTGGCTCAGGGAACTGAGTGCTGGCCTGTGAAAAGAAAGGTCTCTGGTGTGATTTCTGGTCAGGGCACATGCCTGGGTTGCGGGCCGGGTCGCCATTGAGGGCCTGCAAGAGGCAACCAATTGATGTTTCTCTCGTATATCAAAGTTTCCCTCCCTTACCCTCTCTCAAAATAAATAAATAAAACCTAAAAAAAATTCACATTTTCATATATAGCTTGATATGGCCTTAACATTGTATTTCCATGGGATGGAAATGTTTCTAAAAAATGTATTTTTTATTAATTATCATAATTTCCTCCACCACCCCCACCCTGCTCTACATTATACACACAGAAAAGAAGAATCGAACATAGTATTTTGATAGTATGCAGCCCAGGGCACAATGTGCTCCTGGTAAGGTACTCTGGTTGTCAGTATTAGTAGTGCTTCTCTGAGCAAGGCTTTGAAGGCTTGATAAAAAAGTAAAGAATTAGGGAAAAAAATTTTTTGAGAAACAAGATTTAATTATTTCATACTTTTTTAAAATATATATTTTATTGATTTTGCTATTACAGTTGTCCCATTTTTTTCTACCCCTTTATTCCCCTCTGCCCTGTACCCCCTGTCCCACCAGCATTCCCCCTGCCCTTAGTTCATGTCCATGGGTCATATATTTAAGTTCTTTGGCTTCTCGTTTTCCTATACTATACTTAACCTCCCCCCTGCCTATTTTGTACCTACTGTTTATGCTTCTTATTCCCTGTACCTTTTCCCTCATTCTCACTCCTGTCCCTCCCCTCTGATCTCCATTTTTGTGATTCTGTTCTGGTTGTTTTCTTAGTTTATTTTTTATTTTAGGTTCAGTTGTTGATAGTTGTGAGTTTGTTATCATTTTACTGTTCATAGTTTTTGATCTTCATCTTTTTCTTAGATAAGTCCCTTTAACATATCATACAATACAGGCTTGGTGATGATAAACTCCTTCAACTTTACCTTATCTGGGAAGCACTTTAGCTGCCCTTCCATTCTAAATGATAGATTTGCTGGATAGAGTCATCTTGGATGTAGGTCCTTTTCTTTCATAACTTTGAATACTTTCCATCCCCTTCTTGCCTGCAAGGTTTCTTTGGAGAAATCAGCTCATAGTCTTATGGGCACTCCTTTGTAGGTAACTGTCTCCTTTTCTCTTGCTGCTTTTAAGATTCTCTCCTTATCTTTAATCTTGGGTAATGTAATTACGATGTGCCTTCGTGTGTGCTTCCTTGGGTCCAACTTATTTGGGACTCTGAGCCTCCTGGATCTGGAAGCCTCTTTCCTTTGCCAGATTGGGGAAGTTCTCCATTATTTTTTCCAATAAGTTTTCAATTTCTTGCTCTTCCTCTTCTGGCACCCCTATGATTCAGATGTTAGAACATTTAAAGTTGTCCTAGAGGTTCCTAAGACTCTCCTCATTTATTTTAAATTCTTATTTCTTCATTCTGTTCTGGTTGAATGTTTATCTCTTCCTTCTGCTCCAAATCACTGATTTGAGTCCCAGTTTCCTACTCTGTACCATTGGTTCCCTGTAAATTTTTCTTTATTTCACTTTGCATAGCCTTCACTTTTTCCTTACCATACTCAACCAATTCTGTGAGCATCCTGATTACCAGTGTTTTGAACTGTGCATCTGATAGTTTGGCTATCTCTTCATCACTTAGTTCTGTTTTTGGAGCTTTGCTCTGTTCTTTCATTTGCCCCATATTTCTTTATCTCAGCGTGTCTGTTACGTTGGGAGAGGTGGAGCCTTAGGTATTTGCTAGGGCAGGGCAACCCAGGTGGCTGGGTTGTGACTATGTGGGGAAGGGGTCCGAGAGGAAACAATGCTGGTTGCTTGGCTCTCGGCTGGCTGGCTCTCAGTCACTTCCCCTGCTACCCACAAGCAAATTGGGCCCTTGTAGTGCTGATTCCCAGGTGGGTGGGTTTGTGTGTGTTCTAGGACCCTGTGGGTCTCTTCAGTTAACTCTCCTGTGAGGCTGGGAGTTTCTCCTACCCCCACACCCCCTCAGGTTTTTACAGCCAGAGGTTTTGAGGTTTTCCCCCCTCTGGGACCCTGAGTTGTGCGGTCAGTCTCCCCAGCTGTTACTCACGGTTTACCCACATGCAAATGTGGGACTATACAGTCCGCCAGCCGCCACCTCCCCTGTCCAGTCCTCCAGCCGCTGCCTTGCTGCACATCCTTTCCTCAGCTGTCCTTCACCCCTCCTACTGGTCTGGATGAATGTTTCTTCTCTAGCTCCTTGGGTGTTGGGCTTCCATACAGTTTGATTTTCTGGCACTTCTGGTATTTTGTTTTGTTTTGAATTTTTTGTCCTTTTGGTTGTGTGAGGAGGCAGTGTACCTACCTACGCCTCCATCTTGGCTGGAAGTCTAATTTCATACTTTTTTGATTATTATTTTAAACAGCTTAATACAAATGCAGCCACTTAATGAGGGCAAGGTACAGGGGTGGTGGTGGGTAGATAGAGGTAAAATAAAACCAGGGGGCTCAAAGTTGAGGATAGTTTTATAGGTTAGAAGGAAAAAAATAGGTTGAAAATTTAGATGTATAGGAGGAGCTAAAGGATATTCCATATCTCACAATGAGATCATGAAAATACATTTCTGATTTTTTAATTAATATCTAGTATTGAGAAACATTATAGCACAGTGGTTAAGAGTACACATCTCGACACCAGACTGCCTAGGTTTGAAAACCTACTACAGTACCTACCAGCTGAATAACCTTGGGTAATTTCTGCATTTGTCAACTTATCTGTAAGATGGGTATAAATAATAGTGTCTACTTCATACAGTTGTGAGAATTAAATGAGACAGAACTTAGTTCCTAGCACATAGTGATGTTTAATAAAAATGTCAGCTATTATTATAATACTATTGGCTATTACACCTTGCTTTGCCATTCAGTTTGTGAGTACGAATTTGGTTTCAGGTTCTTGAAGTAAAGGTTTATAATGCTTTGGGAAGCATGTTTGTGGACACATATCTTGCTTTTATTCCCTCAACTTGCTTATTGTATATAGTGTATAATACTTGAGGATATAATCCTTGAGCATTCTATTTCAGATCCATAGGAACCTGATAATACAAAAGATTTGCAAAAGGTTTTTATTAATCCCCTCTTATTTGGCTGAAGGGAGGTTTTTGTACTGATTGGGTTTCACTTACAAATTAGAATATGGAAACCAGGAAACATTGTCCTTATTCCTTTGCTATATAAGGTTAAACCTCTTTTTAAAAACATGTTTTAGAGAATTGTGGCTTAATGGTAGGAAAATGAAAATGGAAATTATTAACCACCATCATGATATCAATAATATTGCCTATTCTGAATTTACCACATACTGTAGAAAGTTGTCGTGCTTAATTTTATTCTCTAATATCAAAATTTGCTTAAAGCAGAGGTTATTTTATAGTTTACCACTCATCAAAAGGGCTCAGATATTTGGAGTCAAGTAAAACTCCCAATTTTATACACATTATTGAGGACAGCAGTTGTCATAATCTTGATATCAAAACCTGACAAGGTTAGTTCAAAAAGGAAAAATATTAACCAGTCTCACTGATGGACATAGATGAAAACTCTTAAGTAAAAATTTTAGCAGGCCAGATCCAACACTGTGTAAAAAAAGATGCTATTTAGTTACTCCGTTGACTCAATCCTAAGAATATGATGTTGCTTTAACACTAGAAGGTCAGTTAATGCTGATTAAAGGACAAGATTAGAGTGCTCTTGCATAAAAGCAGGTATCTTGTTCAAAGGGATTTGTGCTATTCTGTTTTTTTCATGTCTCTTTATGGAATTAACTTTGTATGTCACTGAAACATATCACCCAAGGGCCGATAAACGCTGAAGTATTTTTATGAAGAGGATAATATAAGCATAAATTTAAACTAATGTAAAACTTGTTACAAAGGAGTAGCACTATTGTTCTTTTCATTGTAATTTGTATTTTATTTAATAGAGCTATGTCTTCAGTTCTCTCTTGGTATGGTTTTCTGTTGAAAATTTATGTGTCTCTTTTGTAATCATGGCTACTTGATCTCACCAAGAAACCTAGGTTTTTGAGGGCAGGAACCATGCTGGCGGGGTGATTGCCATACAAGCTTTGGAGCTTGCTAGGCTTAGGGTTTATATCCTGCCTCTACCAGGGAGCTGTGGCTCTGGGAACCACTCCACCTCCCTTGACTTTCTGTTCCCTATGGTTCCTGTGATAAAGATGACAGTAATTAGTTGTTCATACCTTCTTCTCAGAGAACCTCATGGGCCACATCCCTAGAAGGAGAGCCACATGTGCCTTGCCATCGCTTCCCCAGGCCACAGCTGCACTAGAAGTGCACAACTGACCCCGATATTCAGGGGTTCCACCTCTCTCCCAGGAATGTGGAATTGGACAACAGATGCAGAATCAGTTAATCTGAGGAACCGCATGCACAGGCATGTAGAGGTGAGGGCGGCGGCTGTAGTGGGGAATGAGAAGAGGAAACCCATCTAGTGGCGGTGCGGGCGGGGCGGGGGGTGGGGCGGAGTAAAAACAGAAAAACTGTCTTGTCAACAGCTCAGCTGCTTCCATGGCTCTGATAACAAGAACCCTAGAGAAAGAAGGATGAAGAGCTGGCACTCTAATTCTTAAAGAATAGTATGGAGCAGATTAATGGCAAATAAAATGTTCTGGAAAAAAAAAAAAAGTTTGGCCCACGGCTGGAACCTGGCCCCCACAGAGCGTTCCTCTCTGAAGGCAGATGGACTGGAGGCGATAGAGAGGCCTTCGCTAGAGCAGGAGGGGTGTTAATGTGGTTCGAAGAGATAGAGGCTCTTCACGACATCATTTGACTCTCAAATTGAATGTTATAGCAGCTGATTAAAAATAGCTGAGTATGTCAACTATAATTTTTAAAAAATAGTAGCTGGGTATATTTAGAATATATAAAGAACTCAAACTCAGCATTAAAAAAAATAAAACATAATCCAATTGGAAAATGAGCAAAAAACAGGCATTTTACTAAGAGGATTATACAGATGGCAAATTAACACATGAAAAGATGTTCAGTATCATTAGCCCTTAAAGCAATGCAAATTAAGCTACAATGAGATACCGCTACATACCTATCATAACAGCTAAAATGAAAAATAGTGATAACACCAAATACAGGTGAGGGTGCGGAGCAACCACATCACTCTCACATGGCTGGGAATGTAAAATTGTACACTCCCTCTAGAAAATAGTTTGACAGTTTTTTTCAAAACTCAGATGGACTTATCCCAGATAAATGAAAACTTCACATAGGAAATTGTTCATGACCGTTCATGGCAACTTTATTCTTAACAGCCCTAGACTGAAAACTACCCAAAAAGACTATGACACATTGACACCATGGTGTACTACTCATCAATACTGGATACATGCAACAATTTGGGTTAACCTAAAGGAAGTTACGCTGAGTGGAAAAAGCCAATCTCAAAATGATGTTTTGATTCTATTCCACTGCATTATTCCATTTATATAACATTCATGAAGTAATATAGAGAAGGGGACCAGATTAATGGTTGCCAGAGTTAAAGATGGAGAGGGAGCTGATATGACTAGAAAGGTGAGAAGAGCAAGTCTTGTGATGCTGGTTCAGTTCAGTATCTTCATTAGGGTGGTGGTTTCATAAGGCTTTACAAGTGATGACATTATATAGCGTTACCTCCCCCCCACGCGCACACACACACACACACACACATCTGTCTGTGCTGGTAAAATCGGAATAAGTTGTATGGATCGTATGAATGTCAATATCTTGGTTATGATATTCTAGTATAGTTGTGTAAGATGTTAACACTGGGAAAAGCTGGGAGTTAAAGAGGGTATCCTACAACTGGCAGTGAAAAACTCTTAAGGCGGCATTTGTAACTAATGGGAGAGAAGTTAGATTTCTGACTCCCAACAAGGCTGTAAGCTCTTCAAGGCAGACCTGTTTTTTTTTTTTTTGTTTTGATTTGTTTTGTTTTGTTTGTATCTTCAGAGCACGGCACAGTGCCTCTCCTAAACAAGCTAATCAATGTTTCTCTTGTTGACACTTTCATAAAGGATTCTGAGCCCACAACTGGGTAATCTGAGTGGCCTTTGTCAATATACCAAGAAAAATACTTATCACCATTTTGAAGTCATTTTATGATGAATTTCCAAAAGAACAAATGGATAGTAAGAAAAAAATTTATTAGAAATGCTAACAGGAATTTAAATATCACAAACCTTCAAATAAATATTGGTGCACAAACAATGAATGGTTTAAGAATGCCATCGTACATCCTTTTAGAAAAACAAGATGGTCCAGGTTCTTGTCAAAAAATATTGGGTGATGCCCTGGCCAGGTGGCTCAGTTGGTTGTAGGGTCATCCCTTGCACCAAAAGTCTGAGGGTTCAATCACCAGTCAGGTCACACACCTGGGTTGCAGGTTTGATCCCTGGTCAAAGAGTGTGCAGGAGGCAACCAATCGATGCTTCGCTCTTACATCAATGTTTCCTTCACTACCCGCTCTCTCTTTCTCTCTCAAATCAATAAATATATCCTTGAGTGAAGATATATCTATATATATATCTATATATATAGATATATATATATATATATATATATATATATATATAAATATTGGGATGATGTTGTGCCTCCTGTTGAATGACTAACAGGATAAAAAATACCACATTTTTTTTGTCCTTAGAAATATATAGGTCACTTACTGATTCTTGAGTTTGAGAAAATTCATCTACAATATCATCTGAAAACCCATAATCAGGTTTCATTTGCATGCTCAATCCCATCATCATTATTAGAGTTTACAGTGTTGGTGTCTGCGTCTTTGCATTTATCTTCTGATTGTTTTGATAGTTCTGAAACATCATCCTTCATCAATTCCCTTTCCTTTGCCACTATGGATGAAAAATGAAAAATTCTGAATTCTTGTTCTATGAAATATCAAGGCAAACTATAAAAGTAGTTCCTGAAGTCTTCCTTCTTGAAAAAGGCAATAATTTGGACAGTGCAATAAGAAAACTGAAGGACAAAAATATATATGTATATTTTTACCATTGCATCATCCTTTTAGGTGATTCCATTATTTTTTTAAAAGATTTTATTTATTTATTTTTAGAGAGCAGGGCAGAAGGGAGAAAGAGAGGTAGAGAAACATTAAGAGAACATCTATCAGTTGTTTCTTGCACGCCCCTAACTAGGGACCTGGCTTGCAACCCAAGCATGTGCCCTGACCAGGAATCAAACCTGGGACCTTTCTGTTCACAGGCTGACACTCAATCCACTGAGCCACATCAGCCAGGGCTGATTCTGTTATTTTTATTTTTTCATTATTTAATTCCTTTTTTAAATGTAGCTGAGAAAATTGAAGAATATGATAAAATAATTCCTTAAATGATGAAATGGCAAAGCATGAAGTAGAAAAAATAAGAACAGTAAGCTCCCATAATGTACCTTAGATTTACAAAAGTGTCAGTGGACCCATATATTAATTAACAAGGCAGAATGAATTTTATCCTATTTTTAAATTAAATTTTCTCCATGTTCTTTGGGAAACCTATACTCATGAAATCATATTCCTTACAAATAGTTAGAACAGCTCCGAAAAGAAAATAAATTAGTATCAGATCCAGTGGAGCTTGATGATTTCCCACAAGCTGATGAGTTATTGTTAATTTGTATTGGATAGCAGGGTTACAGAGAGAGATGCTGTTGGTTGCCCACCTAAGAGCCATTCCCCTCTTTTTATTTAGTTTATTGTTTTGTAACAGTCACATGGTCATTGATGTAAGCCATTCTTCTTTGCAAGCAACTGATCTATGGGTGGCTGTATGCTAGGAATACAGGTGAAATACAGGAGAAATTTCTGGGGTGAGGGCAGGCAGGGGTGTGGAGATTCCTAGAAAGTTTTTTCACTGACAGAAGTGAGAAGAGGAGGTGGTTTTGACTTCACTTTTCCTGCTGTGTTTAACACTTAATGTGTGGAGATACAACAGCCATCTGTGTCTGAGAGTGGAGATGCTGACAACGTGCTAAGAATAACTAAGGAGAAAGTTGAAGAGCCTGGGTCCTTGATGACATTACTGAGTCTCAAACCTTGCCGGCAATACCAGCACCAGACTTCCGGTTAAGTGGAACAGGAAGTACCTGCACTGTGTAAACCAGTGGTTCTCAACCTCGGTTTAATCTGAGAATCACCCTCAAAGCCTAGGCCACACCCAGACCAATGAAATCAGATCTCACCAGGTAGAAGCCAAGTTTCCCAGGTGATTCCAATGGACAGGCAATTTTGAGAACCACCAGTTCAAACCACTTTTAATTAGGTATTCAGTTTCTGGCCAGAAAAAACAACAACAAACCAACCCAACTTTTGTATGTAGTAGTCTCTTATTGAAAATACTTATTTTCAGCCAGATAAAACTCATCTCCAAAATGGTGAAAAGATCAGAACCAGTTTGTTTTCTCATCAGCTTTGGTTCTTCCATCTGTGAAACATTCATAACATTGCAGTTAATTTCCACCAATACTTGGATGACTGACTGGGACAAATGTACAGTAACAGTTGTGACGCTAAAAGTAAAAATATACCCAGAAGAGCAAAGAAACATGGTTTTGTGCATCTCTGTTAAGATGTTGCATTCCCTTTGTCTTGATCGTGTGGGGGTTCAGAAAGCGCCACCCCAGGATGTGCCTCAGTAACACGCAGATTAGTTCGAGCTACAGGCCACTGAGACCGTGCAGGCTTCAAAGAAACTTAACTGTCTAGAGGAATGTGAATTACAGGCCTTGCTCACACTAGGGTGTTATCAGAGATAATCTATCTATAGCGCAGTGCAAGCTCCAAATTCTGAACACTTGTTTTCCCTGCAGTGCCCTTCTGAAACCTTAAGGTGTCTTCCCTCATCTGTCGCTCAATGTCACATACACCTCGTTTTCCCTTTCTGCCTTTGAACCGCTCCTGTATGCGGGGTCTCTGACTTTCTCACGGGTGCGGGTTCGCATATATAATCATGTATTAAATTTGGTTATTTTCTCTCGCTAATCTGTTTCATGTTTACTTGATTTTTAAACCAACCAAAAGAACCTTTAGGGTAGAGGAAAGTTTCTCCCTCCCTCAGAATTGTAATTTCCAATTTGCTTGTTTAATGCTGTTGTTTCTGGCGGAATGGTGGCTGTCCGTCTTACAGGTAGCAGTGTCTGAGTTTTTCAGGTGTAATCACCCAAGGGCATCAGGACACTCCCACATGAGGAATTCTTTCATCAAGATCATACACATCTGTTAGAGTCTCCAAATCTGTGCTATTATTGAGAGGATAGCTGTAAAACAAACTAACAAAACCAGGGCGTGGCAAAAATTTGTATTGCCCCAGTGCTCTAAGACTTGTGTCTGAAAGCTGTTAAATTGCTTGCTGAATTACTGACCACACAAAATTGTTTTGCCTTTGCCTCTAGACGTTGCATTAAATAATGGAAAAGAAATGAAAATAAAAAGTAAATAAATTCACAAAATCGACAGTGAAGTGAAAGAGGTGAGGGACATCCATGCACAAGAGAATGCAATAAATTTAGAAAGACCAGAAAAAAAATATGTCAATGAAGCAAGGCAGGGAAACTATAGTCTAGACCAGTTCTTTTCTTAATTGGCCTTCGAATCACCAAGAAATCTCATTAAACTGCATAATATGATTCAGTAGGTCCAGTGTAGGCATGAGGTTCTGCATCGCTCTAACAAGCTCCCAGGTGATGCCACTGAAGCTGTTCTGGTCTGGGCCACACATTGAGTGAGTAGAAGGGAGAATACGTGAGGAAGGGCTACGGCCCAGGAGAGGCCCCGTCTGCCCTGTGGAACCTGACAGAGGCTTTAGGGCGGAGGTGAGACGTGGAGCTGGAGCCTAAGAGATTAAGTGCAAGATGATTTCAAGTGTTGAAGATTCATACACAGGTAAAAGGAAGAGAGCTAGTACTGTCGCACCATAGCCCACTCATTGCTGCACAACTCCAGTCCAGAGTTACTGCATCTCAGTTTTTCAATTAGAAGACAAAAATGTAGAATTTATGTGAACTCTCCTGAATTTGTTTCATTCTTGGCAACTAATGAAAATGGAAGGCTGCTCTAAAGAAAGTGAGCAAACTTTCGAGGGAGAACCAGAGCGGCACATTGTGGCACTTCAGGGGGTCCTGCACGCTGACAAGGCCCGAGAGGAAGGGGTAAGCCAGAGACAAAATGCGGGCACCAGGACAACGATCAGGTAGCAGCGAGAAGTCGGGAGAACATACAGATTTGACTAAGGGATTAGGTGGAGATAGAAGGTAGAACCCCCATTTCTATTTGGCAGGGGGAACATTCTCCACTAAGTGACAAGTTGTCCTGGCCCGGTGGAGGACATCTAGCACGCTGCTTGCTCTGCCGTGAGCCATCGTCACACCGTCATGGAAATTCAATTCCTATTAGTTTCCCATCTTGTAGAATGAACTCACAGACAAGTTATGGACATTAGAATGGTGATTATAGAACAGAATGAAAATGTTGTAAATTGACACTGTGACAGGAACAGCCTCTGGATGAGGGGAAGACGGTAAGGAATTAGAGTGCTGCTATCCTCTGCTTACAAAGCAGGAGCTCACTTCCCTTTCTACGGTTGCTGGAACAAAAGCTGAGACTTGAGTACGTTGATTGAAGATACAGAGGGGACCAGTGGGAGAACCAAGAATAGTGGTGCCCCTATGGCAGGGAAGGGGTCAATGGGCTAAATTCTCGCCTTTCACAGTAGAAAATGAAAACTAAATGTCCAAACTTGATTGGTAAGAAACAGCAGTAGAAACAGATTATTTAGAGATGTGTAGGTTTGAGAAGAACTCAAAGCAAAAAAGATTGTTTAAAAGATGTTGCCCCTGAGGAGCAGAGCTGAGGGCGGGACTGTGGCTTTCCATTGTAATAAGATCATCTTTTCTGTTTGATTTTTTGACCATTTGTGTGGATCACTTCGATTAATTATGAATGTATATGCATGTATGTGTTTAAAGCATATGCTGAGCTGTAAATTATAAGAAATAAGTAGCATAGAGAACATCCAAGTTCACATGAAGGAAGTGGTTGTAAAGAAAACATGTTGAACTCACCATACACAGTATAGAGTGACTTAAAATGGTGAGAGAGAGAATGACAAAGCAAACGTGGGAAAATGTTAACATTTATAGGATCCATAGAAGGGTATATGGGAATTCTTTGTGCTATTTTTGCAGATTTTCTTTAAATCTAAATTTAAAAAAAAAACAACAACACTGGAAAATCTAGTAATTTGCTTTTTTCCTCACTTTGGCTTGAAGCTGAGTCTTGGCCTCTCACTTTCCTCCCTGAACAACATGAGTTTCAGCACCCACTCCAGCTTCTCCACACACTATTGGGCCCTGGGATCCGGGCAGCTGCTCAGGCACCGGGCCCGGCTGGCCAGCAGCAAGGCCAGCATCCATGCAGGTGCTGGGGGCTCAGGGTCCCAGATCTCCACATCCCACTCCACCAGTGCGCAGGGCGGCTGGGGATCCAGGGGCCTGACTGTGGGGATGGCTGAGGTCTGGCGGGCATAGGGGGTACCTAGAGCGAGAAGGAGACTGCAATGCCTGAATGACCGCCTGGCCTCCTACCTGGAAAGGGTGAGAAGCCTGGAGGCTGATAATTTGATACTGGAGTGCAAAATCCAGAAACACCTGGAGAAGAAGGGACCCCAGCTCAGAGGCTGGGGGCATTATTTCAAGATCACTGAGGACCTGAGGGTTCAGATCTTTCTAAGTTCTGCAGACAATGCCCACATCGTTTTGCAGACTGACAATTCTCGGCTTGCTTCTGATAACTTCAGGTCAAGTATGAGACAGAGCTGGCCGTGTGCCAGTCTGTGGAGAGCGACATCAATAGGCTCCAAAAGGTCAATGATGACACCAATATCACTCAGCTGCAGCCAGAGACAGAGATTGAGTTTCTCAAGGTGAGCTGCTCTTCATGAAGAACCAAGGGAAGGAAGTAAATGGCCTACAAAACTGGATTGTCAGCTCTGGGTTGACCGTGGAGTTGGATGCCCCCAAGTCCCAGGACCTCAACAAGATCATGGCAGACATCTGGGCCCAGTATGATGAACTGGTTTGGAAAGTTGGAGAGGAGCTACACAAACTGAGGAGAGCACCACAGTGGTCACCTTGCAGACTGCTGAGACAGGAGCTGCTGAGATGACGATCACAGAGCTGAGATGCATGGTCCAGACCTTGGAGACTGACCTGGACTCAGTGAGAAATCTAAAGGCCGGCTTGGAGAACAGCCTGAGGGAGGTGGAGACAGGCATGACGCGCAGACGGAACAGTTTGACGGGATCCTGCTGCACCTGGAGTCAGAGCTGGCCCAGCCATGGGCAGAGGGGCAGCGCCAGGCCCAGGAATACAGGGCCCTGCTGAACGTCAAGGTCAATCTGGAGGCTGAGATCACTGCTGCCTGATAAAACAAGGGAAGGACTTTGATCATGATGGTGCCCTGGGCAACAGCAGCCCCACGCAATCCAGCCAAAAGACCACCACCCACAGGACTTTGGACAGCAAAGTGACGCCTGAGGTTAACGACACCAAAGTTCTGAGGCTTCAGGCAGCAGAAGTGTGACGCCCCTTGGGGGCAGGAGACCAATAAAAAAGTTCAGAGAAAAGGGAGTGCTGTTATATAAAGGTCTTTGTTTCAATAATAAACTTTTATATAAATGGAAAAAAAAAAAGTTCAGAGATCATTGAACATTTAACAAAAAGGAAAGTCTACTAGTTTTTCTTCCTTTTTTCCATACAAGGCATTTTATAACCTTTGAAAAATAGCTTACAGTAGTTAAATAAAATTCAACATAGTCAATTTGAAGATTTAATTGGCTTTAGTTAGGGAATTCATGAGTTGGGCAGCATCCCATCTAGCAACTAGAAAGGAGCTCCGATGAGTTGTGCAAAATGGAAGGTTTTTATAGGTAGAAAGAGGGTGGGACTAAGAAATTAAAACAGTGGATTATTTCGGGCAAGGGCGCCTTCCCATAGGGGAAGGTAGAGGGTCTTACCAGGCAGATTACCTCACTCGTGTTAATCCCAGCCTGATTGATTATGTTTCTGGAAAAGGTTGAAACTGCAACTGAATCAGGTATTACATTTGGTGCCATGGGCTTTCAGCAAGAGTGATACCATTTTGGGCCTGTGGTTTCCTGTTTATTGCAGTAAATTATGTAGATGAAAAAGGGGTGCTGTATTAAATCATAAATTCCTAATTGGGCAGGTCATGGTGGGTAGTCACTTCATAGGCTGATACCTTCTTCAGCAAAACATTTTTAAGCCAGCCCTGTCTGTCGTTCTTGTGCATCTATGGAAACACACCATTGAAACACCAGAAGTAACTCTTTCTTCCAGACCCGACAAGGGAGCCCAACTATCCCATATCTGGCTCTCTCCCACTTTCCTGTAATCTTCTTTACTTTCCTGCCTTAATTCCAAACATATAGAAGAAACTGCAAAACAAAAATAAATAAATTTTTAAAAAATAAAAGAAACTGCAAAACTGTCATTCCCTGAAGTATTTGAGATCTTGCTTCCCAGCAGCGATCACCAGTTTGGGCTCAGATAAACTCATAAAAATTCTCTGTGGGTTTGGATGCTCTTGCATCAATACTACGTAGGCAAACTGTTTTAAAAAAATGCAGCAAACAGATAACACGGTGGTGAGATGATGGGAAATTTTAATTCTATAAAAAATTGTCATTTTCCAACTAAAAACCATATCTTCATTAAAAATATGTTGGATTAGTAATCATAAAAACCTAAGTAATGAATCTTAAAGTAAATTTATTTCTCCTCCTCCTCCTCCTCCTTCTTCTTCTTCTTCTTCTTTTTTTTTTTTTTTTTTTTTGAGAAGTAAATGTCTTGCCTGCGGGGATTGAAATAAGAAATTTTTAAGAGAAATCAGACTTTGAAGGGTAAAAGGAATTTAAAGTGAAGAATATTTACACTTAAAACATGGAAAATTCATATACTATTTGCTAAATGGTTTGGCAATAACCCCTGACTGTTGTTTTGCCTTAAAGGTCCTTGCCAGCCTACTCCCAGTGGAAAGAAAAGAAAATGTCAGGGTAGACTCTTGTGCAGGATCAATCAGATTTTTCCTGGGCTTTTCCAGATCACCAACAATAGTTGTTACGGATTCACTGAGGGATTACTGCTTTTTTTTCATGGCAGAAAACCCTGTGAATAAACCTTTTCTGCTCTGTTTTCACAGCATAAAAATACCCACCCAGCTGCTTTCGAAGGGACTGTGGTGGCCTCAGCAGATGGCTCTTTGCTCAGCATTGTAATATCCTGAGAGAAAAACAGTATATAAACATAACATTTGGTCATTTCCCTTAAACAAGCATAATCCTAATATTTATGGAAGGTTACAAGGAGCTGCTTGATGCAGGAGCCAGGTGACCATAAATGACAGAGGAAATTCACCTGAATTGGTTCAAGATATGTGTTGCCAGGAAACTATGCCCAAGGGCAAATAATCATATTGATTCCTGGGAAATGGTGACACTAAATGAATAGACAGGTGCAGCCACACAAACACCATTTAAGCTTTTTTTCCCCTTAGAAAGATGAAAGGTTTGCTCTTATTTTGTATTAAAACTGATGGAAGATTTTGAGGAAAATAAAGAATAGAAATGATTATTTTTTATGATCATAATATTTATTAAGGTACATTTACAATGTCTTTTGCAGACATTATGTTTAATTCTCCAAATGAATTTTTCTCTTTTTGAAAGTGAGGAAATGACATCCCAGAGAGGTTAAGTATTTCATCAATGTCACACAGTAAAGGGTAGAATTAGGATGTGGAACCCAGACCTGTCTAAATTCAGCTGGAACTTTTTTCACCATAGCTGCCAAATGATCATTTCTTTGTGGTCAGAAAAAAAAAATGAAAATAAGCAATTAGAAACATCTTCGTGGGGTGTTGGACATAGCTTTAGATTCTGTTTGTGAGACTAGAATTGGGTGTATGTTTGCCAGGGAAACATTTTTTCTGATGTTTTCCTAATACACACTAGGGGCAAATATTTTGGGTCCCATTAAATTTCAAGTATATAGAGGGCACCACCACATACATCTCTGTTGTGTCCATGACACCTATTGCAAAATGGGAGCAAATGGGGATAACAAGGCTTCCAAGTTTGGAGCCAGCTGGGAGTCACTTGCTAGCTATATGACCTTGGGGGAGGACCTTAGGCTATCTGAGCTCATCTATATAAGGGGATCATGGTACCCACGTTACAGAGGTGTTAAAGGGGTTTGAATTTTATCCCACAGTCCTGGAGGCAAGAGTCACATTATTTTTATAAATCAAGTTTAACCTGATTCAGCACATATTTGTCAAGGTGGAGGACTATAGCAGAATGGAGATTGAGGGGCTGCTTGAGGGGCGGGGTATGGAAAACAGAGAAAAGTCTTTATAATTCAGTCCATCTTATTGCCACTGAGCAAGTGCTACATTTGAAAAAAGAAATTGCTAATAGCTTGACTTTCCTTTCTTCCCATGGGGGCTAAATAGTGGGTTGGTCTGGCTAGGGCTTCAGGCTACTCACCAGCTGAACAAATTCCTGACATTCTGTAAGTAAAAACCAGTTTCTTCCTCTGTAAGATGGGAATAACAATCTTTGTCTCCCACTATAGGACAAAGGGATACAGGAACATCTAGAATTCTCTGCCACACTAGTCAATATAGTAATAGCAAATGTCATGCCTCATTGTTATAATAAAAAACTTATAATTTTGTTTTTAAAAAGCATCAAGCATCATTGTCATTCCTATAGAGAGCCTGCCTCCATAGGATATGAAGCCTGAATCCAGGAATCACCTTCTCACAGGTCAGAAGAAGAACTATACAGCATGACAAAGCAAAGACTTAAAAATCCAAACTCATTGGGCAACAGCTACTATCACAGAACCCACAGAACCCACAGTTCAGAGTGAGGATGATGATGAAGAATGAAGAAAATGTACTAAAGCAACATTAAAGTGTGGTAGTTAAGAGCTAGAATACTTGGAATAATCCTGGCTCTGCCACTCACTAATTCTAATTGTGTGATCTTGGATAAGTTACCTAGCATATCTGTGCTCTCTATACCTACAAAACTATTATAATAGTTTCCCACCTACAGAACTATTACAATAATAGTCCTATGGTATAGGGCTCTGGTGAGGATTAAATCAGTCAATAAAGTTCTTAGAACTGTGCTTGGTACATTAAGAGCATTCAAGAAGTGTTAGGAAAAAAAGTGAAGAATTTGGTAAGTCTTGGGAAAAAAAGTGTTAGGTATCATGGTTGTCTTACAGTTTTGTCTAGAGCTAGCTTTCAGAAAGTCCAACCTACATAATAAGACCCATATATGAGAAACCTACAGACAACATAACACTCAACAGGCAAAAAATAAAAGCTTTCCTTTTAAGATCAGGAACAAGACAAGGGTGCCTGCTCTTACTACCTCATTCAATATAGTACTGGAACTTCTAGCCACAGTGATCAGACAAGAAAAAGAAAGAAAAGGCATCCAAATTGGAAAGGAGGAAGTAAAACAGTCATTATTCTCAGAGGACATGATAGTGTACATAGAAAACCCTATAGGCTCCAACAAAAAACCTACTCAACCTAATAATAAAAATGTACATTTTTTTTTACAACAACAGTGAAATATCAGAAAGAGAAACTAGGGGAAAAATCCTATTTACTATAGCAGCAGGAAAAATAAAGGACCCAGGAATAAATTTAACCAAGGAGGTAAAAGACCTGTACTTAGAAAATTGTAGAACACTGAAGAAAGAAATTAAGGAAGATACAAGTAAATGGAAGCATATACCATGTTCACTGATTGGAAGAATTAACATCATTAAAATGTCTTTACTACCCAAAGCAATCTATAGATTCAATGCAATTCTAATTAAAAATACCAATGGCATATTTCACAGATCTAGAACAAATATTTCAAAAGTTTATATGGAACCAAAAAAGACCCTGAATAGACTCAGCAACTATGAGAAAGAACAAAGTAGGAGGGATTACAATACCCAATATCAATCTATACTAAAAGGCCACTGTAGTCAAAACAGTCTGGTACTGGCATAAGAACAGACACATAAATAAATGGAACAGAATAGAGAACCCAGAAATAAACTGAAGTCTTTACAGTCAATTAATATTTGACAAAGAGGGCATGGTCATACAATGGAGTAAAGATAGCCTCTTCAATAAATGGTGTTGGGAGAACTGGATTGGCATGTGCAAAAAAATAAAACTAGGCCACCAACCCACACCATACACCAGAATAAACTCAAAATGGTTAAAAGACTTAAATATAAGTCATGACACCATAAAAGTCCTAGAGGAAAACATAGGCAGGAAAAGTTCAGATATCCCACGTAGCAATATTTTTGCCAATATATCTCCTAGGGCAAGAGAAATAAAGGGAAAAATAAACCAATAGGACTACATCAAACTAAAAAGCTTCTGCACAGCTAAAGAAAACATCATCAAAATGAAAAGGGAGCCGACTGTATGGGAAAACATATTTACCAAGGATTCATTGGACAATGGTTTGATCTCCCAAATATATAAAGAACTCAGATGACTCAACGCCAGGAAGACAAACAATCCAATAAAAAATGGACAAACGGATCTGAATAGACACTTCTCCAAGGAGGACATACAGATGGCCCATAGACATATGAAAAGATGCTCAACATCATTAGCCATCAGAGATATGCAAATTAAAACCACAATGAGATATCACCTCACTCTGGTCAGAATGGCCATCATTAATAAATCAACAAACAACAAGTGCTGGCAAGGATGCAAGGAAAAGGGAACCCTAGTGCACTGTTGGTAGGAATGCAGACTGGTGCAGCCACTGTGGAAAACAGTATGGAGTTTCCTTAAAAAACTAAGAATGGTACTGCCTTTTGATCCAGCAATTCCACTGCTGGGATTGTACCCTAAGAATCCTGAATCACCAATTCAAAAGAACTTATGCACCTCTATGTTCATAGCAGTGCTATTCACAACAGCCAAGTGCTGGAAACAGCCTAAGTGCCCATCAGTAAATGAGTGGCTCAAAAAACTGTGGTACATTTACACAATGGAATACTATGCAGCAGAAAGAAAGAACTCCTACCTTTTGCGATAGTGTGGATAGCTGGAGACTATTATGCCAAGTGAAATAAGCCAGTTGGTGGAAGACTGACACCATATGATCTCACCTATAAGAGGAATCTAATGAACAAAATAAACTAATGAAAAAATAGAACCACAGGCATGGAAATGTGGAACAGACTGAAAGTGACCAGAGGGGGAAGTAGGATAATAGTGGAAAGAAGGGAGGGGACTAGACAAAGAACATGCATGAATGACCCATGGACATGGACAACAGAGCGGGAACTGACTGTGGGAGCTGGGGGTGAGATGGTCAGAGGAGGGCAAAGGGGGAAAAATTTGGACAGCTGTAATAGAATAACAATAAAAATGATTTAATTAAAAAAGAAAGTCCAACATAATTATTTAATCAATCTGTAAAGTGTTTACTTTCTTGGAACAAGGCCTAATAAATTGGTAGACAAGTAATATAAATTCAACAAAACAGGATGTTTATTTATGTACATTCTGAAGGGAGACAAGGATAGGATAAGATTTTACCTTTAGTTATTCAACAAATTCTTATTAGTGTCTATATGTTAGTCGCCATGAAAGATATTTGGAATTATTCCTCTCATTTATGCACCTAAAATAGAATATATTTTATAATGTAAAAGTCAAAGAAAATATAAAGGATCATTCCTTTTACGCAGTAAATATTCTTGGGGTGGCAAAGCTGTTCTAGAACGACTCGGCAATAATATCAACAACCCAGATTCCATTTCTCGTCCTGCTCTGCCATCATAGAGATGACTGAGGTACAGCAAGCAAGGTGCAGCCAAGAACATTTTGACCAAATGCCCTCCCTGCCTTTCTAAAACAGGGGCTGCTAGTTTTCCAGGCTCCAACTGGTGGACATTTAAAGCCCTCTGTTTAAACACTTAGTTTCCCATTTTCCTTGCAGCATTCCTTTTCAGGGACAAAATTGTGTATCAGTTAGAAATTGAGCTTAGCTGCTAACGACAGGGACTCAAATGTTAGTGGCTCAATAAGTTACTGCATTTTTTCTCAAGTAATGGGAAGCCTGGTGGGAGATGGCCCAGGGCTGGAATGGAGGCCTTTCATCAAGGATTCAGGATCTCATCTCTCTGTTCAGTCATCCTGAGCCTGTGCTTGTAACCTCCTGGGCACAAGAAGGCTAATCCACTTCTGGCATGGTCTCTGCACTCCTGGCAAAAGAAAGAAAGCGAAGGACGCAAGGCACCTATCAGCGGCGCACCTATCTGCACTCCTTCATAGACCTTTCCCAGGAGTGCCACCCAGGAACTGATCACTCATTGGACAGAACTGTGTCTCATGACTGTTATAGCTGCAGGGAGCTTGAAACATGTGTTTTTGGCCAAGTCCAGGAACGTTGCCTCTCTGAAGTTGGAGATCTTTCAATTAAAAAAAAAAAAAGATGGGGAGAAAGAATACTGGGTAGGCATGTAGCAGCAACTGCCAGAGATCAATGATCCCTCCAGGACAGGGCTTCATCTCGCTATATGGCACCTCTGATGAGAGGTCATGGCTGGCCTCTAAGACGCTATCCCACAAAGGACCAACGATGGTCTTGCAACATCAGATCATCACAGATTCACAGGTATCATTTTAGATGCCTTTTCTGGTAATAAAGATATTTCCCATCTTTATAGGATTCTTTCTCCAGTTATTTAACAAGCTAGTGAGATTTTTAAATGTATTAAAATGGTTTCAGATCCATCACTGTCATGAATGATGTTAGGAAATATTGCCAGAAGGCCAAACATTTAAACAGCTTTAACCATAGCATCAGAAAAACTACAATTACATTCAGGAAAGAACTGCTCCATGTGTGACATTAAAATGCAGTTCCCCAGGCAACTGAGAGGGAGATACATTCAGTAACAATGGTGCTTCCACCAATTGCCAAGATCTTACAGAATTTCCAACACCTTTTATTTATTTTTCATTGACAGTTAAATTATCACTTGAAAGCATGTGCTGGCTAGAAAACAAATCCTCCACAGGACTCTGTATAAACTAGGCTTCCTCCAGAACAGCTGCCACACCAATTGTGGCAGGGATCAGGGAGCAGGCATGAGTAGTGGGAATGTGCAGATGGAATGCAAAGCCTATTCCTCAAACATGATAAAGATAGAAAGAAACATCGATATGTGAGAGAAACATCAATGGTTACCTCTTGTACATGCCCCGACTGGGGACTAAACCTGGAACCTAGGCGTGTACTCTGACCAGGAATCAAACTGGCAACATTTTGCTTTATGGTACAACTTTGTTTTGTGGCCCAGCCAACTGAGCCACACTGGTCACGGCTGTAGGTTATCCTTTTAAAAACTCTTCAGAACAAATTGTATCATAATTGTATCATTATAAAATGGACACAAATCTTCAAAACAAGTTTACAGTTCACACAGCATTGATAATCTTTGGCCGAACACTTAGTGATCATTTAAAAAACCTGACTGCTGATGGTAGACAATTGCTATAATGAATTAAGTATCTGGGGTTATTCTTTGAAAACAAATGATTCCATAATTAAAAACAAAACAAAACATGGGCATTTAATAGGAAATGTTATTCAGCAAAATGGATCATCTGAGGTATAATTCTGTACTTCCACAATCCGGGGTTGCTAACACAGCCTTCCTCAAGGGGCATTTACCCAGTTGTGGACTCTGGTCATCAGTATTCAATCTTCACTTGGGGTTCCAAGTGGCTTATTCTGTACTTGGAGATTTAATCAGGTTTATAATGGAGCCTGCCTTATAGAATGAGACCCACACACAGTTTATTGGATTGGTAACTATGAATACCATGCAATGGCTTTCTAATATGAAATCCCAGTTCTTTGCTAAAGGTTGGTTGAAACCCTCTGCCAAATGGCATCATAGCCAGAAATGCTATTTTTAATAGAAACACATTCATTTTATTTAAATTTAGTTGAAGAAAATGGATTGGAAGCAAATCTGAAGAATCAATTTTGAAAAATCTGTACTAGTTGGGGTTCTCCAGAGAAACATAACCAATAGGATATACAGTCATCCCTTGGTATCCTCAGGTGGCTGGTTCCAGGACCCCAAAAATACCAAAATCCACAGATGCTCAAGTGCCTTATATAAAATGGCAAAGTATTTGCATATAACTTATACACATCCTCCTATATCCTTTAAATCAGCTCAAGATTACATATAATACCTAAAACAAGTTAAATGCTATACAGTTAGTTGTAATACTGAATTATTTAGGGAATAACAACAAGATAAAAATGTCAGTACACATTTGGTATAGATGCAACCATCTTGGCCTCACTACAGAGTACACTTAAGCAACATGAACACTTTTTTTTTTTCCCGAATATTTTCAACATGCGGTTGGTTGAATCCTCAGATGAGGAACCGGTGGATAGAGGGAGCTGACTCTATACAGATACATAAAGGTAGATTTATTACAGAAATTGGCTCACATGGTTATGTGGAGGCTGAGAAGTCCACTATCTGCTACCTCCAAGCTAGAGACCAAGAAAGTCATGGTGTAATTCAGCCCGAGTGCAGAGGCCTGAGAAGGGAGTGCGGAGGGGGGCGGGGCTGCCGGTGGCAGTACCGATGTGAGTCACAAAGCCGGAGAACCGGGAGCTGGGTATCCAATGTCAGAGGGCAAGAGAAGATGGATGCCTCAGCTCAAGCAGGAGGGAATGTGCCTTTCCTCCACGTTTTTGTTCCATTCAGGCCTTCAGTGGATTGGGTGATGGCCACCTTGACTGGGGAGGGAGGGCATTATTCTTTACTCAGATCACCACTTCAAACGCCAATCTCTTACAGAAACACTCTCAGAGACACACCAAGAAAAAACGTTTTGCCAGCCATCTGGTCATTCCTCAGACCAATCACAATGACACAAAAAATTAACCATTACAGTAAGAATTTGTTGTGTTTTTTTTTTACCACCAGTATTTTTTTTTTTTTTTAACAATCTCACTAAAGTTAAAAAAGCAATTATAAAGACCATGAAGAGGTTTGAGTTGTGGTTTGATTTTTTTACTACCATGTTTCTGTTTAAATATTATTGACTCCTTTTTAGGAAAGATGAAGATTGTGCCCATTTCCCTCTCCCCAATTCTTGGTTTTGCATAGTTGTATTACTATTCTTACATTGACCAGGTTAATACTGTTCATGATCTGTTCTATGACAATGATTCTTAAAGTTATTTAGTATTAGCATTATACTTAGTGTTTTTTTCCCTAATCCTCACCTGAGGATATCTTTTCATTGATTTGAGAGAGAGAAAGAGACAGAGAGAGAGAGAGAGAGAAATACTGACGCGCATTGATATGAGAGAGAAACATTGATCAGTTGCCTCCCATACGAGCCCTGACCAGGAACCGAACCTGCAACCTTTGTTGTACAGGATGCCACTCCAACCAATTGAGCCATCTGGCCAGGGCTATACTTGGCATTTTTACATTAAATATTTGAAACTGGTTTTATATTTATTTATTTATTTTTTATTTTACTTTTTTTAAAACCTCTGCAATTATTAGTTTATTAGTATCATCCAGGACTCAGATGCTCAGTATTCTTCCTGAAATTACATAAACAAATGCAAATGAAAGGTCCAAGTAAAATTATATAACAAAACAGCACTCCATCACAAAAGTGTGTAAAATTACAAGAACGTTATTTTAAAACACTGGCACTGTAAGAGAATGATGTCAAAAACCACAAAAATCGCCAAATTGTTTCCTAAACGGCTAAGTGGATAAACATATGACCCTAATGAGTTTTGAGTTTATATTATAAAGAAAAACCAAGTTCAAATAGGTTGGACAATTCATACTGTGATACGAAGTTTAAGTGTCCTCTTCCCTCTTATCTGTTTGACTTACAAAGGGGCAAAGTACAATTTGGGAAATATACCTGATTTTAAACGTGGCATACAATTTAAAGTTGGCCCAATTAATTAAAAATACCTTTAATGGAGTCTCATTTCCTAAGTGATCCATATTTAAATAGAAGACATTTAGCGCCAGCATTTTTTTTTTTTTCCAGAGGCTTTGCCAGGACTAATGTCAACAAGAAAACTTCACATGGCAGTCTTGTATTTTAAGCTCACGCTTTTGGGGATACATTCTCAGGTCTTCTTTAATGTGGGAACTGCAAATATAACTGCCATTACATGGTAATGGGAGTTAAAAAAAATGTAGAGCCCTCATGTAAAGATTAGGACATACTTTTCTATAAGTCCTTCAAGGACAGACTTTCAAAATGTTTGATTCTAATCCCATGCTGTGAGTAGAGTGGTTACTTTTAACTTTGTAAATGTAACTGGGCTATGGGAAATTTGATACCAACTGATCACAATTTTAGAGTTTCAGTTGTGGATGAAAACTGTCTCAGTTCAACTATTACCCTCATCACAAGTATGCAGGGTGTGCAGACAAAAGCTTTTTATCAGCTAACTATATGAAAAGATAAACACTGTAATAAACCATGATCCAAAATGGGCAAAAGCAAGATTAGCCTCCTCTCAAGAAGAAAAATTTCAGACCTATGAAAAGGACAACAATACTAATTTAAAAAATTGTATTTACTTAGAAGCATTCAGAATGTCAACAAAACAGCTGCAACTTTTTTTTTTTTTTTTATGCAATTACAGAGTGGTATTCAGTTAACAGGACAACAATTATTTTGTATAAGCTGCATCAGAGACAACTGAAGATGAAAAAACTCCCATCCCCATATATAACTAATTTGTGCTGTGCACCAACAAGAACCTGCTTTAAACTTCCATGCCAATTTACAACTCCCCTACTGTACCAGGCGAGGTTAGTGGCTATTGAAAATACCACCAGGGCAGGGCTATCTAAAGACACATTCGGTAGTGTGTTAACTATACAAAAAAAGACACTGTACAGCTTAAAAACAAATCTTACACAGCCTTACATTTCAATTTTTTTCTTTAAAAGGAGTGAGTTGTGTACAGGGGGGTTAAATGCTTTATAGACAAGAAAAAAAACTGCGCTAGAACCAACTTATTCATCATCATCATCTTCATCTTCCTCCTCTTCCTCATCCTCATCTTCTTCATCTTCCTCCTCCTCCTTCTTTTTCTTGCTTTTTTCAGCCTTGGACTCCCTTTTTCGCAGCATCAGGCTTTCCTTTAGCTCGGTATGCAGCAATATCCTTTTCATATTTCTCCTTCAGCGTAGCAGCCTTCTTTTCATAAGGCTGCTTGTCATCTGCAGCAGTGTTATTCCACATCTCTCCCAGCCTCTTTGCAATACTACCAAGGGATAGGCCGGGATGCTCTCCTTTGATTTTTGGGCGATACTCAGAACAAAACAAGAAAAATGCCGAAGGAGGCCTCTTGGGTGCATTGGGATCCTTGAACTTCTTTTTTGTTTCCCCTTTAGGAGGAATACAAGTTTTCATTTCTCTTTCATAACGAGCCTTATCCGCCTTTGCCATGTCTTCAAATTTTCCTTTCTCTTTGGCAGACATGGTCTTCCACCTCTCTGAGCACTTCTTAGAAAACTCTGAGAAGTTGACTGAAGCATCTGGGTGCTTCTTCTTGTGCTCCTCCCGGCAAGTTTGCACAAAGAAAGCATATGATGACATTTTGCCTCTCGGCTTCTTAGGATCTCCTTTGCTCATGTTTAATTACTTTTCCTCAGTGAGCACAGAGTCGCCCAGTGCCCGTCCGGCTCGCACTTGCCCCGGCGCTGTCTCTATGGAGCTCAATGTACTGCCTGGTTTTATATTTAAATGTTTACCATAACTTCTTCATTCTTAAGTTCTCTATTTTGATTATCTCTTAATTAACAGGCTTTCATGTCAAGTGGTTTTTTTCAATAAGGACTTAGAGGAGTTGTGTTTTCTAAGTTCACACATGTTTGAGATGGTGTATCCTTATACTTGAATGCTTTCTTGAGTGGGTGTAACTTACTTTCCTTAAAGCTATAAAGTTGTCTCTCCATACCCCAACCTTTTGGCAATGAATGTTACTCTGGAAAAATTGAAGGCTGCGCCCTTACTCCCAATCCCATTTAAGCAATTTGTTGTTTTGTTTCTTGTCTGGATGCTTGAAGAACTCTATCCTTGAAGCTGTCTTTACCCTTGGAGTTTATCCAGCTTGCTGTTAAGCATTCTGTCTCAAATTTTTCTACAATGTATTGTTCTAGAAAACTATATGTATTTTTTTGCAAACTTTATTTTTACCTTTTAAGAGAAACATACTATTTTATTGATATATAATTCATACACCACAAAATTCTTTTAAATTGTGTAGTTCAGTGGTTTTTTTTTCCTTTTTTAACTAAATTTATTGGGGTGACATTGATTAAAGTGGATTTTAGAATATTCACAAAGCTGTTCAA
Source organism: Pteronotus mesoamericanus (assembly GCF_021234165.1). Taxonomy (NCBI): domain Eukaryota; kingdom Metazoa; phylum Chordata; class Mammalia; order Chiroptera; family Mormoopidae; genus Pteronotus; species Pteronotus mesoamericanus. Next base: position 32,260,979 of record NW_026555078.1, read on the forward strand.
CTATCACCATTATCTAACCCCAGATATTTTCATCACACTGAAAAGAAGTCTATACCATTAGTGGCCACTCCCTATTACCCATTCTCCCCAGGCCTGGCAACCCCCCAATCTACTTTCTGTCTCTATGCATTTGCTTCTGGCATTTCATATAAAGAATCATGCAATATATGGACTTTTACATTTGGCCTTTCTCACTTTAGTGTGATGTTTTCAAGGTTTATCCATGTTATAGAATATATTAATACTTCATTTTTATAGCTGAATAATATCCCAGTATATGTATGTCTCATACCTTTTTGTATCCTTTCATCAGTTAGGTAGTTTCTACTTTTTGGCTGTTATGAATAATGGTTCTATGAACATTTATGTATAAGTTTTTGTGTGGACACATGTTTTCATTACTCTTGGGTTTATAGCTGCTTTGGAGACTCTATATTTAACATTTTAAGGAACTGTCAGACTGTTTTCTAAAGCAGGTGCACTCTTATACTCCTACCAGTGTGTCAGTATTCCAATTTCTTTACATCCACAGAAACACTTTTTTGTTGGAAACTGTCTTGCCTGGTTTCAGGGACTGTAGCCTTGCTGGCAGACAAGAGGGCCCCAAGGCTGGAGCTAAGCAAGGAGGCCTTGGGAAAATAGGTCACTGTGGAGACAGAACCTGTCCCCCTGGCAGGGGCGCAGCCCCTGCCTCCCTCACATCACTCTGCTTGGCCCCAGAGGATGGCTGGTTAGTCAATGACGGGTGAGACCACTTGATGGGAGGGGCAACATAAGACAGGCACAGTCGCATCAGGGCCATCAGGGAAGGACTTGGGGGACATGGAGAAGGGGCAAAAGACCCTCACCTCTCAGCTTTGTCACGGCTGGAGTCCTCATTCTATCTGAAAGAAGTCTCCTTATCTCTTGGCTGCTCTGCTCCACCCACCTGGCTCAGGTTTGAAACAATAAAAAAGGCAGGTACAGTCCTAACCTGGATCAGGCAGTTCCTAGGGGAAATTAGGCCTGGAAAAGGAATGCATTAAATCCTATGAAACTTACTTTGCTAAGAATGCCCTTGAGTACTGATGTTTGGGGTTGAAGATGGAATGAGATCAGTTTCCCAGGTTTCAGGGCTGAATGGGTGCCACCCAGTCTACCAGACCTTTAACTGAGGCAAGTCTCTGTGCTCCTTCAATTGTTATCTATGATCTCTATTTGTTTTCTGTAAACATAGCCTTTTGACATTGATTGATAAGCTTTGCATCTATGCTGTATATCCCTGTGCATATGGTTCTCAATAAAAGCCACTTCAAGAGAAGGGCTGGGGCGTTCTTCACTAGAGGAAATCTCCACCCCCCTTTCCTGGCAGACCAAGAGTGTCTGGAACAACCTATTTTATTTTCCTCCATCTTTGATGACCCAGGGGGACTCTGCACGGAACAAGGTACCCCCATCATTTGGTGCCTAAACAGGAACCCCTATCATCTGGCGCCCAGTGTAGAGCCTCCCTCACTTTTTATTGTCTTTTTTAAAAATTTTATTTATTTTATTTTTAGAGAGAGGGAAAAGGAAAGAGAAAGAGAGAGAGGGAAACATCAATGTGTTGTTGCCTCTTGTGTGCCTGCCACTGGGGACTTGGCCTGCAACCCAGGCATGTGCGCTGACTGGGAATCGAACCAACAACCCTTTGGTTTGCAGGCTGGCACTCAATCTATTGAGCCACACCAGCCAGGGCTATTATCTATCTTTTTAAATATAGTCATCCTAGTGGGTATGAGGTACAACAGTATTCATTCACGCCCTGATGTATATTTCCCTGATGACTAATGATGTTGAGTATCTTTTCATGTGCTTATTGGCCATGTGTATATTTCTTTGGAGAAATGTCTGTTCAAATCCTTTGCTCATTTTTAAATTAGGCTACTGGCCTATTTATTATTTATTTATTTTAAATATATTATCTTTGTAAAGTTAATAAACTGACATGCTCATTTTATTTTTTTAAATAGTACTAATAAAATAATGAATGTTTAGCTGATTTAATGACTATGTCTTTGTGTACAAAATTAAATTGATCTCTTAAAAAAATCCTCTGAGAGTCAGTTTATCCTCTGCTCATTTTCAGATCAGTCCCTTTTTAATGCTTCAATTTCATCCCCTATTTCAGCCTCAATTTTTCAAGTATCATATTCCCTCATCATATCAAACTCAAGCCACTGCTGACTCCACTTCTGAGTTTCTCTCATTTGCTCTTTAGTTAAAAAGATCAAATCTGATTCCTTCAATATTAAACTTTGGGTGCTCCCAGCATTTGAACCAGGGCTTAGACTTCATTTTTACTTTCAGCTGTTTCACAGGAACTTCTTGGCTAGAATCTTTTACTATTGGCTTCCCATTAGTAACAAAAGTGCAGAATTCAGAAAGGGCATCTCGTAAGTATAGCGAGCTGTCATCCAGCCATTCCTCTAATTTGACCACTTGGATCTCCTAGATTCTAGAATTCTAGAGTAAAAAAGCAAATCTCACCCTCTTGTCCTTTAATAGTATTCCTAAGGATAGAAGTAACTCCAAGTCCTGCTCCTGTCCTCTGGATGCAAATCCCCCCAAACTGGCAGGTTTTTCCACTGACATATGGGTCGGCCATAGTAACATGAAGCATGCTTCCAACATAGAACTCTGGAATATGAGGTGCTTTTCTCCTTTCTTAACATATCTTTTCTTTCTATTTGAAATTTCAGAGGATTTGTTCCTCCTCTTGGAGGAATAAATTCAGGACTCAAGAACCTGGTTTCCTGGTGCAGGGGGAAAAGCCTGTCCACAATGACTGGTTTGGGAGGTGGCTGGAACACAGGGAGGGTCCAGTGCTCTGCTTCCAGCCTGGCCTGCGTGCTCCCCCGCCCCCGAGCCTGGCCCTGAGCTCCTTCTGCACCCTGACTCCCAAGCTTTGCTCCCCTTGTGGCTGTGCTCTTTATTATTTAGTTGTAAGAGTTCTTTACATATTCTAGATACTAATCCATATCAGATATATCTTCTCCCATTCTGTAGTTTGTCTTTTCCCTTTTTTGATAGTATCCTTTGAAGCACAGAAGTTTTTAATTTTGATAAAGTCTATCTTGTTTTCATTTTGTTGCTTCCATTTTTGGTGTTATTCTTAGAACTCTAATTGCCTAATCCAAGGTCATGAAGATTTATGCCTATATTTTCTTATGAAGTTTATAGTTTTGCTCTTACATTTAGGTCTTTAATCTATTTAATTTTTGTATGCGGTATGAGATAGAGACCCAACTTCTTTCTTTTGCATGTAGGTATCCAGTTGTCCTAGTCCCATTTGTTGAAAAGAGTTTTCTTTATCCCGTTGAATTGTCTTGGCACCCTTGATGTAAATCAACTGACCATAAATATAAAGGCTTATTTCTGGTAGAGAAATATGCTTATATTTTATCTTGACTATGTCCTCTTCTTTGTTGAGTGCTCTACCTCAGCCTAATTATTCTTACGCTAGGTCATTTTTTTCCTTCTCTAATAGATTTCATCTTCCTCCTACTGTACATTCATTCTTCATATCAACATCATATCATTCTTATGTCTAACATCATATCAGCAACTGAATTTTCAAGTGTCTATTTTGTACATGCTTCTCATTAATTCCATAATAATAAGGATCCTCAATTTGTTTCCTTGTATCTGCAACTCATTTTGCAATTCTATTATTTTATTATTTTGGTTTTTGTCTTATTGAATCCATGTTTTTATAAGTGGCTCTGTAGCAGAAAACATGTGTGAGGAATGTTCTTTGGTTCCATGAGCTTTGTTTTCTTCTGGGTTGCATTCTTTGTCTTTATATCATTTACATGCAGTATCATTTCCCCCTTCGTTTACTTTTGGATGTTTGGCTGTTGTGAGTTTGCACAGTTACCAGGCCGTTTCTCTGCCTTCTGTCCACGCCTGATGTTATTGAGGGTGACTTCTCCATGTTTCCCATTATAGCGACTCCCTTTTGTTTTCCCGACTCTGCTACAGTTTGCAGCTTGCGGAGCATGTGTTATGTGTTTTTTTCTGCGGGAAATTGTGAAGGTTAGGACAACGTTCAGTGGTCAAAGTGTGTATTCTTCATTAGCACCTGTCTTATTAGTGTCTTCCCCTTCTTCTGAGATGCTATTAAACATCATCTACCAGTGACACACAACTGTTTGGGACATGTCTACTTTCCCCTTGTGGGATAGTTTCTTCAGCTCCATGTGGAGCCCTTTAGTCTTCCCTTTTACCTCAAAAAGTAAGCTCAGTGTGCATATTCTTCCATTTTCTCTCTAGAAGTTCTTCTATTCCTCCTCAGTCAGAAGAGAGGAAAGGTAAGGGCTTCCATTCAGTTTTCTGCATTTGAGGTTTTAGTGAGACATCTAAAAATTCCATTGACTTCACAGTCCTGCTTCTAGAAGTTAGGAGTGGGATAAGGATACTTTTCTTGTGTACCTTTCCACCTTGATCCAGAATCTCCTCCAAAGTTTGAATTTCAAATATAGAACCTTGATCAGGTGCATTTGAAGAAATTTGCTTTTTTTCAATTACCACTGCCAAACACCTAATGTTAGTTTACCTGTTACCTTGACAAGTGACTATGTCTTGTCATCTTGCAGTATTCAATCTTTGAAGCTGTGCATCTCATTCACCTGCTTCTCTGTTACAACACTAGAAATGGAAGAATTAAAAAAAAAACCCTTGGCTTTTTGGTGGAGAGCAAAACTCCCAGGTTAGATTCAAGGTGAAAATGGATCACATACTGGGTTAGAATAATAAGTGCTGTCACAATTCCTGGCTCTGAATGCCCATATCTTGACTGTTGAACCATTTTACAATAATAAATTCTGTGGAACATATCCCTGTTCTTTTAGTTTATTCCTCCTTTTTCTCGTTTCTACTTAAAACTACCAAACTACCTACATTTCATTGTCAAACTGTTTAAATAATGTCAATTTTAAAGCTTCCTTTTATTGTCTTTGGGCATTTAGCTAGAAGGCATTGCCTTTATTTTACAAGTAAATATATTTTAGAACAAATCTAGCAACTTTGTATTGACAATTGGCAACAAACACTCTGATGATTCAGTGGCAGTGTTTACAAAAAAATGCTAATTTCTGGAGTAAAAGTTCCATTAGAAATTGTCTTTGGGAAATATGGCATTAGTTAATGTTTACAAATGTTTTTAAAAGAAGGCAAAAGATTGCCACACACACAAAAAATAAACCCTTACTGAAAGTTTCTCCATTAAATCCTTCCATTTTTAAAGTACCTCACCTGGTAACTTTGTTCTCATTTCTTAAAAATAAGGCCATCCTTTAATGTTGTCTCCAAAAATGCTTGAAACAGTGGACAGTGGGGAGTGCAGTTAAAGGGGAAATGTTGGAAAACATCTTGCCTGGTTCAGGGACTGTAGCCTCGCCGACAGGCGAGAGGGACCAAGGCTGGAAATAATCAAGGAGGCCTTGGGAAAACAGGCCACTAAGGAGACGAAACCTGTCCCCCTGGCAGGGGCGCAGCCCCTGCATCCCTCACATCACGCTGCTTGGCCCTGTGATGGTCAGTTGTTGATGACGGGTAAATTCTCTCGTGCGGACTGACGACCTATGATAGACATCAGCCGGTTTGGGCAGCGGGGCAAGGACTTGGGGGACACGGAGAAAGGGCAAAAAGGCCCTCATCCCTCAGCTTGGCTTGGAAATGGCCGGAGTCCTCATTCTATCTGAAAGAAGTCTCCTTATCTCTTGGCGGTTCTGCCCCACCCACGTGGCTCAAGCTTGAAACAATACTAAAGGTAGGTACGGCCCTAAACAGGACCAGGCGGTTCCCGGGGACAGTCAGGCCAGAAGTTCCTTTAAGCATGCTTTATTCTTTCCTCACAAATGATGATAACCAGCTCATATTGGGAAGGAGATTTACATTATTCATAGACCCTGACCTGAGGCAGGTCTCTTGTGTTCCTTCAATTGTTATCCATGATCTCTGTGTGTTTTCTGTAAACATAGCCTTTTGACATTGATTGATGAGCTTTGAGGGAAGCTTAAGAGGGAAGAGCCATCATGTCCCCTCTCCTGGCAAAGAGTGAAGTGTTTGCTGTGACTTGTGTTTATTCCTCCCATCCATGACAACCTCCGGATGGGCTCTGCGGGACTCAGAGCCCCGCTCACTCCTTAGCTCCAGACAGTAACCTTCAGATCCAGAAGCGCCCACACTCTGCGCTCCCCGCTACGCGTTGCCACCGGCCGCCGCCGCCCCCGCCCTCTGCAACAGGGAAAAAATGTTAATGGGGAAAAAACTTAAAATAAGTATTAGGAGAGTGACAAAGAGACTTTCCAAAGCATGTTCATATTTCATGACTTATGTAACTTGGTATTTAATGTATATAGAAATTCAATAACTATCTTTTGAAAATCCATTTACATGATTATTTCTTGTATTTCAGATCAAAGATGCCTACGAGGCCAATTTCCATATTTCTGTTCTTAATGTTTAGAACACAGCTATGCCTGGAGCAGACGTTCAATGAATACTAATTATAATGACAGAGCTATTTTATTAGTATAGAATAATTCCAGGGGTGTCCCTCCTGATTTGTCTGATCATAAGCCTTTTAATACTTGTTTATATGACAGAAAACCAGCATTAGAAACTCTCTGGAGCAAATCATAAGATAATTTGATACATGGTTTAAAACTTACCTTTGGCCCTGTTGGGATAGCTCAGTTGGTTAGAGGAACGCCCTTTTAGCCAAGGTTTAATCCAGGCCAGGGCACATACAAGAATCAATCAATGAATGCATAAATAAATGGAACAACAAATCCATGTTTCCTTCTCTAAAAAAAAAAAAAATTAAAAAAATTAAAACTAAAACTCACCATTGCCATTATGAAATAATCCCTCAAGTGAGCAGAAAAGTCAATTTTTAAATCTTAAAACAGTCAAAGCAGATGTCACTGGTTAAGAGTCCAGTTGATCAGTGACATTTCACAATATTTATTAACATCAGGGGGAAGAAGCTAAGTTTCCCTTGCAAATTGATTTCCCCAGGGTCAAAGCTCTGGTCACCATCTTCCGAGGTACAGGGACTCACATAGAACCACTTGGTGTAACACTCCCTCTGAAACCGGCCAGAGGGTGCGCTGCCCACACTTTAACAAAAGCAAGAGTTTCAAGTCATACTATTTTCCGTGCCTCTCCCCCGCCAGCTTCCAGCTCCCCACATTTGGCTCCTTTCAGATTTCGTTTGACCCGCGACAACTCAAGGAGACCGATCCCACCCGTCTCCACTGGTGCGGAGACAGCTCCCGCAGGGGTCGCCGCACCGCCCCAGAGGCGCGGCCTTGCGGGAGCGCGCCCCACCGGGCTCCGGGGCGTACCGGGCGCGGGGCCGGGGCGGGACGAGGCCCGTGACGCGCGGCATCACCCACCAATGGGAACGCCCCGCGGCGCCGGCGGAGCCGCTAGCCCATAAAAAAGAGCTCCTCGGTGTCCCTGTCGCACTGTCACCCACCGGTCGCCTACCATCCTCCGGTTTCTCCGACCACAGCCCGTTGCCCGCGGCCTCCGGCGAAGTTTAGTCGCAGCCCCGGAAGCGTGCCAAAGTCCCCTCGAGTGGCAGCGGCGAGTCCATGGAGAAGGGCCCGGTGCGAGCGCCGGCGCAGCCGCGGGACGCCAGGTACAGCAATGGGTGCCTGGAGGGGGAGCCGCCACGGCCCGGGCCGAGCCGACCCGCCGAGAAGTCGCCGCGGCCGGAGACCAAGAGAGCCCAGCTGGCGGACGTCTGGAAGGGCCAGCGGCCCCGCAGCGAGGAGGACAACGAGCTGAATCTCCCCAACCTGGCAGCCGCCTACTCGTCTATCCTGCACTCGCTGGGCGAAGACCCCCAGCGGCAGGGGCTGCTCAAGACGCCCTGGAGGGCGGCCACGGCCATGCAGTTCTTCACCAAGGGCTACCAGGAGACCATCTCAGGTCGGTGAGCCCGCCGGGCGCGTGGGCGCGGGCTGCTCGGACCTGCGGCGAGCCGGGGAGGTGGTTGAAGGAAGCGCGCGCGGGCTCCGGGAAGTTTGGAGTTGACTCACTCTTGGCAGAGGGAGCCGAGTGCTGTCACCTTCCGAACCCCACCCTCGGCCCTGGCCCTGGCCCTGCTGCCAGACAAGGCGAGGGCCCGCGTGGGACGATTTTCAGGAGCTCTGGGCGGGAGCGGCCTCTCCATCTGGGTACCCGCTGCAGCCACCCTCGAGGGGCCCCTGCTGCTCGCAGCGCGCAACCCTCGGGCTGGCGAGACTGCGGTCCCTGAGTTGCCCAGGGCAGGATGCTTGAGGCACCTGCCGAACCCATGGTGAGGATCATCTGGGCGCTTGTGGAAGTGACTGCTTCCTGGGCCGTTCCTTCTGTTGAGATCTCATCTTTGGCTTCTGGCGTCTGGAGTGCCCGAGAGGGTCCTCCTCCGCGAACTCAGGGGACCTGCACTCTCACTGACTTGGCAGGCTCCTGGGTCTTCGGGAAGCTGTAATCCTCTTTGCTCCATATCGAGTTCACTCTAGCTCAAGACTCTTCCAGAATTTGGTACAGTTCTGGGTACAGGCTTCTCGGAGTTGGAGGTGTGAGGTTTCTGGGACTAATTTCTTGCTTCAAGCCCTGACCAGGTAGCTCAGTTGCTTAGAGCAACGTCCTGATAGCCAAGGTTCAATCCAGGCCAATAAAGCAACAAAGTAGGAGTCAGGGATGTTTGCTGAATTCTGGGACACGGAGTCAAGTCCCTCTGTCACTTGCTCTCCAATCCGCCCTTTTCACATACACTGCAAATAAGCCTGGTGTGCCCAGTGCTGTCACTCGGGCAGGCTTTCTCCCAGGACAAGAGAGAGCAGGGGGATGTGAGTGGAGAGAAAGTGGGCAATGACTGAGGACTTTGCTGCTTATTGAGAGGTGTTGGTCTGAGAGAAAGAGGGAGGGAGGGAGGAGGGGAGGGAGGGAGAGAGAGAATATGAATATGAATATGAAAAGCTTTTGACTTATACAGCTGGGACCAAAGGATATTCTGTAGTTCACATCTTTGGTGCCTGATGGTCACATTTATTTCTTTGGCCTAAGAAGCCTTCTGTTATTTCTCAAAGAATAACAGTGCTGCTTTGAAAGGTAACCTCCCTGCCACTGTTATTTTCCTGATGGAGTATCTGGCAACCTCTTGAATAGGTCTTGAGAAGAACAAAGTTATTTTTGCCCAGTTTTCCACACCCCAAAGGAAGGGTGGTAAAGCAGGGTGTGAGAGGGGCGGGGTCCAAAAAGGAAATTATATTACACCCAGAGCCAAGAATGTGTCCAAGGTTACTTTTTTAATCTGTTGATGGTAAAAGTTTTGAGCTTTGAAAGCAGAATTTCAAAATGCAAAGACTGAAGAATAAATGTTCTTTATTTGATGAATATGCTACTTTTTCGTACTATTCCACGACCAATGAAGAAACATCTTCATAGATGAAGCTTGGGCATTCTGCCTCTTGTGGACAGTGAAAGCTACCGCCTCACTGTACCGGTCATGCCTTGGGAACCTTGCCCTAACAGGTTTCACAGGAGAGAGGGATTTCTGACACCCAGATAGGTCCCAGAATTTACCTAAAGTGGCTCACGAGGTTTTCCTAAGAAATGGTTAGCAGAAGTTTGTCTCCTGAGCCATAGGACTAATGATTCCAAAGAACACTTCATTCTACCTCCAAAAACTGCTTTAGTCAAGGGTTAACTTTATTCTTTAAAAAGTCTATGGGCTTCCCTGGCTGGGTGGCTCAGTTGATTGGAGTATCGTCCTGTGCACCAAAAGGTTGTGGGTTCCATCTGGGTCAGGGCACATTACCTAGGCTGTGGGTTTTGTGGGAGTTGGGGTGTGTATGGGAGGCAACCAAAGGATGTTTCTCTTTCACATCTCTCTCTCTTCTTCTCCCTCTGTTCCTCTCCCTCTAAAATCAATAAATATATCCTTAGGTGAGGATTGAAAAAAAAAAAGTCTGTGGACCTAGAGACAGAAAGCAGATTAGGGGTTGCCAGGGCCTTGGGAAGAGGGTGGAATGGGTATAACTTTCTTTCGGGATGTTCAGCATCCTGGGACTAGAGGGTGGTGAGGGCTGCAGTACCGCTGACTTGTACACTTTAAATGGTTAAAATGATGAATTGTGTGTACATTTTACCACAATGAAAAAGTCCACAGACCATTTAAGAATTATTTATAGCCACTAACTGAATACTTTCTGTGCTCTAAGTGCTTCCTGTGAATAGTCTTGGTTAATTCTCAGTTTTAAGGTAACACTCTTTTATACTCATGACAAGGGAACTGAGGCAGAGAGGTTGGCAGGTTCATGGTAGGGCTGGTGATTGAATCCAGGCAGCCCAAAGGCAGAACTCTTAGCCACGTCCTTCTGTTGCTACTTGGAGAGATGTATCACTGTATCTTATCTTTTCAAACTGTCAGTTGTGACCTAATAGTTGGATCATCAGCACCAAAAACAAACAAATTAATAGCAAACAAACAAAAAAGTGGATTAGAATGGAGAAGATCCATCACAAGTAGTAACAGTAGATGTTTTGAGGAATTTCTGTGTAAGTTTTATAGGTATAACTTTTTCTGGTGTGTACTGACCCCAGATGTAAAATGTATGTCTTACCATGGGTTGTGATCAAAAGTTTGAAAGCCTCTACATAGAGGATTACACTTAGGATTTAATATCAATTTCTTAGAGATACATAGTTAAAGAGAAGACAGAGAGGATGAAGATGTTGAACTTAAAGGAATAAACCTGAAATGGTGGTGGTCGAAGACTTGCACCAACTTGGGTAGGAGAGGGAAGGAAGGATACTTTAAATCTGTAGAAAACATGGAAGAGAGTAACAGGGAAAACAATCCTGCACAATCACTAATTTTTACTTCTTTAGAAGAGAGCATATGCCAATGATGCATAGATTGTTTTGCATAGAAACAAATTTCTTTGAAACTAACACATTTCTGTGATTGTAAACAACATACTTTATACCTTTTTATATTAATTCTCAGTTAATAGTGTTGACTGAGTGTTGTAAAATATAAAATAACTTGGTATTCTGCATTCCCCAAATTATTATTATTATTTTTTCAGTTCCTCCTGAGTGGACTGATAGTAACTTCTGCTCTTCTGGGGAATGTGTCAATTCTCCCTGTACTGCAGCTTTTCTTCAAAGGCGCCTGGTACACCTTTCCCTCCCTTCCTGCAGTGAACCTCATCATGATGTATCCAACGCTCCTTGTTACTGTGCACCGCTGGGCAGTAGCACGTACACTGGGCAGGAGGGGCTAGAACAGACATTGTCACCTTTCCCGGAAACTAGCTATCCTTTGAATCTAGCATCACAGGGTGATCCTTGGGTCCGCTCATTTTTATTTTTTAAAGAATTTTTATGAGTTTATTTGAGCACAAATGACAACAAATTGATGACAACTGCTGGGAAGCAAAATCTCCACAAATTGAGAAAATGCTCCAGAGAATGGCAGTTTTGAAGCTTATTTTATACATTAAAATCAAAGGACGAGATATAAAGAGGGTCATGTGAAATCCATTGGTAGATTAAGGGATAGGACAAAGCAAAGTAAGGAAATCTCTGGGATTGGATAAAAAGTAAACTGGAGAAACATACAGGGGGAGACCCCCAAACCCCCTGGGACTTATTTATAAAAGGTTGCGTATTTATTTATTCTTACATGTTTAAACTTCAGTCACCTTTAAAGTAGTCTTCATTTGATGCAATATACCTATCAAGACACTTTATACAACTCAAAACAGTTTTTGAACTTGTCAATTTCAGTGCCTTTTAGTGCTTTTGCCATTTTTTGTTTCATCTCTTCCACATAGGCAAAGTGTTTCCCTTTGAGGATTTTTTCATCCAGGGAAACAAAAAAAAGTCACTCAGGGGGCAAGATCAGGTGAATGGGGAGGGGAGGGTATGGGGGTCATGCTATTTTTGGCCAAAAGCTGCTGAAAACTCAGCAGGGTGTGGGCAGGTGTGCTCCTAAATCACCAGTTCAAACGTGTTGAAAGAGTCTTCAAAAAGAATTCGCTGAAGCTGAACGCAGTCTCTCACAACACTGCCCGCTGGTACACTGATACGGATGGGCTCGTGGAACACTTACATAGGGGAGGGAGCCCGTACTACAAGGGGCCTGCCCACCAGAAGATAATTCCGGGATTTTTTGGGTCCCCCCTTGTACTTTTATACTGGTGGGTACAGGATAGTTCATAATTAATATTTACAGTACACAGAGATGGTATGTGGGGAACAAGGTAAGAAAGAGGGAGTCTGTGGTCTTGTGCTCTGGTGCAGTGGGTGTGCCCTGACAGGTCTGGGAAAATTACTCTGATATTTCAGAAGTATGTTATCTTAGGTGTAAACAAGCAATAGACAGGCTCGCTTTAGGTAAATATTCATATTGGCCTTTGTCAAGGAAGCAACAGGCCTAGGATGTGACTACCCATCTTGACCTGCTTTTAATTAGGAATATGTATGTTCAGACCATCCCGAGTGGTTGTTTTCAGTGTCTGAGTTTATAAGGCCCACCATGCTGGCCTCCCCTGAGTTTGTCAGGTTTAGTATGTGGCCCTCTTTTCATCCACACTTCCCCTTGTGGTCATAAATCAGTCTGAAGGATGCAGTAATGACCAACCTCTTGGTTGAATAATATCCCGTGGTACTAGGAAGGCTCATTCCTAGGGAATCTTACTGTCATCATTTGCCTTGCTGAAGTGGTGGACCACTGGGGACGCGCGGCCTGTCTGTAACCTTGAATGGAAGTCAAGGCTGAATTTTTCTCAAAAGGCAAAGGCAGGTAAAATGGGAGGCAGCTATGGACCATCTCATCTTACTCTATTGCCATTCCATTGCAGTTTAGCCGTTCACCTACTGGCTTTAGTAGCCATTGGTGATTGCCTAGATCCAGTACTTATTAGAAGGTGCAAAATAATGACTTTTGGTTCTTTAATTCTTTCTGAATTTATTAACTGGAGTTCTATAAAGAAGGTATACAGGAACTCTGTAGACTTGTTTTTCAAGTATTAGGTAAGTTTAAAAGTATTTAAAGTGAAGGTTAAAATATAGGTTTTAAATTTCTTTAATATTAATTCTGCAGTGAAGCCCTACCTAATTTTGACCCAACCTAGAACCATAAAATAAATGTAACTTTCACTATATAAAAACTGAGAATTTTCACAGGCCAAAAACCAACACAAATGAAATCAAGTGGCAGCGTGGGAAGAAATATTTCCAGTCATATCGTAGAGAACAGGACTATAAAAAGATGCTGGAAATTAATGTGAGAGAAAGGCCAAAAACACCACTGAAACATTGGTAAGACAGGTAAACACTTCATAGGAAAAGAAATACAAATGACTCTGAAACACATGGAAAGATGCTTGACCTCACCCTCAATAAGAAATGCACACAGCCCTGGCTGGTGTGGCTCAGTGGGGATTGAGCCTGGCCTGTGAACGAAAAGCTTGATGGTTCGATTCCCACTCAGGGCCCATGCCTGGGTTGTGGACCAAGTCCCCAGTTGGGGGAGCTCGGAGGCGACCACACATTGATGTTTTCCTCTCTTTCTCCCTCCCTTCCCCTCTTTCTAAAAATAAATAAATAAAACCTTAAAAAAAGAGCGAGAAGTGCACACAGACCACCCTAAGCTACATTGTTTTCCTTTTTTAGATTGGCAAAAGCCCAGAAATTTGATACTGCATTAAGTTATTGGAGTTAGAGAGCAACAAATATTTCTGCTGAGAGTGTAACTATCTTTATGAAGGTTTATTTGGCAACGTCTATCTAATAAAATGGATATTTCCTACTTGAAAATCCTGTCTCTGGGAATTTATCTTATATAGACACTTGCACACATGAAATGATGTATGCTCGAGGTTAGTTACTGTGGCCATACATGGAAGCAACCTAAATCTGTGAAAAATACCTGATGCTTAATGTATTCCTTCCTCTAGAGAGAAAGAACTGTGGGATTGGATTAATTGGAGAGTGTTTTAAGATTGTGGGGAACTTTGGAGCCTGAGCCACTGTGTAAAAAGTCCAGTTACTCTGAGGGCGCCATGCTGTGAGGAAGCTCTACCACGTGGAGAGGCCACACGTGGGCGTTCTGGTTGATTGCCGTAGCTGAGGTTCCACCCAACAGGTAGCATCAAGCACTTGAACCTGTGAGTAAAGACTCCTCCAGGTGATTCCAGTCCACAGCTGACCAATTGTCCCCACTGAGGCCCCAGCCACTGGGGAATAGAGGCCAGGCAGATCCTCTGTGCCCTGTCTGAATTCCTGACCAACAGAATCCAAGCACATAATAAAACAGTTTACACCACTAGATTCTGGAGTGTTCTGTTATGCACTGAAAGCAACTAGACAGATTTTCAAATATGGATGGTTGGAATTTGCATGTGCACAGAGGAAAAGGGAGTGACTTAAATGGGCCGAGAGATGGCATGATGGTTTAAGGCTAGAGATTTAAATTTGTGAATTATAAAACTGATAGTGAAGCCAGAAGTGAGAGGAGGAGATAGGTGGCCTAAACTTTAGGCGATATCTGCATTCAGGTAGTAAGAAGAGCCAGGGAAGCAGCCGCAGAGACAGCCCTCAGGAGATATTAGACGCAGGAGGTCCAGGAGTGTAAGTGTTGGCAAAATTGGTTTTAAAAGGGCCAAGGAACAAGAGGAAGAGCTCATGAGAGATAGCAGACTTGAGCTAGAATGCCTGGCTTCAGATCCTGTTACTTACCAGCTGTGCCTCAATGGCCTCATTTATAAAATGGGGCTGTTAATGGTACAGTACTTACCCATCTTACAGGGTTATTGTGAGGATTAAATGAGTTCATACACAGAAAGTGCTAAGAGAAATGTCCCGCATATTTGAAGGGCTGTAGATATTTGTACGTGTTAACAGTGGGTACTGGGATCTGATTTGAAGGTGATGCTAGTAGTTTCAATAGCTTAAGGTCAGATTGTAGGCCTTTAGGGAGTGATTTGACAAATTATAGGAAACGAGAAGTTTTGAGGTAGGCGTTTTTCCCTGTGAGGATCAAGTGAGTCTCCCCTTGGTGTGTATCCAGGCGGCGACATGCTGGGTGCTGGGGAATGAAGGCCTTAGGTGTCGAAGAGAAGAGGATGGGAACGACACGCCTGGGAAGGCAGGCCAGGTTGTATACACGTGTCCTCATGTGATCCGCCTGTCAACTTGGAGTTCATAGGCATCCTAATGAGGTGAAAACTGAGGAGCCTCAGGTTAAGTCACTTGCCGGATGTCACAGCGCGGAACTCGGGTGTGTGTGACCGCAGCATTCCTGTTCTAACAGACGTCATGCCCCTCAGGGTGGAGGTGCCTGTGTTAGAATTTCACGTGAAGAACCGACTAATATGTGAGAATCGTAAGACATAGGAATTTTGCTTTTCTTCCTGAATTCTAGCAAAGAGAAAGCCAAACAGTTTTAATTTTTGAGGCATTTCTTCATAGCCTTACTTAAAGATATTTCACAAAGTTTTTGATCCGAGGAATTCCTGAATGATTGCAAAAAATTTAGCTAAATTGCATTGGATTGTAGGGTAGATTAATAACTAACAAACTTTTCCCACACTATTTTTTCTTGTATTTAATTTTTTAAAAAATATATTTTATTGATTATGCTATTACAGTTGTCCCATTTTTTCTTCCTTTATTCCCCTCGCCCTGCACCTCCCTTGCACCAGCAGCCCCTGCCCCTTCGTTCATGTCCACGGGCTGTGCATATAAGTTCTTTGGCCTCTCCATTTCCTATGCCATTCTTAACCTCCTCCTGTCTATTTTTTTTTTTTTGTACCTACTAGTTATGCTTCCCCATGCTTACTCTTTTGAGGGAGATGTTCAAAAACCAAAATTTTATATATTTTGTCTAAGTACATTTAATTAGGTTGTGGTCATTTGTACTTTATAAATGAAAGTCTGTTTTGAGGATTTTACTGCTTGGGAACTTTTCGGATCTGTATTAAATATGTTTTTAGGACTTGTATGTTTTGTTAAATGCAGTTATAAATTCTTAATAGTTCCCTTCATTTAAAGTAATGTTATCTGTAACTATAGTGGTATATGCAGTTGAGAGATACACATTTATTTTAACTCCTTTTTGTGTGTGTATATTTATCGAACACCGGCTCTATGAATGATCCTGTGCCAAATGTTAAAGGGGAAACAAAACCTGTTGGCCAGGTCTTGGCCTTCCAGGAGCCCGTGGTCTGAGCTAGTAGGGACCAGAGGTCTCTGCCAGAGAGACTTGAAACCAAAGAGGGCTATGGAAGAGGTAGTTTTTGAGCTGAATGCAGAGGGAAAAAAATTTTAACAGAAAAGTCCATGTCGATTTAGTGAAGATTATAGTCTAAGTGTTTTGGAATAAAAAGAATACACTAATATCCATAGTTGTCTACACCATAAAGTTGAAATTAAATGGAGCTTTCAAAGCAATTAGGTTTATTTTAAGATCAGCATGGAAGGCATTAGGGTTGGCTTCTTTCTCTGATGTTTTGAAGCCCATTCTGGCCAGTTAGCCTTGCAGATAGCCTTTAATTGAACACACATTGCTACTTGGTCTAGCAATCTGGTCTCTTGTTTTATATGTGAGTCTTTTTTTCTTATTAATCCCCTTGGTTACTCTTGCTCTAAATCTTAACTCTTGTACTTCCCGAGTATCTTTAGACTGTCTTATCTTCTCTTGTTCTGACTCTTCATCGTCTATTGCCTAAAGTACAGTAACTTCTCAACTGGCTGATTTGCCTCCTAGCTTCTCCTGCTTCAATTCTTTGTGCTAATGTGATTTTGCTAAAATTGAATAGGTCTCTTCCTTCTGAAAACACTTGGCGGATTTTCTCTTGTCTTTCTTCACCATTGCTGTGAAGTTTTATTATGTTCCAGCCCCTTGCCTGCATTTTTTTCCTATTTTTCCATAACCATTTCCTCACTGCGGGAGTTTAGTATATTAGTTTAATCCATAGTGTCTTGAAAAACCACTGTCTCATCCCCATACTGGAGCTGGAGACCAAAGCAGAAGTCCTACCTGAGGCTGTTCTGCAATATTTGGCCTTTATTGTCTGCTCTGTCCCTCTCTCTCGCTCCCTCTATCTTTCTTTACTTTTTTGGGGGTTTGGGTTGCTAACCTCGAGAGAATCCCCCTTCCCCTAATTTGTCAATAGCTATTGCCTATCTAGAGATCTGTGGACAGGTTCAGGTGAGGAAATTGGCCCTTGCTGAGTCCTGGTCAAAATGCTGATTCAGTGAAGTACTTTGCCAGGAGCACATGACTCTTGCTGTGAGGCACGATGTGTTTTATGCATGTGTATTAGTTTTTATTTGTTCTTGGTAGGAATCAGAGCCCAGTCCAACAAAAGCCATTGCCAAACATCCCAAAGAATGCATTCTCCCTGAAATAGCTTCAAATGCAATGATACCTGTGGAATAGTTTATGCATTTGTAGTGAGATGTTCATGAGCAGGGATAAAGGCACTGAGTGCTGGACTTCAACCGAGAGGCTGTGAACTCAGTGAGGAACTTGCCAAACTCCAGATAATTAAGGCAGAGCTGCTGTAGCTCATACTTCTCTAACTGACCACCCATTCAAAATACAAGTGCCTCCGGGGGTGCCCAGGTAGCCATGGAGGTGCGCCACTCTGAATGCCCATCAGAAACAATTTGCCTTTCAGCTGCAAGTAGTTAGCGGACAGTCTCCAGCTGTCAGTGCCTTCAAGATTTACCTCATAGGAAGCCATGCTTCTTCCTGCTGTTTTTTCTTTCATGTTAATATCCACCTCTTTCTTTTTATTTCCCTTTCACCACAATCCATGGAGCTTTTTGAAGGCAGGGTCCTTTACAAGTAAAGCAGCATAGAAAAGGGCGGTACAAGTCTTTTAGCTTCATATTTGGTGTGTTAGGAATTCTGTTCACTGATGTAATCCTGAGGTCCATTTGGTGTTTCTTAAACTCTTTTAGTGTGTCAGCAAAGGCTCATCCTGGTATAATGGGAAGAAGAACTAGGCTGGACTAGTCATCCCCGCTAACTAGTTTATGAGTCTGGGTAAGTCACTTCAAGGTTTTTAGGGATCTGGTCTACCGGGAGAGGCAGTTGGGCTAGGAGCTGAGCTGTCACACCGAGGTCTCCAGTAAGGGCACGCCGGCCGTGTTGTCTCATGGCTCTTGCCGTCGACTTCCTGCAGCTCAGAGGTAAGGTCCTGGCAAGGACCTCAGACTTTTTTCCTTGATAGAGGTACTGCTTTCCTATGAAACATTCAAGCCACTCAAATTGTTTCTATGGTAACAGGCCTCTTGTTTTTCTTGTGATGCAGATTTTTGAAAAGGTTCCTCACGTATGCCCTTTAGGGTCATGGCCTTCTAACCGATAGCCCCTTTGATTAGACAAAGCCTTTATTTAGAGATTTTCTCCTCAGGAATATTGTAGACATGTCTACTAGAAGAATAAGCAGTTGCTAGTCATACTAGCATGTGAGGTTTTAGTGTATTAATAAGGCCTCATGTCAATTAGAAGAGGAATTGTTGGATTAGATTTTAGAACAGTAATGTTGAGAAAACTAATATTCCCTGTTAGGATCAGGCCATTTTATTTCATTTTTACTTTTTATTATGTAAAATTTTCAGACGCAAAAATAGACAAAATTGTATAATGGACAGCTATATACTTACTATTTAGATTCAAAATTAACATTTTGCCATATTGGCATGTTCTTTCACTGAGAGCAAATCAGAAACATGTATTTAGAGGTGAAATGTCACCTAGAAAAGGTTTTTCTTCTTAACCACTTACACTATGCTTAGTAAAATTAACTATTAATTCCTTCAAATCATTTAATACCTAATCTACATTCCTTCGCCAGTTGTCCTAAATGTCTCTTACTCATGATTTGTTCCAACCAGGACCCATTCGAGATACGTACATTTGCACATTATTGTTAGATTTTAATCTAGAAGAGTTTCTGCTACCTTCCCTCTCACCCCGCAATGGGACACTAATTACCCAGAGCTGTCAGTTGCCCTTTAAGATGGTTCACCTTTGGGATTTGTCTGATTGTTTTCTTCTCGTTTCCATTTAGCTTGTTTCTCTATCCCTCATATTCCTAGAATTGGAAATTAGGTCTAAAGACTTAATTAAATTCAGGGGAAACATTTTTAGCAGGAATGCTGTTTTCTATATGCAGTATCACAACCAGAAGACACAAAATGTTTGGATGTTGAAGATTTAAAGACTCTAGTCATTTTGAGAAGCGATTCTTGCCTGGTTTCCTAGGATAAACGTCTATAGAGAAGTTCCTTCTTTAAAAAAGACCTTTTTATTCGTTTGAAGATTTAATGGAATTCTTTTTTTTTTCCCTTGAAACTGTTCCAGTTTGTGTGTTCTAAAAGTAAAGGTCAAAGAAACATTACATTAGCTAAGTTTTCCTCATATAAACCAAATAAATAGTTGATAAGACAGTATTTTATGACTGTACAGCAACTCTGTGCTCTAGCAGTCTCTGGGCATCAGGCTGCTCTCTCTGTCTGCTCTCCTGACTTAACCCCTACATTTCCAACTAATTTTACTTTTGGCTTAACAGACAAGATTTCCTCCCTTCATTTCCTTTGCTGTCATTGCCTTTAGGCTTTCTCACCTCCTGGCTGACTGTGGCTGGCAGTAACTCCAGCTTTCCTCCTTCTGGGCTCTTCACTTCAGTCCATTCTTTGGTAGGCGGGTGTGCTCAGGACTCTGGTCTGGAAGTCAGAGGGCAGGGGTCAGAATTCAGCTCTTGCACTAACTAGTTGGCTTTTCCTTTGCAGAACTTAATGTTCCCAAGCAGAGCATCAGTTTCCTCATCTGCAAAATGGGGAAAACTGTTTTGACTAGTGCAGAGTGTGCCAGGGCTTGAGAGAGGTCATGAACAAAATGTAACATTTAGTTTGAAAAATGCTCTAAAATAGAAGGGAATCTGGTTTCTGCCTGATGTTTCCCACTTCTGTATTTTATCTCACATGGTACCTGTCTTCCTTATCTCCCCTAGAAAAGCCTTTCTTTCTCTCCTCCTATTCATCTTTATGGGCTGGGCCATATTGTTTCTCGTAGCCCATAGTTTTTCCTTTATTTACATAATTGCTTTTGTAGTTTAGGTTCTAGTCATTGTCCAAATATTTTTATACATAAGCCTCTTATTTCCTAAGATCTTAAGTTTCTTGAGGTCACAATTTGATATATTTGTGTCCATCTCAGAAACTAGTACAGGACCTCCTATGTTATCCTTGGACCATGTTATCCTTGAAACTGATTTCTAGTGAGTTGGGTATAGGATCCAATTAGTTTCTTAAATGGCTTTTCTAGGATATGGATACAACTTTTTTTTTTTTTTTTAATTTAAGAGTCCTGTATTTCCTTACAAGAAGAGCATATTTTTAAAAAGTATCATTGACTGATTTGAGAGAGAGAGAAAGAGAAACATACATTGATTACATTCATTGGTTGAATCTTATATGTGTTCTGAGTGGGGATTGAACCTGCAACCTTGCGTATAGGGACAGTGCCATAACCAACTGTGCTCCCTGGCCAGGGCATAAGAGGGGTGTTTTAAACAAATGTTACAGGTGTCAATCAACTCTTTTTCAGGTTGAGCACATATCAAATCTAGCATTTTGGTAGTTTTATTTAGAAGTGAACTTTTAAGTATTAATACAAATGTCAAGATACTACACAAAACACCTACATGAACTTTTTTCATCTTGTTTTTGAATTGTTTACAAACATTTCCTACATAATCCTACATACAACAGAAATGGTACATCTTTTTCTTTCAATTTGTATGCAGCGGAAAGTCAGGAATATTGTATTTTTTTTTTTACAAAGTTTAACTAATGGTCACTAGACAGGCTGACCGTTTACGTGTATAGGTGAGAAACTATTGAATAAAAATCATCAGAATTTATTTAGCAGTAGTCACTTTCATAACGAAGTTGTATGCTGATTAATAGCACTTGCTGTTGACCTTGCCTGTGCCCACTGGGAGCCAGGGGTTCACCATGCACCCAGCATTCAGTGAGACGCGCCCCAAACTCAGGAAGCAGACTTGGGTGGAGCTAGAGCCAGGCTTGGACTGGGGCTGCAGCTTCTGGCACTACTCCTGCCCACGAAGATTTATTCAAATCAAACAACTAACAACTGCTGCAACACCTCCCACAGCACCTTGACTGAACCAAGTCCAGTGAATGCCACCACCAAGGCAAGTGGCGGTGCTCTGGAGGCAACAGCCAGTCTCTTCATGATCTTGTTCTCTCTTCTGCGTGTCTACTGTAAAGAGATTTGGGTCAGGAAATGTCTAAACTTTTTTTTTTTTAAGATTTTATTTATTTGTTTTTAGAGAGAGGGGAAGGGAGAGAGAAAGGGGAGAGAAACACCTATGTGTGGTTGCCTCTCACACACCCCTTCTTGGGGACCTGGTCTGCAGCCCAGGTGTGTGCCCTGACTAGGTGTTGAACCAGCGACCCTTTGGTTCGCAGGCCAGCACTCAGTTCACTGAGCCACACCAGCCAGGGCTAAACTTCTTCATCTTCTAAATCCAGTCAAAATGGCCTCTAGATATCCAGTGTGACCAAGGAAAAAACAGGTCTTCATTGAATCTGCTAATTCCACACCTAATTTTATTGACACAGAAAATGTCAAGGATCCCAAATTTGATTGCTTTGAAGACCGTGTGCAGGGTTTGACTAGATGGTAAATGCCAATATCAAATCTGCTGGAGTTTCATGTACAAATGAAGAGAGAGACATCCAAAACTAGTTCAGAGATGATTTTCTTAAATGTGGCTTAAGAAGTATGGACACATATAATCAATACATTTTATCTAGAGATGAAGGATGGGATTTGGAACAGAGTCAGTTTTCATTTGGTTCATTAAAGTTAGGAGGTCATAAAACAGGTAATGCAAAAAGCTTTCCAGGGTTCTATTTAAATGCCCATTAGAAGGAACTTCCAGGTATTTCTGTAAATCCTCAGTGTATTGTTTCACAGCACTAATTTAATGCCCATGTAACTCTAGATAAAGTTTTACATTATTAAGCCATCACTGTTCTCTTGGGAACTGAACTCTTTCCTCTGAGGCTCTGAATTTGACATTGAATTTGACTTTTTGTGTAGTAACTGGTATGTGCCAGGGCAATGAGGGATTGAAATCTATCCCAAATCCAAGCCCAATGGATAAATTTTGCTTATATACTTACCACTTATTCCTATTCAACCAGAGTTCCAGATTCATTTAACTAAACCAATTCCAAAGAGTAGACGTACACTGACCTCAACGAATTTCAAAATGCTTTTTATTTCTGCATATGTTAAGTACTTTTTACAGTTTAAAAAGTGATCTGTTTTGAAGGTAAAATCGACAAATCTTAAAATTGAAAAGTCAAATATGTGAAGGGGTCAAAACTGTAAATTATATTTGGGAAGGGAAGACTGGAAGCTTACCTACATTAAATTTAGGACAACTTTTATACTCTTTCTATATATACTTAAAAAAAAACCTGTGAAGCAAGGGAAACAAAATAAGAAATAAACAAATGGGACTACCTCAAACTAAAAAGCTTTTGCACAGCAAAGGAAACCATCACCAAAATGAAAAGACAGCCCACTGAATGGGAGACCATATTCACCAGTGATACATCTGATAAGGGGTTAATATCCAAAATTTATAAAGAACTTACTTAACACCAAAAAACTCCCCAAACAATCCAATTTAAAAATGGCAAAGGACCTGAAATTCTCCAAGGAAGACATAAGATGGCACATAGACATGAAAAGATGTTTACATCACTAATCATTAGAGAAATGCAAAATAAAACTACAGTAAGATATCACCTCTCACCTGTCAGAAAGGCTATCATCAATAAATCAACAAACAACAAGCAGTGGCAAGGATATGGATAAAGGGGACCCCTCGAGGACTGCCGCTGGGAATGCAGATTGGTGCTGCCACTGTGGAAGGCAGTATAGAGGTACCTCAAAGAATTCCGGCAAGTCCACCTCTGGAAATACGTATATCAGAAGCCTAATGGCAGCAAGTTTATTATTATTATTATTCAACCATTTCTTTTTATTTACAGTTAGTGTTCAATACAAATCAGTTCCATAACATGAGAAGCTACTATGAATCAAAGCATAAATACACAGACACTATACAATCCAATATAGATGTATAGCACTCAGGTATGAAACAAAGTGATTGTTTTTTGGCACACCCAACAGATTGAGACCCGTTGGGTATGGTGTTCCTGGTTATGTTTCTGAAGATGGGGGAAAAAAATGACTCTGCTTATCAAGACTACTGTGGCCATATTAGATACTGGAACCTCTAAGCATAGTGTGTGACCATGCGAACAAAGCCTCTAGGGAGTATCTATTTTAAAAAAGGTTCTGTGCATTGAGGCAGTTGTGTTGTGAAAAGATTTACTTTCCCGAATCAAGCCCAGATTAGGCTTAGGATCAGGTTCTAACTACCTAAAAATACTGACCAGTGACAGAAAGTGTTCCACATGTGACTCTTCTGATTCACAGTTTTGTTGTTATTTTGTTTTTGAGCTTTAAGCCTCTGACTTCCTCTCTTTTTTTCCTATAATTTTTATTGAATTTATTGGGGTGGCATTGGTTAATAAGATTGTATGTTTCAGGTGTATACGCGTACACTTACAGCATTGCTCAGTTTGTAGTACTGCTCCCCACCTCAGTTGTTCACCATTACTCACATAGGAAACTGTTGCAAAGTAGGGGCTACAACTTTCTTCTTTCTAATGTTCTTTTTTTTCCCTTTATTTTTATCATGGACGCTTTCACAGATGTCCCCATTGCCCTCCTTCCTTTACTTTTCACGGATTCCTTTCCGCTGCCTGCTCTAGGGAGAGTTGGCTCCAGCTTCTTCCCCTGGTCTCCCCTCTGGTCACCCCCACACCCAACCTCGGTCTCCATGCCAAGCCTCCTTTCCTTCCGTTGGTGAGCAGACGTCGCAGTACCCTGCAGGAATTGTCACCCCCTGATTTGGTGACCGTAGTGACGATTTACGGTGAGGAGTTATATTGCCCACTGTTTGGCCTTGCTAAAGAGCCAACTAGGGCCAGTTGGGTTCCATTTTCAATGCTCATCCTCTCACCCCTCAAGAACCTATGCTCCCAACCTGACGGGTCATCTGAATTGCTAAGATTTTTAAAAGCGATAGTCCTGGGTTCACCTCCACAGCCAGCGAATCAGATATTCTCAGGGTGGCTTCGGAAGCTGTGGTTTCCAAAGCTCCCTGTGGTTGGCCATGTTTGGGAACCGCCGTTCTAAAAGATGATCCCTTCTCCCGTAATCATGTGTCACTAATGATGGTGGCTTGCATACCCTGTTAGTATGTGTTCATCAGATAGAATTACAGATGGGTCCATAATATTAATCTGTATGAAATCTCATGGCATAAGTGAATGTGGAATGATAAGGGATGAGCCCATTAAAAGCTTTTGAAGCAAATGCATAATTTATCAGATTGGTGTGTTCTTTCTTTAGAACGGCTGTGAACCAGACCTTGTTACCACCATCTGTTTTGTAAATTCTATTTTCAGTTTAACAGCTGGATTGTGAAAGATATGCAAAATTATCCAATTAAAAAACTAAATTTGGCAAGTATGCGTGTTTTTTTGTAATGATTCCTTGAATATACACTTTGTTTCCCTCCTGAGATAGCATTCTAAGACTCTAATTCTGGTCTACCACAAATTTTCAGAGTAGTAAACTGAGACTCGAATGAGAGTTCTTTGGCAGCCTTCAGTTTTATCAATGAATAAATCTAAATAGTTTAAGACAGGTGCTTTTCTCTACCCAAGTATGGAAAGCCACTAGCCATTACTATGCACATCTCAAAGGCTGACCAATGAGAGTGGATGGGTAACTGTTAACATTTGGTATCGATTTCCAGCACCCCAAGTTGTGCAAGCCAGGAACCTGGGAGCTCTGTTAAACTCTTTCTCAAACCATCCAGTTACCTTGAGGACCCCCGAGCCCAGGTCACAGTCTGCATAAAGCTTGAATGAGGACTTGGGCCTCTGAACTCTCGTAATTCATTCCCCTATACTTCACCATTCCACTTCTTGTGCTACTGTGCCTGTGGTTCCCTAAGAGCCAGTTAAGTAATCGTGTCTGGGTGGAGAGATTATATGTGCTTCCATGTTTTCATCTCTGTATTTCACTATCTTATAAATAAACTACAATGAACATTACTGCTATAATCAGGGAAAATTCTTATTTAATAAATATAACTTCATAGGCAAAACCTTGTCCCTCACCAACTGGTGCCATGTTGAGACAAGGCCAGCTGAGGGGATGGTCGTGGAGCACCAGCACTGTATTTGCGGAATGAAACTTGCATCACTCCTCTGCTGAGGGCAGCCAGTACGTTCATGTCAATAGTCTGAGCTATATATTTTTTCTAGCTTTATTGAGATATAATTGACATTCAGCATTAAGTTTAGGGTGTACGATGTGTTGACTTGATACACTTACACATTGCAAAATGGCCATGATAGCATTAGCTAACACCTTTATCACATTATGTAATTACCATTTCTTTTTCGTGGTGAAATGTAATACAGTATTGCTAACGATAGTTAAAAAGCTGTGCATTAAATCCCCAGAATTTATTCACTTTCTAACTGGAAGTTTGTCCATCTTCCCACCTCCTCCATCCTCTCAGCCCCTTGTAACCACTACTCTGCTCTGTTTCTATGACTTTGGCTTTTTTAGATTCTATATATAAGGGAGATCATGCATTCTTTCTGTCTGGCTTACCTGTTTCACTTAGCATAATACCCTCAAGGTTCATCCATGTTGTCTTACCTACATTTTAATTATTTAAGAGCAACATTGGATTTATTTGCCAAGGAGGACAGGAATGGAAATTTCCAAAATAACCACATTTTTACCTCCTTTGCAATGCGTTGGATTTTCCTGCTGACAAACTTGCAGTTTATGAAGTAAGTTCATGGAGCATGTCAAAGCTGTGCCGCAGCTCTGCCTACTTCAGCAGATGGTAGACACAGTTGTCTGAACCGATCTTAGTTCCTGCCATTATGTTAGTCTGTGGGATGTTTGGGTTCAGGCTTATTTTGGCCCAGTTTTACAAATGTTAGCTTTGTTTTAAGTGCAGAAAGCTGCGAGTATTGGAAGTGATAACAAGAAGCAAACCCTTATGATGGAAGTGAAAGCAGAGATAGTGATTTTCTTCCCTCTTTTAATTTGTTGTAACATTGCTATTGCTCTTACTCCTGGGACAAATTTTTCCAAATACGAGGTTGAAAGCAAAAAGTGTTAATGCCACCCTCAGGGCAGAAGCCTTTGCTTTATTCGCAGGCTGTGATTTAGGGAGGTTTCTGAAGGAGACTGTGGGGCTGCGTGAAGTAGGCAGGTCCCTCCTGTGCCGTCTTCCCCCGGCCCTTGTCCTTCTGGGCAGAGGTAAGCCCAGTGTCCTGCCTTTTTCTCCGGAACACCAGCATGCGTATACACCTCAATTAAAATTTTTTAATTAATGAAATGTCTCAGATATGCAAGCAAAAGTATAAAGAACTAGTTTAGTCAATATTCATACAGTTTTAACAAATCTTATTTTGCAAAATAGCTTTTAAAAAAATACAGATCCTGTTACCCCCCATCCACAGAGTTAACCACGATCCTGAATTTGATTGCTAGCTCTCATGTTTATCTTAATACTTTCATTTTATGTGTATGCCCACAAACAACACACAGTATCATTTCTACTTCATTTAAATGGATTATACTGTATATATCTGTTACTCCTTCTGATGCTTGCTCTTTCCATTGGACATTGTTTCAGAAAATTATAAATGGAGCTCAGACTCACTCACTTTCACTGCTGGTTCATATTTTATTGTATGACTCTACCCAAACTGTGTCATCATTTTTCCGATGCACATTAAAGTCCTAATATTTGCTATTATCCATAATGCTGCACCAAGAATTCTTATGTTCTCTTGGCCACATGAGTTTCTTTGGAGTCCCTTATTTAAATCTATTTTAAGGAAGTAATCACAGGGTAAAGACTGACATATTAATTGGATAAAATGGAAGATCTATGTTTAACTCTAGCTCTGTGCATGGGATACAGGACACTGTGGAAACTCCAAAGCCTTAAACTGCAATGCTTTCTTCCAAGGTTGGAAGATACTAGCATACATAACAGTGGTACCAAGAGTTGGAATGAAATGAGCTCTGTGTGCTGGTTGATATATCTCTGGTGTTGAGAGGGTTTGGGCCAGCGATTCAGGCCTTTCTCCAATAAATCGGGGTGGGCTTATCTTTATCAGCACCTTGAGTTGATTTAATATCCAGCCAAGAGCAAAGAATCTTGATGGCTTTTTAGGTCTTGCTTTCTGTGTCTTGTTCTCTCAATTCTAAAACCAGCAGGGAGACCCCGTTCACTTTTTCCTGCCCCTTAGGATGGATGCCTGTTCAATGTTCCAACTCTTCTTCCATTGTTTTTGGCACTGCCCTTCCAGGAAAAAGCATCAAGTGTGAAGTTCTGGGTCCCTTGCAGATCTCTAATTTTTTGTGCTGATCACCAAACATCCCAGATAGTGCTAATTCCTATTAGCACTCATTTAAAAGAAACTGTTAAACACAATTTTCCTTTTGTGGGGAATATCCCAGGAGTTTCCTTTTCTCTTCCCCCAACCCCAGCAGAAACTTGTTTCTTAATATCCATTTTGTTTGAGCAGGAGTATTTTGAAGGTGTGAAGATTCTATGGAGCAGCATAAACCATGAAAAATGTCAAAACAGGGTCAAAGTGTGGTTCCTAAACCAGGAACATTAAAATCGTCTGGGAACTTGTTAGAAATGCAAATTGTCAGGCCCACCCAGACATACCAAATGGTCCGATGCTCTGTGGGCGGGGCCCAGTGATTCGAGTTTTACAATTCCACTGGGGGAATCTGAGAACCTGTGCTTCAAAGGGTGCGTAAATAGGTCCTGAGTGGTCTGCCACTAGGCCTGCCTTACTGTACTGTTAGGAAGGGACTAAGTACTTGAGAGATGGCTGCCCAGCAGGGTCTTTTGTTGTCATAAATGACATGAGAAAGGTATACTTTTATGCTTTATGTGTGTGTGTACGCACGCACGTGTGTGTTTGTGGCATTGTTATAGACAAACCTTAACTTTTGGAGGCTACTTTGGTTTTCTTTATTGGTTATGACCCGCAGTAGGAAATAGAATGCCATAAATCCTTGTCTCCAAGGTTACCTTCTTGCTGCTGATAACAGGCAGGAAATTAAAACAATCTGTGATAGTGTTTTGTTCTTATTAGTCACAGATGGTAGCTTTCAGATATGTTGAAGCAAAACATAAATATAGCAGGGAAACTTTATTGTTGTTGAAGAAAAATGATTTGGCTAGGTCAAGTTTGTAGACTGGGTTCATTTTAATGAAATGGGACGTAGGCAACATTAATGTTCCGTTACCACACAGAGCATTAAGACACGTGGGGTCACTAGTTTTGTTCCTTTGGGTCTAATTTTGAGTATGTGAAAACATTTACATTATTTCAAAGTCAAAACTATTACAAATTATATTCAAAGATGTCTCACTTTCTTCCCGTTCTGTTTGTTAGTCCTTCATGAGTACGGGGCACTTTTTAATGTATTCTTTTAGTGTTTATTTTTTAAGATAACCACATGTATGTGTTTATGTTTGTATTGTCCCCTTTGCACTTCCTTTACACAAAGGGTTGTATAATATACTCAGTTTTTAAAAAATTATTTTTAAAAGTTAACTCTATTAAGTATAACTTAAATTCAATAAAATTCACCAACTTTATGTGTGCGATTTGAGTTCTGGCAGATGTATACAGTTGTATAGCCACCAATGCAATGAAGGTATAGAGGTTTTCTGTCACCCAAAAAAGTCTTTTTACTCTTTTGTAGCCAATCCTCTGTCTCACCTTTCTGGTTCCCGGTAAACCATCCCCCTGCCTGCCAGCACTATATTTGCCTTTCCTAGAATCTCATATTTTGATTTTCTCTAGGTGTGTATGTGGCTTCTTTCACTTAGTTGGAAACTCCGTCATGTTAGTGCATGTATCGGTAGTTATTCTGAGTAGTGCTCCATTGTTTATACATTAAAGTTAATAAATATTGCCTATTTTTTAGTTGTGATTTTGAATTCATTTCTTTATCTTGGGGGAGGGTGCAGAGAAGGAACTATTCAGTGCGAAACGGCCCCGTGGCGATGCAGCACGGCTGCAGGCCAGCCCTGGAGCCCCCTCTCCCGGTCGCCGGCTGGGCTCTGCTCCCCCGCGGTCTGCT
This sequence comes from Pteronotus mesoamericanus, assembly GCF_021234165.1. Taxonomy (NCBI): domain Eukaryota; kingdom Metazoa; phylum Chordata; class Mammalia; order Chiroptera; family Mormoopidae; genus Pteronotus; species Pteronotus mesoamericanus. Next base: position 32,290,356 of record NW_026555078.1, read on the forward strand.
CTGGTCTGCTCTGGTCTGCTCCGGTCCTCGAGGAAATCGTTTTAGACTTCGCTTTAGAATAATTGCAAAGAGAGTACAGAGAGTTCCCGTACACCCTTTCCCAGCTTCCTTTAATGTTATCAGCACTTAAGAGATTAATATTGGCACAAATACTATAGCCTAAACTACAGAGTTTATTAGGATATTAGTTTTTTCATTGCATTTAGTTGTCATGTTTCTTTAGTCTCCTCTAACCTATGACAGCTTCTCAGTCCTTTCGCGTGCTTTTTAAAGTGCCCTTATTTAGGTATTTTGTAGAATGTCTCTCCATCTGCCTGGTCATTAGACTGCAGATACAGATTTCTGGGGAGAATACCACAGAGGTCATGTGTCCTCATTGTATCACCTCATTATATAGGGGGGAGCTACACAGTATCAAATATGTCTTATTACTGGTGAAATGAACATTGATTACATGGTTAAGATACTGTCTGCCCAGTTTCTCCACTGTAAAGTTACTATTTTTCCTTTACTGTAGCCTGTTTTTTAAAAGCAAGTTATTGCTTTTTTAATTCTGATGTACATAGGGTACATGGGACACATGATTTAGCAAAACCCTCGATCTTAATTGTAATCATAATAATAACTACTGCTTACCTGCATAGTGCTGAACACATGGATTATCTCATTTAATTCTTAGGGCACCGCTGTGGAGCAGCACTTTTTCATGCCCATTTTACAGCTGAGAAGCGTGAAGTCCAGAGTGCCTTGCCCAAGCTACTTAGTGATGGAGCCGGATGCTAGCTTAGCCTAACTCCAGGGCTAGCGTTTGAAATGGGCCATACGGTTGTCAGAGCTTAGAATGGGGATGCTATCATTCATTGCTAGGGAAAAATTCAAATGAGTACTTCCTATGTTTGACACTTCTCTTTTGTTTTTTCTTTAAGAAATAGTTTTGTTTGTTTTTACTTTTAGGAAGATTCCTTGTGTAACTAAGATTTTAATAAGCTATGCATGGCAATAATATTTACATGGAAATCTTGGAGAAATCTGGGACACTCTGGTGAGCACTAAGGATCTATTTTTAGACTGCTTTCAGAAATATGACTGAAGGTTGGGGAAGAGTATTTAGAATAGAAAGTGCTTTTGGAGAAGTGTTTCCTTACAGAAAGGCACAGAGCCTTTTCGCTGGGTTTTTATCAGCGCCCCTTAACAGGGGTGCCGTGTTGGTCTGCGTGTGTCTAAACCCCCATCATGTTCCCTTGGTTGAGCACACTAATGACATTTCTACTACACAAACGTGCCTTTGAATAGCCTAACTCGGGGGATGCTAAGTGTGGTTAAATGATGACTCAATATCTGTGCACTTCTATTCCAGTAGCAATGGGGCCTCGGAAGTCCAGGCTGTGTGGGTGAACGTTTGCACATCTTCCCCGTGACTCACTCCGCAGCCTGCCTTTCTGAGGGGGAATAGCTGTTGGTGGCTGCAAAGCTCTACTCATCTTCTCTCTTCTTGTCTCATCATGCTATGTAGTCCTTGAAATCACACAACTCGCTGTCTTGAATGTATCTAGTCTTCCAAGCTATCCAGATATCAGTGCAGTTTTTAAAAATAAAGTTTTTTTTTTAAAATTTGTTTCTAAATGTCTGTCTTATGTCTGGCTACATGTGCGGGAGTCCACAGATAAAACACTGCTTATCACCCAAAGCCAACCTGGGCAGGCACACACATAAAAACTGTAGCATTTATTTCCTTAGGAAGGAGGGAGGCAGCTATTTCAAATAAGCCTCATGCTTGCACATAAAAACTAGAAATTTTGTAAGAGTAGAAAATTATTTGGGTGATTAAAGCAGAGGTGCAGTTTATAGGTGTATAGGTGTCTGGATCTGGCCTCAGAAGTCAGAAGGCTAAGGATTTTTTTTCTCAGATATGGTTTTCTGCATACCCATTACAGAGAAAGTGTTAGGTATAAGAAAATGTAGGGAAGAAAGTGAAAGCCTCTCATTTTTATCACCAGAAATAGCCACTCTTTTGTTGTGCATAACTTCTCTCCCCTACCCCCTCATGCTGCAAATGTATTTGCAATCCTGCATTTTTATGTAATACTACATCAGAAGGATTTTCCCCCATCATTTAAAAAAAAAAAAGACTTTGCTAATTTAGTGGAAGAAAAACAACTACTTTTAATTTGCATTCCCTTAATATTTTAGTTAGGATTAATATCATTGTCAGCTTATTTACCCATAGAGATTGTTAGTTTTTCTGCTCTGTATCTTTTCATAAAATTGGAAATGTCACTAAAGCAAGCCTCTGATTTCAGATGTCCTAAATGATGCTATATTTGATGAAGACCATGATGAGATGGTGATTGTGAAGGACATAGATATGTTCTCCATGTGTGAACATCATCTAGTTCCGTTTATTGGAAAGGTAAGGCTTTCTCTGTTGTTTCCCAATTTTAAAAGGTGCAATGAAAGTTTTAAAATTAGGATAATTATTTTTAAAATCATTACCTAATTCCAAATATTCCCAAATATTTCCCAAATATTAAGAATTACATATCAACCTTTACTCTTCATCAACCTGACTAATCTAATAGTTTAAAACTGACAAAATAAAAACAAAGTACCTGAAGGCCCTCAGGGCAAGCATTTCATTGCAAATACCACACTAATAGGTTAAGTAATGAGATTAAAGTCTCCTCTTTTTTTCTAAGTAGTTGCTGCAGGGTCTGAAAACCTTTGTCCTTTATTTTGACTAAATAATGTTTGATCCAAGATAGACTTTTGCATAATAGGACATGAGCAGTGATCACAGAATTTCTTGTAGCAGAGGATTAGTGGGTTTAATTTGTTTCTGACCCTTTCTATATTAGAAAAAAGTATGTCTAATACAAACTAGATAATGTTATCTAGCTTGTAGTTAAACATACCTTTGAGAAAATGTGGGTGTAGGACCTAGAGTTGTCTACTCTCTTCCTCTCCCCCATAACATAATTTGATTTGATTTGATTTTGATTTTTTATTAATAATTTTCAAACAGAAGATTTATAGGAAATAGTGCTGTGAATACCTATATACCAATGTCCTAAATTTAATGTTTTTGTTAAAGTATTTTATATTTTTATTTTTTATAGAAGTAAAACATAGACAGAAAAATGTACAAATCAAGTGGGTATTCTGTACCGCCTCACAGATCAAGAAGTAGAAGAACATTATTAGTATCCTGGAAGCTCACCTGGTGGCCCTTCCTAATCCCTAACCCATCCCTTGTAGGCATGTGTAGATTAGTTTTGCTTGTTTTACAACTACAGTCACATGCTGCATAAGGACTATTGGGTTAATTAAGGATCCCATAAGACTAAAATGGACCTGAAAAATTTCTATTGTTTAGTGATACCTTATCTTTAGAAATTCTTATCAATTCAGAAGACAAGGACTTTAATCTGCTTAACAACCCTACCCTTGTTACTATGCTTTTCTTGGTAGCCTCCCCTGTCTCTCCTACGTCTAACATCTTCTTTTGTCTTCAGTTTAAGATAGTATTTAAGGTGGTAGCTCTGGCCATTTTGATGAGTTACTCAGTTTTCCTGGGTGTCTCGGTGTGTAGGAGGTACATGTGTTGTTAAACATTGTGTGTTTTTCTCCAGTTAATCTGTCTTTTACTATAGGGATGTCTTAGCTGTGAACCCAGATGGGGAGAGGGAAAATTATTTTTCCTCCGCCACAGAGAAATAGGCTATAGCATATAGCCTAGGTGTGTAATAGGCTATACTATCTAGGTTTGTGTAAGTGCACTCTGTGATTTTCACATATTGACATTGCTTAAGAATGCATTTCTCAGAACTTATTTCTGTTAAGTGGCACATGACTGTATATATAAATGGAAAGAGTTTACAGCATGTACTCTTCATGCCTGGTTTCTTTTGCTCCACATTGTAAGTCATTGATGTTATTGCCTATTGTTGTAGTTTGTTTATTTTCGTTGCTATATATTATTCCTTTGTACATATATACCACACTTTATTTATCTATTCTGTTCTTGGTGGATTTTGGTGTTGTTTTTCTTTTTCCTCTGGGTTTTTGTTTGTTTGTATGTTTGGATAGAAATAAGCGATACAGATTTTGCAAACTTAGAACACAGCTAGGCAAAACCCCAGAAGTGATCTGAAGAAGAAAGTAAAGTTCAGAGTTCTCACAGTAAAAGTTGTGTCCTTGAGAATAATCAATCCTGCATTCTTAGCCCTCAGATTGGTTGTGAATTGTTGTCAGTCAGAGAGTTTGCAGCAGGCAGTCTGCATGATGAACCAGCTGGTCTGGAGGGTGGGTGCCTGCGACCTGTAAGGGTAGTGAGAAGGTTATTTGCAGGTAGGATGTATGTTTGGCATTGGTGCACAATGATCTGGTATATACCCAGGTATCAATGCAGGACTGGAAACTTCAAAAGTTTAAGTTCCCCGGCTAGTTAAAACAAGAAAAAGAATTGTTTCCTCATGCCTTCATAATGTTAATAATTTAGCAGTTTGGTTAAAATGACTTTATATTTTCCCTAGCTCTACTTTTCCCTAAAGTGCTACCAGTATTCTTTTGGTACACATATGCATACATTTCTGTTAGGAATATACCTACAAGTGTAATCGCAGGATCATAGGATATACTCCTGCTTACTCATTAGATACTGATTTTTAGTTTTCCAAAGTGGTTCTACCAGTTTATACTTTCCATTCTCTCATGTGATTCCCAGTCACTTTACAATCTTTGCCAACACTTGGTACATTAACTCTATTTAAGTTTAGTATTCTGATGTGTGTGTTGTGGTTTCTCTTCTTAAAACCTTTTTTTAAAAAAAGATTTTATTTCTCTTTAGAGAGAGGAGAAGGGAGGGAGAAAGAGGGAGAGAAACATCAATGTGTTGTTGCCTTTCATGTGCCCCCTACTGGTGACCTGGCCTGCAACCCAGGCATGTGCCCTGACTGGGAGTTGAACTGGTGGACCCTTAGGTTTGAAGGCCATTGCTCAATCCACTGAGCCACACCAGGCAGGGCTTTTTTTTTTTTTTTTAAACCCTTTATTATAGAAAATTTCAAACATATATAAAGATAAAAAGACTAGCATAATGAAGTTCAGTGTTCCCATCAATCAGCTTCAACTGTTGTCAGTAAAGAACCAATCTTATTATATATAGGGGACATCTCCCCTGCCCCCTGGCTATTTGGAAGCAAATCTTAGATATATTATGTTTTCCATAATTTTTTCTAGTACATCTCTCTAAAAGATAAGACTGCCCCACCCTCACCCGCAGGTCCCAGCCCCACCCTGCCCACACACACACCTCAGAAGGCCGCTGAAAGCCCACTTTTGAATCTGTGCTTCTGACCAACTGGCTACAGATTGGAGATTCCAACAACCCCCTCCTTAGGTTTGATTAATTTGCTAGAATGGCTCACAGTAATCAAAGAAACATATTAGCTTACTAGGTCACTGGCTTATTGTAAACGGATATAACTCAGGAATAGCCAGATGGAAGAGATGCCGAGGGTAAGGCATTTGGAAAGGAACACAGAACTCTCAGGCTCTCTAAGGGTGTGCTGCTCTCTCGCATCTCCATGTGTTCACCAACTGGAAAGTTCTCCGAACTCTGTTCTCTTGGGTTTTTATGGAGGCTTCACTGTGTAGTCACAGTTGATTAAATCATTGGCCATTGCCTATAGACCCCATCCCCAGCCTCTTTCCCCTACAGGGTGGCGTGTATGAAGGTGAGGTGGGACTGGAAGTTCCGGCCCTCTAATCACGTGGTAGGTTCCATTGGCAACCAGCCCCCACACCCTTTGGTGCTGCCTAAACCATCTCATAACATAACAAAAGACACCCCTTACAAGGGAAATTCCAGGAATGGTGGTTGAAGACCGAATAAATATTTCTTACCAATCACAGTATCTCACCACTCTATCCTATTGTCTTCTGCTACGATGACCTCTGTGTGTGTGTTTTTGCTAACTCTGTTTTAAATATATTATTCAGTGGTGACTTTCTAAAGTGGACATTTAAATGACGTAGGATATTTACGAAGACCATCAATAGCACAAACAATAGACAAATTATAGTTCTGCATGTAAGTGTACAAATTTCAAGTGGAATGGAAGGCGGTGGTTCTATGGGAAAGTTTTAACTCTAATTTTTCTTTGAAATGCCTAACATTCAGGTGCTACTTTACTTTCTCCTACTGTTGACCAGGAAGGCGATGCGCCAGTATTCCCCAACCCCCAAAGCATAATCCTAGAAAAATCACTAGTAATACTAGATCAATTATTTAAGTGTATAGTAAATATTAGGTGAACAAATGCAACAAATACTGGCTCACCATGATGCAAATGAGTCTATAATTTTATATTAGGTTGATTGATTGCCTACAAATGACCATTTACTTTTAGCCCTTTTGGAAAACTAACTTTTTTTCATACTTAATACATGGCTCATAGAGAGGTAACATTTACATATTAGATATTAATCAGTGCCTATTGAGATTATAGAAATAGCTTTCCTTTATAGTGAATTTTATGAGACCTTCAGTGTTCAGATCCAGGTTCCTGTGCCGGCACATTTGTATCTGTGTCCTTCCCCTGTTGTCTGGCAGGGGGTGCTCTCCAGAAGCTTAGAAATGGCGCCATGATGCGTGACAGAGGGCATGGAACCCCTCTTTCTACCCTCAACAGGGGAGTCCCACAACAGGGTGGGATTTTTAAGGCCACAGTGATGTGTGGAATATGACAGGGACTCACATGACAGAATGTGAAGTGTATATTGGTACAACCACTTTGGAAAACTAAAGATCAGTCCTTTAAAGGAGGGTTCCCTGGCTACATTTTAATGTTGCTAGAGTATAATATGCGTTTGCTTGAGATGTTTCCCCTCAATAGAGGAGAAATTGTATTGAGATTTTCACTTCACCAGGAAATACCATGACTATACTTCAAATTTGTTGTTTTATTAACAGTGTCATTGTATATTTTCCTTTTACTACATTTATGTAGTTTTTTTTTTAAATGCTTATATAACTACTTCATTTCTAAGTCCTAAATCTAGATGTCTTAAAGATTCATTTTCACTGAGTTGAATTACATGAGTGTTCTGTATTATGCTTCCTTATTTCCTTGTTTTGTCCCAAGGAAGCACTGTATTTTCACTCAGCTCATGATTTCTCTCTCTTCTCCAAAGGTCCATATCGGCTATCTTCCTAACAAGCAAGTCCTTGGCCTCAGCAAACTTGCAAGGTAAGTATGAGTGCACAGTGAACAGGAAAACGGGTTTATAGGATCTGGCCCTACACAGTGAGAATCTCATCAGGCCTCCTTTCTTGAACTATGTGGATCTAACATGGAAGTCACATTGCAACTTAAAATTTATAGCCATAGAAACAAACATAGAGGACCTGAAATACAAATGTCCTCTCCTCACTCCCCCATTTCCTACCTTCTCCTCTATCTCCTAGCCTTTCATCCATTGGCACATCCTTGAAGTCTTAACTCTCACCTTTGTCTGTAGAGCCTTCCCTGACCAGAGAGGACCTGAGTACCTGTCTTTTAAGGGTGGTTGAGCTAACAGTGAGGGCTGGGAGAGGAAACCTGGGCAGGGGTCTAACTACACTGCACTGTCTTCAGACTTTAAATCAAACCACTGTTTGGGATCTCAAGGCTGCCTGCAGCTGTGCCTGCGAACCTTCAGGCATCTCTCCGGAACCCTGCAGGGCCAGCCAGTTTGCGCCTGGTTTCTTTGCCTCTGCAGACACAAGACTGTGCCTTCCTTGGCTTTCTCAGCTCTATTCCAAGATAACGCTTACTCTCTTCTCATTTCTCTCCTTTCTGCTACCATCTTATTTTCCATTCTTTATCCTGTGTGTTCATTCTTTCTTTCTTTCTTTTTTTTTAATATTTCTTTGCTACCTTTTATTTGGGTTTTAGGAGAGTATGCTAATCTATGTTTAACTGACAGTCAGCTTGAGGGTTAGAGTTCCTACATATCTGATAGGCCCAATCACCAATATTTTAATGCTTTGAAATATTGTTTTTTGTAATTTCTCTGTATAGAATTAGTGAGTCCTGGGGAAATCCTGGGAGGTAGGGTGTGTGTGTGTGTGTTGAGAGAAAGTTAAGAACAAAATGTAAGAAATAGGTAATGGATATACAGTCAAGTGCCCCCACCCTCAATTTTTAAAAGTAAACCAAGCTAAGTTTTAATAACTTGATTGAGGGTATAGTGACCACATCGGAGTAAATGAATCTTTGTGATCAAGTGTCTATTCTATGGCTCTCCTGTGTTTCTGCTGCTTCTTCACTTAGACTCTGAGACTTGCCACAATCCTGAGGTGGTGGTTCAGATCTTCAATTCTGTGTCAGAATCTATAAAGACCACCCAGAGGTCTGACAGTTGCTCTTCATGGCTGTTCTTTTTACTTTCTTTTCACTCATTTCCTCTAGGAATTAAGGAGAAAGTAAGAAGAAGAGGAAAATGTAACTTCCCTAGTGTCTGACTTTACTCCTGGTCAGCAGTCTTGCAACCACAGAGCCACTTGGTACCATGAAATAATGTTATTATATCAACTATAATTGCTTCACTCCGATAAGGCTCTTAACACAAATCCAGAAATCTTGCTGCCTGTTCATGATCTGTACCCCGTGGCAGTATCAAGGGGTGGCTGAAAGAGGGTATCGGTGAGGGTAAGGTAATTAACCCTACTGTGATTTCTATTGCCAGACCTACGTCTTTCCCATATGGGTATTCTGGCACTGCTGATGCCTGTCACAGACTGTCCACATGTGAAACATGTGGAGTGGGTAGTTCTCACATTATAAAAAGATTTGGCAGGCTACATAGGCCTTGGTCTTAAGGTAAGCAGCCTTCTCTAGAAGTCCACACTGTGTAGACCATAGGTAACACTTTACGTAAATGGATTCTAGAGTGACCCAATGAGATCTTGGAATAAATGGTAACTTGGGAGTAGAAGGACTAATCTTTAGTTATTTACTTTCCTAGTGAAAGGAAAAGATCTCAAATAATTAAGCTTTTATGAAACAATGCAAAAGAGCTGATCATTAGCCTGGAGATTTGCCCTTACACTAATAGGATTAAAACTTAAGAAGAAAAATGGAACATTAAACCAAAGAACCAAGTGTATGTTACTTTCAGATATATTTTAAGAATTTTTGAATAAAGGGTCTGTTACACAGAAAAGAAGGCTAAGATTTTAGTCAACTGCTTACTCCTTGTAAGAAGTAGGAATATTTAGGGAATGATGAGTAATAAAGCAAGCTGAACGTCTTTGCACAACTTCACTGTTCATTTTAATCTTGTATGTGAAGTATTTATATGCTTGCCTTTAAACGAATGACCTTTCAGTGCCACAGAAGGCAAATATCAAACAGGAAAGTCTCAAGTAACAAGAAAATGCCAGAAGTGAGTTGATCTGGTTTAACTCTAGTAAGAATTCTAGAGTAAACTTAGTTTGAATAGAAATTCCTGTTGTTGCTGAAAATCCATTGAATATATATTCATTTTCTTGCCTTAGAATCACTGAGTGAACATAAATTAAATCTTGAATTTTGAATCACAGTGCCTTATGGTAGCCATAGTCAGTTTATTTATTGAACACATACAGTGAAAGGACCCTGTGCCAGAGAGAAGTAGGACACAACCTTTACCCTCAGGGAGGGCAAGAGTATGAGGCCGCCGGTGCCACAGAAGTGCCTGTTTTGGAGCTCCCAGCTCCAGGGAGCCGAGGTAGCTGTGGCCTGGCAGGGCTGAGGAGACCTGGAGGTGGAGGGCTGAGCAGAAATCTAAATGGAAGAGAAGTTCCTCCAGGTATAGCAAATGCATAAGCAAATGCAAATAAGAAGATAGGAGCACGCTTATTCCAGTGGATAGGGGGCAGGTTTGATTGATAGAAATAAGAGATTTAGGCAGGGATGAAGGGAACGGCAGGGTAGGTGTTAGATTACAAAGTGAACTTTTTAAAAATGTTCTTTTCTCAAATATAAAAGTAACATACCTACCAGTTAAATTTAAATATGAATGAGTAAAAGGAAAGGTTTTCTTTCCTATTTTTATTGCCCAGAGTAAAAACTAGATATTTCTTTCACTATCCTTCTGGAAAATTTCCATGAAAACTCAAACACAAAGCTTTTTAAAATTTGCAAAACAAAACAAAGCAAAAAAAAAAAAAAAAAAAAGTGGGAGTGGGGGAAGATCAGGGAGATCATACCCTAAATTCTGTACTACAATTTTTTAAAAATTTAAAATGTTATATCAAAATCTCTTGTACATATTTCACTCCAAAAAGTCTAGGTTCCTTTTAATGGTTATAATATTTCTTTGATTAATATAATTCATTTAACCAGTCTTTGATAAGATAAGTATAGTCTACAGTTTGAGGCTACTTTCAAAAAGAAAAAAAAATGCTTTGGTGGGCATATTCTTAATGTTTTTGCATACTTTTTTTTTTCTTCTTCTTTTCTTTTTTTTTTCCTTTTTTTTTTTTTTTTTTCCACAGTGTACAAACCCCTTCAGTGCTCACAGCCCACAGATCAGGAGGCTGGGCAATGGTTCGAGGTTGCAGTTTACTCTGGCATGGGCACACTATGTTTTTGCATACTTTGAGTCTACCTGTAAGATAAATTACTAGATTAAAATTTGCTGGGTTAAGGGGAGCTGAATATTTTACATACTAAATTGCTGTCCAAAAGAAGATAATACCAATTTAAACTCTTAATAATAAAGGGTGTGTCTTTCTCTATGCTTTTTGCCAACACTGGGTTTCATCACACTTTTCAATCTTTGCCAGGCTTGTAAGTGAAAAATGGTACCTATTGTTTTAATTTGCATTTCTTTAATAGAATGAGGTGGAATCTTTTCAGAAACTCCTGCACTTAGCCTTTGTTAATTTTTCCATTGGGTTACTTGCCTTTTTTATTACTGATTTGTGTGAGTTCTCTGAATGTTAAAGCAGTCAGGTCAGGTGCTGCAAATAATTTTCCCAGGCTTGTCATTTGTCTTTTAACTTTGTTGTACAGTATTATTTTTTTCTATAAAGAAGTTAAAAACTTTATTGTAGTCATAAGCTCGTATTTCCTGGGTTATTTTTATATTTAAATCTTTAATCCATCTGGAATGTATTTGGGGGCAAGCAGTGAGGGCGAATCCACCCCGTTCCTGCTGCATGTTCATTGGCCTGCTCCCACACCCCTGCTCCCCCCCAGGACCCTTTGCCTGCACCCCTGGTACCCCCGTGCCTTCTGGCTGTCTTTGCTGCCACTCTCTGTTGGGCCTTTTTCTTCTGTTCCTCCTCGATTATATGTTAAACTCCTAACTCCTCTTTGCCTCTAATCTCTTAGGGTCCTTAAATCTGCTCTCACATGCTGGTCACTGGTTTGATTCGCAGTTAGGCACATGCCTGGGTTGTGATTCAGTCCTCAGGGCCTATGCAGAAGGCAACCTATCAATGTTTCTCTCTCACATCGAAATCTTTCTTCCTCTCTTTCTCCCTCCCTTCCTCTCTCTCTAGAGTCAATTTAAAAAAATCATAAAGGTTCAAAATAAAAGCAAGGTAAAATTTATCAAAAGAGACAAAGCAGATTTTCTTATTTTGAAAAAGTTTGCATAATAAAAGTGGTCATGAAAGTGGGTTCAAAACAAGAAACGAGCTGGCCGAACTGCATACAGAAACTGGCATACCTGAAAAAAGTGGGTGGGACACTAATTACCTCTCAGTCTTTCCTTGAGATGACAAAAAGTAGCTACAAAGCAGAATTGAGAGGAAACCTATCTTGGAATGAGAGGCTATGTAACTAAGAATATGCTTTAAAAACTTTAAATCTTCAAAATAAATTTTAAGAAAAAGATAGAGAAGGGAATAAATTGAGAATTAGAAAACCTGGATAAGCTAGTAACCATTAGAAAAAGTCCAATTAGCCCAGGCCACGTAGCTCAGTTGGTTAGAGAATCACCCTGATCCACCAGTGGGTTCGCTCCCCGGCCAGGGCAAACAGTGGCTGCATGAGTAAGTGGAGCAGCAAACTGACATTCCTCTCTCTGTCTCTTGCTCTCTCCCTCCCTCCCTCTTTCTCTTAAAAAAAAAAATCACTTAAAAAAAAGTAAAAAGTCAAATTAATGTTAGGAGTGGAGTGGAATGGGGAGGGGTGGGACCCGGTCAATTTAATAGGCGTTCTTTCAGACTTCCAAGGAACCACAAATTCCCATGTTGTATAAACAATTTAAGAGCATTGAAAAACCTGAAAAGCTCTCCGATCGATTTGATGAAGTTGCCTATTCCTGATAACAAAGCTTGATAAAACTAGAATTAAAAAAATTATAGACTAATCTCACTTATTAATATAGTTTTTAAAATCCAAAAAATATTTTTTAAAACCCCTGTTTTAACAGGCTACAAGTATTATTTTGATCATGTCCCAAGATGGTTTACTCCAAGATTACAAAAACGGTTCAGATTAAAATTTGAGAACTGATTCTGGGAGTGTGGTAAACTCGGTTGTACTATGAATGAGAATGTCAGAGACATGGAAGACTGAGAAGGTCCAGTGTGCCCTTAATTGAAATTCCAGGAGACGACAGAGGCAGTGGGGTGGGTGCAATATTAGAGAAGGTAATATCTAAAAACATTTCTGAGCACATGCAAAATATATCTTCAGATTCAGGAAGCCGAATAAGTCCCAAATAGGACAACTGAAATTAAATCCTCACCTAGATACGGTGGAAAACTGCAGAGTATATATACTCAAATATCATAAAATTAGCCACAGAGAGAAATATTACCTACAAGGTAACAGCAATTAGACTGACAATTGGTTTCCCAATGGCAATATTAAAAGGCAGATGAACGTCAGTGTCAAACTAGAATTCTGTTCTCAACAAATACCTCTTCAACAAATTATCTTCAAGAATGAGGGCAAAATATATATATTTTTTAACACAGGGAAGCCGTATGATTTTCCTTAATGCTGAGGAGACAAATTCACCACCTAGTTTTTACGTAAAAAGAAAAATGAATGAACTAGGGATAAGAAATAGTAAACTCTCTGCGCATAGGGATCGTGTTCACCACAGAATCATATACATAGTAGGCATTCAACAACGTGCCAGAGTGACCCTCCTTCGGGGTGACATTGGCCGTCTACCAGAAACAGGCAACGTGGGTGAGAGTAAAATGTTAGAGGCATTCCTATTAAAGCACGGGGGGAAACATGGGTGCCTAATGTCAACACTGTTACCTAACGTTGTACCTGAAATTTTACTTGAGAAAAAGAAATGGCAACTCTGAAGAGGAAGACATTCCTAGTTTTTAAACTGATGACATCTCTTATGTAACAGAAATGAACCACCTGGAAAACTCTCAGAAATAATATATATAGAAATTTGACCTGGTAAGAATAAGCCATTTTCTATCTAGGAACTTGAGCCATCCTTTCTCAGGTTTTTGTTCAAAATAAAAAATATATATTGGAATTTCTTCAATGTTGTTTACCTACTGGGAACACAGAAGAATCAGAATGGCTCCTGCCTTCAGACTGAGTCGTGAATAGGGCAGTGCACCATTTATTGACTTTATTGACTGTAATAGAGTATAAAGGAGCAAGCTGCCCATTCTATCTGAGGATCATACTGGGAGGAAGAGCCTTAAAGTGCATCATAGACAAGGTGATTCTTAAGTCCAAATTCATGACTAAAGGGACAGATTTTAAAGGAAAGTGTCCTTAATGTGTATTGTTATCCTGGAACAGATGATTCATATGGCCATCTTTACGTTTCACAGCTAGAGTGAAAGGTGTTGAAAGGAGAAAAAACTCCCCTGGCTGGTGTGGCTCAGTGGACTGAGCGCCAGCCTGTGAACCAATGAGACGCTGGTTCGATTCCCAATCAGGGTGCATGCCTGGGTTGTGGACTAGGTCCCCAGTAAGGGGCCTGTGAGAGGCAACCACACATTGATGTTTCTCTCCCTCTTTTTCTCCCTCCCTTCCCTCTGTCTAAAAATAAATAAATAAAATCTTAAAATAACCCAAAAAATAAAGGAGAAAAATCATCATTTAACGGATTGCGTTATAAGCTAAGATCAGTAAGCTTTTATTTTGGGAGGGACGTTAATCATATTGATTGCCTACACAGACTCATTTTATAAAGAGATGTATGAAGTCCGTTCAGTTCTAATATGATTATACTAATAGGTTTAGTTGGGACGGTAGCTGACAATGGTCTGCCTATTAATTAAGTCTTTTTATTTTTAACTTGAACTATAAGCTCTGATTAAACAATATGATTAATTAGAACACTTAAGACTTAGCTCAGAATTGATGACTTGAAAGCTTTGAAATTACTCATCTCTAATTGTGTTTTTTGTAAGTGAACTATATACTCTTAATTCTCTCTCTCTCTGGGAACATGGGGAAGCACCAGTCTCATAGCTGATCTCCTATATTTTTCATATTTTTCTACCCTCCTGTAAACATTGATCTGCCTGCACCCTACAGTTGCTTCAGTAAAGTCCTTTTAGTCTTATGAGGAAACCCTAGCAATTTCACTTTTAAAAAATTTATGATTAACTAAAATAATTCTTTCTTTTTTAGGATTGTAGAAATCTATAGTAGAAGATTACAAGGTAAATTTTAAAACTATCTTTTTACAGAAAAATTTTTTCTTATGGAAAATCCTTTTTTGTTATTATAAATGTAATACATGACTTATAAAAATTAAAACCTCATAAGAATATAAAAATGAAAAATTCTGTATACATTCCTTAACATTTTTATGGATATACCAACATTTTAAAATCAATTTATTTTTATTACATTTCAAAATGGGCTCATTATAAACAGAGGGCTTCATTTATATTTTCTCCCTACTTTTTTTTTTCACGTATGTCTTCAACATGTTCCCCACATACATGTATGTGTCTCATTTGTTTTGCCTACCCTTTAGCACTCCATTGCATGGCCGTGCTGTGGCCTGATTTAATCAGTCCCTGATCTGATAGACATTTGGGAATTTTGTGAGCTTTCAAATGGATGTAATGCTTCAGTGAATGTATGTATTCAAAGATTAGTTGTGTATTCAGCACAGAAACTGCATTATTTAGGTTAAATCATTGATTTTCTACATTGCTCTAAGGACAACTCAGTTCTCAAACTGTCGCCCCTTTGTTAATCCTGTTGCCAAGCCGTTCATTTGCTCTGCCCCACCTCTGTGGAGGTGCTCGTTATCAGCATTCTGCTGGGTTTACTGTGCACCTGGGAGACTATGGCTCTTCTCATCCATTCCCCGTGGTGGTGCTGGAGGGCGCCACGGCTTCCCGAGCTCTCGTCAGCACCCACACTGCAGGGCTAGGAATTGAATAGGGCCTCCTTGGCCCAGGCAGCACACGAAGCCAGCTGGTAGAAGCTAGCATGTCTTGGCTTTTAAATCTCACAGAAGTCTGCTTTTTAAGATTTTATGTATTTTAGAGAGAGCAAAAGCTTTCAGCTTTCTCTTTGTGTCAGATACTTAAACTGAGCTCCTTGTCACATCCACAGTTCAGGAGCGCCTTACGAAACAAATTGCCATAGCAATCACAGAAGCCTTGCGACCTGCTGGAGTTGGGGTAGTGGTTGAAGCAACGTAAGTCTGTATTTGCCTTTAGTAATATAGTGGTGTGTGGAAATGATATTCAGTGCTGGTCGGTTTATCTAGCATCAGGTGGTGCCACACACTGACACCATCATGTTTTCCATCTCTGAGCCTGAAGCCCTTTTACCTCATTCATTTACTGTGTTGCCAATACGGAAACCGCAACATGGGATACTGTTTTTTTTTTTCCCCCCTTGTTTTTGTTTTTATGGGGATTGTGGAAGAGGAAGGACTCATAAGCTTGGGTGTAGTGATTTGCACCAGCAGCAGCGTTGTATGTCTTCTCTTGATTTCTTTTTTAGCTCTTTTGTTGCCCCAAGCAGAATTTTTCTAATATTTTGACACATATTTAAAAAAGAGAGAGAACCAAGAATGGGTACAAAATACAACTGAAGACTCTTCCTTAAGTTAGAATGCACTGTGAGAATTGCGCACAGCTTGTGGGCAGAGTTCTCACCCACCCTCCTGGTGTGGCATGGACCCTGTACTGCGTACACTGCCCAGCTTCTCCAGGTTGGTCACCGCCCTCTGGATTCTGGCTGGTGAGCCCAGCATCCCTCAGTATTGCTCTTAATGCCCCAACTAGTGTGCTGCTGGCCTGGTCCTGAAGATGGATCAAGTGAGAACTCTGCATTTCTTTTTATCTAGAAGTTGTTATGTCTCTGTGGACCACTTGTATTTACCCAGGAAGAATATTCCATTTCCCCCTCTCCTGTTGGATGCCTTAAGGACTTAACCACTAAGAAGAATAAAAGCAACAAGACTAAGAAACTTAAAAAAAAATTTTTAAGATAAAATTTGTCTCAGTAACAAACTTGGTCATGGTGAACTGAGTTTAATCAAGTTTGGTTTTTTTGGACTGCTTTTTATTTAAAAAACCAAACCAGTAACTGTCTCTTCTTCCTTTGTTGGCTTGTTTTGTAGACACATGTGTATGGTAATGCGAGGGGTACAGAAAATGAACAGCAAGACTGTGACCAGCACAATGTTGGGTGTGTTCCGGGAAGATCCAAAGACTCGGGAAGAGTTTCTTACTCTCATTAGGACCTGAACTTCCCGCGTGTGCTGTGTGCTTTGCAGATCATGCCTCTAGTAGCATTGGTTGTCTGGTCTTAATTGTTTGTACAGTTCTATTCTCAATTGTAGCAGATGTGAAACTTACTCCTTGTCACTAATTGTGTTTAATAAGTATTTATTGCAGGTCAAATAAAAATAATTTTAGTAAAGGGGTAGGCCCTCTATTTTCTTCTTGCCACCATTTAGTGATGACATTCAAGCACACTGCCAATAGTGTTAAATTGTATGTACACCATCACTGCCATTCAGATAACCTGAGGATGCTGGGAAGGGAGAAGAACTCATGTATTTTGTTCAAATAGTATGGTAATTTGGTTCATAAGCATAAGAGTGTTGAAAATGGGAGAAAATATAGCCAATATACTGCTTTTTCTACTCCCCAAACAAAAATGGTGTAGTGCTTAAAATAATTTATTGTACAGTGCGCAGTGTTGCTCTGCAAACTCAAAGTCCGACAGGCTCCACTTCAATCATGTTTATTAAACCACCAGTGACACTTTATTTTTTATATATTTATTTTTTAACTGTCTACTTGTAACGTTATTCACCAAGGGAAGGTGATGAAATACCTATGTTTTTGATTTTATTGCGAGCTAAAAAGGCACATTTCTACCTACTATTCTTTTTAAAACTCATGTCTAGGGAATTAGTTCCTGGAATTGTTTACGAGTGTATTCTCATGTCAACATACAGGGGTTTAGACATTTAACTCTCTGTGCCTTGATGAGAATATCACACCGTTTAGAGTGTAGATACCTTTGCCTTTATTTAAAAGCCATTATTTTATAAGACTTAGTACTGACATTGAACATAAATAGTGCTCAAAGTTCTACCTTTTGAAGTTTCTTGGGAGCTTATGTTGTGTGTTTCCGGCAGATGCCTCAAAACTTTTAAAAAATCTTATGAATAGTGTTGCTAAATATTCCAGAAACTTTTGAGTGTTCATACTTTCAGGTAGCTTCCATGCACATGAAAGGATGGAGAACGAACTAATTGTGGACTCTGCATTATGAGCTATGTCTGTCCAATGTCTACTGACACTGTATTGTTGGTGTCTATGAAAATGCACCATAACCTTCTGGAATTACTGGAAAATACTGGAAGCTCACATACTGGTTTCCCTTGTGGTCCACGTGGACCTTGTCCTCAGTATAATTGTTTAAGTGGTCCAGGAAGCTGTTGCCTTATTAATGATTATCTTAAAATTTCCTCTACTGGGGCAGTGTGGGCCAAATTAAAACAAAGTAGCCAAACATCCCTGCAAAAATGCAAACACAGTTTTTCATGGAGAAGCTTTTTATTTGGCTGACAATAGTGCTCTTCAAATTTATCCCAGTACCTTAAGAGTTAACTACAGTGCTTGCTTCAACTTTGGTAGTCCTATTTCTGCCACTTTGATGTCCCTTGTTTGGCTTATGATGAGACAAAATGGCAGGGATTTTTTTTTGTTAAGAACATTCCCTACTTCCATTTCTTATATTTTTCTATATTTGGATTTTCTAAAGTACAGTGGTGGTAGATTTTGAGTTCCTTTTAAAATCAAAGCTAGTATATCCATTATCCTACTTAATATTTAGACATTTAGAGGTAGACTTAAGCACTCAGCTCATGTTTGGTATTTTAAAGTAAAAGCAGGTGTTACTTGGAGGACCAAAGAAATTGTTAGTATAAATTTATCTTTCTGAGATCAATTGTATTCCTTTTCTAAATGACACTTTAACATTCCATAGAAGTGTTCTCATAAAAGTCTAATGTATTCAGAGGCTGTTGTCTTATTGGTAAGTGTAATTATTTTGCCTGTTTTACTCTGGTCTGCAATACTTCAAAATGACCTTTTCATACCCATGAACTTGAGTCCATTTTGGGGACTTTTAACATTGTGCAATTAAATTGTCTAAATTTTATGTATGTGTATGTATGTTCCTAAAGTTAATTCTATTTAAATTATTAAAGTGTTATAACTTTGTTCTTGTGAAAGTAGTTTCTTTTTGAACCACTAATATAGACATAACAATTAACTTGATTGTTTTCATTGTATTCTGTTTTAGCAAAGCTACCCTCTGTAAGGGCTGCATGTAGAGTATAAAACCCAGCGGCAGCACAAGTTCACCCCAGGCTCCCTGTATCCCTTTGGTATTTGATTTGAAAGTTCCTCTCCTCGCCCTCCTGCAGTCGGGGATGAGAGGACCCTGGGTGGCCCCCATGTGTCTTGTCCTAAGCTTAAGTGTGAGTAACTGCAGCCCCCTGAAGAACTGGCACTGCTTTCTGTGTGGGAGCAGCTGGGAAAGGAAGGGCTGGGGCACGGAGCCAGGCGGTGCAGGAAGTGTAAGAAAGTTTTCCTTTTCTAGAAAAGAGCCCACCCTCGGCAAAACTTCCAAGTAGATGCAAAGGTTTTGCTGCCTGCTTTCTGTCTGTGCCTGGTGACTTCATCCCACCCTCCTTCCTTGTGGTCTCCTCCCTGTTCCCTGCTCCCCCCAGGCAGAGGCCTCGCCCTCACTGGCTGTCAGGATGTTGAGGTGCTAGTGACCAGAGTGGCCTGCTGCTCCTTGAAGGACCCCGTAGACTCTTGGGTAGCTTTCTCATCACACAAACTGGGAATGCTTACTGAAATAAGACAGCCCTACAACCACAACTCGCAGCCGAAGCCCGTGTTGCTGCTCCTGAGTTTTTTCACTAAAGATTGATTGGCTGAGTTCCTTGTTTTGTCACTGAATGGAAGAGCACTTGCAGACACCAAAGGTTTCGGAGAAGGCTGGCTGTGTGTCAACACAGAACAGCTGGATTCCTGATGGGTCTGGATCCTCCTGAAGTTGAGAAGGAGACAGTCTTAATAGATGAGTTCAAGACGAGGTGTATATTCCTGAGAGCCCCAACCCTCTGAGAGGCACTTGCTTTATGTTTTAGTCTTTATTTAATGTTTTTTTAAAAAAATATTTTATTTATTCTTAGAGAGAGGGGAAGGGAGGGAGAAAGAGAGGGAAACATCAATGAGTGGTTGCCTCTCATGTGCCCCCTACTGGGTTGGGATCTGGTCTGCAACCCAGGCATGTGCCGTGATTGGGAATTGAACCAACAATGCTTTGGTTTGCAGGCCAGCACTCAATCCATTGAACCACACATGCCAGTCTTTACTATAGTTTTAGTCTTTACTGTAGAAAAAAATAAAACATATAATGGTAGACCATGCATGAGTATGAACCTCCATGTACCTATCACCCATCTTCAGTGAGGCTCAACTCCTCCTGGCCATCTTGATTCCTTTATACCGCCCATCTCCACCAGAGTTTTTCAAAGCAAGTCTCATATATCATTTTTTAAAATTTTATTTTTTATTTAAATTATTTTCTAATTAGAGTTGACATGAAATATTAGTTTCAGGTATACACCATAGTGATTAGATGTTTATATTCCTTACAGAGTGGTTACCCAATAAGCCAGACATCATTTCATCCATAAATATTTTTGGAGTTTCTAAGCAAAGAGGAATCATGTAAAAAAAAAAATGCCACTCATTATACGCACAAAAATATCAATGCTTTTATATTAAACATTAGTCACATTCAATTTCCCTTATTGTCTCATATGTTTTATTTTTTATAGTTTCTTAGAATCAAGATACAAATGAGGTCCATGTATTACAATTGGTAGATCTGTTTTGTTTTTTTTTAATTCTGGTAAAAAGCACATAACAAAATTTACCATTGCACATTGTTGTGCAACAGATCTCTAAAACTTGCAAAACTGAAACCCTGTACCCGTTGAACTCCCCATTTTACCCTAATCCCAGCCCCTAATACCCACTATTCTACTGTGTTTCCAAGTGTGACTACTTTAGATACCTCATATATGTAGAATCATGCAGTGTTTGTCCTCTTGTGACAGGCTTTTTTCACTTAGCATAATTGCCTCAAGATTCATCCATGTTGTAGCATGTAAGAGGGTTTCCTTCTTTTTAAAGTCCGAATAATATTTGGGGGTTTATATAAACTACACTTTCTTTATCCATTCATCTACTGATGGACATTTAGATTGCTTCCACCTCTTGGCTACTGTGAAAAGTAATATAATGAACATGGGTGTGCCAATATCTCCTCGAGGCCCTGTTTTCAATTCTTTTGGATATATATGCAAAAGTGAAATTGCTGAATTTTATGGTAATTCTTTTTTAAAAATTTTTTGAGGAACCTCTATACTGTTTTCCATTGCAGCTGTACGGTTTTACATTCCCACTAATAGTGCACAAGGGTCCTGATTTCTCCATATTTTTGCCAAAACTTGGTTGCCAGTTTTTTTTTTTTTTTGATAAGTGGCCATTCTGATGGTTATGAAGTAATTTCTCATTGTGGTTTTGATTTGCATTTCTCTGATGATTAGTGAGGTTGAACGCCTTTTCATATGCATTTTTGAACATTTATATATTTTCTATGGAGAAATGTCAAGTCCTCTGCTCATTTTTAAAAAAAGATTTTATTTTTTTATTTTTAAGGAGAGAGGAAAGGAGGAAGAAAGTATGACACAAACAGCAATGTGAGAAAGAAACATCTATCAGGCTGCCTCTTCCACTCTTTCAACTGAGGACCCTGCCTGCAACCCAGGCACGTGCCCCGACTGGAATCAAACTGGCGACCCTTTGGTTTGCAGGATGAAGCTTAACTCACCAAGCCACACCAGTTAGGGCTCATTTTTAAATCAGGTTGTTTTTGTTGTTGAGTTGTAGGAGTTTTTTTATATATTAATGCCTTGTCAGATAAATGGTTTGCAAATATTTTCTCCTATTTTGTAGGTTGCCTTTCACTCTGTTGAGTCTTTGCTGCATAGAAGTTTTTAAGTTTGATATAATCCCATTTGTCTATTTGTGCTTTTGTTGCCTGTGTTTTTGCTGTCATATCCAGGAAATCATTGCCCATTCCAGTGTTATAAAGCTTTCCTCTATGTTGTTTTCTAGGATTTTTATAGTTTCAGTTTTTCAGTTTTTACATTTAGGTCTTTAATCCATGTTGAGTTAATTTGTGTATATGATGTAAGGTAAGGGTTCAGCTTCTTTTTTCTTTTTCTTTTTGGCATCCTTATCCAGTTTCCCCAGAACCATTTGTCACTTTGGAAGCTTTGTCAATGATCCTTTAATCAGGTATGTGAGGATTTGTTTCCGGGCTCTCTACTGTGTTCCATCCGTCTATGTATCTATCTTTACCCCAGTACTACACTGTTTTGATTATTATTGTGGCTTTGTAATATGTTTTGAAATCAGGAAGTATGAGGCCTCCAGCTTCATTTTTCTTTCTTAAGATTGCTTTGGCTCTTCGAGTTCCTTTGAGATTGTATATGAATTTTAGAATTTTTTTGTTCCTGCAAACAATGCCATCGGGATTTTGATAGGGGTTGCATTCAGTGTGTAGATTGTTTTGGGTAGTATGGACATTTTAACAATATTAAGCCTTCCAATTCATCAATGTGGTCTATTTTTCCATTTACTTGTGTCTTTAATTTCTTTTATCAATGTTTTATAATTTTCAGTGTTAAAGTTCCTTAAACCTGCCTGGTTAAGCTTATTCCTAACTATTTTTATATATTCTTTTTGAAAAATATAGACTGTTTTTTTAGAGAAGTTTTGAGTTCACAGTAAAATGGAGTGGAAGTTACAGAGATTGCTCACATACTCCCTACCCCTACACGCACACAGCCTCCCTTGTTATCAGCATCCGTCACCAAAGTGGAACATTTGTTACAATTGATTATCTTACGATGACACATCATTCTCACCCAAAGTCCGTAGTTTACATAAGGGTTCACTCTTGGTGCTGTACGTTTTATGGATTTGGACAAATGTATAATGACATGTACCCACCCTTATACTGTCATATTGGGTAGTTTCCTTTGCCCAGAAGTCCTCTGCCTCCACCCATTCATCACCTATTTTATTTTTTCACACTATTGCCAATGAATTGTTTTTTAATTTCTCCTTTGAATTGTTCATTGGTTGATATGAGTTTTAAGTCCTTTAAAGTTATGGAGTCACCTCTTGTTCTCATAATTATTTTGGTCATTTGTTTCTGGAGAAGCCCTATGTTTACCCCAAGAAGTGACAAGTGCCTGACTGTCTGAATGAAGGGAAACCTCAGCTCGCCGAGGAAAAGAGGCTGTTCTCTGTTGCAACACTTCTCCATGTCCTCAAGTTCCTTCTCCTGAGGCAGCCTGGGTTGGCCGGGTACTGGTCAGCCTTTTAACTTGAACACAGCTCTTCTTTGTTTTGTAACTTAGAGTCATGCTCACCCTCCCAGGTGTGGAGCATTTTATTCCCCCCCCCCCACGCCCCACCCCCCGTGCAGGGGGCTGTTGCTCTGTGTTTTCTGGACAATCTAGAACATCTGCCCCATGACTGCCTTGGCTACAGTGTAGTGTGTTCTTTGGCTGCCAAGATTTTAGTTAAGGTGGAAGGGTTATTAGGGGGTTGGAAACAGTGAATCACCCAAGACATGGCATCATCTTGAGGGCCTATCCCTAGGGAATTCCAAGGTGTAGGCTGAACGGCAGAAGTGGCTGGGTATTGACCTCTTCAGGCCCATCTCCATGGCCTCCTGAGTAAGAGCTCCAGGCCTCTGGCTGCCCGGGGGTGGAGAGGGAGACCCACTCGGTCTCATACTGAAGCAGCTTCTTTTCTCCTCTCCCTAATGGTGCAGCTAGGACATGCTTAGAAGTCCTGTTGGGCGGGACTGCTCGGGGAGAACAGGCATTACACAGCCGGAAGGCGCCCATCCGTGTTTCCTTTTATTTCTACATTCCCCTGTTTGGTTTGAGCAATGAGCCCGCAACTCTGACCTTTAACTTCTGGAACTGGCTGTACTGCCCAGAGAGACGTGGGCTGACTGTTGGTCAGTGTGGAGAAGGCTGCGTGGACGGGGGCCTGTGACGCAATGCCAGGGCATGCAGGACAACGTCCTCTGAGGCTGTCGCACTGACGCTTGATTTTCTCCTGATTTTAGGATAAGTTTCTTCTCTCCCCTCCTTTTTTTGAATCTTTTCACGTTTGAAAACGTGTTGAATGAATAGCCAACTCAGATATTTTCCCTTCTAATTTGTCTTTTTGTGGGGTTTCCCATTACACATATGATGATAGCTGTTTTCACAGTCATATCTCTCTTGACTGGCAAATTTCTTTATGGAGACTTCTCTTTTTGCAGAGCCATTTCATATCTAAAACCAAGGGATAAATGGAATAGGAAACAGAAAAGCTAGTAAATAAAACTCAGTTTAAAATGACTAGCAGGGACCGTAGAATTATTTCCTATTGGTCAGTTGCAAAGTACCTTTAACCAAGGACAATAATCCCAGAGCAAAATTTCTCACTTCTCATTTCTGGGTTATTTCTGAAAGCTGATTTATCTGTGAGCATGGAACATGTGAGGTTGACGCCTGGCCTTCTCTTGCTCAGTTTAGCAGTTGTCAAAATCACCTCATAATGAAGGGCTGGGAGGAGAGTGACTTCTTATGTCCATGCTGAAATATTTTGTTAACAGGATTTCTACTTAATATTTAAAAATACCTATAAAAAAGTGTCATGTGCACTTGAAGTACAGACAGGTCAACAATGATTTCTCATGGCCTTTTTAACTAGAACATTACAAGAAAGATTAAAATCGAGGTGAAACCTCGAGTCCTGAAAACTGATCATTCATGTTGCTTGCATTTTAGGTTTTTTGGGGATGGGAGGTGGGAGAGAAATTTTCCAGATTTAATATTGGTGTGTGTGAGTGTCTGCGTGTTGGTACTCAAAGTTAAATCTGGAAAAGTTGTTATAAGGTACTACTTTTTCTTTTTAATGGAGTCTATTAAACTCTTAATAGTACTTCCACAAGTATTATTTTCTCAACAGCTTTCTTAGGTAAAGAACATTTCCATTTTATCAGCCAGCAAGCTGGGACTCTGGGAAGATTAAAAGATGTGCATCACTGCCCCCGGATTAAAGAGCAGAAGGTTCCTGTTTTGGATCCCCATCTGCTGGCCTTTCTGTTAACCAATGGGCCCAGGCCATTGGATCATCTGTATTGCAGCTGATTAATCCTTCCCCGTTCCCTGCCTCCCGCCCTCTACCCCCAGACTCTTTTGAATGGGAATCAGACTTTTGAAGAAATATGCAATCAGCTTTGCCCTTTGAACTTAAAAGTGCTGCTGGGAATAACTGTAAGGTAGGAGTGTGAATCGGCCAACTGTAGTTCATCTGGTCACAGAGTCTGAAAGGCTCACTTTTCTAAACAGTTATTTTTAAACTGGTAATACATGTACTTAGTACAAAATTCAAACAGCACCAAAGGATATGAAGAAAAAGCTTACTTCCACCTCCGCCCTCGAGGGAGCCAGGCAACTGCTACCATCAGGGGTATTTTATAAAATGCTTTACTATCATTGCAACATGAAAAGCATTCTCTCCCCCACCCCGCTGACTGTATTTACTTCTTAATGGTAGAATGTGCAGCTCTAAAGTAGTGAGTGGTTTCTGTAACTATCTGAATGTGAGATCCATTTTGATCATTATGTCTAGTGTTATTTTTAAGACAATGTTAGATACTTTCTCAGAAATTTTTTAGCTAAACTTCTGCCAAAACATGTAGCCACTTTACAGAACTTTGACCACTTGAGCAAAGGAAAAGTGTTTTGGACGAGCTGAGTGTCTAAAGCAGAGGCTCTTTTAAAATTTGGTTTTCTGTCACTTTTCACCTGTTTCGAACAAGTAGTACATTCATTTGCATAAAATGTAAAAAGCATGAAAGGATATACAGTGAAAAGTTTCTCCTGTCCCCAGCCACCCAGTTCCTCTCTCCAAGTCACTATTTTTTTTTTTACCACCTTCTTACATATACTTCCAAAAATACTGATGACACATACAAGAAAACTCATGTACACACAAAATTATTTATATATTATAAATAATTACATCTGTTTGCTTATTTAAGTCAGGGATCATTGCCCATGTATGCCCTTCAGAATCACCTGGGAAACTTGTAGACAATGCACGTGCCTATACCCTAGGAAGACCTGTTCAGGACTTGTAATTGCCCTTGGTTATTCTGGTGGGCACCCCCAGCGGAAAGTCACCAGCTTAGATACAACCATCAGACCTGTGGAGCCCATGAGGAAGCCACTGGGCTCAAGCCCGGGAGATTTGCCAGGAGGACAGCTGCATGGGTCACCCTGCGAGCAGTCGGTCGCTCCATCCACTGTTGAGGGTGTCTGCAGCCACTCACTTGATAAGTCTAAAGGTAAATTGCCTCTTATAAGGGACTGTCTCCAGATTAATATAATCAGTGCTGCAATTATCTGTGTATAAATAACTTAGCTCTCTGGTCTGATTTTTCTAAACATGTTCCTCTTTTCCTCCCTGATATTTATAGTTCTTTTTTATAGAAAACAGGAAAAAAAAAAAAAAAAAAGACTGGATGCCCACAATTACATAGCCCAGAGATAACTAATGTTAACCTTTGTTGTATTTTACTTTTTGAATTGTGCATATGTTACTTGCACAATTTAAAAAAGTAAGTAAAATCAAACAAATACTATAGAAGTATATTTAAAGCAAATCTGTAGTTGTGTTTAAAGCAAGTCCTTCTAGACATTATACCATTTTATCTGTATTTACTTGAGTGTGTAGCACTAATGGATAAAGGCTAAGGAAGGACTTACACACTCACGCACACATTGACACCCATTATTACACCCTACAAAATTCTACAAGGATTACTTACTATCATACCCATTCTCATTGACCTTTCCTCAGATTGGCTCAAATTTCTTTTTAGAGTTCACTGCTCACACTTTGATATATACTCCTCAGTCTTTGCTCCCTTCTTCTTCTCCTGTAACTATCTAGAACACTTTGGATACTGTAAAGTACACATAGCCTTTCCCTCTCTTATCTTGGTATCTTATATTGATAGATCTTGCAGCTTTGTTTAAATGGTTACATGACATTTCATGGTAGAAATGTCACACTCTATTGATCATTTTCATAATGATGGATATTTTGTTGTTTGCAGTTTTTATTATTATAAATAATGCTACAGTAAACATCTTGGTTTCTCAAGGATGGGGTTCTAGATATGGATTTACTTGGACAAAAGTGCCGCCCCCTCTATTCTTTCTTCCCCTCCCCTAAGGAACAAAAATAAACAGATTTCCTGCCCTAACTCCTGCAATGTATAGATATCCTCATATGTAACTGTCTCATAGCTAAAAGTTTTATAGCACACAAATTAATTTCTTCTTTACTTAGGAGTATCTTTTCAACTCATTTATCTTGGCATGTCCACATTTAAAAATTTTTTTAAAAACAGAAAATTTTATTGAGACAATTGTAGGTTTACATACAGTTGTAAGAAACCCTACACAGAGACCCCTTGTATACATTGCTGGGTCTCCCACAATGCTAAATTTAGCAAAACTATTATATAATATCACAACCAGGATATTGACATTGATACAATTCATTAATCTTACTCAGATTCCCCTAGTTTTACTTGTACTTGTGTGTGTTGTTTTATACAATATTATTACTTGTGTGGGTCAATGTATCCATCACCACAATCAAAATTTTGAATAATTTCAACACCACAAGGATCCACTGTATTGCCTTATTATAATCACATACCCCATTTTTCACAATTTAAAAAGGGTCTTGATATTTCAATTTACTTCCTGGTAAGGTATCACCAGAATTGAGTATCATTCTAAAAATGTAATATATTTCTAGGTGGACAATATTTTCACTGTTCTATCCCTATATTGAAGCCTTTTCATATATTTACTATCAAATTGGATCTCAAAGAGTATTGAAAATACTCTCCTAAAGAATATGGGGCAGATGTTTCTCTCATGTCTCTCGTTGTCCAATACTTCAAAATATTATTTTCGGCAAAAATCACATCACAGCAGCTACCAAATGCACTAAGCATACAGACTTTCGTCTTTAACAAAGCGAGTACTAACTTTGTAGAAACACTACACATGGAGTTGAGGTAATAGTATTTTGTTTAATGGGGTTTTCTGACTAAGAGCAGACTGGAAGATTTTTGCTAAAATGATTTCTAAAAGGAATTTGATGTAAAGGATACTTACCGTTTCTAAGCCTTGTTTAATGAAAAATTATTTTATTCATTGGAGGAAGTCACTGGAAGGAGGGGCCCTCTCAGCCTTTCCCTCCCTCAGAAATGAGCATATTCTTTCTCCTGTCACTAGTCAGGGTAATTCAAGTCAGTGTGGCATGCTGGCTCCTTTTGAAGGGTTGGAATTCTTTCTGGTCTACAGCGAATCAGTGGGGATCTTCCCTTTCTTATAAGCTATCATTTCTGCTAAAGGCAGAGCATTGCTGAACTTGAACTTGAGATTATAAACAATATAGGGATGGACGCGGAATAGAGGGTATGTAAACAAGGGTGTGCGGGTAGAGCGACAGATGGCAGGCAGAATTAGAAGGGGCTATCCTCAGACAAGGAGAGCATGGTGGGGAAGCTATTGGGCCAGAAGTGCAATTTATGATAAATCATTCCCTTATTGGCCTGGAAAAATTAATATGTACAATGCATAAAAAGTGCAATATAATTTAGTCATGTAGTCGTGCTCATTTTAGATCTAGAAATGATCAATTGTGGAGCATAAGCAAAGATCAGTTTCTGAAAGACTGTACACACACATACACACACACATGCATATGCATATTTGCCATTTAAAACATTGATAAATGCATAACTTCTTTGCTCCAACAATTCTACTTTTTGGCATTTATCCTCTACATGTATTTGCAAATGCATGAAAGTGACATTTATGTGCAAGGTTTTTCATTGCAGCATTGTCTATAATAAGAAAGCTCCTGTTTATAAGTCAGCTTTAAATCCAAAGTATGTGAATCAACCGCATGTGATTTAGGTTGTGATCTTTAGAGTTCTCCCATCTAGAGATAGCAGATTCTGATCCACTGTCTATGTTTACCTCTTGGGCTCACACCAAACAAAGTTCTGGGGTGGGGCAGGACACTTGGTTGGTTCTTGTTGAGAATGCTTCTAAGTCTTAACATCTTGTTTTAAGAGGAGCATGTGGACTGGGGAATTCCTGACTCTCTTAGACATTAGAGATTGGAGTAGGGAGGTTTGGGGGAATTTGTTACTTGGTAGAGTCTTCTGCAAGCAGATGAAATGAGGGATGCAGAACTATCCTCCTTATCTCTTTCCTCTTACTCTTTTCCCTGAGAATTGAAAACCAAAGGCCCAAACTCTACCTTATGTAAAAGCCACAGGAGATATAACTTGGAAGGGAAGTTGAGACCTGAATTCCTGTAAGTCTGAAAGGACTATTTATTTTTAAAACAACATCCATCCATGTTTCATAATTTGTTTTATAGATGTGTAATTGCTCTGATAATTTGCAGTGTACTGAGTTTCGGGAGGATCATTATTGAAGACCCA
The DNA here is from genome assembly GCF_021234165.1 of Pteronotus mesoamericanus. NCBI lineage: Eukaryota > Metazoa > Chordata > Mammalia > Chiroptera > Mormoopidae > Pteronotus > Pteronotus mesoamericanus. The sequence continues at coordinate 32,319,524 of NW_026555078.1, forward strand.
GAACTTCTGATAATATTGGGATACAGAGTTCCCCTTCTTAGCTTTTAAACACGTGGAACAAAACAAAATGAAGTATAAGGTAGAAATAGAACCATGGAACACTATTTGTCTCTAACAAATATTTACCTAGTCATCATGTCAGCACTGACTACTGAGTTAACTAAAAATCATCAGATGACCTGTTTGGGGACACAGTTAGATAACAGCGCAAACAATCAATCAAAAAAGAGCAATTAAGCACAGGTTTTAGTTAAGTAACTCCGAGGAGAAAGTCATTTAGCTAACTGACTTTTAAGGGGTTGTCTCCTTAAGTGGGGAGATGGAGGATGATTCTTGCTTAATTTATGGAGGACGACCCTTGCTTTCTGTCACTATTTGACTTTTAAAAAATTATGTGTCTGCACTTAACTTTGTTAAAAGTAAAAAAAATGTATCTCCATTTTTATCTATATATATGGGGCCCAGAAAATAAGGGTAAATATAGTGCCTGTAATGATTATTTGAAATATCCTTGAATGTTACAACTAAAGTAACATTTGGGGGAAACACAAGGATAGACGTGAAATACGTGGATTCTTGGTTGAAATAAAAGAATCATTGCTCTTATCTAAACTTATTTGGCCGAATTTTTGCATTTTATTTCTCTGTAATTCATAGGCCTTCCAGAGTTCCAGATCATAGTTTGGCAAACATTCCCTGCAAAAGGCAAATAGTAAGTATGTTAGGTAGGCTCGGTTGGTCACACGGTTGCTGTTGAAACTACAGGTGACCCTTGAACAACCTGAGGGTTAGGAGTGTCAACCCCCGAAAGTTGAAAATTTGTGTATAACTTTTGACTCCTTCAAAAATTAACTACTGTTGTCCCTGAGTATCGATGGGAAATCGAATACCAGAATCTGCAGATGCCTAAGTCCCCTACAGAGAGTGGCCTTGACCGTACACTTAGTCAGCCCTCTGGATCTGTGGACTCCCACCTGCAGAGAGAACATACTATTTTTCAATCCATAGTTGGTTGAATCTGTGAATGTTAAACCCAGAGATATGAAGAGCCAACTCTATATTTACTTTTAAAAAACTCACGTATAAATGGACCAGCATAATCCAAACCCATGTGTTCAAGGGTCAGCTGCCCTCAACTCTGCCATTGTAGTGTGTGTGAGTGTCACCATAGACAATATGTAAATGAAGGAGTGTGGCTGTGACCCAATGCAGTCTGTTTGTGGACCCGTCAGGGTGCATATAAGAGGCAACCAATCAATGTTTCTCTCTCACATTGATGTTTCTCTTTCTCTCTCCCTTCCTTCTCTCTGCAACTGTTCGAGGACATTTAAGTTTGAATCTCAGATAATTTTTATGTGTCATGAAATACATTTTTTATTTTTTTAATCATTAACAAATGTAAAATTCATTCTTAGCTTGTGAGCTTTAGATCTAATCATTTGTGGGGTTCTCTTCTCTGTATAGTAAAACGCTGCGGCCATGGGGGCTGCAAAGAGGAATTGACATGGAGTGGGTAAGCATCCGTTCCCCAGGATTCACGACTGTGGACATGGTCTCATGGAGGGCTTTGAAGTCTTCGTGGGCTCTAAAGAGTGAAACTCTAGAAACTACTCCCATTCTCATTTATTTTTACTGTCTAATTATAGAAACATCCCTATGAATGAAGCTATATTTCAGTGACTTGGAAATTTCATCAGCAGAGACAGAAATAATGAGGTCACAGATGTAGAAACTTGGGTTCTCTTTGCTCCAGCAGAGCTGGATTGGGGCACTTTGATTCGGGCCGCTTCTGAGGGGTTGGATGTAAAGAGGACTTCAAGGATGTTAGGCTCTATCTCCACTCACAAGGGCCCAGGTGAGTCCTGGAAGTGAGGTCCTGCTTGCCCTGAGACAACTGCCATTGTCGCCAGTACGTGACACAGATCTTTCAGCGGCTGAGTCAGCCTTTTATGCCTACCCCCCTACCCTTGCCCCAGTACCCCTCTGGCTCCTACTGAGCCCACGCCTCTGTTGTCTCCTTCCAGCCACCATCCAGATCATCTACCGGGACCTCATCAGCCATGATGAGATGCTCTCTATAGAGTTCTTCATGTATAAACAACTCTAATATATGTGGAGCCCACAGTGGAGAGGGGAGTAGTAGAGAAAGGTAGATGGGGACAAGATCATCGAAGATCTTCCCTATACCCTGTCAAGGAACGGATCCTGAAGCTGTGGAAAGCAGGCAGGATTTCAAGCAGGCAAGTGTGGGTTGTAATCAGAAGTGGAGGGCAGGACAGAATGGGGAGCTCTTGCATCAATTTTGGGAGGCTAATGAGGCCCAAACTACATTAGTGGCAGTGGAGGCTGAGAAGGGGGAACAGCAGAGCGACTGAGGAGGTAGACCCTGAAGAGTTTGCCTGTGAGTGGCTGAAGACAGTCTCCAATTTAGGAGCTTGGGTGCCTGGGAATCACAGTTGTGCTGATCACCGAGTTAATGATAATAAAAGAAATTAGCATTTGGGAGTTTTAGGGGGCAAAAGGTGGGCAGTGGGACCTTCGGTTAGACATGTTCACTGAGGGTTCCTGTGGGACACCCAAGTACAGATGTCTAATAATTAAAGTTTAGGAGGGTGGTCCAGGCTGGAGGCAGAGATATGAAAGGCAAGTGCAGACCAGTTGCTGCTCAAGTTGTGCTTGGAGTTAATGTCACCCAGAGAGAGGGTACAAAGAGAGGAGACTGGGGAAATGAGAACTCCCCGAAGACTATCTACAATAAGGACTCAGGGAGCCAAGAGAGATGCATATGCCTAATGTCAAGGATGGGATTTCCACAAGGAGAGAATGGGGAGAAAACCAAAGTGGATTTGTGTACAAATACGTGTCTATGGGGGCATTTATTCTGGAGTTGCATATAATATTAAAAAGTTGAAATAACTTAAATAGCCAAAGACTGGGACTAAATCATGATGTGACCCTATAATAGAATACCATGCAGCTGTTAAAATATGAACAATTTACATATATTAAAAATTGGCAGTAAATATATCAAAATATTCGAATAACAGAAAATACTATTTTGGTATCCATTAATTATTTATTTAGTCATCATTAAAATTTTTTTCCCCCTTCTTTTCCAAATTCTACGCAATGAACATGTATTACATTGGTAAGCAAACTCATCCAAGAAGCAGGACGATACTGGAGAAGTGCCTATTGGATTTGGTGACGTCATTAACCTGGTAGTGCCAAAGCTGCTTGAGACATGAATGAGAAGAGAGGTTGTTAGGAGCTGCAATTTTAGAGTCCTCTAAAAGGGGATGGCTCTAAAGGGAGACAAAAGAGGCCGTATCCAGAGTGGCTGAGGAGTTGAGGGAATTTTTTTCTCTGATGGGAGAGCCTTGACCACATTTATATGTTTAAGGAAAAAAAAAAATCCTTCTCTAGGGAGAGGGGATTATTAAAAAGGCAGGGGCTCAAGGAGAAGGAAGAGGGTCATGAACTCATTTTAGGGATGACTTGTGGGCAGGATATGGGAAAGAGGATGGGACGGAATGAAGAGAAATTCACTGATGTGTGGGGACGGGGAATGGGTCAAGGACAGGGCAAGGTGCCTATTGAAGAAGGAGTGGGGTTAGGTGAGAAAGATCAGCAGATTATTGAAGCTGGAAAATGGCGGTTCACTATATGATTCTGAATACTTTTGTCAACTTCCAAGGATTACCAAGATTTAATAAGAAAAGGCCCTGTTCTTACTTGAGGACACCACCTGAGTCTGACCTGCACCCTCTTGCCTGCAACTATGAACCCAGCTGCCTTCATTTACCTTCCCCCACACCCTAAACTAAGTAGGCAGGCTTTCCAGCTACTTTGTTCCTGCCCTAACCCCTCTCGGGAAGGGACTCAGACAAGTCCCTGCTATAAGTGGATGGCTGTTTCTGCAGCGAGGGGGTCAGTAACAAGGCTAGTCATCTAGGAAAAAAACCACATAATTTTGAAAGCAGAGCCCCTAAATAATCCTGGACCTACGGCATCAAAGTGTGCACCAGCCCTGGCTGGTGTGGCTTAGTGGATTGAGCACTGGCCCATGAACTGAGAGGTCGCCAGTTCAATTCCCATTCAGGGATCATGCCTGGATACTGGGCCGGGTCCCAGGTTAGGGGCAGATGAGAGGCAACCAGTTGCATATCAGTGATGTTTCCCTCTTTCTATTTATCCCTCCCTTCCCCTCTCTCTGAAAGTAAATACATAAAATCTTTAAAAATAAACATGCAACAGGCAGTGGTCCGTGGTGCTTCCGTCCCCTCCCCTGGCCGCTCTGTTGCCCAGAGGTTCTGTAGGCTGAGAGGTCCGTGGGCTTGAACTTGCGGTGGAACAATGATTTGAAAAGCAATATTTGAATTTGCAGGACACTCACGTGTCTGATTCTAAGCCCCAGGAGCTGGGCACCACGCTTACAGACTCTCATCTTCTCAGGTCATTCTGGTCCCCAGAATAAAAACTTTAGGTCATTTTTTTTGAGATGGCGCTTTTAAAGATTTTGGCACATGATGAACTTTCAGCAAATGCTAGATTATCACCATTGTCCCCGGACGGCCTAGGATAGAACTTTCAAACACCGTAAGTTCCAGGGCTGAAAGGACCTCAGGGCTCCTTCCCTCCATGTCACTCATTTTGTAGATGAAGAAGCTGGAGGGGCTCGAGTGACTTGTCCCAGGGCACACCGCTGTCAGTGGCAGGGTAGATGACAAACATTTCTCCTTGAACATTCCAGAGTGAGGATCTAAATCTGCCTGTAACCCTTTCAAAGCCTGGGCTCAAGCAGAGGGTGATATGGCAAAAGAAACATTGTCCAGGATCTAAAGGCGGCTTAAAAGCAGCTCAAGCCCATTGCTTAGGACAGCCGCGAGGACCCCATTCCATAAATCGCAGGACAACAATAAAACCTCTTGCCATCGCCACCACTTCCACTGTGCCTCCAACTGCCCTGGAACGTCCCTGTTCTCAGTTTGAGCTCTTTCCCAAAACTGCCTTTCCTTCCTTCCTCTCACCCATTCCTCCAGAAGAAAGGACTCCCCCGCCCCCGCCCTGTTTGGGAGGGGAGGCAGCAGGGACGTCACCTGGCAACCGCAGGCGTGGTTTGGGCAGACTGGCAGAGGAGGCGAGGCTGTGGACACTCCGTGATAATACCCTGTCACATCCTCAGAAAGGTAGCTGCGGGGCAAAAGGGTAGTAATGATGGATGGGCAACGTGCCTAAAGTGGGGCCTTTACAACAAACATTCGAGGAAGTGTATTGGCCTGAGTTCTGAGAAATGATGAAAAGATGTTGAGCGGGTGAGAGTCTGGGATACAGAGAAGATAATCAGATGGAGACGCCATGTAATTTGCTGGGCTCCTCAGCAAATGACAGATGGTCTGTGCATTTCCCACCCATGACTTAGGCCTGGGCTAAACCTCTGTACACCCTTCTAGATCCTTTTCCATCAGCTTTAGAGTCGAAGCTGCTAGATGAAGCTTTTTCCTTTCATGTGGGTGTATGGTTGGCATCTTGGCTACGCTTCCTTAGTTTCAGCTGTGGGGAGAGTCACCCTGGCGTCCTGGCTTACCTTTTTGTTGAGCTTGGGTGTTTAGTGGCCGAGGAAGGACAAATATTCAGGACATCACCTGTGGCTAATCAGGGCAGGCGCTGCCCTCCAGGGAGGTGCCTCTGGGCCCTGCAGAGGGGCGACTGACCGCGTGCTGGGCGCACGGAGTCCGCTGCAGCTCCGCCCTGACTTTCCGCAGGATCTGAATGGAGCTGGAGCCATTCAGCCTATATTCCTTTGACCCCATCTATGTGAAAGGGATATTAAAGATTAAATCATGTCTACCTTCCTAGGATATATACAAATAAATACAGAAATAAAATAAGGCCAACAAATTCTGTAGATAAATGAGCAAAACGCTTTTATCCAGTATTGTAATTAAGGATTAAAATGTTCTCTTCTCATACAAAACCTGCCATGTCTCATCAAGACTAATTATAAAGTTCATTTCCGTTATGACTAAGCTGTTGCTCCTTTTATCCGGGACAAGATGCTCACAAATCACAAGTCTCTATTCCACACAACAGGTGGGCGAGAGCAATGACTATCGCCTTACTATTTTCAGCAGGTAATCAACCTGGCATCTCACTGAGCTTGTGGTGGAGGTGACGACAGGTAGCGGGGAGGCCTTTTGTCCCCCACATGCACACACAATGAGGATGAGGCCAAGGCATGTGCAGCGAACTGAGATTGGAGCTATCATAAGGGTCCGTTGTGTGGACCATTTATGTCTTCATTCATTCAACACATATGTAATGAATTTCTGCTATGTATCAGAAATGGTTCAAGATACCCAGGATAGAGCTGGGAAGAAAACAAATTTCCTACTTCTATGGCGGGTATATTCTAATGGGAAGAGAGAGAACACAAACAAATAAGTGGCATGTTGTAGTGATAAATGATAAGGGCAAGGGAAGGAGGGAGAATGATGGAGAGATTGCTCATTTGGATGAGTGGTCCAGGAAGATCTTTCTAATGAGGTGGCAACTGAAGAGGGCAAAGAGAGGGATGAGAGCCAAGAGGTTACCTGTGGGGAGAGGCTCCAAGGGAGCACGGATGCCGCCTGAGGTGGGAGTGCATATGGTGTGTGAGCAAGCGCAAAGAGGAAGTGTGTCTGCAGCGCAGGGGTGTGGGGGAGAGAGGTGGGAGGTGGGCCCTTTAGGGCTCGACTTTGACTGAGTAAGATGGGAGCCATTCGAGGGTGTAGAGCAGAGAAGTGGCAGGATCTGACTTCAACCAGGATGGTCTGGTGGCAAATGGAGTAAGGGGGAAGCTGCGTGGCCCATAATATTCAGGTAAGAGGTGATGGTGGCCTGGACCGGGGTGGTTACGGTGGGGGCGGTGAGAAGTGGAGGAATTACGGGTAAGTTTTAAGTAGAGCTGACGGGATCTGTTCGCAGGTGGCATGTGAGGTGTGAGAGAAGGGAAGGGTGATCCTAAGACTGTTAGCTCAAACAACCGGAGGGATGGAGCTACCTCTGAGGCTCCCGGAAGGGAAAGGCCGAGGGATGACCAATGGGCTTGGCCACCGATGGCTCCTGGGAGCGAAGATAAACAACTGGAGTGTATTGGTGAATGTACCTGCTTGTGGTGGGCCCTGGGCTGAATCTGGTTTGGTTCTCACAGTATTTGTTAAACTGAATTAGTTGCATGGCATTTTATATAAAAATCTGTATTTCCTGCTTCTGTTAGAGCTGCAGATCTGGGAAGCCAGGTAGCGGCAGATGGTCCTGAACGTTGGCGTTTGAGCGGGGCGTGCCCTCTTCAGCGGACAGTCACACCCCTCCTTCCTATTGTCTCTGGGCTGCTGCTACCCTCCCTGTCCAGTCTCCTCATTTGAAAATAGGAATAACAGCAATGCCTCCTTCCTGAGGTTGTTAGGTAAAGGAACAGAAAATTTATGGGAAGTTACAAGAACAGAGTCCACTAACAACTCAAAAATATTCACTATTATTACTGTTGTTATTATCATCTGTCCATTGGTCTTGCAGGGCTTTGAGTTTGCAAGTCTTGAAATGTGGATTTCAGAAAGCTGGAAGATGATTCTTTCGAGGGCTGAGAGGTGAGTGAAGCTTCCCTTAATAAAGAATGGCACCAAACCAGAAACGATGAGGAAGGCGGCACAGCCCCCGCACACTTAGAAAATTGTGTCCGCCTGGGTAGTATCAGCGCCACAGATCAGGGTTCATTTCTCTTCTTCCGCAGAGCTGGGCACAGTGGCCTGGGTCACCCGGTGACTCATCTAATAGCCCCCCGTGTTTGCCCCAGCTTGCAGCACCGCAAATTACATTTGCAGCCTCCTTATCAGGCAAGCTAGGAAATTAAACCTAAACAGCTATGGTGTTGCTAAGTAATATGGCTGTGTACACAGACACCCGAGGCTGAGACCATCACGGCCTCATTAAAGCATCATTTCCCACTGTGGCTAATCAGGTTTGAAACCTTTAAAGGAAACCCACTGTTCTTTTTTAAGGTCAGAAAACTGTCTAACTTGGTTATAACAAGAGGTAGAATTTCCCTTCCTAAATGCTAGGGGAACGGGTGTGTATGTTTGTATGCAGGTCTACATCGGAAAGCTACGATCTCACTGCCAACATCAGCAGCAGCACAAAGTGCGGATCCCGCCCTCCTGGACCCCTCTGCTTCAGACCACGAGGGCCTGGTCAGATCCACTCTGTCCAGCACCTGGTCCCTCTTGCAGTGTTTGTTAAATGACTGTGGCTTCACTCTGCCTGGGGATGCTTCATAGGGATCGGTGGCTCTAGGTAATAGGGGCATTTCTGGGGATTTCTCTCTCAGGAAAGTTTTTTCTTCAGGGGGCTTTTCTCCTGGTACATCAGGGCCCTAGAGCCACGAGTGGGGCTCCTGACCCTGGAATGCTTGGGTAGCTGAGGTAGACTAGGAAGTGGACTTCCTTTTCCTGTTTCTCTCCAGCCACCATCACTTGCTTAGTTGAACTCGTGCATCTGGATCTATTCTGGGGTTTGGCTCCTCATGGGCCTGCCAAGCTTAGAGCGCGAGGCAAAGCTCCAGAGAGGAAGTCCATAGTTTACACAGGTAGGGACTTAGCATGTGCATCATCACCCAGTGTAGCTCTTCTGTAACCCACAGCTGTGCTGAGTGGTGAGGATAGTCACTGTGTTGGCCTTTTGTGGTCAGGGAGTGGGGCGTCTGGAGCCCAAGTATCCTCCCTAGCTCCCCTCTCTGAAAGGATTCCCCCCATCTTCCATCTTTTCTGATCTGGGCTCCTAGGAGGAGGGGTGTGTGTGGGAAGAGGGGACGCAGGAATCCCCCATCTTTAATTAGTATCTTTAATCACATATTTTCCACAATGCTGAGGATTATTTTCCAAGACTCAGTCAGTGAGGTTGTGTCTCATATCACTTCTGTCTGGTGAGAAGAGTGTGGGACAGGTAGGCCCCCTGGAGGGAGATGCCTGCAGCACGGTGGCTGTGTTTGTCCTGTGGTCAGACCTGATCTCTGTCTCTGGTAGCTCTAGACGATCAGGCCTGTCCAGTCCCGATCTTCATTAAACAAAAGAATGTGGAAGAGAATTCCTTCTGTCATTTGTTGTGTGGTATGTACCTAGAGGAGACAAAGGCTTTCAGTTTGGGGATGTTTTCAGGTCAAACTTTCCATTGAGAGTATATACTTTTCAATTTGTTGGCTCGCTGAAGGCATGGGCCCAACTCCCTGGACAAGAGCTGTGCTTCAGTAGAACCAGATTGACCTGTGGGGCCACTTGGGCTGGCCGTTGGTCTGACTATGTTTCTGAATCCCCATCTACCACCCTCACATACAGCACCAGAAAACACATGACCAAGCAAAGGTCAGGTTTTAGTCCAGCTTTTTGTTTGAACAGATAGTTGAGTTTAGATAATTGACATTTAGTCACTAACTATCAACACATCCCATTTTGAGGTGCTTTGCAAACCTTGTATAGCTGTGAGCTGTGATTTGTTTCATGTGAGCATGCCATGATTTCTGGGTCTTATTGGTTAAATATTAGGTTGGCCAAAAAATTCATTTGTTTTTTCCCCAGAAGATGGCTGTAGTAGTGCTTAGTTGTCTTTAACTTCATTTGAAACAGTTTGGTTAGATTGTATTGCGATAGCTGCCACTTCAGCATTTATTTTAAAAAACTTATCAAAATTGGTGAATTTTTGTGTAGCCATTTTAATATTGAAGTTGGAAGAAAATATACAACATTTTTGACATATTATGCTTTATTATTTCAAGGAAGGTAAAAATACAACTGAAATACAAAAAGATTTATGCAGTATATGAAGAAGATGCTGTGACTGATCGAATGTGTCAAAAGTGGCTTGGTTTGCAAAGTTGTGTGCTGGAGATTTCTCTCTGGGTGATGCTTCATGGTCGGATAGACGAGCTAAAGTTTATAGCAATCAAACCGAGTCATTAATTGAGAACAACGTTATACCAAGTGGGAGATAGTCAAAATATTCAAAACATCCAAATTGATAAAGTTATTGTTGAAAGTGAAAGATGTGTCTCTTTTTTATGGAAAAAAACTAAACAGATGTCTCTTTTTTTACAGAAAAAACTAAACAGACTTTTTGGCCAACTCAACAGAACTATGTTTGCTACGTGTTTTCACTAATTGGCTGCTTAGTAAGTTAAATCAAGAGCAGCATGATTTCTCTCCCCTCTCCCGCTTTTTCCTTTGAAGGAAATACTGGCAATATTTAAACAGTGCCCATTTCATTTCTCTGACAGGTCATCGCTTGCTTTGTTGAATATGTGCATTTTCTTGGATGGTTCCTTTATGATTCCTGTTGGTCCTGCTTCTGGAAAGGCTTCCAAAGCATGAGCTGGCACCACGCTGAGTGTCTTCATGGCCTTGCTGACCTTTGTCTGGATGACTAGTGAATGGCTAAGCACAATATCTGCATGTCTAGATACTTGCCCATTTCCAAGACTGCCAACTCCTGCTGAATTTCCTGGGCTGGTATAGGGACAAGGGAAGGGTAGGCAGAACCCTTCAGAACCGTGACATGTTAGTGGAGCAGCCTTGTGTTCTTGGGACAGTCGCACTTCATTCAGAATTGTTTCCATCTCTACCTCTGCTGAAATGTCCTGGCTGAGTCTAGGGTACCTACCCTTCTTTCCTTTCCTTCCAAGTATAGACTGGTAAGAACTCTAGAGATGGTGGTGCACCTTGAACAGTGATAGCCTTTTACAAAATTTTGATCATAAACTATTGCTGATTCATGGTGGAAAATGCTGAAAAAAGAGACAAACGCTATAAAGAAGATAAAAATCCCCCATAACCCACCATTAACCCATAGATAACCTTTGAAACATCTGTTTCAGGATTTATACACACATTTACATATTTATATATGTATAAATTTAAAAAATAAGATCATACTATTTTATTTTATTATTATTTTTTAAGATTTTATTTATTTATTTTTTAGACAGAAGGGAAGGAAGGGAGGAAGAAGGTGAGAAACATCAATGTGTAGTTGCCTCTCGCATGCCCCACCAGGGACCTGGCCCGCAACCCAGGCATGTGCCCTGATTGGGAATCGAACTGGTGACCTTTTGGTTCACAGCTGGCACTCAGTCCACTAAGCTACACCAGCCAGGGCAAGATCATAGTAATTTATAAGTTGCTTTTCCTATTTAACATGGTATTATAAACATGTTCATGTGTCATTAAATTATTCTACATCATCATTTGATTGTCTATCATTCATGAATGGACACATTCTGGTTCATTTAACCAATTCCCTATGATGTGCCCTTTAGATTGGTTCCAATATTCTCATTTTGCCATTATAATGTTCATCCTTGTAATGAACACCTATGGGGTTCCCTCTTTCTGTTAGAGTTTAGCACATTTCAAAAAGATTTGGATTGTGCCCTGGCTGGTGTGGCTCAGTGGCTTGAGCACTGGCCTGAGAACCAAAGGGTCTCTAGTTTGATTCCCAGTCCCCAGTAGGGGGCGTGCGACAGGCGACCACACATTAATGTTTCTCTCTGTCTTTTTCTCTCTCCCTTGTGTCTCTCTAAAAATGAATAAATAAAATCTTTAAAAAAATAAAAATAAAAAGACTTGGGTTGATATTGTCAAATGAGTCTCTTGATAGTTTGCACATATTTCTGACCAGCTGTATATGGATGCCTTTTATTATGATTTAAAATATATCTGTCAATTTGTTAGGTGAGAAATGAGCCTCTCTTGTTAATTTTAACACCTTGGATTATGGTTATACCTTCTCCTCGTGGCTAATTAGCTGGCAGGGCTACCTTGTGCCCCCTGCATCCAGGCAATGGAGTTTAATGTCGTTTGTTATAACTTAAGAAGATGAAATTGGGGCGTGCTGCCAGGGAGCGGAGGGGAGTTAAAGTAGTTGCTATTAGCCTTCAGAGCCTAAAGCCAATCTTCCTAAGTGTCTGTTTTCCATCATCCCTGAGTGCACATTCTAATCTGAGGGTATCTCGCTCCTCCAGGCCTCCTGCGGGGTTGAACTGGCAGGAGCAGCATCTGGGACACAAGAGGCCGCGGTGGCTTCATGCAAACAGGCGGCCTGGCTCACTCACGGACTGATATCCTCCATCTCCAGTCTTTCTCCTTTTTTTCCCCTCGTTCATGCAGATAGTCATGTATCTTTCGTTGGGTTTTGTGGTGTCTGTTCCCTTAAATGATGGGGTAACTAGAATGTTTGGTGCCAGTGTTGATACTTGGAGTCTGAGGTTGGTGGCTTATCTGCCGGGTAGGTAGTTTGGGACAGGCTGTGTCTAGGGGCCAGGCTTCCATTGTTTCCAGGCCTGCAGGCCTACAGGGCTAGGTGAGGGGAGTGGTCAGAGTTGGGGAGCCAGGTCTGGGAGGTGGTCTTTATAAGCATAAGATATGCTGCGAATTGGAATTGTACAATCTGTAATGTGTAACATGCAATGTGCTGGCAGAAGCAGCAATCCTGGGGTGCTGTGGCTGGGCTTTGAGGAAACGTTGATGATTTGTGCTCCTTTCACAATACAGAAATGACTTAGTGCAACTCATTCCAGTTCGAAGTTCTAGGGGTGGGTCTGGAAGACAAAATCCTGATGTGTTTTGCCAGTTTCAATAACTGAGTTTATGAGGCGAAAAACAATGGCCATGAAGAAGCCTGAGAGGACGCTGGCTTAAGCCACTCCTGGGAAGCCTGGGCTGGAACTGCTCCTCCATCACCCCAAACTGGCAGATGCTCCCACTAGAGCTGCCGAGGTATGAGAGAAATTGCATCGTTACCTGGGATGTGGTAAAGAGGGTAGAGGTTTAATGTATAACTTCTTGTCCTCAGAATCCAACATAGTCATAAATAAACTCAGAGAGACAACAGGCAGGAGAATTCAACATGAATGCCTATTGTTTTAGGTGTGGAAATTGAGAGGAATTCAAATTACATCTTTCACTTTGGGTTTTGACTCTGAAGAAACTTGGCCAAAGCTAACTGTAGTCAGTTGTGGGGGTCGGGGGGTGGGGCGCGGGAAAGGCCCTGCAAGGTGACATTATGCCACAGGGGTAAAGACCTTAACAATGAAAAAAGCAGTTTTGGCATAGGTAAGCTCCAAGCCCTTCTGAGGTGATAGTCCTGGACACTCCATAGCTCTTTGAGAGTTCGAGGCTAAGGTTATCAGAGCGTCGTGGCGGGGATGGACGTCAGCCCTCCTTGCTGGGAAGGGACTTGGGGTCTTTTGGTGTTGAGTGCACAGAGGTGAGGACTTGCGAGGGGTCAGTGACATGTACAGTTGGCTGCCATGGAGAGAGCGACCTCTTGAAAGAACCTGGAGACATTTATGTGGTTGAACCTAGCAGGGTACCAGCATTTATTATTAATCACAGTGAAACTGCTTTGTGTTTTTCATAGCACTTTCTTATAGACCTGATTTGATCTTCATAACATGAAATATTTTCCACAGGTTTCTTGAATTTCAATTTTTCAGTCAATATTTGAACAACGGCTCAACCTCCCAGAAGGGGCAGTTTTATAACAGGTGTGTAGAGGAAGCTAAGTTGGTTTACAAGCCACGGTAGACCATGTTTGAGGAGCTGGGTATGAAACGCAGTCCTGATGGGGGCGCAGCGTGAGCAATGGTGGGCTGCACACGGCAGAGTGAAGATCGGAGTCAGATCACAGTAGACCCCACTGGAGGCTCAGCTCCCACTCCACCTTGGAGCCATCAAGGCCTTGCTTTTTGTCCCAGGATCTAAGTGTAACTGTAGTTGGGAGTTAGATAGGCATGAGCAGAGCGGGAATCATGGACCAGGTGCAGAGGGTCACCAGGGCGGGAGAGCCCCAGGTGCCTGACTGCGGGCAAAACTGTAAGCCCTTGCATGACCGCTCCCTTAAGCATTAACCCCTGGAAGATAACATCTAGGCTTCAGCTGTGTTACAGCTCTAGGCCAGAGAAGCAGCAAGAGCAGACGGAGTGACGCCACGGCGGATATCAGGACCAGCTGCACTGACTAATGACCCTCTGGCGCCCACCAGTCAGTGGAGAGCACGAGGAGGCACACCTGAGACGCTGAGTATGTGATTGAGATCCGCCCCTGAGGCCTCAGATAAAAGCCTTCAGGACGCGGAAACCAGCTCTCTCTGTGGAAAGCACCCGCGTGTTTCCCTACTCCCTTCTTTCCCTTGGGTGCACTACGCCCTCCCACCCCCCGCCCCTGGCCCCAGCTTGCTCTCTCTCCTAAGCTCCAAAGGCCCTTCCTGGGCTATAACTTGTTTCCTGAGTCCATTTCTTCTACGGCTCACTTCTACCTCTATGACTTTCTAAAACAAGTTTCTCTTACAGTTTGAATCTTGATTCTAAATTCTTCCTTAACCAGAACTCAAGAACTGAGGTCGCTGAACCGAGGTTAACACCTCGTGCCAGTTCTCTGCTGCTGCCAATGTAACTAGAGTGGGAGACCCTTTTACTTGAGAGCTGTTGTCTTTGCTGCATGGTTTTTGGCAGGCCATTTAAGCTCTCCAGGCCTTTTCATTTGTAAAATGAAATAATAAGGGTATATATCTCAAAGAATTGTGTGAATAACTGAGTTTATACCTTTTTAAAAAGAGCATTTAGAGTAGGGAGTTAGCACTCAGTGCGTGTTAACTATTGTGATGACAACAGTAATAATGACCATGAATACTGAATCTCACAGATAGAGGCAGCCTAGGAGGATGGGACAGTTTCCCCGGCCTCCCAATAAGTTTTCAACAAATCCCCACTTTACGTCTTCATGGCTTTGCCAGAGACTTGGTCACGAGCATAAAGGGGAAGGGCTATTCTATCTACTTCTGAAAGGAGCTGATGAAAAGGTAGTCTCTGAGTTTATGAGGCAAGAGGTCAAAGTGGGGAACTTGACCTTCAGAATTTCATTACTCTCATTACACTGGAGGCTGCAGAGACGTGACTTCTCATGTGAGACCCCAAGTATTGAAAGAGTGAATGCTGTCCTCTAACTCTTGGCTTTGCCACTTATCAGCTGTGTAACATTGGGCCAGTTTCTTAACCTCTCTGAGCTTCAGTTTCTTTATTTGTAAAAAGATGTGGGGGAGGAAGAAACTTTCCTCTACCCTTAAGGTTCTTTTGCCTGGTCTAATAATCAAATAAAACATGCAGATTAGCAAGAGAAAATAACCTCATTTAATACATACATATGTATCAGAATCCCACATACAGGAGAGAGTCAGAGTCCCCACATACATGAGAGGTTCAGAGATAGAAACAGTAGGCCCAGGTATATAGAACATTCTGAGCTCAGGATGAGGTAGCACACCTTGGGGGCATCAAAGAGTCATGGCAGGATGATAAGAAGAGCAGATGTTTAGTAAATAGAAGTTTGTCTGCCCTATAGGTAGGTAAAAAAAAGTTATCTTTGATAATTTCTTATCATGGGCTAGGGCCCTGATTCAACTTCTAAGTAGTTAAAGGGAGGAGCAGAAGTTTCTCCTTAGCCTGTGGCCAAAATTGCCTTTAGCTGAAAGCAATCTGCATACTATCAAGGCACATCTTGGTGTGGCTCTTCCTGAACCCCCACAATGCGAATAATACGTTATAGGGTGGTTGGACTTACAAAATCAGGTGACCTGTAGCATTAAGTTCCTGGAACCTGGTGACGGTTCAGTAAAAACCTCTTACTCTGTCTCTTATTACGGTTATTATAAATGTTTATAATTACAAGCTACCTTACAGCTTACAATTTAAAACACAGGGAACAGATTACTTTCACAGCAGGGATTGTCCTGGGATGTTCCTCTCCCTCATTTTGAAAGTTGTTAACACTCATGGGAATCCCCCACTTTGGCTGGGCCCAACCCCCTGCGCAGGACGGTTGCCCACGTGAAGACAGGGGGTTGTCCATGTGAAGATGTTCTGGTTGCACAAGGGCTAGGTCCAGCTCATCTCCCCTCCGCATGTGTCTGCAGTCCCCGGAACAGGGAATGGCCCACGGCTCCTACTGGATGATTAGAAGGGGGTTTTTGAGGTGTCTGTACACAAATGTTCCTCATCATTGACTCCTTCCACTGGGCAAATTCCTAGGAGTAAAATGGCAGGATTATATGGTAGGTGTATGTTTAAATTTTTTAAAGAAACTACCCCCTGTTTTCCAACGTGGTTGTATTAGTTTACATTGTAACTGAGCAAAGAGTTTGTCCACGGGGCACTGCCGATAGCTGATGACGCTGACACCGGGGCACAGCGAAAGCAAGTGGCGATGTCACAAAATGGAGAGCCGGCAGCTCGTGCTGGAAAAACCCGAACTCCCGGAAGGAGTACAGACAAGAAGCTGTGTTGAGCAAAAATCGTAAGTCATCATGAGTAAGGAGTTTGAGGTCATGGATGGACCTGATGGGCTCGGATCGGGGCAGGGCAGTACATCATGATTGCCGGTCCTGAGGCCAGCTTCAGTGTCCCTCAGTCTGGTTTCCTGGCTACGTGACCAGGCGATCGTTCCACTGTAGGGCTTAGGAGCTGACACACAACTTAGGGCATGATGTTATCTTCAGCTTAACAAAACCCATACCTTGTGATCATTAGTCAGGGTCTGGTCTTGCTGCCTCCAGCAGCAACGGGATGTAAGGGAAAGGCCAGAGGCTCACAGGACAAGCTGTGAGGAAGCCAAACGGAGTGCTGGGGCTACGTGTCAAATCAAAACCACATATTAAGTCAGGACCCTCGGTTTCACCTTCTCACCAATTCCAATTGTACAATCTCCCCAGCTATATTTTTTATTCTCTGTATATCAAAGTCAGTGCCCTTCAAACTTTAAAAAATATATGTATTTTTAAAGAAGCAGAGCCTTAAAAAATAAAAATGGTCATACCTAAACCACTTCCCCTTCCTTTAAGTAAAGCATGTAGGGAGCTAGATGCTTTGGTTGAAAGGGTGGGGGAGTGTGCGGAGCCTGCAGCCTTGAGGCACTTCGGCCCACCACAGGTCCTGAGGAGTGCAGAGCGAAGTCCCTGCTCTAGATTACAGGCCTGAGTCAGGTTGAGTCAGATTTAATTTTCAGTTGACTTCTGAGCCTGCCCAAGGCGTAGTGACAGCGCCCAGGCCTAGGCCACCTGCTTTTCTGCCAGCCGCACTGACAGAATTCTGCAGGCCCATCCAATCTGACGCCAGGGTGAGCCCCTCAGAGGCCTGGCGGTGGGGACGATGTTTTTTGCTGGATGGAAAAGGTCTTTCGGGATCTGGATATTCTCTTTCTACCACTGCAGCGTGTCAGTCAAACTTACTCCATCCAAGACAAATATCAGAAGCTGTGTGACTCCAGATACCAGGAACAAAGAAACAAAGTGGGAACATTGTGCATGAAAAAGATTTTAATAAAGATTGAACTGGCTCTGTGCGGAGGTTCTGCCACTCTTCTTATTGTGATCTTGACAATGATGCAGGTCAAAAATGAAAAGGCTGAGTCTGAGGCCATTCGTATTCCTGGCGCTGATGGGCCGAGGGCAGTCTCTGTGGTAGCTGACGTCAGAAAGAGGTGCCTTTGATGCAGGGGCACCTCCCGCCCTCTGGGGGTCTCCCACCTCGCCCTCAGGGCCCTGATGCTGAGGGTTCTCAGTGAGCCTGTGGGAGCCTCCTGAAAGCAGATGCCCTAGGCCTTCCCTTCACTCAGCACCCCTGAGGGGCTGTGTTTTCACCAAGCTCCCTGGATGCTCCTTCCTCCTCCTGCCTCTGATTTTTATTATGGAAAAATTTAAACATGTACCAAGGTAGATGGAATAGTAACATGAACCTCTGTGTACCCACAGCCCAACTTCCACAGTTACCAATAGGCACAGGCTTGTTTCATCTTTACCCTCACTCACGCTCTCCATATTATTATTTTTTAAAAGGATTTTATTTATTTTTAAAGAGGGAGGAAGGGAGGGAGAGAAACAGCAATGTGAGAGAGACACAGAGATCGGTTGCCTCCTGCACCCCCCCAGCTGGGGAACCAGCCCGCACTCCGGGTGTGTGCCTCACTGGGAATCGAACAGGCGACTTTTTGGTTTGCAAGCTGGCACTGAATCCATTGAATCATACGAGCCAGGACACACCCTCCACATTATTTTGAATCAAATCTCAGACATCATATTTCCTCCATAGACAAGTCAGTGTGTATGGCTGAGATAAGGACTTTTTTATTTTAAAGACATAGCCACACTATCATGATGCCACCTAAAAAATGAGCAAAGGTTTCTGAGTGTTTCTTATGCAGAGTCAAGTGTGGGGACCACCATCTAAAGTCGTCTTGTCCAATTGGGAGGCCACTTCCCGTGGTGGCAGGAGCTACGCCTGACACGTTGGAGGAGGGTGTGCATTTTTTTATTTTTTCAATTACAGTTTACAGCCAATATTTTATATTGATTTCAGGTGCACAGCATAGTGGTTAGACAATCATATACTTTACTAAGTGTTCTTTCTGATATTTCCAGTACCCACCTGGTACCATATACAGTTATTACAATATTATTGGCAGGATTTCCTTTGCTGTATTTTATATTCCCATGACTATTTTGTAACTAACAATGTGTTTCTCAATCCCTTCACCTTTTTCACCCCTCCATCCTCCTCCCATCTGGCAATCATCAATCTGTTGACTGTATGTATGAGTCTGTTTGTTTTGTTTGTTTATATTGTTCATTAGGTTCCACATGTAAGTGAAGTCACATGATACTTGCCTTTCTCTGACTGACTTATAACTTTCTGAGAATGTGCATTTTCAAGGGAAGCTGGCAGCAGCTCTACTTTTGAAAACCCACACTCACAAGAGAAAACCAGCACAGTCTGGCTGATGAATTGTGTTGCAAAAGGGTCCCTGGGTTTAGGCCCAGGAACCTGGGAACCTGGGAATCTTGTAGCAGAAGCCTTGTATTTATTTTTCAAATGAATCTTGTATTTTAACCTAGAGGGCAGCAGGGAGCGCCGCCGCGTTCCCTAGGACCAGTCCCTGGGGCTCCCAGCATGTTGTGGGCCTGCGGGCTCCCTGCGGCTGCTCAGAACGAGTGTCCTAGTTCATTTTCTCACAAAAACAGTGTGAACCTGAATACTTTAAGTTTAAAGCTCAGGAAATCACTTGTTTTTTGAGCTTTGTATGTGTCCGTATTTTTACTGCTCCTGTTTTGCGTCCCTGTGTCAGGAAGCCCACATTCACCCACTTTTCTCACAGGTTTGTTTCCTTACGATACTGTCAGATGGACAGAAAAACAGGTGATAATGCTTTTCTGATCTAGTTATTTTTGCTGCAATAATAAACAATACTTGGTATTGGCTAATACGTGGAGACAGCATAATATTCCTTTGTAACATATAAAAAGTCTTACTTAAACTTTTCAATAAAACTCAGTAAGTCTCATAGGCTTGAAGGAAAAACCAACCAAACAACCATAGGTTTCCAATGTTCGGGAGAAAACTGGGATCCGGTTTGTGGCTCCACGGTTTAGGTGCTGTGTAGTGTCCTTGCCTGCGTTATCAAGATGACAGCCCTCGCCCCAGTCAGCTTGCAGGGTTTTGCCTGAAATGATGACAGTGGCCATGGAACCCGGAGCCCCGGGCCGGAGCCCTGAGGGGGGTGGGGATGCTGTCGCGCGCCTTCCCCACCTGGCCGTGCTCACGGCGCACCTGCGGCAGCTTTGCAGGCCCCACCGTCGCTTCCGGATCACCAGCCACGGTTTCTGCCGGGTGCTAAGCAGGAGCCAGCTGGGTGTCCCTGACGCCCAGAGCCCCGAGGCCGCTGGGCCGTGCCGGACCTGCTGGGGATCTTGTCCTACTTGCCCTTCTTCTGGGACCCTCGATGGGACATGGAGCGGGTCTCCCTGGCTGAGGGTCTTCTGTCCCTTGCTGGTAAAGGCGCGGTCGCTCACACAGGCCAGTCCCCTCAGAAGTGACACTGCTGTGGCCTTGGCTCCCCAGGTGCCCCTTGGTTCCACTGGGGGACAGGGAAGGAGGAAGGGAGCCCTGCTGGGGAGGAAGCTGCATGAGACGCAGTAAGACACCAGGCTTTTCTCTTGTTCTCTGTCTGTCGTCAGCGGTGAATGCTGCTCAGTAGTCAGTGACCAGCAAAAGGGGCTCATCCATGCAGCACCCGAGGGGCAAAGACTCAAAGGCCCCCTGAAAACAGTCTCTTCCTCTTAGGAGAGGCCAAATTGTGTTCCCCTCTCAAGGGCGGCTGGTGGCTTTGAAGGCCTGGGGACAGAGGTCCCTTCTCTGACTTCTTTTAGCTGCCTTGGGAGGCCACGGAGTGTCCCCCAAGGGCCTAGTCTGTCCAGAAGCAGCCGCTTACTGGCTGGCAGGGCCCTCTACCCCTACAGCGGGGAAGACCCCACTCCCCCACCCCGGGCCCTGTGCTCCCCCGGTGTTTGCTGGTGTGACTCCTGCAAAGGTGTTTGGTACCTGCCTGGTGACTCCTAGTCATGACTTTGGGGGTTTGCGGAGGAGGGGAAATGCCATGGGGATGATGGCCTTGGCTTTGACGTCATGAGGCCCCAGGTTCCATTCCCTGCCCATGTGGGGGTCGGGGGGTACAACCATAATAGATGGAAGTTTGATGACATCTCTCAAAACCATGAATGCCCATCCGTATCCTTTGCACAGGGGGAAGTTCTGGGTTAAAGGGGTATATGTACAAGGAGGTTCACTGCCGTGTATTTATAATAACAGGAGATTGGCAACAGCTCAGTGCCGATCAGTAGTGGGCAAGTTATTCTGTACAATACTCTTAAACAGAATGAGGCAGCTCTATGCATTCACTGCTACAGAATGATCTTCAGCGATACTGAGTGAAAAAGGCAAGATAAAGATATGTTACCTTTTGGTATGCTACTCTTTGTGCTTTTTAAAAGCCTCCTTTTATATGCATAGAATATGGATGAGCAAATTGCAAGAAACTAAAAACCAAGGGTGTCCCTGGAGTGGGGACGAGGGAGCTGGCGGTGGGAGGGAGATGTGGCTTTTCTGTAAAATCCTTTGTAAAACTTGAGTTTTGTACCCTCTGTTTTAAAAAAGTAAATTTAAATAAAGACTCTGGCATTTATGGGCTGTGTGATTTTGGGCAAGTCACCTGCTCTGAGTCTCATTTGTGAAATCAGAATCTGGATTTAAGTCAGTGTTGCAAGAAGGAGGAGAACGAATGGGTAAGAAGTGCTTTGCCCAGAATGTGGACTTAAAGGGGATTCAGCAAGAAAAGCTTCCGCGATTGTTTGTTTGTTACCCTCTGGACACCAGCAGGGAGAACAATCCGAGGCTAGAAGAGACAGTGGCTGGGGAGACCTTTAGTGATTCAAGGGCCATGATAGTTTCTTTCTCGTCTCCCCTCCAGCCATCTCCACGCCTCTCACCCCCACCCCCGCCCCAGACCTGGGCCCCCCACACACACCCCAGGCACAGCAAACTTGTGTTGATTTGAGTTGTGCTGCTCTGGACCTGCCTTCCCAGAACAATGTGCGAGTAGCTGAGATGACACTGTCCACCAGAGGGCGCCAGCTGCTGCGTTGCTTTGCCTCTCATTTCTGGAACCTCTTCTTGGGCTGACAGAAGGTGACAGGAGATTTGCCAGGGAAAATGTTTAAGGTGACCTTTTCCTCCTCACTACAGCCACTGAATACATTGTTAATGTAAAGCCTGGGGGATTCCTAGTCACCAAAGGTGCTGCAGAGGCTGGCGTAACAAGCCTGGAGATGGGTGTGTTGGTCTGTGCATATGTGCTTGCATGGGCTTGCGTGGTGGACATGTGTTCGTGTTCATGTGCTCATGCATGAGTGTGTGAGGGGGTGTGTATTCAGTGTGTGTGGCATGCATATGCATACATTAGCATTCGTGGTGTGCGTACATGTGAGTGTGTGCGGGGTCCATGTTTTGAGTTCCAGGCCAGTTAGCCTTCGCCTGGATGGTGACTCTGCCCGGAAAAGGACCGAGCTGCCCAGCCTTCTCTGTTCCCAGTGGTCAGGCTCCAGGCCCCTAACCTTTCATCTGCAGAGTGCTCTACATTCCCAAATCCTTCCATCCCACCCTGGACCACTGCCTCTCCCTGGTCTGATTTTGCCATCATTTCTCACCTCCCTGTGGCTTCATGAAGAACCTCTCCCCAGAGAAGAGCAAGAAGAAATCCCCAAGAGAATTCCATGTCCCAGGTTCAAATGCTCTCCCGGCAGGATGGCTCCCCAACCCCTCCTGGCCGGGGCACCTTGCAGATTGTGTCTGTGCCCTCTGCCTCCACCTCTCCACTCACAGCAGACACAGTGGGACCAGGGGACACTTTCTCTCAGCAGCCTCTCTGTGCCGTCATCCCAGGAGCTCACAGCTCCTGACTCCTAGATCCAGTCTTCAAGCCTAAGCATCGTCTGTGGATTCCCAGGGGGAAAGAAGAAATGACCTGTCTACAGGGCGCCTGGGCTTGCAGTGTTTCTAGGCTGGGGAGAGTGCTGGGAATTGCCCTGAGTTCTGACTTAGTAGCATATGGCTCCTGCCATTGGCTGATGAAATGAGGATGTCACTTGGGGTTTATAAAAATGATAACAGTCCTAGGTGTCAGGCGCCGTTCCAGGTGCTTTGTGTGCATCAACTCATTTAATCTTCTGGATACAGAGGATTAAATACCTCACTGGGCATTTAAGACCTCACTAAGTATTACTCCTATTTCACAGATGGGGAAACTGAGGCACAGAGAGGCAAAGTAATTTACCCAAGGACACGTAGCTGGTAAATGGCATAGCTGGCTACTGAATTCAGGAAATTGGGCTCTGAAATCTTAGGGGTTTAGAGCCTGTTTATTTAGGCTGGCACACTGCAAGGTACCTATTCGGGGAGAGACCCCGTTAAAAAAGGCAAAGGAAGCTGGATTCCAAAAATGGGCACAAAGCTTCAGACTTGACGGGCACTCTGGAGAAGACCCTAGCAAGGAAAACCCCAATCAGAATATCTGAAATGCAAAGCACCTTGACCATGTCCCCGAATTGGGATTGGGGGGCACATCTCGGGAGCAGAAGGCCTTTTCCTGCATAGGAGCCAGGGTTCCACGGGCAGTTTCTCTAAAGGTGCCTCTGAGACCACGGGGAGCAGAGGCCCCTTCGGTTCGCTGTCAGCAGGAGAGGGGCAGTAGCTCTCCCTACGGGGCCTCGCCTGGCTGCAGGGAGTGTTAGAGCTGAAGCTGCTTTGCTCAGGGGAGGTGGGTGGGAGGCCACTGCAGGCACTTCTGCTGCTCTAGCACCTGTTCCTTTTCATTTTATTGTTTGAGTTAGTCTCTCCACCGGTCAGGTTTGTAGGCTTCCTGCTGGCTCTCTACTGAACCCAGCCTTTGAATGGGAGACTGAGTCAGAGCAGTCTCAAATGTGCCCCGAAGGTGGGGACTGTTGTTCGTGAAAGTACCTTTCATGGCAGTAAATTGCCCTGCTTCTGAGGCTTTGAACCTGGAGTGATCCACAGGTTGCAGCTCAGCTGGAAATGAATGATAAAAGCAATTGGCCTGCTTAGCGTCCAGTGGGAGCTAACCGAGGAGCAGAGTCTGACAAGATGAGCCTGGGCCAGGTTCTCAGTCCCCAGCGATTCCACAGCGTGCCTGGGTAGGACGGGAAATCACCCAGCCATCCAGGATACCCCCTTGTCTGATGATGCCACTTTGAGCTCCTCCAAACTTCAAAAGTCCGAAGAGAGGCAGTGAACCCAGATAAAGTGACTAGAGCTTGTTTTGTCATGGGACAAGATTCCCCAACAGTCAGGGTGGACATTGGCCAGACAGGACCGTAGGACCTTACCCACCTGGGCACAGACAGGGTAGGGTTGCACTTCGCAGCTCCCTTTGAAGTTAGGTGTTGCTCTGTGACTTGCTCGGGCCAATGACATGTGAGATCCCTTGTGGAGGAGGCCACATCCTCACCTTCTTTCCCTGTAGTTGGTAGCAGCTGTGCCAGCCTGGGTCCCAGTGTTCTGTATGGAACAGAAGCCGTAGCTGGCCTGTGATGGACGTGCAGCCCAATGAGGAAAGAGTCTTTGTGGTTTTAAGCCAGTGAAATGTTGAGGGTGTCTCCCAATGCAGCACAGTCGAACTTATGCTGACAGACACGTGGACAATCAGATTGATGAACTCTGGCTAATGGATCACTCAGCTAATGCGTCAGGCATCCCAAGCAACAAAATTCATTAACCTAATTGAAGTACACAATTTCCAAAATGAAAGCCTTTGTGGTAGGTAATGCAAGCACCTTTGCAAGCCAGCAAGGGGAGACATTCAGGAAGTGGCTCTGAGCCTGCTGCAACCCATTGCTTATTCTGCCTGGCTTGGAGGATCCCAGGTGGTTGGTGACCCAAGGACTGTGATGGGTCAGGTGCTTGTCCTTCATTCTCTAGCGAGTTGATGGAAACAGCTGCCTGTTACCCTTGTCTGTCAAACAGGTAGAAGCGTGTCACATCAGAAACCACTTCAGTAGAAGAGAAGCAGGTCACCTTAATGTGTGGTTCTCATACTTAGATGCACATTAGAATCACCTGGGAGCTTAAAACTCCTCCCGCCCAGGCCACACCCCAGGCCATCCTGGTCAGTCTCTTGGGGTGGGGCAGCATCAGCCGCTCCTCAATCTTCCCACGTGCTCAGTGTGTAGCTGGGCTGAGAACCACAGCTATGAGGGCTCCACTAGGGACATATTTGAGCCAACATCTTGAGAAAAATTCTTTTTTTGTAGAATTCTACTGCTTGCATGTAACCTTCTTTCTCAGGCTGCAACAGATGTTGGAAAAAAAGGCCTGGAGATTCACCACAGTCCTTAGTGCAAGTGCTCATATGGGGGGTCTCAGAGCCTAAGACAGCCAGCCATGGTTGCCTCCTTGCAGGGTTTTGGGGTAGACAGACTTGGATTTGAGCCCCTGCTCCGCCCCTCCCTATAACAGTTGCTTGATATCTGTGAGCCTCAATTTCCCCATCTGCAAAGTGGGGATAATTTTAATACCAACCCTACTCGCTTAACACAGTAGTCTCTGCATCGCAGCTCTTTATTGTATTTCCCAGGTGACTTGTGTTGGATGATGATGCAGGTCAAGTAACATAATAAGCTCCATCTGTTGCCCCTACCCCTCGCCCACTCCTCCCCTGTGAATGGGACCCCAGCTCCCCTGGGAGGCATTCTGGACTCTTCAGTCTCTCCTTCATTCCCTGCATCCTATCCAACATTAATCATGATTATGTTGCTCCCTGTTCCTACTGTTACTCCCTTGAGCTGATGGATTGTCTGGACTAACGCAGTAGCCCCTGACATTTCCCCCCAGCTCCACTTTGCCTTACCCCTAATCTATTTCATGGAATGAGGACAGAGTGATCTTTCTAAAATATAAATCTCCCTGCCAGACATTAAAGCAAATTTTAAAGTTATAATAATTAAAATGGTAGGGGCGCTGGTGCACAAACAGATGAACATATCATTGGAAGGAAAGGTAGGAAGTCCAGTAATAAACCTAAATACATGGAGGAAGCTGGTATATTACAGAAATGGCATTTCAAATCAGTGGAGGAAAGATAGATTATTCAATAAATAGCATAGGCACAACTGGGTAGCCATCCTGCATAGAAATAAAATTGCATCCATACCTCACACAAGGAATATTTCAAAAATATAAAGGTAAAAAAAGAAATCCATAAAAGTATTAGAAAAACCCCTAGTGTATGTCAAAGTGAAGAGGGCTTTTTAAAATAGGATTCAAAATGCAGATGCCCAAAGAAAAGATCAGGAAATTTAATTACATTAAAAAAACAATTCTCTATGGCAAGCAACTATTACCACAGGCAAAAATCAAAAGACAAACTAGAATAAAATATTTGCAACTCATGTCACAGAACAAGAGTTAATTTCTACAATACACAAAAAGCTTCTATAAATTATCAGGAAAAGACCAACAATCCAATAGTAATATGGACAGAGTTCAAAGGAAACTATCAATGCCTATTAAGTATAAAAAATATGCTCAACTTCACTCTAATAAGGAAAAAGTAAATGAAAAGGACATGTATTATTTTTCAGTTATTAGACTGAAAAACATTTAAAGTCTTGGCCAGGTAGGTCAGTGGGTTAGAGCATTGTCCTGATATAGCAAGGTTGTGGGTCCAATCCCTAGTCAGGGCACATACAAGAATCAACCAATGAGTGTAATCAATGTTTCTTCCCACCCCCCTTTTCTCTCTAAATTCAATTAAAAAATTTAAAAAGAAGAAAAGCATTTAAAAAAATAGTGATATAGGAATTGCTGAGAGTGTAGGAAATAAACTGGTGCTGCTGGGAGCATGAATCTATGGAAGGTGACTTGGGAAATCTTGGCAAAATGACAAGTAATACTTGTGATGGTTAGTTTTCCTTGTCAACTTGCCAAGGTTGAGTACCCAGTTATTTAGCCAAACACTAATCTAAGTGTTGCTGTGAAGGTATTTGGTAGATGTGGTTAACATTTACAATCAAGTGACATTGAGTAAAACAAACCCTGGGCAATATAGGTGGGCCTCACTCAGTCAGTTGAATGGCATAAGAGCAAAACCTGAGGCTTCTGGGGGGAAGGGAGAATTCTGCCTCAAGATGGAAGCATCAACGTCTACCTGAGTTTCCAGCCTGCTGGCCTGTCCTACAGATTTCAGATTCACCAGCCCCCTCACTCCCAATAGAGTAATCCCTTAAAATATCTCGTTCACGTACAGGGGTGGGCAAAAGTAAATTGACCATCATGAGTATGTGGAACAGAGTATAGCAACTAGGCCACAAGAATATACAAATAATGAAGGTCAGCCATGTAAGCACTTATGAGATCTTACCCAAGTGCACTGCACTATTGTGATATTCTTTTGAGTTAATAACACTTATAACCACCATAACCTGCATTTTTTTAATATGAACAACTGTAAACCTCCTTTTGCCTACCCCTGCATGTGTACGTTTAACGGTGTTTCTCTGGAGAACACTACCTGTATAATACCCTTTAACCCAGCAAGCCCACCCTCCCACTGCGGACACCTTACATGCGTGTGAAGTGACCCACGTGCAGCTCATTTCATCGTAGCCTCGTTTGCGATAGAAAGAGGGCCGGTGGCCTGGTGTGTCCATCAGTACGGGGCTGTGGGAGAAGCTATGTTAAGCCACAGAGTGGAGCACTGCGTAGCTATCAAAAAAGTATGGGGCAACAACATAAAAAGTGGTCGAAAGGTGATTTAAGTGAAAAAAGAAATACCACACAATGAAGAACAATGTGCATACTATGCTCTTTTGTGGGTGAAAACACATTAGTGTTTGTAAATGTATATAATATGTCTCGATGGGAACACCAGAAACTAGCCCCGAGAGCCTCGGGGAGGGGCTCTGGGTGACTGGGGCATGGGAGAGGAGGGAGAAGACATTTCGCCCTGTGCCCTTTTGTTTCACAAAACGAAAACCACCTTACATCTGCTCACACTGCTTGCAGGCACGGGCAGCTAGAGCCCTTAAGGCAGAGCCCTTTAGGATTCCGCGGCTGCCTCCATCCATCCCCACCCCTGACCCCCACTGCTCCCCACTGTCTGCATTCTCCATTCCAGTCTTGCGATGACTCCAGCTCCTCAAAGTCACATGCTTTCTCAGGCCCCAAACCTGCAATGTCCCTGAGACCCTCTCCCGGAGCTCCTGCTTGTCTGCAGTGTTGCTCCCTATCTTCAGAGGGACTCGGGCCCCTAGGCTCTGCTGGCGAGGAGTGCAGCGGTCCCTATTCTCTTTCCCACCCTCTGTGGACACCCCGATCCCTGGGCTCCTGTCATTCAGGCTGAGCAGCTGAAAGGGTCCCGCCAGCATGTGTACTGGGGTGACTCAGTTTTCTCAGGTGGACATAGGGAAAGAGACCTCCTTGTAACTGGACTTCACCAGCCTTTTCCAGGAGAAATTCGGTTGACACTGCGTGTTGCAAGATGTCCTCTGTCTCAGACAGGGAGCGGGGCAGCATCTGGTTCTCGGGAAATCCTGTTGTATAAGGAAGACAGCGCGCCTGGGGCCTGCCCCTCGCGTCTTTTCTGGGGAGAGGGTCGGACATGGACACTTTAGAGGCACATGTGGATAAACGCAGTGAACTGCGGGTGAGTGAGAGCTTGGGTTCTGTCTTAGGAGAGTGAAGTGGAGCAGGTTAGGAGAGGAAGCAATGCGGACCCCAAGCACAGGAGTGGAGAAAGCAGGTAGGGCGTGTACTCTCTAATTTGGCAGTGGATGCAGGAAATGATGTGTCAAGCATGCATTGTATTTCTCTCATCCACAGTTTGCTGTCTTTGTACAGATTCTATCTCGGATGAGTAACAGGGTCATTGGTCAAGGCCAAAAGGGACATAGTCAGGCACAGATATGGGAAATCCATGTTTAACCTTTGCCCAGCGAACGTCAGATCTGGGAGAAGCACAAGAGAACGCAAAGTGGTGAGGTCCAGCTGGACGGACTTGATTTTGGGGGTTTGCAGATTCATCTGACTTCACTGGGAGCCTGTTAGAATTTTATGACATGGAAAACTGGAAGTCCCTCCCAAGGATATTGGTGCAAACAGGGACACCCAGGCCCCCCTGTGGTCCCCACAGCCGGGTTTAACTGGAACTTCTCAGCCGCCTCAAGTTCTAGCAGGTCTGGTTGGGGCCATTTCACTCACCAAAGCTCTGATTTTGTTTCTCCTGGATTGGACTTAAAAAAAAAAATAAAACCTCAGAAAACTGTGGAGCACACTATTTAAAAACATGCACTCTGAGTCAAGCGTAAACACAACGCTGTCTTTTTATAAAGGCTGAGCTTTATACGGTTGCCAAAATGTTTCTCGGTTGGTTTTCAAAATTGAAGTAGAAACCACTTAAGAGTGAAAAAAAAATGTTCCATGGAGGAAATTCTCAGACATTGAATTCCCAGGTTTACATCACAGAGAACTCAGTGTCTGTGCGGCAGAGCCCGGGGCCAAGGCTGGGCCAGGGAGCCGCGGAGCCAGGGTGCCGCCCGTGAGGACGCCGCGGGGGACCAGCCGCTCCCCTGCGTTCCTCAGCAGGAACCGAGATGTCAGGCTCCGGTTGTGCCGGTCTCCCGGTCACCCACATCTCCTGCTTCACGTACCTGTGTCCCGCAAGCGTAGACGGACACACACAAAGAACGCCCTCCATTCTCAGCCCCTCTGGGCTGGAAGCCGGGGGCGGGGAGCGTGAAGGCCCCGGGCCCAGGGGGGCTGTGGAAACACTGCTCTTTCGCTGGACCTGTTTCCGAAGACTTTTGGTTTGGGCTCTCCCAGGCCCATTACCCTCTGGCCCCTCTCTTCTTTCCCTTCCATCATGTCCCCTTCCTCAACTCTTCTCTTTTCATCTCTTAGGCGTGACATGTGAACAAAGCACTTGCCATTGCTGAGCCAACTTCTGGGCATCCCTCAGAGCGGCGGCCCCTTGGGCAGCACGCGGTGGGCGTTGTTGGCCTGTGAGGGGGACGAGGGCGTGAGGACTTCCACCACCTCACCCCGGGGCCCGGGGCCAGGCTGATTGTGCAGGCTGGCCCCCCACCGTAGGCAGCTGGAACTTGAGAGCAATTTGACAGAATACTTTTGTCTCTGGACTCTAAGGGGCTTCTCATTTTTTCCTTTTGTTGTGTTTTATAAAAGACCTGGACTCTGTGGATCGCCAATAAACAGCCACCGCCACAAGTGGGACTCATAGATGGTTTGGGAAGCACTGAGGGAGCTGGGGCTGCTGTTGAGGATCCAGAGGCGGGAGGGCCCAGACAAGGGGTGGTGCTCGAGGCCTGTGATGTGTGGGTGGAAAATAGAAAATGGAAGTGCTTGTGGGAGCCAGTGAACAGTACCTGAGAGAGCAGCGCTGGAGTGTGAGGTGCTAGCGCTGCCCAGCGGGGAAGGGGAAACAGACAAAGTATGGGCCACCCAGTGCTCCCGCGTGGCCCGGCCCCTCCCCGACGGCTCCCCGTCTTTCTAGGGGAGAATTAGGTTCTGGTTATGGGTGAGAGTTTCACTGTCCCCACACCTTCCTCTCAAACTCTGGGGACAATAGGTCTTGGGCTAATTGGGAGTCAGGGCCACCAGTGGATGCAGTGGTTGTGAGAGAGACCAAGCGAAAGTGCTGTCACGGGTCTGGATTCTCCTTTTTGTCATTTGGGTGGAGAGCGTGTGCGGAGGGAATCTATTGGGCTCCCTTCTGGGCTCCTGGTCAGGCCAATCGCAGCCTCTTCCAAGCCTGTAAGCCATACAGGTGCTAATCATCTCTCTTCAATGAATGGAATTCAGTCTCTTTTGGGGAGGAGGGGACTGTTCAGGCGAGTTTTAAAATCTTTACTGCATGACTCAAGTCTCTTCCCCAGGACTGAACATTCTGTTACAAAATCCGCTGGCCAAGTTACAGCTTTGCTGATAGAAATCACTGACCTACCCCCTTCCAGGCACTGTGCTGAGCCCGTTCTGTTACCTCTCCTTTACCATCATGATGTTCACATGTGCCCTCATTCCACACATTTCTCTTGTACGTCATCCCTCTTCCCCTTTAGAATAGTCCCAGTCATACGCTGAGATCTAGGTCACTTGGGTTATAAGCATTTAACGTTAGGAAGAATTTCATCTAACATCTCAGGTTGCAAGGCATTTCTTTGTGTTTCTAGGGACCGTTTTGAATTTCACATGTCTCTTCAGCAGCTCGGGCTCAGGAAGAAGGGAGCTGTCCTGTGGTCATTGTCACAATGTCCGGCTGTGACGGCCTCAGAGAATTCTCGGGTTACTAGGTTTTGATGGCAATAACCTCTATAGACTGTTTTCTTTTGCCTTTAGTTTTTTTTTTTTTTTTTTGATTAGAGGCTTAATTACATAAACCTGGAGTAAAAATAGGCCAAACAACAAACCAAACTCAAGGCTCAGAGAGGTTAAGTACCTTGTCCAACATCACGCAGCCAGAGAATGCCGAAGCCATTGTCCAAACCCAGGTTAGTCTCTCTAGCCATACGCTTAAATGACATTATTTAGAATTTATAGTGATACATCGTATATATCATACTGGGATTAGAAGTATTAAAATGAGATTCACACTCTATCTACTGTAGTTCAAACCCCAAGGTTCCTAGGAGTTGCTGTTTCTTTATGCTGTGGTTAAGGGGAGAAATATGATTTCAAAGGCATGAGGGTGGAGGGCAAGTTATAAACAGTATCATCTGCAGGGTTAGAGTTTGTATTCAGAAATGTGCCTACTCTGGGCACAGATCAAACTGTATAATCATTTTTATACCTCTCTCCTACCTTTTTGTTAAAAAAAAAAAAAGCTGTTCATAGCTGAAGACACAGTTTGTGTCGAATGGTCAGGTGGGAACATTAACAGGGATGTCATGCTTGGTCCTCCTTGCTGGCTTGTTTCTACGATTCAGTTCTCATTTTCTAATCGATCATATTGACAAAAAGAAAAACTGACACACACACACACACCAGTGTTACAAAACCTTGTATTAATCATTTCCCTTCACTTTCAATATAACGTTGATATGAAATATAGCCATGATTCTTAGTTACATGGGAGGAAATGAGTAATAAATACATTGTAGCAAGTTTAAACCACAAGGGTGTTTCACTGGTAACAACATTTGAAAACTGTACACTTGCAAAGAACAGCATCTTCAAACATTAGTATATCTGTATATCAGTAAAGCTTTTACATATAACAAACATGCTATTTCCATATATGACAAATTTAAAAAATATGCATTGCTTGGCAACATGAACTAGGCAAAAATAGTTCTTTGTTCACTAACTTTATACAGGAAAACAGGACAAAAGGCATGCATGTACAATAGGGACGCCTGCACGGGGCATGCAACAGAAGAAAGCTTTTTGAAAGTCAGCTTACATTAGGCATAAATACATGAGGGTTATATATTAATAAGGGAGGAAGTCTTCTGTTTGATGCTATTAACATTCCTGCTTTCTTCCTATTCCTCCCAGAGGAATACACATTCACCTTTAAGTAAAGATAAAGGAATTACAAAAAAATAAAACTCACTTTGCAAACATCTCAGATGACTTGTAAAAAAAAAAAAAATCAACATTAGTGTTATCACAGCCCCATGTGCAAATTATCCTTCTGCAGGTCCTTCTTGTAACAGGCACGCCCGAGCGCCTTGGCCGGGCTGCCTGCGGGCGCCCAGGTGGGGGCGGCCTGCTGCGGACACCTCCAGGAGGGCCAGGGCGCCTGGGCCCGCGCTTCCTCCCTCGCCGCCCTTCTGGTTGCTTGCCTCTGCGTTCGGCCCAGCTCAGCCCAGGCTCTGGGTGAGATCCTAGTTCTAGGTGGGAGTGCACATCTACAATCCTTGCCCCGGCAGTAGCTACAAGAGGTGCAGAAGAACAAAAGACCCAGAGAAGGCTCCCATTCTGTAAAAGGCAACCAATGACACCTCAAAAGAAAATCTTGTTTTCCTCAGTGTCTCTTCAAATGAATGGGAGGCGGCGGCCCAGCTGTCGCTCCAACCCTCAGCACCAAAACGGGATCATCAGTACCCAGGATCTGAGGGCTTGGTGCAAACAGCCGCCTTCTGCAGGCCGACCCAGCAATGTCTATTTTGCTTGCTGGCCCTCGGTTTAAAAGTGAAACTCAAAAAGCATGTGGAAAAAAAAAATCAGCAGCAATGTTTCATTTCTTGTACACAGTTCATGTGTATCTTCCTATTGTTTCCGGTAAGAAACCACTATGAATAAAAAAGCACCAATAAAACATCATACATGATAACAGTATCGTTGAATGTCACTGTCCCTGGGACAGTGTGGAGATGCCAAGTACACACTGCTTAAATCAGAACAAGGGGAGAAACGTATAGTGAAATAGATTTTACTCTGATACTTTTAATGTTTACTATTAATATAAAACAGTTGCATTGGGGGGGGGGTCCATGGGTAAATACAAAAAAAGGCACTGCTGCGTTATTACTAAATATCCAACTTCACAGCCTTATGCATGCAACTGTTTGATTCTTTTATAAATAAAGTTATTTTGCTTTAGGATTTTTAAATTGAGCTGTATACCTGCAGTCAACACAGGACTCAAAACAAGGTGGGGACAGGCTCCTAAAATTGATCAGAACACACTCAACTTAAAAAAAAATTTAAAACACTAAGAGCAAAACACAACTAAGTAGATAAATCTATACACAGTCAATGAAAAATAAGCTTTTCTTTTTTTTTTTAAAAAAAGAATTATGTTGTTATTAATAACAGACTTTATCATGGTTACCAGCCATAGCAAGTTAATAAGTAACATATCCAAAATAATATCTCTAATAATCAGATAACCATTGTTTCTATATTTCGTGAAGGAATAAATAGAAATTCAGATTTGCAAATATTTTAAGGTCTTCCTTTGAAAGGACTCATGCTAATGTGATTGTGTTCCCAATCTGTTTTCTGAACAACTGCAGTCTATGGATATTTGTGTTTTGCAGCAGATTTGAATGCTCCCTCCTTTCTCCACGAGGTGTGCACCATCGTTTTTCTCCTCTTTAACTTTCTTAGCATCCAAAAACCACTTTCACGAACCCTCTGGTCTTACCTTCAGCCTTCGACATTTTTGGCCTATTTTTCCTGCCCTACATGTGATCGTCCACCCCAACACATTCCCCCAGTAACGCGAAGCTTATTTAGAAAAGGGATGTGGAGGGTGAATGTTAATGGCACTTGGTTAAAAAAAAAAATCAGCTACGGAAATGTTGCCTCTTTCTGCACATGGATTTGCATCTTTAGAAGGTAGCCACCCAAGGAGAGCTCTTTTTCTTAATGTAATGTATGATTTTGTAGGTTCAAGCCTTCTTTTGCTTGCTAAAGGCTCTCTATGGTTAAGATGCCCTTACCCTTTTAGACCTTAAAGGGATTTTAAAAGCCTTATTACAACACCCAAGGTCACTCAAGGCCATGTTGGGAGACATTTTTAATCTTGAAAGTTAAACGAAGTTGTTTGGATTTCATTAAGGCCTTATAATCTGTATTTACTTCATTAACTATCTTTTTTAATAACCATAAGCAAATGCATTGATTTTCATGGTGTGAGCCTTTTCATTTTGACCCTGACTTCACTTAAAAAAAAAAAAAAAAAAAAAGGCACCAGATTCACCCATTTAATAAACAGGCCTCATACCATCTCCCCAGTCTCGCCTCTGGCTGAGCATTGATGCCATCGTTTACACAACCCAATTTCCCAGTGCGCAGCGCAACTCCCCTTTGATTCCCTCTCACACCCTCCCTCAAACTGATTACCGAAATGGAGTCTTTCTTGCCCTTAAGACACAGAGCTATTCCTTTGTGGTAGCATAGTGTGTTAATCTCTCATCTTGTACAGAGTGGCTTTGTCTCCCTCCTGTGTGGAGGGACAGATCAGCCAACAACACAGCAAACCCCTGATGAAGGCCATGTGAACAGAAGCGCGCTTCCACCATGCAGTTGACCTTGCCCACACCCTTCACTGCCCACCTGGGACGGTGGGGCCGGGCCGCGGCCGTACACTTCACCTCAGCTCCCTCTGCTACTTGCGGAGTGACCATTTCTACACTGTGGTTGAGCCTTGCTCTCCTCCTCCTCCTCAGTGGAGAACCAGCAAAGAGGATGCAGCCCTCAGGCTCAGGGTCCCGGGAGGAACACACTTTCTGGGACAGTTTCTGGGAGGAAGACTGTCAGTGGCATTTTTGAGCTCATTATCTGGGTATTAAGGCCTCTTGCAAGGAAAAAAATGTCCATCCTTGCCTTTTCTCCTCCAGTGGAACTGGAATCACCTGTGTGTGTGTGGCCAGTGACAGGGATGAAACCCCACGGTGGCGCGGGGAGACGTCTCTGGGTGAGAAGCAAATCCAGCACAGACGGGCTGCAGGATTCTTTCAGAACCTCCGGGTGACCTGCACACCCCAACGGATCACACGGTGCTGTCCTCCTGGCGCCCTTCCGAGTACTCTGCCTGTTCCAGCCACATCCTTGACCTTCAGACCCACCTACAGGCTCCCCCAGCCATCGGTGAGAGCCGGCCAACTCAGGCCTACGTGCCTGCAGCCGTCTCCCCGGGGAGCAGAGCGGGACAGCCATTGCAAAAGACAACCCTGCTGCTAGTACAAAAATAGAGGGGGAAAAATGAATCCATATCAACAAATCCTTTACAAAAACCATAGTATGAAGAGAAGTTCTATCCAAACTCTTTACACATTATGTACCCTTTAAAACGGTTATGTAAACAATACACAAATCAAAGTTTATCTGAAATTTTGTTGGAGGGGATCTCTCCCATCTGGCCCCGTTGCCACGTAGCCCTGTCCTGTGGCTCGATTCTAAGCAGGGACCTCAGGGGGAATCCAGCGGGCGAGGGGGACATGAAGCGCGAGCCACCATCTTGTTTTGGTCACACGTATCCATGACTTCCTCCGAGGGCCAGACTGTGACGGCAGGTGTTGCGAGAGGCTCTCGTGGTGGGACTTCTGCCTCCCTCCTGTGTCTCTTATTTCTTTCATGGCGGTGCTCTTTTTTTTTTTTTCCTCCCTTTCCATCCCCAAGCCACTTGCATTGTCTCCACCCCCCCCACCCCAGTCCCATCTTTCCCTAGAGACCACTCCCCACCCCACACACCAAGCCATCCCATGACAGAAACAAATGACAGAATAACCAATCCCAGGTCTACTGATACGTTTACAAGGATGACCTACGCTCTCACAAAATCAAAATGGGAGAGGGACCGGGGGAAAAAAGGCTGCAAAGTATCTTGGAGGATTCTGTGCAACCTGAAGATGGCTGACACTGGACCCGCAGCAGTCGATTTCATGGCCAGCGCGGTCACTCTCCTCCTCGGCTTTAGATTGTGGAGGTCCGGTCAACCCCGTCTGGAGAGGAAGTACACAATGGGCACCGGTGAGCAAAGCAGTTCCGTTCATGCCCGCCTTGTCCTGCATGGTGGGCCTCCCAGCCTCTGAGGACAGGTAAGGGCTGCATTCATTCACAGACCCACCCACTCAGCACCTGAGAAATACCTATTTTGCCAGTCACCACAGGGAGCTGGGAGCCAAGACATAAAGACCTGATTTTCACCCTCTAGGCGGTCACATCTTAGAATACCCACATGTAAACCCACAATGAGGTAGGAACGGTAGCTGCTATAATGGAGTATGTACCAGGCACAGCAGGAACATGGACGAAGGAGTGTTTAAGTCACCCTTGAAAACCAGGGACAGTTTCCCAGGGATAGCAAATGGCTTTTGTAGATGGTGCTGCAGGGGAAGAAAGGAGGAGGCAGGAGAGGATGAAGGTGGAGAGCGCATTCAGCTCACGTATAGGTGTGATGCTGGGTGGGGCTGGTGGCTGGCTGGAGGTTTAGGATGAAGGACAGGGAACAAAGGAGAGGCAGGAGAGGAGGCCAGAGAGTCAGGCAGGGGCTGCAACAGACGTGCAGGTGGACCTGGCTGACTCACATCCCTTTCTTTGGGAGCATCTTCTTCCCATCCTGAAGCTCTGCCAAATGACTGGGGATGGGGTGGTCACAGCTGAGCAGACCCATGGAGATGCATCTGACCCAAACTGATCCAGATTCTCTGTCTCAAAAATCTGACCGGGGTGGACACCATAGTTAGATGTGGTGGGCGCTGGGAACTGAAAAATCCTGTGGAAGTGGGAGAGGCTGAGGTGACACAGGAGAACTGGCAAAACTGGGCTATAGAGAAAGTGGGGGATGTGTACCCCGGAGCTGAGAAGCCATGAATGGGACTTATACATGGGATATAGGACAGTCCTCAGACTCAGATCGTAAAGGTCTTGTATACTGTGAACAGGAGCGTGGATGTCAGTGATTATGGAATCATAGGTAGTGGAGTTACCAAATCTGATTTTAGGATGGTTTTCTGGGCAAGGCTCATGGCAAGGAGATTGGTTAAGAGGCGCTGACAATGGTCCATACTAGAGCTGACAAGAGCTTATTAGTGAGTACAGAGAAAGGAGTGTTCCATGACCACTATGTTAAGGCCATAGGCGCGAGGCTAGATACCCGCCTGCCTTTGCATGTATCCAAATGTCAGCTGATGTATCCCAGTCTGAGCCGTGATATCACAAACCTGGTCTGCCAAATGGAGCATCGAGAGGCACTGGGCAGAACACAGGTGTGAGAGGGCAGTGTGCAGCTGGGACAGCTGGGGGACCTCAGCGATAGGGAGGAGTGCCGAGACCTCCTCAGGGGCGATGCCTGGCCGCGTCTCGCTAGCAGGGACTTGGAGGAGCAAGGTTTCTTAATTTGAAATTTTGATTGTGATCATTGTAAGCTCATATGCAGTTGTAAGAAATAGTACCAGGTTTCCCCTATGGTAACATTCTGCAAAACTTTAGTGTAATATCACCACCAAGATATTGACATTGACACGACTCACCCACCTTATTTAGATTTCCCCCACTTATTTGTATTTGTATTCGTGTGTGTGTGTGTGTGTGTGTGTGTGTGTGTGTGTGTGTAAAGCTCTATACAAATTTTGGAGCAATTTCTACGAAGGGAAGAAAATACCCCCTAAGGTATTGGTCATCTGTGGTATCACATCATCAATCCTAGAGGCCCCCAGATGTGAACTTATAATCAATACCCTCTCCCCACCCTCTGTGGGTGTCAGCCTCTTGCGGTGGCTCTGCGGTGGAGACTGGTCATGGGAAAACAGTAGGTGCGTGTATGTGTGCGCTTGCACGTGTGTGTTCAGGGTGGGGTGTAGCGGTCCCTCCCTTATCTGTAGAAGTGCAGTGCACACTCTTGCCAGGGCTCACTGGTCCACTCATCATTGCTAACCTGTTGAGTTGTGGAAGTGGGGAGCTGGAAACCTGAAAATCTCAACAAACTCAATCCCAGGTCACATTTTCACGGCGTTCCCATTGTAAATTGCATCTTCCAAAGGTGACTGTATTCATTGGCAGGGAAGTGACCCATAAGTCAGTCCGGACTCACCATTTACCGTTGTGCAAACTGTGCCTTGCACAACTCCAGAAGGTGCTATTCACATGCAACCATCATAGCTTTTAAGCAATTATGACAAGTTTCAAATAAAAGATAGAAGGGCATCTTGAGAAATTGGAGCCATTTTCTAACTTGCACAAAGTCGCCAAGCCCCGACAAGCGGGGCTGGAAGACCCGAGAGGGAGTAAGGAGAAACGGTGAGAAGGAACGGCAAGGGGGTCATGGGAAGCACGAACCCCAGAACATCAGAGCGAACCAGGCGTTCTTCTTTATAGCACAATTCACTATAGACTCACTCCATTCTGTTTGGAGGAGGCTGATTTTCAATATCCGTGAGTATTTCTGCCCACGTAACCCCTCCACAGGGAGAAAACAATGAGCAGGGCTGGCACTGAGACTTCCTGAATGCCATGGGCCACCAGTCAGGAACGGGCCCCACGGAGCCAGATTAAGCCTTAGAGACTCACAAACCAAGATGGCAGAATGGCCCCGCCCCAGGGTTTCTCATAGGCTCTGCGGGAGGGGCCACAGGGAGAGAAAAGAAGAGATGGAAAGGGAATGCCAGAGAGGAAAGGGGCTTAAAGACCGGCCCCAGGAGGGCAGCAGTTAGTGGCGGAGACTGAGAGAGCAGAGACATGAGCACAGGAGGGTGGGTTCCCAAGGCCTGTGGCCCACAGACCTGCCACAGGCTGGCGGCCACCCGGGGATGGGCTGTCCCAGGAACCTGGCCACCCCCGACTTCTCTGAGACAGAAGCAGAGGAACCTCTTTTAGTCTGCTTTCCTCTCCCTAGTTATTCATCTTCCTGTAAAATGACTTAAGTCATTGGAGTTCTGTCCCGAGCAAGGTCATCTCCCCTGGCACCTGGAAGGGGTCGGCCAGCAGGGAGTGCTGTCAGAGCGGGAGGGCACACCACCGCGCCCAGCCGGGCCACCCTGAGCTTAATTTGCATTCTCTGCTCAGGAAACTGCGTACAGGCTTCCCAACAGAGGATTACTGAGGGAAAAAAAAAAAAAAAGAACAGCAATAAAAAGGCTTAGGAGATTAATCCGATGAAAACATTAGCAAAAACACATCCGTTCAGAAAGGTTTCCTGTAAAAATAGAAGTATGGACTAGAAAATGAAGTCTTTTGAATAAAAGCCACCCTTTCGTAAGGAGCATGTGGCATTCTTGCTACTAATGATGATGATGTTAGTACTTAGTAGTTTGATAAGAACTTCCAACATGCCAATTATCTGAGAAATATCAAGCCCCGGGGGGATCAGGCCAGTCCTTGCCGCCTCAAAGGCAGGGAGAGTCCCCCACCAGGCCGGCTGCTGTCAGGCAGGGGGGTGGCAGGCGGCGCTCAGGCCACCTGCCCTGGGCTGAGCGTGGCCTGACGGCTCAGGGTCTGAGGGGCTTCCCTTTTTGAAAAAAATTGAGATATAATTCACATGCCACAAATGTCACCCTTTTAAAGCGTTCAGTTCAGTGGTTTTTAGTATATTGAGTTGTGCAACCATCACCGCTCTCTAATTCCAGAATATTTCTGTCACTCCTCCAAAGAGGTCTGGTGTCCATTAGCAGCCACTCCCCACTCCTACCTCCCTCTGGCCCCTGATAACCACTAGTCTACACTTTCTCTGTAGATTTGCCTATTCTGGGCATTTCATAAATTCATAAATGGAATCATATACTGTGTGGGCTTCTGTGTCTGGCTTCCTGTACTTTGCGTAACGTGCGCTGGGTTCATCCAGGTTGCAGCATGTATCAGTACTTCATTCCTTTTTAAGGCTGGACCGTATGGTTATACTACATGTTGTTCATCCATAGTCATCTGCTGATGGACCTTTGGGGTTGCTTCTCATTACTCATTAGGGGCTGTTGGTGTGCTGACCCAATCTCCTCAGTTAGCTGGGAACGGGGTACCTCATCCCAGGTGTGGACCAATGATGCTGTGAAGCGCCCAGGATCTGACTGGCTAAGGAAGAGAGCAGTGTTTGCACATGGAGTTCCTGGAACCCCGGGGAGGCCACAGAAGGCGCTGTGCCCTGAGAGGTGTTCGGCTAGCTCCCTCTGGCCCTGAGCTGAGGCTTCCTGCAGGCTGCGCACAGCCTCGTACAGGCCTCTGCTCTGCTCTACGCAAAGCATTTTTATCTGCCTTGTATTTGGTTTCAGGGTAAGACTGTGTTTGCAGAGCCTAAAAATATAAAAATCCCTGGTCAGAAGGACAGCGCGCTCAGGAGCGGTAGCTGATGGCGGCTTTTCTCCCCACCACTGCCAGGCAGCGCACATCTTGGCTCTAGGTGTGCTGCTGGCCCGTCTCCGGGGGCAGGGTGGGGGCCGGGGTGAGCGCGCCCAGAGAGAGGGCTATTGGGAAGGGTCACAGGAGGCTTCCCTGGATCTCCATGATTCAGAGCCACCCCAGACGCTGGTAGAAAGGAGTGGACATCCCTCCTCTGCCTGCCAAAGATCTCCAGGGCTGGCTGCGAGTGCGGGCTGGAGAACGGCACCCATTTAGTACCAGGAGGGCAGAGAAGGCCTCCTGGAGCTGTTGTGACAACACAGCGTTTCAGACCAAACAGGCGGTGGGTTGACCCGGCTGCTTCTAGGAGCTGTTCGCGGAGCCACAGCCCTGCACACACACCACAGGCACATCCAACTAACTAGATTGTCCCCATCACACTGCAAAGGACACCTCAAGACTGCCTGGAGCTCCAGGCATTGTGGAAGCCATTTGGAACAGGGAGATATAAAAACAAGCAGGGATTTTTGTTTCAAAAATTCTGTTTTTAGAGCAAGTTGGGATATGCTTGGACCAGACTGGGGGAATCTAGTGCTGAGAAGGAAAGACTCCAATGCTGCGGGGGATGTTCCCACTCAAAGCTGCGTCTTGTATTCCGGACTCCTCCAGCTCCCTGCATTTGGCTGGGGCCATGGCTGTGGTGAGACTCCAGTGTGCACAGCGGGGTGGAGTCCCTGGGAAAGGGGGACAGGCTCCGTCTTCAGGTCCCCCTGACTCACCTCCCAGAAGAGAAGGAGTGGGGCATTTGGGCCGCTGGGCGAGGTGTGGCTTGATGACAACCGAATAGCCCCGAGACCTCTCCCCCTCCCCTCCTCCGTCTCCTGCCTCCCCCCCCCCCACCCCGTGCTCTTCCCCATCGCCCCAGGCTGCAGCCGAGTGTAGACAGCAGATGGCCAGCAGTTCTCCCAGGCGGGCAGTGGCCTCAAGGAGGACAACACTCACCTCCCAGGGCGTGCTCGGTCATACTGAGGCACAAAGACTCCAGCCTGTTGTTGATGTCAGGTTCAGTCACGGGAAGCTGGAATTCTGCAGGGGACAAAGGGTTATGTTGGTGACAGGGATTCTAGGAACAAAGAGATAGGTTGCACAGTGCCACCTGGGGTGAGGGTCTGCTGTGCCTCCCTGGGAGGACTTGGGGGGACTGTCAGGGCGAGTGCGGAGGGCAAGTTACACTTGGGTTCAACCAACCTCTGAGGTCAGACTCACAAAGTCCACCGTGAACATGGGTGGCTGGAAGAAAGCCGGTGACTAAAAATAGCTGGTTACAGTCATAGTCTGTCAGTCCCCTGCTTAGAGCCGTCCAGAGCCTTCCCATCAAAGCCAACCCAACCGCTGCCATGGCCTGCAAGGCCCTACATGGTCTGGCTCCTTACTAGCTCCTGCCCTTGTACAGCCCTCGCCTCCTTCAGTCCACCCCAGGCCCTCCTCTGCACCAGGGCCTTTGCACTGCTGTTCCCTCTGCCCAGAATGTCGGGTCCTGGACATTCCCATGGCTCTCCCTCTCCCTGCCATGATGTCCCTGGGTCTACCATCTCCTTGGAAAGCACTTTCTGTTCATTGTGCGTGGACAGATCTTTCCTGCCATCAACCCTTTCTTCTGCTTTATTTTACTTCATAGCTGTCACAGTATCTGACATATGCATTTATTTGCTGCTTCCCTCAGTTGAAAGCTTCATTGTAACAGGACTTGGCTCTGCTCCCTGTGCCTAGACCAGGCTGGCACATTTCTATTGCATTACGAGGATCAGGAAACAGAAACCATAGCATGGAAAGCGCTTCCTCTGGGTCCAAGGCTGTGCCGACGCCCAATTCCCAAGTGGGGCTCAGAGAGGCTGCGTGACCCGTCCAGGTTAGCCAGCTGACCACGGAGCTGGGCCCAGAGCCCGCAGGGGTCTGACCCCAGAGCCGGTGCTCTCCCTGTCAACTCTCCACTTCAGGCTGGGATGTCTGCTCTGTGGGCTCCCACTGCCCAGGACAGCACTGTGTGCATTCTAACCACAAGGCCCCTCCACCATCCAGAGCCTCCCTGTCTCCCCAGGCTCCGGCCCCTCTTCCTTTGAGTGGGAGCCGCCCCCAGGGGGCTTCCTCCTCTGACCTACTAGGGCCTTCACTGGCAGCTTCTCCCTGGTCCCTTAGCCTACAGAGCTCTTGAATGTCCTTGACTAGTTTGCAAGTGCCTTGTAGACAGAGACAATGCTTTCGTAGGTCTTTGAATCTCCCATAATGCCCCAGCACGGCCTTCTGCGCACCTCGTGCATATCTACTGAGCAATGAGAAATGGAGCAAGAAAAAGAAAGCCTGACAGCGAAGAACAGAGATCCTATGGCGGGGAGGCAGAAAAAAATCAGCAGTAGGGTACAGTCTGAGTGCCCTGGAAGTCTCCACACTGTCACTGCCTCTACATGTGACCCTGGGAAGCTGTTCTCTTCTTTGGGCCTTGGCTCTTCTACCTGAGTGTCAAGGATCCCGTGTCCCAAACTTAAGGCCATGTCCCTGCTCCTTCACATCTCCACCAGGGGGCGCTCAGGGCCCGGGGCCAGGGATTACAAATGAGTTGGTGGTTTGGTGGGATAGGAAGTTGAAACCAATGGCTAAACCAAAGTATTTGTTTTCCTTGGTTAGCTGTACATTTAAATATTCTTTGCAATCTGGGTTCCCCATTACCAGCTCATTCAGAGGCAGATGTTGATTCTGT
This sequence comes from Pteronotus mesoamericanus, assembly GCF_021234165.1. Taxonomy (NCBI): domain Eukaryota; kingdom Metazoa; phylum Chordata; class Mammalia; order Chiroptera; family Mormoopidae; genus Pteronotus; species Pteronotus mesoamericanus. The sequence goes on from NW_026555078.1 coordinate 32,362,486, forward strand.
TATTTAAACTTCTCAAAGGGAAGGTTTGCAAAATGGATCAGTATAAAAAGTACTGGGGAGCAGATTGGGTTCTTTCTGACACAAGTTCCAGCATCAGTGGATGTGAAGGGCAACGGTGCCAGGTCGTGAGTGGACAGAGGCCAATCAGGCTTCCAGGGAAACTGAGAGGGAGAATGCAAGGTTCTCCCCCACCCCCACTCACTGGTTGCTCTCGGAGTGGGGTTGGGGCAATTAGGCAATCAAGAGGGAAGAGTATTTTAGTATTTTCATCCATTCATGTGAAAATCAAATGCATGCAAAAATTAGCAGCCTTCAGGGTGTGAAATCTATAAAGGAGAAACACAATTTTATATATAGCCAGTTAGCAAATATGAAAAAAAAAAAAACCCTCAGCAATTATAGCCATCCATATGCTCATTGTAAAATTTAGTTTACTCTCTAGCACTTCCCTTTAAACAAACACTGTGGAGAGATTTGGATAAATAAAGATGCTCGACATTTGGAGAGAAGTGTTTCAGCTGCAAGATGTCTTGCCAGCACGCAGCAAAATGCCATTTTCCAAGCCTGGGATCACGCGTTCCAAAAAGGGGGCTGAGAAATGTGGGGCTCTGCGCTCCAGAATCTCCAAACCTCAGTGGCTGCTCTTTTAGGCTGAAAGTGGGCGTGCTTGCTTTTTATCCTCCAGACCCCCCCCTCTGGTGCGCTGGGGAGTCCACGGCCCCGCCGCTTACAGTGGCTCTGGAAATTCTAAGTCTTGGGAGGAACACATATGTTCATACTCCTGAGTTTCCTAATAGTGTGACTTTTTAATTGCGTATTTGATAAAAACAGATCCATGGCATCTCCCCGCACATAACAAGATACAGAGAGACTGGCTAGAGGGATAGAATAGCTTCCGTCTCAAGCTGGGAGCCCTCAGCCATGGGTGGCTTGGTGGGCAGGGTTCTCAAAACCCCAGAGGGACATTTGGGCGGCTCCTGCTCCACCGGGGCACAGGAACCCCCGGGCCAAGCCTTGCCATGGCCCCTGCCATCCCTAAGGGCTCATCGCAGTTATCCTGGGCTCCCGGTTATAATGGACCAGGCAGACACAGTCTCTAGTCTTCTGGAAGGTAGAAGAGAAAGGCCCTTGGAAACCAAGTCTTCTCTGCTATTGCCCAAAGCAGGCCTGTTTCTTCAGCCCAGATGCCACCTCTGCGTACCAGGAATTCCTCTCCGCCCCATCAGATCATTCCAGTATTTAGTGAGGCTCCCCAGATCTAAGACACCCAAGGGCTAGGCTGACGGGGGATGTTTTACTTGTACTTTCTCAGAAGCCCCACAAGTACAGCGTCTAGTGCTCAGGCCCAGGGTCAAGAAGATTCTAGAAGGGAGTGGGGCTGCCCGTCTTAATGAAGTGCTGTTGCAGGGTCCACCAGGTGGAGGGGAGCAGGTGGCTTTTTCTTGACAGAAACGGGACATTCCCGCAGAGTTTCATGTCTGTGGCACCGAGGTGCAATTCTGCGTCTCTTTCAAAGCATTGAAGCTGAGATGGGAGGCCAATTTCTTTAGGGTTTTAGAATAAGGCAGGTCGGGCATTTTAGGAAAAAACCGTTAGAATCCCACTTTGCCAATGACAGCTGAGGCTGCTCTGTCGAATGACTAGGAAGGCTTTGAAAGTCTGGTTAAGTGAGAAGCAGGGTCACTGGAAGGAGAGAAATCAGGAAAGACAGGCTGAGGAGGAGGGGACAGGGGACAGCACGGGGGACCCAGACCGTTGTGATAGGTGGGGGTGGGTAAGGAAGAAAGGAAGACAAACCCAGGAACCAAGAAGAAAGGGGCAGGATGGTAATAAAGGCGAAGAGATCAGTGGGAACAGGAATTGCAGTTAGTGTGGTAATGACAGGGGGTCCTGGGGTGGCGGTGAAGGGGAACAGAGTAACAAATGAGTCGCACCCCTGAATCTGTTATGGGGACTGTGGGTTTTCTCTGGTGGCCTCATTCCTAAACCTGCAGAAGGAAGTGCTGTGCAAATCCCCTGGGACCTACAGTTTCACCAAATAATGATGAGCGGAATATGGTACAGGACCATATTGTGTCATCTTGCCTCAAGTTGGTCTCTTTGAATTTGACTCTAATGCAGGGGAGCACAGGCGCAGCTGGGTTCTTATCTGTGCTAGAACGGACTCATTTACCAACCTCCCTGAGCAGCGCTGTTGGCCTTGCTTACTAGAAGGCAGGGAACACGTATTTATTAAATGCTTGAAAGGCGTCCCTACTCTGGCCTCTGCCTCCGCATGGCAGCCCTTGCCTTCCCCTCACGGGCCCAGGGCTCTGGTGCACTCTCCTCCTCCCACTCTTTCCAAAGTCAGTTCTCTGAAAGGAACCGGGAGAACTCACAGGAAGGAGGAAGTGAATGGTAACAGCTCCCAGGTACGCAGAGCAGCATTCTAACGGGGGAAGAATCCCAAGCATAAGCTGGTGCCTAGGGGAGGGGCGCTGTGAACGGGAATATCACCCGTGAAATGCGGTTGTGGAGGGTGCTGCCTCACATCTGCGGGGTCCAGTACCAAGGGTTGTTTGCGCATGGTTTTGTGCAAGCGAAGAAATGCGCTCCCTGGAATGCAGCCCGGTGAGGGGGCTGGCCTACCCTTCCCCCTGCTTTCCCTTTGATGCCTGCTTCTGGTTCCTCTGCCCTTTCTCCCTCAGGCCGTCCAGGTGCTGAGGAGCCTCCAGCTTCCCGTGTTGTGTTCCAGGGCTGGACCCCTAGGGTGGCTGAGTCAGGTCAGCAGGAATTGCTTCCAAGATAAGATATCATCCTGCAAGCAGTTTCCAAACTGGTTTTTCAGTTGGGAAAACACCATGCTTCTCGGAGAAAGGTGACTCTCATCGGCGCCACACTTGTTCTGAGCTCAAGTCACCTCCATGGTGAGTCATCAGACCTTGTCGTCCTCACTTTGAGAGGACAAGTCCCTGGGGCCAGCAAGAGGTAGTAATCACCCGTTGTGCTCCTGGCTGGTCCTGGGAAACATCTAGAATATATCCATGTGGGAATAAAGTGAAAAACCACCCCTGATATGGCTTCCAAGGAGCTACAGACTCTAGATTCAGGAAAGAGGGACGCGTCTAGCAAATCCAAGTGAGGTGACTGATCAGCTGATACGCAGCTTGGGGATGGTTCTGTCCCCCAACCTTTACTACAGTTTTGGGAGATATTTAAAGTCTTCCATCACCTTAACAGAGTTATTTTAAATTAACAGAATAAGTAAAAGCTCCTTTAGAATGCACTGTGGTCTTCAAGGTTTGCCCAGAGGGTTTAAAGGGATGCTCTGAAGACCTCTCATTGCCAGGAAGAAACTACCACGTTGACCTGCAACACAGTTCTCTGAGTATTTGATTTTGGGTTGGTCGCATGTCTCCATTCCGTTTTCTGTTCACTCTCACTACTGCTGTGAAAACAGGGAAGTCACTTTATGCCCTCCTGATTCCCGCAGCTCTGATATGGTAGTTCTTGTAGTCTGTTTACCCCGGGCCACCACCCTTAGACGCCTGTTTAGCTACCCAGGATGTGATGCCTGGAGGAGAAAGCCCATCTGCTCAGGAGACCCAGTGCCGGGCTCAACTCTGAGATAACCGTCTCTCAGGGAGGAGGCTTTGTCCGGGCCTGGCTGTGGCTGGGAGAGGGGCGGCCCTGTGGAGGAGGAGGCCTCCTGGGGCAGAAGGAAGAGTCTGACAGTGACTTGTGGGCTGAAAACCAGCATCGGATCTGCAAAGGCAGGAATGCACTTGGGCCCTGGGCAGAGTCTGGGAGGAGCATCGCTGGGCCAGTGGCAGGAACTTTCTGCAGCCTCTGTTCGTTCCCTTCAGGGAGGAATCCCGGTCATGGCTGCGCCCTGCCTCGCCCTTCCTGACCCCGTCCTGTCCCTGTCTGTCTTTGGAAAAGCCAGGCAGCCTGGGCCAAGTGTGCTGGGCGGGATTTAGGAGCGGCCCCTGCTGAGCGCTTACCAATGTATTTGCAACGGGGAAATGCGGAGTAGTCCTGTCTGTCTGTGCGCCTTGGCCATTATCAGAAACTCTGTGGTTCCTGAGGGCCTTGCTGGAAGTGGGTTTGCAATGCTTGGGGGCAAGAGGCTAATTAAAAAAACAAAACAAAAACCCTCCAAGGGTTCCAGAATCTAAGTCCAGTATGCAAAGAACATTATTTAGGGACTTACAGGTAACTGTCAGGAAAACGGACAACAAACTGTTATCAGCAGCTGCCTCTGGGAAATGGGACTGTGGGCCGGGAGAGGGAGGTGCGGGAGACAGTTTTCCCTGCAAGCCCTTCCATATCATTTGACTCTTTAACTATTGGGAACGAGAGGCTTCATGGGAAGAGGGTGGAAAGGATCTCAGGGTCGCAGTTTCCCTGAGCATGAGTGCCAGCACCTCTGGGCAACAGGAGAGGCAAGCAAAGGTGCGCATGGAGGAGGGGCCATATCGATGGGCCTAAACGGTCCTCCTCCCAGGAAAGGCCAGCTCTTCCCAGGGTCCTGGTCGTCCCGGTTAAGCCAGGAACAAAGGGGAAAACTGAGGACTTGGAAGAGAGCTGCAGGGAAGGAGAAAGAGGTTACACACATAGAGAAGGCTTCGCGTGTACTGGGATTGGAGGAGAGCAGTCAGCTGTGCTAGGGCTCCCGTGGGGCAACCAGGTGGCTGGGCTGCAGTCCCGGGACTGAGGTCAGGGTGCGACAGCCATTCAAGGTCACAGACCTCCTCGTGCCCAGGATGCCTTCAAGTCTTGTCCAGAGTTTCTGTTATTGGGAATGGGTTAACCATAATTCTGCAGGATAACAGAGGCTGGGACTAAATAACCTAGAGAGAAGGCCATCACCACCCTTGAATTTTATCAAGTATTTCTGCCTGGGAAGAAAAATTGCTATAGGTATCAAAACAGAGAAATGGAGCTTTAAAACAAAAGTGCACAAATGGGAAGAGCTGTAGAAGTCAAGGAGCAACTTTAAATAAGCATCTGGGCCGTGTGGATGCCCCTTCCTTTCCTGACACACCTTAACCCATGGCGGCCCCACACCATCCGCATCCTCCTCCTCCTCCTCCTCCTATCACTGGGTCCCCTCTGCATCCTGCTTCCCCTTCACTCGTCCAGGCACGCTCTTGCCTGACCCCCTGCTCAACATTTTCCATAGAGTGTCCCCTGAGACCAGCCAGTCCCCGAGCTCTGTGGCCTTGGATTTAGAGTCCCCACCACTGGGCACCACCTTTCCAGCTGCCTTGGTCTACCCGCTGCTCCTTCAGCAAAGCAACTGCTTCCGGGACTCAGCGTGGCCCTCGGTACCACTGCAGTATCGCCCCTTCATTCCTTCTGCCTGCGATGACTCCCTCCTCTTTCCACCTCTCAACCTCTGTCCTCTGAAGCTCAGCTCCAATTCCAAGAAGCTTCCTTGTCTACCCAAGGCCACAGTGACATTTCCCCTCCTTAAACTGCCCTGGGACTTATTGCACTGAGTGCGTCTACTGCCCCAGGGTGGGCATTTCCTACAGGGGCATGTGTGTCCGGTTTGCCTGCCTACAGGGTCATCTAGGTAGGCACAGTGATTGCTTGTGTGGCTTTGTGTTATTCGTGGAGTCTGAGGTCACTGTCTGCATAGGGAAAGGGTGCAAGTACTGGTTGGCTGTGCATAACCCCGGCTACCGTCTTTCGGGGGCACGGTGAAAGGTGAAATGGGCTTGAATTGTACCACGTGGCTCTTTGACCAAGTAAAGGAAAGATGGCTGGTCCCACAGTTGTGTTTGCAAGGCACCCCCAAACCGGGGGTGGGTCCCTTAGCATCAACACTGCCAAGTTTTCTCTTTATCTGTCTTACTCTCTATACCGCCTGCCCCCATGACATGTGGGACCCCTTCCATACCCCCCAAAGCTCTCCAGTGGTATCTTTGGTTTAATCAACCTAGAAATATGACTACTATCAAAACTATCCCCGTCAGATTGCAATGACTCTGGGGCTCCTTGGGCTGGCATCTGGCCAACTAGCCGCTATTCATGCCGGCAAGGCACAGTTTAAAAAAGGAAAGACTGCTATAAGCTCATAAGAATGCGTGGTGACAGTCCAGGCTAAGCACTTTCCAGCTGGGTTCACCGGGGCATCTATTTTGGCGTCCTGGCCTCCTCTCTGTGTCAGGGGAGAGGAGAGTGAGCGCTCAAGCTCTGGGCCCTACCTGGCTGCTGGAACATCAGCATGTTCTGTGGCGAGGTGTGCACGGGCAGCGAGCGGGTCCTCTGGACGGAGCTGTGGGTGCGGCTTGGCATGCTGTTGCTGCCCCCGGGGTTGGCAAACCAGAGGTTCTAGTGAGAGATACAAAGGGGGAAGCGTTAGTCCAGACACCCGGGGGTGGGGAGCAGGGCCCCAGCCAGAATTCAGGAGACAAATACCCCGGGGAGAATTCTCTGCTAACTTCTGGAAAACGGCTTGCTTGCTTGCAGGCCAGCGTTGCCCATCTGCTTATTTATAGAGAGGGAATTGAGATGCCATTCATTTTATTCACACCCGCCCCCCCGCCCCCCGCCCCCAATCCCAGGCCCCTCTCTAAACCTCAGTTTAATCTGGACACCTTTCTCCCTCACTATCTCCAAACCCTTTTTTATCCCTTAAAGTTCGGGACAGCATGGATGGAACTAGAGAGCATTATGCTAAGTGAAATAAGCCAGGGGGCGAAAGGCAAATACCATATAATCTCACCTATAAGTGGAACCTAACCAACAATACAAAGATGCAAGGAAAATAAGACCTTTCATTACTTTCATTTTTCCTATCATTTATTCTTGGAAATGGTGGACAGCGGGGGGTGGGGGGTGGTCTACAAACATTTGCAATGAAGAGCACTACCTACTTCAGGGCTCTCATTTGATTTTTTTTTTTTTTTTTTTGAGATTCTTACAATTTACTACAAAACAAGGGGGAGGAAAAAAGAACCTCCCAGTTGGCAACGAACTGGCACAACTCAGCTTGTGTTAATTATTACACGGTGTCCTACCCATGACTTCCTCTTGAACTGACCTGGGGGTTGCCCACAGTGACCAGAAAGCGGGGCCTTCTCCGTCTCTGTGCTGCGCTCCCTGGGGAGTGAATCCCGCCTGTCTCGCCTGGAGCTCCCTCCCTGTTTTCAAACAGACCTGTCGCCCCTAAATTTCTCATGGCAACCAAGAACCGCAGACCCACGTGTGTCCTTCCAATCCCAGCCCCAACCTGCATGGCCTCGCAAGGCTGGGGCCAAACAGATGGCACCGGGCAGGGTGGGGGACAGGGAGAGAGGAGTGAGGAGCCGGGGACAGAGGCCGGCTCTAACCCACACACAGCAAGCGCCTGTGTGTAGCCTGGCCCTGACCGGCTAAGAGCGTCTCAGCCCTCCCTCTGACAGCTTCTCTCGGGCTCCCCTCTGCGGGCTCCCCTCTGCGGGCTCCCCATCGCAGCGGGGGCCACGACAAAGGAGCTACTTGCCCTGAACAGAAAGGCTAAGCAAGAGCCTTAGATGTTCGGGCTTCTCCGGAGCCTGCATTTGGGAGGTGGCGAGGCCTGCTGGGGCAAGCCAAGGGTCGAGGCAAATAATAAACAGGTCTTAAATTTCTTCCTTAGAGGCCACTGTGCGGGGCCCCTAAAGTTAAAGTGGTCCCAGGGGCGTCCGCAGCAGTCCTCCAGGAGGCCAGCTGTAGCCTGCGCCTCGATCTCCCTCCCAGATATCCAATGCAAACGACACTGGGTACTGCAGAGGACAGGGACAACTGTCTCTCAGTTTAGCCCTCTGTGTCCTCTCCCCTCACCTTGGGATCATCTGGGGAAACATCTCGAAGCCTCAGGCGCTGAGCATGGCTGTCCACCCTCCTCCCTGGGGCAGAACAAACCTGTCTTCCTTGTTTCATGATGGTGGGGTTGGCTGCAGTGTTGCGTTGGGTCGAGCTGACGAAGCCACTGGTGCTCAAGAGGCCAAGGCGGGCGGAAGGGACATTCCGAGACGGGATCTGGTACTGGCGGGGGTTGCGTCTGCCCATGCCGCCGCCCACAGAGCCGGCGGTCGGGAGGGAGTTGGACTGCCCAAAGCCACGACTGTGGGGGCGAACAGAGAAGAATGGAAGAAGCATGAGTCCCCCCTCAGCCCTTCTCCCCCCAAAAGCTGCCAGTGGGACACTTATGTCAAGCTAACACTTTGACAGTTAGGCGGCTTCTGGGGTACCCCGGGCTCTGAACCAGGAAAGGGCTATAATTAACATGACAGCTAACATCTGAGAGTAAATATTACGGGCATGTCATAGCACTTTTACACTGATCCTTCAAACCTCATGACAACCCTATGAAGTAGGTACTCTATCCACTTTTATTTGCAACTGGAGAAGTAGAACAGAACTTAACGGTTTCTCAAAGGCCACACAGCCAGTAGGGGGCAGTGCTGGCAGCCCAGACGTTGAACCACCACGTTCTTGGGCCTCCTTCCCAGCTGCGTCACAGGACCCAGAGCACTCATGCCTCTCTAGAGGCCACACAGCAAGAAAGTGACACAGCCGGGCTCAGGGATCCTCCCAGCATACCAGTCTTTCTGTCTGTGTGGCAGACTTGGAGAGAGTAGCCTGAGAGCCCCATAGGACGTCAGCTCCGGCAGGAAAAGGACGGTGTCTTTCCTCATCAGCATGCCCCACAACTGAATTGGCCCCTGGCACAGTAAACGCAGGCCGAATGAATGGAAGACTGAATGACCCTCTGCCATCATGATGCCTCTCCCGAGGGAGGAGCGGACCCCATGTCTGGGGCTCTGACTCCAGGTTTAGAGCAGGGATATGAGAATGGAGAAGGTCATGTCTGCAAGTGTTCTGGACCTAGGACCCTCAGGCCCTCCCCACAGAAAGACCCTGGCATCATCCTCGAACGCTGTGCTCCTGTTGCTCCTGTGACTTCATCACCAAAGAACGTGTCCTCTCTAACATGCCTCAGGTTCTGGGAGGGTGCGCAGCAGCCAGCAGGGTTTCAGGAACCAGTACATTCTTTCCAAGAAGAGTCAGCTTTAGTCATTCACTGATGTTTAGGTCGGAATGCTTTACCTCCAATGGCCACAAGATGGAACAGACTTGCTTTCCCAGCCGTGCAGGGGAGGTTTGTACCAAGCCTGCAAGGAGGAGACTCCGGGAGACAGAGCTGACGTAGTTTAACCAGTTGAGGGTAATGGGGTGGGAGTGGAGGTGGGGGGTCCTGCAAACAGTCATTTCCTGAGAGAGAGTTGTGTGTGCAAAGGAGGAGGGACATCTAAGTCCTCAGCACAGTTGATCTCAGAATATGTTTCTCTTCTCCCCAGAATTCCTATATTTTGTAGGGAGAGAAACAGAGCAGGGAAGAGAATTCCACCGGGAGCCGGCTGCAACTGACTTCTAGGCTTGTGTCTGTCCCCTTCTAGGCATTTTGGCCCAGGAAAGCATTCCAATTCTGTCACAGGCTCATTTACATGTGGGGAGGAAGGGAGTGCTCACAGGTTCTGGGTCTCTTTGTTTATCTCACCCTTTTCTTCCCTCGTTTCTTCTTTTACTAAGGTTTAAAATGTCAGATTTAAGAAAAGAAATTTGAGCTAGGGGAGGTAGGAGTAATTTCTTGTGATCCTGTGACCTCCTCTGGAGGAAGGACAATCTGACTGAGTGACAGGTGGGGAGCAAGCAGTGGTTGCTTTTTTTAAAAAAAAAACTATGAAAACTAGGCCTTTGGTTTTCGGAGTCGGAATTTTGGCCACCTGGTAGATGATTCAGTATTCTGTTAAGACTTTTCCTTTTCTAGTGCGAATGGCTTTTTTTTTTTTTTTGGCTCATCTTCCTTTCTGGTTGGATTTTTTAAAAGTTATTTCATATGCAAAATACAGTAGTCAATGAATGAGGCTAAAATAATTTGCGCTTTCGGGAAGGCGAGAATACATCTTAAGCAATATCGTGTGGGTAGAGGGTTCTGTTGTGGGACACTTAGTCACTGGAGAAATGAGGGCCAGGCACTCCTGAAGTTAGAACTCACTGGGCAGTATGTGGCCGTAAAGCCCAGAACATTTTGGGGATAGAATGGGTGGGGGAGGGGAGAGTTTGGTTAGGCCCGATTTTTACGGTGGGGCCCTACTGTGGCGTCCTTAATTGGTTATTACAAAGCCAGTCTCATTGAGGGTTGCCACTGCTGGCAACCAGAGTGAATGCTTAGGTTACTTAAGATCACTAGGCTCAATGAAATAATCATGCTTTCTGGGGAGAGAAAAAAGCGACAAAAGTAAATTTTCATTTTCCATTCTCCGGCTCTGCCCATCTGAGTCTCTTTCTCTGCCTTTCTAAATCTAACCAGCTGATTTCATTACCTTGAAATGCGTGAAAAGGCTGAATGAGAACCAATTAATCTGGGATTTGTGATAATTCACACAGGGGCTGGGCTGCAGTTACTTTAGTATTATTGGAGAAGCAGTTCTTCAAAGCAAATTAATAGCATAAAGAGATCCCAGAGGTTATACTTAGGAGAACAAATTACTTTCTAGAGCTTTAGCAACCTCCAATTGGACATCTGCAATCAATGATTGCATTCATTCTTATCTAATCAATAAAAAGAAGTCTACTTGGACTCCAATCTGGCAAACCTTGGGTTAGCCCAATACATGCTTTCCATAGTAACACTCTAGAGAGGTCACGGTTAATGGGAACTCGGATGCAAACCAAGGACAAGGCAGAGCAGACGGAGGCGGGGTATGGAAATTTTGGGAGGAGCAGCAAAGAACTTAAAAGCTCTATCTTCATCTTCCACCTCTAGATTCCTTCTTCCTTTTAGATCTCGTCTCCCAATGGGTTGGTGTTGCAAGGGGGGCCCGCAACCTCCTCCTCTTACTTGGGAGAAGTATGGCTGCCCTTACAAGAAGAGAGAGAGCCTGGGAAAGGGGCAGCCCCGGAGGAGGAGGCTGAAGAGCAGGCCCGGTCTTTCCTCTGGGCGCAGAGGTGATCCAGCCCAACCGACCAGGGAGGCCACCCCCAGGGCCCCACCAGGGCCAGGGTGTGAGAAATAGCTGCACAGGTGCCAAACGCCAGGCGGGCTGCCCGGCATCCAGAGCAGTTACCAGCACTGGCTCTGTAGCAGGCCTCGCTGGGCGGAATCCTGGACGGCACTGCCTACCAACCCCTCTGTGCAATGAGGTTAAGTAGTAGCTCCTATACCTCATATGGTTGTTGCAAGGATTCAATGTATTAATATTCTTAAAGTGCTTGGATACCATTTAGCCCATACTAAGTGCTAAGTGTTTGTTTGATAAATAGTGTTGGAATATGATAATTTAATTTTTACATAAATCTTTAATACTTTTCACAAGTCCAACTGGCCTTACCTCCTTTAAATAATAGAAAACGGTGATGTTTTAAGGCATACTTATGCAAATAAGTGTCAAAGATTTTAACAACACAGACTGAGCTTCCTATATGCACTGAGAAATGAATTCAGAACTTTTCAGGTGCAAGTGAAAAAATTATTTATTTGCTCATGTTTAAAAATATAAAAAAGGATGTTGATTTTTTTAGGATGTTTGCATCATCCTTCCCTTGCCTCTCCAAAACTCCCTGTCATTGTTCAAGGCTTAATCCACCAGACTGTCACTGTAATTCACCTTTAATATGAAATTGGATCCTTCAATTTAAAGCCAGATTAAGGTAATGGGGTCTAAAGTACAATGAGGCTTATTTTTAACTGCATCCAAGAAGCTGAAGTACTATGAAAAATCAAGAATGGTACTGCTCCACTCTTAGATTGCAGCTCAGACCAAAATAGACTAGCACTGGGCTCTTCACCCTGCCACCAACTATAATTAGCTTGTCTGCAGCTAGAAGAGAGAAAAAAATTATACTACCACTTAAGGTGCTGATAGAACAATCCATTTTTGTCCTTTCAGAGCCCCCTTTTGGGAATAAACTGCCAAGTATTCTGCTGGCATGCATTAAATCAGACCCACTCTCTGCATCTGGACTAATACTGTCATTTTGACAATGTATATTGAGTTACAAAAGATCACATTCAGCTCTTCCCCTGGGAATGCTTTCCCTCTACAGCCTTTCCCAACCCCACCTGTTTCAGGAATGCGATTTGGAACTCGCCCCAGGGCGCCCTGGTGAACAAGGAATGCCCTGCCTTGTCCTGCCCCAGGAACCCGGGCAGGCAACAAGGCACCTGGACCCACCATGCATTGCAAAGAATGAAATCCCAACATACTTTCTTTGCTGTCGATATCCTGATATGTCTAGAAGGGTTTTCCGAGGGAAAGACCGAAAGAGCTTCTGCACCTGCTGTTTCCATGACAACAATCTTTTTTTCTGCGTCTCTGTAAATGCCTGCAAAAACAAACAGGACTTTTTAATGGGTGACGCAGCCTGGCATTAGAGGAAGAAACATGCAATTAATAGGGGAAAACATTAGCGTCTCTGCAGTTGCCTTTTTCCCACCTGTTTCCAACCTGGTTCAAACTGCAGTCAGTTTTATTTGTGAGCTGCCTGTACTGAAAATTCAAATTACTTGGCATTGGAGGTGCTTGGTAAGGTACATGTATTAAGCTTTTGATAACCCTCAGTTTTGGTTGCATTTCTGGCAGATCCATACCCACCTTCCTTTTCCTCCGACTCCACCCTGGACTCAATTTATTAACCAAGAATAAATCGCAAAATTGATTGTTGATGGCGCTGGCTTTTGCAGGCCCCCTGCATTTTCATAATCAATGGAAATGCTAAACCACTCCAAAAATCAATTTGCTTGATGGTGTGTGGACACCCTGAGCGGTTAGCTGGGCTTTAGAAAATGGAGTCTATAGTCTCTGCATCTCAGGGCTTGGCTGAAACATAACCGGTTGTGGGACCCCGTGCCCTACCAAAACCCCAGTGCACTGGCCTGCCCTAAACTTTGTTTAAAGTTTAGAAAGATAGGGAGATCTGGTGATTTCTCATGTCTTTTCTAGTAAAATTGGTGTTTGGGGATGTTCTGCCTACTGCCCCGCGGTACACTGTCAGGTATGCCGTGTCTCCTGCTCTGCGCACCATGGCCCAGGAGAGGGCTTTCAGGGGTTACAGGTCTCCAAGGCAGAGACTCCCAAATCCCTGGTCTACAGACTTCCCCAAAGAGACGTTAAAATGCAGCTTCCTGGGCCCCTCCCACATACGCGGAGCCTGCCCTAACAGACCTGGAGGGGGGGTCAAGGGAGTTCGTGTTTGCAGCAAGTGTCCTGGTAATTATGCTGCAGGAAGAACTTGGACGCGGAGTGTTCTAGATGGTGAGGAACGCACATGCAATATGGGAATCCCCTGCCAAGTATCTAGAACTGTGGTCCACACGCTGTGGGAAATCCATCAGATTTGACAGATTAGCATTAACAATGATGGAGAGAACACGCCTAAGTAGTTTTGTCAATAAGGCATGAAATTTAAGTAGCAATAAACTATTACTTAGAATAACAGACTACATGACTATACTCCATGAAGGAAACATATTCCTGAAACAGAGAAAAAAAAAATGACAGCTTAATTTTCTCCCAATGACACTGCATCTTTAAGGACCTAAACACAGGAGAGCCTTGTGAACAAAAGCAAACAGATACTAGTTGTGTTGTAGAAAAGCTATTGACTTGCAAACCCTTTCCTCCTTGGTGGCCTTAGCCAGGCACCACTGAGGGTATTTATCAAGGAGGGCTACCAGCCAAGGGGCCTAGTGCAGAGCCTCCTCTAAGGTGCAGACCCCCCTCTAAGGGGAGTGGCAGATGGTCTCATGGTTAAAAGGTGAGGATGTGGCTCTCTTCCAGGGTCTCTCGCATTCGTTGGTAGTGCTTGGTGAGTGTCCGACTGCACCTGAGGACCTCTGAACCAGCAAAAGGTGAACCTTTCTGCTGGACTAATAAAGGGATGGATAGATGTTGCTTTTGATTGCCTTATTCAGCCAAATGTAAAGTGAGGACACAAGATGCAGACACTGTGGTCAAGGTGACTTGGGAAGGAGGGTCCGGCCCAGTGGGTCAGAGAAAGGCTCTGTATGCACATGGCAGGCATGAACCCCTACGCACCCTTATGCGAATCCCTCTACCCGAGACTCTGTTCCTTCCCAAAACCGAGGACATAACAACCCTCTCAAAGAGACACTGTAAGGATTAAGTGAGATAACACATGAAAAGCACTTAGATGACTTAGAACATGCCTGGCTCTTAGTAATGATTCAATACATGCTGCTCACAGATACTCTAGCCCCATCTTTTCGGTTGTACGGACCAGCCCTTCGGTGGTGGTATACGAGGGTTTGTTGCAGTTGGTATTCAACAGGCAACTTTAGCCCCAACAAATGCCTTCAAGGTCTCAAAACTCAAGTATGGGGCTGGTCTGCAGCCAGCCTGAACGACAGCCTGCGTTTCAAGGGACAAAGTTTCACTTTGTAGATGTGCATTTAAAGTGTTTCTGAGGACATCAGTTCATGCATGACATCTCCCGTGGTGGCAAAGAGCATCCTGAAAGATGGAAATGTAGACACGTCTGCAGAGAGGTCAGCTCACTCACTCAGCACCGGGGCATCAGGCTCACTCAGTTCCGGGCTGCAGACAGGAGCAAGCCCCTCAGCAGTGCTGAGTGAGTGTGGTGGCCGGTTCTTCTCCATCCTGGAAGCTGCAGCTGGGAGGCACACACAGGAGCCAGGTCATGACCAGCACAGAGGGGTCTCTGAACACTGGTTCCTGTGCATGCCTCCGCTATCACTATCAGCTGGGGTGGCCAATACTACACCTCGGCCCCTCCACCAGCAGCTCTGGGTTGGGCTGGAGGGGAAGGAAGATTCCACACTACAGATGGCCCAGACACAGCCAGTCAGCCACCACCGAATCTTCTGTCCCTGTCAGGCCCAGACCAATACATCTGTCTGGAGGAAGATGTGTCCTATGGCTTTTGTGGCTGGATTAAAAGCCTCATAAAGGGGACAAGAACTCATCTTCCTAGAACCTTCTCAAGGCGGCGAGGAGGCAAAACTCCTGGGATTATGATCCACGAGATGAAGTGATTGGTCTCAGATACAAAATTCAGGACTTTCCTGTCCTTCCTTTTACTACCCTGGGGAGTCAGCCCCTTCATCCCTGGGGAGGAAGGAAGGCACCTTGGAAGTGTCAACACGCTTTCCTTCCAGTTGGCTGTGAAAGGGAGCCCTGTCTCGCGAGCCCAGGCTAACCTCCAGCCAGGATGCAGACTGCGCCTCCACGGGCCTCACAGGGAGGGAGGGTGTGTTCTGCACACACAGAACAACCCGAGGCTGTGGAAAATGATTCAGACGTGTTTCCTCTTTCTCTCTAACTAAAATAATAAAAAGGCTTGAACAACATTTTCCCTTCCAAAGCAGAGTGTGGGCCCGTCTACTCTGACATGAGTTCAGCAAGCAGACACGGCCTGAGCCCCTTTCTGCCCGCGACTCTCATTACCGAGAGGCCCATCTATGGCAACGGGGCTTCTTGCTGACAGATGAGTCCACGCAGCACCATCTTTGCATTGAATCACTTGGGCAACTGGGGAGGAAAAGTGGGAAGAAGCAGAAAGAAGAGCCAGGATGCCAAGGGAGGGCACGGCGAGGGAGGACAGGGAGGAGACTCAGGCCACAGCTTCGGGACTGGTGCAGACCAACGAGGAAGCTGGGTGCTGTCTGGCAGAGGCAGCTGCAGGACTCACTACTTTGTCTCTTGGGGTCAGCAGACTGGAGGCGAGGGGGAGGTAACTTGCCCTCCTGTACCGTGAAAGCTCAGAGCTGAGCGTGAGTGCGGGAGAGGAAGTAGGGATCTTGTTTGCTTTTTCACAAGTTTAAAGATTCCTTTGGTCCTCCCTCTGGAAATCTACCTCGAAGGTCCTCCCCTAACAAGACACAGACTTCCCTCCCCCCCCCCCCCCACAAGTGCTGTCCTCTCTGCCTAGAGCACTCTACTGCCTCCTTCCTTAGTCTCTGCCACTAAGACTCAGTTTGCCTTTCAGGGCTACCTTAGAGGCAGTCCCTCTAGGAAAGGCTTGTTTCCGGCCCTGGTGGGTGCCCGCCACTCCTCATCTGGGCTCTAGGCACGCAAGGAGGGCCTCATCAGAGGCTTTCTCATAATGTATGTGATGACCTGTCGCACCGTAAGCTGCCTCTCCAGGGCCCAGGGACTTAATAAATATCTACGGAATGAATGAGCTCTACAGTTCGTCAATGGGCTCTTGCCTTCTCTTCTTCCTGTGGCTTTCTGCTGGTCAAAACAAGGGCAGGGTCAAGACTGGAAAGAGAAAAGGTTGAGTCGAGGGTCGGGGAGAGGCACACACAAGGAGTGACGCCACTGTGAGAGAAAATTGCCAAAAGGAAAGTGGAGGAGGTGGAAGCGGTGTGGCTGGAGTGGAAGCCCAGAGGGAGACTGGACACCTGCAGTGAGGATGGCGGGGCCAGACCTGGACGTGGGGGCCCTAGAAAACTGACCACAACAGCAGGAGGGTAGCGAGGGGCCAGTCCGCTGCATGGGGTGTCTCCCAAAACTGGGCCCACCGGACTCCCAGGGTTCTGGCTGCCACCATAGCAAAGGTGAGGAAACTTGGAGGTCTTTATCATCTTATCTTCATGTCAAAAGCCCACAGAAGGACCTCAATGCCCTAGATTTATCCAGTCCTAAGTTTCCTGAGGCCTAGACTTTGCCTCTGTAACTCACTGGAGGAGAATTGCCAAAGAAGCCATTGTGGTCATAGATTTGAGGCACAACCACCCGTCCCCAGAGGTGTCTCAGGGCAGCTGTGACCAGTACCTGCCTCGCTCGGCCGTGAAGGCTGCACTAGTTTTGCGAGTCTGGTAGGCAGGGCTCCAGCCTGCCTCAGCCATTCTTTAAGAGGACAAATGGATAAGTACAATTCCCATAAAACTTGCAAATCCCAACACAGAAGAATGGCCGTGAAACCACTCAACATAATGCACATTATTTCTTTTGCACACTCATTTTCCACCCCTCCCTCAAATTTCCTTGAGCCAAAAGACAAAATGTTTCAAAAAAACAAAAAACAAAAAAACTTTGGAAAGACTTGAAAACATTAAGGGCCAGGTGGCAGGACTGTGTTAACTGCCCCCAGGCTCGACCCCTCAGAGATTATTTCAGAGTCAGAAGTTTCTCTCAGGCATTCACCCTCACATCAGAGCTCAGTCTAGATGAATCTTTGGACACGCAAGTAATATACAAACTGTGTTTAGGTTTGAGAGCACCACTGCTGAGCTATGATGACAGCTACTCCACAGAAACAAGTTGTTGGAGACCCAAATGATCCCATCACAGAAACGCTGAGAGCCATGTCTAAGCAATGAGAAAAAACCTTTGTGAAATCTGTCACAACTCACCTCATGAATTAGACACTTGTCTATGAGCTGTAAGTAGGAACTTATATTTTCCTCATCAGGTCTGGAGACCAAGAGCTGTGTGCACACTGTGAATTAAAAAAAAAAAAGAAAAAGGAAGGTGAATTAGAAAAATGCACACCCATCCTAACCTGGCGATCTGCCTGATTTCCTTTCAGGACTAATATTTTGAGAGGTATGTGTGCCAGTGGCTTTAGGTAAGGTTCACAGAGAAGGCCAGGAGGCTCCTCATTCCACTGAAGTCAAAGGCTCGGTCACCACGGGAGCCCTCGCCTCGAGAAGCCCCTTTGATTAATTCCAGGCATACCATTCTATATTAAGCCTTCTGCAATCCTTCCTGAGACAGATACTCTGGGAGAGGAAGAACACAGCAGTGTCCTGAGCTCTATCTTTGAAAGAGGCTTCCTTTTGAGAGAGAGTTCAAAGGCATCAAAGACCATCAACGTTATCAGAGAGCAGTCTCCTTGGTTTTATGAATGAACTGCGCACCTCATTTGGAGGAATCAAGCTGGCCTGTCCATTAGGACATGAGGTGTGTGGGCACGCCCATGAGCAGGAAGCCTGCTACTCCATCATTGGAGGGTTATTTCTCAAAGTGATACACGCATTTATACATACACAGGCTCTCCTACACACTCAGGTGAGTGCTGATAGAGACAGAGCAGAGTTAGTCTGTGGGCAGGGTACACACACTGCTGGGTTCTTGTGGCCATGTTAGTTGGCCCAGTCTGCTCTCATCCTAGGTGTCTTGATGCTCTGATTTTGATGGGAATGTTTAGACGGCCACCATGGAGATGGTTGGACAAAAGACATCAATCAGATGCCTTGCACTCAGTAGCTCAAACTTGAAACCTGGGCATCATGATTTTTTTCTCTCCTGAGTTCTCTGAACCACTCTGTCCCAAGATCCCACTAACACCATGTCTTTGCATGGAGATCTTCAGTATAGTGTTGTCTGTAATAACAATGGAAACGACTTCCATGTTCATTCACTGGGGCCTTGTTAAATACGTGGTGGTTTATGCACACTGTGGAATAGTATGCAACCTTTAAAAAAGAGTGAGTTGGCATTGTTGTATTGATAGTAATAGTAAAGATATATAATATTAAAAAAGCTGCGGAAAAACAGGTAAGCAAGACCTGTTTGTACGTAAAGAGCACACTTGGGTGCTTGTATTTGATTATGAGTTACTGAGAGGATATTCCGAATCTGTTTATCGCAGTCACCTCTGGGGGGCAGCCAGCAGGGCTTGGCGGGGGAGGGCTATTTTTCACTGTCCACCACTTTGTTTAGTTCTGATTTTTTTTTATATTGAGCATAAAATTATTTTTTAATTTACTTAAAAGCATTTAAACTTTATAAAAAAAAAAAGCCATGCCCGAGGAGCGCAGGCCTCTGAAGGGCAGTGCCCCCTACAGGTCTCGCCGCAGGGAAGCGGGGTGAGGTGCTTCACACTCAGGTAACCACCCCCACATATCCCCTCATCCATGGTCGGCTCATCTACTCTGATTCCACACAGCTAAGCGCCCGCTATGGGGTGGGAAGGGCGAGAGGTGAGGGGAGGAGACCAAGGACCCACCCTTGCTATCAAGCTCCTGGCATTTCAGCTCCCAGGATGCTACAAGTATCTTCTGTGAACCAGATTTTTATGGATTTAAGTCTTTTTTTAGGACATGTACCAGGGCGAGTTTCTCAGTGCAACTATAAGACTCAGGTGTCCATATCTTTTGGTAAAAACTTAGTTCTTTAAAATGGTATGAAATATTGGACAATAAAGAAGAAAAAATAATTTGCCCTTCTCCAAAGTGAAGTACAGGCCTTCACCACATTTTTTAAATAATCGAGATTTCTTGGGACATACCCATTAAGCAGGAATTATTCTAGCATTGGACACAGAGAAGAATATGTGCGTAAGGACCTAAGCCACAGGGGAGGCGCAGGGCAGCCTGGGTAGGAAGGGTGCTCTTACCCAAAGGACCACGTGTACACTCTGTCCCGCCCTGCAGGCACGCACACGGCATGGCCGTGGTACCTGCGTGGGCCGTGGTAAGGGCTGACTTTAGCCCAGCAGTTTCCAACCAGTGGGTTGCAAGTGTTTTTAAAACATGCAACACCTGACTATTCTGTCGGGGCACTGACCTCTTTTCCCTTAGGTTGTCAAATAAAAAAGTGACAACAGCCATCATGATAATAGCCGTCTGGTGTGAATGAATCAAAATTATACCTATTGTTTTGTCGTATCAGCAAAAAACATTTTTCAGGTGTGCTACAGAATTTTAATTATTAGTTTATGTGTGTCATGAGAGGAAAAAGGTTGAAAGTTGCTTCTTTGGCCTGAGGGTCCAAGGCCCAATGAACATCCTCCCAGGAGGGCCCTGCAGCCCTGGTCTGGGGGAGGGGGAAGATCCGAGTTCATACACCTTAGCCCCTCAGAGCCACGCTTCCCTCACCTGTACGATGGGTTAATGACATGGACGGTGGCAGGCAGTTTATCCAGCACCCGGGGAAGCCCCTCGGGACTGGTTAGCACTGCTGAGAGAAGAGAAGGGGAGGTGGGGAATCAGGCTCTACCTTTCCCCATGACACGCGTGAACTGCCCGGGGAGATCCCCCTCCGGCAGGGGGGCGACAGCCATCTCTCCGTCACAGCTGCTCAGCTGGTGTGGCTGGAGCCCGCCGCTGGCTCCAGCGGAGGTGGTGGCAGTGGCCCCGCTGGCCCCAATACCGTCCTTGCAGTCGGGGCTCTGGCTCTCGGGGCCCATGAGCGAGGGCGGGTGCGGGACCTGGGGCTCCCGGTGGCGAGCCTCAGGGGTGGCGCTTGGGGAGCTGTAGGCCTTGATGGGGGTCAGGATCATCTGGTGCAGCTCCTGGAGTGGGATGCGCAGGTTGCCCCCCTCGATGATGTCCTGGAGGGTCAGAGGGAGAAGGTCTCCATTAGGGTCTAGGGCCCCCTGCCCCGAGCTATTCCCAGACGGGACTCACATCTGCTGGCCCCTTCGTCATAAAATTCTTTGGAAAAGCAACCATGTTAATTTGATCATTCTAATATTAGCCCAGGTAGAAAACCTGGAATATACAGATATGTACCCTGAGGAGAATATACCTCACCTGAAAACCCTGCTATCTAGCGATGATTACTAAAATGATTGTGGTCCATTTCCTTCCCTGGCTTCTTTTAGTGCCTTTTTATAAAATGCATTCCTATAGCGTACACTCACATATTTCAGAAGTTGTATAACAAAGTTGGGTCATATGGTGACTTCTTGTCCTGTGTATCATTAGTTTTAAATGAAGGAATCTGACCCTTCGTACCTTCGTTCAGCCCACAACACAGAAAACACAGGGCAGTGGCTAAAAGCACAGACTCTAGGGTGGATGTTGGGCTGCGAATTTTGACACTACTGTGTGACCTTGGGTAATTGACTTAACCTCTCCGTGACTCAGTTTCCCTGGGTATAAAATGAAGATATCGTACCTGCCTCACCGGATGGTTGTGATGCTATTAATATTTGTATAGTGCCGGTCAATGTCTGCTTTCATGTCATGTGCTTCTTTGTTACATTAATAAGTGTGCTCCTATGTGCCAGACACTGTGCTAGACATGGGGATATGGCGGGAACAGCCTTTAGGATTTCCTCAGAGAGTTTACATCCTACTGCTGTGCCAGAGACTGAGGTGCAGGCCCAGGATGTTGCTGCTGTGAGGGAGGCTCTCTGAGGGGAGAGCACAGGTGCGAGGATCCTGGGAAAACGTGCCCCAGGCAGAGGCCACAGTGAAGGCAAAGGCACTGAGGTGGGAGCCCGCCCAGAGTGGGAGGGAAACAGCGCGGAGGCCTGAGGCAAAGCAGGGTGGGTCGGGGAGAGGGGTGAGAAATGAGACCCAAGGAGCCGCGTGGGCCTCAGCGTGCAGGTCTGCAGGCAGAGGCAGGGATGCAAGAATTTCTTTTAAGTGAATAGGAAATCAGGGAATGTTTGTCACAGGGGCATGGCATGTTTTGGAAGGATCATTCTAGAGAGAAATACGTGTAAGATAGATGTATATTATGATGTATATAATTGCATATACTAGACACACCACTTTATAAATTGGATCCTTCTGCACATCTAATTTGATATGCTGGGCATTATTTATTAGGAAAAGGGATGAAAGTTGATTCTGACAGGTATTTACCTATGCGTCAGTTGCTCACAGGCGCAGAACAGGCTCAGACACTTGTGGGTGGAGGTTGGGGTCTGGGGGTCCTCCCTGGCATGGTGCGCGGGCCCAGCCCTCTGCCACGGTGCTGCCCAGTGCTTATGCAGCAGAGCTCGCCCTGGGGTCCCGGGAGGACACGGGCAATCAGGGCCCTCATTACTAATGAAGGTTTAATCTTCTGAGAGCCCAGAATAGAGAGGATATAATTTTTAAAAGCCTGAGTACCAATCCATTCTTGGGATCCTCTCTTACCAAGAAAAATTGCTTGATGATGTCAAGGAATACAAGCGTACGGAATGCGATCATTTCTGTACCCAGACTTTCTAATCAATCAATTAATAAGAGGAAACCTGAGGACAGCAGCCTTGCACAGATGTGTTTCAATTCTGGGCAGCAAAACACCAAGAGCCCTGCTCCCTCATTGGCGGGATCCTGCTTTGTTTAGGGAGTTGGAAACAGAGCCCGGGTTGTACCTTAGCCTACTTGGCACCCAGGGGTTCTGAGGGAAGGGAAATGCTAAGTAGCCACCAGAATTGTCTCAGTCCTGGCCAGGGTCACTGTCTGGCCATCATGAGGGGAGAAGGGTCCATTTTTCTTCATAGACCTGGCAGATATGGCCACGGGGAGACCACCGCAGCCTGCGCTGGCAAGTCTGATGCGCGAGGTGGGCGCTGCTGGCCATTCCCAGTTCCCCTGCTGCCCAGACTGCACTGGCCCTTTCCCAGAATCTGATACTGTCATGTGACTGATTCTTTGACTGTGGACTTGGTAGTCTGGTTCAGGACAGGGCACATGGAGGCAAGCTATCTGACCCATGCCAGGAGGGCACCTGCTGCCTTTTCTGACCCAACTATATGCCAACTGGACGCCTGCCTCGAGGTCCTCCAGTGACTGCCAACCTCCCAACCAGCACCTGGGGTGTGGAGGGTTCCGACCTCCTTGTCCCGCTCTGAACCAAGGGGGGAAAGGAGGAGAGAGAGAAGGGGTGACGCTTCCCCATGAGGCAGAAGGGCAGCCTATCTGGGGGACCACGTGCATCTTGCTCTGCCACCCCACACAGCACCTACCACAGAGGCGAGCAAATGAGTACTTCTAACACTGTCGACTGCCACAGTGGCAAGAAGGCTTCTGTAGTTACTCAGTGATGGGGGAGGAGATTGTGATTATACTAAGAGCCAAACTCCTTCAAACAAGAAACATATATTTACCCCAAGTTCAAATCTTATTTTATGCTACTGGGGACAACCACACCAAAAGGGAAACCATAAACATAATGAATAATGTTGAGACCTTATTAGAGACCACCAGGTCACGTTCCTGACTCTTCAAAAGGAGTTCCAGAACTCAACACCGAGTGCCCCAGCTGAGAAGAAAAGTAGGAAACCACCCAGTGAGACTCAATCCAGTGCCCCTGACTAGCTGTTGGAATTAATTCTCCATCCTGACAAAAACAGGGACTCAGCCCAAGACTCTACTGATCCTCATACTGTAAATATAATCCTATATATTAAACAAAAAGGCAAGAGTGAAGCTGAGTGTTCACTAATGTGCTGAGCTGAGGAGCTCATGTGAGAACAGGGTACAGGAAGGCTGGGCCACCACCGCATGGCCAGCAGTTGGGCAGGCACAGCTCAGGGCGGACAAGCAGGAAGAGAGCTCCTTTCGGACCGTTGCAGCCTTACATCGGGCATTTAACGAGATGCAAATCATCTGGCGGAGAACTTCAGCAGCCAGTGTAAAGTGTACATGCATATTTTATAAATATATATATTACTTATATTTATAATGCCCTGGCACTTAGGCAACCGTCCATGGCTCCATCCAGTCTCTGCATGAGAAGAACTGGACTTTCACACAATAGACAGGACTTCTGCATCTACTTAAACCCATTCTCTCTCCTTCCTTCATGCACCAAATGTCAGCTGAGCCCTACCGGGAGTCAAGTGCTGTTAGGCACTGGAGATCTAAAACCAAATACAACAGAATCCTTGCCCTAAGAAGCTTACAGTTAGTTGCTGGGACCCATAGGGTGTGAGTGCACTGCCAGGACTGGGAGCTGCGGGAACATGAAAGAGGGTGTGAGGGCGTGTGTGTGTCCTTTCTCCAGGCAGGGTTCTCAGGCTCAGAGTATGGTTCAGCTTCACAGTTTGGGAGTTAGCTGAAAAGGATGCTGAGTGAGTGAATAAAAGCACATGGAACATTTTTATTATTAAAGATAAATGTTGAAAAATCTGCCCCAGTGACCATTCTCATCTTTTTCCTTTTCCACCAAATATCTTGAGAAGTCCACACATCCTTACTCCATGGCTTCATCACCCATTCACACTCCCAGGTTCGTGGGTTCCCCTTCGGTCTCCTCCCAGCTCCTTGAAACCCTTCTCATCAATGGCTACTGGTGACCTCCCGATGGCTAGTTCCAGGGAGCAATGTTCAATCCTCATCATATGTGGCACATTCATGGCACCAGCTGAGATTCCCTCCTTCAAACTCTCTCAGACCCTCTCGGGGTCCGATATTTTATGGAGTTGTTATTTGGGTCTTCCAGGTCTCCTGCTGCTCCTCAGAGTCTGTCCTTCACTCTTAACACTCAACATGCTTCTGGGGGTACCAACTACCATTTACACCCTGATGACCCACACCTGAGTCTCTCAGATTCCTGTGAACTCTGGACTTGTTCTTCTGGCCACTGCCTTGCCATTCCTGTCTGGCTGTCCCACAGGTACCTCAGACTCAACTCATCAAACTGAACTCCACTTCTCCCACACGAGGAACTCCTCTATTTTTTGTTCCCAAATGACACGGCATCCAGGCTCAAGCCCCCTACCCATGCCTGGACTCCAGCTAAATGACCTTTCTGATCCTTCACCCTCACAGCCCCTGCCTTGGTTCAAGGGCCCACCAAGACTGGGCTCCTAATGTGCCTTCCAGCCAGCACGGGACCCTTCCTGGGCTGTCTCCTCACCACTGCAGCATGGTGTGTTCCAGTGCAGGAAGATGTCCCCACCAGCCTTGGTGATGACTGGGTCACACTAGGTTGTGAGAGTTCTGGGTACAGTCTATCTGACACAATGCAGTCCTGGGGGCCCGAGGCCAGGGACCACGTATTACTCACGATTAGCCTCCAGCGGATGGGGTAAATCTAGCCAAGGCAGCTGCCTAGCCAGAGTTCATTAACTGAGTGGAACAGCTCCGGAGGCAGAGCTCTGGACACAGAGCTTATCTACAGTGACTACTGATTGTGATCTCCTGAGAAATCTCCAGGTTCTCTGTGAGGTCAGAATGCAAAGGAGGCAAGGGCGGGGTGACAGCGTTCCCAGCAGCATCATCAGCTAAGGATGTCTGGAACGCCAGATAAATGGCTGATTTGTGTCTGCCACTGGTGGCCTAAGTGGTGAAAGGTTAAGGACAAGCCTCGCCCTTGAAGAGCTGGAGAAATCCAGGTCCCAGAGAAAAGAGAACAGAGCCAGGGGCTGAGTCCTTGGTGGGTGCTGAGGAGAGGGTCACCCCCACCCCCAGGCCATCAGCTCCTGAGGGGACGGACACACAGAAGTCTGAACCTGCGTATTCTGAAGCGAGCTCAACGTGGTGGCCTCATAGACACAAGCTTTCCTCCTTGTGGAAGTCAAACCAAACCAAATACACTATTTATTGTTTTCCTCCTCCTCACTGGCTACTCTTAGACTTTGTATTATACCTGCCATTTTTTCAACATTCCCATTCCAGTGAATCAGTGAGAAAGGGTTTTTGTGGAATCAATCTTATTGTTATAGGTGTGAAATCTGGGACACAGAAAATATCACTAACTTTATCAAACGTTAGATGGGAAGTAAGAGGCATGTCAGGGCCACCCGTGCTACTTTGGGGCTCTTGTGTGTCCACACACTGATTAGGCCCGAGACAGCAGGGAGTACAGCTTACAGCGGTTCCATCTTTCTGTCTCTTGGTTGGGGCGGGGGGGGGGGGGGGAGTGTTTTCTCAGTGACGGGATATGAATGACTTCCAGAAGGATATTCCAGAAATAAGGGGCAGGGGGTAAAATTATCCTTTCACCATAACACTTAGCAATCTAATCCTTACGCAAAATGTCTTCTGTGCTTCCTAATAGGTAAGGCGAAAACCGGCTTTTTAAATGTTCCCCACAAGAGAAGAGTTTCTTGTATTAAAAATGGCAACAATCACTCTGTTGAACAAGCTGCTTGGTGAAGCAGTTAGCGTACAATTATGAACAATAATAACCTTGAGTTCATTTGAACAGGTCACTGTCATTTGTGATAAACTAATTGTGAACAGGCCTTTCACCATGGATGTGCATGTGAGTGGCTTCTGTCTATCCATCCAGGGGTTTTAAAAGCAACTTTTCTTATAAAGTATATGTGCATATTTTAAAAATACATACTACTTTATATTTTATGTACTAGGCATTACATATAACTACATACAGCATGTAAAATTATATACGTATTTTTTAAATAAGTTAAAAAAAATCCTCCGACTGCATTAATATGTTTATGTGCTCACAAAACGTGTTTTAGCCCTACCTACCTCAACACTGTGCTCCCTTCCAAAGGCACCCTGGGGCAGCTCCAGAGGCTGCCAGTCTGGAGGCCGCAGGCAACCACAGACTCCCCGCCCCCCACTCCCACCGCCTCCCAGCAGCAGCGACCAGGGTTCCGTCTCTGGGACAGAGGCAGAACGGACTCGCTGTGTGTGGGACAAGGCTTGCACTCCTTTGGACCTTAGATGAAATCATAAAGTCACCAAGTCCTAAAAATGACATCGTTACCAGAGTGATGTCTGGATACAAAGATAGGAGGGGAATGTGTTTAGGCAGCAAACAAAGAGGGACAGTAGCAGCTGATAACTGCTTTTAACACTGGAATAAACTCTTTTTCAGCATTTGGCATTTTTGAGATGGTTCCTATCAGAGTCATGGGGACCCACTCTGTTGTTAAGTCAAAGTGTGAAATTACTCTCTGGAGAGCCAGCTATGCCCATCTGCCAAGCGATTTTGATCCCCTCTAGCGGAACCTGGAGCACACCTGTCGGTGCTAGCCTCTCTGGGGCAGCTTTTCCCAGAACCCAATCCTTCCCTGCGTGGTGAACAGGAGTGAAGTAGCTCTGCATATTCCCTGTGCTGTTTTGTCAGGATTTCAGCCTCTGATTGCGGGTTGAACCCTTCTCTAATCTCTGCATATGTACAAAAGGCAGAGAGGAGTGGACACAGAAAGAATTCATTTGCCAGCACTTCTGCAGCGCTCTGGGCTGGGCCCAGGGAATGAGGAGGTTTCACAGTCAGGTCACAGAGAAACACGAATAACCAGGGAACCTCACTTTAGAATCATTTCAGTTTTTTCTGACTTCGGTAAAGAAATAGCGTGGCACACTCCCGGGTCTGCCAATGGCACTTTTTCAGCTGTGAAGTGTCCCTGGTCCATTTTCCCATGATGAAGGCAGAAAGGTTCTCTCAGCTGGGAATAACTTACCCTTTCCAAAGACTTCAGGAGATTTTGTCTTTCTTTAAGCTTCTGAATACTGATGACAATTTTGTGTCTTGCACCTTTGGTAACATTCTGTAAGTAAATAAAAGTTATATTTAAAAATATTTTTAAGAATCAGCTTAGAGACTCTTGGAGGCTATTTAGTATTTTACTGCTTGCTTTGTTCCCACACATTTGCAGACTAAGAAATATCAGTTTGTCTCTCTCTTTAGTACCTATTGTTATAAACCTCTTCTTACTAAATAGTCTAACTCCATCTGGTTACACATGTGCCTGTGTCTTTTGCTATACACTTTAAGAGAGAGAGAGAAAGCTAGAACAGCCAATCAACCCACCCAGCATGAAATTTCTCCATTGTCTTAACAGATCATTATTTTTAAGTCATACACTTCTCTTCTTCAGGTTTTATTATCCCAGTCCCTCCCAGGCTCCCTGAAAGCTCCAACCGCATACAGATATTCACGGTTTTCCCAAATCTTTCCTATATTTCCCATCTCGAGATGCGGAATCCAGTACAGGTCTCACCTGGTGTCACAACACACAGGCAATTTTTGTCAGTTTACAGCTCCTCTTTGGTCTCCATAAAAAAAACAACACAACTTATACCTGCACTTCAGTTGTCACTTCACGTAAATGTTTAGGATTTACACACAGCACTGTCTAGCAATGATGAGCTTAAGGATTTACTTTAACACTTGTTAACTATACATACTGTAAATTTCCAAATAGAAGGGCCTTTCTGAAATCAGGTGTCTAATACAAACTTCTTGCAACTATTCATTGAATTCCTCTTAAAAAAGGAAAAGAGGAAAAGATAGCCCCAGCTTGTGTGACTCAGTGGATTGAGTGCTGGCCTGTGAACCAAAAGCTCATTGGTTCAATTCCCAGTTGGGGCACATGCCTGCATTGCAGGTCAGGTCCCTGGCTGGGGGTGTGCAAGAGGCAACCAATCAATGTATCTGTCACACATCGATGTTTCTCTCCCTCTTTCTTTCTCCCTTCTCCTCTCTCTAAAAATAAATTTTAAAAAAATATTTGTTTTAAAAAGGAAAAAATAGGAACACCAGGTACATTTCCTTTACTTAGAAAAATTAAGTCGTCAAGTGACAGCTGAACTCACTCTCAAGATGAATCACTGGGGGCATATTTCTGTTTCGCCTTGACTTTGGGTTAAAGTGAATGGAATTACTCTGAAAAGTTTGTGCTGGCCTCTGGCATTGCCCTCTGTGTCAATTATTTCTTGTTTTTTTCTCAAGTCGAACAACTGATGACTTAGACTTTTTTTCCTCAGCTATGACTCAAAGACAAAAATGCTCTCAGAATCAGTTCTCATCAGTTCCTGGAATCTCAAGGAGCAATCGAGATGAAAAAAGCAGTGGGAGAAGTGTTAGGAAGTTGACATTAGTGTGTTTCATTCTCTGAGAATGTGCAGTGACTTCGGGTTTTGTCTTGTATCTCAATGCTGGTATTCAGCCAGGCCAGCAGAGGCTAACTGAGGGTACTGAGTGTGCACTGGCAGCCCCACGATCTGCTGGGAGGTGTGTGTCCAGACCAGCTATGCCCCAAATGGTACAATATCCTCCTCTTCCTGCAGGGGAAATACTATTAGCCTGTTCAGACCATTAATTCTTTTAAATCACTGCTCAAAGGAAACCGAGGTCAATTTAAAACATGCAAATAGCATTTTAAACAAGGGCAACAAAGACATCAGTCAGATCTATTTACTCGAGCACAGCGTGGTAGGAAACATGCTTAGTTTGGGCGGATCTATTGACTGGCCTGGCCTTTGGCAGCCGCACTTGGGGCAAGGTGCCTTAGAAGGAAGGAGGAACTTTGTCTTTTATGGTACACAGAAGGGAAATGAAATCTGAGACCTGGGCTAATGCCATCTCAATAATTGTCCCGTGTTATTAAAGGTGGTTAGAGGAGAAAAAAAAATATTGTACAACTTACTCCAATCTCAACTAAGACCAGTCTGAACATGTTTTTGTACAAGTGTTGGGAAAGGTTTAAGGCCTGACCTAGTGCTTCTGCTCAGTAATCACTAGAACTGAGCTGATTTGTAACCAGACTGGGCAGCAGACAACCAATCATTCTGTCATTCCCTAAACAAGCGCTAGTCGGACAGAGGGAAGAAGGGGGAAAGGACTGCAAATACGTGACATCGGTTCTCTGAGACCTTGGTCAAATGTCCCACTTCTAGGAGATGCTGCTGATTCCTCCCATGCACCCTTGAACTTAGTGAGGGCACCTACGTTATACCTGTTTCGTAACACCCTCTCTCACTGCCATTTGCCCTGTGGTCACCTGCCTGTCTTCCATGTCCTACGGGGCCCTGAAGGCCAGAACCGAGCCTTACTCACCATGGAATGCTGGCCTGCCCCTGGCAATTCCTTAAAGCAGACAAGCAACCAGAAGGGCAGAGTATGAGTCCAAATAAGGTCTGTCTTGGACTTGAACATCAGATGCCACCTGGGGCACCTTTTCAGGGGACGATCCCATGACATACATACCTGAGCCTCCAGCTGGCACTCAGTGAGGGCCATCATCTCCTCATAGGTCATCTGGGAGAACAGGGCAGCGTACTTGTGCAGGCGGAGGCTTTTTAGCCAGGCTGGAACATCTGTGATGCAAGATGTGCAAGAGGTGGGGAAAGAAATTGAGAGGGCACGAGGAGAGATGACAACAGATGTGGGAATAGAGAAAGAAAAAGAGGATGATGGTCAGAGGGAAAAAAGAAAAAAAAAAGCTTTACGTTACTACTTGTTTGACTTTGGTAGCAAATTATGGGCTTAGAAGTCTGGGTCTAGCGCTGGCCCTCTTGGTCTGGCCCTCATTCCATTTTAGACCAGGGGGTTGTTGATGTGGGATCCATGGGCTTCAGGGCATATAGGAATTCCCTAAAATTATATCCCAATTTGTGACTATACTAGGTAGTTTTCTGGCAGAGAAACATCCATAGGTTCTGCGAGATTTCCAAAGTGGTTCATGACCCCACAAAGTGGCAAGGAACCACTGCTTTACCCAGACGACTTCATTACTGATTTGGAAAGAGTCTACGGCCATACCACCCTGAATGCCCCCGATCTCGTCTGATCTCGGAAGCTAAGCAGGGTCGGGCCTGGTTAGTACTTGGATGGAAAAGAAGTGGCTTCAAATGTTAAAACTACATATGATGAGTCTTTGTCCTCAAGATAATTTCTTTCTAGGTTCAGGACAGACCTCGACATGCTATTTCCGCCACTTCTCCAATGAAAGGGAAACCAGGCAGCTCTAGACATTCCCTTCCCAGACTCGGGTGGAATGACAGCCCAGACACAGGCTGTCATTCTTAGCCTGATCTTTCTCCTTTCTTCCTTTATTCCCGTGGAAATAGGGCATCCCGGACTCCAAAACCATCACTCCTCGGTGTGTGTCTGCTGACCATTTCTCCGAGCTATGGAATGTATCTGGATATGTCTCTGACATTTTCCTTTAATGTCAACCACATTTATATCAGGATCTGAAATGTCCAAAAATTGGCTAGATCATAGGATAATGGAAATTCCAAAATGCACTCGAAATAAGCCCCAACTTCAGGATTCTAGAGTTAGGAAAATTAAATAGTAACTGTATTGAAAATCCACAGGAGAATTATTACCTTGATAACTAAGTACAACCAAAACAAATTGAGAGGTCTCTAGACTCATCTTTGAGAAGTCTCTAGAATCATTTCCCCTACCCTTGACTTATTCTACGGACAGAAAAATTAAGTCATTAATTCTAGCTGACAAAGTATGTGGTGAAATGGGGAGTAGAACCAGGTTTCTTGAGCCCCAGCTTTTTCCTACACTGTCTCAGTGTTTTGCAAAATCAGGACCAAACAGCCCATCAGTAGGAGGGCTGAATAAACAGTGACCACAAAATACTCAGAAATATGGAAGTTTTGGTAAAGGGTATCCATGCTTCCTATAAAGTACTATCCACTACTAGCCAAGATCATTGCAAGATACTGTCTATTGCTAAATGCTTTATTCTGAGGCTCTGACAGAGACCACAAACACTCCAAAATAAGGGGAAACCTTCCAATTTTTAAAAATGTTTAAAGCAGTTAACTAGGGTTGAGTAGATAGCGGCCTGGTTACTCTGAAATCAGGCCCTGCTTCCCCTTAGGTGAGCCAAACCTAGGCTTAGGGAATGTGGGTGTGGGTTGATCTCCTGAAACTCAAAGATATAGGAGGAGACGGTGGTCTGGTGAGGTTACTTTGTGATTTCAGTAATGTGAAAGCCAAAGATGGAGCATTTCTGGAGAAACAGAATCAGATGTCCAATGGCATTTTGAGAACAGATTCAGTCATCTCCGGTGAGAAATCACTTGATTCTGTGCCTGGAACCCTTCATTCTACTGTGAAAAGTGAAGTCCCTCTGGGACCACCATTAACCACAAAGGGACAGGTCACATGGTACCAATCCCTTACATCCTCAACTCAAACTGTGCCTGGATCAAGAGTACAGGACAAGCCAGCCCAGAAGGTGCCTTCTCTCCTGCAATATCCTGGACTTATTTGACCAGACTTCATTTTCCACCCTGTTTTTGTTGCTGTTAAAGCAATGCTCACATTTCTGCAGACTGACCAGCAAATAAATACAGCTCCAGCTTTCAGGCCAATGACATGTTGCTGCTTTGTTACCATGCTTCATGTTTGCTATTTACATCATTGAAAAGCCCCAAGTCACTGCTCAGAAAACTCAATGATCATGATTCAGAGGCATCTGGGTGACCTGATGCCGCATTTGGCCACAATTTATCACAAATGAGTATGGAACAACTGCATGGGCCAAATTTTCAGCAGGTGCCCTATAGCTTAATCACGCAAAATCCACTGATGATTAAACAAACAGAATCCCAAGCTACTAAATAATGTTGCATACTGGGTGCTTTATAAGCCAAGGTGACAGGGTAGTGCTTTGAGTCAGGGAGAGTGGGGTATAAGGCTTGACTTGGCACGTCTCTGTTCAGTCCGTGCTAGTTCCTTTCTATAAAAGTATTTGACAGCCAGAATTCCCCTGGTTAGAGGAAAGGGAAAACCTGCTTCACTCATTTAGTCAACATGCAGGTCATTGGGAGTTGTCTTCCTAGAAAAGATCCCTATACAACTTCAGAGCATGGAGAATTAGGCCTTCCTGAAGCAGTATTTCATAGGTTCATGGGAAATGTAAGCTCTTCTTGGCTCTATAGTCTTGGAAGCAGGTACACATTGATTCTGCTTGGACAGCAAGCATCTCCATGCCTCATTCGGTGCTGTGTGCTTAAAGAGCTATCCCTTCCTGCAACGTGAACTGATGAACAAAGAGGAGGAAATCCCAGTTCTCAAGAACATAGCCTACTAACCTTCACGCCCTGGTTGGTGGTGAGGCACCTTCCTTTGCCAAGGATTAAAACAAAACACCATTAAAAAGGAAACAAACCAGAGAACTGAATGCCTTCCCTATTTGACTCCTCCCAAGCCAGGAATTCCAATGACTTGGATGCTAGATTCTGTAAGATGTTGGCCAGAAATGAATTCTAACTAAAAATCAGGTCCTTTCCCATGGTCCAAATGCCACATCGTTGGATGGAAAGCTGAGAATCACCTAACATAACATCCTTCCTTTTTCATTCTGCAAAGCTGTGGCTTTGCATAGACATGGCTGGTAGACACAGACAAGCAGGGGAGAAACCGAGGTGTTTCCT
This sequence comes from Pteronotus mesoamericanus, assembly GCF_021234165.1. NCBI lineage: Eukaryota > Metazoa > Chordata > Mammalia > Chiroptera > Mormoopidae > Pteronotus > Pteronotus mesoamericanus. The sequence continues at coordinate 32,395,265 of NW_026555078.1, forward strand.
GGAGGAGCCGACGTGTGACTGAAGGCGCGCATGCTTCCAGGGCTCCCACGTCTGGCCGGCACACTGTCATTTAGCTTCATCTGGGCTGCCTCTGATGGACACGCCAGTGGAGATCCTAGACTAGAAAGTCACTCTCTTATGCAGTGTGAAAGATAAAGGTGTTTTGCTATATGCTGGGATGACTTCCTTGCCAGTTGTGGGCATCCTGATGTTTACTCACTCAACATTTATTGAATGCCTAGTATGGGGGCCAGGCTGTGAAGACATGGCCTTGCTCTCAAGGAAATTTTAAACTTGGAGATAAAATTATAGTATCTGCAGGACAAGTTCTAAGTCTACTCAAAGTTCTAGGGGGACATGGAACTTTGCTTGGGGAGTGAGTGATAGCTTCACAGTAGCAGAAAAACTGGAGTCACTGTGCAGACCGTACTAAGGAAGCCATTGCAAGAAATAGGAACAGCATATAAACAAAGCACACAGGCAAGGGAGCATTTGGGGTCAAGCAAACACTTGGGGGAATGGTAGAGAATGGCTAGACACAAAGTGGGGCAAATAGCCCGTGGTCAGATAACTGAGATATGTAATGCTGAAAAAAGGAGATAGACTTCATCTAGTGGATGATGAGAAGATGGTGAAATCTGAGCAGCGGAGGCTCAATCCGATGAGCCTGTTAGAAGGACGATGACTGTCATGGAAAGGCTGGCCTGGAGGATGGCGAGAGCGGAGGCAGGGGGTGAATCCAAGTCCTTGGAGGTGGCTTGGGAGGGCGGTGACAGAGGAGAAAGGATGGAAGGAAGCTGGCAGTGCTTGAAGAGCAGGGGAGAACACGGAGGAGGATGAGAGAGAGAAAAGGGCCCACCTGAGCAGGGTGGCTCCTCTGATTCAGGTTTGGAGAGAAAGAAAATACAGGGGAGACAGAACTCAGGGGAGCAGCTGGTGTGGGCTGAGAAGAGAGGACTGGTGAGCTCCACTTTAGATCAGCTGAGTGTCATTGCCTTTGGGTTATCCAGGTGGAGAAGTCACCTGCTCAAGATCTCGGAAGAGAGGTCGGTGTCACAGAACCATTTTTCTTGTCAGGAGCACAAGGCAGATATTTTAGCCATGAAAGCGGGTGAGACCACTAACGGAAAGAACATGAAGTGAGAATGGAGGGGAGCCGGGGGAGCCCTGGGGGTGCCGGTATTTAGGGGCAGGTGTGGGAAGAGGCGCCTGTGAAGGAAGCTGAGAAGGTAAGGTCAAAGGGCAGGAGGTTTCTGGGAGAAAGCACCGCCATTCATGTGCAGACACCCAGTCCCCATGCCTCAGTGTCGATCCTTTATGAAGCTTCTTCTAGATCTTTCCATAATGGTTTGCCTTCTCATGGCTATTTTTGGTAACTGCTATACTCATCTTTTATATGCTCTGCATTTACCTGCTGGTCTTTACCAATGGGATCAAGTTTCCAGTTATGCCAACTTCTATTTCTCTTTTCGAATTTGGTTCAATCAGCCACACAGAGGCTTTGTGGTGCATGTGAGAGCTCACTCAGAAGCTGGGCTCCAGTTAGAACTCGGGTTGCCTTCCTCACGTGCCTGCTGTGGGAGGGGCTGCAAATACCAACCAGGTCAACGGGCCACACAGCACCTGCCCGTCCAACAAGGAGGCCCCACAAGAGAGAAGGATGGGATGGGTATTGCTGAAAGGCCCAATATGGGGAGCAATGTAAAGGGCAAGGGGTAAGGCAACCCTGGAAGAGAGAAACATGAGTAGCCTTGTTTTCCGCAAGGAGCCTCACCTGTGGTGGCCCTGGCACCTGCAGACGGAAGAGAAACTCCCGTTAGCCAAAGAGAGCCAGGCTAGTCTTGGACAGCTCTCCTCCAAGGTAGGACTGCTGCAGCCTTGGCATTTGAGGGAGAGAAGAAGAGAGCCAAACTAAGGGATGAGAAAGGACTAACTCTTCAGTGTTGAAAACATTCCTTTCTAAAATGAACAGCAGAAGTCTGGCAACATCATCAAGGTTACTGAAGACTGTCTCTAGTTTTGGCCAGAGCAGAATGAGGAGCCCAATTCTGTCCCAGCCTCTGAGCAAAGGAAATGAGACGCCTTCATCTCTGGTCCCTGTGGGGTTGTGAGCATGCTCCTTGATCTTGGAACACGTCTCTGGGGCCTCCAGGAGGGGTTGCATGCTCGTGGCGAGCATGTGTAGGTCCTGGAAGGCACACAGATGGCCTATTTTGGAATAAAATACCCACTGACAGGGGTAGGTACAGACAGAGGGACTAAATCTCTCCTCGCAGCTTCCATGAACTATGACATTCATAAGTGATGTTCTATATGCGGCCTGCTTTGCATCGTTAAATTGAGGTTGGGTTCCACGTCAAAAGCTGCCCTCTGTGTACAAGCATGGTCCTTATAGCATGTCACATACCTAGTAAGGAATGCTGCCTAAGAGTCTCAGGACCTTCAGAATGTGGGGAAATCTTGGGGATTTGCGTTTCAAAGACGTCAGGGCTCTCAGCCTATCTGAGCAGAGGTAGCATAAGTCTGAGTCCATTAGGACCTATCCATGCAGGTCATATATTGGCATTTGAGAATAAAGAAAGCAAATTTACTAAATCTTGGTCTCTAAGTTACATGAATTCAAACCAGTGCCTACAAAGACAACATTCAGAAAATAGTGACTCGTTCCCATGACAGCCATGCTGAAATGTGTCCCAGCCGCATGCTGTGACACCCCTACTCCGTCACTCCCCTTTAGGACCCTCAGAAAAGATGTAATCACAACCTTCTCACAAAGGCTCCTGACGGTTTCCTTTTTCTTAAAAAAAGATCACACTTCTCAGTAACTTTCCTAATCTTATTCTGAGACAGGCAGAGGTTCAAAGGTCTACAACTGAGAAACAACTCAAAACCCCGAAATGGCTATTTCAGAATAGGCAATACATTTCCTTTGCTATGATGAAAACAAAGTTTACATAAGTTTCATCTCAAAAAGACTCCTTAGGAAAGGCAAACATATGAAAATATGAGCATTTTTTCAGTCACCGGTCCCTTTCACTCTTAATTGCTATGTTTCTATCCAGGTTACTGGAGCCAAAGGTTTCTTTTTCACTTTTACCATGTCTGAATACAAACCATGTGACAATTTCAGTTACACCTATATTTTTATACTAACATAATACGACACATCAAGGTACACCCAGCTAATATTAGTTTATAATGGTGAGGCTGAAGCTCTTATCAAGAGAAACAGACCACCCACCCCAGTCTCTACCCCTCTCATACTGACAACTGCAATGAGAAAGCCTCACTCTTCAGAGCCCAAAGTGATGGGCTTCACTAGCTGGAATCTGGAACGAAGCCCTCCCAGATTAAGTTCACCACAGATAAGCATAGCATTTAAACTGCGCAGGTGAGGAGAGAAGCCAGGGCTCTTAAAAAGGCTGGGCCAGCGAAGAGCTTGGTCCGCTGGGGTCCTGGCTGGTACCCCTCCCCTGGAATGTCCCACACTGTCCCCTCAAACTCTTTCTTTTCCTATATACTCTTTGCTATAGATGACACCATGGGCTATGCAGATGTCCCAGGCAGAAACCTGGGCATCATACTGGTTCCTCTCACTCCGTCACTGTCTATAGTCCATTTGTGAACATTCATTTCACCAAGATCCTGTGAACACACTCCTTTGTCTGCATTCTCCCTGCCAGTTGCCTGGGCACAATCTCATTTTCCTCCTCAGTTACTGAAATATCTGTCACCTTTCAGTTGGCCTCCAAATCCAGAATCCCCTGTCCCTTTCCATCTCACTTTGATTTATCCTCCACACGACTGCGAGGGTCCTGTTTCTAGCATGGAAATATAAGCACGTCATTCTGCCGCTGAGATTCCTTCAATAGCTTCTACCAACCTCAAGATACAAGCTAGAACCCTTCCTGAAGCCTGGCATCTGGCTCTTCCTTCTCCAGACCCTTTCCCCATGTGTCCTTACTGCTCAAGCCCTAAGACCTACACAGCCACACTGTCTCATGCTCTCAACACTTGCTGTTCCCTTTGCACAGAATGCCGTTTCCTCACCTTCTACATGTGGCTCACTTGTAATCATGCTCTGGGACTCAGCCCCAGGCCTCTCCTCCTCCAGGAACTTTCCTTGACTTCTTTCCACTTGACGTGGTGCCTACCGTGGTACCTGCCCAGACCCAGGGCAAATCTCCAAGACAAGACGTACCTGTTAGTTTCTCAAGTGACAGTAGATCCCTTGAGGCAGGAACAATCCCTTTCACCTCTGTCTTCCCAACATCTAGTACAAAACCTCTCTCAAGTGCTCAAAAAAAAAAATCAACTGACTTGAATGAGGACAACAATGAAACCTGTTAAGCTTCCTTCCCTTCTCTTTGTTCCCACATAACATGGCCACGTAGCTCATCAACAGTCCTGGCCCTTCGATAAATCTTTAGTTGTTGGGTTTCTATATTTCTAAGGACACAATGTTAATACAAGGGCAAACGTGTTCATTCTACCAATGGGCTTCTCTTTCATATTTTCCCTTCTTTCTAGGGAATTATGGAAATGTCTTTATTATCCCCTCTTGGCCATCTGAAGGCTTCGCACGAGAGAAGAGGTAAGAGAGAAGGCTCTACTCATCTGAGGCTGAGGGAAAGGAGACTATTATAATTGGGTACTGACTCAGAATCTAGAATTTGTTCCCCTGGGATAAGCCACAGTGAAGTTTTTGCAATGAACAAGGACAACTGAATTTAGAAACCACAGCCAGCATAGTTAGTCCAAACATGTATAAGCAGTAGCCTCCACAGGGAATGTTAAAGGGGGAAACTTTCATATTCCCATTCAGGACTTCACTTCTGTCCCTTAATTTCCAGTTAAGTAGCCGATCCCACTCTTCCCATGGCCTGAAATATTCGTCTGAGGTCCCTGCCCCAAGGGCCAGCTGATCTGTGCTTTGGAGCTGACTTAAAACTTTCAGGATGGCTATTTACTATAAAAGGAAAAACAAATCAAAGCAGGCAGATGATGTTAATCCTCTGAGAGCAGGAGTTGGTCTACTTGGGAGAGAACTTAGTGAGAATCCCTGGCAGGGAGTGCTGACGCGGAGACAAAAAAAGGGCAAGATCGATGTTTGCGAAAAAATAAAAAGAGCAAGAATGCTGGGCCGTGAGCTTTATTTCACACTTCTGACCCGAGAGGCACATTCCTGAGGGACAATTCATAGCCAAATCTAGCTACTCTGTCTAGATGAAAAGGAAGAAATGGATGAACACAGTGTTTTAGCAAGGTATGCACAGCTGTTGGCAAGAGCGATGAATTCACACTAAATTAAACTCAATTATGGTGACTTTTTATTCTTTTCCCAAGGTGCGGGGTGAGGGCTGACATGCATCCCCTGGAGATCTGGAACACCTCCAAATTCTACTATGGATTCCTTGTTGTTCTCGTAAACGGGGCGTTTATAAGTTAGAAAAATAGCAATCCGATGATGGCGTCCCGAGGTGCACCAGCACATCACGTAAAAGGGCTGCCACTGCTGCCAAAGGGCCTGGTCACGAGAAAGAAAGAGATGTGGATCCGAGAGGAAGTGCTGGCTCTTTTTAAAAGCACTTCCTTGGATTTCATATTTCATTTCTCAGAAAGTATGAATTAATTTGGAAATTCAAACCAGCATCTGCTCTTGGACATGGGACTCAAATGACACACTCCTGGGAGAGGCTTGTTAAGGCTGCTCCTCCAACACCCTCCTGGGGGGCTGTTGTGAGTGGTGGCCACCCCGTGAAGACAAACATGTCCAGGCAGGGTGGGGGGAGGGGTCCTCTGGCGTCACAAACACTGGTCCCTGACTCTGGAATGCTGCTGTTCCCAGGTGTGGATGTTTCTACTGCATGGCCTATCAGCTGAGCTGCAAGTATACTTCTCTCACAAATAGAATCCTTCATTGTCTCTCTCGTTCCTTCTTTCCAACATGTTTTGCCCTTTAGTTTGCTAAGGGCTTTATACTTTAAATCCCAGTCCCATTCTTTGGGAGGAGAAGAGTTCAGTGGGTCAGCAGAAGGTGGGCACACACAGAAGAGAGTCATCCAGTCACCAAACTGCCTGTTTTCTGGACACACCCCTCAGGCTGATGGATTGCGTATGTAAGATCTTGTCTGTGTCATTTTCTAATTGCATAAGCTCCGGGGAGACAGTTCTCAGCAATTCTAAAGAAAGGAATCAAAGAAGCTCATCCCATATACAGGATATTCCTTGAACTTTAGAATATTTTGGCTTGTATTCTAAAAGGGGGATGGGATATTTATTCAACTTTTCTTTCATTTATTTCTCTTTAAAACTGTGCTCTCTCTACTCATTTCTCACCTCAAAGTGCCAACACGCCATGTGCACACCTTTGCCTACTTGAGAGAATGTCTAAGATGTGTAGAGGCTTCAAAAAAAGAACAAGGAAGGAAAAACAAAAAAGAAGAGGAAGTAAAAGGAAGAAAGGAAAAGAAGAAAACAAACCTCCCACAGCCAGAGCAGCAGAACCAGCATTCCTCCCTGGGAGAGGTCTGGATCCTGGTGAACGGCCTTCTTGGTGGACCTTCCTTGCCCTCAATACAAAGGCCAAGGCCTCCTTCCCACAGTTACCAAGAGAACCACACATACGACTTCCTGGAAACATGCTACTCAAACACCCCACTTTGCCTGGAAAGGAGCCTGTCTGGAGCAGTAGCTGACTCTGCCTCCCTTGGTCCCTCAGGTACTTGCCTGCCCCAGGGACAGATGCCCTGCTGGCTTACCTAAAGCACGGCTGAGCCTCACCTGCTACCCGTCACCTGGGGCTCAGCTGCTTGAGCACATAACCATGTTGCATGAACTCAGAAATGGGTTTTGCTAAGTCTCCAAAATTATGACACATTTCCCCAAAAACTGTAGGAGAGAAAGAACACACACATCCCCTTCATGCCAAAACAAGCCATTGTTTTTGTTGCCTGTAAACACCTTTAAAGACCCATTGGTATCACCAGAGGAGAACATTGGGACACATCCCACTTGCTCTGGGCACCCAGAACAGGACCCACGGGGGATGGGGTGGGACGGGAAGGCCGCAGGCCTGAGCAGCTTGAGAGGGAAGCGGCTGCACGTCAGCTTCATTCCATTTTCAGCCTGGTGCTCTCTTACGACCGGCACCTTTCTGGGCAGTGTGGGTGTCCTTCTGTGCCAGGCTTCCGTGGCCGGGAGGGGACTTGGTACGGAGCCTCCTATGCAAACAGTGACCCTTTTCAAGGGAAAGATCAGAAACAGCAGGACCTCAGGACTATTAATGCCAGCAAAGAGTGCTGTCAGAGCCTCCCCCAGCATCGGAGTCCCAGAAACATGGCTAGTTATTGTTTTTTCCTCTCAAATTGTTATTAGTGTGTCTCTGATGAGCATCTTTCCCTAAGGACTTCCCAGCCTTTGAATAACTGGCGTCTAAAAATACAGAACACATGAATCCTCTTTGAATCTATCATGGGTAATTTGGAAATCTCTATCTCCTGATGAGTATCTTTAGAACAGGGTAGATTTACAGGGCGATGTAGGAACATTTATTTATGCGGCACAAAAGGCCTTTATCATCTGTATGCAAACCTGTTATCAGGCTTAAAACACTGTCAGATATTCCCAGTGGTATTTTCATATCCCTTCAACAGATGCAGAGAAAAGGGTTGAAAGGTTTCTTTGGATATCAAAGGAAAAGGGAGAGAGAGAGGAAGCACTACTACAGTTCTGCATTAAGAAAGGTTTAAAAAAAGATCCTGTGGTTTGTTTTGCTAAGTTATTGACGGTTCCCTGGCCACGGCAACACATGGCCAATGGGGTAGAAGGCTGGAGCCGCTCAGCATCTTACAAACAGGGCAGACTGCGGAGCATACGTGCAAACAGTAGAATCTGTCAGCGCTGGCTGTGACTCATTTGACTGTCTCAAGTCACTGCATTAAAAAAATAAATTAATTAAACAGGGCGCTGACCTCTCCTGCTCTGGTTCTTGCTTCCCAGGTTTTGGCAAGAAGCCCTGGAAGGGGAATCCAAGTCCCTTCCTCCGTGGTCAACCCGGGAGCTCCACAGCGGACAGGTCCAGCGCAGGGGCCTGGGGAGGGGCGTGGGCTCCTTCTCTCTTGCTGACTCCCTCTCTTTTTACCCTTCTGACTACAAATAAAGGGAGGGACTCTGTTCCCAGTGGTTTCTCATCCGGTCACTCACCTTTCATACCACTACCTTCTTCTTGGAATGTGTTACGAGCAGTGGTTTGATCTTCTAAGTGTTCACTCCCACCACTTCCTGAAGAGGCTACACTGCTTTGTGGAGACAGGGGGGCATGATCGGATGGGAGGCACTGGGGTCCTCTAGCTCGCAAGTCCTCATGAGACATCCATCCATGTCCTAGAGGCTGGTTTGGCACATTCATGGGTGGGGTAAGGGACACAGATCGTTTCAAAGGGCTGTGGTGTGCCTGGCCTGAGAGAACTGGAAAAAAAAAATAAAATGAAACAGGTTATTCCCCCCCCTTTAGCCTGGGCCACAGAAGAACCCACAATACCCGAGAGATGCCACTAGCTGTCTTGCAATTCCATCAGTGGTCACAGAGGGCGACTACAGGCCTGGACCGGTCCTTCCCTTTGGGGTGGATTAAAAGGGTCCTGTCTGGACCCTTTGGTGGGTTCGGTCTCTCCAAGGAGGCTACGCCTACAGCACCCACATACGTGACCTTAGCCTTTGTGGGTTGGGATCTGCTTTTAGTCCTAACGCTAGAAATCAGGATTCGTAGCAGCAGGCCCATAAATCAGGAGAGACTTGACAGCCTGGCAAAGTGGCCATCTGCCAAGGGTGAAAAAAACGTGCTGGGCAATTTTTTTAAACACACAAAAACTGCCATTACCCACATCATTAAGGTGGACTTCCTGACCAGTAGGGATCTCTGCTGGGCTGAACTGGCAGAGGCTGGACTAGTCCTTCCAACCAGGAATCGGGGGACTATCACCTCTGAAGGGGGTGCAGGCTCAGCGAGGGTCCCAACTCTAACACGGATCTTGGGGAATGGAACACTGGCAGCTGTGTGTGAAAGGGTCGATTCTTCCCCGTGGCTCTGCAGGTTAATGCCAAACTTTATATTGAAAACACTTCCAGGTAACAAGGCTTTCATTCAGAAGCCGGTGGGGTGCTCGCGGTAAGCTGGGAATGGTTTTCAGCAGCATGTTCAACCCTTCCGCACAGTGGGCAACATCTGCGTGGCCCCCTCTTTTAATTTCTTTTCCAGAAAACTAGGAAAAAAGCAACAAAACTCACATAACTAGCCAAATTAAATTGAGGTCATTCAAGGGAGGGATTTAACCAAAATCAACGCCGAGGGAGCCGATGTTACCCTTGGTTGGTTTTTCTGGGTGTGTAAAAGTGACAACTTTACAAAAGAAGTCTATTCATAATATTCTCTCAGCACTGGTTCCTGACAGCTCCAGTTTATTTTGACTGCTGCAGTACTAACATGGAATTGAGCCACATGCGTTTTTAAACATTTTTCAGGGAAGCCATTAAGTTCCATCTCAGGCTCTATCTGCTCCAATGAGGTGTTTGCTCTCCCAAGTCTGGACTAGCACCTCTGCACTGGTGGGAATCTTTCTGTGGTTTTTGGGAGGTAAACCTGACATTCCCATGTAGGAAGTTCTGCTTTTTGTTAAACTGCATTTCTGGTGGGGCAGTACCCCCACAAACAGATCACCTTGCCCCACTTAAAAAGATGAACACCAGAGCCAAAAAAAAGGCTGGGTGTTTTCAAAAAGTGTGTTTGGGGCAGTAGTGGTGTGGGTTGGCTGCTCGTGATCAGCTGACATTAACCAGGCCCTGCGAGCAATGGGCTCACACGTCCATTGTCAATGTTTCCATTTGGCTTCGTGTGGCCAGAAGGGCAGCCTTGTGTATGAAAGGGGCACGAGCAGAAGAGCTAGAAACTTCTTTATTAACAAAGAGAAAGGGGGAGGGGAAAAAAGGAGCTGCCAAGTTTAATGTCTGTAATCTGAAAAATTTCTAATTTGGGTAGAGTCTATCAAAGGCAGGGAATTATCATCTAACTTAAAAATATGCAAAGGGAACATTAAAAAAATTTTTTTTGACTCTAACAGGCTGAAACAGCTTGTATTTCCACTAAACAAACTAGGGAAGAAACCATTTTAAAAGGCTCCCTGGAAAATGCATTGCTACTTGGTTGGATCAGAATTAGCAAGAGAAAAAGCGCGGGGAAAGCAGGAAAAGAAAAAAAAAAAATAAAAAGGAAGCAGCAGCAAAAGTGAAGAGAGAAGCCAATAGGAAGAAAAGCCAGACATCCAGAAAATCCATTTCATGCCTGTCTAAGTATTTATATAAAGTCGGGTAGACTTTTTTAGGGCTACCCAAGTGCTGGAACATTTCAGCTGAGACGTCTTTGCTTTCTGCTACCCCTGCAGCCATTGAGAATTTCTGGTGAATGCTCCGGACGGTGCCAGCCAGGTGTGCCCCAAGCGGCCATGGGGGCTCCTCTTCACAGCCAGGACTGGAGTGAGCCCGAAGCCATCGAAATGGGCCTTGCCAGAGAGAGAGATGCAGCTGGGAGCTGGTGGAACCCTTCGCACTAGTCTGGTTAGAAGCGTGACTGAATCCTTAGCCGTGGGTGGCAACCCTGCTAAGATCCTTGGATGCTATGCACAATACCACATGTATGTAGTAACTGAATTCTATTATTGGATGGAGCGAATTTGCTTCTTTCCACCTAAAGTTTTATTAAGGTCCTTGTTGCCTCCCCACTGATGGACATCCTAGGGGAAGCTGTGAATATTCAAGGAATCCACTGACTTCTGAGAATTGGACTAAATAGTTACCTAACTTAATGGGACTTACAGGGGTTTATTCATTGAAATCTACACCCATTTCCTTATACACTCCCAAGCTTGACCAATGTCACCGCGGGTATGGTATGAACTTGGTCTCTGCCTCTAATAAAAGATCAATTATCCCTCAGGTGCCAGGGCCTTCCCCCAATCACTTTCTACTAAAGGTCCCCCTCCCTGTGTAAATCATAAAGACCCCCACAGCTTGCACCAAGCTCCGAAATGTCCCCTCAGGATCAACCTGCCATAGCAACCAAACAAACTGTCTCACACTAAACTTGTGATCTTCAGAGAGGGCCATGGATTTAAAGCCAGGCTGGACCCTGCACCTAAATCAAAGCATCATGCTGGGCAAATACCTGATCTGATTTCTTTAAAGAGAACTGAGGCCCTGAGGCAATCCAGGCTTGTCTACCTGTGGGAAGGAAACTGAAGCAGGTGACAGGTGACCTGCCAACAGGCCCACTTTGGGGTGAAGATAAATCTTCAGCTAGAGGTAACAGTGACCTCAAAGCCAATTTCAATGTGACTTTGCATGCTGGAGTACTTTGTTTGGCATAAAGTGGCAGAGAGGACACTAAATACCACGGCAGGAAGATTGCGAGAAAGCAGGCCACGCGGTTGTGGAATTACAGAGGTGGCCTTCGGCACAGGCTCGATGGTTACCCCATGGCTCCACATTTTTTTTTTTTTTTTAATGAAAGAACTCATCTGAAGGGCTGATAATAGAGGGCGAATTGATAGTCAGGCAAAAATAAATAAACAAATTCCCTTTCCTAAGAGAAGGGAGGAGGGAGAGTGAAGAGACCCTTCTGCGCAGCTTCTCAGCACAGGTCGGCTGGCTCAGAGTGACTCCAGCTGGGGGCGGGCCTTTCCAACGTTCTCGCTTGCTGACTGCCCTGCGGCTGACAACAGCGAAGCTCCATTACGATTTAAGCTGCCCCAAAGTCACAGTCCAACCAGCAGAATTAAGTCCACCTTGGGAAAAAAAAAATCTCAATGTAGACTAGTAATCGGCAAGTTCCAGCAGAACTGAGGTCCTAAGTTCACATTGCCTTTGGGACTTTACAGCGGTAAGAGTGAAGGGCCAGCGTGTTTTAGGGTAGATTCATCATATTGAAAACCATACTAAAAATCACTCTGGCAAACAAAATAAAATGCCTCTCTTGCTCTGGAGAAACTGAAGCTAAAACTTAATATTGTGTACAGTATAGATTCAGTATTGCTTGTAGCTTTTGAAATCTCTACAAGAAATTTCAGGTATGTGTAAATGCATGTACACATATGCATGTACATGTATATATGCCCGTAGAACATTGTAATTTTGGAGACACTTATAAATTCAAATGAACCAAAAATAAATAATAAACCTAAGTTAAATACGAAAAAGCAGCTAAAAATAACTTGTGATGTGAATACAGAGAGTCTTACAATCTGGCAATAAGGTCTGTCACACAGTCAGGGCCAGCCAACTTCTCTGGCCTCATCAAAACTCATGATTTCTCTTTTATCTTCAAGCATCTTTAATGTGACTTCTTTTAATGCCCTTTTAGGGGAAAATCTGATACCTGGCTCTGGGTTCTGTTCTTTTAAGTATTTTTCTCGAGAGCCTGGAAATCTATTTATTTCCCATTTTCTTTGACCAACTTTAACGTCTGTCTCAATTTGTAATTAGTGAAGTAAGATTTAGGAAACAGTTTTTCAGGATTTCTAGTGTCTTTTAAGGAAATTAGGCATTACTACATTTTTCTGCCTTCTAAGATGACAAATAACAGGGTTTGTGGAAAGAGAAAGGCTTGGGAAAGTGGCCCAACTATCTCCTTGGTTCACTATCAGGTTAAGTATTATACCTCACTGTCAAGGAGGGACGTGACCCTCATAAGCAAATAGTCCAGATAACTGACGCTTGACTCTTACACCAAGCTCTATCCTAACAAACTTTAATGGAGATATTTTAAAGACACGTTACATATTTTTCTGCTCTCTTTAAATCCCTACGTTGAATGCAACTTATGCCTTGATAATTACTGTTACGAGAATAGATTCATAACATTTTAGAGACAGAAGGCCCCTGAAAGACAACACCTCAGTCATGCCCAAGTTGTGAGCTGTGGGCCCTGGGGCTGTGAAAGAGCTGAGAACCCCTATGTCCACCCAGCCTCGTTAGGAGATAAAATACTGTGCTCTCAATGGTTTTTACATGTATGTAAAAACTATTAGCATTAATAAAATATAAACTTAAGGCTGCTAAATGTATACCTCTTTTTGTCATTTTTAACCAGCAGACTCAGAGTACAATCACTGTGTTATGAAGACTACAGTTGTTTTATTTGTTAAAAACTGAGTATTGAACTCAATAAACACATAGAGACTACTGCTGTTCTCTGCTGTCCCTGCTGAGTGAGGCTTCCATAGGCAACACTGGTGCTCCCAGGACCTTGCAGGCTTAAAGTTCTCTGTAGGCCTTTCATGGTTATTCTGTCTCCTCAAATGCAGCCAACCTTTACTTCTTATTGCTACCACTGTGTGTTTCCATCTATTTCCACATTTAACATTTTGTTCTAGAGTCTAGAACCCAGACTGTTGAAGCTGACTTTTTTCTTTTTTTTAAATAAGGACATTAAGTATTCCCATACTTCTAATTTCCTCCTCTGTCATCAAACCAAAATAACCTGCCTTCTCAACCCAAGCTTGGGCTCTGCACCCTCATGAGGACCTTATGAACTCAGCCTCATAGACATAATTCAAAATTTTAATCTTTTTCTTCCTCAACTAGTCTCCCCATTTCTAATTTGACAAGCTGTTCTTAGAGAAGAACTTGTGCTTTGTTAATTTTTTTCAAATTCTAGGTGTTCAGGCGATAGAAGTCAATCCAATTGCTAGCACAACTAACCTTTTCAAAAAGAAATTCTACTTTAGAGATTCTAGAACGTAGCAATGGTATATGATTTTAAAATATGACCTTAGAATTTCTTTCTGAATTAAAAGGTCCTGGCCAACTCCCTACTCCGGTGATATATGTTCTGTGTGTGCAAACATACTAAGAAAACACACAGGGAATATTCTATTTGTTTGTTGCTAATGGTGAATTTTAACAATATTTTGTAGACCTACTCCCTAAAGACATTCAGAAGTACCAGCAGGACCTTTGCTGAGTACACCAAACTGAGGGTTCACAACATCTAATTCGTAAGTTTTGCTGTGGGATATGGTTTGATACTTGTCACATGTAAAGGAGAAAAACCTCAATCCACTGCCAGCTGCAAAACAGCAGCTATTGTTTCGCGGTTACCGAGGGAGTGTTTCTGCTCTGTCCTTATGTTCGGGCCTGCTCATCAAGCACCTTTCAGGTGTCATCCCAAGAATTCTTCTGAGGGCACTGATGTCAGAGCATCGAAGGGACTGCTACTAAAGGCTTTGCATGTTCAAAGAGTGGAGTTCTGCTAACACCACTTGTATGAATATTCCAGGCATTTGCTTTAAAAAAAAAAAAAAGAAGCTGACATTTTAGCAAGGCTCAGTGGTGGAAGGACATTAGACCCTGATTCCTCTTCTTTAGTCGGTTTTGTGGTACCACAACCAGTAATCTGAGGCCCTGTGGTAGGAATCTTTGGGGAAGAAAAGATTAATAGGAGTGCAAGAATACATTTAAAAAGAAAACAAAACCAGAGTATTTGATCAGTGACATCATGCAATAAAAGACAAAATAACACCAGTCACATTTATGGCCAAGTACAGATTTGTGTAAGGGAGGGAAGAAGAGTATTAATTACTAAGGTTAAAATTAACATGCTCTGCCCTCATTGCTTCAGGGAATAGATTAAAAGCAAATCTGGAAGGTTATATGCCTCAACTCCACATGCTCGCTCTCTGCTTCTTGTCCAAAGGTTTGGAAAACCAGTGCTCACAACATCTGGACACCAGAAGATGATTTCCCCCACACAGCTTTAGACTCCACCTCATTCTGGGGGAAGAAGAGAGAACATGCTACAAAGCCAAGATGTGGTCGGTGGACTGGGTGTTCCCGACAAGCCCAAGAGGAAGCCACACACTCTCTGGGAAGAGAAAGTGTACACTTGCTTGTGCAACAAAGCAAAACAAATGAAGACTCTGGAAGAGAAGAAAGCTGCAAAGGACATCACAGCAAGGTTGACAAATACACAGAGCTTCCCCCATTACATCTCATCTCCATAAGTACTGAAGTGAAAGCCTTCTGGTGCCGGGAAAAGTACCCAAGAGGCTTTTCCAATAACCTGAATCCCTGTCACTGGTGTCAGCTCTTATTGCTCCACAGACAGCTCAGCCTTTGGGCAGAGCAAAGATGTATGCTTCTGACTTCACATTATCACTGAAACATTTGGGCTTTTAAGAAGCAAATTAGAATGTTTCTGGCAGACTTTTATAGCTGCATTAATCTTCGGTACATTTCATTTGTCCTCTCTTGTCAGTTTCTATAATGGCAAAACTGGGTGTCATCCTGTAGAAAACCTATTTTAGATAACTGCTGTTTAATGTCATTATTTATAAATAAGTTAGACAAGAAGCCAATATATATACATTTTATAGAAAATAGCAGAATTTAACTCACAGATTTAACTTCAAATCAAGCAGTCCTAAAAGGAAACTGCCCAAATCCTCTCATTCCATTCTATCAAAACCAATGACATCAACTATGGAAGTAATTTGACACCACTGAAGCAGATGTTTAAGCCAATCCAAGGAACTGGGGGATCAATCACGCCATTTCTACAGTTCCTGTATATTGGGTAAACCTCTACTTTCCTGCATCATGTTTCTTTTTGTGTGTATAGTTATATCTATACGTACTTAACTCTTAGGTTTGTCCATGGAATTTCTAGCCACATAGAGAGTGAACAGATATCCAGAAATGAGCTTAGACAAAGCTGCAGAATTGGAATCATTTTGGTTATAACACCAAGTCAAGAAAATAATTGAATTAAGCAAGTGGCCAGGAGTAGATTTAAGTGTACAGTTCCTTTGTTGTTTTCCAACTTATCTGTAAAAATGCTCCAGTCACTGTGTTTAAGGAAGAGAGCTGGTGGAGAAACTCAGTAAGACAGGCGTTTGATGACAAAACTTCCCTCCTACCCCTTTCTAAAAAGATAACTCTCAAATTGTTACTTGTGACCTTAGCTCACATGCTTGCCCAGGAAGTGCTTTTTAGGTTTACAAAATGCAATGCCCACCCTGCATTTAACAACACCCAGGCTGCTAACTGAGCATGCATACCAGCAAAGCAATCCAAGTATGCAACTGCACAAGAGTCAGGGTTTCATGACTGAGCAACCAAGCCCAGCCCAGAGCATCGGTCTCAAGACCACAGCTAGAGCCACTGAACAAATCATCAGTGCATTTCTTACATTTTGACACCACTAGAAACTCTTGTCCAGAGAAGTGGACCGACCAATCACTTGAAAGGGGCTAAAAAAGAATAGTTTAAAACTTTGTCTACTAACTCCCATCTTGAGCTGAAATCCAGGCCAAGTCTTCACAGACTCTGGGCCTTAAAGGTTCCCCGATAAGAGGGCAAAGTGGCTCTTAGAGGCAATGGCACTGAGTGGGCAAGAACCAGCATCATTAGAAGATGCATGAATCCTACCGCCATCAGAGTCTCAACTTAGCACCCGCCGAATGCATAACTGGTGCTGGGATTTCTCAGAGCGTGAAACTCTGAACCTTTGCTTTGATCAAGCAACATTCTTTTTTTCTTTCTAGTGTTAAGAAAGGGTTATAACTAATTGGAAATGTATTATGTCGTCCTGACTAATTCTTAACTTCGTTCCTTGATAGAAGAATGAGAACTGGAGATTCTCAGCACTGTGGCTAGCAGGCCAATTTACTGATTAGCGAATTGATTCTTGTTTTCATTAAAGCATTCGATCTAAATGTCAACTCTAACAATACACATTAATGACCATTCAAAAAAAAAAAAAAAAAAACAACCCATAACTTGAGCTTACATTGCTAATTAGATGATTTTTTTTTGTTGTTGTTAATTAAGAGATACTGGATGGTGTAGGGTCTCCCGGCTTTTTAATTATATTTGATTGAATCACTGTGTGATTCAAGACAAGCTATTGAGGCTTCACACACCCCAATTCCTGCTTTCACTTCAACTTCAGCCTCTTCTCAAATTCTAAACTGTCACAACCTGACCCCGTGGGTGTTGGAACACAGTGAGATTGGTCTGTGTTTGTAAAATTGATTTACTATGGTCTGTAATTACACATAACGATTTGAATGTTTGACTTGGCACTGTATTTTTCATTTAAACCATACTGTTCTTCTCTACCCCAGAGAAACAGCATTTACGTAATTGCTCTCAACTCATCTACTTGGGTATTATAAATCAGTCCTGGAATAAAATACTTCCAGAGACACTGCAAGCACGAGGTTCCTGGCACAATTCAGCCCCCAGGACGGGTCTAGTTTAAGAACAGGCTCAAACAGCATGAATTTCTTACTGGATTTGAGGTGGCAGGGCCATCAGGAGCCTTTGGATTCTAGCAGCAAAGAGAACAGGCTGTTGCACTATCAGGAAGGCTGGGCTGAGCTCACAAGGCCAGCTCCGATCCACAGGTCAGCACCCGCTGCTCTTCGTCTACTTCTGGACCCTGCTTCACATGTCATACAAGCTGTAGAGTGTGTGTGTGTTCCTCTGTCACACGTCTTACATACCCTTGATCCTCATTATTCACAGTCTGTATTTGCAAATTCTCCTCTTTGCTACAATGTATTTGTAACCTCAAAATCAATACTTGTAGCATTGTCACAGTCATTCATGGACATACTCAGAGTGACAAAAAATTTGAGTCCCTGATGCACATGTTCCTCGCCGAGGTCAAACAGACATTGGCCTGCCTTCCTGTTTTAGCTCTCACGCTATAAACAAGTGTCCTTTTTGAGGTCTTTTTAGTGCCCCGTATGTCTAACTTTAGTGTTTTTTGTTGGTGATTTGGCTGCTGGCATAGTGTTGCCCTGACCGGTGCAGCCTAATTGGTTGGGTGTCATTCCACAAAGTGCCGGTTTGATTCCTGATCAGGGCATGTGCGTGGGTTGCGGGTTCAGTCCCCAGTTGGGGTGGCAACTGATCGATGATTTCTCCAACATTGATGTTTCTCTCCTTCTCTTTATTCCTCCCTTCCCCTCTCTTTAAAAATAATAAATAAAATCTTTAAAAAAAAATGGCACAGTGCTGAGGTGCTGGCTAGCATTCCTAAGTGTAAGGAGGCTGTGATGTGCTTTACAGAGAAAATGGATGTGTGAGATTAGCTTTGTTCACGCATGAGTTATAGTGCCATTGGCTCTGAGTTCAATGTTGATGAATCCAACTATATATATGTGTATATATATAAAAATTATCTTTAAACAGAAACACACATAAAACAAAGTTATGTATTACTCAGTTGATGAAAACGTTGAGTCTTGCAGGAACCTAACCCTGTATTTCCCATTGAAGCAATGATTCAGTATTTGCAAATTTAGTGTTCAAAGTAACTTTATAGAACATAACTATTGCAAATAATGGGAACTGACCAGATAGATAGATACGAACTCTACATTCCGCGTCCTATTCTGTGACTTTTTTTTTTTCCACATTTGCCATATTTTTGTCTTAGGGTAGTGGTTCTTAAACTTGACTGTGTGTTCAACATCCTTGGAGGCTTTAAAAAATCCTGATGCCCAGGCTTCCTACTAGACCAAGTAATTGGAAATCCCTTAGTGGGGTTGAGCATCCATAATTTAAGCTGCACCTGGGTGGCTTTAATGGCTAGCCAGGGCTGAGAACCGTCTTAGGCTATCTTCTTGCCTCGGTGTTCCTCCAAACTCTGTCCCACATCCTGGACATCTCAAACCTCCCCAGGTTGGCAGCTGCTTCTTCCTGGTCTTAATAACATGCCCCCGAAGATTAGAGGCATCTTATTTACTTTTCAAGCAGGTTTTAATAGGCAACATGCAAACCGCTGCTTCTCCCACCAGTATGTAGTTTGCTTTGGGTTCACATGCAGAATTCTGCCCAGACTCTGCAGTCCAGGATTTTATCATTCTTGCCCTGATCTCCTGGGAAAAATAAATGATATTTTGGTCCCAGAATTCCAACCCACACAATACCTAGGCAGAAATTTCTAAAGATTCTCTTAGACAAATGTTTGGACTTCTGGGAAATGGTGTCTAACCTCTTGCTGCAGCTATTCACTCTTGCTAAGTGGGAAGAGTGAGTCAGGGGTCGGCCCAGGCCTGCCATCACCGTGAGTCAGCTTCAGAAAGCTCCGAGCACATTTTCTCTTAGTCTGGAGACTCAGTTGAAGAAAGCATAACCAATTTACAAACAGCAAAAACTTGGGCTCTAGATCCATGGACCAGCAGCATTGTCATCATCTGGGAACTTGTTTGAAAAGCTGGACTCTCAGTCCTCACGCCCAATCTACTGAGTCAGGATCTGCATTTTAAGATCCCAGGAAATTTGCATGCACATTCAAGGTTAAGAGCACCAGCCACACACTCAGCTCTGACTTGCTGGCTGGACACTTGTTCTCCTGATGTTGGGATAGGCATCAACCACAACAAAAGCAGCCTACTGAAGTGAGAAGAATTGGGATTTGGGTTGGAAGTCACATAACCTTTTAGTGCCTCAATTGCCCCCATTAGTAGATATCGAAGGCTACAGCATGCGCTTTGGGGAAAATATCAAATTCTTTAATGTACGTGAAAATGTCTTGTAAACTGTAAAGGGTTATAGAAATATTAGTCATTGGTTGTCAGAGTAAGAATAATAACCCCATATAAACCAATACTGCTAATGGAAAAATCAACTTGAAGTACTAGCCAATCTAAAGATATTCATGGAGCATTTTCAGCATATTATGTGTGGTGTGAAAAAAATCTCGGTTTACCTGATAGTGTATCCCAGATTTACAAGATATGAATTTTCCACTGTGGTCTGTCACACCAAGTCAGTGTCTTCCATGCTCTATCAGGGTCCTTATCCACACTGACTAACTTTCCTCTGCCCCATCAGAGTAATCTTCCTTCGATTCAGACTCAACATGGTCTTTCCTTCCCACTATTTTAAGTGCTCACATTGCATTTCTATTTTCTGAAGGGTCAGGGCATGCAAATTGTCTTCTTTTCCATTAAATTTCAGTGTTCAGGAACATCTCATGAGAACTTCTCTTTGTCCTGACATTGGTAGGCAATGCTGACAGCCCAAAGTCCTTACTAAAGATTCTAAGTACCTCCATTATAATTAGAAATTTAACTTAAGAACCAATTATGGGTGACATTGGGTTCTTCACATGGAAAGCAAGGAGTTGGAATAGATAAATTCATTCATTCATCCATCCATCCATTCATTCATTCATCAGACATTTGTTGAGTGCCCATCATGTGTCAAGCTCTAAAAGCTGAGGGCACAATGTTAAAAAAGCCATTACAGCCCAGTGGATGATCTCTCAGCCCCTCCTTGAGCCAATCTTCTGTAATATTATTTATTAGCATCTTTATGCAGTGCCATTCTCATTTGGACAAGATATTTCCCCACATTATTTATTTCTCCATATTTTTAAGAGTCTGCCTTGTAACACCAGTAGAACAGCCAGCCCGGGTGTCAGGGTGAAGGAGCTGCCAGCTGCTCACCGCAGGCACTAAAGGGAAGGCACTAAATTAGATCATTCCTCCCTCTTCCTGGCTCAGCCCAGTGCTCTCATTTCTCCTGCACATTTTAGGCTCTCATGAAAGTGTGACTGAATGACTGAATGCTCTGTCTCTTTATTCTGTTTCCTTCTTGAACTGCCTGGGGTTGGGGATACTATTCTGTCATTTCCCCAAATGCAACACAAAAGACCCATCCTTAAGGACCACCTTTCTTGGTCCTTCATCCTCTGAAGAGGAGGCCATATGAGACTAAGCACAACATCCCCAGCTACCATCTGCCAATATCAGGTACTAGGCCAAATATAAGTGCATGTTGCTCCATGTAATTCTCAGCTAGTGCCTTCTAAGGTAGAGTCTCTTGTTATTCTCCCCTCCCCGCAACATTTCACAGATAGGAGGCTGAGGTGCAGAGAGTAAGGGACTTGTCAAAGATCAGACAGCTAGGAAGGGACAAGAGAGAGCCAGGCTCAAAGTCTATGGTTCTTTGACTTTCAAGCCTGTGTTCTTACCCAAAATCACGTGGCTTTTTGTGACAGAAAGAACTCTGGGCCCTGATACTGAACTCTCAATATCCAAAACCCTGAGCAAGTCTATTGGCTACTCAGGGTCTCAGTGTACTTGTCTGGAAAACAGATAAAACAACAGTAGTACCTCTTTTGTCTACCGCTCAGGGTTGCTGTGGGTCACATGCTGCCTGCGTCATGCATCCATCCATCCAATTTTGCTAAGCATTGCCCTCTTCTGGGTATATTCTGGGCACTAGCAAAGTTATTGAAGGCTCACTAAGATGATGTATGAAAGATACTCTTGAAATGAAAAAATGTGAGTTGTTATCTTCATAGAGAAAGAGTTTAGGCTAACCTCTTTATTCATTCCCTCAGTCAACAATGAGCATTTCTATGCACAGGGCATTGTGCTAGTCACTAGGGCTACAGGTGCCAAAAAGAATATAATAAAAGACAGGACTGCGCAGATGTGAACAGTATCTCCCATCATTTATTAAGCCATCACCTTGTATCACTTAGAAACACACAGCAGCTGGGAGATGTAAGGCAGTGTTAAAATTCTAAGTAGCACTTTGCATGAAGGTGAAGAATTGCTGAAGGAAGTAAAAATTTTAGGTGATTTCAATTTCACAACTAATTTGCCACAGTATCTCAAGGACTAATAAGAGCTTTTGAGGAGGTGGTAATGCACCAGGACCAAGAGGTCTCTCTGAATCCTGGCCCTCCATGTTAGGATGACAGTATCAGGGGAAACACATGAAAATCTAAAAAGCTCTTCTCTCTTGCTTCTATGTTGAATACACATGTTGCTTCCTTGCAAGTTGGCTATGCCATGCAATAATTTAAATCCATGGCTCTGGGTAGCATGAAGATTCTCTATAACTGTATTTGAAATCACCTGCTCAACCACAACCACATGGAAAGCATCTCTTTTCCATTTGGGCTTCCCCCAGATGGCTCCCAAAGCTGATGGTTTCAGTCCTGTGTGGGTGTTCTGAGGGCAGAATCAGGCAAGCATCTGCATAAAAAGCCAAATCAGAATCTCTTCATTTTAAATTAAATGCTGGAGGAGCAGTAGACTTAAGAGAAACAATCAGCTTTTTTTTTTTCCCATCAAAAATGTAAGATAATCATTTGATGTTTCCCTAAATGAGAAGCTGTGCTTCAAGGATGGTTCCTCCTGAAATGAGCACTGACTCACCAGGTGCTCAGTGGGTTGGGCATTGAGCTTTACATTCCTGAGTTGACCCCTCAAGAGAATTGGCAGAGAGCAATGCCAATGTTTTTCTGAGAAGTACATGGATGTTGCTGTTGTGTAGGTGCCCACTAATGCTGGTCCTGATGGAATTTTAATGATGGTGCCACATTCTTGGGCTCTGCCTCCAAAAATATTATTTGCAGAAGACTGGAAGGTGTAACACTGCAATTTGTTTCCCTCATTTACTTACTCCCTAATTATCTCAGAGTTCCAGAATTTTAAAGCTGGAAGAGACTTTAAAAAAAATATGATTTAGGAATCAAACATCTAATCCTCGCACCTTGCCATTTTATCAGTTAAGGAATGAGAGACCTAGAGACATACAGCAATTGCCAAAGGTCACTCAGTGAAATTGATACTGAAGCTAAGACTACAACCTCAATGTTTCTGGTCTTCATAATTCATATTATATCAATGGTCACTAGTCTTCATATCAACATCATGGACAGAGAGGGGTAAAATTATAGATCTGTGATAATATAAAACTGATAAAACCATAAAATGAGATAATCCTTCATTTAACACCAGAATAATACACTGCAGGACCTAAATGTTGAGGCCTATAGGTTTGTACAACAGTGTGAACAGTGTGGCTGTCAGGGAAAGTCCCATCTTGAAGAGGGGTTTGTAGGGGAGGTAAAGATATTTCAGACACTTCCCATTCCAGATGTTAGTTTAAGAGACAGATTTATCCCCAGTTAACATCAATGGCTATCAGAGGCATAATGTTTCATTTCACTACCTAATCCTCAAAGATTGAAATAATTAAGATGAGATAGTTATTTATCAGGCTATAGACTTTGTACAAAGAGACCTACATTACATGTCATTCATTCATTTATTCACTCAACAAGTATTTATTCAACATCTAACAATACGCTAGGCAGCATTTTGGACAACAGGAAGATTGCAGTGAACAAAACTACATTCTTGACCTCTTGGAATTTATATTCAAGCGGGGAAGTAGATAATAAAAAAGCAAATAAAAAAAGACTTCCAATTTATGCATATGTTACTCTGTTCCTTCAAGAAACTCACTAAAATGACAGCAAAGACATAAACCCATAAGGAAAAGGATGCAGGGAAGAGATGACAGGAGGTGAGAGTGGGTATCAGCAGACCACTGAAATCAAAAAAATCTTGGAAACTGGGAAGCAGAAGGACAGAGGATAACTAAGTAGACCAAAGAAAGGTAACATATCTGTCCACAGCAAGGGAAATCATGACAGTCCGCAGTGCAGAATTCCCAAGAAGTTCAGGACCCAGAGACCAGGTACCTCTGAAGGCAGAAGTACAGAGTGACCCCAAAATAGGAGGCTAGGTAGGAAGTATGTCTAAGATACAGAGAGACCCTTAGATGCTCCCTCCTACTCCATAAAACCGGGTGAGTCTCATCTTATCACCTTTCTCATAAGCCCTTAGAACCCTGGCCTGTATCTTCCAGGAGGAGACAAGGATTCCTCTAGGGGAAATGAACAATCCATGAAAAAAGAATTAGAGCTAGTGATATGTGTGAGTCCCCAACCAAGAGCCAGGCCTGGTCCCTACCTAATCTCTCTGTGATGAAATTCACACACACAAGGTTCTAGTGCCTTTCTCTTAAATAAAAGAACTCTTGCTTGAAAGGGAGGGCCCAAAACAGGGGGGGAAAAAAAACCCCAAAGAAGGAAGCAGAAAAAGATTCCAAAAATCAACTGTAATGTCTTCAGAGACATTAGAAAAAATACTTCACCCATGAAACAAGAACAGAATGCACTATAAAAAGGATCATTCAAAGAATAAGAAAAAACTCTTGCAATTAGAAAATATCATAGCAGAGATTAAAAATTATATAGTAAGTTTGGAAGACAAAGTTATATAGAAATCACCCATGAAGTAGAATAAAGAGACTGAAAGGAGAGAAAAAATTAAGTAAATTAGAGGATCAATAGAGAAGAGTTATTATATAATTAAAAGGAGTTCCTGGAAGAGAAAAGACAGAAAACAAAATGTGTGGAAATTATGACTAAAATTTGAGAAAATCACCTAGAACTGAAGGAATACATGTTTTTGAATAGGAGGGCTAGCCTAAGGGTAACAGGAGCAAACAGAAGTAGAAAGATAGGATACAGGAAAATGTCTTCAAGAAAAGATCATACTTAGATCCAGAGAGGACTTTCACAGTCAATCATGGATGGTGATTATTACTCCCTTTTAATATGAGGAACTCAAGTTAGGGCATTTCTCCACACTCATACAGCTAGTAATCAGCGGGACTCAAACCTAGGTGGGTATAACTCCAGAGCATGTATTGTGAACGGCAATGTGGTGTTTACCTGAGACCCTTCTAGACTGATTCTGCCATCAACTGGATTAGTGACTCTGCCAGATCTGTGTTACCAGCACATGTTCTTGAATTAGCCAGAGCACAACAAGGGAGCGAGTGTCAGAGTGTGGGGTCAATCACACAACTCTCCCTTCAATCCAAGAAACCAGGCCACGCCCATTGCTAGATTTGAGAGGTGGATTGGAGTTGGTGTAATTCTGGGAAGTCAGACATATGTTTGGACTACAGAACTTAAGGAAAAGTAAACATCTCCAGCACCAAAGGCTCCAACTCCACTCTGATGGACTTAGAGACACCCAGCGGATTCCTCGTGACCATCACAGACTTGTTTGAGAAAGAAATTTCACTAAAGTTCCAACTGGATAGATTTGGCATGGGGACTCTGTAGAGTTGTTATATTGAAGATAAATCTAGGTATTAAGCAGGTTTCTTTGCCAGTGTGGATGATTCCGAAGGGCTGAGTCTAAGCTGATTGATTAAAAAGAGAGAGAGGCAGAGGGGAAAATACTCTTCAGCATCCTTCTTTCCCAAAGTTTGGATTCTTAAGTGAACTATACTATCAAATGCTTCCTTTCTCTCGGTCCATACGATTGAGGGTGGCACGGTGGTCTCACAGGGCCAACATCTCTGGAAGCAAACCATTTACACAGAAATGATAAAATGCCGGCAAAAGCAACCTCCGTGGGTCAAGGAATTTCAGCAGCCTTTTTTTGCGTGAGTCATGCTAGTTTGAGAGTTTGACCCCATGTGTAAAAACTTCTTGCTCCTAAGTCATTACAGGGGCAGCCAAAAGTGAAAAGCCTTGGTTGAGGACAGGAATATATCTTTTTTCTTGGCCACTTTGTGGCTACTTTTCAGTGTGAAGACCCAAGAAGTAAACATAAAATTTTCTACTTGCTCTGTCCTTTAAGAAAAAACACTTACTTCTTGTGTTGACCTTTCTAAAAAATTTGTTCATGCAACTGCAAAAGATTGGAAGGCAGCACGCGTGCAGATGCAGATGTGTAGACGTGAATGAGGAGGTGGCCACGAGTGTGACCCTGGCGCTGAGCGATCCCAGTCGAGCGTTAAAGAGCTTTTCTCTGAGCAACTGCTTCTCCAACACCCCATAATTAGCCTTCTCGCTGGACTGCATGCTGATGGAGTGGCTGGGGAAGCGGGGCAAGAGAATAACTCTAGAAGGAAAAATTATGCAGCTGTCTAGCAAAGAGAGGGAAGATCACCAACAGAAAATTAGGAAAAGAAATGGGACCATACGAGGCTTTAAATTCTTTTTCACAAATCTCATAGGGTTGAAGAGAAAGCCTCAAGCAACACATCATTTGCTTGCAAGACATCTGTCTTCTCTGAGTACTGGCAACACTCATTCCTGAACAGCAGTGAGCTATGCAGCAAGGCTTACCTTGAACTTAGGACCTGCAGCTCAAATCCAGATTTAGGGACTGGCTGGTCTCAATCACATTGCTGGCCTCAGAACTAAAGCAGAGGGACTCTTGGGAATCAAAAACTCTCAGACTTTGAAGTGAAGAAAACAATGCTTTGAGATTCCAGGTGAATTTGGGGCTCCATTGCCAAAAGTAAACAGAAATACAAATGTGTACATTTTCACCCAAAGATGCCATTATTGCACTTGTCAGTGAGTTCTGGCGTTTACAATAATAAACGCTGAGTTGCGATGTTAAGATTATCCTGTTAAACCCAGTAGAGTTAATAACAACATCACGGGCACAGAATAATTTCTTGGATAATGATGAACACTTGTGAATAACTCCCTTTCTCACAACCTATCTCCCTGAGGCTTAATGACTACTCCAAAATTCTTCCAAGTTTCCAAGCAGGCTGCAGTCTTGAGTGTTCTCCCAAAACACCCAGTGGATGCAGACTCAGGCGCTATTTTAGCCAAGCCCTCACGTCAACATCTCTTCTCAGCAAGCTCTCTCTCTAGCTCCTGAAAGTATCCAGGAAAACTCCCCTCTGTATTTACAAACTCAGCCTGAGGTGGGAATTAGAGCTACCACCTGCCTTGCCCATCCAAAGCCATGTAAATGTGACCTGTTAAAAACAGCAAACCAAAACCAAGGAAGTCACCTAAAGAATTCCAATTTCCCAATCAGAGAATTATTATACATATGGCAAAATAAAATCATCTGATGAAATCCTTTCAATATTTGCTATTTTAAAATACTTCATAGATTACCTTTGAGAGAGAATCTCAGGAGCTGAGGCCCTTAACCTGATTTTAAGAGTTACTGCCAATGAAGATTGTTTAAAAACCAAGACTATTTATACCCCAAATTATAGTTTCAGTCAATGGAAAAATTTGATTCAAAAAAGGTCATTTTATTTTTTCTTTAAAAAATTTTTTTCTATTTAATCTTTATTGTGTTTTTCCCCATTACCATTTAGCCCCCTTATGCCCCATCCCTCCAGCAATCGCCAGACTGTTTTCCACGCCCACGAGTAAAAAAGGAGGCTTGTATTAGTCTATGTTCTCTTCCAGATGCTCACAACTTGACCCTAGTGATAGAGTAGGAGAGTGTGCTCAGTCCTCAGTGCCTGCCCCGTCACCCCCTTTCCACTGAGAAAGCTGGGTGCATTCGCCCTCCACTGATGCCCCTCAGAGACCACCTCTCGGGAAACTGGGACTAACATACACATCTCACTTTATTTTAACTTGGGTATAGCAAGAGTCATCGTTGTTGTGGGTGTGTGTTTTTTAACCCAACATGGATAGTAACTTTTGAAACAGAACCCCAAAGCTGCAGGTCCAGGTTCCCACTGTGGACATGTTTGACTCAGTGATATGGAAAGAAGACCAGTAATATGCCGAATGTTTATTAGATCTCTTAAAACAAAGAACCTTCAGCCCTGGCTGGTGTTGCTCAGTTGGTTGGAGCATCATTTCATAGACTGAATGGTCGTGGGTTCAATTCCTGGTCAGGGCACATACCTAGGTTGTGAGTTCGATTCCCTGGTCATGGTGAGTAGAGGAAGCAACCGATCAATGTCTCTCCGCCCCCAACCCCGCAACTGCCACTTCCTCTCTCTCTAAAAGCAATGAAAAAATATCCCCAGGTGAGGATTAAAAAACAAACAAAGAACCTTCAAACAGCCCTCTTTTCTTCCAAAAGAATCCCATCATGCTGATGTGGCAATCACAGAGCAAGAGTGGCTTTCCAGGGGCCTGTGGTCTAGGCACCAGGCCACTGAACCTGGTGATCCCCCATTTTTTTCTATCTTTAAGCTCAGAAAGGATAAAAAATCCACATTTGGATTCCACATGCCCTGGAGTTTCAGCCTCATCAAGACCTTTACCTATAATATTTGCCAGTTTTCTTTTTTTCCTATATGGCACAGACCAAGGAACTCATGAGAGTACCCTTCCCATTGATGCTACTCTAGTCTATACCACCCTGTGTTTTCTTTTGGAATATTTTATCTCTTTTTCTTTGCTAACATCTTCCTATCTTTTTAATATATTATTTTTAATAGGTAATATATAGCACTAACATGGTACTCACTTGAAAAGAGAGAGTGGAAAGTAATTCCCCCCAATCTCTGCCTGCCAGACTTCCCAGATCCACGTTACTGGCATTTGCATTCTTTAAAAAATTGGGGGGACCAAAATCATATCATATTTTTACTGAGTGTGTGGTTAATGCTGGATATAGCAGGAGAATCTCCTGGCTTTGGCAGGTGCCAACTCTCTTAGACTAGCCTGGCACAAAATTCTTGGCATTTCATTTTCCCCCTCCCGCTCACCCCAATATAACAGCACTGAATACTCGTTACTAGCGCACGATGAGTTGGAGACTTTTCTACCTTGGAAGCATAGAATGAAAGGCCTGAAAAGGGTTCTTAGGGGTCCTGCAACGTCATGCTTCTGTAAACAAATAGCAGTCCTTGGGAGTGTAAGATCACACACTGAGTCAGAGGGAGGTGGGGTGACTTTCCTAATCCCCTGATCTTTTCACTGCAGCACCAACACTCGGCGCCCTTGGACTGGCCACATGTCCCTGGCCTGTATCCATGTCTCATTTCTCTGCATCAAATCCTGTTCTGTTACTTAAGGATCATTTTTATAAATTCAAATAAGATCCTTACATTTATTTCTAATTTAAAACATTATTCCTGTTAGCAATGGGTCCCAAAGAAGCAACATCAACAATTATCTTATCCTTTACTCTTTCTTTTTTTTTTCTTTCTGGTTCTTTTAAAGGTACTTAGTAAGATGTATCACTGAAACAATCCTTAAGGGGATACTGGTATTTGTGGAAGGCTGGTTTTTCAGCTCTTTGTAGAGCTGAGTAGAGTATCTTCATTTCAGAAGTTCAGTGTATTGGAAGACCTTTGTCAGAGGGCCGCCTCAGGGAGCCCATTACACCCTAGTTTACTACAGAGCCTGGGCCAATGGAAGAAGCACCCCTTGTTGTATCAGCATTAACAACCAGTGCAAAAATAATAATGAGGGCTATCAGTTGTTGAGCATCTTCCTCCTGGCAAGTGCTTCATACACATTTCTCATTTAATCATCACGATAACCCTTAGAATTAGCTTTCTTTACTCATCTTCATTTAAGCAACTTGCTGGACCAACCAGGACTCTCCATTCCCTTTAGACTACTTACTGGTGCCCACGGCTCATTGACTCTTCAAGGGCTGTAATTTACTTGTGTGCTTCTGCCCCCACCAGCTGACTTGTAGGTGTACCAAGAGTTAGTTGGATTTGTTTCCAAACCTGCTTATGCCAGTGCACTTATTATGGTGAATATGTAATATTAAAAAGGATAACAGCAACAATGACATATGAATTATAAAAAACTTAATTGCACAAAACTTCATTATATGCTTTAGAAATATTCATTGTTTTGCTTAAAAATTCACTGTTGAATTTAGTGTGATAGAACTATAAGCTAAACTATAAAAAGAAAAAGAAAAACAGGATCTAGAAAGATTCTGTACTCTGTTTTTTGCAAATGTCTTCAAATTGTGGCTCCATTTTAAAGAAATCACAGACAATGATGTATCGAGGATGTGATTTACACAGTAAAGACAAAGAACAGCCACAGTTAGGAGTCCAAAGAAAGGGTCATACTCAATACAGAGGACAGCACATTAAGGTGTATATTTATGCTTTAAATTAAAATAATATAAAGTCTTATGCCATTTTAATAATTCCCTTCTCGAAATGGCTGTTGTAATTAACACATCAACTACCCATCCTTATCAAGTCAATTAAGAGGTCTATGGAAATTAATTCTAATTTTATAGATGAAGAAAGGAGGTTTAGATGTCAAGCGATTTGTCCATCATCACACACCTAGGTATAGGTGAAGTTGGAATTTAAAACCAAGCCATGTTCTTGATCTTGACCAAGACTGCCTCATCATTTATACCTCAAACTTGAATATCTAAAATGCCACTTAGAGACTCAGAATTCCCTTTGCATTGCAGTGTCTTACTGTGCAAAGGAGAAAACTAAAGTACAAAATAATGTGTTATAAATCTTCGCTCCATATGGGTTTTGCTGGGCTTTTCAAAAAGGATGCATCTCAGCAAGGTTGGCTGTGAAACAAATCTCTAAAGCAAACCCTGTGCTCTCATGGCTCCACTCTCTAATTCTAGCCACGGAATTTGTCTATGGAAACAATCCAAATTTTTGGCAAAGAATGATTACCCCAGAGTATGTTGGGAATTTTAGCCTTTCTCCAATCCACAAAAATCCTTCATAGCATTTTCCAGATTTTGGAACCCCCTGCCTACCTTGCTTCCACAGCTCCGTATGCTTCTCTTCCTTGAATTATACCTGAGGTTTTCTAATACTGTATTTTACCTAACAGAATGTTGAGGACTGGGGTGGTGATAGGGGAACAGCAAAAATGATATTTCCAGTGCTTAGGTATGTCCGAAATTGGTAGTAATTGCTGCCACTAAGATTCACCCTCATCTGAAACCATGAAATTTAGGGTTTAATTTGCTTGCTATTAAAGAGATATATATATACCTATATATATCTATATATAAATATATATATCTATATATAGATATATATTATAGATATGCACTACATTCATAATACAACTTTTCTCAGTATAACCTGAGTTTGTCCCTGAAAATCTTAAAAGTGAGACAAGTAAAAAGGAAGTAAATGCAAGATTAAATGATTCCTTGTCTAGTTGTTTATGGAGCAGGCACTGCGGGAGTGACACTAAACTTATGAAATAACAGAAATCATTCAGTGTGGAGAGTGACACTAAATTTTATGAAATAGAAGAAATCATGAGACTACAGGGCTCAAAGCCTTGAAGAAGCCACCCTGCCCATCCCCTTGCTCTTCCCCTCCTCCAGGCTAGTCCAATTTAAGCATTTATTCCAGCCAGAATCTATTCAATTTTTGAAGTACAGTGGAGAATTGGAAACCCTACTGCCTTCCTCTGTAGATCATCTAGTGTTTAATAACCCTTGCTGTCATTAGAGTCTAAAAAAACACTCCTGGATCGGAGACGGATGGCGCAGCCTTGTGACCCAAAACGCACGCAGCTCATGCGGGCCTATGACTTTTCCCAAGCAGTTGGAATCTCCAACTCACGATAAACCAGCAGACTTCTTGCTTACTGGTGTGTTTTTTTGATCTTCCCTAAGTCCCAGAAAACAAACACTAGACATGGCGAGGAAAACCACAGTCCTGTAAAACCGCTGGACTCTTGGAAATGGGAGAAGGATTAGGCAGTGGCAATACTGGGTCCTCCAAGACACCACTGAGCCATCTTCACAATGTGGTGTCAGGAAGGCCAGCAGCAGACTTAAAAAAAGTTTACCCCAAAGGGGAAGGAAGCTGAAGCTAAAAATACATCATGCCAGCTGTTATAAATGCTTTTCAAAGGAAGCAAGGCAACTAGAGTTACCTCCTTGAAGAGCAAATGAGGGGTTAAGGAAATAATGGAATTTTTCGGTTACATGCCAGGTTGACTAGAATTTGGGGAGGAAGAAATTTTCCACTGAAAAGTCTGTTGGTAAAAGACAAAAATAATTCCATGAAAATGTAAAAGGACGGGGATGACCTGCAGCCTGCAAGACAGAATCAGAGTCTCAACACGTGCCCTTCCTGTTCAGTTTCCAAGAGGCCATTCGCAAAGACGTCTTTTCTTCTCGGGCCTGCCTAAAGCTGTATGGCCCCTCTCCTTCCCTTGAATCTGTGTTCTGGTGGGGTTTTTTTTTGTTATTGTCTGTTGTTGTTTTTTGTTTGTTTGTTTGTTTGTTTGCAGCCTGACTAGAACGAGTCTGAAGTGGCTGGTGGCCTTGAAAAAAATGTGAAGGGCAGAGAAAAAATGAAGGCCTTCTTGAGCCAAACAGGTATCTCTGAAAGAGTTGGCCCTGGCTGCCTAAGGGGATGATCGATGGACTTGGAGGGGCTTCTCCAGTTGCACATCAGGGGTTCCCAAAGGAGCCACTTTCCCTGAGATCCACGTGGCCCCCACTGCTCACCTTGCCTGCTGAAGGAGTATAGTTTCAGCTGTTGGCTCCCTGACGCTGAGCAGCCATCTTTCCCATAAATGGACAGACCTCCCAGCCCCGGAGAGGCCAAGAAACAAGGACCAAAGCTCAAGAGATAACCCCCAGGCTCTGGATGCCCCAGTAATTTTGTTTTATAACTTTTAAGTTTGAAAAGAATTATAGATTTATAAGGAATTGCAAAATACAACATAGAGAGGTCTCATGTACTCATCCCCCAGCCTCCCCCAAGGTGACATTTTACATAATTATAGTGTAAAAACCTGATATCAAAACCAGGACATTGAGCTTAACACAATATGATTAAGCAAGGTGATAGACCTTTCTCAGATCTCAGCAGTTTTTGTATCCATTAATTTTTTTAGTATGAATTCATGTATAACTTCATGGGCATTTTATCACACGTATAAATTCATGTAACTACCTCCACAATCAAGATCATAGTATGTATTTGTTAGTATTGAGATTGAGTTGGTAAAATAAGTCACAAAAGAGCAAGAATAACAATAAACGTCACTGTAAGGATTATGACAGAAGGCTAAATGACCGATTTTATCACTAAATATTTAGTAAATTCCAAAAGACATTTTTTCTCATTTATTTTGGAAATTCATTTACGTCATGAACATCTGCCTAGTGAGCTCTGGAATTTATTAAGTCCCTACCATTCAGCAAACATATATGGCAGGGTGGGCAGACGGGCTTTGGCTCACACACCATCTCTTATTGAATTACAGTGATTGCCTCAAGGGGCATATTAAAGAGGATTTGGAGGCCACATCTGGGCTTAGCAAGAGTCAGATGTTATCTACCAGAGACGCTCTACCACAGGAGAGTGGCAGCTGAATGCATGCCAGGCATTTGACATCTCCCAAATTTCTGTGACATTTTGAGCACACAGTGTTCTAGGTGATGGGGAGAAAGGAGACACATCCTGTCCCCTAAGGAATTTGTAATCAGGAAAGGGAGGTGAACATGTGGACCAAAAACTGTGACAAAGAAGGCTAAGGCCAGACACGGAGGTAGGTGGGTCAGTGCAGAGCGCCTCCTGTGGGAACAGCTCCTCTTCTTCAGGGAGCCGCACAGAGGCAGTCGTGGGGCCGGGTCTTAGATCTGTGTGCTGTGGAGAACACTGATGCTGGAGCGGGGCTGGCCTATATGGGGGCAAGTTTGGGGTCAGAGACAAACAAAGGTCTACTAGCAACTCATGGAATCAATCTCTAAGGATGGGTTTGGGAGGGAGGGGCACGAAACCTTGAATTCAGAGTCAGACCTGACTGCCTGGGTTCAAGCCCCAGTTCATCCACTTTGTTAATCTGTCAAGTTACTTTGCTGCTCTGTGCCTCAGTTTGCTCATCTGTCAAATGGGGTAACAATAATATCCATATCATGGGGTTATAAGGATTAAATGAGTCAATGTTTATGTAAAGGGTTTTGAACAGCACCCAGCATGTAGTAAACACTATGTAGTTGTATGCTATCACTGTTAATTTACTTTTTTATGATCTATGGTACCAATTAATTTAGTGTACCATTTTTATTGTCAGAAAAATCAACTGAGATTAATAAAAGAAGTACTACAGTTCCAAGATGTACCATAAGACTGTAGAAGGTAGCAGTTCAAATGGAGCATTTTGGAAATAATTTTGGTTACTCAAGGTTTCCGAGTTCTTGTTTCCCATTAGGCTAACAAAGGTCAGCATCCACATATTTTCAAATCCAGAGGTAAAGAATGCTAACCAAAAAAATCTAATATTGCAAGGATTTGAATAGAAACAAGTTTCTTTCCAGGTCTTAGTCTGCCAGCGAAGAGTAGAAGATGGTTAGAAAGGCAGTCTGGGACAAGGAAGGCGGCACTAACCTCCACGCCAGGGAATGCCGTGGGCCCTGAGGGAAACCAGGAGAGACTTGTTCTTTTCCTGAATGGTTTACTTTTTCAGTAGCAGACCAGACAGGAAGCAAATCTAGAGATGCTTAGCCAGGTTCTATGCACCTTATGTCTGGAATTGCTTGTGATGACTGAGACAAAGTTGACCAAGACTTGTGTTTGGTTTGTGACAGCCAGTATTTGGGTCCTTTCTGGTCTCACAGGCTTGTGTTGAGCAATCTGCACATTTTTGCTCTCAGTCATTAGACTCCTGAATAGCCTTACAAGAAGAACAAGGAACATACACTCTTCCCTCTCTTCTGATGCTATTCAATATGTTGTTTAATGGACTTCTCCATCTGTCCCAGACCATTCTTCTCTTATCTCATGGAAGAAATGTCCAGCTCGAAGGTCCTAATAGATCTCACTTGCTTTAACTTCTGTCTAAATAGATGAAAACAGGTTGATCCTTGTTATATTAGGGCTTAGTTTTTGCCCCTTACTCTTAACCTTATCCTAACCCCTTCCTTAAAAAGCTCTGTGTGGCTCCATCATCTCTTTCTAATGCCTTCTAATCATTTTTCTCCACCTCAATGTTCCAGCACATAGTAAACCCAGCATATCGTAAACATGTAGTTGTATGCTATCCCTGTTAATTTACTTTTTTACGATCTATGATACCAAGTGATTGAACATATTTTTATCATCAGAAAAATCAACTGAAATTAATAAAAGAAATACTATAATTTGATACCATCTCAAATGTACTAATGTTGTCAAGACCCAACCCTGAATGTGTAAGTCAGTAGAGACAGAAATGTGGTGACCCAAGGCTACTTCAAAGACACGTGATGTAAAACTCAACCCCTTAGAATACAAAAGACCAAGTTTTGAGAGGGCAAGTGGCTCAGAGCCTGAATCTCTCCCAGCTATCAACTAGTTCTATAGCAGTTACTAGATTCTGTCGCCGACTCAGGAAACTTGGGCCAAGAAGCCCGGTCACCCTAGCTTGCACTGTCTGCTCTAATCTCCCTGCCCTTATTCCTTATCACTCAGAGGTTGGTGGGACCATTCCCTGGATTACTAGTCTGTGAAAAAGACTGTCACCAGAACCTCTTACCTAATAAATTAATGATGCAATTATCACCCAGTTCTCAAAATGTGCAAGTTATTGATATCTAAATGTAAATATAAGAAAAAGAATTTTTTTTGAGAATTTTTATGAGTTTATTTGGGCCAAACTGATAACAATTGCTAGGAAGCAAAATCTCAACGTATTGGGAAAATGCTCTGGAAGAAGAATTTAAAATCTCACCTTGTAGCATTAGCAATGCAGTATCTTAAGTATTTCCTTGGTTATTCCACTACGGTCCCATTTCAATTAATGTAGTTATAATTCAACTCTCCTTCAGTGTTAGAGAAAGCCATTTTCAAAGGCCCATTAGCCAAAAGATCCAAGTGCAGGTAGAGACCAAGAAGCCGTCATTGCCGACTCTTAACACTCTCCTTTCTTTTCACTGGGGGTTTCTGCATGTTGACAGGCACATAGTCTAACCACAAAAAGCTTTCCCCTGAGAAAGTTATCTCAGCACTGACTCTGTATTGACAGACACATGCTAACTAGCATCAGAGAATTCTGTTTAATGATGGCCCACTCTCCCCAGCTGCTATTTTACAGAAGCACCAATGGCGTTTTGAGAAGACTCTAACCCTTGTCCCAGCTGCGGGCAGGGCACTTTGCTTTTGTGGTCAAAAGAGCAGGAGGCTGTCCTCTGCTCTCCCCTCCTGCAAAGCGGGTCCTGACCCGCGTCTCCTAAGGGGTTAGACTGAGCGAGAAAAGGACACCGCATCCACACCAAGCCACAGCACAGAGCAGCATTCTCAGTTAGCAAACCTGCTCCCCATCAGGAGGAAAAGTGCCCCCCAACAATTGGGGATAAAACCAGGAAATGCAAGGGAGGGAACATTCCAGGGTGAAATTTAAAAAAAAAATAGAAAAAGAAAGGAAAAAAAAAAAAACAAAAGAAAAAGGGGAAAAAAGAGAAAATGCACAAAGCCCATGAGGCTGTCTGGTTAACCATGGGTTAGAAGGAGGTTTGGAAAACCACATGTAACAGCATCTCTGCAGATCCAAAGACCCCAGGGCGAAAGACATGTGGGTGAAAGGCATTTCACCACTTATGCTCTCTTAGTTTTAATTTTTAAAAATCTATTGTAACCCAAATTTGGACCACCAATCATTTTCACCTGTCCAGCATTTTCATCTTTCCAGAGTCAAAAGAGCAACAAAGGTGTCCGAAGATCCCTTTCCCACAGCCAATTCCACTCAGCCCTCTATCCCTGGGTTATAGGTGCTCAGAGCAGACACTGCAGCGGGATATGCCACACACAGCCAGTCACCAAACCACACTGCACTAAAAGGGCTTCTGGGGGACTTACTTGTACTTGTGCTGGTTCCAATTGTATTGATTGTAGTAGGGACGGATGAGGAGGAGTAGAGGGGCACATGGCCATTCTCACACCCCAGACTTTTGTCCTGCCAGTTGGAGGCGTTGATGCAAATCCCAGAATCCCGAGAGTTCTGCCACCCATTGAGCTTGTCGTCGGAGTTCTGTCTTTGGTGATAGTAGTGTGTCTGCCCATAATCCACAGAGTCTGAGCGGCCCCGATTCTGGCCACCGAAGCTGGTTGACGTGCGGTCCTCCAAGTGATTCAGCCACATGGCTAAAGCACTGCGGTCTTCCAGCGAGGTGGCTGGGTGTATCAACGCGTAGGACAGCAGCTGCCTGCTCTCTTCGATGTGCTGGTTGTGTTCAATAGAGTGCGCCAGGATTTTGGGCAGCAGTTTCATATACTCTACTTTTGCGTCAAGGTTTCCTGGCTTCAGCAAAGGCAGGTGAGTTAACAGGAGGGAAATCACTTTATCCTTGGATTCCTGTTGCCATTGGTTAATGATTCCTGGAAAGGAAAATATACGGGGCAAATAAGTAAATACAGCCATAGCGATACAAAATTCCACACTGTAAAGAGAATGCTGGTGGATTAGCACCCCAATCTATGGACCCTGGCTAATTTTTCTCAAAACAGCCAATGCATTGGATTGGATAACTGACCTCAGGTTGCCAGGGGGCAGTGACTTCAGTGACATATGGAACCAATGTTCTTAGTCTCATTCTCATTTAGCTCTCCAAAGAGGCTACAAGTACTTTGGTACAACCAAACAGAATTACAACCATGTTTTTCGTTTTTCCTTAGAAAAGTCTAGCCAACCTCAGATAGGGGAGGAGGAGGTAAGGAATAAGAAAATCTCTATTAAAAAGCAAGTATAATCAAGGGTCCATATACCGGAGTCCTCGGGGATAAGGCTGCTTCCCACCCCCCACCCCCACCTCCAGGCATCTGTGGAAAAGTGGTTTAAACTCTGGTAAAGGCATTTGTGTGAAGTTGGTAAAACTTCTTAGATGGAGAAATCTGTCAAGAAAGAAAACAAAGGACACCCCTTGCCCTCATGAAGCAAACCTACACCTTGCTCACGGGAAGCTGACTCAGAAAACGTGAGTTCAAATCTCAAATGAGCAACAGACTCCAAGCTTCAGGAGCACCTCTGACCACAGAGATAAGCAAATTTTTCTCTATGAATATAGATCTATTTGGTTATTTTTATTGTGGTAAAATATATATAGCATCGTATTGCCCATTTTAACAATGTTTCAGCATACAGTTCAGTGGCATTAAGTCCCCTCACACTGTTGTGCAACCATGACCACCGTTCATGTCCAGATCTTTTTCATCTTCCCAAACCAAAACCCTGTGCGCATGAAACAGTAATGCCCCATTCCCTCCTCGCCCCCTCGCCTGCCAACCACCATTCCCCTTTCTGTCTCTGTGCCTTTGACTACTATAGGTATCTCATATAAGTGGAATCACAGAGTATCTATCCTTTTGTGACTGGTTTATTTCACTTTGCATAATGTTGTCATGATCCTCCATGTGAAGATCTGTTTTTAACTCATTCAGAGGGATCCCTCTTATCCTCTTCTGATCAAAACACAAACTGGTCACCTTTAGGTAACTATGGGTAAACAGTGCGCTTCGCCTTGATTGGCCTTTGAGAAGTAGCTTGTTCTAGGGACTGAACAATTGTCCACAGTTATCCACAGGACCTTGGGTCACAGGAAAGAAAGCTCCCTTCTAGCAAAGTCATTCCTGACTGCTGAAGACCTCAACTTTGGCCCACTGATGACCCTTCAAGGACAGGCAGTCCTGCTGACTTTCACACAGTACCTCCAGGGTTGAAAAAGAGTTTCTGGAATTTAGCAGAAGGTCTTTGCTATTCTGGCAGGACACAGACGTATCAGAATAAGCTCAAAAGGCTTCACTGACTGTAAGTTGCAAACGCATCAGCCATGTACTCTAAGGCCTCTCAGGACTACAGGGGTATATTCGAAGAAAAGGATCAGGCAAGGTATATAATGAAAAAATGTGGGCTTTGGAGTCAGGCAAATCTGGGCATGAATCCCAGATCTGCCACTTAATTTGCAGTGGAACTTTGGTCAATTACTTAACCTCTCTGAGCCTCAACCCCCTCATCAATCACGTGTTACCAAGAGCATCCGCCAAGAGCATCTGCCCTCCTTGTGTTATAGGATTAAATGAAGTAATATATCAAAAACCCATTCAAGTACTTGATGGTGGAAATAATTCCTTCTACTTGTCTCTGCATTAGTCGGGCCCACAGTAGAGCAATATTCGGTGGTTTTGTTTACCAAGGCTTAAAAATACTAGACCAGAGTTGACCCTGGGAAGGTCATTAAACATCATCAGAGCTGGAAAAGGGGACTAAAGTCAAAAGGTGAAAGAAAATGGGGTTATTGAGCTTCCAATTGAACAATATGAAAAGATGCTTGACTCCTTCCCAGTGGAGATCTAATAAGGAGATGAACAATCAACTATTTGAAGTGGACATCTTCAAATTGAAGCAAAAGCAGTTAAGATGAGATGTGGAGAAGAACCAAGTGCCAGAATGACAAAAGACCCAGAGGAGTCACCAAGAAAGGCTCTACAGTCTGTCCTGAGGGTACAAAAAATAGAACTGGATGGTCTACAGAAGCACATAGAAATATACATTTCATATAATGGACTATGGGATTTAACAAAGAATTTTAAATTTTCTAGGGTTAAAAGTGAAAAGAGGTGAAATTAATT
This sequence comes from Pteronotus mesoamericanus, assembly GCF_021234165.1. NCBI lineage: Eukaryota > Metazoa > Chordata > Mammalia > Chiroptera > Mormoopidae > Pteronotus > Pteronotus mesoamericanus. The sequence goes on from NW_026555078.1 coordinate 32,434,472, forward strand.
TTAATCTCTTATTTAATCCAATATATTAAAATATCATTATTTCAGCTTAAAATTAACCTAAAATTACTAATGGAATATTTCCCATTCTTTGCTTTGTATTAAGTCTTTGAAATCCAGGGTACATTTTACTGTGGACAGCACATCTCAGTGTGGACAAGTCACAGCTGAAGTGCTCAGACGCCGCGTGTGGCCAGAGGCCCTGACTGGCCCGGCCAGCACAGGCCTAGAGACATTCAGACGGGGAGGCATGTGGGAGGGCACAGATGACCTCGGCAGGTCCCTCCCAGCTCCCTGCCTCTATATTTAGCTAACTGCCACCTGACACAAGACAACCCTCGTGCGTTCCACTAGGTATAACCTCCCTTTTTTCAAGAAGCTCCGGGGGATGAAAAAAGCACCAATTCTAACTTTCTCATCAATACGTTTTCAGCAAACACCCGGCCTGTTATAAATCATGAATATGCTTGGGATGAAGACAGGGATCTATTCATTAAGCCCGAGGAGCTCAAGAGGCACTGGCAAGAAGCAAAAGGGCCTGAGAGGAAGATGAATCCATGTCCGACGCCAACACCGATCAGATGTGGTTAGCGTACACCCTGGAAAAATGTATGTTTAAAAATAAAATTTGGGAACAACCTTGAATAAAGATTCACAAGGCAGAGGAACTCCCTGGATTTCTGCTAGGTCACTTCCCTGTTTGGATACTCTACCTTTCCTCAAAGGTCAGTCTAAAAAAAAAGTCAGGAACAAAAACAAAACGTAAATAGGACTCAGAGTACAAACTAAACAGGTTACCTCCGTGCAAGCCCTCTCTACCAGATAGTAACCAGGATTCCTGAGGAGGGGCAAACATAGCAAAGAGGAGAGGGAAACAAGAGGCCACTGGCCCAAGTCCCTCCCGGCCTGAAATGGTTCTTTCGCTAACCTCGGGGACAGGAACAGGGCTTGGACGGAGTGGGGCTCTGACATGGCCAGGAAGACAGCTATGACTTTTGTTTACTGCCACTGGGAACATGGGCACAAGGCTGCCTTCTGAGGGCTCGCTACCTCGACTGGTCAAACTGTTTCTGCCACTATACAGCTGCCAGGCTGACAGCGAGCGGCACTGAAAGTTTTCTGTGCCAGGCTCTCTTCTAAGTGCTGTTGTATAAGTTACTCATTTCATCCTCTCTAGAAGCGTATGAGGTAGGCCCTGTTACAGACTCATTTTACAGACGAGGACACACAGAGGCACAGAGAGGTCAAGTAACTTGTCCCAGGTCCCCAGGCTAGTGAGGTGGCAGGATAGGAGTATGAAAATAAACATAAAGATGCATAATCATTATCATGCTAGAAGAGCCTGGACATAAGCTAAATACATTAGTATTTATATTATATAATATATAATCATATAATACATGAGATATATAATTATATAAATATATAATTGCATATAAAATTAGTATATGTGTATTACACTTATACATATAATAAGTATATTAGTAAAGTACACGGATCAGAAGAGTTGGTCAGCTATGAAAGTGTAGAGAAAAACAAATTACAGAGACAATGTAGATGATACCTATTGTGGTTTTTATTTTATTTTACCCTCAAGCAAGGACATTTTTTCATTACTTATTTTAAAGAGAGGGGAAGGGAAAAGGGAGAGAGAAAAATACCTGTATCCTCCCTCTTGCATGTGCCCTTACCAGGGATCAAACCCACAGTGTAAGTATGTGCCCTGATCAGGAATTGAACCCGCAATCCTTTGACTACAGGATTACGCTCCAACAAACTGAGCCACACCAACCCGGGCCCCTATTGTGGTTTTAAAACTTGTCCACAATTTCCTTGACACCCCTTTCTGAAATGTGGAGCCTAATTAACACTCTTCCCTTTGAGTGGAGGCTGGACCTTGTGAGTCACTCCCAGCAAACAGAGAGTGGCATGACAGCGTGTGACTTCATGAACCAGGTAATAAAAGACAATGCAGCTCTTGCCTTGCTCTCTCTTGGGTCGCTCGCTTGGGGGAAGCCAGCTGCGATGTTGTGTGGACACTGAAACAACCCAACAGGGTGGGAGCTCTTGGTGGGGAGGAACGGAGATCTCCTGCCAGCCGCCAGCACCAATTGGCCTGCCACATGAGGGGACCACCTCAGAAGCAGAACCCGCGGCATGAGTTATGCTTCAGATGACTGCGTTCCAGACAACATATTGAAGGACACTGAGCCAGAACCACTCATACTCCCGATCCACGCATGCCTGTTGTTGTTAAGCTGCTAAGTTCTGGGTACTTTTTTATAGGGCCAAAGATAACAAATACACCTACCCCAAGTGCCCCTCAAGGAAAAAGAAAGTTTTAGGCATTTGGCTGGCTTAGAGTTGTTCAGTCTTTCAGGCCACGTCATTCCCACTCTGAGACGAACGCATGAAGCTAACCGGTTGCCACTTAGCCTCCCTCATCCTGATTAGCCACTCACCAAACAACTCTGGACTTTGATTTAGCTTCCCAGGTTCCTTCAGGGAGAAAATGAACTGATCATACAAGACTCGAGGTATTTCTAGATTCTGTGATGATGACTTTTCAGGGCAACTTACTAAATGGTTGCTGATTATGATTTGGCTTCCTGTGGTGGCCTTGCTGTGCTGATTATATGGACTTTGAGTACATCTGGTCCCTCTGATGATGATGACTCCCCCTGGCAAATTAATAAGCCAGCACTGCAGGCTCTTCTTCCTTGCTTCCTACTTGGTACTGAATCAGTTTCTCAGGGTGAGCATCCCCAGGGCACTAGTGAGAGGGAGCATCTCCATCTTCAAAGAGAATCCAGGCCCTACCGGCTGGTCCTCTTAGTGGCTCAGTCCTGCCCAGCTGCCCACTGGCCTCCTCTGTGGCGTCCATACCACCTTCCGGACAGGAAAGAGCTTTTACTGAGATGCGCACTCAAGGGATTCTCCCTACCGGAGAAGGCCAAGGAATCCTCAAAATTCTCAATTAATTGATCGCTTTTGTGAGGCAGTTTCTATTATTATTCACTGCAACATCTTTCTATTCAGTAGACAGTCTAGAAAAATGGAAGTCCAAGAACAGCAAGGTTCAGCGATGCCAACTCACCTCTATTACTTTCTCTGAATACTTGATTAATTCTCTGGATAAAGAACAGAGACGTAAGAGTTTGCTGGATGTCTTATAAGGGTAAAAGTTAGTGATTTATAGTTTATGAACCAGTGACATAGTAACTAAAAACATCTTAGTAAAAGAGCTCTAATTAAAGACCATGAAAGCTGTCTCAATGATTGTTGGTGTGACGAAGAGCGTCTTTAAATTCCAAGGCTGGTATTATTACTACACAATGGTACTACACAATGTATGTCAATGTTTCAGGGCTCCAGTTATTAGTAAATTACCCTTGAATTGCTATTTTATTATACCTTTGTTCTCAGTTTAATAACATTTACCATCTCACAAGTGTATTTAGGCAATATGCTCATGTGACAAATGTCTGGAAATTAAGTACACACACACAAGAAGTATATATTAAATAAATGTGCTTAAGAATACTAGTGGGCATTAAATGGTCAAGTTTTCCTTGGGAGAATTTATATTAAAACTCAATCCTAGACGTATCATGTAATAAAGGCTTCTAAACATAGAACAACTTTGCACAACTCAAGGACAGCCCGGCCAGTGGTAACATCTCATGCCATGTATTTATTGAACTGACAGGGCACCTGAAAAAAAAAAATCAGGGGGAAAATTGGCAAATAGTGGGAATCTTGTGTTGGCACCTGCACTTGCCTGTTGTCTCCCAAGGTACTCTCTTGAGCTAGAGATGACTAGAGAAACAGCCCCATAATTTGGTGGAACCCTGGAAGAGATGTGGATTAGGCCAGTTGTGATGGGGGACCCAGAAAATATGGCGGGACAGAGCTCCTACAGCTGCAAGTGGTGCTTAGAGCAGATACGGGTGATTGAGAAGATAGAAACCTTCTCTCTACTCTCAAGGTGGGTGATTGCTGGCTTCCACAGCAGCCCCCTGGTATTCATGCCCTTTTGTGTTCTCCTCCTACAATGAATCTGAGCAGGTCCGCACGATCAGTAGATCGTGGTGGTGGTGTTCTGAGATTAGGTCCTAAAAGGCACTGCAACTTCCACCTCACTCTCTTGGTTTGCTTGCTCTGGGGAAAGCTAGCCATAACAATTATGAAGACAGGCAGCCCTGGCAGAGGTCCTTGTGGGGAGGAACTCAGGCTTGCTAATAGCAGCCAATACCACCTCCTAGCCATGTGAGTGATTCACCCAGAAGTGGGTTCTCCAACTCTAGTCAATACTTCGTAAAAGACATTAAGCCAGAACTACCCAGCTGGGCTGTCCCACATTTTTGACCCTCAGGAAACTAAGATAAATGTTATTACGTGAAGCCATTAAGTTTTAGGGGTAACCTGTCACATAGCAATAGTTAATGTGGTAAAAAATCACTCAAAATGCTACTGCCCCTTGAATTCACTAGAGAAGACAGGGATCTATATGTAGTAGATTCCATGGCCTATTATAACCACTGGAGCTTTCTCTGAGAACATGAAGGTCATTAGGTTTTGGTCACTCACAGGCACCTGACCATCCTCAAGGGGCTTAAGAACCAGGCAACACTGCTCCCAACAGATACCTGTCACCCACTTACTGCTCCAGAGTGATCTGGTCATCTCTTCAATAAGGACTTCGCATCTCAGTCACTTTTTTTTCCTGGGTAGTACTGGCATGGCTGAGTGCTCAAAGTGGGGAGGCTGCTTTGCTCCTAAAGACCCCAGGCCAACAGTGAACTAGCCCTGAGATCTCAGCAAACAGCTCAAGTTAGGGTTGGGATTCACCTTCAGGCTTCTAACCTTCTCCTGGTTATGACCAGCTCTTACCTGTCTGAAGCTGCCCATCCCCAGCGGGCACATAAAACAGGCCAGCTTCTGAAAGCACATGTCTCAGTTCTGACCTGTGACCTTGCCTCCCACATTTGCACCTCTAGTCCAGATCTCCTTCTAAGCCTCAGACTCTCATATCCCAACTGCATCCTCTACATCTCTACTCAGGTGATCGCAAAGTTAACCTGTCCAAAACTGAACTCATGTTCTTATTCACTAGATCTGCCCCTTTGTTGTTGTTCCCTATCTAAGCAAATAACTTTTCTATCTCTTTAGTAGCTCAGGTCAAAACCTTGGAGTATCCTTGACAATCCTTTCTTTCACATCCCTTATTTAACCTGTCAGCAAATCCTGTCTGTCCAGTCTCCAAAATACATGCAGACTCTGTCTACCTCTCACCAAACTTCTGCATTCCACCCACCCCCGACAGTCTATTATCAATGTAACAACCAGATGATCTTTTCATACTAGAACAGAGATTTTTAACCAGTGTGCCATGGCATAGTTGCATGCCGCAACGGGCGTACTGGTGTGCTGTGAGAATTTTTAAAACATGCAACACCTGATTATTTAGTTGGGACACTGACCTCTTTTCCCTTAGATCGTTAAATAAAAAAAAAAAAAAAAAAAATGACAACAGCCAACATAACAATAACTGTCCAGAGGGAATGAATCAAAATTATACCTATTTTTTTCAGGTCAGCAAAAAACATATTTTTTGGTATACTGCAGAATTTTAGTAATTAGTTTATGTGCACCATGAGAGGAAAAAGGTTTAAAACTGCTGTACTAGAAGATGTCATGTCATTTCTCTGACCAAACATTCCAATGGTTTCCCATCTTACATCAAGTAGGAGCCATACAATGGCCTATCAGCCCCTCTTTGATGTAGGCCCCCTCCCTGCTATGTCCCTCATTCGCATCAGGCCATCGTGGCTTTCTCGATGTTCCTTTAACGTGCCAGACATGTGCCTACTTCCCAGCCTTTGCATTTGCTGTTTCCTCTGGCTGGGCTGCTTTTCCCCAAGACCCACAGTCAGCTCCCCTCAGTTCTGCCTGCACAAATGTTACCTTTCCGGTGAGACCTCCTCTCTCCACACTCCTTTAAATCGCCCACATCTTCCCTTCACCCTGCGCTCCTTTACCCCCCACCGCCCTGCTTTATTTTTCTCCATAGCATTCATCACAGGACCTGCTGTGGGTCATTTATTTTCTGTCTTTCTCTACTAGACTATAAACTCTACGAGGGTAGTGGAATTGTCTCCATTTTTCCATGCATTAACATTTCCTTATTAATCACATTTTTGACTACATAAAATTGTGTCGAGGCATTTTGTTTAACAGTGGACTTCTTACTTCGAATCGCAAGCACTTCCTAGAAATTTCCTTTACATAAAGACTGATGGACTGGGTGACCTGCTAACGACAGTGGGTACCAACTGTCACCTAAAACTGTTCAGTTACCCCTTTCTCATTTAACTCTGCAGAATTGACTACTTTTTGCTTTAATGTCAAATAAAAACAAGAACATATAAAGGAGGAAAATAAAGCGATTAGCTCAATTTTCAAAGTCTTTCCTATATTCCCCTTCTCAATATTCTATTTAGGATGGAAACTTTCCCTGCGTGCTAGAAAACAAAAGCATAATGGGCACTTATCCTGATTGTGACTGACACCAATTAAAGTAATCTACATGATAAAGATTTGAGAGGCTGAGACAGCAGAATTAAATGTACTTAATATACTCTTTTGCAAACATCTGTTGAAGAAAGGAAACCAATGCCAATAGGATTGTACATACAAGTGTTCTTAGCCATAAGTGATTATGTTCTAATAAAACCTCAGAGGAATAGGTCTTCTAAGGGTCATATAAATTAGAGATGAAGAGAAGGTTACATTACTCCTGACAAATGCAAGACAAATCCTTGCAAACCACATTCGGCTACTTTTTTTATATCAACAACCCCTCTGAGAAGAGGCTATAAACGTTCTAAAAGCAGGAAGCCTTCGCACTCGCTAATCTTCAGTGCCACTCCCGCACTCCCAGAACACCACCGACAAAACCCCGCAGACCACAAAATGACTCTCCAATAGCGTTTCAAAATAATGAATTAGCAATCCTCTTGCCAACCTTACAAAGGAGAAAAACATGCTTTGTATTCCTACAGTAAGTCCTCCTGTAACGTCATCGTCAGGTTCTTGGAAACTGCAATTTTAATTGAAACAAAGTATCATGAAACCAACTTTACCATAGGCTAATCGATATAAACAAAGGTTAAGTTTCTAGAGCATATTTCTGGTCACAAATATATCATGAAACTTCCAAATTAAGACCCAAAATGCTTGTCATATTACACACACGGCAATAAGTGTGAGCTATACATATGTTTAAGATGAATGAACACAAGATCATTCCTTTCCTAACTGCTTATTCCAGTTCAGGGTCACGGTTGGCTGGAACCTATCCCAGCAGCTCAGGGTGCAAAGCGAGCACTGACCCTGGCCAGGGTGCCCGTCCATCAGAGAGCCACTCACACTCATACCCACACTCACTCATACTGGGGCAATGCAGACACACCAGTTCACCTCACATGCACACCACTGGGACATGGAAGGAAACCGGAGTACCCAGAGCAAGCCCACGTGGTCATGCGGAGACTATGCAAACTCCACACACACAGCGACCCCAGCCAGGAATTGATTTTTTTTTTTTTTCTCAATAACATTCTAACGAAACAGTGTTGAACAAAGTGATGTTATTCGAGGACCTGTAGTACACTCCGATGCAGGCCTTGTTCCACGAGAAGCACTCAAAATGAGCGCCTTGAAAGAAGCCCACCAAGGTCCACGTGGCCCCATTGCAATGATATTTCTTAGCCAACTCCAAGACCAAAATCCTTGGCCGTGTCCAGACAGAGTCAACAAAGGAGTGTCTTGGGAGGAATTTAAACAGCTCAAATCACAAAAGAATAGTTTGTTGTCAATCCAATTGACCAAGAGGAACAACAGCCACTTCACACAATGGTATTACACACCTCCCAGAGTCTGGGAAGGGCCGTTGTGAACAAGTGTTACCTCTGACAACAGGGAGCCAGTCTATGTCTTTAAATGAGTCTAGGCTGTTAAGTCACTGAGTCCCACACTTTTGAAAACAATGAGGAAGTTGCTCAACAATGCACAGACAAGATTTCCCATCTTGAGGGATAAGCATCTAAGGTATAAATGTGACTGTAAGAGCCCTGTGATGTGTGTAACTAGGTAAGTATTGTCACAAAGGAACAGCACATAGATATTTCCAAAACATACATGTTAGAAAAGTTGATAGTATAATTCATGTATCACTCATTCATCTATGAAATCTGAAACCCGTGTACAAGTTATTCTACACAGGGGGAATGAACGGATCTGTGGAGGCAGGATATTCAAATTCAGGGTCACAAATGAACGGTTACTGTCTCTGAAAACAAGGCCCTAGTCCACTGTACAGGGACAGCGCTGGGTGACCTGCCCGAGGGACACGGCCAGTCCCGCTCTCCCCTCGCCCTCAGGGTCAGCCCTGCAGAGGGCGTCAGAGGCACACCTCCCTTTCTGGTTCTCCTGAGCCCCCAGCCAACTCCAGGAGCTTGTGCAAAGGGAAACAGAAAAGCAGCTTATTGTCACCTGTTACTTGTGCACTGAACTCATTTTCAGGTTAGTAGGTCTGTGAGCGCCATCAGAATGGGATTTTCCAGATTTTTTGAGAAGAGGAGCTACTTTTCAGTACCTGAAGTCCTCTGGGGCAGTGGGAGAAAAATGAGGAAAGTTAGAAAGGACGATGGTAAAGGATAAAGTTCTCTAATCTGGAACGAGAATGCCTGAGGTCATTTCCCTCCTTCTGGGCATCGCACCGTGAAATTAAATAGACCTCAAGGTCAGTGGCTGGACCAGAATCAGGGCTAAGCAGATGAGGACCCTCTGCTTCAGCAGACTTTGTGGGAATGTTGCAGGGGAAGACGAGAGCTTGCAGCTGTTAAGCCTCCCATGCATCTTTCCCAAGTCTCAAACACACCAGCTAGAATTCTAAGCCAAAGACAGACACAAAAGCAGCGTGAGGACTTAGGCCACACTGGTCCCGAGCTGGGAGTGGTGGCAGTGACCTGTTTGGTTTTAATCTAGCATTATACTGCCACCTTTGGAGGTGGATATATTCATTCGTCCGTTAGGTATTTATCCTTGGTCCTTTCTCAGTGCATATGGCTAGGACCTGTCCTTTTTGTTGGGGTGTGCTGAGTAAGAAATAGCCATGGGAAAGGTTTTGTGCCCCACAGAAGTGTCTGCCATACAAAGAATCTAGAGGTAATCAAACCAGAGGGATAGAGAAATACGAGTACTTTTAACAAGGTCTCCCCATTTGTACAACCAACAGGAAGTTCTGTAAGGAGCAGAATCTATTCTCTGAAGTAACCCCAGAACCTACAGGATATCTCCAGCCAGCAACCAACCCATTATATAAAAACCCCCCACAAAGAGCTGAATCGATTATCACTACATAAATGAAGACTTAACCTTCGGCTGCTTAAATCTTAAGAGAGATCATTATTTATCATTAAATATTCTCTGTGAGAGATATACCCCATATACACCTGAACCCTCTCTCCCCCACCCCGACCCCATTCCCCATGACGTGGTTTAGGAATCTACCTCCCTCCTAAGATCCTGTGGATCTACTCGGGCCCTCGTTGCCTTCTCTCTACCATACAGGTTAGCTCAGTGATGCGACACTTTTTCCCCAAGCAGACCCCACTTTAAGGGTAGGGACAGTGTCTGCACGCATGTGTGTCCCTGACTCACTTTCCCCACCACGTGCTAATGTTGGCCTGTCGGCAGCGGAAACTTTGGACCGAGGCAGAATGGGGAGGGGCACTGACAGAAAGCGGGCGCCAGCCTCTCTCCACAGGGAAATGCTCCCCAGTGCCTTCACCTCAGCCTCCCGCTCAGCCCTCCCAAGGCCGTCCGCTCACCTCCACTCATGCACACACAGGTGGGGAGCCCAGCTGCCTGGAGACTTGGACCCCAGCATGCAGGTTATAAGTACCTAAAATGGGCTCGGTTGTCTTGGGCCTCCTTTCTGAGATATTCACTTCCAAGAACCATAGGAGTATCAGGTGCTTTAAGTGATGTGAGGGAAAGGAAAAGAAATATAATAAAGCACTGTGACTGAGGGCGTTGATTCCAGCTGCACTGTCTGGGGTTGAACCCAATCCTCCATTTAGTTAGCTTTGTGTCCTTAGGCAATTCAGTTAACCATTCCATAGACTTCGGTTTCCTCACCTGGAAAATGAGATGCTTCCTAGGATTGCTGTGCTATTTGGATTATTTGATCTGTATAAAGCATGGGGACCACTGCCTCGTCCATGGTGAACACTAAAGAGTTTGTGGCAGGTACCATCTTCTCAGGGATTGGGATGACACTCCACGGGACCTCTCTTACAGGCAGAGGAAAGGGGAGGAACCGGAGAGCCACGAAGGCCTAAGGCACTGGTTCTCAAAGTAGAGGGGGTCATATACCTGGGAACCTGTTAGAAAAGCAAATCTGGGGAGCCCATCCTAGATTTCCTGAATCAGAAACTGTTTAGAACCCCTTCAGGTGATTCAGGTCCAGACTTAAATTTGAGAACCAGTGGTCCAAGGAACAGAGAAAATCATGGTCTCCAATTTCCAGCTTTTGAATGAACAGTAGGTTACGCCAGATGTGAAAAACAAGTGGGAAAAATGAATTTCTACCAAGAGAAGGGTTAAGAGAAGTTCATTCAATGAGTGGTAGGGATCTATTTTTAAGAGGAAGTTATTGCGTTTAAAAAAATAACCAACACAAAAGCAAGAAAATATCATAATATTTCTAGGACAGGACTGATCTGTCCAGTTTCCGAATAATAGGAATGTTAAAAGGAGGGAGAACACCTTCTAAGTCTAGATGGGGGCAGGGCCCCACAACTTGGCCGATGGGGTTTTAGGGGTCCATTAGGACAATTAAATCTGACCAAGCCGGAGGTAGCTGAGTAAAAAAGTGAAGGTGAGACTTTCCGTCTTAAAGCATCGTTACCGTAGAATCACACCCTCTCCCGCCACCGCTCCATGGGCCCTGGAGCACTCTGCTGCCCTGAGGAGGAGGGCGGAGATGGGTCTGCAGGAGGCCAAGAGGAGCCTGGACTACAGAGCCAGAGTATTACCTCTGAATGGGTGCTCTGGAGAGCCGTTCGCTGAAGTATCAACTCACGGGTCTGACGATGAACCACGGGGACAGGCAGCAAGAGGACCAAAATTCTCTCTATTGGAGGACCGTAATATTTTGCTGCGTTTAGTGGGGAGGTCACAGACGCTGAACAGGTTATATGGAGCTGAACACATTACAGTTGAACCAGATGTTAGGTGAAAAAGTTGTGAGTGGATGGAATTATCACATAAGGGATTGCTCCATCTCCTCCCTCTCCACTTTCTCCTCCTCTTCTTCCCTGCTCTGGTGTCCACTGGCCACGGCTCGTCATTATTGAGTGTCCATCTGGGTATTGTGATGTCAGAGGCATCACCCACAGTGGACAATGCCTGAGGAGAGACTAGCAACCCAGCCCAGTTTGGAGACACGTGGGGCCCTGGTTTGAATTTCCACAATACCACACTCCACTTACCTGGTAGCATCTCACATCTCATACATCTCTGGAGGCCCTTATCCTCCCCTCCCAAAACCAATATGATACTTCAGGGAAACTGAGGCACAGAGAAACTCACTGAAGGTCATATGGCAATACCTTGGTACGACCGTGAACAGTGCCAGAGCTTCCTGACCACTTGTCCACACCAGTCCAGGGGACCTGGCTGCCTTTTATAGAAAGTTTCCACACACCTTCTATTCCTAACCTCAATCACAAGCATCGCCGGCCCAGCAGAATTCTCTGTGCCACAGACTTAGTAACGTGCCCCATTTAGGCCATGAGTACAACTTGTTTGTACTGGACACTGAATTCTAGATATTCTTTTTGAGCTGTTTTGTTTTTATTTCAAACACAGCTACCGAATCAAGTCTTTATACATCAACAAAGCTGACGTTGATTCTCCAAGAAAAATCAGCAGCTTACCATACACAACCCTTCCCAAGTCCTCCCCAAGACGCCAAGAACGTCAAGAATCTGCAGTTTGGGGGTGGGAAGAAGACTTTGTTCCTGGTTGCCCATGGTGGGGCAGGACTGATCTCCTTTTGTTTTCATTTTGCAGGCTTACAGGAGCAGGGCTGAGATCATGAAAGATAACCTAATAAATTGAGATCATCACTTTCTAATATATACTTAGATATGTAATAGATATTTAGTTTGAAAGTAATCAGAATATCTTGACCTTGAGATCCAAAATGGGTAGAGCCTTTGGAGATAAAGGGAAGCAGCTCCTCAGAATAAGATCTGAAGGTGAAGGTGAAGAACAGATATATAACCTTTAGCACCTGGCTTGCTCCACCGATCACTGAACAGATTCCAGTACCTAAATAAAGCCCCGGAAAGCACACATCTCGGAAGAACTGGCTCATTTATAAAACAACCGATGGGTGAAGGCAGGGAGAGCTCACCAGCCAATAAGCTGCCTTGGTTTCTCAACACGACAGCCATACATTTCAACTGTGTAGTAAATAAGGTAAAACTTCATTGTAAAAGAGCCCCAACTGCCCCCCATGTGATCCGCCTTTGCTGCCTCCTCATGTGACTGGCCTCCCAATTTAGAGCGTAACCAACTCCCAATGACCTGTAATAACACCATTCCCAAATTAGAGCTCTCAATTTGACTTGGCCTCAGTCCCTCCCTCCAAGCAAAATAAAGCATCCGTTTTCTTTTTTTCACATTCATAATACTCTCCTTTTTGAGTTGCCAACTCAAACCCTGCTCCAGTCAGATCGAGCCCTTCCTCTTTTTTTTTTCTGGTTAGCCAAAGAGCCCGATGGAAAAACACCAAGAGACAAAAACAAAAACAAAATCAGACGAAAATTCCAAGTAAGTGACATTCAGCTGGAAAAGCTATGATTCACATGCAAATAAAAATCTCCCCGAATTCACTGTTACATGACGAAAGCCCCTGGCTTCGACATAAAAAGGGCAGAATGAAATCACCCACAATTAAACTCACCCTGGAATACTGGAATTCTCTGGCTAGGCCTCCCCAGCTCATGATAAGAAAACCCCCAACTGTAACAGAATGAAGCTAGTTGTGTTGGGTCCCAGGGCATCCCCGCCTCAGCCAGCCTTCACTCCTCAACACGCCCCACGCCAGCCTTCTCCACCTTCCTTCGCTCCTCACCTGGACTCGGCATGACTTATACCGACACGGGGCACACACAGTCCCCCAGACAGCAGCCCTCCTTTATGCGCAGACGTGAGGGGGCTGTGAGGGGGACCCTGGACCTCACTCCCACACCCCCACACCCCCATCACAGGATGCCGGTATGCAAGGAGGCTTTCTAAGGAACTCTGGGAAGATCCCCCCAAGACCAGATGGAGCTTTTGTATCAGCTTAACAGCATCATCGGCCTCTGATCTCAAGTCCAGGCCAGAGGTGGTTTAGCAAGTCGCCTCTCCTGACTGGTAGGTAATTTACCATCCCGCTTCTGCTTTTTCTGCTCAGGGGAAAGTTAATCAGACACCATTTTCTTTTTCTCCAGATGGTTCCCTTAGGAAGCACAATCCACCTGTCAGAGAATCACAGAATCTTGCAGGTGGAAGGGCCCTCAGAGGTGTGCTGGCCCCTCCTTCCAGTTGTGGGTCTCCCCCACACAATTCCCCCTCGATGGCCACCTGCGCCGCACTGCCCCCAGCCCGGGGAGCCCACTCCCACGGCCAAGGAGAGCGACGGTTACTGAAGGCGAAATCGGCCTCTCTGGAACTTCTTCCCATGCAATGACGATCGGCTTTTCTGAAACCACAAGGAACAAATCTACAAATACTTGCACACCCGCGTTCATAGCAACATCATTCACAAAAACCAAAAGGAACCCCAATGTCCATCGATGGATGAATGACTAAACAAAATGTGGTAAATACATACAATGAAATATTATTCAGCCCATTAAAAGGAATGAAATTCTGACACATGTCATAACATGAATGAACTGTGAAACATGCTAAGCGAAGGAAGCCAGACACAGAAAGACAAATATTATATAATTCCATATATATACATATTCATATTCATATTCATATTCTAGATGAGGCAAATTCATAGAGGCAGAAAGTAGATTAGAAGTTACCAGGGGCTGAGAGGATGGGGGAAGTTACTGTTTAACATATAAAGAGTTTCTGTTTGGGATAATTAAAAGGTTCTGAAAATCAAGAGGAAATACGGTAGCACAGCATTGACTGTAATTAATGTAAAAGAGCTGTACACTTAAAAATGATCAAAATGGCCAATTTTATGTATATTTTCCTACAATTAAAAATTACCAAAACATCTATTCCCTCTTTCACAAGATAGCTGTCCCCCTAATTTTTATTTTTAAGGCTAAAGATCTCCAGTTCCTTTGACTAATATTTAGATAGGATGACTTCTAGACCCCCACAGCTTCCTGGCCACCCTCCTCTGGGTCCGCTCTTTGAAAACCTGATGCCCAGAACTGAACAGCAGACCGCACTCGGCCACCTCCTCCCTGGTGCCTCCCTCTGTGGCCCCCAGCTGAGCCCCCCGCTCCGCCCCCATCGAAAGCCGCGCAGAGTGGGCCCACTGCCTGCCTGTTTTGACTACCAGGGCAAAAAGGTCCAGGTTCAAAAACATACCATATTCCACTCCCACCCCCCACTGCTGCTTCCTTGGGCCCAGATCCATTTCCCAGACAGCTGTGGGCAGCTGCAGCAGAGAAGTAAAACCAGCAGAGGCAACTGCGGAGGGGGGAGTGGGGAGGGGGGCAGCATCTCAGCTAAGCACCCTCAGGCCTGTCCACAGATTCCCCTGGTTTCTCGTGGGTGTTCGACAAACGCAAACGGAGCAGGCGTGGGATGCATCTCCCTATGGGCACGCGGGGATGCCTTTTATCAGTCACCCACCGCAGCCTGAGGCCACCATCACGGTGCTTGGTCAGGCAGGCTGGGCTGGCCTGGCTGGGCTTGACCCTCTCACTCACTCCTCTTGGTCCATCTGGAAAGGGTTTGAAAGTTTGAGGCAGGAAAGTTCCCTTTTGCATTTTAAAGTATGTTGAAACTGAGCAGCCTGGGTGTTGGTCTGATTCCACAAGTACGTAATCCATTTCCTGAAAGTAAACTGCTCACCCTTTGGAAGTGGACCAGCAATTTCGGGGTATCGTTTGAAGTGTCACTAACTTGGGTAAATATTTACTGGCACAAGCCATGGCGCTTTTCTAGGAATGTCAGTTAATTTGCTAAATTAGTGACCCTTAAGGTGGCACCCTAAAAACAATTAGTCTCTAACAGGTGGGCAATTTATGTCTCAGATGGGGTATTGGGGGAGAGGTGCTTCTCTTACTAGTTATAATAACCACATATAAATTAAAACCAGGAATGAATTTAACACCTCTACCATCTAACTTTTCTTGACTTCTGATTTTCTATTAATATCTGAGGCAATAATGGGTTGACATTGGAAAACTCCATTGTCTATGCCAATATTTTGCCTGGAATTTGAAATGACAAGATTTGAAAAACCCCTCCTCTGTGAGCCTCAGGGATTCCATACAGAAGATCTCATCTACCCGCCTCTTACTGAAAGACCATGCCCACTTGGATATACCTGAGGACATGCCTCCCGTTCTCCTGTGTGGAACGATTTAGACTTCAACCAGCTGGCTTGAAAAAGCCTTTTGTTTTGAAGAATAAAAAGGTGATTTCTTTTCAGCTCAAATGATCACTTAAACAATCCTCTCAAAAAGATTCCTGTGCCATCTTCTCCTCCTCCTTCATGAAATCGGCAATCTGCAGGAAGTAATCTAAATTTTCTGATTAAAAATATGTAGACAGATGAGTTTTCAGAGCTCTGGTGGGAGGAAAATAAGTGTGTGTGGCGGGCTCTGGTGTAGGAATAAATCAAGCTGAGAAGTGACTATCAGTAGAAGAATCGTAGAAGTGTCTGTATTTGATAGAGAAGAGATCCTTCTGGATTCCCAATCTCATGCGCAGCTTCCCTCCAACCCTCTTCTCAACCTCTCTAGGATAGAGAACTTGGGTGACGTTCACTTAGAGCACATGTGACTGCGTTGGGCTCAGGCATCACCACCACTCACGTGGGTCTTCTGAGACAGAAATGGGAGTTTCCTTAACTTTCCCTGCATGGTCGGTTCTGTGCCTCGGACTCTGTCCTACCTCCCAAACAGTAGTGCCTGGGTTGCAGGCTAACCCTGTGAACTATCCTGGAATCAGATGCCACCCACCGGCTAGACCATCCCCATCAGAGGTGTCCCAGAAGGAAGGTGACTCTGTCACTCGGAGAAATGACCGCCCTCTCACAGTGTCCTGGAGCCTGACCCTGTGAAGGCCAGAACATCCACACCACCTCCGTCCCTCGAGAACTGGGCGGAGTGCTCACTGGGTCCACAGCTTTTCTGGGGAGGGCTCACCTTTAATAGGACTGCACAGAGGCTAACAATGTAAGAAAACAATATGCTTGCTGCCAAGAACGCAAGGCTGGTTATCCAGGTAGCCAGCAACTTTGAAAACAGTGTTTTTCCTTCTTCATTTCCTTCCTTTCCAACAGACCTACATATAAGGCAGCATTGCTTAAGCAGAAGTCACCGAATGCCTGAAAAACAGGGCTGGCCTATGTTGTTAGTAGAGTGGGAGTTTTGTCTTGGTGTAATTCCTTTTATGCTTTAATTTGGCACGTGTTTATTCTCCACTGCATTATCTTTTCTGTTTATCATTTGAAGAATTCAGCCATAGTCAGAGTATAGGCCCAGAGCAAAACATCTAGGGAAGTTGATGATGTGCTGAGAGAGTGCATCTTAAATACTTTTTGGGATAAGAATAAATGCTTAGAATATAGCCAATGAGCAGTAAGCATTAATATGAACACGGTTGCCAGGAACTGGGAAGTGTCAGATTCACAAGATGAGCCTTCAATGGGATGTGTGCTGGGAGGGGTACAGTTGAGAGTTAGGGACCCAGATATGGGGTATATTTGTCCCTTGGCTATCATCGGTACCAGCACTCACCAGCCCCCTGGGAAACCACCTTATTTACTTTTCTGTGAGTCCTACTGGCCCAGGCCTGGCCTGGGGAGGTAGAGCAGCCATGGAGAACAGCAAATGGAATGAAAGAGTAGAGACAGGAGGCCAACATGGAACGGAGCAAGCCCCCGCTACTTCTGCTGTACAACTTACAGACATTTCCTGTACAAACTCACACCTCAAGATTCTTCTATGCATGCGGCAGACTCCCCGTGACTCTGGACGTTAAAGGCCATATTGTGGGATAACAGGGCTCCTTCTTCATGCAGGGCTTCCTGACCCACACAGCTCTCTAATGGGCTACTACCTCAGGGGCATTCATTGTCCTCCCCCCAGTGGTCCCTGTAAGGTCAGGCCTGTAACCCCACATTGAATGTTAGGACGGCTGTCTTCGCCAGCTCTGCATTTCTTCTTAAGGCAGGACATTGCATCAGCCATTAATCTTTCCATCATCTGGAGAGGTAGTCTGACCCAGCTTACTTCTACTGCTTGTCTTTTGGGAGAGTTCCAATTCTCACTTTGTTTAAACTCCACAAAACTGCTGAACTGGTCTCCCTGCATATTTTTCACTCGGGGCCCCATCAAGAAGGGACTAAAAGCTCTTCCAGGTGTCCCCTATACATAATGATGGATACATACATATAATTACCTTTACCTACTTAAGCTCTGGTTTGGTTTCTAACTTATTACTACTTAACATCTGTGAAGTACTTTTTTAAAAAGTTTGCAAAAATCTCTTGCTAAACATTACCACATCTCCTGTTGAAAACAGGCATGACTGGGCAGATGGTGAGGAAACTGAGGCTGGCGGAGGTGAAGGGCGTGCTCAGGCGCTCCGGGCAGCGCTTCCTCCCACTCCCCAGCCCGGCGCTGGGCCTGCAGGCCCCTCGCTGCGAGGCTAAGCTAAGGCCCCTGGAAGAAAATTCTGCATACCATGGTCTGACCGGTTCACTTATGTTTTCTTGGTTCTTCTTACGAATGAATTTAAACCTGGATGGACATTAGAAATTTAATAATAGTTTAGGAGCAAATCCCAGCATGTCTCTAAAGCAATAGAGAATCAAATTCTGAAAGCAAATAAGGCATTGCTTTATTCTTCTTTCTCTGGCCCTGCTGGCAGGGTGTGAGGGAGTTGGGTGTGTCGGGTGAGGGGAGAAGAGCCTCCAGAACATACCATTATGATTATCTAACAATAATAACACTCTTACTGGCAATGTCAACTGAAAAGATTAAAAGCATGAGGTTTCTTTACTCTTCATGGCAACAAGCTTCTAAAATAAAAAATTAAAAATATAAACTGCTTCATTAGGTTCTCAGCGATACTGGTTACTTTACATTTTCTTTAAACCATAACATTATAAACTGAAGAATGTGCTGAAATGGAGGTTTCTGGATCTTGTTTCAATTAAGTCATCTTTTCATCTTTCAATATTCCAGAAATAAAAATTTAACAAATGGGGCCAAATTTAAGTAACTTAAGTTTAGTTAACTTTCCCTTCAAATAACTACATCAAAAGGTAATCACACATAAAAAGGCCCCAATACCAACATTACAACCCTAAACATCATCTCTGCTCAAGCCCAGAGACATTCACAATCCTGGTCCCTCAGCCACAGATCTGAAAATCAGGCCCCTTCACAAGAACACAAAAAATAGGTGGCAATTATTTAATGCCCAATTTAATCGCCAGGCATTGCCTTATTTTTATTTCCTGAGAAATGAATTTTTTCTCAAACAGAAAACCTGGCGGTTGTGTTAAGACCAATACTATTAGTTTTCCCTTGCACAGTTCTTATTGCACAGCTACATGAAGCCTAGGAAAAGATTTCTGTAGCAAGAAATACATAGTGACCTCAGACATGCTTGCGAGATTTTTCAGCAGACACAGCACAGGAATGAATGATGGTGGAAGGCCGGGCATGAGCCACCCACATTAGGGAATGTGGCCCCAGTGGGACTTGGAACATACATTCTCTATCTTCTCTGGACACACACACACACACACACACACACACACACACACACACACACACACCCTGTTCCACCATCATTTTGCCTCCAAGTTCTCCAGGTCACTATCCCTTCCTGTCCTTTCTCTCTCAGGTCCAAGAAAAGATCCTCTCGTCTAATCGGGAAGGCTGTCAAACAGAAGTATTTCCCTTCACTGACTCTGAGAGGTTGGCTGGGAAGCATACGCATGGGGAATAGTTACCACATGGGAATGAACAATGCAAAAATGGGTTGGCTCAGAGCTGTCCCCCAACTACAAACAGGGCTTCAGAAGCACACCACTGGGTTCTCAGTATAGGAATGTAAGTCTCATGCCTCAGTTTCTCCATAAAAAATATAAACATGATACTTTCCCATGACCAGCCATTTCCAAAAAAGGACATGGAGAACAATGGTTTGCATATCTAAAGGCTCAGCACTAGTAAAACGATGAGGCTTCACTTTGAATGTCCTTGTCTAAAGATGTTTACTCCTATAAGCTAAAACCTCTACTCATGCCCAGACCTCAGGGTGTCTTCTGAAACCCAATCTTTGCCTCCAAGAATCTTGCATCATCTGAAAAGCAAAGAAAGTTTAAACATTCTTGGTTGCAGATTGGTATTTTTAGCACTTTTAGAAAAGATTAGACTGTTTTTCATGTAATTCATTTCTCAAAATATTAGCACTTGTGTTTTAAGAGCACGTAGCAGGGAGCTATTGTTACAGAAGACAGGATCAGAACAAAGTGGCTGAGTGATAAGGTATATTGCTTATTCTCTTCTTTTGCTGAAAATATCTTCTAAATTGTCAACTTTCCAATTGGCGGTTCAAAAATATCCCTGGGCCAATGGACTATAGAATAAGAATCACCAAAAACCAACTTTAAATATTTGGTCTTCTACCCCAATCTCCAAGAATGATGGGAAACAGAGTTTCCACAAAATCCTACCAGTCTGTCAGACAAAATTCAAACCCAAGTCAATAAAAAAAATAAGTGTTTGAAATATCTGTCGTCTTTGTTTCCCCAACTTCTTCCTGCTATTTCTTGGCTGTTTTCCTACAGCTCACATAGTACAAAGAAAAGGAAATGACACTTGAAAGAAGTTGGGGACAAGGTCAGGTCAAGCAGAAGGTGAAATAAAAGGTTGGGATTATCGTGTGTGTGTGTGTGTGTGTGTGTGTGTGTGTGTGTGTGTGTGGTGTGTACTCACATGCACACAATTATAGACAGGTAGGCAGGTAGAGAGGCAGAGAGAGAAAACAAATGAATGAGAATTGGCTGCAGGTCATTAGAGACTATTTAAAAAGCATTCAGATACTAGTATAAACCCCAGGAGACTAATTCAGTAGACAAAAATGCCCTTTTAACCAAACAGTTCCAACATATGCGAGAACTTCCTCCTTTCACTAAAGCCAAATATTTTACTGTGCTTTAAAAGACTAATTAAAACAATATTGTGGTATTCAAGCATGCGTGGGTTATGACTTCATAAGCAGACACTGGATCTATGGTGAGAGTTATGCAGGGCTGTGGAGACTGTGCTTTGTTTCATTAATATTCACATATCCACTTGGTAAGAACTGCAGCTTGGAGCTATGAGATTTCCATTACAAAGTCCCTGAAATGCCAGGAATGAGTCATGGCATTGTGCCTGGGCACTGCGCTGGTTTTCTCCATTAACCAGGCATCCACGCTGACAACTTCCAGGAGAAAAGCTGAATGAGTCAGTTTCAGGAATAAACCACATTAGAATACTATGTGCGTGGAGGAGGTAGAGTAATAGGAATTGGGGTTTTCCTTGTTATTGTTTTGTCCTCTTTAAATAGAAACAGTCATAAAATTCATTTCTCCAAAGATAGCAAAAAGCATAGATCCATCCAATTATAAAAGTTCTACCACCATGACCAAGTGTGTTACCCAAGCACTTCACAGTGTTGTGAAACTGCCAGGGTCAGAGTCGGCGTTTCAAGGACCGGTCCCCTATTAACCCCCAGACCACTTCCAGACACCTTTCCACATCCTGGCTCCTCCTCAGGTGTCCCCCACTGGCTGGCTTGCTCAGAGGAACGGGGAACCACCAGTAGGTAACAGAATGAGGTAAATGTGTGGCCAGCATGCAGGCAGAGCACGGCCAAGTTGACGATATAAATGGGTCTCTGGCTCCAGTGGGGAGCAAAATGCGCAACACGAAGGCTGTAGGCTGTGGGGACCTCCTTTGCTTCCTGCCGTGTCCCCTTTTGCCATTCTTGTTATGGAAATTGGAGTCCAAATCGCTTTAGCCCACTTCTAAACACAGAATTGCTTCCTATGTTTAAGAGATGAAGGCCTAGAACAGTGGCACCTTGGCCATTGATTTAAAAAATTTTATTTTAAGCCCATTTGGGGAACCCTGGCAAGGTGGAAATATTGAAAGTATTGGGATGGCAGAAAAAAAATCTATTTAGTATTTTTTTCTGTAAAATAAAAGACATATTTTTCATTTTCACCAATAACTTTATTGATTTGGATATTTTGAGGATGTCAGCCGTCTCCTGCTATGGGACTCTACTGAGTAGAGGCCAGGGGTGCTGCTAAACATCTTCCAATGCATAAGACAGCCCCGCAGCAAAGAGTTATTTGGCCAAAATGTCAATAAATACCAAGAAACTTTGCAAACCACTTTTGACATGTTGGAGTAGTCGTAGCACATTCTCTACACACTGCACAAATCTTTCTTTTGCATTTCAGTTGTGTTTTTACCTTTTTTAAAAATAATAAAGCACAGTACCCCCAAAATGTTGCTTATTTTCTTTCACCTTCAATATTAAAATGGCTACACAAAAATTCACCGAGTTTCGTTTTTTAAAAAGTGCACGCTGATATGACAGCTTTCACAATACAATATCATAAAATTGTTTCAAGTGGCATTAAAGACAACTAAGCACTACTAGAGCCATCATATGGAAAAAACTAAACAAACTTTTTGGCCAATCCAATACTAAAAAAAAAAAAAAAATCAATGGCTGATACCTTTTCAGAACTTCTGATCTTACCAGAAGTTTGGAACCTGGACCATAAGATGGTATGAACACTGAGAAGAATCACGACAAATGGAGAAATCTGAATATGCCAAAGACACTTGTAAAGCCAAAATATGATGTTAATTAATGAGAATGATTACGATGCGCCAGCATCTCTCTCTCCTACCAGGGACGTAAGCGGTTGTCAGTGGCTCCTCTGCCCAGACTTATACTCAGTTGTTCCACATCTTTCCTAGGGCTGAGCCACAGGCTTGCTTTGTCTTTTTTTGGATTTGGCTTCCAATATTTCGGCACGAGGCAGCACACACAGATGAATAGATTAACTGAGCTCATTTAAAGAAGCCCTGCCATGGAAGGGTTGTTTTTTAGCTCTCTATATTTAGGTTAAGGTTTGTACCCACACAAGATACTAAAGAACTGAGTTTTCTAAACCTTGCAACTGAGGAATTTCTACCATGAGATCTTGCCCCTAACAAGCTGCTTACTGGTTCACTGGGGCTCTGATGTCTGCATAGTGGCAGAGTATTAAAATAGGCCAATTAAGGTGACCTCATTTACATTACAGGGTGACTCCAGCCTCACTTGCATAAATGCAGCAAGCACACAGAGCACATTAGTTGGGAAGAAGGCTGGTGAATATCCCTATCAGACAAAACTTGATAAAATTTAATTTGATAAGACAACTCAATTGAATTGCTACCTGAAGCAATCACTTTGGTTAAATCACAGAGTTCCTAAAACTTACATTTAGTAACAAACGCTACTAAGCTCTCCACTGCTTGCTGAAACATTGATTCTCATGTTCTTACATTGTTGCTTAATCAGACCTAATATGTGGCTAAGGAATAAGTTTAAAGTTTTAGTCCTCAAGGAAAAATTTCAGAAAGATTCCATGGCTTCCTGGCTGTGAAATAAGCTGCTCTCCATGGTAGGTAGGGGATTCTCAGCTTTCTTTCAAAATCTCTCCCCATCCCATTGATAGGAGTATCACGTGGGACATGGCTACTTCGTTAGATTGACAAGAGTATCAGTGGATTTCCACCTCATGATTTTGACTTTTAAAGACAACTGCAGAAAGGTAGCTCCCATCTGTGTCCTGCTGGCAGGGACTAAGCACTTCTCTGGTAGAAAACAGCCAGGGTCCACTCATCAGGAGGGGCCTTTGGAGAACAGAATCAATCACCCATTGCGTTCTCCTTTGTTTCTCAAATTCTTGGGCACGCGGAAGAGGTCAAGCTGCTGTTTTGTTCTTGCATTAGAGACCTTCATGCAGAGATGTATATCCAAAAAGCAACTTAAAGGAGCAGCAAAACTCCTGCCCGTCTGTCCCTACAATTGGAATAAGTTTACTTGGCAAAAATCTTTACTGCCACTGAATATATTTGCTTCTTAAATGAGACAAACCTCTGGCCAGGCTGCTTGTCCGCTCTGCAGAAACCAGTCCTTCGTATAGCCTCTCTTCCCATTGAAAAGAACGAGAATGCCATGCTTTAATATTCTGGCACTTCTTGTTTGATGCAAGTGGGATACTAAAATGGGTTTACGTCCCAAGAGGAGAAGAAAATGGGTTTCCTTCACTCCCCACCCCCCTTAATTGTATGTGCCCAAGAATGGCTTTTTAAGACTCAGAAAGTAGGCTGCAGGCTCAGACAGAGGCATCAGAGGTTGCAGAAAGCAAAGAGTGGCCCCCCGAGTTAAGGTCTGAAGAAGAAACCAGTCCAGATCTGTGGGCTGAGGTTTGAAGTTTAAGACTAATGGCTGTGACTGTTTACACAGACAGAAGACAGTTATTTAAGGGTGAAATTTGATCTACCTTTCGCTCAGCCAAATGATGATCCGAGAGAAGTGTTATGCTATTTCTTCTGAGACTCAGCTGCTGAAGGGCTCTGCAGAGCAGTGGGGCTGCCAGTAGGGGCCCACTGCCCTCCTCCCCCACCCCTGCCCCAAGGGCTGCGGAGCCCCCACCCCCACCCCGGGGCCCCGGGCAGACCTTTTCCCCAAGGATGCCTGGGCATCCTGACAGCAGGTGGGGGATTCAGTGGGCTTCCAAATGGTTCCTTCTAAGCTGGCTGAGAGGGTGAAAGAAACCAGTCCAAACTTCAAGTGCTAAAAGCAGCCGGCTGCCTGCTGCCCTGACGCGGTCACAAAGCCCATGGAGGAGAACAAGGCGGCCATTATTTCTTCCCTGATCCCGAGAGAGCGTCCACTGCCTGTATTGTTTTCTAACTTTGGAAGCACCAAATAAGGACGACTTTTGGTTCAAGGTAGGAGCCATGACTGTTTATATGACCTCACTCTTTCTTACATAATCTATTAAACAGGCCCTTTAAGCCTAAGTTTGAAAGAGCCAAATTCTGCCTCTGGACAAACATGTGCTGCTCCCATTGAAGGTGGTGTGACTTGGCTGTCAGACAGATGGGGACCAACTCCACTCTCCAGCAAGGATGTAAAGGATAAGTAATAGTTTCCAAGACCAGTTATGATGCTCTGAGCAGAGCCACTGGAGAAGTATGGAAAAAGTGCCTCCGAAGCTGAAGTCGGCATGTACTTTCCATTATTTACAAATGTGCTTGTCTGCCCTCAGAGCCGGTAAGGTAGCCTTTGAGAAAGGGCCCCAGGCACCTGCCTGGGGATATTCAAGACGTCTTCAGGTGAGCCTCTGCTGCTGGCAAAATGCAGCCTGGGCCAGAAGATCCCTCTTCCAGTTGTTAATAAGGTGATATTTCACTCTCAGCCCCTCCATGGGAAGATGCATAGTAAGTTTCAGAGCAACAAATTACTTTATAGTTGCACTTGATCACTTCATTGTTCTCATGTTTCAGATAGACATTTTATGACAATTGGTCTTGATTCGGTGCATACTTAGATTTATTGTATACTACCTTGTTCCAAAACGGATTTTAAATGGCTAACATGAGATCTTAGGAACCACCCCCTCATCGCCGTAACACTTATACAACAATATTGTCCTCTCATAATAACTTGGATGATTTTTTTAAAATCAAAGGTAGCCTTCACACAGCTAGAGTTGAAAGCATATTAAGCCTAAGGCGTTCCAACCCTCCGATTTTTCTTATAAAAACCGAAGCCACGCTGATGGGTGTCCTCCCATCAGGGCCCTGTGACCTACGGGCAGCCCTTCCTGAGGTCCTGCTGAACCCAGCTGAGAGGTGTGGAGGGGAGGGGGCGCGAGCAGGGTCCACATACCAGCAAAGTGCCGTCTGCAGACGACAGTTCGCTGTGATGGGTTTTAGTCATCCCCACAGCCCCTCGAGGTTAGCGCAGACAGTAAAGATGACTAAATGCATTGCAAGGCTCAAGATAAATAAACCAAAACCCAAACCAAACAGCTGACTATACCCTAAGGGAAAAAAAAATCTGTCACCTGAAAAGGAAGCAGTAGATGGGTATAATTGCGCGATGTTCCCTCCCTCCCACCCCCCACCAAATCTCTGCACCTCCCCTCCCTTTACTCCCCCTGCCCCCCAGTTTAACTTCCTGCAAGGGCCCTGCTGTACATCTTCCCTGAGGTGTCAGCTCAGGCCTCTGTGTTGAGCCCTGATAATCCGAGCTTCGATTTCATGCCCGCGGGCATCTGGGTCATTGCCACGCCCACTGGGACTGAGACGCGGAGACCTGCAACAGATTCAGATTCCGGCTTCACACACCGGGAGTGGAGTCTGAGACTCCTGGCCTGACGCTGCAGACCCCCCGCAGTCTCATCAGGCACTGCCTTTCCCTCCTCTCTCACCCTCCCCAGCCCTGCGCCTCAGTGCAGATTCTGACTTGGCAGGCGCTACCCTCCACCTGGAAGGACACTGCCCGCCTTGCTCGATGGGGAAATCCACACCCGCAGTTGGGCAAATTCATCTAATACTCACACAACACTCACTGCGTGCCAGGCGCTTTTCTAAGCATTTACATGTCTTACTTAATCTTTACAACAACTCTGAGAGGTAGGCACAATTATTATCCCCATTTTAAGGATGAAGAAGCAGAGGCACAGGGATGGGACCCCACCTGCTCAAGGAGCCACATGTTAAGTAGCAAGGCCAAGGGTCACACTTGGTGGTCCAATCCCAGAATCTGTGCTCTGTTTTTAAAATCCTTGCCCCAAGGATACATTTACTGATTTGAGAGAAAGAGAGACATCGATTGGTAAACATCCCCCCACCCCAAGGCACCCCAACGTGCCCCAACCAGGGACTGAAACCTACCACCTAACTATGTGCCCTGACCAGGACTCAAACCTGCGACTTTTCAGTGCATGGGGCAATGCTTCTACCAACCAAGCCACACTGGCCAGGGCCAGATTCTGTACTCTTGATTATGCTGGGCTGGCTGTTTCATCAAACCTGCCTGTCCCAATTCCAGCTTAAATTCCTCCTAATTCCATAGTCCTTTAGTGGTCTCTCTCTTATGGTCCTATCATTTTATACCTAACTTCAAGATGTTTATGGGCATCTCCTCTTTGTTGGTAGATGGTAAGGTCCTTGAGGACAGAACCCACATCTCTTCACCCTTGGCCCTTATAACTCACCCCTGAACCCTGCATGTGCTCACTGGGTGCCTGTCAATATTTACAGGTAGAAGGAAGCAAACAAGGAAGGAAGAAGGAACCTACTCCACTAAGGGATCCCCTGCTGGAGTGAGGAAACTTCATTCTTTGTTTTTACCCCTATGTGGTTGCAATTTTTATGTTTACTTTTATTGTTTTAGGAGCAATTTCAGCTGCTATAGTAAGAAAGGCAGGTAGTCTTAAAGATTAAAGCTCTGTCCTATGGGCGTGGGGGGCCAACAGCAGCGAAGTTGCCCTTTGTTCTTCCCATATCCCAGAGCTACCTGGACAAGAAGTGGTAATGACAGTGACAATAACAGCAGTAACAACAACAACAACTAGTCTCAATTACTACATACCGGTGTTAGGCACTTTATACCCAGTGTTTGCAATCCTTACAGTAACCCTGCAAGGTAGGCCTTATCATCCTTATTTTACAGATGAGAACTGAGAGTCAGAAAGCCTAATTCATTTGGCCAAGCTCACAAGTTGGTAAAACGTGGCATGGCGGGGAGAAGCCGACGGTGCTTTGCCCAGCGCCTGTCTGGGCTCCATCCATCCACTACACTAGCAGAGCCTACAGTCCCGAAGGGTTAAGGAAAGCAAGTCACCTCAGCCATTCACTCCTTGCTTCCTGGGCTCTCTCTGTGGTTTAGTCTTTTACGTGAGAAGATACTCTCGTGCACGGTTCTTCCAAGAAACCAGATGAAGAGTAACCTATTTTCACATTGTTCAGAGTCCTTAATTCCTCGGAACACACGGGGCAGCGACACAAAAATGTACCATGAGATCTACAAGAGGGTGGTGCACTTGCGGGTGGAAGGCAAGGGATGGGGCGAGACAGATTTGTTTGGGTTCCAAGAGGCAGAGGCAGAGCTAAATGTTCCGTTTATTAGAAAGAATAAATCACTTTTCATTAATCTAGAGAGTTGTGTTAGTTGTGCCACAACAAACGCTCAATGCATTCACAATGTCACCACAAAGACATTTTAGTGGTTGGGGTGTAATCAATGGTTTTTCTTTGCACAGGAAGAGCAATGCAAAGCAATGAGACTCAGGTCACCAGTCAAGAAGCAGGGCGGGGCACAGAGGGAATCCCTCAAAATGCAGCACACACTTAAATATGATTCAGCTCTGATTCATCGAATCTGGAATCATATTCTATTTACTCTAGGATTCTTGGTGCAAAGTGTTCCCTAAATGCAGGCAAAATCAACTTTCCCTGCTCCTAAATGAGAGACCACTTCCTCTAACATGCTCTAAACTCACAATACGCTTAAGATAGGTTTTTTGCGTGGGAGAGAAAAGTGGCGCTAACATAAGCAGAAATACCAGTAGCTACTCTGGGCCAAGTTAAAAACCAACCACATTAACAGTAGACGAAATGAGAGTCGGGCTTCTAAAGAGAAATACGCCCATTAAATATTCTTTATCAGCTCGTTGCAGCCAAACCTGACACATTTGCTACTGCTTTCTAGACCTGCTGATTTCAAGTCCATGACTTTTTCCTTTAAGGCAGCAAGCAGTCCATAGAAAGCACATGTTCTAAGACAGGCTTCCAAGGGGAAAGCTACAACCTTCTCTTCTCTAGGGGACTCTGAGTTGGAGGCATGTGGACTCTTTAGCAGTCTCCTACAGTGAACAGAATATAAGGAAGGAAACGTGGGCACGGCATTCAGGAAGTTTCACGGTAATCAATGTCTGACAGTAATCCAGGCAGTCATCACAAACTCAGCAACCAGCTGCTGCTCCGGCTGATCAGTGGTACTTCTCCTCAATTTAAATTAAAAGAAGACAAAACATGGCAGCCTAAGCTAAATGTACTCTGCTCTGCCGCCTTGGGCACTGATTTGAGGTTCGTCCTTTTTCTTTATCTTTCCCTGTCTGTCCTTCCTTCCTGACCCTGCAGCAGGACATGGCAGAAGAAGAGCACAGACTAGGGAGCCAGACTGTCACTTACTGGCTCTGTGACCTTGGGCAAGTCACTTAACCTCTCTTGCCTCAGTCTCCACACCTGTAAAATGGGACTGAAAATCATAGTACGTATCTCATAGGGATGCCATAGGAAGCAAACTAGCAAGGGCATTAGGTTAAGACAGAAATGCCATAAAAGTGTTAGCTCTTAGTATTATTAACATTATTACTTACTCCTTCCTATATTTTTTGCTTTCTTTCAACAAATATTTGTAGAATATACCCACTAGACCCAAGGCTTTACACTGGATGCTTATGTGAACTTCAAATATAGACAGGATAGAGTCCTTGCCTTCCAAGGAAGGACAGAAAGTAAACAGCAATAGTAAATATGTACAAATATCAAATCATCACAGTGTACACCTGAACCTAATATACTGTTATGTCAATTTTTCCTCAACTTAAAAAAAATTTTGAGGAAAAAATAATAGAAGAATGGCGGTATGGGAAGGTACATCTGGTGGTGGCCTGCAGGAGGGATCAGGGCGGGGGAGAACAGTTGGGAGACAACTGCACAAGGAAGACACAGAGCAGGAGGGAGGGAGGCGGGCCCTCCACGGAGCAGCTGTCCAGTCCGGGTGCCCTCTCTCACCCGCCGCTCTCTCAAGCTAACAGGGGGATCACGCAGCAGAGTGGGAGCACAGTGCCTGACACACAGTAAGGACTCTAAGCAAACATCACCTAGAAAATAAAGTCACAGGAGTGAAAGCAACGTTGTGAATGAAGACTTACTACTCATCTGGGAGTCAGTTGGTGGTGAAACAAATATCAGGAGACAGGAAGAGCAAGGGGACATGGAGACTTCCGGCCCTTGGGGCAGGTTGTGAAATGAAGAAGTGTGAGTTCAGGGGAATTTCAGGATGTGGAGGAATGGCGTGCACCTCTCCTCGACTGCTCAGTCAGAATGACCTGGGGTAATGGGACAGCATAGTTGCTGGGTTTAACAGAGGTGTAAACCAGGGAGAGAATAAAGCCAGCGCCATCCCTGGATAGAGCCCCAAGGAAGACGGGTGAGGCTATTCCTTCAGAGTCTCAGCTCCAAGCTGCCAATGGTGCTGATTGTAGAAATCACTGCCTCCCACAAAGACAGTCAGCATTATCGTTTCCATTTTTAAGGTGAGGAAACTGGGCTGAGGTCACTCGGTGAGTTGGTAACAGCTGAACCCGGAGCCTGGGACTTTGTCTCACTCTTGAAAACCTGTTCCTCTCCCAGCTGTCTCTCAAGGCTGTTTTCACCCCAACCAGCCTTCACAAATGGATCTCAAACTGAGCTGCAAATACAAGAGCGTGAAATCGGAAATAAAATAGGTGCTTCTACATCTATTTTAATCCCATTTATTTTTAATAACTACTAAGGTTAGGCTTTACATGAAAGCTGAGAAGTTGGTTTAAATCTTGATTTAGCTCTTGGTTGATTAGTAAAATATTGTCATTCTGCTCAAGTGAAGAAAAGGGCCATTGAAAATGTCACATTTATTTAGCTTTTCTTTAAACTAAGTGTACACCTCCTGGGCACTTTCTTCCAGGGTCTTAAACACCTGTGATTTACCAGTTTTTGGTTTACTGGTATGCGCCATTCCTCCAACATGTGGCACATATGTGTCTGTGGGCCTATGGCAACTGGAAGGGTAATGCTCACTGTCAATAACACATAAATTCTCATCTTAAGTGGGAATCATTTGTCCTCTTGGTTGAGCGTCTCCCACAATATGTGCTATTTATAAGCCAAAGGCATCTGGCTCAGAATGTGGGGGGGGAGGGGCTAATACAATTACAGTAAATATATTAATAATATGAATTCGTTAGAGAAAGCATCTCTAGCATGAGCACAAACAGTTATGTCAATAAGCCTACCCTAACGTGGGAGTAAATGAGACTCTCAGGTCATCAGTCTAGAAGCACACGGGCATTGTTTTAATGAAAGCCACAAAGCATGGCTGTCCTCAGTTCTTCCCATGGGTCCCTCCTTTCATTGATTTCTGGCATCCCCTCTTCACCTCAGTGGCCTGGAATGATGCTTCTGGGTTTCCCACAATCATCTGCTGCTTCTTATGCCCCTAAGTGTCAGTCTTGCTTAGCCATGGTGGTTCTGAGTTCCCCCATCAGGCTTAATCTAAGAACCAAAGTCTCTTTTTTGCTAGGTTTTACCTGAACAACAACGGAAGCAATTTGTCTCTTATACTCACTCCTTGCACTTTAGAGTACACACCCTGCCCAGCTATGTCTCCTTATTACTAGGAAACGAAATCCATTATTACTAAGAGTAAGGAAAAGATCTCAGGTTGAGGCAGCTTATTTCTTTCGTAAGTCTGAAATTCCAGGCGAGTAGTTGTTTCGATCTGTTCAGAGTTCAGTTGGCACATTTTGGTTATTCTAGATTCAGAAAATCCTCAGACATCAGGATTCATTAAGAAGGGTCAGAGAGATGCACATGGATAATGACCAACGAAGAATTAATGAGGATTGAGGAAATCTAACCGATTTCATTGGGGAATCTCTGTGGTCATCCATCTTTCCTGCCATCAGCTCCAAATTTGGACCAAGACCCTGAGAAGCAAAAGACAAATCCATCCATCTTCAACGTCCACTCAGGTGAAATGCCATTATATTGTGTTATTGTCCAGAACTGCAGAGAGCAACATTTTTTTTCTAGTTAATCTGTCAGCCATCAGTTGTTCCCCATTAACTTGAGAGAAGCATCTGGTTTATGCTCTAGAATAAAATACCTTGCAATTTATCAAAATAAAACCCCTAAGAGCTATTATACTGAAATGAAGAATGGTTTGTTATTTGTTGGAGGTGGGTGGATTCATGCTTTCCCATGAAGTTCATGTTCTGGCATTCTTATCTTCAGGGTCTGCATTCTCTGGATGAATTGGAACCTAATAATCATACCTTTTTTATGATTTTAAGCATTCCCATTAGCACAAATTAAAGCACATTCATATGGCTTTTATTACTAAAGACAACAATCACCTCACTGTATAGTAAAATACTATTCTTCCTGAGAGTTCTCAAATCCATCTGTTAACATGTCCCAGTATCCATAGACATTCTCACGTTTTTCCTGCAGTTGTTTGTGCTCTCATATAGAGTCCAGACACAGCACAGAAGGAGAGAAAGATCTTTCCAGAATGTTTTTAAACCAAAGAGAATAGAAATATGATTTTAAGACACTTCAAGTAAGTTTCATTTCACTAAATCCTGATCTCACTTGATGAGAAATAGGTATGTTCCTAAATTACCTGATGTAAAGTCACATTTTAATAAATCAAAGCTCATTAAAGGGATATATATTCCCTCTCTCTCCCTCTTTCCCCCATCTCTCTCTCTCTCTCTGTCTCTCTCTTTCTCTCTCTCTCTCTGTTGGGGCTACATAAATAAACATATATTTCAAACATTTTAGAGCCAAAGATCATATCTTTCTTGGAACAAGTACCTTGAAATATACTGTTGTTAACTCCAAATGGTTTCTCCCTTATTTCAGAGTTCCCTGAACTAAGCAACATTGCTTAGGGAGTGAGAAGGAAGGAGAGGTAGAGAGAGAGGTGGGAGAGAGGGGAAGAGGAAGAGCGGGAGAAAGGATGAGAGGAAAACAACGTATGCTCTCAGGAGAGCTTGCGCACATGGTCTGCCCGCAGTGTCTCTGAACCAGCCTGTGTCCTTGATGAACACGATAAGGGACATGCGGGCCTGCTCTCTCTGCAGCCTGGCTCAGTTCTGTTGTAACTTGCATAGTGTAGGCGTCTTGTCATGCTCAGTAAACATGTATATTTTACACAACATGCTGTCACTACAAAACAAAACAACTCTAATTGAAGACGATTGCATTGACAGTTGGTTAATCTTAAAGGAAACAGGTTAAAGCATGAAGTCATTACAGTGGTACACTCATTATATATTAGTTGATATTTATTACATATATTCATAGATATTTAAATATATGAGTGTACACTTATTCACAAGCTTGGTACAGGACCCATGCCTTGTTTCTAAACAAGGATCCATAGTCTAGAATCCCTAACTGTCTTGCTTGTAAAACTAGAAATCTGCTATGATTTTCAGGGTCTGTTTTGTTAACGAAGAGGAAAAACCCCCCAAGTGGCTGAAAATCCATTTGACCATGGACTCTGCCTAGATTTTTATGAATTCCCCACACAATCTTTTAGCATTATCGTGTTTATACTTAACTTAGCCACAATTTTTGTTTAAGCAAATTTGTCATTGATAAGTCTTTCCAAGAAAACAGTGTAGTTTTCATAAAAACACGTTTCTTTTTCACACCCATATCAACTGCTTACATAATATTTAGTTACATGTCTTAAGTGAAAAAAGTACAAGTGGCATAAACAGGTTGGGAACAAACTCACAATTGGCTCCCAAATGAAGTGATTGGAGAAGTGGTGGGGGGGACAGGGGGTGGCACTAGGGAGCAGTACATCATAGACATCTGGTATGTTTGCCCAAGAGAACAGGGCCCCGCTTGATCAATCAGCAGATCCCATGAGCTCCTCAGCACCTCATCTGAGACTCAACCAAAGAAATTGCTAATGATCTATTCCAGTGCTGGAGGGGGAAAAACAACCAGGTTGGACCTAGTGAGGGACTATAGGTTGGTCTCTACCCTGACACCTTTCTGAGGCTTTGAAGGTTAATTTTGTCTGCTCAATTTTTACCTTACAGACTACTGGATATATCTCCTAGATGCAGTAAGTAGCACTGCTGTAGGCTAGACTGAAAGAAAAAGCAGTCATGCTTTTCGTTAAACAGAGTAAAAAACTAAAAGGCAGAATATAAGCATATATTATAAATGTGTTTGCACGAAATATATTCATTACATAAAATTAAATATATTGCACACTTATATATGTTTTATATAACATATTCTGCCTTTTAGTTATATGTGTGTATATACATGCACATATATATAAGTATATATACACGTGTCTATGGTCTATATATATGTGTGTACGTATACTTGGCTGATGGTGCTTCATGAGATGTGGAGGTTCACAATGTAGTTTAAGATTCTTTGACTAAAAATTTTATTCCCCAAAATTCCAGCTAGATTGAAAAATCGGCTTAGCTGCCTTGGTTCAGTACTTCAGAGCTCAGTCCATCATTTTACTCATCATGGCTAGTATATGGGGTTTAGATGAAAATATTTTGGATGAAAAGTATCTGAAGCTGAATACAGTCTTAGTGTCAAGGAGTGAATACCTATAATCATATGCACTGGCTGGTTCTACTTTGCGGTACCGGCAGCTGTGAGGGATGGTATATTTGAAGGGCCTTTATTTAGCTCTTGAGTGTTATTTATTTATGATTTATTATTTACACCCTGCCGACTTCCATGAAGGATTTGAGGCAGCTTAGCTCTTCAGTTAAGCCCATTTTTAATCAGGTTCAGTCACTTCTCCCTCTTCCTGCTACATCCAACTTCAATGAAGTCGTTTTCCCAGTGTGATCAATTAACGCGGACTCCTGTGGTCAGGCATTCCTGAGCAACAGGGGCGGTGCGTTTGCAGAGACTGTGACCTTTGGTTCGCTGTCCAGTGCAGGGAGCTACCCCAGCAGCACCGGAAATCCTGGCAGAACTTCCCAGGGCATCCCCTTTGGTGTCCAAGACCTCTCCAGGGGACGGCGTGGGTGTGGAGACCCACAGGGTCACCTGCAGTTGTGCACCCTGTGCCACGGGAGCTGAATTGTGAGTGTTCTCAAGGTCCTTCCCTGGTGACGATGTAGAGCATCCACAAGTGTCCCATCCAGTAGGGGTCTCCACCAATATGTTCAATAATCACATGCTCACTCTTCAGTGTGAAACAAGAGAAAGGGCAAAGCTTTGACCTCAGCGCCTATAGCTCTCCACACCTGACAAGTTGCTAACTAATGAAGCAAAGTATCCACTGGTGTGTTTTCAGGCTGCCATTGACCCCTCCGGGCCAAATAGATCACTGAACTTTACTATGTGTGGTTTTTCCATCTGTACCAGCGATTTTCAACCTGTTTCATTTCATGACACATGTAAACTAATTACTAAAATTCTGTGGCACACAAAAATATATTTTTTGCCAGTCTGACAAAAAATAGGTATAATTCGGATTCGTTCACGTCCGATGGCTATCATTGTATTGGCTGCTGTCATATTTTTATTAGACAATCTAAGGGGAAAGAGGTCAGTGCCTGTGACTAGTCAGGTATTGAATGTTTTATGAAATTTCCCGGCACCCTGGTCGAAAATCGCTGACCTACACCACAGCGATGAAAGCGCCTGTCAGAGGCAAGCTTGACGGACCTCAAGGTGAGGGCTGCCGCGTGTGGTTGCCGTAAAGCCCCTGAGGTCCTCGTGCCTCAGAGTCGAGTCGCTGCTATGGGCTGAATCTGACCGCCTTCCTGTGCTCCCAACCCCTTGCTCCTAGCTTTTCCCTGTGGGAATCATGGTCGCCTATCAATGACTCACAGAATGAGAAAGAACTTTCTCCTTTTCTTTGCAAACAGAGGACACTTACAGCAAAGCTTGTGCTGGGGAAAATGTACCTAGAGAGAAATGAATGAGCAAGCGAGCAAGTCGGGGCTTATGTCCCTGGCCCGTCACTTCTTGGAACAAGTTACCATCTTCTCAGAAGACTCTTCTTGCTCCATTAAAATATGGGGAAAACAAAAATGCTGTCTATTTCCTATGTTCCCATGAAGATTAAAGGAAATGAGGTGATTTGAGAACCACACAGCACTGTCCAAAGAAGAGTTTAGATATCAGTGAATTCAGGGAAATTAGATTCACCAAGATCCTGGGGCAAGGGGAGGGAGACTGACAGGGGACCTCTAGAGTGGGCCTGGCTCACTCCCCTGGTCCTTCCTCCCAGCCCCAGGCACAGCGGCGATGGCCCTAGCCCACCTAAGCTGCCCCCGTGTGCTCTGCTCTACAGGGCTCTAAGGTAGTCCAAAGCGTAGTCCCAGGCAGTGACACAGCCCAGGTTGTTTCCAAAGGAAATTGCCAGAGTCCAGAGTCAGCCAACACTCTAAAATCCAGGGTCCCTGGCTGTTGGTTTTGAGGTGTCATGTTCTGCCTCATGACCCCTAGATCCTGAGGTTTGGCAGGGCAGATGTCCATCCATCTTTCTTTCCCCAAAGCACCAAGTACAGCACCCCCAAGAACAAGGATAGTGATTAGTCATGGTCCAGATAAAGGGAGGGCTACAAAAGAGTAAATGTCCCCTCCTGATAAGAACAGACAACACCAGGGAAGATGGCAGGGCTCCTGTGAACTGTGAGACCGAGTTCCCAACCATGACACGTCCTGAATGTATCACAGGCCCGTGGAGATACTGATATCCTCGAGCAGCTGAGCATGAGCCAGGGTAGCTGGGTGACCCCACGGTGCTGAACAAATGTTAGTGCTTCCTCCATGCACCCAGGATGTAAGGGACAGAGAAAGAGCCGTAGAAATGTGGAACTGCAATCTGAACATCTCCTACATTATGGAGATCCAGAGATAAAACGGATACTTGGATCCCAAGTGTTATCTATTTCCTTGCCTGGTTCCTCATGCATGACAGCAAGCCCTCACCAGCATCCTGTGAGCAAGGCAGACAGGCAAGCAAAGTGAGCAGAGAACACCACACAGCTCTGACAGCAGGCCGTAACACTCTCAGCAGAAAACCTTGACTACGAAGTTAGAAATAGTCCTTCCACGCAGCCTCTCCTTTTCTTCTCCGAAAACCTAGCATCTCTCTGCTTTCTTGACTGGCAATGAACAAGCGAGTCTGATCATACTGTTAATTCTAGCTGCCTTGAAAAGTGAAAAGGAGTCAGGGATAAAAATCTGCACTTAAAAGAATGAGATTGCAACAGAGCAGCAAGGAAAAGTCTTTAATATATGAATGGATAGTGCTACTTACAGAAGGAAAGTTTTAGCTGATGATCCGTTTCAGTCCCTCATTACACCACAGATAGGCGACGGGTCAATTAATTTGCTTCAGTAGCCAATATACACAGAATATTTCATAGTAAAATATTATAATGGCCAATAGTAACTGTAATTCATCACTGTAACTTTAGTGAGGAAACTGAAAAAATGATCACCCTGCAGGTGTTGGACATGTCTATAGATTGGATGGAATGCATACTGTCCCCTGAAAGGCATCCTGAGCACCAATTCCGCATTGGCTCCCACTGGGACATTGTTGTTACGTTTCTCCAGGGGATGGAGAAATGGAAAAAATCAGGTTCTTGTTACTTGTCCTCTGGGCTTGGCAGCATAGGAGAAAGCACATAAAAAGCTAGTCAAAGAATCAGCTTTACTATTATATTAAAGGACACCTGTATAAGTATCCCAGCGTCTGTCTATATCTTAGTAGCCAGATTCATGTTTGGTATGTCAAGAGCTAGGGGACTTCTCTTACCTCCACCAAGTAAGTCAAGTCCAAGGTCAAAGGGGAAAAGTCCAAGAAGAGGTGACCTAGGGAAGAGGCCTTGACAGCATCCACCACAACAGAAACAGAAGCCCCTCCAAAGGTGCACATAAGAAAGAAAGCCTTTGACAGCCTTTCGCATCAAAGTATCTCTCCATATGTCAACAGGGAAGAGTCAACCAAAAGTGTAATCAATGGAAACAATCTAGACAGAGTGACATTATATGAAAATATACTGAGAGAAATGATGAGGAGTAAAAATAGAAACCAGAGTTTATGGAAAAGCTGAATTCTACAGTAAGGACAGTTAACCAATTCTTCCCATCTGATTTTTATTCATTTTTCATGTCTATAACAAAACTAGCTTCCTCCATAATATTTTGACTTTATTTTTCAATTACAGTTGACAGTCAATATTATTTTATATTAGTTCCAGATATATCTCCGTATTAATACTAGTAAATATTTGCTGATCATTTATTATATACCAAACTCTTGTAAGCACTTTACACATATCAACTCCTTCCCTTATTAAAACAAACCTCTGTGGCAAATTCTATTACTGTCTCCATTTTACAGATGATAGCAGTGAAACACAGAGAGGGCAAATAAATTGCCCAGGGTCACACACCTCGTAAAAGGTAGAGCCCGCATTCACACCTGGACATTGTCTCTAGAGCCTCTACTCTTAAGCACTAGGCTTTACTGTCTCAATAAAAAGGAAAGTCTGAAGAGAGAAAACAATGCCAGTGAAATGAAATGGGCTCTACCTTAAGCCTGCTGGAATAAATTCAGTCAATCAATCCCTAGTACTTTCATCCCGTGTTCCCCAAGCAAAGTGCACATCGTGATTGCTACCCCAGCCTCCATCCCACCTCTCCCCACTGTGGAGAGGACATGCTATTTGGGCAGACCGATCCATGGACATAGTCTCTGAAAAAGCCTATCTTCTCTCTGCATTAAAATGAACTGCATTTTTGTTAATGGTTAGCATCCTGTGAGCTTGGAAGTATAAGTACTTCCAGACCAAGCCTCAGATCTGCAAAGCTGAAGATC
The DNA here is from genome assembly GCF_021234165.1 of Pteronotus mesoamericanus. NCBI lineage: Eukaryota > Metazoa > Chordata > Mammalia > Chiroptera > Mormoopidae > Pteronotus > Pteronotus mesoamericanus. The sequence continues at coordinate 32,472,560 of NW_026555078.1, forward strand.
AGGTCCTAGTCTACAATGAAAAAAAGCCAAAGAAGAACAGTGTCCCTTGAAGTGCAACCTGGAACAGTCATCCAGCCTATTGACTCTTCCAAGAGAGAATAAAAATGAACATCATTTCCTGGACACTTCCTACGTATGCCCCAGGCTGCGGTGAGCTGCTTTCCTTGCCCTCTTCCTCATGCATCCTCCGTGCTCCCCTGGAGACAGGGGTGGGGGCTCACCAGCCATGGAGTGAGGGCCGGTAGTTCCCCAATGCCACAGATTGACACTGCTTCTGGGGCAAAATTTATGTTGGCCTGTGGCTACACAAGGAAAATCTGGACAAGACAATATGAGTTCTTCTGGAAGCAATAGGTGGTTCCCCAGAGTCACAGATCAACACACTGCTTTTGAGACAAAATTTATGTTGGTCCGTGGCTACATAAAGAAAATCTGGACAAGACAATGAGTTCTTCTGGAAGCAATATGTGTATGGTATAGAGGACTATGTTCTGAGATTACATTCTTCCTATTTTGGGTGTTGAAATGTCTTTTCTCTTATTGAAAGGATTGCAACATCACATGACAATTTTATTATTGCTGTTTTTAATATCTTTACGTCTCAAGATAAAAGCTAACAACTCTATGTTGAGCATCCTCAATTAAAAGAAAAAATGTTGTTACATCATAAAATCCCCAAGTGTAGAGTCACCGGCCCAGGGGGCTGATGTTCTGGGTTCTGCCTGACTCAACCATAAAGAGAATTTAGAAAGCAAAAAGTCAGTCTCATTGGCTGAAATATACCCTGTGCTGCTGGTATCTTCCTTGCTAAGCTCCTATCTGACTTCCAGTTACTCCCTTAGTCCCCAGTGGCTGCTACCAGTAGGAATTCCCTGTCCTTCCTGGCCAAGCTGACACGCTGGGCAGAGTTCAGGACACAGCTTTAAATGTGGTTTCCTGATTAACAGAGAGACTCCAGTTAGGCAGGAAGGAGTTTGCACTTGCATACTATATGTCATAGTCATCTACCGGTTCTTTGGAGTGAACACATCAACAGAAATGACCTAGGGCAACCTACCAATCCTGAGAAAACCCCCGACAACTTACCTGGAGACTCCTGTCGCTGTGCTTCAACCTCTGTGCTTTCAACCTCTGCACACTTAAGACTCAGTTATTCTAAAACACATTTAAACAAAACAACCTTTGAGAAGGCTAATGGTGATCGAGAGAAATGAGTGCTGAAAGGAACCAGACTCATCTCCATGACATCCTGGCTACGAAAGAGGGTGATGAGAAAAGAGCCCCAAAACAGGTGTCAGGAGATGGGGTAACTGACTTAGTTCTGGGGCAATTGTGCCTCGGGATCTTAGGAGAAATCATTCTCAAGCTTTCTACTTCCTCGCCTGCAAAATAAGAGGGCCGATCCCTCTAAATCTTAACATTCTCTGATTCTGATTTCTTGAAGAACGGACAAGATATCTTTATGTGCTAAGAAGAACAGTGAGAAATAATATTGCAAGAAAGCCTTGAAGGAAAAGTGGAAAGCCCCTCAGGGATCTCGAGGCCCTGATCAGATGCTGAGGAAGCATGAGCTGGGGAAGACGGCCCTAGGAACACCTCTGGGGCTCCTTCCCGGAGGGAGCGTCCAGCCTGAGTGACGGAGAAGTGGGCCTACCTTGCTGAGAGCAAGAAAGAGAGGTAAGGGAGAGAACAGTAGGGAAAGAATGCACAGAAAATGGAATCCTGTGAGAATCAAAATGAATGCGCACAGCTCTGTAAGATTGACAGCCTCCACGAGAGGGGCGGGGAGGAAAGAAGAGAAAGCTGAGAAGAGGGCAAGGGCAGAAGAGCAAAAAAAGGAGGGGGACAAAAGAGAATCAAGACCTTTAAAATACGTTTTAAATAGAAATAGAATTTCTTAATTCTCCCACCATCCATTCACCAAAAAAGTCACCAGATGTGAGGTCCCATGGCACCCTGCCAAATTAAACAGAGAAAAGCCGCACTCTTGGAGAGAACAATACAGTACCATTTTCTATAACATAGTGAACACAGACACCATCCATCTGTATGCAGATATGGAAGAAAAAAAAAAACACTCCACAAAGGGTCCATAACCTTTTTTTAAAAAAAGATTCTGGGCTAAGCCATCCAGAAATAGAACATTTTGATTACAAAATAAAAACTAGGTCAATAAGATAATGGACATGATTTAAATGAAAATCACAGTATTTGTAATGGGCTAAAAATGGTATCAATATTACTGCAGAGAAGGAATATAATTAAATGTATTTTTAAACAGCAGCTCCCCACCCCAGCCCTACAAATCCCAGCGCGGCCACCAGTATTCCTCCACCTCATCGGAGAGGAATGTGCTGGCATGCCACGAGCTGGTCTGAAGAATGCAGAGTTTCCGTACTACTTTAGAAGATCCCAAATGACACTGGTTAGCTACATTCTTTCACTTGTAGATCACTGTTATTCAATTATAAAGCAAAGAAATGGAAAGGTTTGGGATCTGACCACTTCATTCTTTTACCATTTGTACTATACGGCCAGGAAGCATGCAAACGGGGGTATAACGGCCACCGTTCTCTTCGGTCCATTGAAACAAGAATTCAGGACCGTCATATGAGGTGGATATAGACCCAAAGGTGTTTAGCACAGGCTACAAATTAAGATACAAGGCAGGAGTGCAAATTCCTGGTTTTCTTTCTACAACTTGTGGTGTGACCTTGTGGAGAAACTCTAACTCTTGGGTGTAATGTATCTTCTAAAGCCTCACAAAGAAAAGGGAGACAAAGAGGAACAAGATGAATTAGGTCTAAGAAATCATGTTCTGGATGGTGAATACAATTACCACAGTGAGCATGCAAAGGGTACTGCGGCATTTCCTTGGATGTCTATGTAAGAGCTAGGTCTGGGAGTCTATTTAAGAGGAAATATCAATGGCTCTCCCAAACGTGGGATGCCTTTAGGAGTCAAAGAAAGATTAAGCAGAATTACTCCATGGTAAATATATAACCACTTTAGAATACACACAAACACAGTATTCCTTATTAAAGGAGATTATACCCATATTTATATGCTGGAAATCTCAGAATAATATATCAGCATGACTACATATACGTATTAATCATTCAGAAGAGATGATTCTAAAAATTTTATTGTGGATAGTACACATTTACTAGTAAGTTTTTAAAAAATAACTCTTTAATATGTATGCTTGAATTCCAACATACTAGTTGCAAGGCATTCATTCATCCTTGGAAACCATAAGCTTACCTCCCATGAAGAAAATCTGCTAAATGACAACTGAACTTGTCAAAAGAATTATACTTAGTCATGTTATGTTACACTTCACATAATGCTGAACTCCCTAAGTGCACCTGTGTTTGTAAATTGTCATTACATTAGTACCCATTTTACCCCCTCTTTACTATAATAAAAGGTATTTCAATATGCAGCAAGTTGACAGACACCATAGCCATGAGTCCTTTCTGTAGTGACTAAAGGAGCTCCAAACCCCTGGTGTTCTGAGTCAAGTGAAATAAGTCACTATAATAGGTCTTGAGGAATTCTAAACCAAGAGAAAGGCCAAAAAGTTAAGGATCATCTGAGCTCATCTTATCACTCTCGGGGTTGTTCTTATTTATAGTTCCTTCCTATCACCAGGGCCTCTAAATCTTGAAATGAAAATAGAGAAGCAAAAGTGTGGCAAGGGTCAATGTGACCAGGGTAAAACTTCTGCAAATATCCAGAAAGCACGGTGTTCGGTTTTCCGCTGGAAAGTATTCACTCAATATTGCTTTTAACTCTGACCTTCCATGACCTCAGTTTGGAGACCCCGATAGGGATAAAAGAAAAGAACTGAAGGGTGAAGCAAGTGAAAAACACTGAAAGAATGCTCAGCACAGGCATATGACTGGGGCACGCCTCTGTTCTGTGAGTCTAGTGGGGGGAAAAATGGATTATTTATAGGAGAAGGGAAGCAAGATGACAAAATAAGCTCTTGACAAAGGAGATAAAAGCTTATGTTGGAAAAAGCTTGGGGGAAGGAAAAGGCATCAGAGTCATTTGCACTGTCACAGAATGAACTTGCTCTAGCAGTGACTTTGGCATATTTTGGCTTCTCAGCAGGGGGAAACCAGCTGGGGGCTGGGGAAACTGGTGTTTGGGGAGAAAGAGAAACAGCTGCTTGAACACGAGTGTCGTCGGAAGGAAGTCCTCTTCCCTGCTGCCAACCCACAAGACATTACTATAACATGGTCTCAGGAGCCACTATAATGAGACAAAGGGGGACAAGGCTGAGTCGCTGTCAATTAATGTCCCAAGTTCTTTTGACAATGGGACTATTCCAACAAATCCAAGAAGGGAAAAAGCACTAGCCTATAACATGGGGATCCTCCTCTATAAATAGGACTCGTGGAAGGAATTTCAACTTTATTTGTTTAAGTAACTATTAATTACTTACTCAGGTTCAGGAACAGGATGGACTGCTGAATCAATAAATGACGGAAAGGTTATCTATAAATAATATGTAAATCCTCTGTTCCGAGTCTTGTCTCTGATAAAATGTGTGAGTCTGATCAATTTAATTGATGTTCAATCCCCTTCTCTCTGTCCATTTGTCAGCTGAGGTAAGTGGAAAGACAAGAGGCTTCCCTCTGGAATAATCCCAAGAAAGAGTTCTCAATAACCTCTTCCATTGCCCTATCGGTATGTTACAATACAGTAGCTATAATAGAAACTCTTGTGGGGGGGTGGTTTTATAGTAAACACTCTAATGGCTGGAAGCCTAAACAGACTGGAAATGAATACTGAATATGTCAAGACTGGCCATTTAAATGGGAAAAAATATAAAACACTATTTTCATGTAAATGGAAATCCTATATTTGTAAAAGCAAGTAAGATGAGTATGTTGGACAGACACTCACAGGAAAATGAGAAAAAGAAGAAAAAAGATTCCCCTTCTAAAATAAACTAATTTTTTCTCAGCATACAATTCTCCTAAATCCTGACATACATGCTTGCTTAAAAAAAAAGATAATGATTTAAGTCAACACTTTCCACTCCGTTATCCAACCCAGAGGCATAAAAATTTGATTAAATACCTTAAAAGTACTTTTGCACGCAAGGAGCAGGCAACAGCTGACCTACCCTGACGAAGTCATGCTGTGGCTGGACTCCCACCCGGTTGCTGTGTTGGCCCCTACCACACCTCAGTCCACGCGTCCCACTCTTCCTCTCCCCGCCTTCTCCCTTCTGGGAGAGCTACACGATAGGCTCCCGGTGTGGGCTGTCCCGCAGTGATCACCACCACGCCACGTTAGCCTGCTCAGAAAACACCATTTCTGTTCCGATGACACCATAACCAGAAAGGCGTGTTCCTCCCCTGGGTCAATGCCTCCATTCCAAAACAGGATCCTGCGACTTCCCACTTCCCCAGGCCTCCGTCCCATTCTTCAATACTCTTGTCCCTCAGCTTCTCTTTCTCTTCTGGCTCTTCCCTGCCCCTAAAAACCTTAATAAACCACAACTCATCAAATCATGTCCAACTGCCTACTCGAGAGCTCCTGCAGGATGACAGCCTAATATGTCAGTAAACGATACCACTCAATCATCCCTGATTCCTCTCTACCTCTCATACCGCACATCTCGGCCAACAACCAATTCTGTTGGCTCTGCTGTGAAAATGTATCCCTGGGATCCAACCTCTTGTCTCTACAACCACCATTGCTGTGCTGGTCCAAGCCATCCCCATCCCTCACCTGGAATACTGAAGTAGCCTAACAGCTCTGGCTTCCACTCTTACTCTTTCACTAAAGTCTATTGTCTGTACTGCATTCGGAGTCGTTCTTTACAAAGTCCAGAGAAACTCCATTCTCTTTCCCAAACTTTCCAAAGGCCTCCCATCACACTTAAAGTATAAACCAAAGTTTTACATGGACTGTAGAGCTCCTGGTAGCCCCAGAGTCTACAAGGCTACCTCTCCAATGTCCTTTCCTACCACACTGTGTCTTGCTTACCCCACTTCAGTCACACTGACTTTGCTACTATTTTTTTAAACACACCATACCTGATTATCTACATACATGGATGAAATGTTTATGCAAATGTTAAATGTATTTATCTACCTACCAACCTGCTTCTCTGATACAGCCTCAGGATACACACTCTATCAATAAGGCATCTCAAGTTAGATGTCCCTATGCCAACACAAATTAGACATTGCACAAAAGAGCTGTTTTCCCATCACCAGGCTGGATGCCTTGAAGTAGCTGCCAACCTGCACTGTACTTCAACCCACAATCAGTGAGCTGCCAGCTCCTGCCACGTTCGCCACCACAGAGGTCTCCGATTGTCCTTTCCTCTTTTTCCCTCTATTCAGTCTTGTGTCTGTCCTGCCCATGTCATGTCTGAAATCCCATACCTCCTCCAGTTGTCCCCTAGCTTCCTCATGTTGCTGTGACAAGTGTCCTTCCAGAGGGCTGACAAGGGCTTCTTTCTACACTAAAGTTCAGGTCCACACATCAGCCAGCATTCCCGCCTCCTACTTCTTAGTCTTTCGACTGCCTTCAACTGTCCCTATGCTATCTAATATGATAGCCATTAGCCACGTGTGGCTATTTCAGTGTCAGTTAATTGAAACATAATAAAAATAAAAATTCCATTCCCCAAGCACACAAGCCATGTCTCAAGTACTCACTGGCCACATGTGATAGGGGGTGCCCTCCTGAAGAGCACAGCTCTAGAACAGTCCCATCATCACAGAAAGTTCTACTGGGTGGTGCTGGAACCTATCCTCTCCGGAAACTTTACTCAACTCTCACAACAAAATCTTCTGTTAGAATAAATTCTATACCCAAAAAGGCCTTCCATCCCAATCTTTACCAAGACCTCACAACTTAATATCAGGGCGCTCCTGAAACATCCTTTCCTGAGATCCACCCTCATTTTAAGGGGAAGAAAAATTTCATACTGTTCACCCTAACACACATAAACATATCTTCCTTTCATAAAACTTATTTTCTATTCAGAGTAAATATTTACACATTAATATTCAATTTATATCTTTTTCAATGCTTGCTCAGCTGTTAGGCCTTTACTATCTTGCTCAATAAGGTAAACTATTTTAGGCTGAATGCTCTTGGGGGTAGGGCCAATATCTAATGATGCCAAGCATAGAAAGCTATTTAGTAAATATGTTTTAATAAGGGAGATAGAATAGTGGGAAAGCATTACGTTTTGAAATTACCTTACATCTGAATCCAGTTCTGTTACTTTCTAGCCAGGGACCTTAAGCAAGTTATTTAATCCTTCATCATTCTCAGTTTAAGCATCTGTAAAACCAGGAAAATGATAACTGTCTTCCTCGTAAGGTTGTTGTGATAATTAAATGAGATCAAACCTGTAAATCTCTTAGCAATAATTGATACGTAATGGCCACTCATTAATGTCAGCTGATGATGATATATATTATTTTAAATAGTTGTCAACAACATAAATTTAAATAATACTTGAGGAAGTTACAAGCAGGACAAAAAAGAAATCCAGAACACAACTGCTTGTCTTACAGAGTCAGATGAATATCTTTAGATACGATGTGAGGATATTACTTAAATATCAAATTGTGGAAAATATGTATCAGAATAACATAAATTTGAACATTTCCATTCTGCTTCTTGTATAAAAGCTGCATAGAGTCTCCAATTCTTTGGAAAATTTACTTCAGGGACGGTGGAACCTTGCTTGGCAAGTTGAACAACTTTCCATTAGTTGAATGCAAGAAGGATGATTTCATTTAAAAGTGAAATGTGGAAAATGGTTAAATGGGTAAGATCTAACTAATCATACTAGTCGTTTTTGAAAAATCTGAAAAACAAAACAATTCAAAGCACATGTGGCCATTATTTTGCATTGAGTGCTTAAAGGTCCATCATCCTAGTGAACAAATAAGGCGGGGCACACACATTCCACACCTTCAGAGCATGAGCTCTCTCTCCCAGCCGTCAGGAGCTGAAATTCGGAGGTAGCTGTGTGTCCTCAGTAACCAAATTTTGCCAAACCAGTCATCCAGGCTTCTCTTGCAATGGCTTCTGAAGCTGATAGGCCAGTGATTTTTAAAGTGTGCCCCTGGGACCAGTAGCAGCAGCATCACCTGGGGCCTTGCAAATTCGCGGGCCCCATCCTGGACCTACTGCATCAGAAACGCTAGGGTTGGAGCCCACCCATGTGTGTCTGAACAAGCCCTCCAGATGTTCGTAGAGCCAAAGTCTGGTAAGTACACCTGGGCTGCACCTGGGCCCTCTGTTTGGAGTAGCTCCAGCAGAGAAGACATTAGGCCTCCTCTTGGACAGGTACTGTCGAAAATGTCTTTAACTGGCTCTCATGTCTCTGGACATATCATATTGATTCTGCCTCCCTCACTAAGACTTGGTTCCCCGATGTAAAAAGTAATGAATCGTTAATAACTTGCTAACCAGAGCCCAGGAAGAAGGGACCCCTGTGGCTCCAAGATACCAACAAGCGGGGTCATGTGGAACAAACTCACCCTGGAACCACTTATTTTTTCTATCATGTACAATGGAGTCCAGATCATATGGCCCAAAATCATACAGCTGAATTTACGGGGTCTTTAGAGGAGAGTCCCTGGTCTGCAATGAGCTATGGAGTAACAGCACAAAGGACAGAGCACTGCAGCGAGTTTAGGAAAGCCCCTAATGCTTCTTGTTTAAATTCATTTTGGAAAACAAAAGAATCACGGAATTATATAACAAAACCCCAGCAACTATATGAAAAACAAACAAAATGAAGGATACAGGAAACCCTCTCCAGAGGTTTTTCAAAACATAACACTTCTCAACAGTCCAAACTCATTTACAGGGAAATGAAGAAGTATTCTGGATCTCAAAACTTGAATCACCATGTGAAAGTACTTTTAAGCAACAATGCCTTAAATGGCTTTTGTTGTCATTTTTAAAAGATCTAAAGCAAAAAAATGAAAGCTTATTTCAGTGCTTTGATGCTTCCATAATGTTGACAGTTATATTTTCACAATGCAAATACATTCTCCGGCAGAGCACCTTACTCATTTTTCAGTGGCAGGAAATAAAATTCAATATGCATAAATTTAAAGTCTTGTGCATTTTTAAAAACCAGTTTTGTTTGAACATTTTTTACAAGATGTACCTAGCCACGTACTGTTTTTGTCATTAAGATAATTTAAAGAAACTAGCAGTCTTTCATAAGTCCATAGAAAAGATATATTGCATAGCTGTACATGTATAACCAGTTTCTAAAAAGAGAAACTTAACAGTAGTTCTGTCTGGGCAGTGGGACTGGGGGAGAGACAGAGCAACAAGACTTTTACTTTTTCCTTGATTCCTATTCAGATTTATTTTTGTACATATTTTGTATACATCTTTTAACTGTACTAGTTAGAAATATAATAAGTTAACTTAAAAATAATAAACCCATAATATTGGACCATTGACCTTTGGTACCCATTTCATTGAATGACCCTGAACAACTTAGATAGCAGTGTCAGTAACTTTCCCTACAATTGGAGTATACTATCACCAGGTGACAGTAGGTCAAACTGCACATGAAGAGGCTGAAGCCCAGGGATGGGAAAGAATCTGCCCATGCCGTCACACTTACTGATACTGAAGGCAAAGCTCACCTTCCGTTCTTGAGCTCCCTGGTTTATGCCTTTTCACAAAAGCAATCGTATCACATTGCCCATCAAATGTTCTACAACACCACTCATGTGTTACTATAAGATATGAACCATAATCAAGAAGTTACTACAGTGTTACAAAAACATAGCTCCCTTAGAACTAAAGTTGATCACTCTAGGTAAACCCCGTGCTTAACGATGGTTCTTGCAAAGGACCTACTAATATGGAAGCAGAACGATGGGAGGGCTTAAGATCAGGATCCAGCAGTTTTCTTTCTGAATTTGAGTCCTCCACTTACCACTGTGTGACTAATTGCATGTAATCTCTTTCCACAATACCTTCTTTTTCTCATCTGTAATATCACAATTAAAAGCAATATATCTACTTAATAGAACTGTGAGGGTTAAGTGAAATAATATGTGTCAAGTACATAGCCAAATGCCTACCTAGTACATAGTAAGTGGTCAATAAAAGCTAGCTACTATTGATCAAAATTTAAATTAAAAACTAGATACAATTCAAAACCTCCCTCACTCATTCCTGGCTGATTTTAATCTATTATAAGCATGGTCTCCTCTGCAAAATCTGATTATAAATGCTTGTTTTTGAGAAGATCTGATCTGCATTTACCACAAGTCAGTAACTTAAAAAAAAAACCCATCTCCTTGCTTCATTCCCCTCAGCAGTAAGGGCCAAAAAGCTGATTACATAAATGTGTGTGAAAACACTGTGGAATGGCAAAGTTTCCTAAACAAAAGATATACTTTGTTTTTAGCTTACCCTGAATCATGGCTAGTAGTCACTTGTCCTCAAATCTCCAATCACCTAAATGACCTTTGACTCTTTCCCCAGCCGGCTGCCCTCAGTGAGAACTTGTTCTCATGGGCCCCTGGGCCCGCCCACCTTCCCAGCCCAGGGGAAGCCCTTCCCCAGGCCGGCCCCTCCGCGGGAGCCCCTCTTCTCGCCTTTCCACCTATGGAGAGGCCTCTTCTCCAAACCAAGAGTAGAAAAACAAAACAAAAACAAAAACAAAATCAAAAACCTGTGACTAGTTTCTTTTCAAATCTGAAGAAGGTAGTTTTCCACTCTTCTCTTCAGCAAAGAAGTCAGTCAAATCCCTGTGACCTCCTTAACAAAAACATTCTTTGAAGGCACAACAGAATAAGCAATAACTGACAATTTAAACATACCTGAAATGCTTCCCCACACATATTTCTAGAGCGTCTTATGACACCACAAAGCTTCAAGCAGCATACCAACCCCTGCATACCGGCTTAAATGGAAATCAAGTGATCTAAGCCCATTGTCAAGGCATTTCGAGGATATTTTCAAATGCTTACTGGAAATGATAGCAACAATCTATTGAAAGCTCAGGCTGTAAAGCTTTGGACCTAGGAGACTTCGTAGCTCAAGGCTGGTACTTCCATAAAAGGGCAGACATTGGTCTGGTTTAGTGACAAAGTCAAAAGAACAGCTTTGGATTTTGAAACCAAATGATCAAAAGTGTGAGGCCTGCACTTGCTGTTCCCCACAATGGGATTGAGAAGGTTCGCAGTCAATTAATTTGCATGGAGTCAGACCCACAGTGAGCTTACTCGGTGAGTTTCACAACTAGGGCAAACAATTCTGAAGAGTATATTCCTTTTTTCCCTTTCCTATAGTTCTTCTTTTTCAAAATTGGATCTGCTGAAGGGGAGCAGAAGTAAAGTGAGAAGAATGGAGGATGGGGTTCTTTTTTTAAGAAACTGAGATATAATGGACATATAACATTTAAGTAGTTTTAGGTGTACAACATGATTTGATATACGTATATACTGTTATCACCACAATAGATTCAGTTAACATCCCTCACTACCACATACATTTTTTTTCTTGTTTTGAGAACTTTTAAGATCTATTCTTTTAGCGTCTTTCCAATACACAATACAGTTTTGTTAACTAAGTCACTGTGGCATACATTACATCCCCATTAAGTTTATAATAAAAACTTATTTATCTTCTAATAAAGTTTATACTTTTTGATCACCTTCACCCATTTCACCTACTTCCCTCCCCCCCCAACTCTGGCAACCACCAGTCTGTTCTCCGTGTCTATGTGTTCAGGTTTTTTTTAGGTTCCGCATATAACTGAGATCGTACAGTATTTGTCCGACTTATTTCACACAGCGTAAGGTCCTCAAGTTCCATCCATGTTGTCACAAAGGGCAGGATTTCCTTTCTTATGGCAGAAACACATTTATATCTACCACATCTTTAAGAGATGGAGTTTTTGGATTGGGGTTCTAACTCCCCTGTTCTTGTCTATTACCCTGATAATTTTTCCCAAGCTCCTTGCTGATTCATTGTTTTATTCTTCCTAAACATCTGCCTTCCTATTCAGATATTAAAGAAACTGAAGATGCAATTGAGTCAATTAATCACCTTGAGACCTTGGAAGAAAGGGAGTTATTTTCCTTTACAGTCCAGGGCTTTCCAACCACCTGTGGGGCTCACTGCTGGGCTCTCCATCATTCATAGGTTCTGGCAGGCCAGTGCCACTGTGCAATCCATCTCCTCACATCCATTAATGCTCACAGGCTTATGGCACCATGTTAAAAAACGCAGGGGTTGTAGGTTTGGTTAAAGCAGACTTGCTTCCCTTTGATTCAGAATGCTTTTCTCTTCATCTGACTCTCCTACTGTTGTCCATTTCTCTCCCTCCTCCCGCATCCCCCAACCAGGAACCAGGAAGCTGGAATCCACCAGGATCTTCCATCCGAGTTACTTCAGTGACTAACACAGCACCAGGGGCACAGTTGGTACTGAGTGTCTGCTGAAAGAATGAATGAATGGATGAATAAACAAACAAATGAGTGAACAAATCTGATGCCCATTGCTACTCCACCCAGGTAGATTGACTGGTTTTGGTTCCAGAGTCAGGGCCAGATGGAGCCAAAAGGATTCTTTTACAGACAGGCAGTGCTAGACTGATTTGCAGGCAGCAGTTTCATGTCAGGTTTGCAAAATTAGTTCTTGCTTTTATGCCTTCTCTACCCACCACAAATTCCCAAGGTACACCTGAGCCCCTTCGTGTTGTACTCCCTCGGGACTACTTTTCCGGCTTAGACAAAGCTGCATCCACGTTCTCGTGTCCTTAGTCCCCTGCCCTCAGTGAATGCCAGAAAAGAAACCTGGTAAATGAGATCAAGCCATAGTGCTGGGAGAAGATGAGATAGGTGCACTTAAGAGACAGACTTAGAACTAATGTCTATCCTCCAAGGACTTTAAACGTACTGACTTCTTGTTAAGAGCCTAGATAGAAAATTAAAAGTTGTTGCTCCTCCAGACACACACAAAAATGGCTCGACAGGGAAACTACACTGGACTTGGAGTCAGAAGACTTGGGTTTAAGTCCAGTCTGCCTCTTATTGGCTGGTTATCGTAAGCCAAACATATACTCTCTCTGATCTGAAAAGTTACCATCTGTAAAACAGAGAGCATAATGCCCCCGGTCTCATGCCGTTACAGGGATTAAATAAAATGACATTTGTAATTCTGCTTTGTCAATTCTAATGTAGTAAATGAAGGAATGTAGTGTAACAGTGCAGAAAAGAAGGGCCAAGAAGATTATTTCTTGAAAATCCAGAATATAAGATAGAAAGGGCAATTGGTACCACATGAAATAAGTTTAGAAGAGACTTGGGTAGTGATCTGTAGAATCTAACACATAATCATAGCATCAAAAGGAAAAGCGGTCTCTGCTAGCGGACTCAGTGTATTCCTCGAGTGCTGGCGATGAAGGAGATGATGATGACGATGATGTCTTTACTGAGTGATGACCATACACCTGACACTATTCTGAGCACTTTGTACGTTTTATCTTATTCAACCTGACAATAACCCGATGAGGTAAATACTACTACTCTCCTCGACAAACTAAGGTGCAGAGAGCTTAATTTATCATTAAGTACAATTCTCTCCCAATGCCTTCCTTTCAATAAACTGTTGAATAAGAGGATAAAAGCATCAGGAAGTAAAAGCCAAGCTTTTATTCCGCAGGACTAAAAGGGTGAAGCCAAAAGGGGTGAACCTCAAGCACAGGGGTGGGATGAAAGCATTGACACTGAGAAGAGACCTGCAAGAACCCTAGGGGGAAAGACCAAAAGGACAACACAATGGAGCACAAAACGCAGTCTGTGTGTATGGGGATGGCCAGCAGGAAGCAAGGAGAGTGTGATTGTTGGGAAATCAGCAGAGATCATCCCATGGCATTTTCCTCACAGCCTGCCCAGTGCATCAGCCACTCTAATCAGCAATGTTCTCGTTCTCAGAGGGACGACCTGCTGCTGTGACAATTGAGGGCTGGGGTGAGAGCGTGCCGATGAAGCTGCTGCCATCCCCAAAGCCTCGTGCCACCTCTGAGCATGCAGCACCATTCCTGCGAGCAATGACAGGAGGAAACAGCTAAAGCTAGCTGTCACCACCCGACTACTAATGAAAACCAGAAAGTCTGCGAACAAAACTGCCAGCTTCTTCACAATTAAACGACCACCCAGAATAGCGTAAGTTCAAAAAGGGAGCCCCTTCCACTGCAAGCAGGTTTCCTCGGTGGTGAGTCCCAGAAGAAGCTTGTTTTAGAGACGCTCACCCGAAATGAGATATATAAAACCTGACAATGTCTTTGCCGTTCTGTATTTTTCTTCTTCTAAATCAATAAATAATTGATTCTGAGTCCACGGGGACCTCTTGATAAGAGATTTCAGAGATTAGCTACAGATCTTTATGGTCATGAAACAAATTTACAAAACCAAAGGAAAACACAGAAATCCCATGGCACAAAAACTGCCAGGTACTGTTATAAAAAAGAGAGATGGAAAGACACCCAGAGAGGCACAGAGGTAGACAGAGAGGAATGGAGAAAGAGGCAGAGGGAAAGGGAAACATTTCCAAGTTAAAGGTAAAAGCAGTGGTATGTTTGTTTTGTTTAATTGGGGGAAAGGCCAACAGGAGTCACTCTCTTCCTCAACTTGCTTGGGTAACAGGTTTGTATATGGCGCTTTGAAGGCACATGGAAAACAGAACACCAAAGTTATTATTATTTTTTTTATCAAACACAAGTATTTTCCTTTTACTGGCCAATTCACGCAGATTTTTTTGGCCAAACGGATCCTATTAAAAATAAACAGAATTGCAAGGATTCGCCATTTTAAAAGAAAGCAGTTTGTCAATAGCAGAATTTTAGGCCTCTTTATATCCTCATCAATGAGCCATACATGTTAGAACTACCTAGTAACTGGTAGCATGGAAGTGTGTGTATGTGTGTGTTTTATTCAACACCAACTTGACCTTCAAAGCGTCTAGGCAAATAGCAGGCACCACTAGCATCCAGAGCAAATGGAAGCAGTGTGATATGATTGACCTGTTTGAAACCCGACACAAAAGGCAGAACCACCTGATAAGCCCTTAAACATGGGGAAGCATGTCTGCATTGAAGTGCTGAGACACTTTGGACACGAGAGGAGCTGTGGAGGGACGGGAAGCACAGATCCCACCCTAATGGCCACCATGGCGGCCCTGCTTCACACGGCCTGACTGGTGGTGGGCGTGAGGCATGGCTCCCGCAGGTGAGGCTGGGTACCCCCTGCCTCCTCGCCCCCAACTCTGGTGCCGCAGCTGAAACAGAAGGCAGGGTTAGATGAGGGCAAGATGTTTTAGATGTGTTGCAAGGGTGCAACACATAGTGAGAAGCAAAGATGCCCAGATATCTCACCAAGGCTCAAGTGCCATGTTTCTTTTCTTTTGTAATCCTCACTTGAAAGCATGTTTATTGATTTTTGGAGAGAGAGGATGGGGGGGAGAGAGAAAGAGAGAGGGATGTGAGAAACATCTATTGGATGCCGCCCATATGCACTCTGCCCAGGAATTGAACCTGCAACTTTCTGGTGTAAGGGACAATGCTCCAACTGAGCCACCTGGCCAGGGCACCAGGTTTCTTTTCTTATATCTTCAAGACTGCTGTCTGGAGGGGATCGGAGCAGCAATAGCAACAATAACTGCTGCCACTAATTCCATGCCCCCATGCATCCTTATGCTACGAATTTTACATACTATATACTATTTAATTTAATTTTCATGATAACTCTGTGATGCATGTTATTTCCCCCATAATAGTGATGAAGAAACAGAGGCTTGGAGAGATTAACTCGCTGAGGCCAATAAGTACTGAGTGGCGTGGTCCACAGATCTGCTAAACCATGTCCCGTCCCTCTAGCAAGCCAACCGTGTTCAACTATCAAGAGACAAATGGGATTCTGTGCCCTAAGGTTAATACACCTAAACTTCATCTGGTTTTAAAAAATAAATGCCGAAAGGCTAAATCAACCTTGTTTAGTTTAGGGAAGGATATTTTTTCAGCAACAGCATTTAAAATAGAACTGTCACATGTTCGTCCTCCTAGAACATCAGGAAACACTAGATCCAGATATAAAACTAGCTTTTTGATTCCCAACCTGGGTAGAAATTATTATAAATACTTTCCATGACAGTAGGAATTAATTTCAGGATTCACTTGTTGTATTATTTTAGGAGCGATTATACTCTAAGTGACTGGCTTAATCTCCTAGAGAAATCTCCCTTGTTGCTCAAACAATAGTAACAAGAATGGTTTTACTTATCGAGAAATCTGCTTTTAACAAGGACTTACAGATGAACATGACTTTTAATCAGGGAATTTAACAAACAGCCTTGTTGGTAATTTATTATAACTCCTCTTTTTCTTTCACATTTATTCTGGTTAAGACAGAGAATATCTATAATACTAAAAGTTTATAATACCCATCGCTAAATATTCACCCTCAAAATGCCAATATTTTAGAATTCTATTCCCTTAGTTCAAGGTAAAAGACTAACGTACACAGAGATTTGTATAGGATTATCAGAGCCAACTCAGTTTGACAAATGGGGCAAATTCCACACACAACATTATGGGGAAACATCAGGTTAGAATGGTCCTAGGGCCAGCTGCAACTCCCCGGTACACTCCCCCTGAGTCACAATGATTCACAGCTGCCCTAAGCCTGAGGCATTCACCAAGTGGCTTGATTAAGCAAAGACAAGACTTTTCTTCTGCTCCTAGACAGTGAAGACTCCATGTGTTGTGCTATAATCTCCTTCTAGCAAAAGTAGTCTTGGGGATTTATGTCACTGCCAGGAAGGAAGGATGTATGGATGGAGACCATTTGGCAAAAGCTACCAAATTTGGGTTTTGGTGCAATAACTGACCAGTTTTTTGCCTGAGACTTTCCTTAAGCATAACAGCAATGTGTTACCAAGAGGCTATGGAATCAAGGTATTGTTTGTAGGTGCATGAGGAATTCTTTAAAAAGATTTCAAAAATTCAAGAGATCTTGAGTGGTACATAAAATAAAAGGGATAGAAATTTCATTTGTTGGGGATCAAAAGGCCATTTGAACCAATCAAACAGAATCAGTGTGAAAAAAGAGTCAAGAAGTACATTAGCGGGTCACATACAAAGATCCCTTCCACCCCTGCTCATTTCCCTCCCTCTTGAGAAGCCAGAACCGATGGAGGAGGATGCTTGCCTTCCGAGGAGGCAGCTGACAGCTCTGCACCCTCCTGGCCTCTTCTGCACTGCTCCTCCATGCTGACACCCTGCGTGCTGAGTGCTACATCTCTTCTCCGCATGAGGGGAGGGAAGACTCTTACTTGGCCTATCACCGGCTTTGCACAATGTTCATTCTTTTCTCCTCCTGATGCTCCTCGAGTCCTCTTCACTTGGCTCCAAGGGCACCATGCTCTCCTGGCCTTCGGCCAACCTCACTGGTGGCTCCTATTCATCGCCTTTTGCTAGTTCCTAGGCTTCTGGACTCTCGCTGCTGAAATGACTCAGCTCTTAGCCTTGTCTCTTCTCTATCTACCTCCGTGGTGATCTCATGCAGTCTCATGCGGTATAGGTGGTATTTAAAGCAAACAACTCCCAAATGCATATCCCCACCATTGATCACTCTCTTGAAGTCTAGACTTGTGCATCCAACTGCTTATTTGATATTGGACTTGGAGGTATACTAAACATTTCAAATTTGATGTGTTCCAAACTGAAAGCATTTTACATATATTAAGTCATTCATAACCACTAAATGAGAACGGTGAGATTACTCTCCTCATTTTACAAAGGACAATGAAGCACAGGGAGTTGAGGTTATTGCCCAAGGTTACACTTCTAGTGAGTGACAAAACCCAGAGGGCTCCGCTATCCTTGAGTCCTCCCTCTCCCAGTCTTTCCTTCTCGCCCACCCTGCCATCAGCAGGCCCCACCTCCTCAATTTCTACTACTACTCCGGGCACCCAAGCACCATGCTCTCTCTCACGAGGGCTGGCTCCTAACTAATCTCTCTGCCTCCTTCCACTTGCCCATGACTGTCTACTCTCTAACCCATCACCAGCGTGATCTTGTAAAACCAACCTATAGATCCTCTAATGGTTTCCATTGTTTAGAACACGCTCCTAAGTAGTGTCTATAGGAACTCTGTCTTCCTGCCAACTCAGGGCCAGGCACCGTCCTCCTTACCCACCAGTCTGCAGCCACGCTGGTCTGCCTTCAGGGCCTGTAACACACCAGGGCCAATTCTGCCTGTAGCTTAGCCCAGCTGCTGTGACCCCAGATCCTTCTGGCTGACTTACGTTTCACTACATACTCTTTGTTGCTTTTTTAATTTTGTTGTGTATGCACAAACATATACATGCTGCCTAATCAAAGAACTAAGTAATTAAAAACAGATTGCTAGGTTGATATTTTTCCAAAAGAAAAAAAAACATTTCAAATTCGATGTGTTCCAAACTGTCAGTCTTTATAATATTACCTGTTGTACTTTCTTCATATATCTTATACATGATTTATTTATTAATTCATGGTTATCTTATGAGCTAAAATTACTTGCTTTTCCTTTGCAATGGGGTGGGGGAGGGGCAGTGAATGTTTACTGTACTAGGCATATAAGTTCACTAGACCCCATTAGAATGTAAGCTCCATGAAGGCAGGGACTGTGCATTTACAGAGCCCCAAATTTTAGCATCCTGCCTCATGTATATAAGTCTGAATGAATGAATGAATGATCATGAGCGCCCAAGAGTCTAGGACTTAGATAATCAGAGTCAAAACCTTCTTTACCAAAAATGCACAGAAGTTTTTAATGCTTTTAGATCAGCACGTAACATTCTCAGGATGAAGTACATTGAGAGACAAAGAATCTTCCATACTATTAACCCTCAACATAGAGATTCTAAATAAGCAATACTCATAAAGTCCTAGTTCTCATGGGATTTCACTGGGGCTCACGCAGAGTGAGAAGCTACTAACAATGAGCAAGAAGTGATAAGGTTATGAAAGAAAAAGAAAATAGCTCAAACCTTTGAAAACATGAACAATTTAGAAAAGCCACCCATATATCTACAATGATTCAGTCATTATTTAAGCAACTGTAGGTCACAAAAATTATAGTTGATTCAATAAAATGAAAACTCCAAGAGTTTTTGAAACTGCACAATGCCAGGGAGAACATCTGCCCTAGAAACAGCCTCCAGGGCTCCTTCAGAAAGGGCCTGTCTGGTTATGGCTTCACATGCAAAGGAATGAGCTCAGTAAGAGACCCAAACCACAAACCTACAGGAAAATTATGATCCTGAGACTGTTCTTCATTTTCAAACTAATTAACAAGGCAGAGGTGGAGAGGATCATTTATTAGTGCTGAGAGGTGGTTAATTGGCCAAACATTATTGTGAGTGGCCTGGGAAGGTGTTTCTGGACGAGATTAACATTTAAATCAACTGAGTGAAGCAGATTGCTTTTCCTAATGTGGGTGGGCCTCGTCCAATCAGTTAAAGGCCTGAATAGAACAAAAAACGCTGACTGATCTTCCCTAACCAGAGGAGAATTCCTCCTGCCTGGCTGCTTTCAAGCTGGGACAACAGCTTTTTTCTGCCTTTAGGCTCAAACTAAAGCATAAGCTCTTCTGGTTCTCAGGCTTTTGGCCTTGGACTAGAACTGTATCATTAGGGCTCTCTTGGATCTCAAACTTGTCAGCTCACCCTGCAGATAGTGGGACTTGTTAACCTCCAGTATCATGTGAACCAGTACTTTATAATAAATATTACATTATGATATTTTGTGTTTGTATGTTGTTTCTGGGGAATCCTGACTAATACATACTGCTTCCTCTGTTTGAAACTTGCCAGAAAGAAATACGCCTTACTTAGCACCACCATTACTAGTAGTTTGAGATGGGAATATAATGTTCCCCACCACCCTCCCCCCCGACACAGCCCATTCATGAGGATGCGTGAGCACATTCTCAGCTGGTGGACAGAGAATCAATAGTCTAAAAGCTAAAGAATTATATACATATACCTGACATGGAATTGATATCAAGAATATATAAAGAACTACTACAATTCAACAACAAAACAGAACAAAACAAAAAGACACAAACCAATTACAAAAATGGGCAAAGGACTTGAACAGACATTTCT
Source organism: Pteronotus mesoamericanus (assembly GCF_021234165.1). Lineage (NCBI taxonomy): Eukaryota > Metazoa > Chordata > Mammalia > Chiroptera > Mormoopidae > Pteronotus > Pteronotus mesoamericanus. Next base: position 32,492,747 of record NW_026555078.1, read on the forward strand.
CCAAAGAAGATATACAAGTGGCTAATAAAATAAGCACAGGAAAATATGCTCAACATCGTTCATGACTGGGGAAATGCAAATCAAAACCACAATGAAATATCATCTCGTATCCATTAAGATGGCAAGGATGTAGAGAGACTGGAATCCTTGTAGACTCCTGATGGGAATGCAAAATGATGCAGCTGCAATGGAAAACAGCATGGCAAGCCCTCAAAAAGTTAAAAATAGAATTACCATATAAACTAGCAATTCCACTTCTGCATATATACACAAAAGAATTGGAAGCAGGACCTCGTAGCGGTATTTGTACACCCATGTTTATAGCAGTATTAGTCATAGTAGCCAAAAGTTGGAAGCAACCCATGTCCATTGACAGATGAATAAATAAACAAAATGTAGTACACACATACAATGGGATATTACTCAGCCTTAAAAAGGAAGGAAATTCTGATACATGTTACACCATAGATAAACCTTGAGGACATGCTAAGTGAAATACGCCAGACACAGAGGGACAAATGCCATATGATTCCACTTATATGAAGTACCTCAAGTAGTTGAATTCATAGAGACAGGATTCAAAATGGTAGTTGCCAAGAGCTAGGGGAGGGGAGAGTGGGAAGTTTGGGAATTTTGTTTACTAAATAAGAAGTTTCGGTTTTATAAGATAAAAAGAGTTCTGCAGGTGGATGTTGGTTATGCTTACACAATATGAATATATTTAATACTACTGAACTGTAAAATTAAAAATGGTTAAGATGGTAAATTTCATGCTACATGTAACTCACAATTTAAAAACAAAGCTGAAGACTTAGAGATCTCCAAGGGACATAAGTAAGCTTTTAAAAAAAAGTTGCAACAAAATGCAAGTAACATAGGCCCCTTATGCAAAAAGGAATGTAAATATGTACGCACAGAAAGGAGACAAATTGTCATTAGCAGTTACCAATAAGATAGGAAAGAGGAGATAAAGCAGAATGGGAACGCTCATATATCACACTGTGTGCCTCTGTATTGACTGAACCTGGTACAATAAGAACATATTTGTATTTGCTTCTAAAGGCAGCCGTAACTAAGTACCAATGACCGAGTGGCTTAAACAATAAAAACTTATTCTCTCCCAGTTCTGGAGAATGGAGGTCTGAAATCAAGGTGACAGTGGGGCCGCAGCCCCTTGAGACTCTGGGAGGGATCCTCCCTGGCTTCCAAGGCTGGCAGACAACCCTCACTTGGTGTTTCTTGGTTTGCAGCTGCACCTCTCCAATCTCTGCCTCGGCCACCACGTCTCTCTTCACTTGGCATTTTCTTCTTCTTGCAAGGACGCCAGTCACATTCGATTAGGGCCCTCCTTCACGACCTCATCTTAACTTGATTACATCTGCAAAGATCTTATTTCCAAATAAGGTCACATTCATAGCCTCCAGTGGCTAGGACTTCAACCTATTTGAGGGGATGCAATATAACCCATAGCAATGTTCGTATTTTAAAAAGCTACATTTAAGGTTCATTGAACACTCTACTTACAAGCCCCCAAGAGGAAAAAGTAAATATCCTTTAGAGGCAGTATTGTGAGAATTAAGAACCTGGATTTAGAAGCCATATTACAAATGCTTGAATCCCAGTCAGCTACTTACAGTCTACATAACCTTGGGAAGTCCATTAACTTCTCCTTGCCTCAGTTTCTTTATCTTTCAAATAACAACTCCTAGCTCAAAGGAGGAGAATTAAAATATTATGAGTTACAAAATGCTTAGCATGTAGTACGTGCTCAATCAACACAAGCAATTGTGTTATGATTATTGCCATTTACAAGATCCTGAAGACTCCTCTAACAAAGCATTCTTGGGGACAGAGAGCCTTTATTTTTGCAGCGCCTACTCAATGCCTTTCTCATGCTTGACTTCAGAGCACCAGCAATTCCATTTGATATGGGGTTGCACCGCTGCACTAAATATTCTTTATCCATGCAGCTATCCAACCACCTCCTGGGTGCAGTCCCATCCTCAGCGTGGCAGTCCGTCTCCTGATGGCTGGCAAGTCTCAGAGCAGTGCCGCCGAAACCGTCAGGGCAAACGGCCCCAACTCACGTGCAGCCCACAGGGGGACGCAGAGCAGTCCTCGGCCTCAGACCTCCCACTTTCTGTGATCCGCACCCTAAATTTGGATTTTAATCTTGGTCTTACTTGCTGCTATATCTGTATCCAGTTAATCTTACAGAGTTGTGGGGGAGGAGTCATGCTGCTATGACAACCTAACAACTCCGGGTAAAAAGACAGAAGAAATGGAATTTCAGGATCGAGACCACCAAAGGACTCAGAAACTCCCATTTCTGCCTTTGTTTCACGGAAACAAATCTTGATAAGCTACAATATGCAAACAGACCCTTCTTCTCTTTTTCACAAGTTTCTAGCTATTGACAAAAATAAAGGCCTGCTTATACAAGTATTCTATTCACATGTCATTTCCTAACAGGATAGAAACTAAAACTCGCACTTCATTCAGCAAGTCAGGAAGTCAGCTGATTTCCTTTAAAGCTCTCTCTCTGCATGAAACAAGCAATTGTCCAGTCTGGATTTTATACATAATATTACTTTTTGACCTGCAGTTTACAAATAAACTCACAGGGGATGCGAAAAGCACTTCGGCCCTCTCATCTCCTGGTGGCTTCGAGGAGCCGGAGGAGGGCCGAGAAGAGGAAAAGAACTGCCTTGGTCACCAAGGACGTCACCTTCGCCTGGGGCTGTCCCCTGCGCACACCATCCGGGAGCTGCTCCTACACAGCACACTTTGTCTTCCTGTCTACATTCTGGTGGGGCTTCCAAGGAATAGCAAATTACCTAAAAGGTACATGACCATCAAACCAACACACGAACACAAACCATGGATGAAGAGTGTGTACCAGATAGGCAGGCACTAAATAATCTAAAATGAATCAAAGAAAATTCTGGTAGGCTTGCTGCCCCAGGATAGGATCAGCCAGGGGGCAGCGAGTGTAACCGACCGGCTTCATCTTTGAAAACCTCCTCCAGGTCAAACTGAGAACTGGCATCTTAGGGAAAGAGTTGAAATTTCTTTTTAAAGAAAAAAGTCAGAAGTACCCTGAGCATGAGCCTCTTGACTTTCTGGACTTTTAACCTCTTTTTCTCAGAGATAGTTTTTCTGAGCTTGAATGAAGACAGTAAGTACTGAAAGAAGAATTCGTTAACTCAAGTGCCTGGGGGTAGGGGAGTAAAAAGGTGATGAGTTAGTTGGATTATAATTGGGTAATTTTTCTGACATTGTAAGAGAATAGCAATTGCTTAGAATTACACAGTAAGAATATAAACTGGATCTGGTTAAACAGACCAGAGAAGTGTGATGTGATCAGGGAAAAACAACTCTGGAACAAGAGTCAGAAGGTTCAAGCCCTTGGCTTGGCTCCACCACTTCACCTGCCACCTGGTCACAGGCAAGCTATTTAAACTCCCTAAACTCTGGTCATTTCACCTGTAAAGTGGGTATAATAATACCTGCCCTGACTCAATTACTGTGCTTATATGAAGTCACATACATGAAACCCTTTTATAAACTAGTAAGTACTACTTTGTGATATTGCTAATTCTATGAAAACCTAGATTTGCTGGACATAGGGAATGGATGTTTTCCTGCTTTGTATATCCTTCAGCCTCCACAGGCGTTCCTTACACCCAGTAGAAAAAAATGCAATTGAAAACAAAAATTGCTAACCCAATATGCATATGGGTTTTTAGACCAACTTCCCAAAAGCAGATTTAAGGGTGAGCTAGCTATCTGACTTGGAGAATCAAAAACAATTGGCCCTCACCAAGGTATCTGTGATGCCTCCGCAAGGTACAGAACACCTATAGGCATGGCAGCTCTTCTTCCTAAATTGCACCTCCATAATGAAATCACTCACTGTTGTGCAAGAGATAAAAAGTTTTAGTTCATAAAATTTTAGTTGGTAGCATGCCATGTCAATTAGCTTCTTACTCTACGTTCAGTGCATTAGCACTAAATTAGAACTAATTACCCTCTCAATTGACGATTTAGAGGCTGTTAAAATATAGATTAGCATGAAAGAAATACAGTATCCTGGGGAAACTGAAATTCTGATGGAAAGGAGATAAACTCTAACATCTAACATTTCGTGTGGTAATGATCCTGTATCAGGTGCTGAAATAGAACGTTAGCATGGAGCTACTACCTTTCCTGACCTCCTGGGACTGAAAAGGACAAAAGACCTCAAACACGCACAAGCACACATGCACGTGCGCACACCTAACAGTAGAGCCGCTATCCAGTATAACACACAGTCGATACCAAACCTTGGTCAGGTGTGAAACACAGACTTCGCTTAGCATGAAGTCAAAGAGAAATCAAGTTTTAGCGGGATCATTTAGGGGAACACTGCATGGAGGGATGAAGCAGGGAACAAACTAGGGAAACTAAGGTAAAGGAGACCGTTAGTCATGAGCTCAATGGGACTAATAAACAAAGCTGTACCAGGCAATTCAGAAAATTGAATTTAAAAAAAATTGTTGTGTTACAAAGTTCTGTTCCTTAGGTACTTCTTGCAACTGCTTGCCTGTGGGGACACTTTCTCCAAGGAGACTTGCAGTTATAAGAACAGATTTTGAGGGAGGTGTGAAGGAATTTCACATCTCTTTGTGTAAACATTGCCTGGTGATCAGAAGAGTAACAGTTTGTCAATAAACAAGCCCCACCTGGGTTCACAAACAAATCCAAACAAGCTTTTCCAGGTTCTGGAAGGGAATGGCTTTTCTTGCCATTTTCACTGCTGAAGTTTGGGGCCGCCAATTTCAGAATGGCAACGTTTCCCTTATGTTCCCCACAACCTCACACCTAGCGGGGAAGACTAATGACAGTGTTGTGAGGCGGGCAGAATCGTGGGGGTAATTGCGGCGCCAGTTGGAGCACTCGCAGCCCGGATGTATGCAACAGCGGGGAAGCCCGTTACTCCAACTGCTGAAATTATGTCTCAGTGGAGTCAAGTTTACAGAAATATTTATAGAATTAACAAAACACTATCACCGGCAGTTTCTTTGGGTTGCCTAATTTCCTGAAAGCCTTTAAGCCTTTTTTGGGGGGGCGGGGGTGAGGGGGAAGGTCAGAGTTGGGACGGAGGAAAAAGGGAAACCAGTCACCAAAAAATGCTAAGTGTGGAAAAAGAAATGATTGGGCTTTTTGCTGTGGTAGTGTAGTATTTAGAGAAAGCATGGGAAACCACACTTATGTCATAATTAACCCTAAAAAAGAAACAGACTGTCTATTGCTGTCAACTTCAGGTATGTGATCCAAGAACTTCGATTAGCCATCAAAATCCTTATATTTGGAAGGCACCCTGGAAGGTTGTATTTATTTTTCTGGTACTCTAAAAAAAGAAAAATCACTGCATATCTTTGCTATATCCTTCATGTTTTAGTCATTTATGGTCACTTCCCCACTCCCCCTCCCCAAACAATCTCTTTCCCAGGTTGCCCTTTATATTACAAAGTACTTGTGCTCATCAACAGAGCTTATTGAGAATAACTGTATTGTCATATAAATGAAACTATTTGCTTTCTTGGCAGTTCTGTCTGTTCTCAGTCTATTAAAAGTCACAAGTGACTCAGAGGAAGAGGGCATTTACTTTCTAGGTCTCAACTGTAGGCTTTTTACCAAAGATTGGTTATCACATCATTTGCACTCAGTTAAATTGGTTGTTTCTGAAATTTCCTGCTAGCACTGAAATCGATGTCAAAACAGGTGGCGTCCAAAAGGTCTTAGATCAGTAATGCTTGGGCTCCCTGGCTCAGTGAAGGTTTGTTTAATGAGTCAATGGACATGGGTCCAGAAAAGAAGTACAGTACATTCAGTAATATTTGATGTCCTTTTCCCTCCCACATCGCACAGTGACATGTAAGTTAGCATGTGATTGGAGAGGACACGGCAGACATTAAATAGGAGTGAATGAAATCAAACCAGTTCCTTGCAATATCATCATTTAGACTGTCTTCTCACAGCAAGTTCTTTTGAAAACTTGGTGATTATGAAATAACCTTCTCGTTTTCTTCCTGGTTGTTACGTTAGAGAAGGAGGCCACCAGGGCAGCCATAATCCACTTCCTTCCAATGTTTCAGGGATAGTAGAAAGAACAAGAACATTCCAGGTCAAGAGATTCTAAAGGAGGTTTAGCACTAATAACAAAGACCTCCCATGTTGTTACCCCCCGACTACATTCACTACATTTCCACATTGATGCCCACCCTTATCCTAAATTCAGCTAGTGCAAATCAATCTCAACCTTCCCCTTCCCCTTCCCCAAAATAGATCCCCACTTCGGTTTCTCTATTTCCATCAATGGAATTATCCATCATTTTGCTTCTGGCCAAGGATTAATACTTTGACATCATCTTTACACATATGCTCCTTTTTCACCAACACCCAAGGCTATTTCTTAGGGTAGTTGTCATCATAGTCATCGATTATATCAACAGATTCGGGTCTCCTACCCCTGCTCCAAAATTCACTGACACGAACTAGAGTTAGCTGTGAGTATAAATGCTCTCCCACCGACTCGGGGGCCTTTCAAAAATGAAAGTGGGCTTGCTTTTCGATATTAAAAACAGTTTGGAAAGTCTACAAGGAATGCATTGAGGTCATGCTAAGAAGCTGGAAAGAGGAAAAGTGAGAAGGCCTTCTGAGAGCAAAAACACAGAAGCGATACCTGGGATAGGTGAGCAGACCAGCAATGATGTGGACTCAGGCTACAGAACAACCAGGCCCTCAGAAGGAAAGAAGCTGACCCACCATGGGGACCTCGAGCAAGACAAGTCACCAGGTGAAAAATGGGCAGAAGCCACGCACATGCAAGAAGAGCAGTGAACAGAGCAGTTGGCTCCCAAACAGTGCTGACAGTCAGGTGGAGGAGACAGAGAGCAACCCACCCTAGAGTTTAACTCCTTCCATTCACCCGTCTGCCCTTGTTCTGATCCCATGCTCACCAAGAATGTTCTGGTTATGATTCTCCTTTTCAGCTGGGTCTTCTTGCAGGGAGAGAAAGCACTGCCCTGTGGCAGTCATTTTCTCACTGGAAATTCTCCATGGTTTGTTTTACACTCGGAGCCCTCGTTGAAATCAGCGCTCGGGTGCCGTTGTGCCGGGGTAGGGCCTGAAACTCTGGCTGGTTTCAGGCTCCCAGGTGATGTAGGTGCTCCTGACCCATGGAACACACTTTGAGGAGCAAACATGTCAATCCCTGAGAGCTCATAGGAAGGCATGCCAGACCGATGGAACCCGAGTCTCGGAGACTGAGACCAGGAACCAGGAATGCGTCAAGCTCTGGAAGATCCCATGGCCGCCGAGGCTGAGACCCACTGGATGTTTCTTAAGGCCCAAGCACCTTCCCTCAGCCTGAATCTCTGCTGTGCTCTCAGGCGCAGGCCAACAAAGCCCTGTCTGCAGAGGCTGGGCTACTTCCATTTTTTTAAGTTCCTCACTGCCAAGACAGAATCACCCAAATTGTGGCAGATTTCAAGTGTTTACATTGAACAAGCCAATGCCTTGAACACATAGTCCAACTTTACATATAAGTTCATTTCAAGATAATATCACACATGCATATCTGAGGCCCATCATAATCCTACAGCCCACCTCCCTTGATGGGTGCTGAACAGTGTCTCCACTAACTGCTGGGTTATTTGAAATTTATTTTTCTCTAAGAACTAGATAATGAGAATGCAAGAGGAAGAGACATGGCAACTATTGCTTTCTCAGTAAAACATCAAAATTGATGGACCAAAATAAACCCTAGGTGATTAATTTCAAATTCAAACAAAAACAGTACAATATTAATATAAAGAAAAATGCTTTCCTTCCCTGTTAACAAGCTGTATCCTCATGTCACCATCACGACACTATTCCCATTCAAAAAAATTAACCTTCTTAAGTCAAAATCACAAAGATTGTGCATAAGTGGCACATTTTTACACATGGAAAAAAAGTCAATGAAGTATCTCCTCCTCCAGAGGAAAAATTATTATAAGAGAATTAATATTCATTATTCTATTCCTAAATTGCATACATTATAAGTAACACACACATACACAAAACAAATGAATAAAAATCATTTTTAAAAGATTAATTGCACCCTGGCCAGGCGGCTCAGTTGGAACATCATCCCATGCACCAAGAGGCAGCAGTTTCAATTCCTGATCAGGGCACATGGCTGTGTTGCAGGTTCCATACCCTGTTGGGACGTGTGTGGGAGGCAGCCAGTCAATGAATGTCTGTCTTTCTGTCTCTCTCTTCCCCAACCCCTTCCCTTCCTCTCTCTTTAAAATCTGTAAGTGTATCTTCAGAGGAAGATTAAAAAAAAAAAAAAGAAAAGATTAACTGCTTCTCCCCACAAAAACTGTTCTCCTCTGCTCAAGTGGCATATCAGAAATGGGTCTACTTGACACTTTCAAAATCAGAAGGTTTCCCTTTTTTCTTAGACAATACATTAGAAAGTATCAATGTCCTGTACATTTTAGGGGGGCGGGGTTTCCTTTGGGTAGAGAAGGCTAGAAAGAAAGGATTTGGTCTAGAATCTAAGAACGCTCTGTACTTCACAGGGCATACTGAGCATAAACACAGACTGAACAGTCATCAGGCATTTTGAACAGTGTGGGTCTTGCTTCAGGACGGCCTTCTTGGGCTCCCGGTGCTCGTGCTGGCAAGGAAAGACTATTTCGTGATTGTGCTACTCGAGTTCAAGAGCTGCTATTCTAAAAATTCAAACAGAAAATCTGGGAGCTGAAACACACCAAACCTTGGCCTGGAGGTCACGCCTTCAAATGAGCTCTCAGGTGTCAGCTCTTTCTTTCTCCTTTTGTCACCTGATTGATCTAATATGAAACTTCAGCTGCACATAAGGAAAAAGAAATGGAGCAATGGTTTTTTTTTTCTAGTTCAATTTTAAAATTTTACCTAAGTTTGCTCAGAAAAAAACCATAGCTTTGGCACATATACACTCCTTAAGATGGCTTTCCTACGTGGTTTAATTCCAGCCTAGAGAAAAAGAGCTCAGACCTAAAATCAGTCAAAAATCACTGTCTTATACTGAGAGAAGCTGTTTCTATACTGGAAGGTAGGGCCAGCGCCATATACATCTGCCCCATTTATCATCGAGTGCCTGCCTCACTGGGGAATCCTCTGGGCAGGCCATAGCCACATGAAGGGGAGGGGGTGTCCCTACTATTCTCTTCACCTGGCATTTTAGGCAGGGCTCTTTGCAATGATTTGGAGATCAGACTAGGGATGATGATGGTGGTGGTGGTGATGACGATGATGGAGTCAGCTAAGCCGTACCCAGCGCCTATTTTTGTTTCAGGCACTGTTCTACGCAGTTTCCATGTGCTAATTCTTTCACTCCTCAGAACAACCCTATGGAACAGGTTAGGTCCCTTTGCAAATGAGTTTAGGCACTTCAGCTGCTACCTGTGAGACCTGGGGCAAGTTAGTTAAACTCCCACACCCTTCATTTCAAGATCTGAAAAATAAGGATTATGCTAATGCCAACCTCATAAGATGATACAGCAAGGCTCTCCACACAGCCTGGCACGTATGTAGTGCCCACCAAAGGGTAGCTGGCAGTATCAGCTGAATGCCTGGTGCAAGAGGTGCTCGCCACATTCTCAACTGCTAAGTATCACCTCACATCACAGATGACGCTGAATTAGGGAGATGCTGGCAGTGGTGACTGTGGCTAACTCTGAAATCATTCAAATGATAGGAGTTCTCCACAGATCAATGAAAAAAGAAAACTATCTCCCAAGTCCAAAGGAGAACAATATTTTAAAAAATTAATTCGCTATTCCTTCTTTATTTTAGTCTTCCCACTAGAACAAAAAGGTTACCCCTAGCCACAAACACAATCCCCTTCCTGATTTCTTAACATGTTCTATATTAAACCTGTTCTAGTCATTTTTCCAAGTATATGTTACATAGAGAAAGAACACCTGTTATGTAAAAAACTTGTTATGTTACGAGTGCTGAGAATAATCTTCTAGATGTAGCCAGAAAAGAAAAATGTAAATGAGGTGGCAGGGGCTCAAGATTGCCCCTCCTGCCCCCTAAGAGATCAAACAATTTTTAATACAATTTATGATATGGTGATAAGAAACTTATCATTTTCAAAATCTTGATAACAACTATATCTGAATACCAGAAACTGATCTTCATTATTAATATTTTGACTTAAAATAACTACCTATTAATTACACCAATAAATGGAGTCTCATTCTTAGCAATATTTTCATTTATAATTCATTCTATTTTAAATCATTGTTAAAAACTTATTTGAAGGAGTAGTATTCATGTTGTAAATGATTCTACAAATCTACTCTTGAAACACATTTAAAGAGATATAGTGCTCCATAAAGGTGCTCTTTCTTATCTTTCTATATAAAAACTATACATTTTTTCAAAGACATGACTTTTTTATAGGATTCCAGCCTTATTATATGGTTAGCTATAGGAAAAAGTACTTTGTTTTATGGAGATCCAATAAATAGTGAAGTAAAACACTTTTCTTTCCCGCCTAAGATATCTTTAAGTAATTTTTCAAAGGACAAGTGTTAGCTTAATAAAATAAACAAAAGGTGGGGAGGAAAGAAAAGCACCTTAACAGCGATTGGCCAGCTTCTCTGAGTACCCGGCAAGGCTAGCATCTCTGAGGAAACGTACCTAGTAACTGTAGCTGGCTCTCTCCAAATTGGAAAAAGACCTGCCCCCAGAAGGTTCTTTTAAGTCAAACAAACATTCAAAAACATATTGGGAGATATATTTCTCTACTGGGACCTGGGCTCAAAGTCTCTTGTTTATTTTCAGGTGTGAAGGGAGGTAAGTTTGATAAATGCTGTAGTGGAGGTAGTTTGGCTAACCCTGGAATTTCTCAGCGTCCATAGCCTCACCTGATATTTCTCTAGTGATGTAACCCCAGTAGATCTCAAAACTGCAGCAGTCACAAAATATTCACGGGCATATAAGGTACAACATAGGGAATATAGTTAACAATATTTCAACAGCTATGTATGGTACCAGGTGGGTACTAGACTTACTGAGGGGATCACTTTGTAAGTTATAAAAATGTCTAACCATTATGCTGTACACTTGAAACTAATATTGAATGTCAATTGTAATCGAAAAAACTTTTAAATTTAAAAAAATCTCAAACTGCAAGTTTAGCACTTCTTAGCTTGGAAGCACCAGTGTGTTGGTACATGCATTAACAAGTGGTTCTCAGGGAGCAGACAAGGTGTGGAGGGGAGGGTTTGTAACATGTGCCAATTTCCTTGGTGTAAATATATCCAACATGGCTGACTTCAGGCTACCCAGGTGACATCACTGAAAGTGTAGCTGGAATGAGCTGCGCCCACTTGGAGCTGGTATAAGCTGGCTCCAGCACATCACTGGAAATAAAGTCCTACATCAACAATATCATATAGCTGTAGGCCAGTTTCAGTCTGAGTTGCACCAGAAACCACCTCATCCAAGTTGAAAGCATTTCATTTTTTATTCTTACAATGTCTGTCAGCAAAGGCTAGTAATACTGGGGCACCATCAGGTGCAAACCCCTTGAAGGAAAAAAAACAAGGTAACAAATGGATGGCTCCTTAAGAAACAAATCCTATCCTACTAATCTCCAAAACCTTGGGGCCAGGCCTAAAAAGTATCATCCACCTTGATGTCAGGGAGGTTTTGAGTCTTTCCCACACAATACCATCATTAAAAAACTTGGGCAACATAGTGTATATGGTTATTAAAATAAGGTACCCAACTTCAAAGAAATTTAGAAAGTAGGCATAGTTTTGAGCTGCAGAGAAAAGAAGTGTCCTCGATACACTTGTTGAACAGTTATCCGGGTCGTTTCAAGTTGTCATCAGTAGGGCCTGACTATGAATTCTGTAGATAGAGTGTGGGTAGTGGTGATCAGCTCTGATAGAAAAAGAGGTTGGATGACTTCTTAAAATTAATCATGAAATCTAATGACTCATCAAAATGACTACATGCAGTTACAGTATATGGAATAACAGACGTTCGTACATTTTCTCAGCTTTAAAGAAGACAAAAATGTGAAGCCACTAGGGAACCAGCTAAACCTACAGTATCTTCCTATGCTACTTCCCTCTGAATTGTCAGGTTCTCCCTCACATAATCTTAATAAACCATTTGAATGAAGAAGAAGGTTTAGAACTTTCAAGGAAATTACAGACATACTAATTCATGTTTGCATGTTCTTGTACTATAACTTATTAATCATGTACAACAGCACAGTTGTATTTCTTTGTTGAAAGAGCCCATTGAGTTGGGGGGGTGGGAGGTGCACCACTATGTTCTCACTTGCAGTTGAGAAGGAAATACCCTATACATTCCGTTGAATATATTATCTCAAAAAAAAAAAATGAATGACCCTTTCATCTCCCCTTCCTTATTCTCACAGAGTTTTAAAGAATAGTAACATATCTAAATATCTCCACATTTATTAAACATTTAATTTCAATATCTTTATGAATCCTTTGGTTTGTAAATACTTGCTATTCATCGGGGTCTTCAAAAAATTGTTTGACACATAAGTAAAACAAGGAAAAATTTTACTCAAAGGTGAATTGACTGAAAACAAATTCTAGTTCTGGCTTCAGCATTCACAGTTCACATTCAAAATTCTCCTTTTGCAATTAAAGGACATTATTTCTCTATTGCTACCTTATAAAATGAAATTTTACTTTTTTTTTTGAAAATTCAGAATTCTTGAAATACGTATTGTTACTTCAGAAAACATGGCCAACGGCAACGTTGGTGACAGAAGACGCATTTAAAGCCTCTGAATTTGTCAAAACAAAATAATTACATCAATTTAGCAATAATAAATTGATAGTTTAATCCCATAAAAGCTTGACCAAAGGAAATCACAACAGTCAAGTTTCATATTATTAAAATCTGGAATGAGCTAATAAAAGAGATTCATGTTGACTATATCTGGTTATCTAAAGACAGAGCAATTTGTTTTGGATGGTTTGGGGTATCACCTTGCCAGGAGCTTGGGGCCTCAATGAGGAGGGAGCCTTCTCCTGTTCAGATCTTACGCTTGCAAGAGTATTGACACAGGCACTAAGTCATACGCAGCTTCACACAATGATACGAAGCCCCAACGGGCAGGAAAAGCCTCTAATGTAATAAGAAAAGCAAATAAAAGTGATATATTAGTATGTGATCTTTTTTGCGGATGTGCCTGTTCATAAAGACTTAAGAAGCTTTAAAGAATCAGAAAGAAAAAATAGGCATTGTCACATAATTCAATAGAGAGTTATGGAAATGCTTTTTCCCCAGAATATTAGGGAGCACGGAGTAATGGAATAGTTTTAAAGAAAATAATAAAGACATACATAAAATGTGCATGAGCAGAGGGATCAAGGCAATTTATAATCTTTCCTGTGGGAAGGTTTATATTTTCATTCTCTATATGGGATACACTTAAACAGAAGCAGCTCTTAGCCTGTAGTTATCTTCTCTAGAAACAGTGTGTGGTTGTATACAGTCATGTGGGATATACCACAAATTGTACAGCCACTAATAAATACCAGTAAATTTCATTTAAAAAGAGTATGGAGTACAACAAAATTTTATCTTTATAGAGGACATTTTTCATGAGCAAATTTTTGCCCTCACTTCTATTATATGATTAAATCTGCCATTTGTGGGGCCTGGGGAGGATTCCTCTATGTAATAAAATAACGAAGGAAAGCTTTCTAAACTATTATAATTTTAAAACTATCACTTTCAGATAAAATATTCTCACTTATTAGTAATAACATATTATGATTCCAAATAAGTCATAAAATAAAAATGATAAACATTAAAATAGAGTACAGACAGTACCCAGCTACAGAATGTTTTGTGTTCTGAAAGCTCATTTATAATTAGAACACTTTTTCAAGTAACAATGCTATAAGAGATGACTAGGGGGCCTAGGTCAGCCTACGGATATCTATTTAGCCCACAATGTTCCTGAAACGTAGTACTTGGAGTATTTGGTCCTGAAGGACCTTGGCAGAGATTGTATATTGTAGGAAAAGAAAGAGAATTAAGTATCATCACTCACTAATCATGTAATCTAAGGTATTTCCTTAACTGCAAAACAGAAGTATGACACCTGCCCTTGTTACTTCAAAGTTTGCTCTGAACATTAAATACAGTACAGAGACAGAGTACAAATAAATTCCATTGTAAACGACAAAGGTGCCTCCCATCTCTCTAGGTGAGTTAATCTTCCGTTGACAGATGATGCAGAAGCAATGGGAAAGTTTAGTGACTCGTCCAAGGTTGCAATGTGAACTCATGAGAAGCCAAGAGAAGCACCCAGGGCCCTTGACTTCCAGTCCCTCTCCCTCCACACGAGATGTGGTTATCTAACATACCCTTTAGGTAGTTAATCTTTATTGAACACACACTGGGCAGAGTACCAAAGAAAGGCGACGGTCATAATGGTACATTTACAGATGACTAAGCTGAACTCCAGAGAACAAGGTCCCAACCCGGACCTCACCTCTGACTCTAGGACTTTATTAGACAATCACACCGTCACTTTCCATTTCACAAGCTTTCTCTCTCTTTAAATTGGGAGAAGTCCTGTGACTTCTCCTGTCTTCCTCTTAGGAGGCCATTCTTTGGCTTTTATTTTAACGAATAAATAATGGACAATCAATGAAATCAGCTGTAAAGCTCGGTGTCCCTTAGGCAAAAAGGGCAAAACTGTTTGCTTTTATTAAAGTGTTATTGGCAACTTGAAACATTTTATGAAAAGAAAAATAGTAACTAAATGCTTCCCACATATTTATATGAGGTTTACATTAGGTTTTACATTTATGGGTAGTCAACTAGTATGGAAGCGGAAGAAAGAAAAGAAAAATGTCCTGACCACTGACCATGAAGACAGGACAGACCCAGACCAAATGCTTTTTAAAAGTCACCTTTGTTATCAGTACCTGACATTATGGTATACATCCATGTCATTAAACAACGGCATTTTTTTATTATCCAAACAAATGCTTACTTTATTTTGTTTTTACTCATTTTTATTGTATTTCCCCATTACCATTTAGTCCTCTTATACCCTCCCCACCCCCGCAGTCACCACACGGTGGCCCACGTCCATGAGTCCTTTCTCCTTTTCACTCAGTCCCTCCACCCCCCACGCCCCCCACCCCAAAGCTGTGGTTCTCAAACTTTTTAGTCTTAGGATCCATTCCATTCTTAAAAATTACTGAGAACCCCAAAGAATTTTTATGTGGAGTATATCTATCCAGATTAACTGCATTACACATTAAAGACATTTTTAAATATTTATTCATTAATTTATTTTTAAATAACAATAAATCTATTATATGTTAACATAAATAATATACTTTTGTGAAAAATGACTTCTCCAGAAAAAAACTTTAGTGAGGAGAACCACAGTTTTCACATTTTTGCAAATCTCTTTAAACTGTCTTCCTGTCAGTTGAGGTCAGCTACATCCTCATTTCTCCTTCTGCATTCAATCTGTTGTGATACATTCTTTTAGTTAAAATATAGGAAGAAAATCTAGCTTCACAGAAATGAAGTTGGAAAAGGAAGGAGTATTTTTTTTAATCCTCACCCGAGGACACGCTTACTGATGTTAGAGAGGGGAATGGAGAGAGAAAGAGAAACATCGACGCCAGACAGCAACATGGAGCAACGGCCTCTTGTACACCCCAGCACCCCAGGACCAAAACCACAACATAGGCATGTTCCTTGACTGAAAATCGAACCTGAGATCTTTTGCTTCACAGGAAGATGGTCCAACCTTCTGAGCCATGCTGACCAGGGCAGGAAGGAGTATTTTAATAGCTTTTCCAGATAATTACAATATTCTTTGATATACACTAAAACTCAACAACTGGTTGTTTCTTTAAAGGTTACTTACAGCATAGAATCTGAATCCTTGTTAACAAACTTGCACCCTAAATACTGATGACATAATGTGAACCAAAAGAGACAAATAATCTCTTAGTGTTACTGTGCAAATACGTTTGACCTTGCAGACCCCCGGAAAGGGTCTTAGGAAACGTTAGGTTGCCCAGAACACACTTTGAGAACCTTTGCTTTAAGGATACAAACATCTTATGATGTACAATTGGTAGAGTGAGGGAGATACCATGTAAAACTTAAGGAACAGGGTGAAGCAACCTTACAAAGGAGTGGAAGAAAGATCAGGTGTGAACAAACTATTCACCCCCTGGTCCATCATTTGGCCACGGAGCAGGAAACCAGGCAGCACAGAGAAATGGCCCCACCTGGACCCTGCCTGGCAAGAGCAGTTGCAACATAATGACCCAAATATCTCAGGGTGACTTTTTCAACAATATGCATAAACTACTGGGTACCTTGTAAAGACATTGCTGTATTGCATCATGACTGTAACGACCAACCCGAGCCCTCTAAACCAACCTAGCATGTGCACACATTGAACCTACCTACCAGCAGAGGCGATGAGGAACACCCAGGTTTGGTTGTGGTAGCGGCTGCTCCCTGCTTCATTTCATCCCACTTTGCTCCCACCTCCCTGGGCTCTCCTCCCACCTCCTAACACAGATCTTCTGTGCTTGTGTGCATCCCCGCTCCTGCTGTTAGAATTGGTGAGCATATTGACTTTCCTTGGCGTTTACTCTTTCTGCTACTGCTGACCTCAGGTTGCCGCCGCCGCCCCCACCCCCGACACACACACACACTCCGCCCTCTGCACCAGTTTTAGCCCCTCACACTCAGGCCCTGACACCCAGTACATGAGGGTGCGTACAGCTCGCTTGAATGGGGCATTGGAGGAAACTGATTATTTTTCAATCTTCTTGTACAAATTTTTCTTTTTGTCTGTTTTGTAGCATAGCACGACAGAGAACATGGAAATAAGTCATTTTCATGCTATTAGCACATTTAGGAAACAGGCTCCCACAGTAATTAAACTAATGAAGATGCCCCTAGACTGAAGAAACAGCAATTAGAGTTGACTATTGAATAGGCATTAGGGGGAAATGAAGACATTCACATTCAAAGCAAGATAAGAATTTTAAATAAGAGGTAAAAATAAATAGCAGCCCAAACTCTACTGAGCAGGAAAGCGCTTCTAATGACTCAAAGAAGACTTAGAGACATGCAGATTAGTCCGTCATATTGAAGTAAATACAAAAACAATGGTACCCTATCACGAAAATATGAACATTAAGTGACAGGCTAAAAGAAGTGGAAAAATTAGAAGAAACAGGCTAACCATATGCAAGCTAAACATATAAAATATTTTTTTCCAGCTAAATTTTAGCTGTTATTTTCCAAACATAAATAACCCACTTTTAAAGTAATAATTTAAATCCTGTGTCATTCAGAAATACAATCTGAAACCAATCGAAACCCTGCCCAGGTGGTACAAGGTACCCACCACCACCCACCCAGCGAGCCTCAGGAGAGGCGTCTGCACATCAGGGGCAACCAAGGGAGGCGCCCGTCCCAGGATTTCTATCTGCAGATGGAGTAGATCTGTCTATACTCTCATTACCAATGACAACAGCTATTGCAGGTTTATTTCCCATCAGCCTGCCTCTTTTTAAACTCAGAGGAACCCAGAGGTCAAAACCAGAGGGAAAAAGGTCAGCATAAGGACGGGTTTCTTCAAATGCCTTCTCTAAAGCTATAATTTTCTACGTAAAGGTTGGTCAAGTGGCTTGCTGGGGCCTGGGGCTGCCCAGGGAATTGCTGCCCAGTCTGGCAGGCAACTGGCAGTCTGAGCATTGCTCACTTGCCACGCAGAATGGAGAGCTCTGAGAAATCTTTAAGGCCGCTTGTAGGGTAAAGGAGGAATATGCTCATTATTCTTGATGCTATAACTAATAAATGGGGCTCTATGGATAAAAAGGGAAGTGAGCTATGACATTATTAACTCTTCTTCATTTATTCTTCTTTGAACTTTTTAGTTTTTTTTCTCTTTAAGACCTCTATGCCCAGCCTAGATTCAAAGGCTTTTTTTTAATGAACTGAAGCACACTATATTTCTAAGCCATTATTATATATAGCCTTGAGTAATCATAATTAATAAGATTTTTAATGCACAAATTAAATGTGCTATAAATTATAATTATCATCATGCTGGTTTTTGATCATTATTATTAGGTGAAACATTAGAAAAAATTAAACCTATCATGGACCTTAACAGATTCTTATTTTAATTCTATAGTTGGAGGCATATCTACAGTTGAGAGAGTAAGAAGGAGAGAGGGGGAGGGATGTGTGTATTTGTTTGGGAAGGGGGGGAGAGAGAGAGAGAGAGAGAGGAAAATAATATGCCAAAATTTCTCTTTTTCCATCAAGCTACAAAAGTGCTTGTAATAGCTTATTTTTTCCACACTCACCCCTAAAAAATGCACTAGAGCTGAGCTATTGTGAGACTGTCAGAGTCAAACTATTATATCACTGACTATCAGCTATTTCACAGGAGAACTGAACTGTCTGACTTTTCTAAAAAATCAGAATGGACTTTTATAGTAGTTAAGACATTATCAACATTGACTGAGTGTTACGTACAACTTGGCTCAAAAATTGAAAGCTTCAGAAATTAACATTATCACAGAAAACATTTAGCTGTAAGCAATATCCAGCTGTAGAAACACAGAGCCAAAGATTAGAAAAGTGTGCTAAAAAATAAATACTTTTCAGACACGTAGTAGAAAGAATAGTAAGAGCTGGTGTCAGCCTGCTGCAGTGCCAGGCCGAGCTAGCTGGTAAGTTCTCCGGTAAAGAAAACGCTTTTCTGGAATGACTATAATGGGTACTCTGTGAGCTCTGGGGCCCGGACTTGCTTTTCTATAGATGACTTTGTTCCTTCTTTACATTGTAAAGTTCAGTTTATATTTTTGTAGAAATACATTCTCGTCATTTCAAATGAAGATGCTGATTCAGCCACATTACTGTTTCATACTAATTTGAAGAAATGCGCCCTAGCTTGTTTGGAAGAGAAAATGCTACAAAATCTTGTTTCCTTTTGAAATCCTTATTAAATATTCAGAACAAAATGAAAGTGATCTAGTTCTGGAAGAGATGGGTCATGCTTACAGTTAAAAACAGAAACCAGGTTGCAGAAAGATCAAAAGACAAAAGGAATTCACTAACTAGTTTAAAGTTAGAAACATAGCACACATAGTCATATCACCATTGGAGATACTCCAACCTAATATCAGCAGTCCCAACAAAAGGAGAACCTTTCAAAGGTCATAACAGGCTCTCATTTCTCTGAGAGCAAATAAATTCCTTACTGGGAAAAGAAAACCACAAAATGATGGTAATTTTACTTTTATTTCAAAGACTAAGTAATGTCTTAAAATCCTTCAAGCAAGTTTAAACACTCCAGCAAGATATTCTGAATGATTTTGCTCACTACTGCTGCCAGTCTGACTCAGGAAGGACTGAAGTAACTTCTCTTTCTTTGATAATCTTCACTTAAAATAATCATGTGGCAGAGACAAAAAGTGCAGTGTGGCCAAGAGGAACCTGTAATGAGGTACTAATTAATTACAGCTACTTCTTTGAAACCTGTGTCCTTCTAAATTTATCTGCCTCTCCAGATGCATAAACTAGCCCTCCACAAAAGCATTCAGATGCCAAAAAGCACATTATTCTCCAGGAGTTAACCATCAGGAGCAGAGAGAGGGCGCGAGCCTACCTTTGGTGGCCATGCTGCAACTGTATTAGTTTCCTGTAGGCTGCTGTAACAAATTACCATAAACTGGGTGATTTAAAACAACACGCATTTACTATTTTATAGCTCTGGAAGTCAAAGTCTGAAATGGGTTCCACTGGGCCAAAATCAAGGTGTCAGTAGGGCTGCATTGCTTCTGGGGGTTCTGGGGGCCAATCTCCTTCCATGCCTTTTCCAGCTTCTAGAGGCTGCCTGCATTCCTTGTGGGATCTCCGCTGGCCAGGCTCCACCTGGTGCTCCCAGCCCACGTCTGCCTCCTTGCCAGGCAGGAAGGTTTACACAGCCCAGAGAGGAATTTCCTTCTAAAGTAGACTCAGGTCCTTTGTCTTCTTGGCTAGAACCAAAGACTGTGTCGGCAAATAGGTGAAGGTGTGCTCACCACCCATACACTTTCCACAGCATTTCAGCAGTGAAGAAATTGGCCAAGCCACAGATTCCCTTCAGCCACCAAACTGAAGGACTTACCGAGGTGGGGGGTGGGGGAGGAGGGTATGGTGCCAAATACCATGCTGCTTGCTGAATTAAGACCTTTTTGAGTCACTGAATCTCCCAGACTTTGGAAACTAAACTTTTATAACAGACCTTATAAAAAAAACATTTCACAGAAAACTCCAAAGAAATGTGCTGAGTGAATGCTGACAGTCTAGTGATGATTTCTGGAACATGGAAACCAAACAGGGCCTGTGCCCTTCATCTTTCGAGGTTACTGTGCCTGCCTCAGAGAAGCAGCCTCACGCCTGGGCCGACAGTGCAGGGCACACACCCTCCTCTGGCTCAGCCCTTCCTCCCACAAAGAGACGTGTTAGGAGCAGGCACATGCCGCAGATTAAGCAGCACCAAGCAACATTTGACAAACAGCTCGTAAACATGAATGTCATGCAAATCTCTGATGGCCAACCAGCACGGCAAGGTGCTCTCCAATCTTAAATTCTCACTGTTGGAAACCAGTGAAGAGAGCCCAGGGCATGGAAGCACCAAAAGCATTCACGAACACACACACACACGGACACACACCATGCACACATGCACACATGCACCAGAATTAAGGCATCATAGAGGTCTGAGCTCCTTTCCTTATAGCAGACAAGGACGTGCTTCATATTCCCTGAAATGGTGTACTGGTCCTTAGACTTATTTTTACAACTTCCTCACCCTTTTAGTACTTAGAACAGGCCTAAGGTAAACATGGGCACCTAATAAATAACTATTGAAATTAGTTCATTATTGTCTTATTCTAAGTTAAGCTCTGGTCCTTCTCTACCAGAGTAGTCAGAGGAACGAGGATAATTTGCTTTTAACTATTTAACAAGGCTGTTGAAAGGACATGGATTCTTTTAAAAGTCAGTCAAAACGGAAAGTGATAGTCCTGTAAAAAAGTTTTTTAAAGTTATATGTGTGTGTGTGCTCAATGTCCCAACCTATTGTAAGAAGGTATAGCTTACTCCCAAAGATGTTTATGAAAACATTAATTATAATAGTCAAATACCAAACAATGGAGCAATACAGAAATTTTTAGAGCCATTAAATGATATTTATGAAGATATTAAAATGGTAATGCTCATATAATCATTACATTATCATTTTAAGTGCAAAAGGATGCAAAACTGTGTAGTATGATGATGAGCACAATGATATTAAAAACAGCACAGAAAAAAACAAAACAAAATATTAATAGAAATTATTTTTGGAGAACGGGATATAAAGTTTTTTCCTGTTTTATTTCTATATATTTTCTAACTGCTTTATCACGAAAATTATTGCTTTTATAAAAAGTAAAATATTTTCTAATATATTAAAATATTTAAGTAGTTCCCAACTTAAAGAAATGCTCAGCACTGACTCCCCTTTCTACCAATTAGCTAGACTTTCCTGAGCATTTATTATATGCCAGGCACTGGACCAAGTATTTGACGGTCATTACTTTTTAATCCTAAGCACCACCCTAAGAGGAAGGAAATGCTATTATCCATGTTTTACGGATGAGGAAACAGGCACACGGAGGTTAAGTAAACTTGCCCAAGATCACAAAGCTAGTAAATAACTGAGTCGTAACGTGAACCCAAATGGTCTGCCCCAGAGCTCATCCTCTTAACCACTGCACAATGCTCTTTCTACAAGACTCTAGCTCAGATGCTGATTAAAGAATGCAACCCTGGCAGGTGCCAGTGCTTCTGTGGGCCTCAGTTTCCTCATTTATAATAGTACCTACCCAATGGAGTTATTGTGAGATGATACATGTAAACAAAGTGCCTAACACAATGCCTGGCACGTGGTGAGCATGCAGTGTCAGATCTGGTCATTACTGAAAGAGAACCAGCACCTTCTGGCCATGAGCCCAAGCTTGCAGCAGGAAGGGCATGCCACGGGCCTCCTGGGATTGCCAGAGTAGGCGTCTGTATCCCTGTGAGGTTCTCTGTCCATTTTTAAAAGATGCAATTTAGTGGCGACCCAGTGTCCTTCGCTCTCACTTCTTTAAAACACTGATTTCCACCAAAGCACATACTTTTTAAATGTATGCATCCATGCTTGGCTCTTTGGAATTGTAGATGGCAACAAAAAAAATCCACATCAGAAATGCCTCTATCATGCACCGAGGAAAAATCACCACCTTATCTGGATGTAATGTTGATGATTTAAAGATAGCTTCCATTAGTTATGCTCTGCTGGTCTTTCACTTTCTCCAGAGCCTGGGTGGATTTTCAGCTTACAGGCAGCTTGCCTGCTCCATAGCGGGAGCTCAAGTGACCGATACTCAGCCTGCGCTCCGGGAAGCTACCCCTGCTGTAATTGTCATGTGAACAGGAAAATCAAAATCATGAACAATGCTATTATTTTTAAGCAGGATAATTAGTTTGTTAAAGATGAGTTTCTAAGTGGAAAATTGAACTGTTCTGAAGTCCAATATTAGGCAGATTGGAAATCTAAAAAGAGTTCAGACACAAGATAAAAACAGTTGAGCCACTCTCACTTGATGCTCACTGATATTAGTGCTCCCAAATAGAACACCGTGGTACACAAATCTAATCTAAAACAGGCTGAAAACGCACAGTAATGGAGACAGCTTCAGGGACACTGGTAATGTTCTATTTCTTAGGCTGGGTGGTAGGCACAGAGGTGTTTATCCTATTAATCTTTAACGGTACATAAAATGTGATATGCTCTTTTGTATGTGTAATAGATTTCATAACTTAAAAAAAAGATCAGAAGTGCTATGGGAACTCAAACTTTAAAGGTACAGATAAGATAGAACATAAATTTAAACCAGGGAGCCCTTTTTCTCCTCATTTAGGATTTATAAACAATATTTATAAGAGTTCATGAAATTTTAGACTACAAAAGACTGAAGACCATCAAATCTCATGGATATCCAATGAAGTCCCAGAAATAAAACTGCATCTTGTACAGACAACCATTAACTCCTTATTCAGAACTGGGAGTTTTCTTAGCACTGGAAGTTCACTTTGAACATGATGAGAGTGGCCCTAGGTCTCTGTGTTTGACATCACCCCTGGGTCTCCCTTTCCTTCTTGGTTCAAGAGCCTCTTTCCCACACCTGAATTGCTTCAACAGAAATGCAGATTTGTGTGTCTTCAATAAATTCAGAGAGAAATGTACAGTGTGCTTTAAAGAGATGCATTCTGTCTAAAAGGCATGTGTTCACTGAAAAAAATCAAAAACACTAATTCAAAAATATATACACACCCCTATGTTCATTGCAGCTTTATTTACAATACCCAAGCTGTGGGAAAAATGTAGGTGTCCATCAACAGATGGATGGATTAAGAAGATATGGTATACACACGGCACACAATGGAATATTACTCAGCAATAAAAAAGAAAGAAATCTTGCTATTTGTGACATGGACCGAGAGGAGATTATGCTACGTGAAATAAGTCAGAGGAAGGCAAGTACCACATGATTTCTCTTTCACGTAGAATCTAAAAATATAAAACAAATGAACAAACAAAACAAAACAAAAACAGACTCATAGAAACAGAGGACAAACTGATGATTGCCAGAGGGGAGGGAGTAGGAGGATGGGTGAAAAGGGTGAAGAGGTACAAACTTCCAGTTACAAAATAAGCCACGGAGATGTGGTGTACAGCACAGGGAATAAAGTCAGTGGTATTGTCATCACTTGGCATGGTGGCAGATGGTATTAGCCTTAGTGTGGTGATCACCTCGTAAGGTATATAAATGTCAAATTACTATGTTGTACACCTGAAACTAGTGCACTATTGTATGCCAACTATAATTAAAAAATTAAATAGATAAAAGGCTTTGTGGAAATCCATCACTCTTGCTGGAACAGTCACTAAGCACGGATAAATCAGCACCTTGAAATACCAAAAGCTGGAACAGCCAGGCAAAGAGCAAGTGGCTAATCTTACTTTAAACAACAATGGTTAGCCAGGGCCAGCTCAGAAATGAAGCTCTGTGGGGGCTGGTGTATATGGGAAATCTTTGTACCTTCCCCTCAATTTCCCCTCAGATTTCCTGTGATCTTAAACTGCTCTAAAAATTGTCATAATAAAAAATAAAAATTAATTTTTAAAAAGTAAAACAAATAATTCTTTAACTAAAATAAAGTAATGAAAGTAGACAAGTCCCCGCTTTTTAGAAAGTGCCTTCTAGGATGTAGAATGGACCAAGCTGTAAAAGAACCATTAAGTGTCCCCGGGAATGACTAATCCACACACACCAGTCCTTGAATGGTCTCACTGCTTACTCACAGAGCTGTACTGCAAACAGGGCTCCCTTGCTCAATCATGCAGTTGGCTACAGGCCAAATGCCTGTACAACCATTAAAAACAAATCAATTTCACAGGCTAATGGGCATGATGGGAGCCAGAGCTATGGCACACTGGACTCCAGACGGAGTTGGGGCACCACAAACACTGTAAAGGCTAGCGCTGATCAGTTTCTGCTTGAAGCAAGAGGTAGCTATTGTTAAATCACCAGGGAGCTCATTCATGTCAGAGTTAAAAACTCATGTTCATACAATTGCCTAAATGGTACATATTCTGCAGTGTTTCCTGGTTTAATTATGTCTGGGCTAGTGAAAAGTATGATACAAATAGAACATTGACATTTTAAAGTAGTAATGACACTTCTTCAGATAAATGTTTAAGAGTGGGCTTGGTGGGTCATGTGATAGTCCTATTTTTAATTTTCAGAGGAGCCTCCGTACTGTTTTCCACAGTGGCTGTACCAGGCAGCATTCCCACCAACCATGCACAGGGTTCCCTTTTCTCTCCATCCTCCATGACATTTGTTTGTTGATTTACTGATCAGAGTCACCCTGACAGGTGTGAGGTGATATCTCACTGTGGTTTTAATTTGCATTTCTCTGATGATTAGTGACATTGAGCATTTTTTCATATGTCTACTAGCCTTCTGTATATCGTCCTGGGAAAAAATATCTACTCAGGCCCTCTGCCCATTTTTTTTAATTGAATTGTTTGGGTATTTTGCTGTTAAGTTGTATGAATTCTTTATAAATTTTGGATATTAACCCCTTACCAGATGTATCAGTGTTGATTATTTTCTCCTATTCAGTAGGTTGTATTTTCATTTTGCTGATGTTTTCCTTCACTGTGCAAAACCTTTTCGAAAAGATATGTGCCTCCCTATGTTCATTGCAGCATTATTTACAATGGCCAAGATATGGAAGCAACCTAAGTGTTCACTGATAGACAAGTAGATAAAGAAGATGTGGTACATATATACAATGGAATATTACTTGACCATAGAAAATTGAAATCATGTCATTTGCAACAACATGGATGACTCTAGAGGATATTATGTTAAGTGAAATAAGTCAGACAGAAAAAGACAAATACTGTAAGATTTCACTTATATGGGGAATCTAAAAAACAAACAAACAAGCAAAACAGAAACAATTCATAGATACAGAGAACAAACCGATGGTTGCCAGATGGAAGGGGGTGGGAGCATGGGTAAAAAAGGTGAAGGGATTAAGATGTGCAAATTGGCAGCTGCAAAATAGTCACGAGGCTGTAAAGTACGGCATAGAGAGTACAGTCAATAATACTGTAATAACTACATATGGTGCCAGGTGGGTATGAGACTTATCGGGTGGTTTACTTTGTAAGTTTTATGAATGTCTAGCCACTATGCTGTACACCTGAAACTAATATGATATTGCATATCAATTTTAAATAAAAACACTTTAAAAAATTTAAAGGTGGCATAATGGAAAAAATAATAAAATAATAATGGCACTATTACCAATTTCATTCATTTTTAAATCAATTTTCAGTAAATTGGTAAATCAAAGTTGACTTCCCTATCAACTTTGTCTTACCAGTCGGGAGCCTCCACAGCCCGGACAGAACTGTGGCAAGTGAAAGGAAAGCGCGGCAGTCCTGGGCACTACAGAAGGCGTGTCTGGCCTGGCCCCACAGCTCCCTGCTTGGCACACTGTCCTACCCACCCCCTCCTCCAACATGATGACAGTGGAGGAGACACCTGAGTGAGGGGAACATCTCCATAAGTAGCCAGGGACCCACACTAGTGTCCCTCAAACTCTAATGTGCAAACAAATCACCTGGGGGTCTTTTTAAAATGCAGATTCGGGTAGGGGAACATAGCTGTGCTTCTGCATTTCCAAGGAGATCAAAGGTGATGTCCAAGCTGCTGGTCCCCAGTGTGCACTGGAAATAACAAGGACCTAGACACGTAGCCTGACAGACGCGATGAACTGAGGAAACGCAAAAAAGTGCCTGCCTTGACGCCCCAACCTGTCGCCATTCTAGCTCCTCAAAGGCTGAGAAGGTTCCTGTCCATGGGAACCTTCTGTCACTCCACAAGAACTTATTTGTGTACGTGCAGTAAACCCCCATTCCCTCAAGCTAGCTGTGCTGGTTTCTGTGCCGTACAACCAGAGGAGGCGCACCTAGAACAGACACAAAGGGAAGTATCTTCATCTCTAAAAGCCACTGTCCATGCCATTCTGGTTTAAAGCGGGAGGGGTCTTCCAGCAATAAAGAAATGCATTATTCTAGGTTTAAAATAAAGCAGCCACAAATAGATGTGCTCCCCCTCTGAACAACGATTTTCCACTTAATCCTAAAAGAATGGTCCACCCTTGGATAAATGGTCCAAGTAAAGAGGCCACTGGTCCCATGATTCCCTAAGCTATGGCCACCAGGCCCACACTCTTCTAAACCACAAGCCCTCTCTGAGTCCAGCTGAGACTCAGTGAGAGAAGACAGGAAGCTGCTGGGACCCCCTGGATCCCAGTGCGGGGTACCAGTGTAAAAAGGTAAACATTTTGAACTTTTTATTTTTTAAAATGTACTCTCATACACAGTTCACCAAGATTCAACAATTCTTAACCTTTGTCCCCTTATATATAACCATTTGAGAATAAGGTGCAGACATCATATCTCTTCACCCCAAAAGACTTCGGTATGCATTTCTTAATAATAAGGATATTTTCTGATGTGACCAAGGTGTAAATATAATATTAAGGAAATTTAAAATTGTTATATTATCCCCATAATGGACATAGTCCACGTTTAACTTTCACCAATTGCCCCAGTGCTGCCAATGTTTTTTCCCAATCCAGGATCCAATCTGGAAGCCCAGGCTGCATTAAGTTGTCACCTCTGTAGCTCCCTTTGCTCTGGGACAGTTCCTCAGCTAACGTGGTCACTGCAGTCCAGTGCGCTAAATGCTGAGCCGGCGACATGCAGGGGCGGCGTGGGAGCACCAGCGATGGTGAGGCACCTCCTTCTTTGTCTTCTCTCCACACACTGAACATCAGCTGAGGAACACCACTCACCATTTTAGCCCTTGAGATGTCTCTGTCTTGCTTTCCCATTTGTTTCTACATCGTTTTCCTTGATGGTTTCTCCACCATTATTGCCAGATGCCTTTGCAGTTTTCTTGTGATCCAGAATCATCATCTTACCCCTAAAGTCTTTCAGTCAGTGCAGCCAGACTGTGGCTTTACAACCCCAGTATCCATTATCAGTTCTTATCAATATTGACATAAGAGTGTCTGAGAGGTCAGCATCTTTTCTCCAAGTCAGCCTTGATTTCTGCCTGAAGCAGCAACTCCACACCCAGACAGGAGATTCAACTACAAAGCACATTATCAATTCTAACACTGCTGCCTCCAGGGGAGCCCTGGGCTGCGAAGTCTAATATTTAACCCCAATCGAGTCCACTAACCAATTACCTTAACTCTTTCTTACAGTGGGTCTAAGACAAGTGATGTCTCTTCGATTTACAAGAAAATATAAATAGTTGTACAGTAGGCTCTATGACTTTATACTTATAAACTATAAAAATGCTGTCAGGTTTCTATTAAGGATCATATTCCTTTTCTGCTCATATTCCTGTTTTTCATTCCCATCCAAATATGAATGAATCAAAAAAGATAAAGAAGTTCAGAGGGAAGCAGGAGACTAACACCAAAGATAAATCAATAATGTGACTGTGACAATAATACAAGCAATACCATCTTATTTAAAATCGGAGTCTATCTACTTCCATAAAGGATTTAAAATGGCTTAAAATAAACACATGTACAGGATCATGGAAATAAAGAAAAGAAGGGCTGATCCACAGGGAAGAAAGGGGAGATAACCACCAGGAAAGAAAGATGAAAGTTATTGTAACAAAGCACTAATTTTGGCACTGAGCTTAGGAAATATGATAGGTTACAAATTCTCAATTTTGTAAATGTGGAAGCAGGTGGATTTGTCAAAAGAGACGGTCCATATTCTACCACTGAGCTCAAAGAGGAATTTATGGCATAATCCCTTCATAAAATAAACTGAGATATAAGAAATGGAGATTTCAGCTGAAGCCAGGTGGCCATTTCTTCCTTCAACTGTTGGTAGGCGGCAAAGCCCAGATGCTGAAATGCAGCTCAGAAAAGGCGTATCTGTGCATAGCTGAGTTAACGTAGTCTAAGCAAGCTGTTTTCTGGTGCTACTATGATAAAGGGGGTAACTCTTGGAGAACTGGTGACTTGCCTGCCCTGCCAAATGTCTTCCTCAGGAAGAATTAAGGTTGCTGATGGGCATTTTCAGCCCTGCGTGAAGGTAGTGGTGGCTGATATTCTATTAGCAAAACAAAGGACCCTGCCTTGAAATCTTACCAGGAAAAGGGCTCTACAATAGCTCCTACCGGCAAGCCTCCTATTTTTCAGTAGCAAGCTTTTAATAAGCTTTACATACTGAACAGTTACTCCAGAGATACTGACCCAAAGTTCTGGACAATGGAGAGAAACCATTTTAGTCTAGAAAGTTAAGGGCAGGGGTTATCTGGTGGCTAACTCCAGCACAAAAACACCACAGCAGGGTTCAATTGAATAACACATTTTGAGAGAGAAATTATATCCTGTTGACAGTCCACCAGAGTCCAACCAGCTGGGTCAATGGAAGTATTGGATAAACTTTAATAAAGATCTTTTAGGAACAAAAACATAAAAAGAAAAATAAAACCAGTAACAACCATAAAACCCTGGAAAATGTCTTCCAAAGATTCTAATTTTAGGTGTGGGGCATTTAATGCTGAAATATCATTTCATAAGTAGCTGCCTTGCCGGACTGCCCAGGTTTCTGACAGCGATGCGCACAAATGTGGGGCCTGGCTTCCCTTTGGTCTGGCAGAGACCAGGCATCTAGCTTGCCTAAAAACAGAAAAGAGATTTCTAGCTATAATTTTAAAAGAAGAAAAAGCCAGGACACAGCTCTGCTTCCTGGATTTTAATTTTGAAATTTGATCTGCCAAAAGGTTATTAGTCACTCCAGTCTGGCATCAGGAAATGATGTGGTACAAGGTTTGGAGTAGAATAAAAAGTAGGATTAATGATCTGGGAGCCTGCAGGAATATGTCTCTTCTCTCCAAGTACATAAATTCTCCTGAAATTTCGACAGAGGACTCCCAGTGTTTTAGGAAGAAAAAAGGCACAGAGTATTATGGAGATTTCCACCCGAATAATTGATCTGTAATTCGAGGAGTGGTCAGAAGGAACTATTCCTGCAAAATTTAGGAAAAGTATTACTATTGTTACTAATGCTAGCACATTTGTATATTGCTTTGTCCTTAACAGGTACTCTATTTTCACAGTATAATTCAACATTTGTATACTCTATTGGGTGCCCACCACAAAAAATCGTGTTTCCTTCCATTACCATATACTTGATCCCTTTCCCCGATTCAGCCTTCTCCCATCCGCCTTTCCCTGTTGTAACCACAGTTCCAGTGTCTGTATCCATAAGCCAGTTTTTGTTTGTTTTGTTTGTTCATCTTTTGCTTTTTGTTTTATATCCCCCATATGAGTGGAATCATACAGTTTTTGTCCTTTTCCATCTGACTTATTTCCCTTTGTATAATTCCCTCAAGATTCATCCACGTTGTTGCAAATGGCAGTATTTCATGTTTTTATGGCTAAGTAGAATTCCACTGTGTGTTCACATCTTCGTTACCTATTCATCCACCAATGGAGACTTAGATTGTTTCCCTATCCTGACTATGGTACATAAGGCTGCAGTGAACACAGGGGTGCATGTGTCTTTTTGAATTAGTGTTTTTGTGCTCTTTGGGTAAATATCCAGGAGAGGAATTGCCGAAATCAGATGATGGCTCTATTCTTAACTTTTTAAGGAAACTACATACTGCTTTCCATAATGTGTATACCAATTTACAATCCCACCAACAGTGCTCAAGGGCTCTTTTCCCCCACAGCCTTTCCAACTCTGGTTATTTCTTTCCATCTTTTGATAATAGCTATTCTAACAGGTGTGTGGCTGTCTCATTTAATTCTTACAATAATACTGTGAGTCAATTATGCTATTTTCCCCAACGAATAGAGGAGAAGATTAGGACAAGCCACGTAACCTGTCCTAGATAATAAATACAAAGAAACACCTAGGACAGAATTAGAACTCAGTGCTTCTAACTCTAAATCTTTTTTCATAGAGATTAGAGCCCATTTCTCTTGACACAGTCCAAGTTGTAGCTTGTTTTCTTAAAATTTTCTCATAGTGCAGAGGAAAAAAATTTTTCATGCAAGATTTGTTGCCTCCAACTGTCCTACCTATAATTAATAAAACAACTTATGGTGCTTAGATTATATTCACTGGATAGCAGATAAAAACGGAGTCTCTTTCTGTCATAAATGTCTAACAAGTTGTCTTTATGTTAAGTTAGAAATGTCTCTATTTCAGTCCTCCCTTTTTTGAACAGCAGCTATTACTCCAGATATTTAGGGCAATTTGACAACAGGAATTAAAGATCTTAAAAACAAGCATACTATTTGAGAATGCCTATCAAAGATGTAAATGTGCACTGCAATTCCTTTTCTAGAAATTTATGCTAAAGGAATCAGGACAACTGCACAAAAACCTAATTAACAGGATGTTCCTGATAGTGTTGTTTATATTAATAAATTAGAGGTTGTCTACTTTCTGCTCTACTTTGTCTTTGTTTGTTTTGCCATGAGCCAGTGCTGCTTTTAAAATTACAAAAACAAAGCAATTTTTAATAAAGAGAATGAGAGAAAGAATTTATTCTGACACAGCAAATCTATTTTGCCTAAAGACTCAGATGAGTGTTTTAAAAATGGGTATCTAAGAGGTATAACAGTATTTTATAATAGAGAAAAACTGGGTAAAACTGGGAAATTTTTTCTATCATTACAATATCTAACAATTATGTTATCTTCATAAGATTGACCACTTCACAGTTATTAAAACTGTTGATACTTTTACTACTGAATAAAGAAAGGCAATTATAAAATAGGATGTATGTAGCATTACCTCATTGTGTATATACAGGGTCCAGCAGAGGTAACGCCTGCTTGAATGTGGTTAGTAGGGTAATAATATGGGTATAATAATTGATAGTTTTAATTTAAACATTTTACCTAAAATGCTATACTGTGTGCTTGTGAGTGATATTGTTATGTTACAGAATTACATGCTTATGATTTTGTAAAAGATTTTGTAATAAAAAAAGGGGTGTTATTTGTGCTGGACCCATACAAAAGAGCTTTAGAAAGCCATGGCTATAATGGAATTAGCCTTGGTGAACAGAATAACACAGAGTTGTATTAGGCCAGGACTCTGAAACCAGACTACCTGAGTTCAAATCCTGACTGTGGCATTTTCCAGCTATATAATCTTAAGCATTTTAACCTTGTTTGTGCCTCACTTTTCTCATTTGTAATGAGAACAATAGAGCCTGCCTCGTAGGGTCGTTATGAGGTATAAGCATGTAAACGTGTAACACACTTAGCAGAGTCGCCGGCATGCAGGGAGGGCCTCACGCACGCTGTTGTCATCCTCATCGCCCTTGCTGCTAGGGCCATCCATGGCTTGCTGGTTTGTTTTTAATCTGTATCTTCCAAGTTTTCTACAGTTTGTGTGGGATTACTTATGTAAAATTTAAAATAACTGATAGCAAAGACTTGAACAGATATTTGCATACCTGTGTTCATAGCAGCATTATTCTCAATTGCCAAAAGGTGGAAGCAACCCAAATGTCTGAAAGATGAATGAACAAACTGGTACATGCATACAATGGAATATTTATTCAATCTTTAAAAGGAAGGAAACCCTGATACATGCTACGACACGCATACACCTTGAGAACATTATGCCAGATAAAATAAGCCAGACACAAAAGAACAAATGTTGCATGATTCCACTTATAGGAGGCACGTTGAGTGGTCAGATTCACAGAGGCAGAAAGTAGAAAGCTGGTTGCCGAGGCCAGGGGTACAGAGGGATGGGAAGTAAGTGTCTGCTGCACACAGAGTTTCAGTTTGGGAAGATGAAGAGACTTCTGGAAATGAGTGGCAGTGGAGGCTGTACAACCAGGTGAATATACTTATTGCCACTGAACTATACACTTGAACAGGGTAAAATGGTACATTTTATATTATGTATATTACCACAATTTTAAAAAATAGCACAGCTGGACAAGTTTTATGCTTAAGGACAGGAGAATTCTGAGGCTATTCACTCAGGCCTCAGCTCTCGTGAAGGGATGAGGCAGCAATTTAGAGAGTGCCCTCTCTCTCATTAGAGAGAGAGGGGGCCAAGAATGACAGGTCTGCTCTCCCCACTGGCAGAGTCTCCTCATCTCCCCTCAAAGTACCCCCTGACCCACTTCAGCCTTTCCCTTTCCCTAGCATGCCCTTGCGCTGAAATAAGGACTACGCTGGGAACGTAGGCCATTCAGCAATCTTTGTTCTGTGGAAAAGAATTAAAAGTTTAAAGGTAAACTTACAGACCAACCTAAAGAATCAAACTGAATGTCCTTTATCTACACACAACTTCCTCGTAGCTAGTGTAACAAACACTCAGGCTGTGTCCCCAGGGACCAGGTTAGCCTCCCTGTCTCTTTATTCCCTTTGTGGAGATGTACATCCTCCAAAAAGAAACTCATTCTCTTTCTAGATTAAGTATGACTCATCTGTCCTTCCTCCTTTTAAAGTGCTTTGTTGAGGCCACAAACTCCAATATCGTAAGCATTGGAGGCAGAAGCAAGGTGGGTTTAAGACCACAATAGGGAGTAGTGGTGAATGAGGCAAAGTGAAGAGTTCCTACCTATCTAAAGGGGAAGCTCCTACTAAGCTGAGCAGGTTGTTCCCATGTAGTAGCACATGTTCAGTGCTACCAATTTTCATTTGTCAAAAGAGGTAGGAAACTCAGATTTTGATGTGAACCTCCCAAAGAAAATATAGGTATTTTTTTGTTGGTGGTTAGTTGGTTAAAAAAAAAAATGCTGTGTGAGCCAAACAAAGCACTTCCGCATGGGGCTTCCTTTCATGACATCTGACCCATGGGTCAGTCTGCAAACAATAAAATCCTAACAAATGAGGCCCACCAGTTAGCCCCTCAATGAACACCGTAATACTGTGGACGGGGAGGCTGCTTTTCGTAACTTGAAGATTTCCCTTTCTGGTTGGACATTCTTCACTTGCCCCTCCAGATCCACTCTCTCCCCTCCTCACCCAGCTTTGTATCTCAGGAGGCTCTGTACCTCAGGAGGCTCCCCTCCTCAAACTACATTTCTTGGTTCCCTGCCCTTGAGGTTCACGGGGGTCATCCAATGAGACGGCCTGCAAAAAACTAAGGGGAGGGAAGAGAGAAAGGTTGGGATATTAACCCCCTTGGCTCCTGCCCTGCCAGGATCCCCTGGCAGGTGACTGCAATACTCCCTCAAAGATCACAGCTCCCATCAGGTGGCCCTTTCCTACAAGGTTCCAGTTCTCCCTTTCCTTGTCTCCTTAGGACTAAGGAGCGTTAATGGCTTCCTGTTAACCCTAGGATGCTTTGCCAATTGCCCTCACGCCTGCCTGCTTACATCTTTGTTAGCAGTCCTTATATTTCCTCCATGACACCATCTCTTTCCTGCCAGGACCTGACTGATACGTTTTCCCACATCACATACCGAGATCCTGACATGATATCAAAAGGGCAAGGGCAAGATCCCTCCCTTCCAGTCCTGGGAGTTTAATTCCACAGAGGAAAGAGATCCACTAGGTGAGGCTACCTTGACCCTATTTTTTCTAGGTTGAAAAGATACTATTTCTTGAACCTTACATGAACTCTTAATTTCTAAATGACGGTTGTGAATGACTAAAACCCTCAGATTTGCAGTCCCACTCTGGAACAGTTAACATGGAAGGCAAAAATTGTGTCCTCCACTTAAAATACAACCTGGAAATCATGTAGGCTTCATGGGGCAAAAGTCTTTTTCATATATTTTCCTGAAATGTCCATGTAGGACAGTTAACAATGTTTTAATAATTTTGAATGAGATATGTCATTAAAATGTTATATTGAAGCTTTTCCTCCCATTTAACCCCATTAAACACTTTTAGGTGCCCTGCTTAATCCAATTATCTAAATATCCAATTATTGGACACTGACAGTCTACATTAAGAGGGACATTACACTGTCCCTGAACTCCTCTTAAGACCGTTCTTGACGCCTTGTGTTGTAGTCAGAAATGTAAAGATTTTAGTCACCATTACTAGATTTGTTAGATCACAGAATCATTTATTCAACAAATGTATATCTATATATCTATATCTCTCTAAATATTTGGTACCAACTATGTACCCATTTTGACTCTGGAGCTATATATGGGGACCCTGACATCAAGGAACTTGAGGTCTATGTTATTGTGAACGTACAAACCAACGAGATTAACGCTTTAGTGGAGATGTGCTCAAATGTGAGGAGCACATCAATGAGGGATCTGCTGTTAGTCTACAGAGCTAAAAAGGTGACTTTTGCATTTGGGACATGAAAGATGAGAGACATGTTTTCAGATAGAAGAGAGGAAGATACGCCAGACAGATGGAAAAGCACGTGCAAAGCACCAAAGAGAAGAAATGAGAAGTTTGAGTCCCTAGCAGTGAGTATAACACATGCCACAGAGTAGGTGTTTTTAAGGAACAGTGGATTTCACATGCAAAAATTCTACTGTCTTCTTATTTAAACACCTGTTAGAGTAAGCAATACAATTAATCATTCATGGTCAGCCCTAACTGGAAATAGACCTTGTAGATTGCATTATTTGTAGTGTCCTCAAAATTAAAAGAAAAAAGTCCTAATGTTAGCAATACACACTCCTATCACTTAAATTCCATTGCAAAAATTAAGCTCCAACAAGTTTCTGATATGTTAGTATGGCTGAGACTTGTTTAATATTTTAAATTCATTCATGATTTAGTCATCTTGTCATACGACTATTTTAATGTGTTCCCAAGGGGAAAAGTACAACCACCAATTAAATCTGACTCAGTGATAAAAATCACCTCTGAATAATACACATTTGGGCTCCTACTCCTCCCTTTCCTCAAGCTTTCCCTTCCACAGTTTTCCAAACCTAACCCGTTCTGTCCTGTTATTGGAACTTACCATTTTACCTTTAACCAGGAGAAACTGTATGTGGTCTTTCTACTTCAATAGTCTGAACATCACTGATTATGCTGGCATTTTAAAAGGTACTATTTTTGCTCTGTACATTATGCAGACAACATATGCTAATATGGGCACAGAGAAAACACACGTGAGCCTATACAGCACTGCCAATAGTGGTCACCTAGTGGGGAGGGTGTGGGTTAGAGGAGACTTTCACCTTCAGTGTCATGAATCTCTATTATAAAATCTCTGAAAATCTTTTTTTTTTTTACAGCAACCATATTTTTACTTTTTAAGAGAAGAAACAAAGACATATTCTTAGAGTAGGTAGGCACATGAGTCATCTTCCTGTATAGGATCTGGTCTAGAATCTTCAGCAGACACTGCAGAAGAAACCCCGATGGAAGCAGAGCAGCAGTAACCCTTACTTCGTTTCCACAGGGGACACGCAAGTCCACCGCCCGTCTGCATCTCCCTCCCTCGCTCAGCCTCCCATGGCTCACAACGGGCCGCATCGGAGGGAGCGATCTCTCTCTATTGCTTGAGATTCCTCTTTAAGACAGAAGCTGCAGGCAGGGACTCTTGCATTTAAAGATGCTGGGTTTTCTCTTTAAACATCAAATAGTTAAAATATAAACGCAAATCAGCTGGGGAAAAACACGTACATATTGGTGGTTCAACTAGACCGTAATGTAGATGGTCACTATTTCAGCCTTTAAGAAGAGGCTATTTTTCAATCAAAATTAAGCATTTGTAAAATAGTTTTCCATTGGGCAAAGATTATAATTTACCAGGTATTGTTTCTCCTGAAACCATTTTCTCTTTCCTTCTTGTGCTTGCCCCTTAAATTATCTAGAAAGTAAACACCATCCTCTTACATTGCCAGTTTTCAGGGGTTGGTTATTTTCTCTACAGAGTAAATGAATAGAAAAGC
Source organism: Pteronotus mesoamericanus (assembly GCF_021234165.1). NCBI lineage: Eukaryota > Metazoa > Chordata > Mammalia > Chiroptera > Mormoopidae > Pteronotus > Pteronotus mesoamericanus. The sequence goes on from NW_026555078.1 coordinate 32,529,409, forward strand.
ATGACTTGTTACTGTAACTTATGTGAGACCCATTCTGTCTGATACAAGAAATATTTAATTAATGGAGAAAACAGAACCAGTCTCAGATATGAAGTACAATAAAAAACACCAGAATATAAAAGTAATAATCAGAATTACTTAATCATGAAGAAATTAATTAGGTTCTCCAGGAAGCAAGAATAATAATTATGACCAGAAGGGCAAAAGCATAAGCATCTATAATTATAGAAAACTAGAAATCACCTGAATTTTCAATAACAGAAAAATGGTTACATAAATTAGGTATCATCCAAAGAGAATGGCATGCATCCACTACAAACCACATATTCAGAATGGCAGAAGACTGATAATTATTAAAGTTAAATGTTGAGTATCTAGGAGTTAATTATATTATCCTATTTTTTATGTCTAAAATTTTTCATAAAACATGTTTTACATAAATATGTTTCCTAAAACTTTATTAACAAAGGGAAATGCTCATGGTAACATTAAATGAACTATGGTGGGAGGGCAAAGTACAAAGTATAATAAGTATATGATTCTGATTTTCTTAACAACACACATATACACAGAAAAGACAGCCTAGAAGGAAATGTTTTAAAATGGTAAGCAATGAGTGGCTCTGGGTGGCAGATCAATGATGATTATTACTTTCTACTTTTACTTTTCTGTACCTAAAGATGTCTTAACAATAAATATGTTTTACTTTTGTAATTAGCAACATGATAGGCAGGAAAGGATTCCTATCTGCGAAAGGAAAGACAATGACCGACTAACACATGAGAAAGAGCTGGAAGTACGTAAAGTATTCCCAGCCACCGCATGGGGGGAAGAAGACTAAATCAAGCTGACCATCTGAAAGGAGCTTACAAGCTATTTGAGGAGATAACTTTAACACACAAAAAAATCTAATGCTACCAGACTATAGACAAGTGTTGAATGAGGGGTTCTTACAAGCGCTACTGTAGTTGGAAGAAGGGAGGGAGGGAGGGAGGGAGGGAGGAAGGGAGGATGGATAAAGAAAAGGCACAGAGCTGCGGTAGTGGAGGCACAATTACAAAGCTGCCAGGGGAACTGGGCTCCGAAGGGTGAGTGGGATTTGTAGAGGTGGAGGAGGAAAGGACCTTGGGGGACGAGGGGTAGTTTGAGTTTAAGGCGCACTTGGAGGACAAGAAAATGCAAGACACAGAGAAAATCACTTTGGTTGAAAGAGAGTTCAGAGTTCAGGTAGGAAATTGGTGAGAAATATGTCTGTCAAGTGAGGTTAGGGAGAAGGCTGGCAACCTCATCAGGCTCCATGCCCCCTTTACAATCCTGTAATGGAAGTCACAGATAATATAACCTAATCTATGTATAATGGTATTAAAGCAATGTTATGACCTAGCTGGGATATAAAGGAGGAATGAAAGGAAAATAATTTATAATGATGTAATATATATTATAATGTGTACATCTTCAGGCATGAGACCTGCAGAAGACAAGGAGTTGGTCCGATCCTTGCCCCATCCTGCAATCCCTATGAATGTAACAGGTACGCATACAGACTGATCCGTCAGTTACAAACCACAAGTAGTGGTGCCAATGCGGGCAGCCACTTCAGATCAAATCTTGAAGAAAACAAAATACTTACCTCCATTCATTTAAACTGCAAAAAGACCTTTTGCTTAGAGAGCTGGGTGTAGGCTCTGATAACTCTCAATGGGGTTTTTCACTTCTGTTGCCTGGTAGACATTTGAAAGTCAAGTGGGATATGGAGCAACTCTCCATGGTGGGCAACTGCAGGACTTGGAGCATCTGTGGCCCCGCCCACTAAATGCCAGTAGCAAACCACCCCTTAACATTGTGAAACCGGCAACATCCCACAAATTTCCAAAGTACCCTCTAGAGGCCACGAACGACTAGGATAGAATCAGCATTTATGTCTGGGCGCACCACTGACATTCTGGGCAGGACAATTTATCTTGGGCACAACCGTTTCTCCTGAGCTGCAGGATGTTGGGTACCCCTATCAGCAGGTGCTAAAGTCCAGTCATGGTGATAACCACCAACAGCCCCTCATCCATCCTCTTTGGGAGCTACCACTCCACCTTTGAGAGACACTGACCAAGATCTTGGAAGTTTTGAATCTCAAGCCACTGAAGCAACTGAGGGAAAGAGAAGGTCTAACATAAAGAAATCCAACTTTTAAAACCTTTTCATCTGTCTGTGATGCATCTCTCAAAGAACTGAAGCTCAGGAGCATGTGATTATTGAAGCAGAAAATGAAAACTATAATAAAAGGACCCTTGAACACTCAACTAACCTTTGACTATGTCTCAAACGCTATGGCTGCCTTTGGGTACCTCTGGAAGGAGCAAGCTGCTGCAAAGCATGTTACCTGGGAGTCTGGGAAATACACAACTCAAGAATTGACCACATCTGGGGTTCCATGCCACTCAAGTGGTAAGGTCAATGTGGAGTAAGGCATGAAGAGAATGTAACGTCACCCCTTAGAAAGACTCAGCACAACTGACAGAGTGGCTATGACGCAGCATGGCTAGGAGAGGAGAGGGAAGGGCTCAAAGACACTCAGGAGGGAAAAAGGGAAGATAAGACTGCCCAGTCAGGGTCTTCCCACCTGTTATAGACCAGGCCCTTTGAGGACGGACATTTTTGAGAACTCTCTGTCTCCTTAACCTGCCTCAATTTCCTTCACAGCACTTATCACCTACAGCGCCAGCCACATCACAGGCATGCCAATGCCCAATGAATTAAATCATTCAACAAATACTTATTGCACTCCTGCTAAACTCCACATTCTGTTTCATGGAGTGGGGAGCAATCCACAAAACTAGCATCACCCGTTTTTCATGGACCTTACATTCTAGTGAGGGGGTTCGAATGACAGCTACATGACATAATATGCCATTCACTGATGAACACAATGAAGAAAACAAAATAAATCAGGACCAGGGGTTCAGAGAGGGTGGCTGGGAAGGCTTCTCTGAGAAACAGATGTATGCGCTGAGACCTGAAGTATGTGAACAAGTGAGCCACACAGACATTGAGAGAAAGAACAATCAGAGGGAATTCTTGCCTTATTTGAAAATTAAAGTTAAGACATCCTAATTAAAACAAATCAAAGCAATGAACATTGCTTTCAGATTAAGGAAGGGGCTATGTCTTGGGAACAGCTGGGTCTTCATCTTCTAACATGGTATGTGCCCCTTCCTTCAAGAAACAGTTCTGAATAGGCACCAAAAAATATTTTGTGAATGAATGGATGGCACAAGCCATCTTATTACTTCCTGGGAGGATATGTATTCCCCCCATATTGAGAATCGCTGGCTCCAACTGATGTTAACATTGCTTGGCTTCTTAAATAGCTTTGCAAGAGCTGAGTCTTGCTACTTACTTTGGTAACATAAATTCAGTGCAGAATGGACCAGAAAAACATCAACATGGAAAATCCAACCAAACTATCCATACCACATATGGCTATAAAATTTCAACACACAGGAGTGAAAATATGAGGCTTTTTGACCCAGTAGGTGTCTATGAATCAGTAAACCATGAGCTTTAATAGACCTATAGCGGTCATTGCTTCCATCCCCACCTCTAGGCATTCCTCGTAGATGAGTATGTAAATTACTCCGTCTCCAAAAAATCTCACACATAATGAATCATTTATCCATTTTAACTCTTGTTCCACCTCTAATGTGTCACAGTATAAAATAGACCAAACTCCAAAATGAACACTTTCTAGGATAAAAGTACTAATTTGCGCTCTTTGACATACTATTCTTAATACATAAGTTGTATAAGTTTTAATAACTTAAGACTCTTCTGAGATGATTAAATATAGCTGAGCAGCAACCTCTCCCTTCCTCTGGAACATTAAATGTTCCCCCACAGGGGGAGAAAAGAAGTCTTTGACAGAAATAACACTTGCTTTCAAAAATCCTTTTCCTACCAATAGAATCGAAATTTAAAACTTCCAGATACCTAATCATACCATACAAAAATGGAAATTAAAAAAGATATGATAAAGAGTGCTCATAAATTAGTAAGTAAAAACAAATGCCCAAATGGAAAAGCAGACAGAAGAAAAGAATAAAAACTACAGCAGGCCCATAAATATAGCAAAAAGTATCATCAAAGAAATGCACCTGAAAATAATTAGAACCTACTGAACAAAGGTTTCTTTTGTTTGTTATTAATGTCCAATGTAGAAAAGGGTGTACAAAAAGTAACATAGTTATGTGCATAGGATCATTCACTGGCCCAGCCTTTAAGGACCTTATGGTTAACATACTTGCTGCAAAGTTTTAAGGATGTGTAACCCAGAGATTGCACTTACAGGCATAGATCCCAAAGTAATAACCATGCTTTAAAGGATGTTTATCACAGCATTGCAACAAACTGGAAATAATCTACATGACCAAGTGTAACCGTTTGGTTTAATAAATTACAGCACATGCCATAAATGTGATACAGTCATTAAAAACACTGTTGTAAAAGAAATAATGGTGCTGCATTGAAATATGAATGACATTAAGTTTAAAAAGGCAGTTTAAATATATTTTTCACAAAACTGCATATAAACACATATGGTCCTAATTTTGTGTATTTGGATAAAAAAATTATTTGTGTATTTATGTTAGGAAAGACGACTCTAAATATATTCAGTAAAATGAGAAATAGGATTACAGATATGACTTATGTGATTTTCTCTGTTTTTCCATTTTTCTACAATAGAAATGTAATTCTTCTTATAAAAATGTTTTCTTTTAAAAAAACTCTTTTACCCAATTTTGCTAGGACCTGATTTGCACAATTTGATAAATCTTTTCAGGCACAGGAGAAAGAATGTTTAATAAAACAGACTTCTCAGAAATAGCTTTTGTGTCAAATTCTATTTCATCCATTTAATGCTCCTAATTCTTTATATTATAATCTTATCAAGTGTAAACTTAGCTTGGAACATTTATTTTAATCAGAAAACATGTTAACAGTTGTGTTGCCAAGCAATTGGGTAAAGGGCAGTAACTAAAAGATCTTCTCTTTTAACTAATTAAATCATATTAAAAGTGAGATAATGATCCAAACCCATGATTATCATGTTCATTCCACTTAACAAACTTTACTTTGAGTGCCTACTATGTGCTAAGCACTGTACTAATAATTAATTTGCTGGAGTCCTCTTCAATGCTTTGGACTTGAGGTAAAAGAAAAAATTCAAGTCTAAAGAGCTAATCTGCACAGTTGCCCCCAAATCTAAAGCCCAGGAGAACGACAGATCCTCTGGTAAAAATTCCTCTGCCACACAGAGATAACCCTGGATGTTTTATCCTTCAGCTGCTCCATCTTATCTGTAAGCTCTTCAACTCATGTATGTGCAGTAGACTCCACCCTAAAGCCAAACCTCAACACCGAAATACAATTCCAAAAATGAAGTCAGTCTAGCACACAATCACAATTCCAATGGTAAAAATAACGCAATGCTTTATTTGCATCAATTTCAGTGAAAGCAGGCCAACCGGAACCACCTGTTACTTGCATAGCAGCTCGACAACAAATTAGTATAAATATTCATTCTTTATGATACTGCTCAAAGGTCACTTTTAAAGGGAAGGTTATCAATGGGACAGCTGGCGCAGACTAGCTGTATTTAAAGATTCTACACCTGCATTTTAAAAGGCATTGGTAACTGCAATGTACTATTACTATTTACATTGGTGAGGAAAATTAATGGAAAATATTACTAAGTGTATAATCTCTAAGAGCATTTTATTTGATAATTTCACTGTGAACACCGAAACCATTTAAATTCTATAAAATACTATTTGACAGAACAGTGTGCACATCTTTTCAAAAGGTTCACTGAATAATACCAGTGTTACACATAACCTCTTTAACCTGCTGTCGCAACAGTGTAGATTTTCAACAGCTGTCAAAATAGATTCCAGTATCCATTTTACTCAAGTGTGTTAGAAGAAGATCTTAAAATTGTCAGGAGTGTCAAGATGCGGTAACTTAGTATAAAATGCAACCCAGCTGACTCCACCAACTACAGAGAAATGGAGAAAGCTGGAATCAGCTCAGAGAAAAGATCAATCAAAGGAAGAAGGGCATAGAGAAAATAACGCCCAAGGGCAGGTAAGTTCCAGCTCCAAGCTCTGAGCAATGGGCTTTATCTAGTCAGAGCTACAGAATAGAATTCTGGAAAGCTTCGCGTCATTCACTCCCAGTACAAAGGAATACCTCCAAGGTGTTTGTTACTCAGTCTGCTGGTACTAGGGGCACTTGCTGGTTCCGGGCAGGGTTGCCCAATACAGAAAATAAAAATATACTGAGCCCCACCCTGGCCTGGTGGGTCAGTTGGTTGGAACATTGTTCCATAACCAGAAAACTGTGGTTTTGATCCCCATCAGGGCAATACCAAGGTTTCAGGTTCAATCCCCGGTCAGGGCGTGTACAGGAAGCAACCAATCAGTGTTTCTCTCACATTGATGTTTCTCTCCGCCTCCCCCCCCCACATTCCTCTCTCTCTAAAATCAATAAACATATCCTTGGATGAGGATTTTAAAAAATACAGAACTCCCAGTTAACTCTGATTGCCAATATATCACACACAGTTCCTTTAGTATAAGTGATACTAGTATGCCCCATGATTCACAGTGTATCTGCAATTCAAAGTTACCTGCATGTCCTGTATTTTATCTAGCAACTTGCCTACCACAAGGTTGATCAAACACAGGCCCTTCCCTCCCAGAGCTAAGGTTCTAGTGCAGGATATCAGTGTAAAAAGGTAAACACTTTGAACTTTTTATTTTTAAAAATGTATTCTCATATATGCATTTCACCAAGATTCGCCAATTCTTAATCTTTGTCACCTTACATGTAACCATTTGAGAATGAGTTGCAGACATCATATCCCTTCACCCCAAAAGACTTGATTGTGCATCTCTTAATAATAAGGATATTTTCTTATTATTAAGAAAAAGGTAACTTCATAAAAGTTGAAAAGAGGAATGTGGTGGGGGGGAGGCCAGCTCAATTGGTTGGAGCATCATCCTGTACACGAAAAGATTGTGGGTTCAATTGCCAGTTTGGCACATATGTAGGTTATGGGTTTGATCCCCAGTTGGGGCACATATCGGAGGCAACCCATCAATGTTTCTCCCCCCCGCCACTCCTCATCTCTCTCTCTATAATCAATTAAAAATAACATATCTCCAGGTAAGGATTAAAATAATAATAATAATTTCTGATGTGACCAAGGTGTAATTATAATATTAAGGAAGTTTAAAATTGTTATATTATCCCCATAATGGACATAGTCCACGTTTAACTTTCACCAATTGCCCCAGTGCTGCCAATGTTTTTTCCCAATCCAGGATCCAATCTGGAAGCCCAGGCTGCATTAAGTTGTCACCTCTGTAGCTCCCTTTGCTCTGGGACAGTTCCTCAGCTAACGTGGTCACTGCAGTCCAGTGCGCTAAATGCTGAGCCGGCGACATGCAGGGGCGGCGTGGGAGCACCAGCGATGGTGAGGCACCTCCTTCTTTGTCTTCTCTCCACACACTGAACATCAGCTGAGGAACACCACTCACCATTTTAGCCCTTGAGATGTTCAACAGAATACCCAAGCATTTCCTCTTTTAATTCTGGGAATATTTCCCCCTCTCAATGAGAAGGGGGGAAAGTCTTAAAGGAAACTAGCAGCAGTGATTCTATCCTAATTATTCCTCTCTAAAATACTGCAAACTAAACAGACACACACTACAATTATTTCTGTGTAACCTACCAGAAGCTTAATATCAGAATCACACGCAAAGTTCAAATCTGACCTTACAGCTCACACTTTCAACATTGTAAAACTGTGCTCAGATCACCTGCAGATACTAAAATAATCTGAAAATTTTGCTAACACTGCTCATTCTGCCACACAAAGAAAATGTGAGAACAGGGAGGTTTTGTTAAAAACAAACAAACAAGAACAATGACAAGAAACCATTCTCCTTTTCCAACTAACACATGTTCAGTGAAAGGTAAAGGTGGAAATAATATTAAAGAGTAAAAAGCAAAGCATAATTATTTTCTTTTTTAGCTGAGGCATGCAGAAATACTCAAAGGTTCCCCAGTGAATGGCTTCAAGTGGATAATAACTTTTATGAAGTTACCTTTTTAATAATAAAACTTAAAAAACTTAATTATCACAAATTCGTGAAGAACCCAGGCCAGCCAGTTGATGCCCAGGGGTCCCATTGGCGTGCTTCCATGGGCTTCAAAGCACTCACACTAGACCATCTGCAGGCAGGGTACAGTGGTCACAACATAGAATTTTGTGGAACTTTCCCCAGAGGAATTCCTTAGCACTGACATCTGAGTCCTTCATACTCAAAGAAAGTGCACTCAGTGATCTAATCAATTAAAAGGGATGAAAGTGGACACAAAATGAACTTTGACAGATTACAGCCAGGCCAGCCTGTGGGGACTCCGGGCCACACAGCTGCAAGTCCGGGTTGACTCACCAGATCCAGGCCTTGGGCCAGGCCCAGAAGTGGCTGGCGTTCACCAAGAGAACCATGTGCTTATTGAAGCTCTTGCTAATAAGCAAAAGCTCTGAAAAAGAACCCATGGTTATCTTTTCCTGGACCTTTTAAACAGCCACATCCCTAAATTTTTTTATCCCACTCTTTCCGTTGGTCATTTGAGAACCATGTCATCCTGCATTTATATAACATGATGTGGTTTACAAAGTACTTCACACGCATATAATCCCACTTCATCCTGGTAATAGCTCTATGACTTCCGTAGGGGTGACTCCATTTCACAAATGAGGAAATTGAGGCTATGAGTGTTTAAATAATTTTTACAAGGTGACACAGTTCTAAGTGAGGATGCCAAGACCCCAATCCAGGTTTTCTATTAGGCACCGAAGGTAAGAGCATCTATTGCTCATATCTGGCCTTTATCTTGTACCTCCTGGTAACAGAACTAGGATCATCATCTTGTCCTATTCTGTTGTTAAATCTTTATACACTTAGGTTTTTCTCAAAACCAAGATATAAACCCCTCGTGGATTAGGACTATGAATTAAATTTCTCTGTATTCCTTCATCCATTCATTCAACAAAAACATGGTGAGACCACCTATGTGCCAGGCACAATATCAGGCTCTGGAGGACAAAAGTGAGGAAGACACAGGCTAGTATACAAGGTGAACGATGACAATGCCCAGCACTGCGACTGTACCTGCAGGGTGCCATCGATCTCCGAAGGGTCAGGACACCCTCGGGAGGAGTTGCGTTGGTCCGCCACACCATGCACAGGAACACCCAGGAAGGAACTGCTTCACCAGCCAGTGAGTGAAATCCCTCCCCCTTCCCCCCAGCAGTGGGGCAGCAGTTCCCTGCTGGGATTTAGGGTAACTCCAGAGTGGCTGAGTCAGAGTCCGCATAAATCAAGAGGACATTACTGGAACTGTGATTAAAACATGCCAAAATAAAGTCAAACCTTCCTACACTGAACGGCAGTTTCAAAATAGGAGCAGTAATCGTCTTCCAATAAAAACAAATTGGTGCTTTATTGTAAGTGAAGAAACACACAAAAAGGAAGGGGGTGGTCTGGAAACCGCTGCAAGGAGCTCATCCTGATAAACGCTGCCGTTGACATTCAGGAAAGGGGAGCACCGCTCACGCCCAGCACACATTCTCATTCAGCGCGGTGGCCGTGCTCGCCAAGCCAACCACGGGAAAGTTAGCTAGTCTGGGTCGGCGGCCCTGCCCGACGGGCAGGTACCCTAGCTGGCCCGTCTTCTCAAATCTTCACCGGAGGGGCTGGAACCGGCACAGTCTCTCCCAACTCCTTAATCTCATGCTGCTAGAAAATGAAATCAGAAGAATTCACTCCTACACCGGCTGAAACATGCCTTCCTAAACCAATCTTCAGAAATTTCCCCCCATTTACACACCACGGAAAGGCTTGTTTTCACTTACAGCTCTCAAGTTGGTGTTTTGCCCAATTCTAGATCCTAAGGAGATCCTGACCCAGCTCATCAACTGCTAGTGTGTCAATGTCAAGGATGCCACGAGCTATTAGGTAACACATGGCTCATTATTTCCTCTCCGCAGTTCGCAGGGCCTGTCTCCTTCCCCAAGCCCTGTCTGTTCATGCAGAGGCAACAGAAGCCTCCGTTTCCTGAGTCTCCCTCATAGGAAGGGAAATGTTTGAATCGATGCCTTCACTTAATTAAAAAAAAAAAAAAAAAAGCCAGTGTGGAAAAAAAAACCAAACCAGGCCATATCAAGCACCATAGGCTTAAAATCGGATAAATAAGACACACATTAAAAAGGAGAACCTGAAAAGAACTCTTCCAAGATCAATTTATAAAATGCTAGAGTGAAACATATTAAACTACCATTAAATATCCCCAGGCACTTTTCTTTTAAATGCCAACATTTTTATTTACCTAAGAACTGGAAGCAATCTGCAGCACTCACATAGTGGTGAGGATGCAACTCAGGCTTCCGATCAGAAACACCTTGGTGAGCTAGGCACACTTTCAACCACTCTCACCCTAAGTCTGCTCATCGGTAAAATGGAGATAATAACTACTTTGTGGAATTTATATAATTTAGAAGCCAGCTATTAAGCATTTATTATGTGCAAGAATCTGGGTAGTAATAAGCACAGTATTTAATTATTGCAATATGCTGTATTTAATTTTCACAACCATTAGTTCTGCTTCTTTGTATCATTCCCCTATTCAATAATTGTAGGTAACAGTTATGTGTATGTGCAGGTATCAGCACAGTGCCTGATACTGCGAAGGAAAGAGAAGGAAGGAAGGACGGACGGGAGGGAGAAAAGAAGGAAAGGAGGGAGGGAGAAAGGGAGGGAGGGGAAGGGGAGGCAAGGCAACTACTACCATACAAAGAATATCTCATGGTTACTTTTAGAACTACACAGAGAGAACAAAAAGGTTCAAGTGATATAGACTAATTATGAGTTATCTTTGCTAATAAATGACTGACACTCAGGGCTTATCAGTGCTGCTGGGTGACTCGAAAGCAGCAATATTCAATTTAGTTCATTACATCTTTTCTTAAATGCAGTGGCACTGCTCATCATGGTCACTTAGCCCCACTTCAATGCCTACTTCATAAAAAGAACAAAAAAATCACACTGAAGTGTATTTCTTAAACAAAAGCCACAAACCTGTGGTCCAAACAGGCCAAAAAGTGTAAGAGGAATACACCGAAAATAATTTGAAGACTTTTAAGACTACCCTTACTCATTCACTCATACTGTCTCTCTTTTTCTTCTCTGCTCCTGAAAGTTTTGTTTTCTTATCTTTATTCCTGTTTTACAGAAGTCATAGAGTCTTAAGGTGAGGAGGTACTTTGGGGGTCATCCAAGAGGTCACAGCTTCTTTTCTAAAGAAACTCACACTGAGTTCCTCCAGTGGAGAGGGTGGAGCGGTTCGGAAGTGAGGCCACTTGTTTCATCCCTGATCAGAGGAATAATGACAGTCCCCACCTAATCTCATAGGGTGGTTGGGGTGAATAAATGGGATAATGCATGCAAAGAATTGACTAAGGTGTCTGGCACAAAGAAGGCATTCAACGAATAGGAACCAGACTTATTCAGAAGTATTGTTCTGTGTCCTTCACAATGCTAAGTGCTTGTCCACCTCTGGCAAAACCCAAGCTGCTGCCTCCAAAACGTCTTCAGCCATTGTTTGGGAACTCTCATCATTAAAGTTTTTCCTTACCTTGAGCTAAATGAAGTGCAGCTTCCACACACTGCCTTTTACAAGGATACAGACCTGAACCCCCCAATTCCAAGCCAACCTTTCAAAGAACCAATGACAGTTGTCATGTTCTTTGCTCATCTTTTTCTCCAGCCTAAATGTCTCCCTGGTTCTCAAGTGTGCCACCATGCTCTTTCCTCTGGCCACATCCTGACTTGTCCGTCTTCCTCAAAGTGTGTACCCAGACTCAAAGGACAGTCTGGCCAGACCTTGTATTGTATTGTTATTTGGAACAGAATACTTGTTCTGAATACAATATTATTATATATTGTATTATAAAGGTTCAGTGGCTTTGGGGGCAACCACACTGTGGCATTATTCATACTAAGCTCTAAGTCTACCAAATGCCAGAAGTCCGATTCATGCACGCAACTAATGAACCATGCCTCCTCTAGGTTACATCTAGGAGCTGCAAATAGTGGTAGCTCCTTAATAGTTATCTTGTTCTATTCAAATACTATTTTGGATCATGATTCTGTCTGTCATCAAGTCCTCGGCTACACTTTCTCAGCCCAGACACATGGCAGCCCTTGCCGTGACCCCCAGCTTCATGTAGGTATAACCTGACGGCATTCTGCCTCAGTTGTCCCACGTCTTTCTCCCTTTCTCCCTTGGGGCTTCTCGGACCCCCAAGGAAAGGCTCAGCTTTGCAAACATGGAAGAGCAGGAGCTTAGCATGCTGGGAAACCCTTGACCAAGGTGACAGGGAAGCCTGTAGATAAATGCCTACCTCATCTGTCCCTTGATCCCTTCTGAGGGAAAGGCCCCCTTTCCTGTTCCCTGAGGTCAGTGCCCAAAATAAACAACCTCCACGCCAGCCCTTGCCTCAAATTCTGCTTTCTTGGAGACCCGAGGCTAAGTCACACGTCCACATAACAACATAGAACATGTGAGCCCTGGGGCACTGCATCAAAGACCTTCCTTGAGACTGACAGTCACCAAAGCCAGCCTGTCAGTCACTGAAACCACTCTAACATCATAGAACTAGACTCTCATCCAGCCCTCCAGGTCTCCATTTTGTTCATCAGGAAATAAGGCACTTTGTCAAAGGCGATACTGAAACAGACATGGGATGCCTCTTGGAATTCCTGTGATCTGCCCACAACACAGAAATCTCCCTGTGAATGCTGTCTCCCTTTCCATTGTGCCATCGACAAAGAAATGACGTTATTTAGTTCTCCATTACCCATTTTTCCCATTCTTCCCATTCTTTGGAAAACCAGGCCACTTCCTATTTCCTCATCCAAACACGAGCAAGTCAAGTTTTAAATAATCTAGTATTTTACACAGGATTACTGTTAACTTCCCAGATCCCTACTAGGTACAGATGCTACTTTTGTCCTCCTTTTTTTTTTTTTTCCTTCAAACTGAGACATTATTTAGGGAAGCTTCAGATGACGTCCCTATTCTTTTATGACTCTTCAGAAATTCAGAAGTGGTTCAGCAACGCCATTTTAATCACACATTTAGTGCATATACTCACATAGATAAGTGTGCACAAGAAAAGTCAACGTTCTATGTGTATCTGTACTGCACATACAAACACCTGAGTTCCACTGAAAGATGTGAAGATAAACCGCTTCAGAAATTCCAGTGATTGTGCTTTACGGGAGTGCGCTGGGGAAGTATGAAGAGATCGCTCCCATCCGGTCTCTGGAATTAACATTCCTGCTCTTTCCAGCTCAACTTTACAGTCCATAGCATCGGGGCGGGGTGGGGGGAGAATTTTCCTGGAGCCTGATTTTCCATGGGACGCTGATCATTAGAAGGCCTGGAAATTCCAGCAGGGGCATGTTCAAAAAGCTCAGGGAAATGCTGCAACAGAAGCCAGCTCTGCCTTCCTAACCCAGACTCCGTTCAGGCTCGGGGGGTGGGGGGTGCTACCATCCACTTTGTATGAGCTTTCATGTAAGTTAAAACTTGAAAAATAATGCACCAATTACCTCTAAGTTACCCTCTACCTCTAATAGTCTATGATCTTTCTACTCAAAGTGTGGTCCACAGAATGGCAGCAGCATGATCACCTGGGAGTTGATTAGAATGCAGGCGCTCAGGCCTTCCCCACCCAGACCTCCTCTATAATAAGAGTTTTAGGTTTAACAAGATCCCAAGTGTCTCATGTGTACATTTAATGTTGAAAACTTTTATCTTTTCCTATAAGGGCTTTAGATCGTTCTGCTTAATGCTAGTCTAATACAAAAGTATTCTACTGTGATGAGTCAAGAGAATTAAGTATCATAATTTTACAGATACTTAGGCAGGATGGAAATACTGGGTAAGCAGATACTTTGCTTTCCTATCTTTAAATATGTTAGAAATCAGAGGAACGTTTAAGTTGTTCCTTCTTCCATGCATGGACAACATGCATCAGGCTCCCCACGTCTGGGAAGCCTGACCCTAACACGGTCCATCCACCAAACCCCCTCTTATGTGTGGTTTCCTTAATTAAACTAGCATTAAAAATACTAAAAAGGCAAGAACTTGCAAGCTACAGAGCATTATTTCAAATGACACACTCAAGTTTACTTCTCCCATTCATTACTTCTTGGACTATTCAACCTATCCTGTTCTCTTTCACTCACTCCAGTATTTAGCAACTACATATGGTCTAATTATTTTATACACATTTATGTCATATGTTTGTTTTACCTACACAACTCAAGTGTAAGCTCCTTGAAAAGAATCATACACCAGCTTTACCTTTTGACCCAACACCCAGCTCTCTCCCAGGGTACTTGGTGAATATGTACTGAGGAACTTGGTCCCATAGTTTTCTTACTAAATACTCTTCACCAGGCATAATTTACTGGTATGTATTATCTATAGTGTAAAAGAGACCATTGAATTAGTTGATTGATATTTTTTCCCTAGTAAACCAAGACAAGGGACATTGTATTAAAATGTTGATACAACCCTGGCCAGTGCGGCTTGGTCGATTGGAGCATCATCCTGTATACTGAAGGGCTGTGGGTTCAATTTCCCGGCCGGGGCACATACCTAAGTTGTGGGTTTGGTCCCGGGTCAGGGAACCTGGGGGAGCCAATTGGTCAATCAATGTTTCTCTGTTACATCGATGTTGATGTTTCTCTCTCCTTCTCTTTTACCCTCCCTGCCTTCCTCTCTCTCTAAGAGCAATGAAAAAATGTCCTCGGGTAAGGATAAAAAATAAAAATTTAAAAATTTAAAAAATATATTGATACATAGAGTGGGAACAAACCCCTACGACTAGCTTATGAGTCCTAAGGAAAGACATGCTCCTACAGAAAAGCAGGCTAGTTCTTCAGAACTCCAAGCTGGCTCTTGGGGTGCAGCCTTCACAGGAAGGCCCACGTCTGGACTAACTAAATTAAAGAGAAAGCTTGACTCCTGTTCTGAGAGTTCTGCTTTCTTTGGGAGATTCCTGCCTCAGACAGCTTCCTCGGAAGCAAAAAATAGCTCAGAGGAGACATCTAATTCTGCATCTTAATCTATGTGAATTGGATGAACTCAGTAAGGCCTTGGAATGATTACAAGGGATGGAAAGAAAGGAACAGGATAGAAACTTAAAGTAGTAATTATATTTCAAAAAGAAAAAAAGATTTATACGAGCACCACACCTTTCATAGAAAATGAGTTATACAAGGCAAAGGCTCAGGGATGAAAACCTACCAATTTCTCCACGTCAAGGAGGAGCAGCAGTTTTTCTTCTCTAGTGTTATCAATTCTTTTTAGTTATACTTCTAGGGGAAATTTGGGGTAGTTTTCAGTTATTTCTCAGCCTTTCCAACTCTTATTTCACCCTTGTTTGTTTGTTTAAACATAAGCAATACAATTTGACTGATAAGTTTGTCTGCCTTTTACTTGTTTTGATGGGACCTGTTTATAACACATACTCAGCTGCTGAAGCCCTTGAGTGCCGAAGCTAAACAATCAAATCCAAGTTATTCACAACAAAGAATATAGATGTGTATGACCAACCCAAATAAAATTACTACCCCCTAAGTAAGAAGGGGTTCAGATACAAAATCCCAGTATATCTCATTCAACAAAATGGTTTCTGCTTTTCATTTTCGCCAACTGAAGGAAAAAAAATGTTGACATGACATCTGGGAAACTGGGTCAGTGCTGCATTTTTTTTTTAGGACCCAACATGATAGAGAACGACAAAGCTACATGTAGAAGGTGGAGCAAAGTAGGCTCATATCTATTCGGAGCTCCAAGTCCTCTCCAATCTCTCCTTGATAATCCTTTATATAAAGAGATTCCCTACTACGTAAGCAAACATTTTAATATAAATTCTATATTAATTAGAGGTAAATTTAGACCTGGGGAAAAGAATAGGCCATCATTTGATTATTAATAAGGAAATTTTGGACAAAAATAGATTTGATTAGCTCCTTTTTAGAGGTAAGAAAAGAGGCTCAGATATTGACTGACTGATTCAAAATATACACTCTAAGAATCTTCTAGGACATATGCCCTCCCGTGGATATAAATAAATGGCCACCTGGACAATACCTTCTTTTCCTCTCCACCTCAGTCCTTTCTTCTCCCCCCACACACCAATGCTGACAGTAACAAAGCTACCCTGAGCTGATGATGCCACCAGGTGGCCAAAATGGAAACTGTCTGAACCAAACTGCCTTCTCTCATCTTTGCCTCTCAGGGGATCACGCATATACAGGAAAGCTCTTTTCCAAAAAGTGTACACACACACACCTTTCATCCTTCAACTCATTTCCAAAAAGTTTCCTTGGGTTTCCTATCACTTCTGCAGGGTTAAGTCCAAATACCTTAGCTGACGACATCCTGCACACCCACAGCTTCTGTTTTCACGTCAGCCTTTTTTGAGTTCAATATTCTACACTCTTCTAGCCATTCCGAACTCCCTACTTCCTGCACACCACTGAGCCTTTTCATAAGGCGATATTTTTATAAATATGATCTTTTCTGCTCAGAAAACACCTTCATGTCTGGTCTCTACAATCCTTTTTACATATTGAACCAACTCTCATTCACCCTTCAAAGCTCAACTCAAACATCTCTCTCCTTCAGTGAAGTCTTCCCTGACTCCTCCAGGCAATTAGCGTCTAGGTTCACAATGTGTCCAGAACCCCTGCCCCCACCCATATCTATGCTTGAGCACCCGTGATATTGTGTTAGTCATTTACTCAACACAGTGTCTATGAATCATATACTGAACCATACAGTAAGTTACCCTTGTTATTCCCACTTGGTAACATAGGGCCAGGAAAATAGTAGGTAGTCAGAAAATGTATGTGGCATGAATAAGTAAAAGAAAGAACCATAAATAAGATCTTATCGAGTATCATCAGGGAAATATTCTTCTGCTCTCCTTTTACTCCATTTGTGACTTTAAAAAGCAACTCAGGGTATGGCATACCTATACTATGAAAACTAAAAACCATATTAAGTCATAGAGCTGACATTTGTACCCTTTAATGTGGGTAAATACACCCAGAATTCCTTTGTAATTTTCACAATTGGTTTTGTCTCAAGCACCACCATTTTAGATTAATACTTTTTCCTGAATTTAATTGTAAGTAAAGCATCCAACTTTTTGCTATTTATTCACTGCAAACATATGCAATTTCTCAAAAAAAAAAAATGCATTCTTTTGTGAGTTAATAAGTCACCATGGATTCACTTGCAAAACTCCATCTATTACACTATTTCCATCAGAAAAATATATTTCAAGTCGAAATGCCAAAAGTCATAAATAAACAATGCCACACAACCTATTTTTCTTTGAGGAACTGCAGGTATAGTCAGTGGGTTACATTTTTGCCATTTTTAGGTACTGAATGAACTGTCAGCTCCAGAAACAATTATCTATGAACAGAGACTGTCTAGAAGTCTCAGTGTTAACCTGGCCTGGTGGCTGAAGGGTACTTACCTAAGGCTATGAGGCTTCTGAAAACAAACCTCAACTTAAAGAGTCAATCATGACCTAAACCTACCCAGCAAATCTGGAGTCTCTCACACACAAATAACCACAGAAACTGACTCAACCATTTATTTTTGATCTCAGATGACCATGAACCTGAGGCAAAGGATGAGCCAGTGAAGCACTAGATTCTCAATAACTGCTAAATTTAAAAGAATGAAAAGTTAGTATAAAAATACATCCCACAGATTTCAAATAAACCAGGTCTAATGTGAAAGACTGTCTCTATTTAAAGTCAGTTCTGAAGAAAAGAGAGCCAAGTTCAAACTATTATTAATTTTTTTTATTATACTGAGAACAAGCCCCAGATATGAATTTGGTACCCATTCACCAAATATTAAAAGCTCTCAATACCAGAAGGAATATGTGTGCTTACTGAATTGATGATTACAAAATAAAGTAAGCGATACATGATGATTTTGGTACAGGAAACCTCAGCCAGCCAATGAATGAGTCATTATACGCAGCCTAGTTTTCTGAATGGGTAAGAGCTTTACAGACTGAGACAGCTTGGGAGGTCAATTATCCTGAGTGTCAATATTTCCAAAGTTTATGGCCTATTTCCCTCTCTTCTCAAAGAGTGCATTTAAAAATGTATCCCTTGGGTAGTTCACTCTCATTAATGGTAAACATCAATTACTGATTTATGTTACTTCAGAGTAGTGCCTACGGGGTCAATTGAGGATTCCTACCTGAATTTTTGCCCTGAATTTTTCTGTCTCTTCCCTGGCTGTCAAGCTGTCAGGGATCATTTTTCACTCCTTACAGCAGCCGATCACTCTGTTCTAAATGTGCTAATAACCATAATATGCAATGGATTATTGTTCAATTTTTTTTTTAATGTTAAGGTCATTGTCTAAAATAAGAGTAATTATGTTCCCAGAGAGGGTCTGAAGTATTCACCCGGACATCAGGCCATCTATTCTTGTTGTTAAGTGGGCATTTCTGCCCCTTTCTTCTCTCTTAGCTATGTTCCAATGTCAGTAAGAGAGCCGCACTCCAGGCTCAGGTATGTATGACGCAACTTGATGCTCTTTGTGGTCCCCACGGTGCAGAAGTAAAGCAAAGCATCACACAACTAAGGAATTTCTGTCCTGGTCACAGAGCAAAACTAGTGCAAAGGATTCCAAGGAAGCAATATGTCCAGATTGAAAGATTAATCCAGAAACTGGAAAATGGTCCATATCTTACATACTGGTTATAGATGACGTATATCTAGCTTTAAGCAGCACGAATAGGCAGGTGTCTTACACAATAAGTATGGGGGAAAATTTGGGGGGGGTTGGATTATGAAATAACAAAACACCTCACAGAAGTTCAACATTTTCTTGGCTTATTAAATTACCATATTTTTAAAGTAAGCAACTTCTTTTTAATACCATACGTTAATGCCTCACGTACTAAACTGCTGCTCTGTTGGAAAAAGTCTTCTTTACTCAGAAGGAAAAAAATGTTGCTCTAACATCTGAGTAACCAAAAAGATTAATTATCATCATTTTAAACTGTCCCCACAAGCACTGAAGTCAAGCATTCAACATAAACGACGGTACTTCGGTCCTGTGCATTCCACAAAATGCAAAAGTTTATATAACCTTGTTTGTCAAACCTGAGGAAGCAAAAATCAAGCAGGTGAGCGACAAGGCTACCCTGTCACATTAAGGATGGAAATAAAGAGAGGGGACATCATTTATCCTAGTTATGCTTCCACACCCTTATAAAGGAGGCTGGCCTTTGAGCTATTTATAAATGTGGGGCTGAAGGGACCCTGCCACCACCACCCCGTGAGGAACAGGGTGGGCTGTCAGGCTCTGGCAAGTCCCAGGGGGCCTGTGGGATCTCCCTCAGTCTGCTCTTCCCAATACTTGGCAGCACACGATCCTCTGGGTGCAGTCCTGTCTGCTCAGGAAAAGGACTGTGAGGATTTCCAGCGGTCACTTCCAGCCTTTGATTCTATATATGGAAACATCCCATCCTGGTGTTTTCAGCATCATGAGCACCACATCAGGGAGGAGGAGTAAGGAGGAGGCCAGCTCCACGCTTGCTGCCCTGACAACACACTCACTTTAGTGTCTCCCAGGCCCCACTGCCCTGGACTGGACCTTGTCATCAAATGGCAGCCCAGACCTCTGCTGAGCCTTGTAGGCTAACAGCTCTAACATGGAACAGCTGGAAGAGGACCCTGCATTCTTTCCTCTGCATAAACACTGGGGGCTCTGTTCACCCTCCTGCTGCAGTATGAACTGAAGAATTTCCCCTATCCAAAATTACAGCCAACAGACCTTTGCTCCATCCCCCATCCTCACTCACTCCCCTCCACCCCGGGGTATAATGCCAGTCTGTCACCACCCATGCCAGCAAATAGCAAACTGCAGGACCTTTTGCGTATATTCACTTTCTATACTAGTTGAGGTGTCTGTAAATATGAGCAGGGTAATAGGAAACAATTTTGCTGTATTCAGTAAAGTTTCCTAACAAAACGCAGCAAGGAGTCTGATCTATGCCTGCTGCCGGTGGGACCCTTTCTACAACATCCACATCCGTATGAACATTGTCATATGATAGAGGTGCATATCCAAACAGTACATGAGCTGCAAATATTTTAATACTCTGTAGCATCACCTACATATTATTCAGAATACGGAGCTCTAACTGTAATCCCCGTGGGGAAAAATTAAGAATAAAATTGGATTTTCATGTATTGCTCACACAGCCTAATCAAAGCTTGGCTTCCGAAAAGCAGTCCCAGGTTTCCTCATGTGTTGCTGAAACCCACAGAGCCACGTTGCCCAAACGAAGAAGAAAAAAAGCCCAGAAAATCCAGACTCTACGTGACCTGACTTACTTATTTCCCAGGAAACTGCATGAGAGAAAAATCAATCATTCATGCTACCGTAGCTACCACACGGAATGGAGTTGACAGTGGGCAAAAACCCCCAAAGCGGCCAGCGGAGGTAAGTGGGCGGCAGGGGCGGGGATGAGGAAGGGGTTGCGAGGCCAAGGGCCCCAGGGACAGCCGGTCCGTGTCCCCGCGGAACCGCGGCCGGGGGCGGAGCCTGGGCGCGAGGCTGCGAATGGGAGGGTGGGGGGACCCGGCGCGACAGCGGCGGCTGCAGCACACTTACCGGGGCTGTTGGCCTCGCCTTCGAGGACGTGCAGCTCCGCGCAGTCGGCCAGCGAGTGCTCCAGGCAGAGCTGGAGGAAGCGGGCCTGGGTCTGGCTCACGCGCTTCAGCAGCGACAGCAGCGCAACAGTCTGCTCGCACTCGTTCCAGCCCTTAAACCAGCCCGCCAGCACCCCGACCTGGTCGCGAAACATCATGGTTAGGGGGCGGCCCTCGGTCTACAAAGGCCCCTTGGAGCCCCGGCCCGGCCCGCCCGCCCCAAAGTTTGGCGGAGCCGCAGCCCCGCGGCTGCCGGCGATGCGTTCGGGTTCCAAGGTGGCTCGGGCGCCCGGACGCTGCAGGTATTGCCTCGGCTCCTGCCTCTCGTCTGGTTTCAGTTACGTTCCGGTGGTTCTGGCTGATTTCCCCAGAGATGATGACAGACAGTAGCACGGAAATGTTTCTTTTTTAAAAAAAAATAATAATAACGATTTAAAAAAAAAATCCGCACAAGGCACACAAACTGAATGAAGAATGCTCTCTTTCCCCCTTCCTTCTCTCAGCTTCGGGATGGTAATTTTCGGCGTCCCGGGGTCTCTTTCCCACTGGGCAGCAGCTCGGACCCTTCACACCCGCATTCCCGAGGCGATCACCACTGAAAGGAGAGAAAGGGCTGCAGTGAGACCTCAGCCAGCGAGGGAGCGCGCCCAGGAAACGAGTGCATCAGAGGGGATGGGGGGCGCCCCGCGGGGTCTTGGTCCCCCAAATTCCGGTGGCCCCCTCCACACCCGAATGCGGGAAACGAGCTTCTCCCACTCTGGGAATGGCCCGAAGCCTCTCCCCAGGTGCGGGAGGAGACCCCACAGCTTCCTGTTGCTGCCGCTGCGAACGGCTGGTGCTCCCCACACACCCCACCCGGAGTGGCCTCGGGGGCTGTGCCTGCGAACGCCAGCACCAGCAACAGATTTTCCTCGCGTAGAAAACTTGCAATGCGGCTGCGAGGGGCGCGGGGGTGTGGGTGGGGGCTAATGCAAAGCAGAGGCGGAGGCAGCAGCAGCAGCCCGAGTTCCTTCTTCCTCCTCCTCCTCCTCCTCCTCCTCCTGCCGGAGAAGCAGCCGAGCGGCTGCAGCTCCATCTACAGCAACAGCCAGCATCTCCACCACCAGGCGCCCCTCTGGATTTAGGCCGTGAGCAGCCAAGGCAGCAGCTCGAGACAAAAATAAACTCTCCCCACCCAAAGCTCCTCGCCCAGCGGGCGGAGGCGCAGCCGGAGCCCCGGCTCCCCCGCGCCTCGCTGCTCCAGGCCACCCGGGAGGTCTCCAGGGCCTGCTTCGCCCTGAGCGATCAGATGTGTGCGTGCCTGTGCGTATTTGTGTAAGTGTGTACGCGCGTGTGAGCTTTAGGCATCCTGCCCCCGCTGCCGCCTCCTACGGGCGGGTCTGTCCAGCCCAGCGCCTCGTCCGGCGTCCCAGGCCGAAGGCGGCACAGCCCCGAGCGCACGCCGAGCGCGGAGACAGCCGGGGCCACAGCACTACTTCCCCCAGCGGGCAGGGCGGCTTCGCCTCGACTGCGGCTCCGCGCCTCGGGCACACGCCCCCCAAGGACCTCAAAGAAAGTTCGGCTTCAGTGGCTCCCCGACTCCTATCCCTGCCACCACCAGCAAAGAAGGGAACCCAGAGACTCAACCCTCGATGGGGCGGCTTGCTCCCAGCATCTCGCTTCCCCGCTCCCAGAACTTCTCGAGCGGAGAGGGAAGTCCCTCGGAAAGGGACCCAGTGGCTGGAGAGTCCCCTGCCGGGGGCGGAAGAAAAGGGGCGCTCACCTCGGCGAGGCTCATAGCGGCGGTTCGGGGCCCCACGCGCGGGTCCGGGCCTGCGGCGGCTGTCAGCGAGGTTGGGGGTGCCCGGAGCGCGGGCTTCGGGCCATGCCGTCGGCGCGGGCGGCGCTAAGAGAGTGCGGCGCTGCGAGTCCGAGCCGCCGCCACCGTCGCTGCCTCCAGTGTCGGCTCGCGGAGGACTGAGCCGCTCGAGCCGGAGCTCCCCACATGCTACTGATTAACATACACCATTACATCATGGGCTTGGCAGGGAGCGCCCGAGCGGGGGGAGAGGAACCCGGGCGGCGGCAAGGGGGGGGGAGTGGGGGGAGGATCCCGGACCCGGCCTGCGGCAGGGGTGGGGGGGAGCAGATTCCTAAGTGGGGGCCAGAAAAGGGGAGGGGAGCGGAGTGGGAGGAGCCAGATGCGCAGAGGGGTCGGGTTGGACGAACCGCCGGGCGGAGGGAAGAAGTTTGGGGAAGGGGAGGGGTCTGGGTGAATTCCTCCCAGCGGCTGCCTGCGGGCTGTGGAGGGGCTGAGGCGCTCGAGTCCCCGGAGCGCGGGCAGGAGGGGACCCCGAGGGCTCTAGAGCAGGGGCGGTGCTGCCACCGGCTGCCCGTCCTTGGGAATGTGATTTCGCCAGTCGAGTGACCCCTCGGCCTGACTTGGGTCCCAGGGTAGCAGAGCGGCTTGTCCTGCAAGCGGCAGAGACCTGAGGCCACTGCCGCTGGGGGCGTGGACGGGTTTGGGAGGTCGCAGAAGCTAAGGGCGGAGGAGGCCGGGAGGCAGTACGCAGAGCTGGACGTGTCTGGGCGCCAGGCTCCGTGGGCCCTTGTCGGAGGAGCGCGAGGAATCCCTGGTCCGATCACCCCTCGCCCGGGTCGGGCTTGGATGCCCTTTGCTCCTACCCGCGGCCCTCGCTCTTCCCTGGGAAAGCCGCCTACTTCTTCGACTCGCCAGAGAGCTTTGCGCCTGGGGCGCGGGCTGCGGCTGCGGGTCTGGGGCAGAGACGAGCGTCGCCCTAGGTAGCAGCGAGGCAGGCGACGCCACCTGTCAGCGCGTCGGAGTCGCTGGGCTGGGCCGCCTTCACCTGGCCCTGGAAAGTGCGCGAGGCCAGGCAGGGGCTCTGGAGGTGCCGGCGGTGCGGGAGAGGGGGGGCAAGCACCACGCTGGGGCCGAGCAACACGAGGTGGCTAGTCACGAAAGTAAAGAATTGTTTAAAAATACCCAAAAACCTAAAAATCGATGTACCTTCCAATATTAGTTGAATATTCACAGATCTTGATGACCAAATTCGAACTATCTCCTATTTCCAGAGAAAGCACTAAACCCTTGAACATTTTCTCCAACAATTTTATTAAAAAGCACTTATGAAAAATCAGTGAAACGCATATTCTCTGTTCTTCCTAATATAGTATTTTTGGAGATAAACTATCTGAGATATCATTCCACTACTTAACACTTCCGTCTTTCAACTCCACCATATGTCCCAGGAGTTTCAATCCTTTCTTTCTTTCTTCTTCAAATCTAATTTCTGCATCTTTTAGTTCTTGTCGGAGATGTGAAAACACCTAACCCTCTGTTGGGTATTCCAATGGCTTGTGGAGCTGCAAAAATTTAGGTGTTACCATTCCAATAGGGGGTGTGAATAATTTTTAAAAGTTCATTATTAACCAACCAGGAAAGATGTCTGCATAATTTAATATTTTTCCCTAAAAATGAGAAGTCTAGAGTCAATGTTTTATTTTTGTTTCGTTTTATGCTTATAGAGGCAGAGAAGCTTGACATGTTTTCTCCAAGACATTACTCTGAATTAGCCAGTCCTTAGTAGTGAGTCCTACCAGGAAATGTGGCTGAGGGTGAGAGCACTGCCTGCCTCGGTGTATTACCTTCCTGTCTACTGTAGTCAAAGCATAAATTCTCCATCTCAGGCTTTTGGAAACCCCCAAGACTGATTTTTTTAAAGAAAAGGAAAGAAACGTAAGCTTTATTAATTTATTGTCACCTGCAGTTTACTAAACGAATAGTAAAACTAAAAACAAAAATACAACACGAGGCAAATCTTCAAGAATTCTACTTATGCTGAAGAAAGAAAATAGCGCCACCTCCTGGAAAAATATAGTTCTTACAGTAGCCTCTGACAAAAAATCTTGAGCTCATTTTTAAGAGATTCCTGAGACATACAAATTTGAGCCTGACCTGAGTTACCAGACCCCCCTGTTTTACGGGTTTGTAATACTGGTAATGTTCCTTGCTGCTTGGCTTTCTCCCTGATAAGAAAGGGAGTGGAGATAAAATGCGGTGATGCTGCTTCTCTATTTCTCACAAAAAGTGAAGTCAGGACTCTGAAGGAAGGAAATACTATCAGCTAAATATATGCTTTTGTATTGAACGTGGATTTCCTTATGAGAACATGTACCCAAATTTTATGGATAATTATTAAGTGGTTCACAGATGCTACATATCCACATCACTTGGAAAATGAGTGAAAATATGTGAAAAAGGAGATTAGTAATAGGTCTATGTTCACTACAGTCCTAATTAGTCATTTCAAAATGCCTACAGTTCTTTATATTTTCTAATTTTTCTATCCAAAATAAAGTTAAAACACTGCATGAGCTCAGGACCACTGACTAAAGTTAACTTTAGAAAGTATCCTAAAGAAAGTACACTGTAAAACTTAGATCTTTGACTCCCAAGAACTGCGTATGACTCCATCTTGCTCCCTGCCTGGGTCTTGTCCTTGCCTCATCACCATGTCTCCCAGCTCCGACCTTCCTGCAGTTTCTGACTCGACATTAAATACATTCCAGGCTCTTTGGCCTGAATTACAAACAGTTCATCACATAGCCACTCTCTGCTGCTCTGGACTTCTCTCACACACCCATTTCATTCACTAATTCATTCAACAAGAAATGTTTGTTGAGTACAAATCACTGGGCTAGGCAAATAAGTGATACAAAGGTAGAAGAGGAGGCATTGTCTTTTCAACCTTTAGTTGAGAGTACAAAGTACGCTTGTCACACGCACACGCACACACACACACACACACACACACACTTCACTGCAATGTGCAATAATCAGTGGGTCAAGGGGGAGGCCACATGCAATGTTGAGGAAGACTAGAGGAGGCAAAACTTCTGCAAGAAAATTCAGAATGATACTACTATACATCTGGTGCCTTTTGAGTTGGTACTCATTAGATGCGTCGTTTCAACAGAGATGAGCGAAATTTTAAACATAGACAACATTCAGGAGGCCAGGATGTTTGTACCAACTCAATAAAGCATCCTGAGAACTCCATGTTTGTATTTTTCAATCCATATTTCTTCTAGCAGTAGTAAGATAAAACAGGAGAAGAAATACAGGCCTTCCCAGATTTTGATGGTGGCAATAAACTAGTGGAAAGGGATCCAATTGTCTCTACTAAATTAGGTATAGCTTTTAAGCTGGTAATTCCATTTTTAGGAATCTAAACTACTGAAGTAAAAGCATCATTACTATAAAGTTTACTAAAGTGTGAGTATAAATACAAGAATGTAAATTTCAGCCTTGTTTGTAATAGCAAAACACTAGAACACTTATCTGTGGAGGACCGCATGAATTATGAAAACTTCATACTATAAATCTTATACACCTATTTTTAAAAATTAGCTATACTTGGAAAAATTCATCCACATATGATAGACTGATGGATGGGTATATAGCTAAAGTAATATGTGGTAAAGTACAGCAAAATGTTAATGTAGAATCTAGATGGTGAGTAGGTTTTCACTATTTAATTCTTCCAACTTTCTGTATGCTGATATTTATAACGCATTGTTGGCAATAAAAGGGATGAGACAAATTTATATATGTTAGCCTAGAAATTAAGGTTTTTTAAAGATGTAGAATAATGTCTAGTTCATGATTCCATTTTTGTGGTTAAGAAAGCCCGCTCCTGCATCTTGGAGCCCAGCCCCATCACTTACTAGCCCTTTGACCTTTTACAAGTTACTTCCCACTCTGTGCTGCAGTTTCACTAGTAGCAAACATACCTCATTGTTGTTATGAGGAGTAAGTAAGTTAATATATTTACATTTCTTAAAACAGTGCCAGGCATATAATGTGCTCAATAAGTGTTATTATTAACTATGATTGTTTGAGAGGGAAAAAGTTATGTGGATGATAGCCTTGGCAGGACAGCGTCGTCCCAATAAGCCAAGGTTGCAGATTCAATCTCTGGTCAGGGCACACAAAAGAATCAACCAATGAGTTTCCAGTCAAGATGGCGACGTAGGCAGACATGGCTTGCCTCTTTGCAAAACCACATCAAAATTACAACTAAACTATAGAACAACCATCACTCAAGAATGTCAGAAATTGAGTTGAATGAAAGTCTGACAATTATGGAATTGAAGTAACCACATCCATCCAGGTTGGTAGGAGGGTCGCGGACGCAGAATGAGCTAGTCCCGCACCCATGCGGCCAAAAATTCAGGAAGGAGAGCTGGGGGGCAAGCCCCAGCCCCACACCGTGCTCCCCATCCCAGGGCTCCACAACTTCTGGTAGTGAAAACCAGGGGAGACTGAGTGGGTGGAGGAGACTGCTGGAGCCCTAAGCAGTTCCTCTTGAGGAATCACCTACACATGGACTCACCTACTCAGACTCGCTCCCTCTGATCTCCAGCACCACAGTGACAGCTTGAAGCACACCAGTGGTATAAAGAGAGAGACTGAATTGCATGGCATCAGGGCAAATAGAGGCTGCTCTCCCTTTGCTGAGCCCTCCCCCGACAGAGTCGGTAGGCTGGCACCATATCTGAGATTCCATCAGCTTGGCTAACACTATGTGACCCATCTTAGAGACCCACAGAGGTCTACCCCACTCAACTTACAGGCCCACCCAAGCTGCTTTTCCGAAAGAATGGCTGGTCTTGGCTCCTAAGTCCTATGAAACAAGCAACATCTGGCTTCAGTGAGCCAGGGCAGCAGCCGGATTAGAATCACAGCTTGGCTTCACCTGGAAATCTCCAAGCCCAGCACAAGGAACAGCCATCTCAGATTGCTTTACAGCTCAGGCAGGGTTCCCTGGGGAAAACACAGGTGGGTTCTGACCTTGCCCTGCACCAGTGAACAGCTACAGACTCCATCAAAGCACTACCACCCCGCCTCTACACAGCTGATTCTCCACGAAGGGCAGAGGTGGGTGGTCAGTGGTCGCAGCCAGTCCTCACAGCTGACTGGCCTGCGTAAATCCCTGCCATTGACCCGCCAATAGCAATCAAGGCTCAACTACAAGAGGAGGGTATACTCAGCCCACACAAAGGGTGCACCTCAAGTACCCAGCTTGGGTCATAGGGGAGGCTGTGCCACTGGACCCTACAGGACACCTACTATATTAGGCCACACTACCAAGACACAGAGTCAAAGCATCTCTACCTGATACATAGAAACAAACAGAGGGAGGCTTCCAAAATGAGAAGACAAACATGGCCCAATTGAAAGAACAGACCAAAACTCCAGAAAAAGAAATAAAGAAAACGGAGATAAGCAATCTATCAGACAGGAATTTCAAAACATTCTAAGGATGCTCAAGGAACTTAGTGAGGACCTCAGCAACATAAAAAAGACCTAGTCAGAAATGAAGGATACACTCATTGAAATAAAGAACAATTTACAGGGAAACAGCAGTAGAATGGATGAAACTGAGAATCAAATCAATGATTTGGAACATAAGGAAACAAAACACAACCACGCACAACAACAATAAAAAAAGGAATCTAAAAGAATGAAAATGGTATAAACAGCCTCTGGGACAACTTTAAGAGGTCCAACACTTGCCTCATAGAGGTGCCAGAAGGAGAAGAGGAAGAGAAAGAAATTGGAAATCTATCTGAAAAAATAGTGAAAGAAAATTTCCCTAATTTGGTGAAGAAAATGGACGTGCAAGTCCAAGAAGCACAGAGAGTCCCAACCATGATGGATGCAAAGACGACCACTCCAAGATATATCATTATTAAAAGGCTAAAGGTTAAAGAAAAGAGAGACTCTTAAAAGCAAGAGAAGAGAACTTAGTTATTGCAAGTTTGCCAAATGGGAGGAGGGTGGGGAGAATTGGTGAAGAGGTGAGGGGATTAAGAAGTATAAATAAGTAGTTACAGAATAACCATGGGGATGTAAATTATAGTCTAGGAAATGGAGTAGCCAAAGAACTTAGACGCATGACCCATGAACATGAACAATGGTGGGGGGATTGCCTGAGGCACTGGGTGAAGGGGCAGAGGGGGGAAAGTCAGGACAATTATAATAACATAATCAATAAAATATAATAATAAAAAAACCCTAGGGGAAAAGGAGTCAACCAATGAATGCACAAATAAATAGATCAACAAATCTCTATCTCTACCTCTATCTTTCCCCCTTTCCTCTCTCTAAAAATCAATAAATAAGTATAAAAACTATTTTTAAACGTTATGTGAATGAGAGAGAGCAAACAAATCAGTGTCTCTATAAATATACTATAAATACAAATATATATATGTGTGTGGGAATGTTTGTTTGAATGTTTAGTATAACCCCATCAGGAAACACTCAAACACTTCCAGAAAGAGGGACATTCTCCAAGACAACTAGCCTGGAAAAAAAGATGGAAAGACTTCTAGATTAAAAGAGACAAAAAGACACATAGCAACCATATGCAATGTGTTATACTTGATTGCATCCAGGTTTGAAAAAATAGCTATAAAGGACATTTGGGGTTAATTGGGGACATTTTGAACATAGACTGAAAATTAGCTGATATTATACAACATTAGGTAGTAAATAATTAGGTAACAGGAGAGCACCCATGCAATGCCCATGCAAGCTCTCTCTAGCTGAAAGAGAGCACCGTTCTCTTCTTGGTGGCACTCAGGTACATCTCTAAGTGTCCTCTTCTGGAGAATCTGATTGGAAGATGTCTTCCCACATGGAGTACCTACAGATGAAAATGTGTTGGCAGGATGTGCAGGGTTTTGGTGCTTTGGAAGTTAGAGTTTTCACTGTAAATTAATACTCTGACAAGCTTGCTGAATATATGTCAAGCCCTGAATGATGGACCAATTCTGTTATTTTTTAAATTTTTTTATTTTATTATTTTATTTTTTTAGCCTACAGAAAGGAGAGCCCTGGTGAATTTGCTAAGGTTAGGATGTCCCTTTGGATGTGTGAGAGGAAATACTCAGGCATCCTTAGGCAAAGAGGAGTATCTGTTACTGAAATAAGGTTTTTGTAGTGCAATAGTGGACCGTCAGCTGGACACTCTGGAAGAATGCCCTGCCTGACCTCGGCTGCTGTCCCTCCCTGCCTCATTAAGCAAGCTGTAGCCCCCCGTGGCTTGCATTCGGTTTCTCAAATGTGCCAACCTCATTCCCTTCTCGAAGGGTTTACACTTACTATTCCTGGAGAATTACGTCTTTCCGGCTCCTCATCTCCTGCTCCAAAAGGCTGACTCCTCCCTCAGGTCTTAGCTCAAATGTCACCTTCTTAGAGATGCCTGATTAGACCACACTATCTAAAGTAGAGGCCCTTTCCTTAAGGTAGCACTTATCACAAAACAGAAATTGTATTGCTTGTTCATTTGTTTATCTCTTAATTATCTATCTCCCTTCACACGATTTTAAGCTTCACAAGTGCAGGGGTCAGATCTGTGTAATTAACCGTCAATATCTTCATAGGACCTACCACACAGAAGTACACGGTAAATATTTGTAAGTTGAATGAATGAGTCTTAGGATGGGAAGGTACTTCAGAAGACCCCAGATCCAATGTCCCATCCTGTACAATGTTTTAAGATCCACTCCATGAACTGTGCGTTTTTACCTAAACTGCAGCAAAAGAAGACCAGCAAGAACAATGTTTTTTTGTTGTTCTAAATTTGTTCAACTTAAAGGACTTCACTCTGAGCTTATGCTCTTCCTATTTGAGGGTATTAAAGTATCTATATTAAATGATGGTGATATAAGTGACATTAGACTATTGATATCCCTATTTAAAAAAATAAAAATTAAAACTAGGCCATGTTAGTTGGTTTCCTGATATTTCCTGTCCATGAAATTCAAAAGTCTGGAAGTCGCAAGTCACATCCATGCCTCTGAGTGGCTGTTTAGATGTGCTGAGTTGGCCATTGCATCCCTGGTTGGCACATATGATTAAAACATGCTTTCGTTGAAAAGGCTTTGGTCTGTCTCTTTATGATTCCCACCCATGGCAGCCATGGGGGTATACCAATTAGCTCTCCTTCAAGAGTCTGCTGCAATGTGGCATTGCCAACTCCAGCTACTGCCTCTTTACTCAGGGATACTTCATCCACTTAGTAGAGAGAGAGATGGTCTCCAAACTGTGCTCAGGTCCTAGGCTCTTCCTACCCAATCCTTCTTCCCTCTCTGCTTTCACAGTCCCAGACTGAAGGCTCTCCCTGCCTGGTTCTGCTCCCTTCCTATTTATCCTTCAAAGGTTTTTCCCCTAATATATGGCTTGCACATCTAATCTTGTCTTGCTATCCGTTCTTAAAGGAACTTCTTGGACAGGCATACTACCCACTGTCTTAAAGTGACCCTGGGACTTGGACAAGGGATTCCAAATGTTATTGAAGCAACTATGCCACCAGGGATAGGTTGCGTAATCTATTTCACCATCTATAAAATGGAGATACTACTACTCATCTCATAGGGTTGTGTGAGACTTGAGGGAATGATATCTGAAAGTGCCTTACAGTGCCTGATACTCAATAAATGGTAATAATCTGTCTCCCATACATCACCATTGTGAGAAAGCTGATGTGTCTGTTCAAAAGCTGTTCTGACCTATTATTTAAAAAAACAAACTCGATAGGTTCAAGGAAAAAGTAAACAAAAGCATAGATATTTTGAAAGTTGCGTAGTGTAGAGGACCTGAAGGTCTCCTAGGGTTATCAATGTATAATATCAGACATTCTAATGTAAAATGAGCTTCAGTGCATAGTCTAACTTCCAAAGAGCAGATGATTAGGCAGTAAGCTGGGAGAAATAGGACTGAGGTGTTACAGACATGGCTGGCAGACAGGGAAACCATTTCTTGGCTGAAGGAGACCCACCCAGGTGGTTCTCTGCACTACATACTCAGGGAAGGTGTAGAATCACCGGCGTGCATGCAGAGGGATGAGTGTAGGCTATTCAGGTCAAGTTGTAGAAGGAACGGACTATTAAAAGATTAGACTTGGGTGACTGAACAGAAGTGTCCAGGATTGAAGAAATGTGAAGACTGATTTAAAATGAGCCAAGTTGGCATCTGCATCAGATAGAACTCTATATTTGCCACTAGGATCTAGTGTGCTTCCTGAAGAGTAGGCACAGCTATGGGAAAGTAGCCTCTGGATTAAAAATATTATTTAAAAATAATTGTAATGCTGGTTCTCATATACTTGTTAGGTGGTCTGAAAATAACTGACACATTACCTGGCACATAGTAGAAACTTGATAAATATTCACTTTCCTTCTTTTTATGCACAGATAAGAGTGTGTTAATTTGACTAATTTACATGTTGGGTCTGCCCCACATAGAAACATGCCTTATACACTCTTCAAAGACGTGCTTTCTCAAAAGCCTTTTCATGAGGCCTAGGACAGGATTGCCAGGGCTTGAATCAGGATTCGAGGGGATGAAGGCAGAGATGCGGAGGAAGGAACTGCAGAACTGGTGACAGATGGAATGCAGGAAGGCTAAATCAGGAGTCAGGTCTGCTAAGATAGCAACTGTGAAAGGCAAGCTGGGTAAGGCCCAGGAGCCATGGCTTATAGAGACTAAACTTGAGTTCAGATTTCATTAGAAGCAGCTCAGAAATATCTGTGTTGGCAGGGGCACACATTCAGATAAAAAGCCGGTGTTCTGTTAGCCAGGGCAGAGTAGTAATTGCCTGGCCAATGTCCTCTGTCCCTAGCACATTTTTACATCGATGGAATCACAGCCGAATCTCAACCAAAGCTGGTGCAGGGTCAACCACCAGGGCAAGTGCTGGGGGTGGAACAGGACTCTTGAGGACTCTGCTCTCACTTTTCATTAAAGTTCTTACCACACTCAGGATAGCGTTTCCATTTTCTTCAGTTCCTCAGTTTAGGGACTTCTTTCAGAAAAAAAGACTTCTTAAGCCCAGTGTTAGGTAAATAGAATGCCACTACCCAAACGCCATGAGCACTTAAGATTCTTCTTCAGGAGTCACACTGGAACGTCAAATGGACAAGGGTGTGGAATCCATGAAGACAATGTTTGTTTTAATTGTGGTAAGATATAGACAATTAACATTAAATTTACCCTTCAACCATTCTTAAGTGCAAAACTCAGCGGGGTTAAGTACAGACACATTGTTTGTGCAACCCTGAGCACTAACCATTTCCAGAACTTTTCATCATCCCAAACTGAAACTCGGTACCCATTAAACTGTGACTCCCCATTTTCCCTGCCCTCAGCCTCTGCTAACCACTATTCTACTCTGTCTCTAGGATTCGCCTATTCTCACTACCTTATCTGTGGAACCATACAATATTGTCCTTCTGTGTCTGGCTTCTTAACAAACTTAACAAAACACTTAAAATGTTTTCAAAGTTCATCCATGTTGTGGCATGTACTGGAATTTCCTTTATTTTTTGAGGATGAATATTCCATGAAGAAAACTTCTGACCAAACTTTCTCTAGAATGGAGTTAGATAAGAAGGGTTAACTCTAGTTTTTAGAACACTTAGTCGGGTACACTGTATTTTTAACTGATTTCTAAACAGTAGAATCCAAACCAATTAACCAGTACAGTTATTTAAATATAATACACACACCAGCAAATGAACCACAATTTCAAACACAAATGCAGATGGGTTCACACATCTTAGAAATAAATGTTTTAGGTATTAATTAATAGATTTTTTACAGTAAAACATAAGTGTCATAGATAAAAGTTCAAATAAATCCAGAGACGTTTAAATGTAAGCATCACAAAACTACTTCTAGTTACAAGATTTATGTGAGTTAGGATTACGGAAGTGGTACCTTAGGACTTTGGAGGGATAACTCATCCCAGATTGGCATGAGAGAAAAAAAAGTATAACTGACTTGTTCTAGAAGACATCAAATCTTTATTCTGATTTTGGTTACTGATTCAAGAATTACCAATATCTTTTTCAACTGAAAGTGCAATTGAAATGTGTCCACAGGTTTGCACAATTGAAATTTTTAAGTGTACAAATCTAAGATAAAAATTCAGTAACCTAACCATGATCAGAATTGCCTTCCCCAATATTGTTTAAAGCCACCTCTACATGACAGGAGTCTCCCACAATTGCTGGCACTGACATTTATATCCTAAGTAGGCACCACTGTTGCACAGGGTACTTTAGATTAGATATTGATCTAATTAAGCCCACATTTTACACATCCTTGGAATGTTCCCAGACAAAAATTCATAAAAAGCTGTCTGGTTACATATTTAAATTTTATTGCAAAATTTCTCAGAGAGCCTTTATTATGCTAACATTCATTGTGCCTTTCTTGGAGAGTACAGTATATGGTAGGTTCTCAACAGGTCTTGGAATATATATACTGTTGTCTAGGATATGTTTTGAGAAATGCTGGCTCTGCTAATAGGCTTGAGAGAAGCAATACAAATGGTGAATTTTTACATTGTACCTGGAGTTTAATGTTGAAAAACCGTGTGTTCTTCTGTAGGAAGGTGACTAGTGATTAAGAAGAGCACAGGCTTCAGGCAAAACAAAGCAAAATTGGATTCAAATCCCAGTTCTACCCCCTAATAGCCATCTAATACAGGTTATTTAACCTCAGTTGGTCTGTTTTCTGTCTACCTTAGTAAATTGAGCCAGGATTACAGAATATAATATCTAATTGTGTCCATTTAGGGTAGCCAGGAGACTAAAAAGACAACAAATATTTTATCAGAGATATTAATATAAAACATCATTAACTGTAAGGTGTTAAGAGGAACATCAGGGTATCTCAGAGGCAGCAACGCAGAAAGCAACTACCACTGACAGGGCTGGGGAAACAAAGAAGTTGAAAGTATAAAAATTTAGAAGTTTGGAAGAGGGGCCCCGCAGAGTTGAAACGCTGAGAGCTCTGAGGATGGGCTGCTGCTGCGCCGGGGCTGGTGTCCTGCGGTGGGTGGGGGTGAGGAAGCAGGTTGCAATCTGGATTCAACTGCTGCTCCTGGACTCAACCGCCACTGCCAAGGTGAAGTAGCGAGATCGGGTGGTGCTCGCAGGAACTGAAAAGCCACAGGAGACAGGAAGGAGCGAATCCCTTCTTCCTCCTATATTCCTGTCTCCTTCTGTGGCTCTCATTTGCAAAGCCTCACAGGGAGTCAGCTGGCAAAGCATTAAGTGGGGTTTGCAGAGTCCTAACCCTGCACCACCAAGCAGAGCATAGAAGGATAGAGCTGAAAGACAATAGCTTAATCGCTGGCACAAATACAAAGCATTTACAGCTTGGAAAGTGTATGATGGCTAGTGCTCCTCAGCCTAGCCTGACTGACTCAGTCCTGTACCTGGTATAGATTTGCAGAATTTCTGTAGGACCTAGCTATGAAAGGGACAGATGAGGCTGCAGGTCTGGAAGTTCAACTAACTAAATAAAACAAACAAGGTAGGCTTAACATCTCATCTCGAACTTAACAATGTCTAAAACTGAAACTCTTATAACCAGTGTTCACAGCAGCATTATTCCAATGGCCAAAAAGTAGACAACTGCCTATCAACTGATGAATGGGGAACACACGTGGTGTATCTATACAATAGAACATTATTGGGCAATAAAAAATAAAATATTGACTCATGCTTAAGCATGGATGAACCTTAAAAACATTAAGTGATATTTGTGATCAGTCACAAAAGGCCACATACTGTGTAATCCCATTTGTGATTCTACATGTGATTTCATTCCATGAAATGTCCAGAACAGGAAAATCTATGGAGACAGAGAGTAGATCAGTGGTTGCCTGCGGTTGAGGACTACGGTGCAGATTGCGAGTAACCACTCATGTGCACAAAATGTCTTTTTAAGGGCAATTGAAATATTCTCAAGTTGACTACCATGGTGGCTGAAAAATTTCTGAGTACATTAAAACTCCTGAAGGTACATTCTGAACAGGAAATTGTATGGTATGTAAACTGTATGTCCAGTAAGGTATTAAAAAGAAAAAAGACAAAACAAAAAAGGCCATGCAGATTTTGCCTTGTTCACTGGGACACTTGCTCTTGGAATCCTGAGCCCACATTTAAGAAACTGATCATCCCGAGACCACCAGGCTGTGACAAAGACCAAGCCACATGGAGAAGACACATGTTGTCCTAGCTCAGCCCAGCTTTTAAGTCATTCCAGCCCATGTACCAAATACATGAGTGAAGAAGCTTTCAGGATTTTTGCCCTCTGGCCTTTGAGTCAATTCCAGTAATTCAAGTGTTCCCAGCCTTATAAGGTCCCAGGGAGGCCCCACCCTGCCATATCCTGCCTCATTATCTGACCGCAGAATCTGTGAGCATTCTAAAGTGGCGGTTGTTTTATACCACTCTCTTTTGGGATGGTTTGCAAAAACCACTCTTCTGGTTTTCTTCCTACCTCAGTCTTCTCGGTCTACGGGTTTCCCCTCGAATCTCCCTGAATGTTGGAGCCTCCCGGCAGTCTGGGGACCGCTCCTATTCCTGTGCTCACTCCCTTGGTGACCTCACAGACTTAGGGCTTGAAGAACCACATTGATGACTCAAAATTTATAACTTCAGCCAGACCTCTCCCAGAACTTCAGATTACTGTATTCACCTGTTTCTTTGACAGCCCTACTTGGATTGTTGAAAAGTAGCAACTAATCTAGATAAATCAGATATTTTATCTAATATTCCATTCAAATGAAAATGTCACTATTGACTACTTATGGAAAATTCTGACCTAAGCCTCTCAGAGTCAGTTTACTTGTTTTTACTTGATTACCTACCAAATTCCTCATATTTATTATTACTGAGAGCGGAAAAAACAATTCCTCCAACTGTAGGTTGAGGAGCTAAGGGCAAATCATCTTTAAAAATTATGAAAACAATGGGTGAGTAGATAAACAAAACGCAGTATATGCATATAAAATGAAATACTATTCAGCCTCAGAAAGGAAGGAAATCCTGATACACACTACAGCATAAACCTCGAAAACATCATACTCAATGAAGTAAGCCAGGCACGAAAAGACAAATACTATGAGATTCCTTGTAAATGAGGTACCTAGAATAGGCAAGTTCATAAACACAGAACGTATAATGGTGGTTATCAGGGACTGAAGAAAGGGGGAATGGGGAGTTATTGTTTGATGGGTAGAGTTTCAGCTTGGGCTGATGAAAAAGTTCTGAAGACGGATACTGGTGATGGTTGTACAACAATGTAAATGTACTTAATGCCATTCAACTGTACACTTAAGAATGGTTAGAATGGTAAATTTTATGTTATGCATATTTTACTACAATAAAAAAAAGTTCTGAAAATGGAGTAAGATTACAGGTGGAATCAGAGAATGCGCCCAGGACCGTTCAGGTACTAGCCGATCTCTAAGGGAAGCAGGACGGCTAGAATGGCAGAAATGGTCTCTGAATATTCTCCACTTCATACCTCACAGGGAGGTCCTGCAACGAACGGTTAAAATGGGAGCTGACCACAGCAGGGCCTGCGGCTTCAGACTGTCCTGCTTCCAGGACCAGGGTTAGAACAGGGCCTTAGGAATTTCTGGGCAGTGGGGGTGGCTGTGTTTTAATAAGCTACCAATGCTCCTTTTAGGCACAAATACTTTGAGGCCAGGAGCCTATTCTGATTCTTTGCAGCCCAGACTCCCAAAGGGTACCTGGCACCTAGAAGGTATTTCTTACATAGTACTGAATGTAGCTATTCAGAGTTTGATTTGGTTTATAAGATGAAGAATAGGTAATGCTTTTTTGAGAGTGCTATATTTAATTAGAATGAAATGATATAATGTAAAAACACTGATACAAAGACATTATTCTTAATACAAGCAAGACCAAAAAAGCTTGAAAATCTCCCTGAATGTCACAATCTACTACGATCTAATTTCTTTGTGAGTGGAAGGTGATTTCCACCGAAGACACAGGACACTGATTTACCTTTTCCTTCGGGATGCAGCCTTTTGCCCATTAGGTCCCTCAACTCTCACGAGGCTATAACAAGGAATAAACACAGTAATTTACCACTCAGGAGGATATGGGGGTTTATTTAAAATAAAAACACACTAGAAAAAATAATTAGTTTCTTTTAGTGATTTTTCTGGCTCTTAAGTCCTTCCAGTTTTAGATGGATTTGCTGTGCAGGAGGAAATCTAAGGTAAGGCATTAAGATCTTCCCTGGTAGATCACAGTCTGCTAATCTAATCATATTTGACAGTAAATTTAATTATCCAAGAAATTTTATTATTCTTGTTTTATATATCTGCTTCCTATAAATGAGTATCATTCAAATCTATGATACACTAGTAACAATCAAGAACTGTATCTTACATTTATCATTTAAGAACCTATATTTAAAAATTAAGACTTGTGTATTATGTGACTATGATTATAAGGAAATTAGAAAACC
Organism: Pteronotus mesoamericanus; assembly: GCF_021234165.1. Taxonomy (NCBI): domain Eukaryota; kingdom Metazoa; phylum Chordata; class Mammalia; order Chiroptera; family Mormoopidae; genus Pteronotus; species Pteronotus mesoamericanus. Next base: position 32,567,686 of record NW_026555078.1, read on the forward strand.
AACAGGTGGATATTTATAAAAACTGGTATTTCAGGAAAGGACATAGAGTTAGAAGCCCTTTCCAACTCCTTTGTAAAGTGGGGAACATACAATTACGTAAAGAAGAATTCAGTTTTTTCCCATTTGCACTCTAGATTATGGCAAAAGGAAAAACATTCAGAAATCTTTAGACTTTTACTTCCTCAAATTTTAGATGGATTGCTTTTTGGAATTTTTCTAATTGATATTAGCTGATAAAAGGCCAAACATTTACATTCTTCTCAAGAGCTGAATACATTTTTATGTATTAGCACAGATGGTATTCCAGTATTTGCCATATGGAATAGGAAGGGATAATTAAATTTCATCATCCAGGTACCGTACAAATATGAAGTTAAAATAGGATTTTCACTAACAGTCAACACTGTAGATTCCATGTTATGACCGATTCCAAGAACACAAATTTCTGCATCTTCAGTAGAAATTACACTCTTCAGCTGTAAAAATATCTTCAAAGAGTTTTCAGTTTGTCTTTATCTTGCTCCTTACGACTGCAAAGTGCAAAAGATTCCTGAACAAACTGCCTGCACATAGGGCACTGCTGAAAGTACTTCACGCAGCCGTCACACAGGCACGTGTGTCTGCACGGCAGGAGCACCCAGTTCACAGTCCCGTTCTGGCAAACAACACAGTCCTTGATATTCTCCTCGGGAGGGTCTACTTCACTTTCAGAGAGTCCAGCCTTTTCCAACAAACTTTGGTCTGTGCCTTTTTCTTCGGGAGAGGAATTGCTGGAAGGAGTGGCATTGTTATTTGCAGACATGAAAAGTTGCTGAAAAATCAAAGAAACAAGTTTAAAGATAATTACAAATGACAATTACTCTTTAACCCTGGGGGTCAAAAGAGCTGCTCGAAATTTATGAGCTAGCAAATCCAACAGCAAACTTCCATGATAACTAACTGAAAAACATTATCCATTTATAAATGGTCATTCTTTGAAACTGCAAACAAAAGAGACAAAGATAAGACCACAGGGTACAACTTACCTTAAGATCATAAAATTGACCTTGAGGCAGGAGTAAATATTGATATAATATTCTACAGGATAGTTTATAAGTTTTATCAGGAATATGAATTATTGACACCATGGAAATCTAAAATAAAAATTGAATACCAGTCAGTACTTAGCCTCTTTAAATTATCTCACAGATACATGAAAATGTGTCTCAAATAAAAATAAGTTAATAAGTTATAAAACTTACAATAATTTACTTAAATTAGTCACTACAGAGGAACCAGTTATTGACATATTTTTGCCACAATTATTTTAATTATACTTATTTACAAATTTAATGTGACCCCCAACAAAAACACCATTAGGCTTTTTTATACATGAGTTGACTCTAAAATTCTCATGTGGGAAAAAAAAACATAAGAATAGATAGAAAAATACTGAAAGGAAGGCTATGGTAGGGGGATTAGCCCAGTCAGATATTAAAACAAACTACCGAGACTCTAAAATTAGAGCAGTGTGGTACTAGCACATGTATAGACAAATGGCTGAAACAGAATCAACAGTCCAGAAACAGACCCAATTATATATACAAATATGATAAAGGTGGCATCTCAAATCCCTGGGCAAAGAGAATCTTTTTAATGAAAGTATTAGGACAACTGAATAGTTACTTGGAAAAACAAAAAATTAGATTTATTCCTCATACTATACACAAAAATAAACTCCAAAAGCATAAGAAATCTAATTGTAAAAAATAAAACTATACAAGTAGTAGAAGAAAAAGTGTGCATTCCTTTTTAGTCTCAGTGCAGGGAAAGGCTTTCTAACTATAACTCACAACCAGAAGCAGATAAATTTGACTACATAAAAATTAAAAACTTGCATGACAAAAAGCACCATAAGCAAAGTTAAAAGATACATGGCAAACTGGAATAAAATATTCACAATGCATATCACAGACTGAGGGTTAATATTCCTAATTGATGAGCAACTTTTAAAAATTGAAGAAAAAGTGACCACATATCCCCTAGAAAAATGGGCAAAATACATGAATAGACAATTCACAAAAGATATAAACATGGTCTCAGACATATTAAGAGATATTCACTTTTACACACATGATAAATGCAAATCAAAAATTCACTGAGAAAAATTCATTTCTCACTCATCAGATTAACAAAAATTCAAAAGCCTATCAATACATTCTATGAAGTCATAATCATTCTCATGTTGCTGGTGGAAATGTGTACAAAGAAAAAAAAGAAGGTTCAACTCCAAAGGCACAACCCCAATAGAAGAGAATTTGGCAATTCGAAACAGATGACATGCACTTACCCTTCAACCATACAACCTCAACAATATTAAGGTACATATGCACAGGTTGTTGTAAAAAGATTATTTGTTAGTGCAGAAACTACCTGAATGTTCAAACACAGGAGATTAAATAAACGGTATGCGTACCCTACATACAATGGAGTGCTATGCAGCTTAAGACAAGACCAAACCAATGTGAGGAAGATCTCTATGAACTGGTCTAGGCTGATTTCTACGAGATACTGTGAAGTGAGAAAAGCAAGAATCTATATAGTATATACAGTATGCTGCCTTCAGTGTAGAAAAGAAGGGAAAATAAGAAAAAGAAAATATATCATCATTACAGTAAGAAACATAGGAAGGAGAAACCAGAAAATAATGAAAACAATGACCTTGGCTATCTACAGGGGTGGGGGTGTAAGAATGAGGGGAGGGGGGACAGGAAACAGCAACATCTGAGTGTGCAACTGAACGTAGTTTTTTGACTTTTGAGAGAAGTCATTCAAATAACTTATGAACACAGTATTTTACTATAAACCTTCAGTTTTGGGGAGGAGATGACAGTTTGAACACAGTATTAATTAAAATCAGCAATTAAACCACTAGGAAACATATAAACAAAAAATAAATGGTAGGTCTCTAACTTATAAACTTCTGAGGGCTGACTGGAGGGCAAAAATTGGAAAATAATCACTTTGCAACCAGCATAGTAAAGATAAAATCTGGTAAGAATCACCCATGGAAGTTCAATACAGGGGGAAATGTCGGTGAAGAGTGGGACGGACATACTTGCATGGTCTTAAAGTGCCTCCCTACAGACTGCCTATGATCTGCAAAGGAAGGAAAAAGGAAACAGTGGAGCAATCAGAGAGCACCTTGACTGAGAGATCAAAATTCATATCACCAGTGACAGAAAAGAACCTCGCCTGCCTCTGAAGGTGATGTTCTGTAAACGTACATCATCCATCACTTTGCGGGATACTGGCTGAAACTGCAGAGCTGCAATGTAATCATGATGAACTATCAAGAAAACAAAATAAGTGTGTTCTATTTTACAAGAAGGATGTGTGTGTGTGTGTGACTGTATTCTTCAAAAAATGCTAATGTCATAAAAGACCAAGAAAAGCTATGGAAATATTACAGATGAATGGAGGCTAATGAATGATACATGACAAATACAGTATCTAGACTAGAATCTGTACTGGAGGGGAAATGTTGTCAAGAATACTGTCAGATCAACTAATAAACTGGAATACGGGTAAAGATTGTATAAAATAAAATATTATATCAATGTTAGATTTATTAAGTTGATAATTATATTGTTATATATATATATATATATATATATATATGAGAACATCTCTGTTTTTAAGAACTACACATTGAAATATTTAGGAGTAAAAAATCATCATGCGTACAACTTACTTTTAACTCATTCACTTAAAAATGTATCTATACACACACACACACACACACACACACACATACCTACATATAAAGAAAATAATAATGAAAATGCACAATGTTAACAATTAGCAACAGGAGATCAAGGTAAAGGATGCATGGGTGTTCTTTTTTTTAAGTTTTGCAAGTTTTTGAAATTATGTCCAAATAAGTTTTTTTAAAAAACCCTACTATAGTTATAAACATACAATATTCTTTAAAGTTTTATAAGAATTTATTAATTTGGCAATGGTTTCAAAGGCTTTTATTACTAAATCAACTTTGTATTACTAATTGGTAAAAGATAGTAATGTTACCACCTCATACTAACAATCTTGTCACTTGATTTAATAGTAAAAGACTCTGAAGCTACTATAATGCTAGTTACAAACATATATGTAGTTGTAGATATATATTTTATATGGAAATGTTAATAATATAATAGTAAATGAAAGTGGGTTACAAAGAAATAGTGTGTACAAGTTGATCCCATTTTTGTTTAAAAGCTACATATACAAAGGTCTGGAAAGATACAGACAAATATTTAAAGTGGTTACCTTTGGATGATAGAATAAAAGTGATTATGCTTTTTTTCCTTATGGCTTATCTAGATTTTTTAATATTATTTCTGCCATAAACATGTATTGTTTGAGTAATACAAAAACAAAATAATATAATCATGTAAAAACGAAAACAATTTTCAAGTCAAAATCTTGCAGTAACAGTCCCTGCTTTCCTTTATCTACCTATAATAGCAAACTGGTTTCTAACTACACTATTTTAATGTATTTTTTTACTGTTACAATAGGAATGGCAGAGTTTAATTAGTTTGTTTTAGATTTAGAGTCTCTGACTCCAGATAAAATACTAAAAATTCCCATATGAAAAAGAATTATGAACTGCTCAATTTGCTTTTAAAATTAAGGACAGAGAACATTATTATAAAATATACTAATGATTATGCTTTAGTTCTGACGTTAGGCCCAATCTGAGAGATAAGAGACAAAGAAACAAGATTTAACAGGAAAAATGGGGGGAGGCTGCCGATAAAAGCCACAGAGAAGGATAAAGGCAGGGCGACACAGACAAAGAAAATGACTGTTGCCGCCTGAGAGCCAGGGACCAGGCCCCCCGGCGGGAGTAGGCCTCTCACAGCTACCGCAGGGCCCTGGGTCTCCGCTCCGGTTGGATTGGGGACCTGGTCGGCAACTCCTTCCCTATTTATGATGCCACTGAATTGCGGTACACTGAAAAGTGGTTAAAATGGTCCATTTTATGTTATATACATTTTACTATGCACATACCAAATCCTTCTCTGTTTATATGGAGGAAGAAAAGTTAGAAAACAAAGACCATCAGTATCTCAAGTGGACAGAAAGCACCAACCCAGTGAGGGGAAGCTGGGAAGGTGACTGAGAGCTGACCCTTTTGTCTGGAATAAAGGAAAGAAGTAGGGGAGCTCAGAAGAGATGGGGAACACATTGGTGAGAGAAGGGTTGCCTTGCCCAGGGCAGTACGGGTGTGAAATACCAACCTAAGGTTGGGGAGCAACCAGAAGATCTCATACCTACTTCCTCATGCACGTGCAACTAAGGAGCTTCGCTGTCGAGTTCTATGAGGCTCACTAATATTGCTTAGTATGACTGATTAAGTTTATTGAGTACCTACTGTGTTTCAGGCACTGTACTAGATTCTGAAAATACACTACTCTTGGTGCGTCTTTTATTGGGGGGGGGGGGGACAAGCTGACTTCCATTCAGTGGAACTTCAATTTGATAAGACTAAAAACTCTAAAATCTAGATTGACTTAACCACATATGAGCAGGGTCTGGATTTCCCAATAAGGGTCTCCATCTTCCAAAGCTCAATGCATGCTTGTTTTCAGGGAGATATTCCTGTTAAAAAAAAAAAGGGTGGGGGGTAATGGTACAGAACTACACAGGTTCATGGTCAAGCCCATCTCTTATTTCCTGAACGACTGAGACTTTATAAGAAGGATATTTGCTCTAATACACAGGGTTGTTGGAAGGGATAAATAAGTTAATGTTAGCGAATGCACTTTGTATGTTACAAAGTATCATAAAGATGTTATCATACCTTTATTAATAAACATATCTATATCATGCACTTCAGAAAAGTAGTAAATTGTGTACAAGGGCATTCTGCCATGATAGGATTTCACCAAAAGTTCATTTCCTGTATAAGCTTCTACATACTTGCTTGTCAGGGCTCAGGTCCTCTTAGATCTCTAAGATGCTTTTATCTTCCTAATTGGGATAAAATATCAGACTAAAGAAATAATTGGCATATAATGAGAAAAGTAATTATCACTATAATTACTGAAAACACAGAGACTAAACATGTATAAGATGCAGGTGCAACAGAAACTATGAGGGAAACAAGATGACTGTAAACATAAAAAAAAAAAAGAGTGGATACTGTTCTAACATTTTATATCACTATACCACTATAGATCTACTATTATACTATAGTATACTATACTACTACTATACTATACAGATGGTTTTAACGTAATTCAAATACAGAGGTAGGCAAAACTAGGTTTACAGTTGTGAGTCCATGAAAACAGAGTTTATACTTGTACTATTATCTATAAATTAATGTATTATTTACTTGTATTCAACTGTAAAACTACTTTTGACCCCACCATATAATGCAGCTTTTATTTTCTAAATATTCTAATAACCCATATTAAAACAAAGTCATACTCTGAAGGAGCTGTTACAGGTATAAAAAATCATACAGGTACACTTCCCAGGTATTCATCTTTTAAAAAAAATGTGTCCAGGCCAAATGTTTATCCTTAGAAATTAAATAAAACTTGTTCTATATCATCAAATAATTAAGAACCATTATCCAAGTCACTTAGCAGTAATGCTTCCAAAACTTTAAAATTACTTACAATATCATAAATTTCTCGGTCATCCTCATCAGCTAAGGTCAACAGTGCTACCAATGGATAGCGCGATCGGGGCACTGTGCCAAAGTCTTCAATTTTTGTATCTTTTGGTAACTGGCAATATATTTCTTCTTTGCTTTCCTTTTTAATACTTTTTGAAAATGTAAAGGTAAATTGTCACTATAGCCAGAAATGCAATAATATACCAACGGTGATTTGTAGCAACTTAGCAACACTTAACTTTATCCATAAAAAGTCTAACATCTAAAATTTTCATGTGCTACTGGATGTAAGATAAAAGGATACAAATATTGTTCTTGATAGAGATATTCGCTATATAAAGCATCTTCCAATGCTTGGGGAGTGCTTATTTGGAAGCAATAAATGTGCTTCTGCAGAGCCTCATATAATTTTTGAACACTGCACCCCCAATAGCATGTAAGGAGGCTATCTTCAAGGCAATCTGTTGTCAAAGTTATGCCAGCTGTAGAAAACAAACAAGAAGACAAAGAGAAGAAAATTACCTAATGTAATTTCTAATACAATTATACACAGTGAATAACAAAAGCTTCTTTTTGGATGTTGGCCAGGCTGCTGGCAGTTAAAGGAACTCATTAAAGGGTATGTGCTTATAAATGAAGGAACTGGTCTCTAAAACAGGAGATATAAAAACTTTAATGTCTACACAATTTTGAAGCACTACCAGTAAACTTTATTATTTATACATTTATGCTTGGCAATGATCAATTTAAATTTGGGGGTGACTTCAATGCTTTTCCCACATAGATTTTAAAAACAGAACTACAGTTCACTGTTGTTAACGTATGATTCTGTTAGTGTCTATAATCCTAACTGCAGGAAACAGTAGAGCTACTTCCAAAAGTAAATACCCTGTAACTACAAAACAGAACAGAGCTGTCTTAGAAAGTGGATACACACCACCCACGGGGCAACAAGAAATTCACTGGAGTAGGAAAAATATTTAAAAGAAACTGAACTTTACTAATATTAATATACATACTGACAACATTAATATACATTCTTGACAACTTTAACATACAGTCTTGTCACACAGTTAATGTCCCATGTAATATGCAAAACATCCTGAGGAAAGAGTGGGGATGCCGAAACAGGGAGGGTTTAATAGCGCTGTCCTCATTCACTCGCTTGCTTTCAGAGGAGTAAGATATTATAATTTGGGTGGAGCCGATTAAGCGGTTATATAAATTATAAGTAGACAAATTATATTATATAGTTTTACCTACTTATTTACACCTTGACTAGGTGCCCCCTATATGATGTTTGCCCCTTACTTGTGGCAGTTGTAGCGGCATCAAGCTCAAGGGGAGAAACATCCAGCGTCCCCCTGCCGCTGGCAGCGCAAGCCACAAGTGGCAGTGGTGTACTTGCTAAACCAGAAAGAAATGTTGTTGGTTATTGTGAGGCAGGACAGTAAGAAGCTAGGAAAATTCTTTCCCAGTGAAATGAGGGAAACTGAGACAAGATAGCTAAACAAGGCCGAGCAATTAGCAGCCTGCTAATTAATCGCAAGATCTTATCTTCCCTAACCAAAGACAGGAGCAGATGGTTTATACCTCTCCTCCCCAACCAGAGAGTGAGTAGCCTAAATCATTCTAGTCAGGAAAAGAGAGGACAGAGACCTAGTTGGTGCTATTAGTGCCAGCCAAACCGCAGAATGGATAAAATCAGGGGAATGAATAATAAAAAACCCAATTAGAGCCAGACAAATCCAAGATAAAAGTAAAGCAGTGAGGCTGACCAGAGAATGATCCCAAACTCCCCTATACACTCATTTTGATGCATCAGCACATTAAAGGACATACCTGGAGAGCTGCTGAATATTCTGTTGAGACCCTCTCTGAGACCTTGCCTAAAATTCCTGCCTTCAGAATACAGGTAAAACCCCTTAAGATAGAGGATCCAGTGTGTGCTCTTGCTTGAGCACGGCTATACCCACCTTTCCTCAGGCTTGTACTTTTACTTTTTCCTAAGTTCTAACAGTTTCCAGTAGACTTGCAACCAGGGGAGCAGCAGGCAGTGGTGACTCGTCTTGGGACAACCTCCTGAACCTGTCTCCAAGGGCCCTCCTTCCGCCTCTGTGACTTCCTTTCCTGAGTTCCACCCAACCCAGTGTGGCTCCCGTCTGTTACAGTAACTTGCTTCCTGAAGCCACACAGCCCAGTGTGGCTTGCTGTGACTTCCTTCCCTGAGTCTAGGCAGCCCAGTCCAGGCTTACTCCTGTTGCTGCGATCTTGACTCTTCCATCTTAAGCCTTTCCTTTGTTTCACTGTGCCCAGCTTTAATAAACATATTCTCAAAATCACTTGCATTCAAATCATGAAATATCTCCTACACAAAGTCAAGAATCCACACATTCCAGACTGTGCTAGGGCAGACCCACCTCGGTCCCGGCCCCTTTCCCGTGACGACTGTTCCTGGCTGAACAGCCTTGGTTTCTGATTCTGGCTTTCCAAACCTATTGGCAAGTCTGTAAGCAAACAGCTTTTTTACTGAAGTCATTTCTATTTCCTGCAAATAGATATTTCTGATTAATACATTACCTATTTTTTTCAAAGGTGATCAAGAGAATGTGTTGGAAGCAGGTACACAAACATAACCAGATGATCTACAGGATACCAAATATTGTACTATGTACAAATTCTCAGATTCTGCATATGGATAATAGCAGTGACATAAAACAGTTTCTCATCATAGTTAAGCAAAAATTTTAATTGACAGGAACTTTGCATTCATAATTGATAAAAATTTGATTTCACATTTTTATGACTCCAATCATCAGGTATTAATTTAAGAATGGAGAATTAGCTATTTTTTTCAATTAGCTGTTAAATAGCTGCAGAAAAACACTCCATTAATACAAATTTTAAAAATATAAATATTAAAAATCACACATACTTTTCTCTATGTCACTTTAGAACTACACATGAGGCAAGAAAAAAATTGGAAGTAAATGAGAAAGGGAAAAAAATTTAAAGCATACAAAAAAGTGAGAAAAGAAAAAAAGAACCCAGAAAATGATTACTTAATATTACTGTCAAAAAAATACATATGTATTAGGCTATTCATTGTAGCACTAGTTATATCAAAATGCTGGACTCCACACCTAAATGTCCATCAATAGGGGATTAACTTAATACAATAAGGAAATTTCTCCAATGAGTAAGTACCATGAAGCTCTTAAAAAAACTGAGACCTACCAAAATATAGTACTATACTTCAGAATGTACCTTAAATGAAAAAAGCAAGGTGTAGGAAAGTATACAGGGTGAGGCAAAAGTAGGTTTACAGTTGTGAGATATAAAACAGAGTTTATTCTTTTCTTTTTTTTTTTTGAAGATTTTACTTATTTATTTTTAGAGAGGGAAAGAGAGGGAGAGAAACATCAATGTGTGGTTGCATTTCATGCACCCCCTGCTGGGGACCTGGCCTGCAACCCAGGCATGTGCCCTACACTGGGAATCAAACCGGCGACCCTTTGGTTCGCAGGCCCGCGCTCAATCCACTGAGCCACACCAGCCAGGACGATTCTTGTATTGTTATTAATTATTGCATTCTTTTTCCATACAAACAACCGTAAACCTGCTTTTGCCCCACCTTGTACATAGTATGCTACTGTTTATCTCACAGGAGATTATATCCAAATATATGTGTTTGTTTACACTAGAAAAGAGCAATGGAAGGATAAGTCTTAAGAAAAATAAACTCAACTTACAGAACATATATAACTACCAGTCTATCTGTGTTGTAAAAAGAGTGAGAGTTCCAGAGATTCAGAGCTAAATAAAACTTGTTCACGGACTTTGTATACTTGACTAAAATGGTGAGTGTCAGCGACTACTAAAAACTGGGTATTAATCAGATTTTAATATAATGTCTCTGATATTAATATGATAAATGAAAAAACTAAAGAATCTATAAAACTCTGCTCTTCACAATCTTTCATAATCTGTTACATAGACAAAGAATATATTGATTTACACTAACTGATAATAGTTTAAATACCCCTCGGCAAAATGATTCTCCCTTGAGTTTTTATCACTTCTGCAAAGATCCTTATGCTCAATTCTCATTCTTATATTTTTTTAGTCTTCTAAAATTCAGTGTACATGCAATGACACCTTAGATCAACAACATTAACAGAACTGGAATATAAACATAACTCAGAAAACTCACAATTCAAATGAAGTGACACAGCATGGGTATGATTTCTCTCAACCTGCCCTTACCTGCTTACCTGTACCAGCCAAATAAAGTGTAAGAGACAGCCTAGCAAAAAACTGAAAAAAAAGGGACTATAGTCAAATGAGTTGAGCCATTAAAAAAAAAAAAGAGAACAATGAGGCAGAAAAGTTACAAACCTTCTTACAAAAAAAAAATTTCTGTGAGAGAAGTAATATACATGGAGACCATGCATGGGAATAGTAAAACCAGAATATTGGGAGATGAAAACCTTAAGCTGTAATGAATAGAGGTTCAAATCCCTCCGAAAATGCGGTGTGCCATTTTGCGTAACGCTTCTGTTCATGTTAGCTTTTCCCAGGGTGAATAAGTCTAAATACAAGGAAGCTGTTCACAGAAGGACAGCAGAATTCCTGACCTGAATTAATACAACTCAACTAATCCACTTTCATTTCATTAAAACCTACATCGGGGACATGGAAACATCATAAATCTGAACACAGTCTCATTACATAACAACAAAAATCCCCCAAACCCACCCCTAGTAAACAGAACTAAATGACAAAGATTAAAATTGATTTTCCGGTTTATTTTCAAGTAAATTAGGCTCTAGATAGAAGTTCTTCTTCCCTCCTTATGTGGCAGGCAGCTTGGATAGAACAATTTAAAAAAAACACAAACCAAAAACCTGAATTTTAACACTATCTATACATCAAATGAAATATGTTTTTAAAATGTCACAATTATTGCTCAGAGTATCATTTCAATATTCTGGGTAGACATCTTTATACCCACTGTTCCACAGTTTAAACAAATGAATTTTATTCTGCTGAGTACAATTCCCACCAAAATCCTTATTTCCCCATAAAAGACAGATAACGAATGATGATATGCATTTGGTATTTAAAAATTAAAATACTTCAATAAGCACACTATAAGTCCACACATTTACAATTTTTTTCATGTACTTCAGTAATGCTACTGTTGGTTAGCATCTAGGGTGTTGGGCATAGCTGCAAAGTCTTCTACTTAGTGGGTATCTTTTCATTTGCTTCTAACATTTACAGGGCAGGCTCTATTTAAACTATTTCTGTCTTAAAAGCAGATTAATGGATTTCCTGACACTTTCTAGCTGACAAATGACCTGTGTTTGTTTGCTCACAATGCATCAGTTCTTAATTTCTTCAGTGGCTCTAGGCCTGTGGGCCTGGGTTATATACTAAGAACCACTTTGTGCTAGTGGAATTTTTTTTTTAAGACAAGAGAGGAAGGGTGGGGGGCAAAGAGAGAAACACTGATTTGTTGTACCACTTATTTACGCATTACTGGTTGATTCTTGTATGTGCCCTGCCAGAGGACTGAACCTACAACCTTGGAGTATTGGGATGACCCTCTAACCAGCTGAGCTACCTACCAGGGCCTGAACTAGTGGAATTTTTTACTGGCAGTCCTGTTCAAGAGCCAGATGTACTATAGCAGGTCCAAGTGCATGGCCACAAAGGTCAGAGGTAACACAATCACCACTATTCTGTACCACTATTCTGTACCTTTTATTCAACATGTTTTCTAAATAAATTAGTTTTCCCTGTCATATCGCAAAATTTGATTTTCCAAATTTTTGGTAAAAAATATGATGGAATGAACTCCTTATCTACCATTAGGGGAAAAAAAGGTCCTTTGTTCAATTCATAGAGGTTTTGTGTATGTGTGTGTGTGTGTGTGTATATATACACATACATATATACATATATACATGCAAACACAGTATAGTATTTATAGTTAAGAAGATTAAGAAATTTTCTATTTTTTTCATTGTCAGTCAACTTAAGGTTGATAATCCTTATTGACTAGTACACTCATTTTTGACAACTGACTCTGGAAGTTAGAGGCAGGGAGATGACAAGAAAGTTCACAGAGGATAAGGGAGCAGGATGTCAAGAAGAAAGGACTGGGTAACTGTTAAACACTGCAGAGAGAGCACTAACTCGGACCTGGAAAGAGTCCAGTAAACTTTATGACTGCTGGGGGCCGGAGGTGTGGGGCAGACGTGCTAATTAGTGACCTTGGAGAAAGCCACTTCAATGGAGGGATACGAGGTCTTTCTGGAAAAAGTCCCACCACTGTCAATATAATGAGAATGGTTTGTGCGACATTAATGTAACCTGGGAGCCAAGGAGAGTGGGCTGGAATGTGCATGTTTGAACAATGAAAACTTCATTGTACTAGTCAGTAGGGATGGTAGACACCATTGAGTGACCAGGTGCATTCTGTGGAGGTCATTCAAAATGACTGAACGAGTAGAGCAATGAATCTGCATTAAAATTTGCATTAAGCTTCAACACTCCTCTGCATAAATTATTCAGATGATTCAGAAGGCCATGGCTATGGGCAACTGGTGACTGGCAGCTTCATCACAACCACGCACCTGCCCATGTATCATGTCTCGTGCAGCGTTTTTTGGCAAAACATCAAATCACCCAGGTGACTCAGCCCCACTACAGCCCAGATTTGGTGCCCGTAACCTCTGGCTTTTCCCAAAACTAAAATCACCTTTGAAAGGGAAGACATTTCAGACCATTGAAGAGATTCAGGAAAATACAACAGGGCAGCTGATGGCAATTGAGAGAACTGTGTGAGGCCCCAAGGTGCCTACTTTGAATGGAAGTGAGGCATCATTGTCCTATGTAATGTTTCTTGGATCTTGTTTAATAAATGTCTGTTTTTCATAAAGCATGGCTGGATACTTTCTGGACAGACCTCGTATAGGTAAAAATCAGATTACACTGCTTTCAGGAGTAAAAGGAAAGCAGACTAAGAGAAGAAGGCAAATGCAAACCACTTTTAAGAAATCTGGCTTTGAAGAGAGAAAGAGAAATAGGAGAGTAGCTAGAATAAGAAGAAAAGTTGAGAAAGCTTTGGGTTGTTTGTTTTTAGATACCAAAAATGTGAGCAAGTATAAAAGGTGATAGAATCTCAGCCAAGAAAACCTTGTAGAGCTAAAGAATAGTATCTAGAACTACCCATTCTTCTTTTTCTTAGTTTTCCTTTCTGATAGTTCGTTATTGATGTATAAAATACCATTGATTTCTGGATATTAATTTTTGTATCCTGCTACTTTACTGAATTCATTTATCAGTTGTAGTAGTTTTTGGTGGAATCTTTAGGGGTCTCTATATACAGTAAAATGTCATCTGCAAATAAAGAAAATTTTACTTTTTCCTTACCAATTAGATGTCTTTTATTTCTTCTTCTTATCTGATTGTTGTGGCTAGTATTTCCAGTACTATGTTGAATAAGAGTGGTGAAAGCACACATCCCTGTCTTGTTCACAATTTTAGGAGAAATACTTTTTTGTCCATTGAGTATGACATTGGCTGCGGGTTTGTCATATATGGCCTTTATTACATTGAGGTACGTTTTCTCTATTCCCACTTTGTGGAGAGTTTTTATCATAATTGAGAGCAGGATTTTATCAAATGCTTTTTCTGCATCTATTGATGTGATCATGTGATTTTTATCCTTCATTTTTTTACTATGGTATACCATGTATATTGATTTGCAGATACTGTACTACCCTTGCATCTCAGAATAAATCCCACTTGATCATGGTGTAAGATCTTTTTGATGCATTGCTGGATCCAGTTTGCTAATATTTTGTTGAGGATTTTAGCATCTATGTTTATCAAGTATATTGGCCTATAATTTTCTTTGTAGTATCTTTATCTAGTTTTGTAATTAGGATAATGCTGTCCTTATCAAGTGAGTTTGGGAATCTTCCCTTACTCTTGAATTTTTTTGGAATAGTTTGGAAAGGATAGGTGTCAGTTCTTTGAATGTTTGGTAAAGTTCACCTGTGAAGCCATTACATAAAGAACTTTGTTGGGAATTCTTTGATTACTGCTTCAATTTCATTAGTTGTAATCTGTCTATTCATATTTTCTTATGGTTCCTGAATCAGTTTTGAAAGACTGCATGTTTCTAGGAATTTATCCATATTGTCCAGATTGTCCAGTTTTTTTTGCCATAGTTGTTCCTAATATTTTCTTACAATGCTTTGTACTTCTTTTCTTTTATTCTCTTTTGCATATTGTTTTAAATTTCTTTTTATTGTTCAAATACATTTGTCTCCATTTTCCCTCCACCACTTTCCCCTGTCTAGAACTACCTATTCTCTATCTCTACTGAACTGCCACAAAAGCATTTACAAGTCCAAAAGTTCCAAACTGAATTCATTACCTTCCTTCCAAAACCTGCTGTTCCTCCTATTTCCTTATCTCTGTAAAAGGACCTGCCTATGAAGGACCCAAGCAAAGAATTTGAGTGATCCTCGACTTTTCTATCTTACCTGTTCCTAGCCCTGGCCCTTCTCTTTCATTCCACTGATTCCTAGATAGTCTTGCAAACAATTTATTTCCAAGTACAGAAACAACTACGATCTATTACTACCATCTACTAAGATAATTTTATACCAAAATACCAAAATTTCAGATTTTAAGACAGCTGTTCTCCAGGCTAGCCACCTTACATTAACTGTATTTACATCACACCATTATTACACTGAAGACCAATGGAAATGGCACAGTGCGTTAACAAACTTTTCTTATTAACACCTGAGATACTTTATTTTTCTCAAATGCCTCTGCTTGCTAGTTGGTAAGTTCCTTAGGAGCAAAGACTGTGAATTATTAATCTTTGTATCTGAGTATTTAGTACAGCTCCTGGAACAAAACAGGTACTCAATAAATGTATGTTATGGCTAATGAAGAGAAAGCAATAGAGAAAGAAAATTAAAAGGCTAAAAAGGGGGATAGAAAAATCTTTAGAAAACAGCCACCAACTTGTAATTGAAGCTGAAGATGGGTTAGAGATCTCTAAGCCAAAAGGATTCTTGACTTGTCTCATTTGCTTTTTGAAAACTCTTGTGTTGAACTGGGTCTCTTCTGAATTTCTGAGAATTACTGGAACATCCCAACCAAACCTGAAGAAAGGTAAAAATAAATTAATATATAATCTTAACAAATGCTGAAATTTTGTTGTATGTAGAATATGTGCTTCATTAGTTAATCCTTTTAATGTAAGTATCAGAAAAAGAGATTAAGTTACTCAATATACATTTTATATTAGAGAATTAATCCGGAAATAAGAGAGATTAGAGGTCCCATAGAATTGCAATATATTGTTCAGTTGGCTGAATCAACATACTCTTGAAACAACGTTCTACTGTTAACACAAAAGAGTATACTGGTTATAAATTGTACCTATTGTAACAGCAAAAACATGACAGAATTGTTAAATTTTTATAATGATATAAAAAATATATATTTAATATGCAGACTATTTGATATTATTTATAGGACAAGATAACTTTTAAACACCAAATATAGCTCTTCATTTATATTGCATTTCTTTTACATTTCATGTAAAAATGTGATAATGCATACTGAACAGACTTAGAAGGAAAAATAAAAGGGACTAAATTCAATTCTTTTAAAAATATTTTATTTATTGATTTTAGAAAGAGAGACAGGGAGAGAGAGAGAAACAGAAATTTGTTGTGCCACTTATTTATGCATTAAATGTTTGGTTCTTGTATGTGTCCCGACTGGGGATCAAAACAGCAACCTTAGAGTATCGGGACAACACTCTTAACCAACTGCGCTATCTGACCAGGGCTCACTAAATTCAATTCCTTATAAAATAAGAAAGCAGCTAGGTTTACTCAATTTAAATAAAATAACTGAAAGTGAATATACATTAATTTACCCAAGGGACTTTGGGTTAAGCTGGCAGTTAGATTCGTATTTGGATGTACTCTCTTCTCTCCAAACACTTACTAGTGAGAGATAAAAATAAAAAGACGAATCAAAAAAGACCCACTGAGCCCTGAATGGCATGGCTCTCAGTTGGTTTGGCGCCCTCCCACAAAGCATAGGTCACAGGTTCGATTGCCAGTCAGGGCATATGCCGGGGTTATGGGCCTGGTTCCCAGTTGGGGCACATGTGAGAGGCAACCAATTGATGTTTCTCTCTCACAGTGACGTTTCTCTCTCTCTCTTTCTCCCTCCCTTCCCCGCTCTTTAAATAAAATCTTAAAAAAGAAGATCCTGCTGAAATGAGTAAACAAACTGTGGTGTATGTAAACAAAGGAATGGAAGAAAACAGCTATGAAAAGGAAGAAATTATTGCTACAACCACATGGTTAAATCTCAAAAACAACGTGCTGTGCAGAAGAAACCTGACACAAATGAGTACATGCTGGTTCCATAATATGAAACTTGAGAGCAGGCAAAAGTCATCTACAGTCAAAATAAAAAGCAGAACAATGGTTCCTTCTGGGGCATAGAGTATAGACCGACTGGGAAAGGGCATATGGGAACTTTCTCTGGGGATGGTAATATTCTATATCTTCCTAGGGTTTGAGCTGTATAGATGATATGTTTGATAACACTTAAGATTTGTACACTACATTGTATGTAAATTATACTTCAAAAGAAATACTATAAACAAAAACAAATACTGAACTCTATGCAATGCTTTTGGGTAAGGAATACAAGTTACTTTGAAATGATCAACAAAAAAGATGGACTGGTGGGTAGCTGAAAGGATGGATGGATCAGGACAAATATGTAATAAAGACATTATAACAAAAACGATTATATAGAACCTAAGTGATAGGCACGTGTGTATTTACTGTATAATTCTTTCATTGTACGTATGGTATGTTTGAAAAATTTAATACTAAAATGTTGGAAAGAAGAGACATAGTTGGGCTCAAAGACATCTTTATGAATCTGAAAAAGGTAAAACATATAAAGTAACGCATAAGGCTTACATTATAACTTGACAGGTTCTGAATCTGGCAGTAGCCAGTGGCAATAAGCTTTCACACAGTAAGAAAGCCTTAGGGGTTGTCCACTCAAGACAAGGGCCAGGGCCAGGTTCATAACTCGAATCCAGGAGCTGGGTTAGGCCAATATCAATGTGGGACAGAACTGTCACTATAAGCCCTGGTCCTTGACCAGGGAGCAGGGGGTTGTCTAGAAATCTGGGTGGAGGCAACTGCAAAATGGTTAAAAAGCAAGGAGGGGAACAAAGGGAGGGGGAAAACTTCCACTAAAATTTAGTCTGCAAACTAAAATTTCAAAACAACATGAACAAATTGAATGCAAGAAAAAGCCAATAAAATTAACAAATGGAATAAGATTTCACTCTAGGTTAATTTAATTTAATAGAACAGTTGGATAAGACTGTTATGGTTCTACCTAAAAAAGCTGAAAAGCAAACCTCTAACAGATCAAACTATTTCCAAGTATGTTAACTGCATCCCAAAACAAACCTCAAGAATATTTATATGAATACAAAACATCCAGCACTAGATAAAGGAAAATTTACAATGTTTAGCATTCAATAAAAAATTACCAAGCATGCAAAGAAACAGAAAAATATGACCCACAATAAGAGGAGAAACTAATCAATAGAAATAGACCCCAGAAATGATATGATACAGATAAAAGAATTAGTAGACAAAGACATCAAAATAATTGTTGTAACTACACTTTTCAAAGAAGATAAAGATTGAGCATATTATACAGAGATATGAAAGATTAAAAAAGACCCAAATCCATTGCTGAAGGTGAAAAATACAATGTTTGAGATGAAAAACACATTGAATGGGATTAACAGCAAGTTAGACATTACAACTCAAAATATTAGTGAATTTGAAGACCTAGCAACAGAAAGTATCCAAAAGGAAACACAGAGGAAAAAGGCTGAACAAGAGAACAGTGAGCTGAGGGCCAACCTCAGTCAGTCTAACATACACGTAAGGGAAGTCTGCAGAGGAGGAACAGGGACAGTACAAGAAAACTACAGGCTAACATCACTCAGAAACATAGATGCAAAAATTCTTAGCAAATTAAATCCAACAATATATAAAAAGATTAATACATCATGACCTAGTGAGGTTTATCTCACGAATGAAAGGTTGGCTTGGCATAACATTAAAACTTTAACGTAATTCACCATATTAATGGAGTTAAAAAAAACCAATATGATCATCTCAATACATGCAGAAAAAGCACTAGCTAAAATCTAATGTCTATTCCTGATAAAATCCATCAGCAAACTAGGAATGTAAAGGAACGTCACCTGATAAAGGGCAGCAAAAGCAATAAAAAATGTACAGTTCACATCATACTTGAAAAGCTGCTTTCCTCCTAAAATTGGGAATAAGACACAACAGCCATGTGTCCCTAAGCAATCACTCCACCTCTGTGGAACTGTTACCCCACCTGTAAAAGTTTTTAACAGGGCTTGGCACTACACAAGAGCTAGCAATGATAATGATGATGGAGGAGACTTAGGAGTTGGTCGAAGAGCTAGGGAGAAAACAGAAAAATAAACAACCCAGTAACTTCTCCTTTTTTATTTTCAGAATCAAGCACGCCCCAGGTTCTGGCTCCACTGCTCACCACTGCCCCTTTTGAAGGTTCGGTCAGGCATGTGGAGTGGTAGGACACAAGACATAACCTTCCTATGACAGCCGTGAGACCATGCCTTCCCCTTCCTTCCTTCAACCCTTGGAGTGAAAAGAACAAATGAGGAGAAAGCACTCTATACATACTCATTACATTCCCTGGCCCCTTCCTCATAATTTTAATTCTCCCTACCTTCCCCCACCCTTTTTTCCTTCACCCCCTCTGCCCAGCTCCTTATTCCCACACCACCAACAGTAAAAGCTAGGATTCAGATCTCACGGAGTTCATTTCTACAGTAGGTTCAAGCACTGTATTTCAGGTACTCAATCGTGTTGCACCTAAAAATTTCAATTAAAGAATTCTTAAAGATACAGGAGCCAGAAACTTCAAAAGGCAAGGCTTTGGGGAAATAACTGGAAGCAGCCTGTTGTGAACATGAAATTCCTTTGTAATATGCTTTATAGTCTCCATGATATATCTGGTTTTAATATAAAAATATTTCTTCAAGTCTTTATGTAAAATCAATATTGTAGAAAGATATACCATATCTGTTCTCTGGCTTTGTATATACTACAGAATGAAACAACTTGAGATGTAAAGTGGTGCTTTTCTTTAAGCATGGTTATCCAAGGCTGCTTGGTCCAGCATCACATCAAGAATTGACAAAGCACAGCTATTATTAAAATAAATTCACCTCTCTGGGTTTTTTATTTCTCTTCCTGATGCATAATCTTGTGTCTATATTTCCTAATATCCTAACAGCCTTGATTTAGCTCATATACTCTTTTAAAATTGATACTATGAATCTTGCTTAATCTTTGGCCTATTTTATCTCATGTAAACTTTTTATGGTGGAGGATAACATATACTGAAAAGTACACAAAACATTGTTGAGTGAATTACATAGTAACTGTTATTCAGGTTAAAAATCAAAACAATGTTTCCTTGTGTTGATGCCCAAGCTATCCTTTCCCGCTCCACTAGACTGACTTCAGTAACTATAACTTAGTTTTGGAATTTTATATAAGAGGAAGTATGCCATGTATACTTTTATTTCCTATTTTATAACATTTTGCTTGAATATTCAACCATATAGCTACACTTAGTGCATTTTTGTGGACGTATAGTATTCTGTTGTGTAAACATACCATAATTTGCTTATTCATTCTACTCTTAATGGACATTTAAGTGGCTCTTGCATTTTGGCCATTATAAATAATGCATGTGTGAACATTTTCATACAAGACTCTCAGTGCACATACATGTATTTGTTAGGTGTACACTGGGAAGGGGATTTCTCAGCCATGAGGTCTGTGCTTCTTCAACTTTAGTGGAAAATGCACACACCTGTTCTAGGTGGTGGTGTCCATTTACACGCCCACAGGCAATGAATGAATGCTCCCCTTGCTCCATATCCTTGCCAAAACATTATTAGTCATCGTGGTAGGTGTGTGGTGGTATTGCATTTGGTTTCAATTTCTATTCCCCTGATGACTAGTGAGGTTGAACACTTTTTATGTTTATTGCTACTTGAATATCTTCTTCTGTGAAAGCCCTTGTCCAGTTCTTCCCTGTTTTTCTACTGGTCTGTCTTTAATTTTCTTATTGATAGGAATTCTTCTGATGTCCTGAATATGAACCCTTTTTTGGATTTATCTTCATCCCTTCTACATCTTGTCTTTTCATGTTCATAACGGTATCTTTTGATGAACAGAGTTCTTAATTTTAACACAAAGTATTAAGCTTTTCCTTTAAGGTTAATGGATTTGCTCTTTGGCTTTTCGTTCCTGCCTGATCTGAATTATGTCCTAACACTGTACATTTCTCAATTACAATGTCAGACATTTTAGTATTCCTGTCCTCTTAAAGGAGTTAGCCAAGCATGGCTAGAGCAGCCAGCACTTAGTCAAGGTCCATACTCAACTTTGCCAGCCCTGTTCCCGACATCCTCGTGCTCTGGGAGAAGAGGGGGGTGGTGCACGGGGTGGAATTCACTGTGTGACACAGTGACACCGTAGTCTGACCACGTCTCTTATTCTAAAGTCGTGTAATCTAATGTATCTAAGGTCATGTAAGCTGTTTTTTGGGACAGCCGATACACTGATGACTCAGGATGACCTTTCAGCTTAGTATCATCATAAACCTTTTCACAGGCCTGACCCAGCGTGAACATGCTTATTTTTGTACAAAAGTCTGCAACTTTCACAATTTCAACTTGTTTGATGTGGACCAATATTTCCATCTTCAATGTATTATTCAAAAGCCAATGTGCATAAATGCTGTGGAATAAGGTTAAAAATTGGAGATTGGTTAAATAGCAATCCAAAATGAGTGCTGACAAATGGTTCTGTGAAATACTGGAAAGTAGAGCCAGTGATGTGTCTCTGGCCACCATCCTTACATCTGGCCTTTTCCACATTTTTAATAAAAAACTTGAATAAAGATATTTATGTCTTGTGTATCAGATCATGGCTGGTATGATATTAGAAATAAAATGGTAAAATAGAAAGTTGATTTCCTTTTCAATCAATTCCATCATTATCTTTTTTCCCCACTAAAAGTCATTTTGGTAACTTTTAGTAATGAAATACCAGCTAAATAAATATTTCTTAACATTCATTACCTTGCCTTTTATATAAACTGAGACCTCCTTCTTTTCCACAAAGAGAATTTTCCACTCTCTTTCCTTTGCTGTTATAATTTTATACTTAATCCTCCCAGATTTTTTTTTTTATAATTCTGGGGTTTTTTTCCATTTCTAAATTGTTTGTTGTACTTGTTCATAATGTTTCAACTTCCAGTACAACAGTTACCTGTGGGCTTCTAATTCTGTCCACATTTTTTCATATTGCACGTAAAATACCTTACCCTGCACACACTTCCTAAGCTTCTTTTCGGTAGCTAAAGCAGAAATGACCTCCTTTCTTTGTGTCTAAAGTCTCATGGAGTCCCTCATGAATAAAGGTTACTTTGAGGCTGAAGTTTCAAGCTCAGCGGTAGACAATTTTTATCACCCTTTCAGCTTGTGGAAAACACAGAGGCAGTTTGCAGGGCCTCCTCTCTTGCCCAGTCTCCCAAAAGTGGTCCCACTTGGCTAGCTCAATACTGAGACTGGATCAGCACACTGAAAACCATTCCTGAAGATATCCCTGGTAGAGGGGGAGGGCTAATCGGAGGGAACTGCTGTGCAATGATATAACTTTGAAAAAAATAACTCAATCTCTAAAATTCAGAACCCTTAATTAGAAAAAAGAAGGGTTAGAATAAGAGCTCTTATGGCCCTACTGTTTGAAATGCCATTTCTAGAGCTTTGGGTTTTCTTCTAAAATGTTCCAAGAAAATTCTTGCCAATGCATCATATATTTTGCACCCTAAGCAAATACAAAGTCAAATCATATCCTTTTCCTAGGGAGAAATCTGTCCCTCATCACCAGCCTCATCACACACAAACAACCTAATGCATTTGCCAAGTGAGATGAAAAAGGAGTCAAGGCCAGCGTTTCAGGCAGGGCTGCCAGAAGGCAGACACCATCCTGGCATGAAGCAGTTATCATGTCCCCTAGGGCTGGGGACACAGAAAAGTGGGGATTACGACAAGTTAGAAACTTGGAGACGGGATCCCCAGGAGCTGGGACCCAGGTCTTTTCGGTAGGAGCTCTGGCCAGCCGCTGTTGATGTCTTTGAAGGAGTGCCGTGAGGCTGGTCCTAGGGGAGAGGGGAAATCATAAACTAAAAGAAGCTGCTGTGATGTGGGCCGACTGTCGCTGCCCGGGTGGAGGCCAATGGTGCCGAAACATAGACCAGGAAAAGGGAGCAAACTTTTAAGAAAGAGACTAGAGGGCTGGAGGAGGAAGAAGTTGAGGAGGAAAAGGGAAGAAGACAGCAAACTAGCACAAAGAGAAATGTGGTTTGCGAAGTCCCAGCCAGCCCTGGTATCAAAAAGCAGAGTACAGAAGAGTATGTTTATAGCTGAGAGACAACAGCCTTTGAGAAAGGTCTGGAGGATGATTTACAGTGTGCCCTTGCGGCAGTACTGAAGGGTAACAGGCTGCTTCCCCAAGGGGACCTGACCTCCCCTTCAGTCAGAAGCTCCCCGTCTATGGATGGGCCTCCACCTGGAAACTGGTGAAAGGTCATAACTCTCCATTGTTGTGACTCAAGTTAGGTTTCTGGCTCCAGACTTGGAATTTTACCTTCTATGCAGTTCATGTAACGTTTTGTAGGCCACCCGTCTACTTTATCCCCAGGGACACTGTAATCCATGAGGCAGTGCCAAAGATCCCAGCAAGCCAAAACATTCTCTGCTATGTCTTCCACTACCCATAATGGAACATATGCCCACCTTGCCTCCTGTGGTTACGTGCTGCCACTAGACTTTAAGTCAGGAAGCCTACCCTAAGGGTAGCATCTCTCACCATCATAAACAGTCTAGACAAGGCAGGTGCCAGAGATTCTCAAGGATATGTCTCCTCTCAGTGATATACTTCTCAGTGCCTTCATGAAAAGTGTATCTTCTGTGCCCCCTTGAAGAATGCAATAGAGGGGCGGGTGTGCATATTGCACATAATACATCCAGTCCGATATTCCTATCTTCCTAAGCCTTCAGATTTCTTCCTCAATATGTGAGGAAAGTTCCAGCAACTCAATCTTATGAAATATAAGGCTACCTCTGAGTCCAAGTTTCAGCCAACTAGGTAGGAATTTAACACTTCAGATTCAGAATTTCTTGAGAATACACCCAGATCAAAAAATCTGGTCTGATCGGATCTAGTGTTACATTCTGTCCTCCTTAGCCTAACCTATTTACAATCCATTCTCACATATATTTCCAAAGTTCTCAAATGATACACATTAGCAAAATGTTATAATTCTTTTAGAGGCTAGGCTATTTCTAACCAGGTCAGATTTTTGTCCCTGAGCCTCCAAGCAAAACATAACAGAGGCAGGTCTTGAGTATAGATGCCCTTTGCAAAGCAAGTGCCCTAGACAGGGTTATAACAAAATCTTTGAGAAAGTCAGTTTTCTCCAACATGGAAAGCAGGCTGCTTGGATTAACAAGAAAGGCTCAGAATGACCTGGGGTTTTAAGATTCTCAGCTTTGTCCAAGTCTATTGAGATGTTCCCATTTCAAGTTTCAGGGGTCCACTTCTTTCTAATCAGTGTCCTAAATGAGACATCTACAAGGCTGTGTAATTCTATTATCAGCACAATTAAAACTGTGTTCAATTTTTAGTTTTGTGGCTACAGGAAATAAAGTGCTTTAGAACCCTGTATAGAAACTCTCTGATTCTCTAAGACTTATCTGAGAGAGGACCTGAGTTTGTCAG
The DNA here is from genome assembly GCF_021234165.1 of Pteronotus mesoamericanus. Taxonomy (NCBI): domain Eukaryota; kingdom Metazoa; phylum Chordata; class Mammalia; order Chiroptera; family Mormoopidae; genus Pteronotus; species Pteronotus mesoamericanus. The sequence goes on from NW_026555078.1 coordinate 32,592,382, forward strand.
TTTTGTTCTTAAACTACCCCAGTGACCTCAAAAGCAACCACCCCACCCACCCCTCAGTCCTGCAGTCATGATTACTGCCATATGGTCAAGTGCATTAGCCGCCTGGTCCCCCAAGGCACTTGCTTCAGAAATCATTTTAGCACAATCACCCAAAAGTGGTGAGTGATTTTGACTAACAGTGACGCCAATGTATGCAATGTATTACTAGAAGCATATTTCCCATTGGCAAGGGGCTGAAGAAATGACCAGACCAATCTCCCAACACAATCTTTGAAGATTTTCTCCTAGGATCCCACTCTTAGTAATAATTTCTTCATTGATATCTTTGTCAGTCCAGTCAAGAGACCAAAACCACATCAGTTATTTTAACAGAAATCATTTAATATAAAAAAATGTTAACCAGATGTTAAAGAATTGAAAAAGCAAAAATGGGATACTGAGTATCAAAGAAGTAGTGACAGTAAGAAGCAACTACCATTCCTAGGACAAGAAATAGAGGAAAAAGAGTTACTAGAGCCTAGAAGTTTGGAAGAAGGACCCCCATGGAGCTGGGACGCAGATCTGAGGAGAGGGTATTGGTATCTTTGAAGGGGTGCAATGAGGCTGCTTCTAAGAGAGTAGGAAACTATAAAATGAAAAAACTGGCACCAACTGTTAGTATCAGAGTGAGGCACTATTGCTGTGGTGAGACAGGCAAGAAAAATAATCAAAGAGGAAGCAGTCTTGTTCTCTAGCCTTACACTCTCCCTCCCCTACAGCAAAGCCTCATGGGCTGCCAGCTAGCAAAGAAGAAATGTGACTTAGGGGTTCTGCCTCAGATTCACAAACCACAATATATAACAGTGGTATGAAGCTGAGAGACAATAGCTTAATAATCTGTAGTCAAGAAGAAGCAGGGAGTAGCTGCAGAGTCAGGGTCTCTGATTATCTGAAACTATTTAAAAAAAAAATGTATATGGCTTGTTGGTCTCCTTTCAGCACAGTGCCCAGCAAACAACAGGAGTTTAATAAATGTGAGCTGCTAGGGCTCACAGAAACCACCATGTAGTTAAACAGAAATACCATACTTCTAGCTGCATAATTCTTCACTATTGCTACTGGGGTTCCTATGATCAGAAATTCTTGTTCTTTCTCCACTCCCACACAGTGCAGCGGGACAAGGAGAACAGTGAAAAGAAGAAATGGGAAGGAAACTCAGAACTGAACTGAGGTTAAGAACCATGAGAGAGAAGACAGAGGACAACTAGGAATTATACTTTGGAAAGTTAAAAAAGAAATAACAAGGGTGAAGAGTACAGTGGATTAATGGATTTGCCTTCAGCCTAGGGTACTATTAGAAAGTTGTTTTAAGGAGAGCTAGATGGTTTTCATTGTTTCTACTCAATCAATCTGTGACCTTGGCTTAGGTTAGCAAATAAATGCTAGTAAAAAGTTTATCTACATGGATAGAGCTAACCCAGATGGAGAGAATAGTTGGGTGAGGCTCAAGATAAGTGGTTCAACCCAAATCAGGATGAAAGTGACTAGCACTGACATGGTCTTGCAGCCTCAGAAATGTTTAGCCCAGAATTCCAGAAGTTCTACAATTACCTAGGCTTCTGCCCTTCGAAAAGCCATACCTAAATGTAGTATCAGTAAGTCTTCAAACAAGTCTCAAACCTGGCTGAGCCAGGATTTGAACCTAGGTCTGTCTGCTACCAAAGTCTGTGTCTTAACCACTGTAAACATGATGTTTCTGGCCACCCTTCACACACAGATGCTGCCGTCATTATCGACATGGCCTTCACTCATCTAATTAGTTGGCCCACTGGAAAATTAAAATTAAGGATATAATGCAATTATCAACTAATTACTTATTTCCCTTAGTAGAGAAAAATTGTATTTCTTTAAGAGAATAACATTAACATTACAGTTACTTAAAAATCTTGTGTTAAGACTACTTTTCTCAACTGGGCAACAACTTCCTAATTCCAATTACATTCTTGAAGAACAACAACAATAAAGTCTGATGGGCCAAGAATAACAAATTGTGTAAAGTTGGTCTTAATCTTTTCCCATACACAAACAAGGAATTTTATGGTCTTCTGCTTACAGTGAGGGGAACAGTGAAAAATGTTAAAGCTTTCCTAAGTTCCTAAAGATGGCATATGATGTCACAAAATGACAAGGGTTTGTGTCCTTTCTTTAATCACTTATACTGTGATCAAAGGGTATTTTTAAAATCGTTTTACACAGCCTGCTTTATTCACTAACATGTCTCTGCTCATGTTGCATTCTCTGAAATGCTCTATTCCCCACCACACACGCAGTACTCCATTTATTTTTTAAAACACTTATTCTTCACAATTTAGCTCATGTCTCTTTCTTTAACGGATGGACTAGTAAAATGATTTCAACTAGCTCTATCTATAAGGCTTCTCTAAACACGATACAATGGAGTTCTATTACAAGTGCCGCTGAGGCCAAGTGCTCAGTCCAGAAGTACAACAATCAAACTTGTTTACTGTCCATGTCTGTGCACTGTACCGCAGCTCACTGGACACTTTGAGCACATAGTAGGCCCCAATCCGGGACAGAAACCTTTTGAACAAGCACTCACTCCCAACACCAAGGCCAGGCACTTACCCCCTGGCACCTTTCTTATTACCCAGAAACAAAGCTGGGTAAATAAAAGACCTCAATCCGGCACCAACCCCCTTTGCCAGCAGCGACCGGGATCGTCCACGGGCAGTAATGCGCGGCAGTGATGCAGGTGTGGTGTCCACCTTGTTTTCCTCGCCGAGACAGTTGGAACCCTCCGCACCGGCTCCGCGACAGCCCCAGGTACTCCAGCGCCGCAGCGTCCCCACTGGGATGCCCCCAGCAGCTCACCGCGACCCTACTACCTAGCTGTCTGCCCCTCCGTCTCTTGCCACTAGCTCTGGGGCACTTACCATCCCAATACCAAGCAGGCGGTCACGATGAAGCAGGTAAAGACCACCGCGATGTAGAAATGCGGCGAGTACTCATAGAGCGTTACTAGAAACACCGCAGCCATCTGGGTCTCCTAAGCTGAACTGGGCTTCGGCGCCCAGCCCAACTCAGCCCGCTCCGCCAGGGTAAAAGCCACTACGGTGCCCCGCAGCGGACAAACTTCGTACCTCCGCCCTAGCCTGCGGTCCTGATAAACTGGACGTCGGGGCAGCCTCGCAGGCTGACGGAGGAGACGTGCCTACCACCACGTCATATGCGGGGCTCGCCCCGCCGTCCCGAGTTATTGGCGTCCCCGAGGGGCGGGACCCTGATTTGCTCCGCCCCAACTCATGGGATTGGTTCCCAGCGAGCGTCTTCTCCGCCCGTCTGTTTCTCCGCCCGCCTGTTCCAGCCCCCGCTTTTCTGCGGCAAATTCTAAGGATCTATAGACTTGGGGTCAGCTCTGTCCAATACTCAGCTAAGGTTTTCTGATGACAGAGAGAGGAAGCACAATCCAAAATTCACGTAACAGAGCTTAAGTCCTGAATCCCTACAGATTAAAGCCGAGGCCAATTTTGGAGGAGGGGGAAGGCCGTCATCTTGGGTTCTACAAAGTGAAATAACCCCGTATCTGCTCTTGTTTTATTTAGAAAACTTAGAACAAGCGCTGTACGAGAGGAGCCTCACATGCAATTTAGACGAGCCTTGTCAGCCTCTTCAAGTTGGATTTAATGGTAGAGGAAAATTAGCATCGCGTATCACGATGCTCATAGAAATAAATTAGCTGTCCTCTCACATCCCCTTCTTTTTTTTTCTTCCCCCAACATCTATCAAACTAGAATTAGATATTTGAACTTTCTGTGTTAATTTTCACTTTAATACTAATTAAATATGTGTCGTGTGTATGTATGTATTCATACTTTTTTTTAGCTTGAGCGGAAGTTTTTAAGTACATCGTTTTTCTTCATTCCCGTTCAATCCACTCCATTATGTTAGCCTCCCTGGAAGTCTCTCACAACACTCCCACTGACATTTTATTAGTTTGCATTTAGTCCTAAGGCCACACATAGCTACCACAGAGACTGGGAAATGTAGTCTGCTATTCTGAGCAGCTACATCCCTGCTACAAATTTGGGTGGGGCTGGGGGTGGGGTTACCAAGGAAGGAAGGGACGAAGGACCTTGAGATAGATAACTAGTGGTCACTCCACACTTCCAAATCACCAGTAAAATTAGTGCTGGAGGAAAATGGGGTAAATTTGTTCTGTGGCTTCAATATCCTTTGGCAAATACTATGTATTGGGTATTCTCTGGAGTAGGACTGTGTGAGAAGCTTGGTTTAACAACATTTTTAATGACTACATACATGATTTCTGAAAGTATATAGTTTATCAGCCCCCAATTGTCAGACAATCTTTAAAGTATAAATAACACTGTAATGAACATTCTTAAAGCTAAATCATTTCTTTGGAATAAATTCCCAGAGGAGGATCCTTTGGTTCAAAAAGTATGTACATTTTAAGCCTTTAGAAAAACACTGCCCTCCAGAAATATATCAATTTATGCTACCACCCTTTCATCCTTAGTTTTGCCATCACTTGACAGTGTCACTTAACAAAAATTTTGGCCAATATGAAAGGCAATTTTATTGCCATAAATAATAAAGAATTTTTATAATGAAAACAAAAACAGGGAGTTCCAAGTTAAAGTGGTTTTATTAACTATATACCTATAATATGTATCTCTCCCAAAATTCTTCTAAAACTATTGTAAAGGGATTTTAAAAAATAACTAAAAAAGGAAGAACAGGAAATAAAATAATAGCAGCAACATATTGAAAGATGAAAAACAGATGAACAAGGATAATTCACAAATCAGGCCATGAAAGTCAAATTCCAAACCAGCAGTGGGGAAAACTTGAGACCAAACCTGATTAACACTGAAGAATTCACAAAAAGAGCAGGTGCTAACACAAATTTAACTCAAGTTCTTATTATTTCCCACTTAATATCTGCTAAGACCATTGAAACTTGTTACTTTATTTCCAACATAGATTCATTTAAAGACAGATCTTATTTTACTCCATTACCAGAAATCCATGATTGTCATGTTATATATGCTTGAGAATTAAATCCCAAGTTCCTTGTTTGGCATATTCACCTCTACATGACCCGATTCCCACTTACCTCTTACTCATTCAAAAACTGTTTCTTTTTCTTTTTTTCATCCTTACCTGAGGACATTTTTTTTAAGATTTTTAATTTATTTTTTTGGGGGGGGAAAGGGAGGGAGACAGGGAGAGATACATCGATGTGTGAAGGGAGGGAAACATCCATTGGTTGCTCCTTAAATGCCCTCAGCTGGGGCCCTGGCCTTCAACCAGGCGCGTGCCCTGACCGGGAATCGAACCAGCAAGGTTTCAGTTTGCGGGCGAGCACTCAATCCACTGAGTCATACCAGCCAGGGCACCTGAGAACATTTTCTTCATTGCTTTTAGAGAGGAAGGAAGAGAGAAACAGCAATGTGAGAGAGAAACATCAATCAGCTGCCTCCCATATCTACTGGGACCAGGGATTGAACCTGCAACCCTTTGGATATGGGACCACACATCAACCAACTGAGCCACACTGGCTAGGACCAGAAACTGTTTCTTGAGTGTCAGATATGTTCCAGATACTGTAGAAGACATTAGGATACAAAGTAAGCCAAAAATTACATACCTCTGCTCTTGTTTATCATCTAATGGAAAGGACAAACATTAGCCAAAAAATCTTGAACAAAAGATAAATCAAAATTATGATAAGTGCTATTAAAAAGAGCTACATGAAGCTATGAAAGCATATAATGGGGGAATGGGGAAATATATGGTTGACCAAGGAAGGCTTCCCTGAAGAACAGATTATTAAGCTGAGTGCTGATGGAGAGAAGTCTACCAAGCAAAGGAACAGGAGGGGAGAAGGAGCATGTAGGACAGAAGCTACAGCATGTGCGGGGGGACCCCAAGGTGGGAGAAATCATAACATACCTGAGAAAATGAAAGACCAGTGTGACTAAAACATGGAGAGTGGGGAAGAACATGCTATGAGATGAAAATGGGGATACGCAGGGCCCAGGTCATATGGGAGTCTTGTCATTTTAACTATTCAGCTCTAAGAGTGGTGAGAGGCCATGGATATGACTGAAGAAGGGGAGTGTTATGGACTGAATTGTGTCCCCCAAAATTCATATTTTGAAGCTTCAGCCCCCAACGTTGCTGTACTTGGAGATGGGGCCTTTAAGTGAAGTCATAAGGGTGAGGTCCTAATCCAATTGGACTGGTGTCCTTATGAAAAAAAAAAAAAAGGAAGAGTCATTGTTCTCCATGTACGCTCATACAGAGAAAAGGCCACGTGAAGACACCGCGAGAAGACGGCTATCTGCAACTCAAGGAAGCCTGCTGGCACCTTGATGTTGGACTCTTGGACTTCTAGACTCCACAACTGTGAGAAAATTATTTTTGTTTTTGCCACACGGTTTGTGTTAGTCTATTATGGCAGCCTAGGCAGGAATGACATTCAGTTTGCATTATGAATCAGTTATTTTGGCTCTTGTATACAAAAGTCATAGATAGGAGGCTGCCATGGATATGAGTAAATATGAGGATATCGATTAACAGCTTCTTCTAAAATTCCAGCCAAGAAATATTGGTAACTCTCATAGTGATGAAGTCTTACAGGGAAATTGATTATTAGTAGGAAATTATTTGAGTGACAAAAATATAATAACAGTATCTTACTTGAGATACATTATTTCAGTTTTAAGTGAAAGTCTGGAGATAGGTAATGCAGGACTGATACAGTACTCCACAGCACAAGGGACCCAGGCTTCTATTTTGCTTTATGTAGCTCCATTTCCCAAGGTCACCTCATGGTCCAATATGTCTGCTGCAGCTCCAGCCATCATGTTCATATTCCTGCCAGCAAAAGGGAGGAAACATAGGGGAAGAATGAGACTCCACTTCAATTTAAGGAAGCTAAGGATACAGCACAGATTCGATTGTCCAAAACTAATCCTCATGTCCCCATTTAACTGCAAGGGAGGCTGGGAAATTGTCTTTGTTCAGAGTATCTGGCTAAAAGTAGAGGTTTCTATTACTTATAGAAGGAGAAAACAATAGTTTGAAGGAGAACTAGGAGTCTCTATCGTAAAAGTATTGATGGTGGATCGGATTGGGGCATGAGAGAGGGACAGGAGTTGAAGTTTCTGGCTTCTTCCTCCAGATGAATGGATGTAGCTGTCATTCACTGAAATTAGATCCTAAATCTCTAATATCTCACTACTCATCCCTGTCCCTCTTCCCTTATCCCCTGTAAATACTAATCACCAACCTACTGAATTAATCTTCTAAAAATACATTAGATACATTAGAGATGGATGTGGGTATGTAGAGCCTGAAGCACATACCACTTAGGGGACCCATTCTAAGAGATTAAACACAAAATTACAAATACAAACTAAATATAAGGGCCTGGAAGGGCCCCAAGCAAGTGAAGTTCCCCAAAATGTAAACATCATTCATTTTAGGGTGCTTTAAGCCCCACCTTTATCACCCAGAACAAAATTGTAAGATGACATGGATTGTTAGATGCATCCTGATTTCAGAGAAATTAAAATGTGGGGAGAAATGAATCTCAAAGTCAGTGAAATAAGCTATTTTCACATCTCAGAATTGGCCATTGTATTAGGGTTCTCCAGAGGAAGGGGTGAGGACAGAGATATGTAGGTAGATATAAATATTGGGAGAGAGATTGATTAATTTATTGCAGGGAATTGTCCTACATGATTATACAGGCTGAGAAGCCCCACAGGCTGCCATCTACGAGCTGGAGATCCAGGAAAGCAGTGGTGTAACTCCAATTCAAGTCTAAAGGCCTGAGAACCAGGGAAATCAGTAATATAAATCCCAGTCCAAAGGCAGGAGAAGACCAATCTTTCAGCACAAGCAGGCAGGCAGGAAGAAAAAGCAAGGCGGGCGGGGTTGGGGGAAGACAAATTCCTTCTTCCTCTTCATTTGTTCTATTCAGGCCCTCATCTGGTTGGACAATGTTCATACACATTGGGGATAGTAATCCATTAAGTTGACCAAAATGTTTATTTGTTTTTTTTCCCCATAAGATGGCTCTGTTAGTGCTTCGTTGTCTTTAACTTCATTCAAAACACTTTTGTTAGATTGTAGTGTGACAGCTGTCCTATCAGCGTGCTTTTTAAAAAAAAGTGTCAAAATTGATGAATTTTTCTGTAGCCATTTTAACATTGAAGATGGAAAAAATATGCAACATTTTCAGCATATTATGCTTTATTATTTCAAGAAAGGTAAAAATGCAACTGAAACTCAAGAAAAAATTGTGCAGTATATGGAAAAGATGCTGTGACTGATCTAACATGTCAAAAGTGGTTTGCAAAGTTTCGTGTGGGAGATTTCTCACTGGATGATGCTCCATAGTTGGGAAGACCAGTTGAAGTTGATAGAGATCAAATCTAAACATTAATTTGGAACAATCAACATTATACTATGTGGGAGACAGCCAACATTCTCAAAATACCCAAATCAATAAAGTTATTGGCGAAAGTGAAAAATGTGTCTTTCATTTTATGGAAAATATTAAATGAACTTTCTAGCCAACCCAATACTTTGCCAAGTACACTGATTCAATGCTAATCCCATCCAGAAACACCCTCATAGACACACTCTAAAATCCTATTTAATCTGAACACCCCATAGAGCAATCAGGGTGACAAATAAAATGAATCATTACAGCTTTGAGCATATGCTCTTTCCTTTGACTGAAAAGCCCTTCTTTCCTCCTCCTTCTGGCAAACATCTAGGTATCCATAAGGCTCATCTCTGAAGCTCCGTTCTTTGAGAAGCCTTTCTGAACACTTCCCAACCCTTGGGGAGAGACCTCTCTAATAACACCCAGAGTGGATCTGTGTGGAGGTTCCTTGACTGTGGTAGAAGCATTTGCCCCCTAGTCTATGTAGCTTACTAGGTCCCCAGCTCCCTGAGCGCAGGAATGACACCTAGTTGATGTGTGAGCCAAAAGTACCTGACATACGTCTTGTAGCATCTCAATACATGTTTATGGAAAAAAGGGAGAAAAAGAAGGAAGGGAGGGAGGGAAGAAAGGGATAGAAAGAGGGAAGTTCTTTTCCATGAGATACCTTGGCAGCCCAAAGGATCTATATTGGGCTAAAAAATGTGTAACTCTCAGATGAACAGAAAGAATGGCTCTTTTTTATTATCCATAACTGATTTAGTTTTGCTCATGAAACCTCACACCACTGAGTAGTGGGAGGGAGGAAAAAAGAGAGGATAATGGAGGGCTAGTAAGCCTAAATTTATCAATTAAAATTATCCTAGTCTCCCTGACTTTAACTGCCTCTTTGTGTAGCTGGTCTCTTTCAGGGAAATTCTTAGTCTCTCATTCCTCCCTATTCTCTTGCTTCTCCCTAAGATGGTACTTTAGGGATACCTTCTGTACTGGGTATTCACATGATCTCATGGTAGGGTTGGGAAAATGAGGCCTCAGCTCTGCACAGCATTTGTGAGTCCTCAATGTGGTAACGCAGGTTTCCTTTGGCCTTTTGGGGCACCAGATGGCAACTACTCCTGAGACCAAGAGTTCCAGTCATTTACCTCTGGTTGTAAAGCCTTAATACACTATGACCTATTAGCTCTGCCAGTTTACCAGGTTGTTCTTCATCTCCAATTTTACTTCCTGAGGGAATTGTGAATATGTAAATTCTCCTACATGTCACCTGCAGGCCACTGAGAATCAGCAATTATCTCAGGATACGAAACTGGGCCATCTTTGTCACTGAACACTGTTGTTCCTGAGTCATGTTCAAGGGGGTACAGAGCCAAATGCAATGCCTCTCCTCCTTTCTCAGAGGGGCAGACTACCAATTCTCTGGAGATTCTCCAATACCGCATTGTGCTTTTCTACAATCTCCCATTGCCCCCCATTCTGAGACTTCAGTCAGAACAGGTTGGGTATGACTGCGTGCTGTCCTTATTCACCAGACCAGAGTGGAAAGACTGTCCCTCCTTCTCATCCAACAGGAAGTCCCCTTATGTCATAGCTTCCATTTTCTCTACCATATGGCATGTACTAAATGACACTTTTAATTGTGCCAAGGTTTGGATTTTGAAATGTTAATAGAACTTCAAAGCTTTATAAAATCTTTCGCTCTTAGTACTGTCTGGCTTTTCCAAGAGTACTGTGTTTCTTGGGACCCAAAATCCTATTTTGGTAGTCAAAAGCTGCTTCCCCGCCCCTGCCCCGGGGCCCCCGCATTCCCAGCATTACAGCTACGTTTCTCCTTTGAGTCTGATAGATGCTTCTGGCCAACCAATGAGAGGGTTTCATAAGGGAAATTCAAAATTTATTAACATGTTTTCAAAAATTATCATCACATTATATTTTTCTTGCAGCTGCCAATCTTATTCATTCATTTTATATGGCCTTTCTATGTCTCACATGATTGCCTGGAGGGCAAATTTATCTCTATTTTGGAGACACCAATAGGAATATAATAAGCACCATAACTTTAAGTTTCAAACTTTGAGGAACTGCACAATGGAATTGAATGAATGTGTCATTTGACTATGATCCTGTGGATGACAGGAATTGTGAAAAATCTTACAGTACCTAAGCAGAACCTAACCCTTTGAACCCGTTGAACTTCCAAGTCCCTCTAATAAAAAAATTCTCATGGTCTTAGATGTTGGGCTTCTGTCATCTATATACACTAAATGGCAGGGAGCTACCTGAAGGCTGCTCCAACTGAGCTGACACAGGTGATTAATATGGCACTTAGCCTGTGGCCCTAAGCTTAGTACATTCATTTATAACAGTGGCTCTCAATTGGGGATGATTTCCCACCCCTGCCTCCTGGCAACATGTGACAATCTCTGCTCACATTCTTGGTTGTCGTAAATAGGGAGGTGCTACTGGCCTCAAGTGGGTAGAGGCCAGGGATGCTGCTAAACACCTTACGATGCACAACACAGTCCACCCACAAAGAAGTATTATTGGACTCAAATGTCAAGATGCTGAAGTTGAAAAACCCTGTTACAGAAAATACTATTGAACTGAACCAAATTCTATTGATCTTGAATTTTGAGACGGCATTTCGGCACGGTTGCCCAGTCCCCGTCAGGCAGGAGCGTATAGGCGACCGAGTTCCGGCTAATTTTGAGCCGCGCCTCCCACCGTCCGCGGTCACGTGTCTGCCCGCCACGGTCGCGTTGATCAGTGGGGGTGGCTCTGCCAAGCGCCGGGGCTGGAAGGGAGGCGGCTGAGGTGCTATTCTTAAAGGGGCCCGAGGGAAGGCTAGAGGCTGCTGGCTGCCGGAAGGAAAATGGTGAGTTGCCGCCGGGGAGGGTGGGGGCCGGAGGGCTGGGCCAGCCCGCTGGGCTTTCCTGTTTGCCGGAGCCGGTCTCGACGGGCAGCGCCCAGGGTGGGCCGCCGGTCGCTTCCGCCCGGCTGCTGGCTGGTGCCCACAGCCAGAGGCTTGGCCTCTCCTTGTCCCCGCTGCTGCAGCCCCGCCTAGGGGCAACCTCCTTCAGCCAGCAGTCTCCTCCAGCCGGGCCCCGGGTAGACCACCCCCCCCGCCCTAGCGGGCTCTGGGACTGAAGTGCTATCCGTAGGGGTGGGCCATCCTCGCCAGGTCCTTCTGGATGGAGGGTTCCAGGTCCTGAACTGAAGTACTGGAGAGGCCAGGGGTCTGGCCCAGCGGAGGGATCCTCCAAACGCGGGTTTCACTACCGGGGACCGGCAGATGCCAAGCACCTTGCGCCCCGAGGCCTTTGCCAGGAGAGCTCGCTCGGGTGTTCCCATTTTATTCGGCCTCGCCGTAGCTTGTCTTCTTCCCTCAGTTTGCTTCTAAGTATCGTTGCTTTCTTCGAGTTACAGCAGTTGGAAACCTTTGACCCGAAAGTTTGGCCCTTGGTATTAAAGTGACTGTAAAGATCTTTAGTTTTACTGGGCCTATGGGGCTCCGGCTTCCTTTGGACCCTATGCTGAAAAATAAGTGGAAAATTAAGTCAGTTGCCCAAAAAGCGTCCTCTGGGTCTTTCCTATCAGGTTTTTAAATATGTAGGTCTTTAGAGACAAACAAAAGAGAAATCTCACTGACCTATCTCTGACCTCCCACTCATTTCTCAACCCACTTCCATCCAATACATGTTGTTATGGTTACTAAATCCAAGGGACTCTTCAATTCTTATCTTTCCTGACCTCTCAGCTACATTCCAGGGTGTTGACCACTCTCCTTTTTGAGACTTTCTGTTCCCTCCTGACTTCTGGGATACAGAATTCCTGTTGGCTCCCCCCTCCCCCACCTTCTTGCTTCTGATGGTACATTTTTGTCCTGTGCAGACTGTTCTCCTTCCCCGGAGCATCACATGTAGGAGTCTTAGTTTCTATCCCAATGCTTCATTTTCCATTATGTATGCTTTCTCCACCCCTTCCTACCTACAGTCACAGCTTCAATTCCTACCTATATGCACATAACTTGTGAAATTGTATCTCAGATTTTGCTTCTGAGATCTAGTCCAAATCTGTGTATCCCACTATTTAGTTAACATCCCCTGAGAAGCTTTTTTCCCTGCTGAGGTTCCTCAAAGCCACCTCAGTTTGTCCAGAATAGAACTCATTCTCTTTTCCCTCAAACCTTAATTTAGTGAAAGGTAGCACTACTTAGTCCGTTACACAAGTGAGAAATTTAGGAATCCTCTAGGTAACCCTTTGTCCTAACCCACCCCTCCCAATATGCAGTCGGTCCCTAGGTCCTTTGTAGTGATTAAAAGAGTGAGTAGGCTGGAGGTCAGGCTGCCTGGGATGATTCCTGGCTGCACTAACTAATTACACAACTTTGGGGAAGATGCTTAACTTCTCTAAACCTTGGCTTCTTGCAAAATGGTGATAATACCTCTCTCACAGGATTGTTTTGAGCATAAAGGGAGATCTACATGAAGGCCATAACACAATGTTTTTCTCACAGTGTTTAACACCTATTAACTATTATTAGCAGTACTCACCTACTTCTCTTTATCCTCATCAGCCTAAGCTGCTTTTCATCTTTCACCTGACCTAGTCTTGTCAGTTAACAAGTCTTGCTCTATTCATTCCAGCTCTCTGTCTGTCTGTTGCTTGCAAATCTGATGGTGTTCTCTTACACACCACTCCCGCCCCCACCCTTGCTTAAACACCTTAGTAGCTTTCCTTTGCTCAGAGGCTAGAAACCAAAATACTTAATGTGACCCACTGGGCCCTATATGGTCCGGCTCCTACCACCCCGTTTTGTGCCATGCTTCTGCTCCTTTGTGCTTGAGTCACATTGGCCTTTCATTATCTTTGATGTGCCGTGCTCACTTTAATCAAGGGGTCTTTGCCTAGGTAGTTTTTGTTCTTCGGGTGCTTTTTCAGGCATGCTGTTTTTCACTAGTCATAAGTTCTCATTATCCTGTGTCTCTTCTTCCCAGCTCTTATCACAGGTATAAACACGTATACTTCTTTTTTTTTTCCCCCTGATTCTTTTGATGTAGGTCTGTTCTCTACTGGACTATACTACAAGCTCCTTAGTAGTAGGTCTGTATTTTTTATTTACAGCCAGTATGCCACTTAACAAGAGGGATACATCCTGAGAAATGCGTTAGGTGATTTCATCATTGTATGAACATCATAGCATACACTTACACAAACCTAGATAGTACAGCCTACTACACATCTAGGCTATATGGTGTAACCAGCCTATGGCTCTAGGATACAAACCTATACAGCACATTACTATACTGAATACTGTAGGCAGTTGTAACACAATGGTAAGTAGTTGTGTATCTAAATATAGAAAAGGTACAGTAAAATTATGGCATAAAATAAAATGAGCTCCTCCCATAAGTGGCGTGAAAGGACCTCTGAAAATGATTCGCTGTTCACTTAACCCAGAAAACCCCGCAAATCAAGAGGTTCAAATCTTTGTGTTTACTTTAAGGACACTCATGAAACTGCCCAGGCCATCAAGGCATGCATAGCTGCAAAGCCACCAAGTATCTGAAGGATGTCACTTTGCAGAAGCAATCTGTGTTACTCCATGATTACGGTGGTGGAGTTGGTAGGTGTGCCCAGGCCAAACAGTAGGGCTGGACTCAGGGTTAGTGACCCAAAGAGAGTGCTGAATTTTTGCTGCACATGCTTAAAATGCAGAGAGTAATGCTGAGCTCAAGGATTTAGATATAGACTCACTGGTCACTGAGGACATCCAGGTGAACAAAGCTCCCAAGATGCAGTGCAGAACTTGCAGAGCTTATCAGTGGATTAACCCACAAATGAGCTCTCCCTGCTACACAGAGATGATCCTTACTGAAAAAGCAGATGATTCCTAAACCAGAAGAGGAGTTGCACAGAAGAAAAAGATATCCCAGAAGAAACCGAAGAAAAAATCTTAGAGCATGGGCATAAATTCAGAATAAAATAAATGCTAATAAAAGAAAAAAAAAAGATACAGTAGTACATCTGTATAGGGCACTTACCATGAATGGCGCTTGCAAGGACTGGGTGTTGCTTTGGGTGAGTCAGTGAGTGAGTGGTAAATGAATGTGAAGGCCTAGAATACTACTATACACTACTGTGGACTTGATAAACACTATACAGTTGGGGTCTACAAAATTTTTAAAACAACATGAAATTAAATCAAGCACAAGGGAAAATGATGCAGTCAAGAGATGCTATAAACATGAGATGTATGAAGCTGCTGCCAGCGTAAAACGGCATGCTGTTTTACAGCAAACTTATTTATGTAAGTGGAAAGAGTACACTCTAAAATGACACGGAAACTAGTAACATAGCCACTGATTATCATTATCAAGTATAATGTACTATATATAACTATGCTATGCTTGTATACAACTGGTAGTACAGTAAATTTGTTTACACTCGTATTACCAGAAGCATGTGAATAATGTGTTCTGCTATGGCTAAAACAGCACTAGGTGATAGGCGTTTTTCAGCTCCAAGATAATCTTATAGGATCACTGTTTTATATGTGGTAAGTTGTTAATTGAAATATATGTGGTGTATGATTATATATTTTATATTATTGTATCCCTCGAATTTAGCATAGTGCTGGCACTCATTAAATGTTCATTGTATGGATAAACCAATAAAGGCACACTTGGGCTCAGTTCTCCACTTAACTTTGTGTGTTAATTTATCATATAAAGTTGTTTTCAGTGTGTTACACTCAAATGCTTCTGCCAACTGTAAGCAATTAGAGCTGGTTGAGCCTGAGTCCTTTTACTGGTAGGAAAAAATTTAAGGCCTTATCGCTCTGGCCGGTGGTTCAGTTTGTTGGAGCATTGTCCCATAACCAAAAGGTTGTGGGTTTGATTCCCAGTCAGGGCACAAACCTGACTGGGTTCAGTCCCTGGGCCGGGTGCCTAGAACCCCCCCACCCCCGAAGTGCGCACGGGAGGCCACCAATCAATGCTTTTCTCTTGCATCGATGTTTCTCCCTTCCTCTCCTTCTCCCTCCCTAAAAAAATAATGAAAAAATATATCCTTGGGTGAGGATAAAATATAAGACTTAAAGAATGTTTTGGCTTTATGGTATTAAGGAGTGCAAACACAAAAAAAAGGAAAAAAAGAAAACGCAATATAAATCAAATCATATATTTTTTTCCCCACTGGGTTTCTGACCCTTAGAATGTCAGTATTACACAATCAGCTGTGGGTATCAGAGCTGGAAGATAAGAGTTTCATTATAAATTGGTCCTTGCCTAAACAAAAATCTAAAATATTTATTAGTTTCACTAGTAGGTTCTACCTTTGGTTGAGAAAAGAATGGACATTGTCATTGTCTGACTTTTATATCTTTTTTGGAAGGTAGGAGAAAAATACACTAGGGTTGAATTCTGCTTTCAGGAATCTAGCTCCATAAGACTTATCATCTCTTTCTCTAGTGACAACTAAAAGGATATCCAGATATGTCTCCTAGAGGAGCCTGATTGGATAGTACCTATGGGTGGGATGTACTTATTAACTGTATAATAGCATAAGATATATCACCTAACATATTACCTGTGTTCTGAATTTAAAGGAGAATTTAAAATCAGTAGCCGTTCCCTGCTTTAACCTATGCTTTCATTTACCCAAAAAAACATAAAAAGGCTTTTATTAAATCCTTATTTTAATATAAAATTGGAAGCCTAAACCTTTGGGTTATAATGAGACATGTATTTCGCATTGGTCCAGAACTGTTTTAATTTTCTTGAAGAAGCAGGGAGGGGGATATATATGAAAAGAAACTAAAATATGTGAACGTTATTTGGAACCTGACTCAAAACAGAGTGAAAAGGAAAACCTTAGAACAGGGAGGGAAGTTTGAACTGTATCCGAATACTTTTAAGACCAGAATTACTGTTCATTTTTTTAGGTGAGATAATGTTCTTGTCCTTATATTTTTATTGGCACATACTGTCACTTTAATGATATAGACTGAAATATTTACAGTTGAAGTGACTTCTGGCCTTTGCTGTGTGATGGTCTGTGAGGCAGTATTGAGGATGTTGGATGAAATAAGATTGTCTATGTGTTTGATAATAGTTGAAGCTGAGTGATAAGATGCATAGGGTTTCACTATGCTGTTCTCTACTTTTTTGTGTCCGAAGCTTTAAACATTTAAAAAAAAAAAAAGAATTCCATCTTCATGTTTGCAGTCAGTAATGCATTGGCACCACTAAAAGGAGAGTGCTTTTGATCATTTCCTTGCCAGGTTTCTGGAGAAGAGTCTCTAGTATTTTTTCATAATTTGTTAAAGTTTCTTTTAGTTTTTATATTTGTCTCACCTGGTTTTGCTATCATAGTCCTTAATAATTCCTTTTTCAAAATCCCTGCAGTCACCCTGACTGATGTGGCTCACTAGGTTGGGTGCCATCCCTGCAAACTGAAAGGTTGCTGGTTCGATTCTTGGTCAAGGCGCATGCCTGGGCAGTGGGCCAGGCCCCCAGTTGGGGGCATGAGAGAGGCAACTAATCAATGTTCTCTTTATTCTCTTTATGTTTCTCTCCTCTTTCTCCCTCTCTTCCAGCCTCTCTCTAAAAATAAATAAATAAAATCTTAAGAAAAAAATCCCTGCAGTCATTTAATTAAGATATAATTGTTATTGGTCTTAATAGGACTTATTTTTCATACTTCTGTTTATTTGTATATTTTTTGTAGTTGTAAGATCCCAAAATGAATCAAGGTCTTATTAATTCTAAATACAGTAAGATGATTATTCTGTTCTTTGTGCATTGTGGCAAAATATATACTTTCTAACAACAGACAGTGATCCTTGACTTTTCCTATGTCCTTTTTTTCTTCTACAGTTCTGATAAAATTACACATTGATATGTCTAGTTCCTTGAGATATTTATTAGATAAAGAGAAAGTTAAAATATACCTTATATATAAGATGAACAAATGTGTGTTGTTAATGTAGATACAAAGGTTGACAGATTCAGAAGCTCTTTGAGTGTTCATGTTTCATTTTAATGCTTTCACATAATTGGCATTTGTAGATACCTTTAAAAAGGTATATCAACATTTATGTTATAACATTTAATATACATATATTTGAAATCATGACATTTTATATGTGATTTTTTTTCTTTTCTAGAGTGAGTCTTTGGTGGTTTGTGATGTTGCTGAAGATTTAGTGGAAAAACTGAGAAAGTTTCGTTTTCGCAAAGAAACAAATAATGCTGCCATTATAAGTAAGCTAAAAGAGATTGCTCCAGTTACATGGTGTTAGTTTGTTTATATCTTACAGCTACATTGAATAAACTGAACTTAGATTTCATTCTCCCCCACCTTTGCACCCTTATTTCAAGTCTAGACTCATACTCCAGTTCCATGGAGAGTATGTGTAAGCGTCACTGACTTCTGACAATGGAATGAATGATTTGAATATTGCCTTTCCCGCTGTGTGCTTTATCTGATGTTATGCAGATTTCTTTTATATTCTTAGGTAATACTTAATATATGGGTGTAATTTAGAAAGCTAAAGGAAGGATTAGGTGGGTAAAATGTGAAAGTGTAGAGATTATGCTTAACAGAGATCATCTGGCAGATGTGAATTAATGAGGTGTGACAGCTTATCATGAATTCTGGTTCTATTACAAATAAATACTGTAACATAGAAACACAGTTATTAAAGGTGAAAATGTGTGTCAGTGCCATCTGGTCACAGAAAGGTAAAGCTATTTGAGATCATATTGTTTCTCACAGGATTTACTATGAAATTAGTGTAAAACCAAAAATGGCCAACTTTCCTGATAGAAAAGAATAGAGACATTGATTATCTAACACCATTTTTACTGAGCTTTGGATTATGTTACACATATTTGAATATAGATACCACTGCTATTTATTATTCACTTTCTCAGAATACTCACAACTGCACCATGAAATCCTGACTCTGGAGAAGGTGGGAATTTGACAGTTGTTCTATCCTGACTCCTGGTTCACTTTCCTTTTATGGTTCTAACCATGCTGCATAGACCAACCTCAGTCACAGTCACCCTTTCAGACCTTTTCTTACTGCATTTGAGTTACAAATTTCTCCATATACACAATAAGTGTGTATGGAGTTGACATAAAGTTCTAAATAAGCAAAGCAAGTAATGGGAATTATGGGTAAAAGCTTTTAAATACTGATTTCTTGAAAAGCTAAGCTAGCTAATAGACCATGAACTTAAACTGTAAATACATTTCGTATGCTTGTGTTTCTGGATGTTTTAATTTTAGATGCCATAAAAGGGGCTGAGACTCTGTGGGTGGAGTAGATTGAGGTCACATTAGAATCACAGTTTAGTGCTCGCTTTGGCAGCACATATATTAAAATTGGAATGATACAGAGAAGATTAGCACGGGCCCTGCGCAAGGATGACATGCAAATTCGTGAAACGTTCAATATTTTTAAAATGGATATAATTTTTTAAATATTTTATAATGGATCTTAACATTAGAAAGAAAGAAAGAAAGAAAGAAAGAAAACCTGTATTTAAAAAAAAAAGAAAGAAAGAAGGAAGGAACTACCTTTTGTGACAACATGGATGGAACTGGAGAATGTTATGCTAAGTGAAATAAGCCAGTTGGTGAAAGACAAATACCATATGATCTCACCTATAAGTGGACTCTATTCAACAAAATAAACCACAGGCATAGAAACACGGAGCAGACTGAAAGTGACCAGAGGGGATAGGGAAGGAGGATAACGGTGGAAAGAAGGAGAAAGGACTAGACAAAGAACATGTATCCCACGCATCCATAGGGACAATGACCCATGGACATGGGCAACAGAGTGGGAATTGACTGTGGGAGCGGGGGGTGGGGTGGGGTGGGTGGAGGAGGGCAAAGAGGGACAAATTGAGACAACTGTAATAGAGTAAACATGATTTAAACATTTTTTTAAAAATCACAGTTTACTCATACTATATTTTTATTTTAGTGAAGATTGATAAGGATAAGCGCCTGGTGGTACTGGATGAAGAGCTCGAGGTTTGTTTGATCAGCTAAATATAGTTTTATATATAGTTAAATAATTATTGCCCAAAAGATGTTATATTAGTTACAGGTAATTCTAAAATGAGTTGTACACCTTTAAATCCACGCTCATAATGCATGAAAAATGTGCTAATTATTGTGCAGTTCTTTGTCTTGCTAATTTAATCACCTTCTTTAAAACAATAGTGAACCAGTGTAACAAGTGCTAGGAGTTAGGGCTGTACGTCCAGTAATTGTAATTACAGGGTCAACTTTATAACTTGCTTCTAAATTGCTTGGCCAGTAATTGAAATCTAAAACCCTATAACCTAAATATTTAGTTCGTCAAATTAAGTAACTAATTTAGGATAAAAAGAAATGAACTACCCTCCCTGCCCCCGCTGTGCCCCACCACCGCCCCACCGGATCAGGCATGTTGTTTCTGCTGAGGGGTTGGCGAATGTCAGTATTTCCTGACAGCTGGAACATGAGCATAGGCTCCTGTGCCTCTCAGCATATTTAGTTATTAAACAGCTAAATTGGGTGGGCTGGGCTGGGCTTTCCTTAGATCAAGGGTTCAGGAATCTCAGCTTGTGTATAACTTAGTAAAATAAAATTTTATGTTGTGGTGCATGGTTACGAATTTATACCTAGTAGTAGAATGGGTGCTTGGTCTATCTCTTAAGGATATGGGTAAAAAATGTTTAAAAGTTGCTTTTCTTTGTTACGCCAGGGCATTTCACCAGATGAACTTAAAGATGAACTACCTGAACGACAACCTCGATATCCTTTTCTTAGTGCTTTAAAAAGATTTGTTTTCTTTTAGTGGTCCCTATTTCATTTATAAAGTTTATTTTTTCAACTTTTAGAAGACATATTTTAACAAAATTTTCTTCTATACCATAATCACAATCAAAATAAAATATATATGTACATATTGAACCAAGAAAAATGAAAAGTGGATGTATTGATGTGATGAATTATTTCCTTTTTAAAAATCCATTTATTATTGTGTTTATAATGAAAATGAGAAAGATTTTAAAATCTATATTAAATCCATACTTTTAATACATTTATTTTTGAGAGACTATATGATTTTATAACCTATCATGGGGCCTATTTATAAATTTGTAGAAAGATAATAATGAAGGTGTGGCCTAAATGGGTATGTTAGAAAGTTACTACTCACTAACTCCCCAGGTGTTTGTTCCAAAATTTTGTTGGTAAGTTCTTATCTTAAATAAAGCAGTAATTTAATTTCTTTAACTTGAGAAAAACCTTCATTGTGTATAGTTATAAATATCAACATGATGATGGAAGAGTTTCATATCCTCTGTGTTTTATTTTCTCCAGTCCTGTTGGTAAGTGAATTTCTTTAGTGCATATTTGTTTCTGATCTAATTAATAAACCATTTTTTAATACTGGACAAATTGTATGCTTGTTTTAAAGATGAAATGTATAGACTAAACCAAAATTGAGTTGTGTGTGCATGTGCATACACCCATGAATGCATACCTAGAAATAAGTTACTGCAAAACATCATCTCTTAGAATTTGCTTATTTTCTTAGGATAAATTCCTAGAAGTGTAATTGTTAGGTCAGATCATACACACGTTTGAAGGAATTTGAAATGTAATGACATTTTAAAATACCAAAAATACATTTTCTCCTATACTTTTTAAGTGTGAACTTTGTGTATAATCATGATATACACACACATACACATTGATCTTTAAAATAGTAGTTACCTGTAACATGCCTATCATCTTGAGAATAGTTCCAAAGTAGCTTACATTGGATATTAAAATGGCTTATTGGTATTTAGGGTATCACCAAAATTCTCACTAGTACCACCGTTCAAACCCACAGTAAAACCTCTACTCAATGAACGCTTCTCTAAATTTTATTATTTGTATCATTTATTTAGCACTTAAAATATACTGCAGTATATATTTAACTTAATAGCCAATGAGACTGTGACTGTTTTCAGGGCAGATCTCTCCACCCTGCTGACCCATCACCACCCCAAAACCGTATTTGTGTTAGACATCCATAAAATTGAACTTGATATTTTTTGACTTTATCAAAAATAAGAAAATGCTAAAAAGCTTTTAAGTGTTTGCAAGGATTTAAAAGTCAAGATCTATAGTGGTCTAGCCTCATTTATTTTTCCTGACATAAATCTTGTTTATTTGTAATTTGGCTATGACTCTTCATACGGTATGCAAGTAAGACTCTCAGAATCACACTTAGGCTGAGGTTTTTATAAACTTGAAAGTATAGGAACTCCTAAGTGTGTTATTTTTTAAAAGTAAATAATGAAAACCCATTACTTTTTCAAAACCTGTCTCTTTTTTTATACAAATCTCTTCCAGGTTGTAAGCCTGAACAACAGATGATGTATGCTGGGAGTAAGAATAAACTAGTTCAAACAGCTGAACTAACCAAGGTGATATTTACATTTCACTTGCTTTTTGAGACAATACTTTCACTTAGCATCCAGTAGTTCCTTCCCATCTGCAGTTTCACTTACCACAGTTTGTTACCCGTGATCAACCATGGTCCAGAAATATTAAATGGAAAATTCCAGAAATAAACAAGTCTTAAGTTTTAAATAGCACATGGCTCTGAGTAGCATGTTGAAATCTGCCTCCTTTCCAGGATGTGGACCCATCCCTTTGTCCAGCAAATGTGTATACAGTGTACACATATCCAGCGTCTATACCTAACCCACCTGTTAATCACTTAGTAGCTGTTTCAGTTATCAGATCACTGTCCACAGTGCTTGTACTCAGGTTACCCCTATTTTACTTAATAATTACCCCAAAGCGCAAGGGTAGTTAGTGATACTGGCAATTCAGATATGCCAAAGGGAAGCTGTAAATCGCTTCATTTAGAAAAAAGATATATATATATATAAGCATAGTATATATAGGGCTCCATACTATTTGCAGTTTTAGACAATCCAGTAGGGTCTTGGAATACTTGGAATGTATCTCCTGAGGATAAGCAGGACTATTGTACAGAGCAATAGCTAAAATCATCTGAAGAGTTAAGTATTTTTCATGCAGCTGAACACTGCCTGGCATGGGGCAGTAAATTAGTCAAAGCTTTTTGTTAGTTGAAAATAGAATGATAGAAAGCTTGAACCAAATGTGTATTTTTTGGATTGGGATTACAAATTCATCGGAAGAAACCACATTAAAAAGGTAGGCAGCTTTAGAAAAACCAGTGTAACTACTTAATCTATTAAGAGTTCTCCTCTGTGGAGAAGAAAAGCCAGTGTAACTACTTAATCTATTAAGAGTTCTTCTCTGTGGAGATGCTGTTTTAAGGACAGCATCTGTGTTTACCCCTGTGTGCTTAGTCAACCCAAGGGATGACTTTAAGTGCCCTCTGCTTTTTCCCGTTAGCCTATATGATTGTCATTGATACCACCAGCATATAGACCCTACTTTTCCTCATTTCTGCCGTAGGAATTCCCTGGAATGCTGCAGAGGCTTGGGTGTTTTACAGCAGCTCTGCTAACAGCCTGAAGTCTATTCTAATCCTGGGTTGGACCTAACATGCTGGAATTAAGACATTATAATTTACAAATTACTTTTACAAATAATCCCATTGAGCCTTTACCATAGCCTGTGAGGTTCATGGTGGTATTTCTATTCTGTAAATGGGAAAACCGAGGTTCAGAGGATGGGTGACTTGTCCATGGTTGCATAATAAATGACAGAACTAGGCTTCAAACTCACATCTGCCCTCAAATCCCATTCTGTCTGCTGTATTACATTTTCTCTCTATAGCCATTATACTTTCTGGGGCCTGTGTGTGTGCAGACTCTTGCTGGAGATTTGTAGTTGTGGACCTCTAGCCCACCTTTCTCAAAGCAATCTACAGCTAGTCCAGCATATTTTCTTTTAGCTCTTAGCTAGACTGATTTACTTGGGTTGTCTCTTTTAGTGGATGGGATTTACAAAATTGCTCACTTGTAAGAGAGTCTTGGTATTATGCCATCTTAATCTCTAAACTTTGGTAACTGAGTACTGAGTACTTAGTACTTTTAAAAAAGTGAACTACCTCCCAAATGGTCTATCCAATTTATACAAATTAAGTCATGATCAATATGAAAGGAAGGAGAATTTGGAATTTAATACTCAAATATATAATCTGATTTTTTTTAGAGTTTCGGAGTATAACATGTTTTTTTTCCTTAAGGTATTTGAAATAAGAAATACTGAAGACCTAACTGAAGAATGGTTACGTGAGAAACTTGGATTTTTCCACTAATGTGAAGTTCTGTGTTTCTAAAGTATTTATGTATTAACCTGACCATACTGGAACCAGACATAAATACTTATTTATGCCTAAAAATGCACTGTTACTTACAGTTTGTTTCCTGCAGTAAAAAAAAATTTTTCATTTGTTCAAAGTTTGGACAAAGAGGACATCATCTTCATAGTAATGAAACTTTGTAAAATGTTCCTTATATTTGTAATTGTTAGGTGGATTACTTCTCTCCAGGGACTTTTTGCACTCTTGTGACTAATTTCTATAACTTATGGTTCAGAATTTGTTACTGTTTGCAGATACCATCAGAAAGTGGGTATTATGAGAGACAACAGTTGCCTCCTTTTGACAAATACTGGATATTAGCAGTTTATATATGAAAATAGTATATTATCACTTGTCAAAAATTCGAAATTGATATGGGGTAAAAGACTTGAGCGACCCAATTTTGAGCCATGAATAATAATTTACTATAGTGTAACCTGCATTACAAGTACATTTTTCATCAATTCTATTCCTTCTATGGTTTCCTGTATCTTTGTAATCAAGTCCAGAAACGTTGTTCATCAGTCGCTTGCTGTTAAGGTCGGAGAGTTAGATTTTATAATAATTTTGACTGTTGTTATGGAAAATAGCATCTTAGGAATAGATGGGTTGTGACTAATCAAGGGCTTCATTCCTGGTTTTGTCATTTCTAGAGAGTTTTGAATCTAGGTTAATAACACCTTATTTATAAAGCACCTCTTAATGTTGTCCTGTGAAAACTAGTTATTTTAAATGTGTTAATACTGTGCCTTTGATTTATTAGCTTTAAAGTTAGTTTAAGATTTTTTCACTGCCAGTATTCCAGATTTGGTGAAATTAATACTTTTGTAAAGGGTCCAAGTAAAACAATTTTCTAATGTGTATCTGAAATTTGTAATAAAATCCACTTCGTATTTTTAAAATTCCAACTATCTGCTTGCATTGGTGAATATATGGCAGTTGAGAGTTCTAATTTTGGGTCTATCTTTAATTAGTTTTGTGCCATAGGAAAAAAATTGCTTATCTTATAACCTTGGCCATAGTTAATATTAACACTCAATAAAAATTGCATTTTATATCCTAAATTTCAGAAAGTATTCTAAATTAAACACCTGTCTTGTTAGATGATGGCATCCTTGGAATAGAGCAAGGATTCTAATATATAGTATACTTTAAAAACAAATGAGTAACTTTAACATTAATTTGACAAAAGGTCTTGAGCAAAAGACTAAATTTGGTGAGTGAATTCTTATATTAAGAATATCTTAGTGACTTCAAAACTAGCAAAGGCATTTTTTCGTGTTGGCATATTTTCTGCTCATATGTTCTTTGCATTTTTTGAGGTATTTGTGCCAACTTTAACAAAGATATAAAGATAGTTGGAATTTTCACAATATTGAATAGAGCATCTTCTGTTCCCAATGCTGTTTGGCTTCACTAATCTAGAAACAGGAAGCAATAGGAAGTTAGTTGGAGATGAGGAAGTGCTAGAGTGGGTATTTGTTTTGGTTAATGAATGGGAAGTATTCTTTATTCCAGTTTCCAGAGAGAGAGGGAAAACATCATCAGGAATTTAAAGAATTCTTTAAACAGCTATTTTGATATTGGAGAATAACGCTTATAATTCTGCAGAAATGTAAATGTAATCCAAGTGAATTTAATGTAATCCAAGAGTGCTTTTAATATTTTGAATGAAGGGAATAAGACTTATTTCAGCTGGCTCGCAGCAGTAAAAGAAACTAGTGCTGCAAGAATGTATTTTTTAAAGAGGTTCCTTATTTTTGTCTTGCACATTTTAGTTTTGAAAGTCCTCTATAATGTCAGATAATCTTGACCGCCATCCACAGAACTGTTAGTTCCCTTGTTCTGTAACACGGGCAAGTAACTGATAGACCACGGGTTTGGTTTTTGGGTTTGTTTTTTAGCTTGTCTGCTTTGTATCCGTGTTTTGCGAGACAGTAGATTGGAGGTTAAGGGATAAGAACATTTTTTTACTCTCTCTGTGTTATAGGGGGATTTACAAATCCCAGTTCGAGTGTTCTCAGACTTTTATATAAATTTCCCTTCCATCTAACCAAATTTTGCATTGTTTTTCTCAAGTACATTTCTTACTTGAGCTCCTTTTCTGTCTTCTCTCAAATAGTAACTCCAGATTTCATAATTCCAGTTTTCACATTCCTTAACTTTCTGGTACAACCATTCCCATTCAGCCTTAAATCCTAATCTTTCCTTTTTGGCAGCAGTGTTTTTCCTGGGAACCTCCCTTCACGGTCTTCTCAGTAAGCATTAGTTTTGAAATTGTTGGCCCTGAATAAGTTCTGCGTAGCATCTAATGTTGTCAAAATAGAACCAGCTAAGAATCACAGCATGTTTTTAGTATGACTGTTGTGGCAACGTAATGACATGAAGAAAACTGTTCTCAGGTTACTCTGCTGAAATTCCAAAACGTTGAGTTTTGAATAGTAATCACTCTGTTCTGGTATTGAAGCAATTGTGTTAGGAAAAAAAGTTGGTCGACTGTTTTTGTTAAATTGACTTCTAAAATAAATGTTCAAATTGTCTATTTCTAAAAAGTTTACTAAATGCCTAGGGCAGTTAAACATACTCTTGTTTAAGAGGGTGTTGCTAAATTTTTTTATTATCATTACTAAATAATCTTTGTAGCAAAATGTCTGTCAGCACTTTTCTCTCCCTTTTTATCTCCTATTTTCAGGAGTCAAACGTAGCCATAAATTGTATTCTGGTCTGTCACTTTAACTAAAAATTTCCAGTTAGAGGAGTTTATTGCCAAATTAAATTTGGCTGTCTTTATTCCCCACCCATATAGATAGTAATGAAGGTGTACTTTAAAAAATGTTTGGACTACTTTAAAACCCGAGCAGTGTCATTAATCCATAATGTGGACTAGTTAGGGATGGATAGATATTTTCATAAGAGTTTAAATGCTGATATTTCGTGGAAGAGGAGAGTAACTCATATTTTATCAGTTCGGATATTCTTAGTATGGTTGCTTTCCCTATTTGTTCAATAGACTGATGATACTGGAATCTACAGAATTTGAGCCTTTAAAACCTATGTGAAGAAGTGTCTCAAACATTTCTGGACAAATCTTATTCTGTATTTCTGGAAGAATGTAAACCTTCTAAGCCACTTAACACCGATGGTCTCAAGTTGAATATTCTTGAGAAATTTGTTTCTTCTTATACCATTCGATATTTTAAATCAGTAATCACGTTCCTATAATATTTAAAACAACTACATTAAGACTGTGATAGAAACTGTGTTGTCTTGCTTTTTTTGGAATGTAGTTCATACACATATAATTACTTGAATATTGTTTGAGATCACTAACATGCCAGGGCAGTTCCCACTGATTTTTTAGATGGTCCAATATAATCTCATTCAGGAGGCTTGAAAAATTAATGGTTTAGTCTTGTGAATTTTAACAGTTCCCTGTCACCATTTAACACAAGTAACAACTGGCACAACTTCTGAAGCTGTGGTTTCAGTCTCTGCTAGTTCATATTGCATGTTTATTTTGGACAGTCTTCTGTTAAGCATGGTGCTTGTACTGGTTTAAATAAAATGTTAACATGAAAGGACTTCTGGTTTTTCATTTTTTACTCTCCTTCTCTCCCCTTTGGAGTTACTATTACCTGCCTGGCTCAATTGTGGCATTTGTGTGAACCACACAGTTAGAGCAGTTTACTTTATCTGGAAAAACTGAGACACAAAATAAATGGGAATCACTTGGCAATGTACGATTGGGGAAGGGAAAATATAATGAGATTATAAAATTTTCTAATATTTGGTCTCATGCTAAAATTATTCATTTATAGCAGCTGGAGACTTTATTTCAAATGATGAACTTGCTTTCAAAGGAAATACTAGATGTTGGACGTGTTGTGTCTCTCCTAAGAAGTCAACATAAAGGTTCTTTATTATAGAGTATTGTTTATCACTATTAAACATCCATTGAAGACCCACCCTGCTATTATAGACTATTCAACATAGTATGTGTTTCATAGGTATCTGTTGAATGAATAAAATTTACCAAGACTTACATAGTGTTTGCCACATGTGTCCTATGATTGAGTGAATGGTGATAGTCACAGTATATGCATATTTATGGTTGTGAAAGGAGTAGTTTATGCCTTCCTATCTTGAGGAATCTCACTGGGAAAATTGACCAGAGTGAGGGAAACATATCTTCCTTATTTCTCAAATTTGGCCGTTTAGCTAATTGGCCAGCTCCTAAATTTTTTCGCCTTTCTTGCCTT
This sequence comes from Pteronotus mesoamericanus, assembly GCF_021234165.1. Classification (NCBI taxonomy): domain Eukaryota; kingdom Metazoa; phylum Chordata; class Mammalia; order Chiroptera; family Mormoopidae; genus Pteronotus; species Pteronotus mesoamericanus. The sequence goes on from NW_026555078.1 coordinate 32,620,490, forward strand.
TTTGCCCCTTTCACTTTTCAGCAGCAAAAAGGATCTGTAATCATTTAACCTCGCAGCATGGGCCCACCCTCTTTTGCATGAGGCCATACCCTGAGTGGATATGGTATCCCTGTACAGTATATTTTTAGCCATGTTGGGGAGCCAGTTGGATTAAGATCTTATTGCCGAGCATCAGGGAGTTTTCACACAGGTCTCTTACCATTGAGCTCTCCTAGGCTACATGAAAGCTCCTTAATGAGGTAGCCCACTTTTCCAATTACAAGGAAGAAAAAGCAGAATGCCTTGGTTGCATGCAAAAGCCACCCGTAGTGCCCAAATCCAGCGAGGTTCTGTGTGTGCGTGTGTGTGTGCGTGTGATGTCTAGTCTCCGTTATGCACACAATTAAGCATAGATTCTCTTGTCCTGGACTGGCAAGTCCATGTTTTGGTCCATACCTTACCTGTAATGCAGAAGCACATCCAAATAGGCCACAGGCCTTTGTTAGGGAGAAATGCCCCAGCATCTGCTCCTTGCTGAAGAGGCAATTCTTTAGGCAGCCGTTACTTGTCCCAAATGGATGTACCTTCCTGTCCCTAGCCTCCTCCCCACTGTTAATACACATGCTGTCTTGGGTCCAGCCCCTGCCTATGGAACCCAAGGGCAGCCAGCCTGTGTGATACTGCCTGACTGGTACCAAAAATTGAGCTGGGCTATCCCTGACTGATGCAGCTCGGTTGGTTGGGTATCGTCCAGCAAAGCGAAAGGTCACTGGTTTGATTTCTGGTCAGGGCACATGCCTAAGTTGCAGGTTGGGTCCTGATTAGGGCGCATATGAGAGGTGATCAATATTTCTCACGTCATTGTTTCCTTCTCTCCCTTCCCCTCTCTCTAAAAAATAAAAAATAAAGACCTGGGCTAGTCTATTACTATAAAGTACCTTCAATTTCTGACATTGGGAAAATGATCTCGTTCTCTTGAATGAGGCATTTAGCAGTGGGAGCTGAACTTGGAAGAAGGCCATTAGATGGAAAAGAAGCCATGTGCAACCTACTGAGCAGAGGGAAAGATGCTTCCAGCTGCAGCAGTACAGAATGAAGCAGGCAGGCAAAGATGGAATCCTGGAGTCCTAAATTGAAGAGACACTCCTGCCTGGTAGGTTCCTACTGCTAACTCTGATCCCGGGCCAGTCTTCAGAGTCTCATCCTTCTGAGGCCTAGTGGACAGCACTTTCTGGGTAACTGTGTGTCCTGTTACCAGAAACAATACATGTGGCCATGTCTGTTTATGAGCATACAAAGTGCCTAACTCTAGTGCTACCTCTGGTTTCATCTGCTCCTATTCCCTACATTTACACTAACTCCAGCCTAACTAAACCACCTTCTATACAAACATGCCCTGGGCTCCTCCTCCACCAACAGAAACACCTCTTTCCCGTGCTGCTATTGCCTGCCCAAATCAAGTTTCAAGTAGCCAAAGAACTTACATGCATGACCCACGGACATGAACAATGGTGTGGGGGTTGCCTGAGGGAGTGGGGTTGCTGGGTGGAGGGGGGCAAAGGCCCTGCCTCACTCCAGTGGTGGGGTCGGAGAAGGCACAACATAAAGGAGCAGAAAGAGACAACTGTAATAGCATAGTCAAAATAATTGTTAAAAGTCATCTCAAATACCATTTAAATCATGAAGTCTGTTTGTTGAACTAAATGTAGTACCTTCTTTAAAAATCCATGAAACTTTTACTACACAACTAATATTAGAGAATTAGGAAATACAAATAAGCAAAGGGAAGAAAAACTTTACCACCCCAAGAAATCCACTGTGACATTTTTGGTCATCTCTTTCCCTGTGTCTGGAGGAATCCCCAGGCCTCATAGTTACTCTGTTCTCTTAAGAATTATGGAACTATGTTCATTTTTTCAGGTAATAAGAATTCCAATCTAATCTAATTTCAAAACCTCAGTATCTTATTTTCTTTAAAGCTCTGTCCCTCCACCTCCCTTCCCCCCACTTCACCCCCTTTACGCGTGCTGCAGGCTGGGAAATTCCCTGTGGGGGATGGGATATGTCCTCTCCTTTATCGCCCTGCCTCACTCCAGTGGTGGGGTCGGAGAAGGCACAACATAAAGGAGCAGAAAGAGACTTACTAACCTGGGGTGGGTGCCCTCAGGGGTGTGGCCAATGTCAAATGCGAGCTTTTCCCCCCACCAAGTGCTTTTGTGGGTTCCTTGCCCATTCCCCCACTGGGACTTGAACTCTGTAGCCCTTGACTTGGCCCATACCTCCTCTGGCTGATGGCTTTACCACTGCCCCTTACAGCTCTTGGCTTCTATTGGGATAGCCAGAAAGTCTATGGTTTTCCCCCATAAAATCAAAGATACATGTTTTCATTTTCACCAATAACTTTATTGATTTGGGTATTTTGAGAATGTTGGCTGTCTCTGGCATGGTAAAATGCTGATTGTTCCAAATCAATGTTTAGATTTGATCATTATCAATTTCAACCAGTGTACCCAACTGTGGAGCATCATCTGGCAAGAAATCCCTAGCACAAAATTTCACAAACCGTTTTTGACATATTCGATCAGCACCTTCTCCATACACTGCACAAATCTTTTCTTTTTTCTTTTTGCATTTCAGTCATGTTTTTACCATTCTTGAAATAATAAAGCAGTTTCTTCCATCTTCAATATTGAAATGGCTACACAAAAATTCACCAGTTTTGATAAGTTTTTTAAAAAAATACACAGTGATATGACAGCTGTCACAATAAAAAAAAAGTTTAACAAAATTGTTTTGAATGAAGTTAAAGACAACTAAGTGCTACTAGAGCCATCTTATGGGGGGAAAAAAACCAAACAGACTTTCTGTCCAACCTAATAGTAGTCAGCTCTCTGTTATAGTCACCTTGCTTCTTCAGACTGGCACCTTGAGCAGGGTCCAGGGTCCATGTCTGGCCAACAAGAAACACGCACTTTTGCCTCGCTGCCATCAGGGAGGGTAATGTGGCTCCCACTGCCATCAACGTCAGCTGTCAGATCTGGTCCCTGCATACCTCTATGATCTCATTTTGTCATATTCTCCATATTCTCTTAGCCCATGACCCCTGAGCCATGCTGGGCTTATTTTTGTTCCTGAAGCTCACACCTTCTCACTAGCTGCAGCTTCCTCCAGGGAAGATTGCCCGCCTCCCCTCTAACCTCATATTCTTCCCGCTGGCTCCATTCTGAACTGAGCCTAAATGTTTCCTGTCACAGAGGCTTTCTCTAAACATCCATCCTAAGGTGACAACAGATTCACCATCACATCACCTGTTTTAATTCTATACACAACACTTAACCACCATCTGATATTTTTCTAATTTGTAGTCTGATGAAGGACTATCAAGTGGAAGAGTGTAACAACAATTTTTTGGTTCTTTTTCAAAAACTGCTAGCCCTGTTCTCTGTCAGACCTCTCTTTTTCTCCCTCTGATTAGAAAGCTTCCTTGATGATATACTATCTTCACAATATTTCAGTTGCATGGTTGTTAAAAGTGACTTTTCTGTTCATTTAAAAAAAAATACAATCTCATATTTGCCTCCAGCCTCTGCTTCCCCTCAGTATAGGCTGAACTCATGGCTTGAGGGAAACAGGGTGCAGGGACATGTGCCTCCAGTCCCACTCTCTTGCACTGCCCCCCTCCCTTACCCCCTGGCGTTGGGGAGGGGAGGAAGGAGGCAGAAAAGTGTTAGCTTAAGTGACTGCTCATAGAAAGTTGACTATATTCTCCTTGATTGATCATCTTCGCACACTTGCTTGTGCTGCTGGTAAGTAGTTGGTATTCTTGCACATGTTATTGCTTCTCTATTTAACACTGACTGGCTCCAAATTCCAAGAGTGGGGCAGGTATTCAAATAGTTCTTTCCTAAGAGTCATCTTTTGGATCTTTGGAGAGCTTTTCAGGGTGTCTTCACAATTACTCTTTCTACAACTTCTGTTTTGCTCAGATTAAATAATGATTATTTTTCCTTATTTTCTTAGTTTTCAATGTGTTCATTGCTATTTTTTTCCCCACATACCCCAACAGATTAGTCAAATGCCTAGCAATTTTTCCAAATACTTCAACACATAAGAAAATCTGTCAGTTCCTTTTTCCTCCTTGGAGTCTCCCTTCCCTGCTTTCCGTCCTCCCTCTAAAATCCGTACTGGATGCTCGATAAGCATGAGCCACAGTTGATGTCCTGAAACTTGCCTCGCTTGCTTCTTAGAACCCCTTGTTGGATCCCCTGCATTCTCTCTCTTGTCAACTAATAACTCATTTTGCTGAAGCTCAAGGTAAGTGGGAGGAGAGCTCTTGTATTGACTCACAGTGGATCGGTGGTTTGGCTGGTGTGCCAGATATTTTTGGTTTGCCTCTCCAGAACCACTATCTCCCCTTCTCACCCTCATCTCTGACCTACAGGAACTATATCAACTGCCTTCCTCATCTTCTGTTTTCTGCTTGAGTTCAGCCAATCTCCAGGGAGGGTGGAGAGTCAGGACAGGATACTTATTCCCTCAATCATGCCACGAGGGCTTCCTAGGCAGTCTATGGCTCTCCATTGAAAGTCACTCCTCCACTCAAGACAGCCCCCTCTCTCTGCACAACCTGCTCCTCCGAATCCTGGTAATTGCTATCTCCCCTCCTTGTCTGGGCTTCGTGATGGGGATAGCAGAGCTTTGAGAACTGTGTTATCCTTTCCCACTCTTCAGCAATAGTTCTTTATCAAATCCTCCCCAAATTATCCTAATTTAGAGTGCCATCTCTATCCTTGTATTAAATTTTAGAGTGAAAATCATTTTCCCTCAGAATTTTAAGGGCCTTGCTTCTCCTCCTAGCTTTGGTATGCTGTGAAGAGGTCTGGTGACAGTCTGACTTCACTTCTTTCGTAGATTACATTTTTTTCTTTGGAAGCTTTGGGGATCTTTTTCTTATTTCTGGTTTTGTGAAATGTCTCAGTGATGAGCCCTGGTGTGGATCTGGTTTCATTCATTGTTTAGATATTTGATGGACCATTTGAATCTGAAGATTTATATTCTTCAGGTGAAGGAAAATTCTTTTCATTATTTTCTTGATAACCTCCTCAATGTGGTTTTTTTTTGGGGGGGGGGGATTTCCCCACATCAACAATTCTTTTTTCTTTAAGGATTATTTATTTATTTATTTATTTTTAGAAAGAGGGGAAGGGAGGGACAGTGGGGAATAGAAACATCGATGGGAGAGAAACATTGAAGTTAGAGAGAAACATCAATCAGTTGCTTTCATGTATGCGCCCTGACCAGGGGCTGACCCTGCATCCCAGGCATGTGCCCAGACCTGGAATTGAACCAGTGACCTTTTGCTTTGTGAAATGAGGCCCAACCACTGAGCCAAACTGGTCAAGGCCACATCCACAATTCTTGAACATCAGCTGAGTGTCCTACAATGCAATTTAATTCTGACACTATCTACCCACAATACTATCCCACAGGGCTCCATCCCACAAGACTGCCCTCTCTTCAGGTGCTAACCACAAGCTTAGGGTGTTACCTGCGTTGTCACCTTGTGTGCCTTAAACTTACATATGTTACATGTCAATAGAGCTGAGAAAAAAACATTTTAATATACATTAGTTTGTTTTCAATCTTTCATGTATTTTAAGAAGATAATTATATATAGTATGTATCCAATTTCATGAGAAACACAATATATACATTTTTCATTAAAAGAAGAACTTCATAAACCTAATTAGATAGTTTCATGATATTTTGGGGATGCATATATTATGTTTTACTTAACAATTTCCTTATCATTTGGTATGTTGGTGGTTTCCAAAATTATTTGCTAGAGATATTTTTGTGTGAAATGCTTTTTCCATGCTTTTGATTATTTTCAAGAGGTTCATTATACTGAACTGGACTCTAGCAGCTATGGACAAAGGAGGCTGGCCAACAGTGAGTACTTTTATTTATGTAAAGTGTTGCTTAATTTGATTTACCAAAATGGTAATCTTTATTTTTAAATTTGCTTTTCCTTGATTATTAGAGAGACTTGACTATTTTATCATATGTTTTTAGTCAATACAGCTGTAAATTGTATAATCCTACCCTTTGTTCATTCATTGATTGGAGTTTTAGAATTGATTTTAGTGAGTTTCCAACATACTTATTAATCCCTTGTCATTTTTTACTGGATATTTCAGTTTCCTTTTTATTTTAATATTTTTTGTTTTAAAATTTTTATTTGTTTGCATAATTGATTTGTTGATCGTGTGTGTGTGTGTGTGTGTGTGTGTCTTGCAACTCACTGATTTTTAGTTTAGAAAGTATACCCACACCCAGAGATTTGACAAACCTATATGTTCTCTTATCATTTTATGGACAGCCTTGGATTTACATAATTATGTGATATAAAGACAGTATTTAAGTTATTCACGTACCTCATTCAACAAAGGTTTTAGCATCACCAAAATATTTTTCCCAATAATTTTGGATGCTTCCTTAAAAAAATATTAAATTTTTGTACAGACTTGGGTCTTTTTCTAGAATAGTATCCTAATACATTGATATGTTTACCAATTTTCATGCCTCAACCATAGTTACAAGTTTTGCAGCTTTATAAAATGTTTTCAAGTCTCATAAGACTGATTTGTTTTCACCTTTCTTTGTCTTCAGATATTTATGTTATTTTCATGTATTTATTCTTTAAGGTGAACTTTAAAATAATTTTTTTCCAAATTTCATTGGGATTTACGTTACAATCATGACAATTATAAATTAATTTGAGAGAAAATGACATCTTTTAAAACTTCAAGAAAAATCTTCTATTAGGTCTTTTATTTTTCTCAGTAAGGAAGTATAGTTTATTTTCATATTGGTAGCACAGACGCTTTGTTAAAGTTCCTAGGTATTCATGTTAATCGGGCTCTGTTTGTGGGATTAATTGTGAGATTACTCACGATAATGGACTGAGTGACCCACACAAGGCTGTACTGCTGAGACTCATTGAGACTGGAATACGGCTCGGGACCTTGAAGCACCCAGCTCTAGCTGTATGGACAGTTTTCTGGTTTTCACATCAAAAGCAGAAGTTTGTTGGTCCTCTGCCTTTAGGGTAGTAAAGCATTTCCTTATCTAGTTCCATGTTCCTGCTGTTGAACCACCTGGCCATTTACTTTGTTAATCTTTTCTCATTCTCACGGCTTTGGCCTACTCAAAATCAATTTGATTTCCCTCAGCCATGGCCCATCTTGGCCCTTCCTGCCTCATAGTCACGGTCACTTTATGAATTCAGATTCAGTTCCCTTTCCAACCTTTAGGCCTGTGGGTGGTAATGGCTCCTGGCTTTGCTGATTGCAGAGTGCTGCACCCTCCCTTGTTAATTTCCTTCAGCCCTGCCCACACAATTGCACCCAGTCAGGGACATTGCAATGTGGTACACAACTGGATTGGCACCTGCCCCAGGCCGGGCCGAGCCAGGACATACCCAGCTTCCAAAGGTGAGAGTCCTTGTAATGTTGGAGGTAACAGATGAAATCTCATTACTATTCCTCAATCCTGTGGCCCACTCTCAGAAATAGAATGGAGCTAGTCCAGCAGAACTGGAGGGAAATGGGTTCTTTTCAAATTACAAACTTTTTACTCAAAAAAAATTTACAAAATGTTTCTAATTACAACAGTATATAAAAATTTAAAAGTGTACAATTGAAAGATTAAGCACAAAAGAGTGTAAAATTAAAAGATTAACAAATGATAAAGCAGATACCCATGCACTTATCTTCTAGCCTGATTACCACACGTAGAAGCATCGAGAATGGGGATCAGTGCTCGCTGAATAGCACCTCAAACGCTCCAGGACTTGTACAGTATCTGCAAAAATCTGGCTTTCCTCTCTGTTGTCCAGGCTAGTGGAGTTATTAGACTCCCGACATCAGCTCCTCTGATGTTTGGGAGTATAATGAGGTGGCCCAGGATGACATGAACAGCAGATACAAATAGCAAGCAAGCAGTGAACACACTAAACTTTTGATGATTACTGATTTTTAATACTTTTCCATTTTTCTTTAGAAAACAAGCAGGCACCTGTGGGGGAAGTAGCTACTTTACTTCTTCTGAGACACGGTTTTGATCTACTCACAAATAACATGTGTTATTTATGCTTCCAACTTACTCTGGGATTCTGCTTACTTTTGGGTTTTGTTGACTGCTTTCTCTCTAGTGTTTCCCCACTTGAGGCCTTGCCCTCTGTTGCTCAGTGTCCTTGTATATCTCACATTTTTCACTCCCAGAGGGACAAAGAATCTGTGTGGTCAGCAGCGGGTATTGTCCTGGTTAGGCAGAGCATTGTCCAGCTGCTGCTTCTTAGTACCTCGTGTAGATGGGATACATTTACAAGAAGGGGGCTGAATCTCATGGTTTGACTTGGACAATTCCCTAAAACTGTTTACCACAAGACTGGATGACTGCATCTGCCCTTCACTAGATTGTGAGTTCTCCTAGATAAATAGTGCCCAATGCTATATTTTGCTATGCTTCAGTGGCCTCTAGTACTGAATAAGTCTTCTTTGACATCTTTCTCTCACCATAGTGTCCAGTCAGTCAAGTCCTCCTGAGCTTCTCTCCCAAACACTATCAGATACGTTCACTCCTTTCTCTCCCGGCTTCTACTGCTTTAGTCATAGCCACAGCCACTTTTGCCAGGATCCTTGCTGTGGGCTCCTTGCTTCCAATCTCATACTCCTCTAATCAGGGTCATTGTGCACAGCTGGGCAATTTGTGTACCACACACAGGTGGCTGCCAAGGAGGTTAGTGGACTAAAGTATACTTTGCATTCCTGTGCCCTGGTGGTGTGGATCTCTGTTTATCTGGAGAGTACCTTTGTAATTTGCACAAAGGTGCCACATATTCTGGTGGCACAGACCTGCACTGTCCAAGGCAGTAGCCACTAGCCAATGTGGCTATTTAAATTTTAATTAATTAAAATAAGTACAATGTAAAGTTCAGTTTCTCAGTCATAGTAGCCACATTGCAAATGCTCAATAGCCCCATGTACTAGTGGATACTGTACTGGGCAGTGCAGATAAAGAAAATCCCCCCACTGTAGAAAGTTCTGTTGGATAGAACTGGAAACACTCTACTTCTAAACCATTTGCTGTACAATTTGCTAGTGTAAGCAATCTTTAATGACAAGCTAAACATGTCCCTCTTTTGCTTAAAATCCTTCAATGATTTCCACTTCCATCAGCAGTTATCAGTTAGCAGGTGGTGGGTAAACTTTGTGGGTCGCAACCAGTACTAAAAACAAAACAGCAAAAAAGAATAGAATGGAAAGCACTCGTGGATCTTTAGTATTGTTTTGTGAAATTTTTGTTTCAGCTCTATTTCTTTGTCTCTATATCCAGATGCCCATCTCCCTATCATTCAATGTCTATCGTGTTCTACTTGATTGCAATGGAAAAAGTCTTTCTAATTGTGCACGGTGAACAAAACAGTTTGAACAACACTGGCTTGTGAGATACGCAGTCTGAGCTCCTTACCAAAGCATGTAAAACCCTCTAGATGTGAATCCTGCCTAACCTAACCCCTTTCTAGCTCTCAACGCTGTCTTGCCCTATGTTCCCCTAGTATAGAACTGCTGGTGATTTCAGCTAAGATACCCTTTATCTGGACAATTTCTACTCATCATGTAAACCTCAGCTTAAGAAACAGAAATCCTGCCTTCAACTCTCCAGGGCGGGCTGCATGCCCTTTCTATAACAAGCTGCAGGCTTCCATTAACGGGGTTATAATATTGTAATGATTTATTTAGGTGTTCGTTGCCAGCACTATACTAAGTTCTTTCAGTATAAGTATTATCTTACTCATCTTTGTATTTCAAAGGAGAAGCGCACTACCTGAAACATACTAGGCTCTCATTCAATAAACATTTGTTCAAAGAATTAACAAGATAAGGGAGGAAAAATCAATCAGCTGTGCGGTTAATCTAAGTGCAACGCAGACTGCTGCCGTCAGAGGGCGCAGGGGCACCCAGGGCAATGCGCAGGCGCGCTGGTAGGGCGGGCGTGTTGGCGGCGGCGGCGGCGGCGGTCTTGGCTGTGGCCTCGGGAAGTGAATGGTTTTACCCAGCGGGCCCTGCGTTGCCTTTCTCCGCTGGCACGGGCGCTCCTCCCTACTCCTCCTTCCCGGCCATGGCGTTCACGTTCGCCGCCTTCTGCTACATGCTGGCGCTCCTTCTCACCGCCGCACTGATCTTTTTCGCCATCTGGCACGTGAGTAGCTGACGCCGGGGAGAGAGGGCGAGGCGGCGGCGCAGCCTCCTGCCGTGGGCCCGCGGTCGGGCTGGCTACGGCCGGCCGAGGGGAGGGGGGCGGGGCGGGGCCGGCGTGGCGCAGGCTGCGCTGCCCAGGCTGCGCTGCCCGGGGTCTACGCCCCCGGTCCCTAGGCCGGGGCTGCAGGTCCTGGAACGGGCGAGCCGTGCGGTGGTTCGATGGATGCGCTCGCTGGGTCCCGGCGCAGGCCGCACGCGCAGCTTCTCCCTTGCTAGGTGGGGCGGCCGCGGTCCTGACGGGCCCTGCGGGACCCCTGGGCCGGCGCAGCGCCCCGCATCCCCGCACCGCCGCATCCCCGCACCGCCGCATCCCCGCATCCCCGCATCCCCGGGGAGGAAGTCAGGGGCCCTGAGAGGCGTGCTCCGTGCTTAGCAGAAATGAAGTTTTCCGATTTATTAGTACAGACTGACTGACTTTTTCGGATTTCTGCAGGAGTACGACACAAATGTAATACTACTTTAGGTGATTTCCAACCTATTTTCCACCACTTATTGGGTGATCTTTAAGTTAGAATTACAGTTTTCGGATTGTTTGTATGTGAACTTTTGTACAGACTGGATCGATTACTTTGTTGACCTTATCTGCGAAATTTTTCCCTAAGTCATACTTTGACCGCCAGAATTTCTCAAGAGACAGTCTTCATAGCCACTTCTGTATCTTAAGTAGCTTGATTTAGTAAAGGTAGTTTTTATGTTTTTTTCTTTTACTAACATGCTGAAGGATAGAAAGCACATCCTTACTGGTCCCAGGACGGAACTACTAAGTTACCTGTGATACACTTCTGCAAGACATTTTAAAGTAATTCTGTTCCTCTAGCGCAAAATTAAAAGCAGCCTTCTGGAAATCAGCATTCATTAAAAATTTATCTTGTATTTACTTTTGCTACCCCACCCCATCCTTTATGTTCTAGTGTCTTCTGCAATTTTGGTCTTGAATGATTGGGCACGTTCACTGTCATAAGTTTTATGTCAGGTTTTATGCCCATAACAAGGATTTGTTTATGGAACATAAAGGGAGAGAGTCATTTTAAATGGCAGCAGTGTCTTGCACAAAAATAATCTCAAAGGGAGAGTGAAATCGCAAGTCCGTTTCCTTCTGCTAAAATCTGTGATTATGTTTACAATTGTTACGAACTCAACCGTTTGTGTAGCGGGTAATGCCTATATGTGGGCTTGTTAAGTACCTGGTCCCTCAAAATGCTTGTCAGTGAGAACCAGAAATGGCAGAGCACTTTAGGCTCTTTGGTGGAAGAACAATAAATGAGATCATTTGGGATGCAGACTAGCTCCTGTTTCTGCAAGCCTCTGATGGAACTGAAATGTGTGGTTTCACCTGTAGATGGGAGTTTAAGTCACTTCCTGCTTGATGGGTGCTCTTTGTTTTCTGAGTGATGAGGATTCAGAAGAGAGCTGTGGATGGCCTTTTACATTTTAAACCAGGTTGTGTTTGGTTTAAGGAAAACCAGAACTGCAGTTTTAAAAACTGGGTAATTTTAGCTTTGAAGTGAATCTGTGCCCCAGTGAAGTAGATAATTTTAAGTCCTCTTTCAGAATTAAAAAGAAAAATTGTTTGTACTCCACATATTAGTGGAGAGCTTTTCTTCTTAGGGATTTCTTAGTAGTCCAGAGGATTATCCATTCTTTGGGAACAGATAGAAAATTCTAAATAAATAGTTTTAATTCTATCTACTGCATAACCTTCAGTTTATCTTCTAAGGTAGTTTAATTATCAGAAGACTCATTTGGACATTATAAATTCACAAAATCCTGTTTACATTAATCACTGTATGGAGGATGTTTTTTATGCTGGTAGAAATATCTGTCAGTTCAGTCCGAAGTCATGTGTTTGGTGCTCTGTGGAGAACAGAGTCGGGAGCATAGATTTGTTTGAAAGCTAAAAATGTGGAAGTCATTCCCTAAAGATATGCATCGGATTCAAAGTTATCCTGAATTGGGAAGTTTGGTATTTTTAGGGATTTATCTGTTTTATTGTGGTTGCACTTCTGTGGGGAAATTTTGTTCACACCTTTGTTTTCATGGAATTTACTGATGCAGTTGCAAAAGATTTGAAAACTGCTAGTTTAATAATCTTTTCAAAAGAGTTTTGAAAACTAGCTTATGGTACTCAAACAGAAACCCATTCAGCAACATACTCTTTAAAAGAGCCCTTGAAATCACAGGAAGAAAATGTACAATCAAAAAAAGGTTAGTTTTAACCCTGATTGGTGTGGCTCAGTTGGTTGGGCGTCTCCCCTGTTGTGTGCTTGTGAGTGGCAGCCTATTGGTGTTTCTCGCTCTCACATCAGTGTTTTTCTCCCTTCCTTCCTCTCTCTCTAAAAAAATAAATAAAATCTTAAAAAAAATAATTTCTTAAAAAAAGGTTAGTTTTAAAACAAGTTTTGTACTCTGCTGTTAAGTTAGATCTTGTTATAGGCAAGCAGTTGTATTTGTGATCATGTCATGGTCCTTGTCTTTGAACTTGATTACTAAAGTGCATTGGGGATATGTCACAGCTAATGTCAGGTAATTGACTAATAATGTCCATAAATAATCAGAAATTAGTATTTCTAATTGTTTATATGTTTTTAAAAGGACTTTATTTTTAGAGAGAAGGTAAGGGAGGGAGAAAGAGAGGTAGAGAAACAGCGATGTTGAGAGAGAAACATCCATCAGTTGGATGCTTCTTGTATGTGCCCCAGTTGGGGATGAACCCATAACCCGGGCATGTGCCCTGACTGGGAATCAACTGGTAACATTTTGCTTTGCCAGACAACACCCAACCAACTGAGCAAAACCAATCAAGGATGTATATTTTTATTTTCAACATTTATATATGTTAGGGATTATTAGCAGAAGAAAATGCCTTTTGGTGAGTCCTGTACTTTTTTTTTTTTTTTTAGCATAGGGCTATTTTTTTTTTTCTCTTTTTTCTTTTTCCCTTCCTTACATTCAGTAAATATCGATTGAACACTTAAGTATGTGCCAAGCACTATTTTAGGTCCTGGAACATAGTGAAAATCTTTCTTTTCATGGAATTTACATTTTAATGTTTAATTATTTGCTTTCTATTCCTATTTAGTTAGCATTTTTATTAGGTCAGGTTGGTGAGTTTTATGAAATTAAAAAAACCCATCTTTTTATGAAGCTAAGAACCTTAATAGGGAAATCAACCAGCATATTAAAATCTAGAAATATATGACTCCATTGGTTACTGGTAGCATCGAGTAACACCATCACACATAATAAAGATGCTATTCGTAACCCACAAGAGGAAGGGTGGATTAGGTTCTCTGTCCCCTGTGTGACTAGTGGGAGCAACTAAAATACCTCCCCCATATATTTGGTGCCTTTGGCTTTTTATTTTAATACCATAAAGTGGCGCATTGCCCCTGTTTGACTTTTCAGTACATACTGACTTTGAAGTTCTCTGTTTAGTGACCTTACATGTTAAAGCCACATTTTTCCAGAGTCTGGACAAAAGCATTTTTGCCATGTATTTTAACTGGATATGATCTTTCCTCTCATACCACATTTATAACTGTTTCACTCATCATGCTGAGAAACTCGTCTTATCTGGGCTTACCTTATTCAGTCTTTAGTTTGGTGACCAGATGGAATGACCCACATGAGGTAGGAATGTGCATAGGACTTGAGAGGAGGTCAGATCAATCACTGGCCTTGAACAAGGGTTCTGGTCTTGCCTGTGTGGTACCTGTAGGTGAATGGGAACAAGATGCCTCTTGGGGCAGAAGAATCCTCCCTCCTGAACAGGCAGTTTCTCTGGGTACAGAGCCTGGTGCAGAGCCCATGCCAGGTGCTTGGCAGCAGGAGCACGGGCTGGCTAGGAGACCCCACGTGGCCTTTTGTCCTGTGCAGAAACTGCACTCCTGTATGTGGTGGTCTGGCCATGACGTTGGGTAATCCCTAGTGTTTCTCTACTCTGAGACCATTTCTTGCATTTCCAAATTGAAGCAGGACTTTGAAATGTAGGTGTTCGGGCACAAATGAAAAACAAATTGAAGCATGGGAGTCCATCTCTAGTGTCCTACTGAACACTGTGACAAGGGAGGGGCATGCCCAGATAATTAAAAACACTTCATCCTGAGGGGCACAGTCTGGTGGGGGACACAGCCTGTGCGTAAATACTGTTCTCCAAAGCCAGAAATACTATATTGGCAGTGTTATAAAGCTCTGTGCTATTCGGAAATTAGATAGGCACTTATTTATGCCCAGGGGAGTCAGGGATGCCTACTGAGAGGAGTTGACAGAGGAAGGAGGTTTTTTTTAAGACAAAGAGGAGTTTTGATAAGTAGTTGTGGGTGGGGTGAAGATCATTTCAAGTCAGAATAACTTGAAAAAGGCATAGAAAAAAATTGAAAATTGAAGATATTTATCGTAGTGGTAACAGATCATTTTAGTGATAATATAAAAGTATTTTCAGTTGTTTAAGTCTGATTCTAGTTATTTATTAGCTCATGTTGACTTTGTTGTAAATAGGTACATGTAATAGTGGTACGTTTTTGCTTTTGTTTTATTAACTTTATTCAATTGTCATTTGATGAAGGGGCAGGTTTGTTGCTTTTCTTTATTAAGGTGAGAGGTCCTAACTGTTTTAATTTTATTGTAGATTATAGCATTTGATGAGCTGAAGACTGATTACAAGAATCCTATAGACCAGTGTAATACCCTGAATCCTGTAAGTTATAATATTGAATTTTTCTTTAGATTTTAAAACCCTTTTTGCTTTTAACGATATAATTTAAAAATGGCCAGTATTCTCAGTAGCATGGTATATTTGTACTTTTTGAAACATGCATTTTTAAAAAATATTCTTTTTCATGTCCTGCTTGACTATTCTGACTATTATTAATCTGCTGGTGATCTTGTCAGCTGTCATACTAACATTCTTCCAATCTGCTTTTTACATTGTCGGCCAAAGACAGTTGAAAAGGTCAAAAAGATTAAAAGAGTCAAAATTGCATTAAAGGTGTGTACTGCTTTTTAGTTTAATGTTTTAATGCTACATTCATTTCATGGGGAGGGTTAGGGCATTTGTATTTGTAAAATGTTCTGTTCATTGTGCTCATTCATATGCCTGTTGAGGTTTATGATTTCATATTTTATGCAAACGCTTGCTGGCCCAGTCAAGTAGGGAAAGCTGTTAAATGCTTATACATTTTTAAAAAATGTTATAGCCATAGGCACTTCTATATTAATTTGGTACAGTATTTGACAGTTGGTTAACATGAAATGACTTTACTAGACGGTGAGACAATTCACCTGTTGTCACTTGTGAGGGAGTCTTTAGTACCCTGCCCAGTTTTATCTTTGGTTATATCCCTTCTGGGATTAATTTATCGTTTCAGCTGATGTTTACTCGTAGTCTTTTTAGGTAGATGGCTCTGTTCCTAGGCTCTGGAATCTTGCAGTAATGCTGATCTCTGGACTCATCCTGTAGATAGCAATTTGTATACAGATATCTACATAATTATCTCTAATATATATATCCATTCTAAATTTCTAATACAGACCTGTCTTACACTAACTTCTGAGCTCTAGTTTAATAATAATGTGGATCTGTTGTGCTTGAGGGTTCTGTCTATATTTTTTACTTCATTTACCTCATTGAGAAAGATTCCTCGTTAGCCTGTAGGTTTGCTTTTACCTAGCTGGTCAGAAACTGAAAGGTATAAGAAAGCGGTGGGTATGTTTTCAAGAAATAGAATACAACATTTCACCTTTAAAAATTACTTCATAAAGATGGGAACTTGTATACTCTTCAGTTGTGTCAAACCATAATTCACTAGCTTGCTAGAGGGATTTTATTTGGAGAAGGGTCTATAACAGTGATTTTTATTTGATGTGCTGCAAGATTTTTTAAAACATGCAGTGCCTGACTATTTAGTTGGGGCATAAATGATAGCAGCCAACACAACAATAGCCGTCTGCTGTGAATGAATCAAAATTATACCTATTTTTTTGTTAGATTGACAAAAAATACATTCTTTGGTGTGTTGCAGAAGTTTAGTAATTAGTGTATGTGTGCCTTGAGATGAAAATGGTTGAAAGTTACTGGTCTATAAAGTTAGTTTGCTACTCTATCATTGTTTTGCAGATAAATATAAATGATGGAATAGATTTCTAGTTTGTCTTTAAAGAACTGTTGCAGCATGACTTGAGTAGATACATTGAAAAGTATTAACTTACTAGCTGTTCTCTCCTCATATGAAACAAAATATGAGATGACTGCTTTCTCATTAGAAAGTAATGTTCATTGGAAGACATCATACTGTTGAAACTGTTACAAAGAAATTTAGAAACTGAGATTTCTTCTTTGACAGCTGTTTAATAACAGTATTCTGTTGTCTTTGGCTTTTCATTACTTCAAAAAGCAAATGGCAATGAGGATAGTAGCTGAAATCATATGAGTGCCTTCCTGGGCTTCCTGGGTCCCAGGCTCTGACCTAAACATCTTCACCTGGGTTTTGCCATCTGCTACTCATATAGGTATATTGTTATTTTCATGAATTGGAGAGTAAACTGAGGCTTAGTGAGATTAAAGCACTTAGCTCAAGTTCACACAACTAAGGTATAGCCTGAATTTGAACCTAGACAGCTTTATTTTTAAGCTCAAGCTCTTGTATTTTCCTAATTTACTATAAAGTTAAGAGGGACTAGTTTCATTTTAACATAAACCGTGATTGCTGGCTTTTCTTAATGGAAAGAAATTCTCACATAGAAAAGACGTACTTGGAACATCCTAATGCTGTAGTAGGTTTGAAGGAAGTTTTCCTACAAGCACAAGTTGTGTTATAGATAGGGTGCCGATAATTGGCTTAATATCAGTGCATCTGACAGTTTTCCCTATTAAAAATGTGTTTTGACAATTCTGCGAAAGTATGAGGGAAGACAAATATTTTTAAAAATGTGAACCTTAATTAGAGAATATTATGCTTTGAATGTTTAAGTGCTACCACTTTGGCCACATTTACATGAGGTATTTTTTTTCTGGATACTAGTTTTTGTGTAAATGTTAGTTCCTAAGTGAAATAATTTTTGTGCCACTTATGGGAAAATTTTGTCATTAAAGAATGATCAGAGAGGTCTGGTTTTTATGAAAGGTGCATGATAAAAGTTTCTGGACTTTTCTTTTTTTTTTTTGGAGAAGGGGGAATATAGCATTTGTTTCAAATTAGAACTGGTGGAGTTGCAGATTATTTTCACTCTTCCTAAAGTGTGTTGTTTCAGATCAGTAGGGGCCATGCTTTCAAAATTATTCTTTACCCCATACCTCAGCCAGGAAGTATAGGACGAAAAGTTGGATGATAATTTGTATTGTTTGGTATCAGTTGGTTTTTAGAGGGCAATTTTAATTTTCTTTATTTAAAAGAAAAATCCTATAACTTAAACTAGGATTGTAAACAGCAGCTGTAGTAGAACTCCTAATAAATTGTCTTTTTTTCTTTGGTTTGTCCTAGTTGTAGTCGTTGAGTTTTAAAGACTGCCCATGGACATTTTCATGTTTAGAGACTGTAGTGTTTAACTTTGATGTTAAATAAATGCTGGCTTAAAGGTTTGTGCTTTTTACAAATTTATATACTTAAGTTTGTAGAAAATATCTGGTTAGCGACGTGGATTAGTTGGTTTTACTGGGATTTCATTTAAAATAGTATTTATTGAAAATTTTTATTTCTACGTTTAAACTGGAAAAAGTAATTTGGGAGTATTAGAAAATGGGCTTGAATACAGAGTATAACTATATTATTTCTTCAGCCATGGTTTCCCCTCAGGAAAGATCTGATAATGCTGAGGATTCATGTAATTTTAATTTGGCATCATGAGAAACTGGCTTTGCAGCTGTGAGTTGCAGGCAGTCCTTTGGCTGCAGCTTGAAATGAAAGGTGTTGGTATTTTTATTTAACAAAGTCATTAAGCTGAAATCTTTAGGATGAGAAAGATGATTTAAAGCATTAACTCCCAGTCATTTTATAAAAAAACATTTTGTTTGAATTAATTTTTCCTCACTTAATACTAACTACTATCAAAAGATTTATTTTGTTCTTGAATTCTGAGCTGCTGCTTCTGGCCTGACCTGTCTAGCATTTCATGGGAAAGCAGGCTTAAAGAAGCAGGAATGCTGAGTGAGAATGAATGGAAGTTCAGGAACTGGGCAAAGTTTCAATTTCATGGGTCAGAATTCAAGTCTTTTCCCTCCTACATTGCAGAAAGCACATCGTTTGCATTTGTGTGTATTAAAGGTCTTTCCTCCCTAACTGTGCTGAGGTTATTGGCTGTTGGCTTTTCATTGAAAAGTTACTCTGTGGTAATGTGATATGATTTGTTAAATACTGTACATATAGCATTCCTGGTTTCTGTTAAAGGCTTAAAAACACTAATGTGTAAACTTCTAGAGGGGAATTTTGTTTTTGTGGATTTTTTTGTATCATGTTGCATGTGATCAGATATCTCATTTTTGTATTTTTATCATTGTTGAATGGTGGAAAGAAAAAGTATTCCAGTTGATTAGCAGATAACTGTTTGAAAAATCTGGGCGGTAACTTTGTATGATATAACCTATTGCTTTAAGAATTTGAATGTTAAATTTTAGGTTTTATCTTATTTTTTTAGTGCAAGCTATATTCTCTGATCCGTTTGCTTGTGTCCTGCTTTTGGTAAAAACTTAAACATGGGAATGAAACTCAGTAGCATCTTTCATCCCTGAGTCTCAGAAAACAGTAATATTTCATTATGGAAACTTGGTTGCCACCAGTTTTCCAAATTAGCAGTTGATATGTATCCAGGCATTTCCATAACTGGCTTGTATTTTTCTTCCAGCTTGTACTCCCAGAGTACCTCATCCATGCTTTCTTCTGTGTCATGTTTCTTTGTGCAGCAGAGTGGCTTACACTGGGTCTCAATATGCCCCTCTTGGCATATCATATTTGGAGGTAATGCTTAGATATACTTCTAATACTTTTCCTAAATTTTAATTATTGCTATGGTTACTGTGGTTACCTTACATGCTAGTCACCTAAACAAAAACTGAAAATTAGTTGGTGTTTATTTTAAAAATCAAGCTGGTGAGCAAATTACTGATTTAATACCCCTTCGGGAGGTCTTACTTGATTGCTCTTCAAAGGGTTTTTTGTTTTTTTTTAAATGAGGTATAACTTACATACAGTAATGTGGGTAAGTCTGAAGTGTTCACCTTAATGAATTGATACATATGTATACGCCCGTGAAACCTCCACCCAGCTCAAGACATGCATCCAACCTCCTGGAAGATTCCCTTGGGCCACATCTCAGTCAGTTACCCCTGTACTTCTCTAGGAGAACCACTGACTTCAAAAAACTGAGGTTAATTTTGCCTTTGAACTTCATATAAATCAATATGTAACTTCTTTCTCCACATTTATGATTTTAAATTTTGTTATTTATAAAAATATTCATATTTCATAACTTCTAAAAGTTCTGTCTGATCTATATAGAATTATAATTTTTTGTTTTAAATACACGTACAAATCTCATTGCCCTCAATTTTTGGAAATATATATACTGAAGAGTTTAGGGGTAAAATGGTATCACATCTGTAGCTGACTCTGAAATGGTTAAAAAATGTATGCATATTTAGAGATAAAATGAGAAAGAGAAGGGTAAAGCAAGTATGGTAAGTGAACATTTGGAATGCCTGGCTTGAAGTCTTCATATACCTTTCCTGTAAGTCTAAAATTATGTGAAAATAAAAAGTTAAAAAGGTTTTATTTCCTTTTTACAGTTATTCCTCTTTTTTCTTGGATTTCTCAAAAAGTGTAGAGGAGGCCAGATGTAACTTGTTTAGCTGTTCTGTTCTCATTTAGAGGCTCTAGTTTTAAAATTAAGATGATAAAAGGAAAGAGCTCCATCTATAACGAAAAGTATTCCACCTCCCATTGTAACAAATATTAGAGAAAAATCCTCCTTTCCATCCTGAAGGTTTGCTCCCTTTTGAGTGGCTAATAGACTGTGTTTATTACAGGTATATGAGTAGACCAGTGATGAGTGGACCAGGACTCTATGACCCTACAACCATCATGAATGCAGATATTCTAGCATATTGTCAGAAAGAAGGATGGTGCAAGTTAGCTTTTTATCTTCTAGCTTTTTTTTACTATCTATATGGGTAAGTTTAAAAAATAAAATGAAAATATGATTTCACTTTGTTGCCTAAAAAGTTTGCAGGCATTATGATCTTAACACCTTAGAATCCACTTGGAGAATAACTCAGTGTCTTCAATGGTGGTAACCGGTAATGACAGTGCACACGAGCTCACTCATGCACATGGGGCGTGAATATACTGGTACTCGTCAAGGCAGCCAGCTTTGCGCTATCAAAGGCAGAATGCTTGGTCAGGGATACTGCTTTCTGAGCTTCAGACTTGTTCAGTGACTGAAGGGGAATCTTCATTCTCCACGGTGAAGTGATGGCATTGGGAGGATATTGCTTGGTGATTTTGCCAAAAAAAAAAAAAAAAAATCTCAGGATTGTGTTTAATTTTTTCTATATGATTCTTCATAAAATGTATGTTCTGCCATTTATCTTATGGTTTGCTTGATCTGAATGGGATGAGTGAAAGAAACATTCTATCTTACAGGGTGGTACAGTTATCAATTTTTCTCTTTTCCTTACATAATGGATTTGTCATTCCTCTAGGCCAGGGTTTCTCAACCTCAGCACTGTTGACATTTTAGGCTGGAAAATCCTGGCTGTGGGGAGCTGTCCTGTGCATTGTAGGATATTTAGCAGCAGCTGTGTCCTCTCCCCACTGGCCAGCAGCACCGCTGCCCCAGGCATAATCACCCGAGATGCGTCCTGTGGGGCACAGTTGCGCTGGCCGAGGAGCCCTGCGCTAAGTGTGCTGCCGGTGGAGTAGAACAGCTGCTTGTTAGAACTAGACAAGGACATCGTCAGGCATGGAGTTACAGTTTTTCTTTAAGTGATATAAATACACTTTTCTGATCTTCTGTTGATTTGTATTCAACTAGAGAAGGCTTTTCCAACTGATTTTCAAAATATGAAGGAAATTAGCTGTACAAGATGAAATTGTTATAATTGGCTTCCTTCCCTCTCTTTCCTTCAAAACTTGCGAAGTGTTATATATACATATTTCTCTTTACGTCACATAAATTTCCATTGTAGAAAAGGATGCATGAAGGAGGCCTAGACTTTCCAGTCTAGGAAAAAAGTTATTCTTACGCTCCAGAGGTTATAATTGTGAAAACGAGTATCCTTCAGCGTATCTAAGGATGTCACTCATGTGAAACAATGATAGTAATCAGTTCTGAAAAGTGAAATTCCATGTGTCAGTCCAATTTCTTGTTTCCATTTTTAGCATTTCTTTGTAGCAAATGTCTGGAACAGTACTGGTCTAGTGTAGGCATTTAAAACATTATTGAAAGAAAGGGATGATTGGATAAATGGTAAAATTGGAGATGCAGTGTGGGAAAACGTTCACCAGAAGATGATGACACTAGGACATTCATTTCTGTTTTTTCTGCTGAGTTTGCTCAGCTCCTTGAAACATGACTTTGAAGCACTCTTGTCCTGCATCGCTCTTTCTGTAGAATTGCCTAGTAGTCCTTAAGCCTCAGTCAAATAGATACTGCTTTTTATTTTGTTTGTCCCCCTTTTTAACCCCACTGCTGTTGCCTAGAGCCTTTCTTTAATGGGGAAGTTCCTTAATTGTTCATTCCTTTCTGTAAAATGGGGATAATAATAGTACTCACCACCTAGGACTGCTTGGAGGATTCAAGGAGGCCATGTCCGTAGAAGACCTAATGTGGCAGGAAGCCAGCCCTCGGAGATCCTCGCTCCTATTAATAGACTCAGCTCCGAAGTAGTGTGCTGTTTTGGATTTCTCTAAGCTCTGATCCCCCATTAAGCTTTCAGCTGTGCTGTTCTACTTGCTAAAATTGGAAAGGAAATAGGGGGCAACTAGAGCACATGCACCAAGCCAAGTCCTACCTTAGGCAAAAGTCCATAAATGCAAATTAAAATCATACTGTGAACTTGGCATCGGTCTTTTTATTTTTTGTGATAGTGTGATCCCACAGACTTGTTTGCTATATAGCACCATCTCAATTTTTTGGTCCTCTTATTTTTTATAATTAGGAATGTTCGAATTAACAGCTTTGTTTTTTTTCTTTTCAGCATGATCTATGTTTTGGTGAGCTCTTAGAACAACACACAGAAGAATTGGTCCAGTTAAGTGCATGCAAAAAGCCACCAAACGAAAGGATTCTATCCAGCAAGATCCTGTTTCCAAGAGTAGCTTATGGAATCTGATCAGTTACTTTAAGAAATGACTCCTTATTTTTTAAAGTTTCCACATTTTTTGCTTGTGGAAAGACTGTTTTCATATGTTATACTCGGATAAAGAATTTAAATGGAATTACGTATACATTAATATAAAATGATTACCTCTGGTGTTGACAGGTTTGAACTTGCACTCTTTAAGGAACAGCCATAATCCCTTGAATGATTGCATTAATAATTGACTGTCCTTAGTCCATTGGAAGCTTTTGTTTATAGGAACTTGTAGGGCTCATTTTGGTTTTATTGAAATGCCGTCTAACTACAAATTAGCTGTAGATACCAGGTGCTTCTGAGGAACTGAAAATATATATCTGATCTGTGGGAAACTTCACGGGTTTCCTCATCTATCATGTAGATGATTATATATGGATACATTAAAAAAATAAGAAGAGTGGGATTTTTTTCCCTTTGACTTGAATATTATCCCTGTATATTGCATGAATGAGAGATTTCCCATATTTCCATCAGAGTAATATACTTGCTTTAATTCTTAAGCATAAATGAATATGATATAAAAACATATGCTGAATTACTTATGAAGAATGCATTTAAAACTATTTTAAATGTGTTTTAATTTGTAAGACATTACTTATTAAGAAATTGGTTATTATACTTACTGTTCTAACCTGGTGGTAAAGGTAGTCTTAAGAATTTGCAAGTACTTTAGATTTACAGAACTGAATGAAAGAGAACATTGTATTACCGTCCTGCTGTTCCTTTAGTGCAATACAATAAAACTCTGAAATTAAGACTTACTTTCAGTGCATTGTTTTAAAGATTACAAACAGCAATTTCATTAACTTGCTTAATCCATATTAAAGGCATTTTACTGTCAATTTTTAAAGTAATACAGTATTACATTGTTTTTTAATACCGCATCAGGGTCTAAAAAGATTTTTACATGACTAAGCACATCACCTTATATTGTCGCTTGTGAGGATCCATAACCACTGATGGCACAGCATCGTCATTTTTCTTACCAATATGAAAAAATGGTGGCACTATAAATGTTCTAAGTTTTTTTTCCTTTTTCAAACAGGTTTTAAGATAAAATGATTTAATTTTCGCTGCTTCTTGTAAGGCAGGTAAATTATGGCTTGCATGTTTTCATAAGCATTTTTGTTCTTTATTTATGATGAGGAAGTTAAGGCAATTGAAAATAGTGTAAGTAGTTCAGAAGTTTCTTAGACAAAGGATCAAAGAATGAAAACCAGTATATGGAAGTTGCACATAATGATCAAAGGAGTTTATGGATGTCTCTGTAGAAGTCTTACTCTTAAGAACCTGTGACATATAAGAATTAGATGCTGTTTCGCTATTAGTGAAAAATTTGAGAGAGTAACTTACTGTTTTGAGATTGGGTATATTGAAGAAGAGGATGTAGAACCAGGAGAATGGGAAGAGTCAAACCATTTCATAATGAGGGAAGCTTTAAAGGTCTTGTATTTTGTAGTCTGGAGAACACCGTGGATCTGACTGTTCGTCAGTTCATGCAGTAAAGTATTTATTGGGCACCTCCTAGGCACTGCAAATTCATGCTCTGAATGTGAGCAGTCATTCAGTTTCTGATCCACCTAACTATATCTGTACCCACTCCTGATTTTTCTTTCTTGTTTGCAACTACTTTTGATCCTGAGAGACCTGCCAAAGTCTATCCACCAGATAGATTTCCTGGGGCTTTCATGATCCTGTCAAACTATTTTCACAACCTTTATAAGTTTTGGCATACACCTTTTTAATAATGTTTTCCAGAATATTCTCCAGGATTAATGCAAGGTTTACTGTTTGCGATTTGTAGAAGCCACCTTCTCATGCTTCGAAAATTAGATATGTAGGCTGTGGCAGGGTAGCTCAGTTGGTTTGATCCCTGGTCAGGGCACATATAAGCAGCCAGTGAATAGGTAGAACAACAAATCGATGTTTCTCTATATCTCTCTCCAATCAATAAAAAAATAAAAAAAAAATAACTAGGTATGTAGTCTTTAGCTAATTCCTTAAAAATGATTGACAGGTTTACCCATCGCGGTGGTAGGTTGTTAGTTGTTAGGCATGTAAGTGATTAGAACATTGAGTACTTGGATGGTCTCATATCTACTTATCTTTCCCTTTTCTAGTTCTTCTAGTGTTTTATGCAGTTAAATCCCCCATGAGAGAAAGCAGAAACAAAACACTTGCATTTGACAATATCCCATTAACTTTTCCTTGCTCTGAATTTGTGTCCCCCACCCCTGTTAATGTTTTTGGAAGGCCATGGCCTTACTTGTATCATTCCTGCAGGTCCAGCTGAGGCATAGGTAGCCTGGGCTGTAATCTTTTCTAGCTTACATTAAATTGCTTACCCTGCAGACAGCTGTTTATTTAATAATTTTTGTCCTCTTGTTACAATTACTTTTGATATTACGAGCTTTAAGAGGTTTCTAACTCTCAGAAACCATTAGTGTAACACTGTGGTTTATACTTATACTAATAGCTCTTTATTTCTATGGGAACTATAGATTCTCCTGAGTTAGAAATCTTATATAACAGATGTAGTCTATTTAGCAGCTATTCTGTTTAGTCATAATACTATATCATGGCAATATGTCCCTTTAGTACTAAAAAGGTGTAGGGGTGGAACTTACTTGAATGCCAATATCTGAATTTTCTTAATGACAGTTGATGATTTTCAGTGCTTAATGGATTTCTTTACCCACTATCCCTAGGTAGAGGAGAGTCGGCTCCCAGGTTGTAGACAAACTGCTACTTCGTTTGAAATTCCAATTATTTTCCATGCGAAGGGAGTGTGATAGGAAATGGCCAGACAGTCCACTTTTGCCATGTATTAGGTATTGGTAAAGCGTCTGAGAAACATCATGCTTTGTACCATGAACTGTCAGGCCTACCAGTCAGGTTCGGATACGCTGATAATGGTCTTGCACAAAACAACAAAGTAGGTGGCAGATTGCAGTGTGTTTCTCTCTTAAAGCCTGTTTGGTATCTTTCATCTTAAGAGCCACTTACGCTGATAGCTCTCCTAAGAGCTTCTCTCTGCTCCCCACATCAACAAGCTTTGGAAAAAAGGAAGGTATTTGTGTAAAAAGAAAAGAAAGATGTAGGTATACTTTGAAACTAGAAAAATACTTTCTTTGGTACGTCTCTTTTCCTCCAGTTATGTTTATGATCGGTGTTATGATCAGCTGTGGTGCAAATGATGACTTGTCTTTTTACCGCCTGCAGGGCACTGGGCTTGTCCTGGGTGTGGCAACATCACAGCATTGTGATGTACTCAGCCCATTCAAATAATGATCTGTATTTTAAAAGTACTCATCTGAGTTTACTTATCTAAATGATTTAACACCCACAAATGTGCATCTCAATCAGTTGTACAGTATAATTGTAAATTAGAAATTCTGGTATCAAAAGTAATTTAAAACATTCTTTTCAAAGGGGAAAGATAAAAATACTGATACCATGTCTAGTATTGTTCATAAAAGCACTCATATTCATCCTTTTGGGGAACTAATAATGTTAGTCTCAAATATTGTAACTTAATCTCTTTTGCTCAAACCAGTCATTGATCTGCAGTCATACTAGCAGTAAACGGGCCTCTGGTACCGTTATTACAGCTTAAAAGATGAACTAATACTCCGGGGTGACACCAAGACAAAAGATGTGGTTCTTTATTGCTGGATATGTTGAATAGCTTTCTTAGAACAATTTTGCTAAAGCTAAATGTTGAAAGGGAATAAACAACTCTGCTGCTTGTTCTGTTTGATACTAACTATATAAGGTGATTAATCTGTGAGATCAGTGTGAAGGTTTTATCCTACATTATTCATGCAAATTTTGGCAGTGAAGATGTAGTAATAAGTATCTTGACATGGAAAAAAATAAGTTAATTTTATTGTACGATGCCTTTAAAAACATTTGCATTTCTTTGGTTACCATGCTTATGTATTCAGAAGAAGAAAACTTTCTTGATAGATAGGTGAATGGGTACCCTAAAACTGCTAAGAGAAACACAGAATATAAATAGTTAGCCATTTGTGCCCATGGTTTGTTAAAATCTAAGATAACCTTAAAGGTGCTGTACACTGTTCAAAGATGCCGCCCCAAGTAGCCCTGCCTTCTTAGAGCTTGCTTATTTTGCTTTTGTATGTTTAATAAAAACCATCTCAAATGTTTCCTTGTGTAGTTTATGGATAATGGTTAGTGTGTATGTTAATTTCAGCAGCTAACTTTGGCTTGTCCAGGACTCTAAACGGTCTCTCTGTTTCTCCCATTCCCTTGAGGGCTGTCCCACAGGTTAGGCAGAGAAGATACTTTCTAAGAATGCCATATTTACATGTTATTAAATTTAATTGGACAATCATTTTTGAATGGTGCCATCCCATGTTTCTGTTATGGAATAATAGATATTTTTCCTTATCTTTGGTATTAAAGTAGTGTAGTCAAGCATTTTTAATGTGGAAGGCTTAACTAGCACTTGCAGTGGAAACTAAAGACGTGTGTGTCCTTTGAAAATGCAATTGAGTGTAAAAGATTTGATTAATCCATGCCAATACTTCCCATCCATTTTCTTAAGTGTTTGTGAACAAGCTATATGTTTACCATTATATTGGAAGAAAGCTAATACAAGATTTGGTCATGTCAGTATCAGTGACTTACTAAAATTTAATAGAATGTTGTGATTTTAAATTGTAGTTGGTTATAATACCAAAATCATGAGGAAGATCAATCTATGACTACAAGCCCTACTTTAAAAAATTTTCTTGCTGTAACTTAGCATTTATTATATAAGAAATCCCTAAACATGCAGATACTGGTGGAGTATGTGATTTTTTCCCATCTTCCTTAGTATTCTTATAAAATCTTAAGTTCTAGAAGAAGTGTATATATGAGTACTAAAATATCAGTTGTATATTATGGTACATACTGGATCTTTGGTCTGAAGTTCCCAAAAAGCATCAGTAACTGGAATATTACCCAGCAGAAAGGAGCTCCTACCTTTTGTGACAGCATGGATGGAACTGGAGAACATTATGCTAAGTGAAGTAAGCCAGTCAATGAAAGACAAACACCATATGATCTCACCTATAAGAGGAACCTAATGAACAAAATAAACTAATGGACAAAACAGAACCACAGCCATGGAAACATCAGGGGATGGGATGGGCAGAGGAGGGCAAAGGGGGAAAAATTGGAACAACTGTAATAGAGTAACAATTTAAAAAAATGATTAAAAAATTCTCCCTAATGAAATTAAAGCAGTTCAGTAGCAGCAAGAGGAATGGGAGACTAAAAGGTTTTTTGGTTTATTTTGGGGGGGGGGTAATTATATGATTATTTAAAAACAAAGTTTTGATGTGGTGAAATTTACTTTGTCTTGTATGTAAGTGCCATGACCCCTGGCTCACATTTGTGATTACCCATAGTCGAGAGCGCCAGGGACCTACCTTCACAGGACATGGAGACCACCGGTGTCTGTGAAGGCAGGTAGCTTTGACTCGTTGTATAATCTTTGTCTATAGTCCAAATGACTGCTTTTGGTAGCTCAATGTTGAATTTAAAGAGAAGAAAAAAGTTCAGTAGCATTAGGTAAGGTAAAGGAGTGAGAATTGGAAATTGTTAATCTGTAGGTAAGTACTTCATGCAATAAATATGAAAGGGATTAAATTCATTCCATGTAGTTTCTAGGGCAGAAAAAAAAATGTTCTAAAAACAGCAGCTGTATGAACCACTAATTTCTTGTCTCTGAAAATGTCCAAGCAAATACTGGGTAAACACCTGCTGGGGATGACCCCGTGTTGTGGGGAGGTGGCCAGATGATTCAGAGGATCCCTCACAATAGTACATGTTTATGGAGAAGGAAAAGTGGGAGACACTTTGGGAGGAATAAAAGGTGAAAGTTATTTAAATTTTAGTTTGGGTACTCACACCAATTTTCACACTTAATACTGTTATATGATACCCACTAGCTATAAATATTAAATGAAGTAAAAGTTTGGTAAATAATAAAAATAAGCAATAAAGCATTTTTTCCATATGCTTTTCCAGCATGATCTTCATTTCACTTCTAAAAAGTAAAGTATAACAGTTTTTCTATCTACTATAAGAGATGAAAGAGACTCAGTGAAATTTGTCAATAAAAGCTTTAGGAATATCTGCACATACACATTTACATTCAAGGTGGTAACACTAGTTCAAATTATGTTAGAGAACTCAAGTATCAGACATGGTCATATATATGCTGTTTGAAATTTTTTTTTATCTAGATACAGATCTTGACAGTGAATCTCTTGATGACAGATGTGCAGCTAGTTTGTCCCGGAACTCATGAAGATAATTATATTGCTGAAAAAAAATTAAGATACATTGAAATAAACTAGAAAACTTACTAAAGTAGTTACAATGCTGGTAGGAATCAGGAGTCAAAACCATTTGCTAAGAGCTATATCCTTTTGGGTAAGCAAGTGTTTATCTTTTAATAAGGCTGCATAAAGTGAAAAACTTGCTTTAAAAATCTCTGATAATCAGATGGTAGCTTGAAACGCATAATTTATAAATCTGTAAAAAATCCTTTCTCCTTTCACTGGTAGGAGCAAGTAAAATTAATAATAGTACATGAAACCATTCTTTTTTGCTAGTGTATTTTCCCTTGGAGGGAGGAAGGAGGGAGTAAATAGGGAGAAGACACTTTCTGTAGGAGTTAACTGGTATAGTCAAGAAAATCTATTTAATTTATAGACGTCTCCCCCCACCTTTTGCTTTTCTTTTGTGATGGCATAACCCATTTGGAATAATTTTCATAGTAGTTAATATTACAAGTCATTAATTTTTTTAAAAGATTTTATTTATTTTTAGAGAGGGAGAAAGGGAGGGAGAGAAACAACAATGTGTGGTTGCCTTTCCTGCGCCCCTGACTGGGGACCTGGCCTGGAACCCAGGCATGTGCCCTGACAGGGAATCGAACCAGTGACTCTGGTTTGCAGGCTGGCATTCAATCCACTGAGCCACACCAGCAAGGGCCAAATCATTATTCTTAAGAGTCAAATTTTTTAAAAAAAGTTAAATTTATTTAGTGTTCTTAATAGCTTCCTAGAGGATATTCTTACTCTTCTAATCTCATTTCATCTCATTACTGAGGAAGTGAAATTGCATACTACTAATGGGGAAAAGCCTGTTTGCCACAGAATGCTGAGATGATAAACAGCCCACACTAATGTGGGCTTAATTCTCTCCAAGATTAAAGATGCAAAACATGCATACGCACGCGCGCGCACACTTCACTATATTGTTTCAAAGACAGACTTGAGAGCATCTTGAATATGAAGCACCATTTGATTTTAACATAATAAAGGGAGCTCTATTTTCAGAACGTGTACAATGACGTGGATTCTGTGTGGATTGTTTTGTGAACAACCTTATTTGAGCACTGAGGATCAGGCTGCTTGGTGAATCTACCAGTTAGAACAGTTCACATTAGTTACACTTGGTTATTAGACTTGCACCCTGGGAAGATGGACTGTATAGCTCAGGGAGCTGCCTAAGGCCAGAGTTCTTCAGTGCCTGCCCCCAATTTAGCTTTATAGAGCTACAAATAAAGCACAGTCTGTAGAATCTTTTCAGCAACATGATTAATATATAATATCCTTGGGCACTGCCGTGACAGTGTTTTTTGAAGGGCAAAGACAGCCCTGGCAGGTGTGGCTTAGCGGGTTGAGTGTTGTCCCCCAAACCAAAAGGCCGCCTATTCAATTCCTGGTCAGGCCACATTTGGGTTGTGGGCCAGTGCGAGAGGCAGCTGGTCACTGTTTCTCACACATCTATGCTTCTCTCTCTCTCTCTGTCCCCCTTCCCCTCTCTCTCTCTAAAAAGAAGTAAAATCTTAAAAAAAAAACAAACAGGCAAAGTCAATGTGGAAAATGTCACTTTGATTATCCATAGTGAAAGATAATTAGTATTGCTTTACATTTTTTGTATTATAGCCATTCATCTATCTTTATTAAGTGTTTTGGTGATATAATAGGATCTTCATTAGATCTTTGTGGACAAAAATAGTTTCTTGAAAGAAACTATTAAGTTTATAGTAACCATCTTATTTTTCCAAGTCAGAGGACGCACTCCCAGAACTGAATGGGGAAAAGCTGAACTGTTCGTAGATCCTGAAAGAGTAAACTGGGGAGTTCAAATTTTTCATTATTTTGTTTGCAATAGTGTGAACTTTTTAAGACATCCAGGTTATATTTAAATGCAAATTAAAAAATCAAAATATAAACAGGTGATATATGAAAAATAGGCGGCTTTGGGTTTTCATTGCCCTTTTGATAATACAGGGGTTCAGAACCAGCCACCCTAAGATGTGTGCCTGTGGTACATGGATTACTTTGAGCTACAGGTAACTGAGACCCAGTGGGCTCAACAGAAATGTCTGCCACCCACCTCTCAATCCCAACTATCTAGGGGGATCTGAATAGGGGCCTCGCCCATAGTAAGGGAGTATTGGCAATAACCTATCTATATGGCAGGGCAAACTACGGACTACTGAACGCATGCTCTCCCTGCAGTGACCTTCTGAAGCCCCAAGCTGCCCTACTTCATCCCCGGCTCAGAATATATATGTCATTTTCCATTTATCTCTGAATCGTGCATATGAAGTCTCTGATCATATATATGTGGTTCCCGTGTGCATGAAATTAAATTCAGTTTTCTCTTGTCAATCTGTCTCACGTTGATCTGATTATTCAACCAGCTAAAAAGAACCAGAGGGAGGAAGGGGAAAAATTTCCCTTCCCCCACAATGCTGAATTACACTGTATTTGTAACAGTCTGCCCTCTCATCCCCCTGCACAAAGGCATCAACCTCCTTACCTTTATGGTCTGTATTGCCCCAGATCCTCGCAGGTCTCTCAGGCTGTCTATGGCTTGCTGTGGCGACATTGTGTCAGACAGATAGAGTAGGAGACAAGCGGCTACTAACAGAACATGATAGAAAAATAGTATGTTATTAAATAATGATAGGGTAGAGTATTTTATATTTAATTAGACTTAAGTTGGTTCAGAAGACTAAGTTTGGCATAGTTGTTTGAAATAAAAGACTGAAGTCTTAGTATATGTTTTTGACAGTTACGTCATTATTTTAAATGGTTGAATTAAAGTAACAATGGCTTCATTTTCTTTTTTTTTTTTTACATAGCTTTATTGAGTTATAATTCACATACCATATTAAGTATGCAATTTAAAGTCGACAAGTCAGTGGAGTGCAGTGGATTCACAGATATGTGCAGCCATCCCCAAAGTCAGTTGCAGGACATGATTTCATCACCTCCAAAAAGGAAACCTGAACCCTGTTGTTATCACCCCCCTACAATCCCATCACCCCTGCCCTAAGCAACCAGTAATCTACTTCCTGTCTCCACAGGTTGCCTATTTTGGACAGTTTATAGAAATGGAATCCCATGTGGTCCTTTGTGACTGGCTTCTTCCACTTAGCATAATGTGCTCAAGATTCATACACACTGTGGCATGTGTCAGTACTTTATTCCTTTTTATGGATGAATAGGTCGTATGGATATACATTTTGTTTATTTTTCAACTGATGGACATGTAGGGTTGGACATCCCTAAAAGATGATGGACATCTTTTGGCTATTAGGGATAATGTCGCTATAAACATTCATGTGTAAGTTTTTGTGTGGACAAATGCTTTTATATCTCTTGGGGCTATACCTAGGAGTGGAATTGCTGGGTCATATGGTAACTCTGCGTTTAACTGTTTGAAGCAGCTGCACCATTTTACATCCCCACCAGCAGTGTATGGGGGTTCCAGTTTCTCCACATACTAGCAAGTGCTTATTATCCATTTTTTGGATAATAGCCATCCCAATTGGTGTTAAGTGGTATCTCATTGTGGCTTTGTTTTGCATTTTCCTGATGACGAGTGATGTGGGACATTTTTTCTTGTGCTTATTGGTCATTTGTATATTTTGTTTGGAGAAATGCCTATTCAGATATTTTTCTCTCTCTTTTTTAAAAAAATTGGACTGTTGGTCCTATTATTGAGTTGTAAGAGTTCTTTATATTTCCTAGGTGAGTCTCCTATGAGATATATGGTTTGTAAATATTTTCCCCATTCTGAGGGTTGTCTTCTGATTTTGACAGTGTTCTTTGAAACACAAAAGTTTCTAATTTCCATACTGCCCAACATTAAAAGGAATAACTGTTACTCCAGTGTGGCATTTCATTAACTGCTGTTCTCCCTAAGACATTTAGAAAAAAGTTTAAGGTTAACATATGGTAATTAACTTTAGTTTTTATACTTATGTTGCCAGTGGATATTATTTAGAAAGTATTGCCAGTATGATACCTGCACAGGGATAACAAAACACAACAAAACACAAAAATGCAGGCGCTACGACTTGTAAATAATGCTCGGAAGGATCTTCCAAAACACTGCAGAAACACCTCTCACTCCCTCCTCGGGGCCCTCGGGGACACCGAATTTAGGGCCTTACTTAAACCAATGGGTCTTAGCAGACTTTGTGTTTAATATTGTGTTTTGTTTCATTTTCATACCGTGAGCATATGGCCCAGAAACAGGCGTTTGTGTACTATAAGTTAAGAAAAAAAGCTGAATAATGAAAATATATTTCTTACCAAGACAAGATCTTCCAATTCCTCCGTAACAGCTGAAAGGGAAGTACAGTTTTGAAATTTGTACATTTTCATTCCATCCCAACAACTGACAACTAAAAGACTTGTTCTTTCTGCAATCTATTTTTAACTCTAATGTCTAGTACACTGCCTTGCACATCAAGATTAATAAATATTTTTTGATTAATGACGGGCAAAGTGCTTATTTGTTAAATATTCTGAACACCTCCAAGGGTCAAGCTAGGCAAGGCCCATTTAGTGGCCTCTTTAAACTCCAGGATCTACATCTAAGAAGTGGAACTTAGTAACAAGTACTAAATAGATAGAAATTAGACTATCTTACCAACTGCCACTTAGATTATCTTCCTGTCTAAAAAAACCGTAGTGGTTATGGGACAAATATGTATAATAACTCTTCATTTATCTAAAAAGAGCACCGGGGTAGTGTATCACAGAGGTTTAGCATGGGCTCTAGAGCCCCACTGCCTGGATGAATCCTAGATCTGTCATTTGTAAGATGCATGAACCTAAGCAAGGTATTTAACTTCTCTGGGCCTTCTCACCTATAAATCAGTGACAGCACCACTGAGGACTGAATGAGGTAACATCTGTAAAGGGCTTAGGGCAGAGCTTGGCACAGAGTAAGAAGTTAATGTTAGCATTGTGAAGATATTAGCAATTCTGCATAACTGAACTGTCCAGAAAAATGAAGATTAACCTTGAAAGCGACAGAACAATTTAAATAATTTTCAAAGACCCTTAAAAATGTAGTACATACTCCCCAACTTTCTTAGAGGGTATACTGAATGTAACTGGGTGCTGACTTATCCTGAACATCATTATTACACTGTATTGTAGATGAAGCTGTGGATATGTCTTGTGATAGGATGTGAGACAGAGGACCAGACCTCCAGAGAATTCATGAACTTCCTTTCTACTCAGTGTCCCAGATGTAGGCTTGTTTCAGAGGCAATGACCTACCGTAGGAAGGTAGAACACTGCAGTGGTTTTCTGCAAGACTGATACTGCTTTACACCTCGTGCTACCCTTATCTTTACTCCTCTGATTGACTGACTCCTACTCATCCTTCAAAACCCAGTTCAAATTTCATTCCCTGAAATGCCTTGTGCCCCAACAGAAACCACTGCTATGCTGTGTGCTGCCTCATACACACCTTGTGCGAGTTTTATTGCACTTACACGGCAGCGTTGTTAGCTGTGGGTTCCTTGAAGGTGAGGGCTGTGCTTCACATTGTGTGTTTTGTATTAGGTTTGGGGCACCGCAGGTGTTATGGGTTGAATTGTGACCCCAAAAAGATATGTTGAAGTCCTAATCCCTGGTACTGTGAATGTGACCTTATTTGGAAATAAGGTCTTTGCAGATGTAACCAAGGTAAGATGAGGTCATCAGGGTGGGCCTGATGTAATCGGAGAGGTGTCCTTATGAGAGGAAATACCATATGAAGACACAAACACACAGAGAATCGCGTGATGGCAGAGGCAGCTGTAAGCCAAGGAACGCCGAGGATTGACGGCCACCACTGGAAGCCAGGGAGAGGCAAGGATGGATCCTGTCTAGAGTCTCCGAGTGAGTATGGCCATTGACTTTCATATGGAGCTTCTAGCCTCCAGAACTGAGAGAGAATAAACTTTTGTTGTAAGCTATCCGGTCTGTGGTACTTTGTTACCAAAGCTCTAAGAAATGGTATATCATGGTAGACAAGCAGTGTTCACTGACTTTATAAAAAAATGACAATGTCCAAGGATGATGAGTGAGACAGCACCAGTAGGTAAGATAGAAACTTTACCAGACCGTTTCTGAGGGATAAACCCTAGAGCTGTCTAGCAAGGTGGGCACTCAAAGATGGCAGAATGGATAGAAAATTGTCTTTGTCACAGTTACTCTTCGACACCTTTGAAAGGTCTGGGACAGAGGAAAATGCCAGTCAGCAGATGCTCTAACTTATGGGGTCCTGAAGCACTTAACATACGTAAGGCTGCCCATCCATCTTTCTATCTTGCCTGTATTCTGTTCTAATATCAGAGCATTTGATTTGCTAGAACCTGTTAGAATGGAATTTGTTAAGCTTCACTAATCTGAGCTAGTTTGATCTCTGGAAACTTCAGTAGAAGCCTCTTTCAAAAGTTTACTTGGAAAAAAACATCCTCAGAATTGGTTTGAAAAATGGGTTCAAAAATTGGAAAATATTTTTCACTAGCTACATCTAATTATCTAATGCTATTTTACTTAGACTTGGAAAATTTAGCACAGATAACAATTCTAAAATTTTGGTTTTATAATTAGTAAAGCAATTAGCAATGGCTTGCAGTGAGAGATTATGCTTTTCTCTAGAGACAGTTTGCAAATATGGACTGTAGGATGCTTCTAGTTCTTTCCTACTCTGAAGGCTATTGTTCTCTGTATGAGAGCTGAGTTGGGCCACAAACAGGTGTGTCTCATGAGTTTGGTTTGCCTTCAGAACAGGAACTACTGGCACAAGGCTGCTGAGTTCTAGGTCAAGGAAGAGAAGTTGGCTTCAGTTGAGTCTGCATAAATTCTAGCTCAACGTAATGAACTCAGGGACTTTAAGGCTTTTGAGGTGTCAAAGTACTTAATATTCTATCCTGTTCCAGAAGGAATTAAGCACCTTATTAGGATACAAAAAGTATAATTAGCACAGAGGAGGGCTAGGGCTGGCCCTCCCTGCTCTGTGACTCACGTCTGGCAGAGTGTCCGCTGTTTGTACCCGTAGCGCCACTTCTCATATTTGCATCACTACTGTCTACTGCCGGTTGTCACTCTCTTCTTCCTTTCCCCAAGCCACTCTTCTCTTCTCATTTTTTCTTCCTTACCCTGTTTGGTTTTAAACTTTCCTATCAGCAGCTTGTGTATAGCCACTTACAAACAATGAGAGTCCCTATTTTATTCTGGTAGCGAATTTATATCACAAATACAATTTTCAAGTCCTATTATTAAGATTTTCATTGCTTAGAGATGATTTCTTTACTGTCAGTTTAAAAAAAATCCACTTTCTTGCTGTCAGAAACAACGGAAAGACTGACCAACAAGTAAGATCAACATGAGAATAATGCGGCACCTTTTTTTGGGAGGGAGGGTCCCAAAACTATAACTAAAAGTCCAAGACAAAAGGAAAGAAAAAACGCCTGTAACCCTATTCTAAAAATTTCTAAAACTACTCTTTGATTGTCCTTACTCTTTAAAAGTAAGAACAGCAAATTTCTGAGTGCTTGCTCTGTACCAGGCACTGTGCTCGTACTTTTCATGCATTGTTTCTTTTTAATCCTTGCAACAAAACAGAAGGCAGGTAATAACTGAATGAGGATGCAATGATTCGGGAAATCATTCTGACCGGGACCTTTCTCGTGTGACGTATGGAGAAAAAGAGAACTCACTGTATCAAGGTTTTTCGGTTGTTTTTGAGGCAGGCGGCAAGCGCCTCCATTATTTCGCAGCAGCTGGCGATGTCGGGAGCGCCCCCCTCTGGGATGGGGTGGTGGTGAGCGACGATGCCGCGCTGCTGGTAGAGGCGCAGGAGGTGTGGAACTCTGTATTTGGACAGTTCCCCTCTGGTGCAGAAAACAAAGATGTCCTGTATACCATAGTTCTTTAGTTCTTCTGCCAATAGACCAAGATACACAGACACACACACACAAAACGTTGCAAATTTAATTACAGTCAAGAGGGAGAATATGGAGTTAACATCTCTTAAGCCAAACCACACAACAAATGACAATCTATGAATTTGAAGTGCTTATGATGATCTACAACAATACTGATCTGTGTTCAAACCAGGGTAAAAATCAAGTCACTCAGCACAAAAGGATTTAGAAACATGTGAAATGGAAAGTGATTAAAATTAAACCTGACTTTGTAATTCAAAATGATTTTTACTGAATTTTAAGATGAGTCAATTATATTGCTGTTCTTAAAAAAAAATTACAATAAAATTTGTTTTCTGCAATTAAAAATACCTACTATTTCAACATACACTCTTGAGAAGGGATGATAGCACCTTTTCCCCCCTGTTGTCTTCTCACAAAACCAGCCACGTTTGCTGCTTTCGCGTTTTACCCTAAGCATTGTACGTGAAATCTCCAGTACGGCCGTGGTGCCAGGGCTCTTATATTCTCCCTTATATTCATACTGTACTAGAGCATCATGTATTTAACTTATGGACTAGGTCTCCAGGAAATAAAGCATTAGAGTTATGCAACTTATTTACTTTTACTATATACTCAAGATGAACCGTGCAATAGTACCACACGCCATTCTATACACCACAACTAACTTTCTTCTTAAATTTTATTTATTTTTTAGAGAGAGAGGAAGGGAGGGAAAAAGACGAGAGAATTGACCGGTTGCTTCCTGCATAACCCCAAGTGGGTACCTAGCCTGCAACCTCCGCATGTTCCCTCTCTGGGAATCCAGCCAGCCACCTTTTGGTTTGCAGTCTGGCTCTCAGCTCACTGAACCACACCAGCCAGGGCTACATCAGAACTTGATTATGGCAACATTCGCTATAGAGGATTTGGTTCATAATGAATAACTAATTCTGGCTGATCTGAGCCCCTCTCCCTCCCTGCCTCCTAAATCCAAGGACAATGAGCTATTTAAGTATTGTACAAAGTGCCTTTGATCATGAACCTCTAGATTTGCACTTGAAATGTGGCTAGTCTAAATTGAGATGTTTTCTAAGTGAAAAATACATACCTAATTTCAAAGATTAAATACAAACAAACCTCTCTCATCAGGAATTTGTTTTATAATAAAAACCCATTGAAATGATACTCTTTAGGCTGTATTAGGTTAAATAACATGCATTATTAAATTAATTTCGCCTGTTTTTACTTTTCTACTGTGACAACCAGAAAATGTGAAGTTACCTATATGGCTTCTATTTGTGGGTCCCATTATATTTCTACTGGCCAGTGATGCTCTAGTAATACTGTTATGTTTTTGTAGTTCCAAAAGGATTAACCTGTTAACATAGCCATTTTTAAGAGAATGCAATTTTCTGCTTGCCTCTTGTATGCATGGGAACATTTCAATTATACAGTGGTTTTTCAAACTTCCCTGGAAAGGTTTTTGAGGAGGAAGCACAGGAAGTGCTTCAAGGAGATTCTAGGTCTCCCCACGTCCAACACTGTCATCTGGTTTATATATTGGATTCCATTGGAAAACAAAAGGGTTGGTAAAATATTGGAAACCCCTTTTGTAGAAGATACTAAATAAATAGGGCTTTCAAAATGTGCAAGAGTGGTTCTTGAACCAGTGATTTATATCCTACCATGGTGGGTGTCTCTAAATCAGAAAATCTTTACAAATACTGCAAGAGTCAACTAATCTATTAGCCTCTTTAAGTCTTTTCTGGTAGGTAAGGAATAAATTAGAGAAAGTACATCAGCAAACTGATAGCCTAAAACAACCAGGAAAAAATTTTAAGATTAAAAAAAATCTATACAGGTCAGAATCAGGCAATATTACATTTGTACTCTGATATAACAGCATAGGTAGGACTGGTAGCTTTGACAATTCCAGGCCAACCAGAATAAAATATTTTGAAAATCTGAGGGTTTTTTTAGTATCATGCAATATGTATATTTCAAATTGGGATACATTAGCAGGATACTTGTGGAATTATTAGACTTGAGGATATAGTGGTATGAACACCCTCGGGCATATGAAGATTAGCCCTGACTCCTTTTTTCCCTACCTAGATGCTGGCTC
The DNA here is from genome assembly GCF_021234165.1 of Pteronotus mesoamericanus. Taxonomy (NCBI): domain Eukaryota; kingdom Metazoa; phylum Chordata; class Mammalia; order Chiroptera; family Mormoopidae; genus Pteronotus; species Pteronotus mesoamericanus. Next base: position 32,659,525 of record NW_026555078.1, read on the forward strand.
TCTAAATTTTCTACCTGGGATGGACCATCCACTATGACCTCTGGGTTCTCAGGTCAGGCTTAATTTCTACTACCACAGTCAAGTCTGTGAAGAACATCATGTTCAAAGATCTGGGCAGTGCAATGTTACTTTTCTATTTACATGCTTTTCTCCTTCCAACTGACACATTCTAAACCCAAACGCAGTTTCTATGTATAATATAAATATACCATTCAGGGAAAAGCAGCAGCATGTTTATTATCGTGAATGATGCCCTTCACAAATACATTTTTACATTTTAGAGTAAGTCTGTGGTTTGAAATTTTATGAAATATCAAACATTTATTTAGTATGTTGAAAAGAGACTATAGTTGCTCTTTACTACAAAGAGATTCTCAGAAAAACTATTAATATCATTGTTTTATATTATACCTACCTGTATCTTTTTGGATATTTCTTCTAATATCTTTAAATTTACAACCTATAAGTAGTAATAAACAAATGAAATAAATCAGTTTTTAGTCATATAACAAGTATATTTGAACACAATATAACTACTTTAGATAGTCATTCCACATGATCATTTATATGTTTCAATTCAATTTTGAATGTAAATTTCAATTTCTTATATTTTTGGGAATATAATCCAAAGATTTACAGATCCTAGCTGAAGAATACAAGAAATAATACAAGGATATTTATCCCATGTCCTTTCTGTAACAAGTACCTGGCTATAGTCTGCAGCCTCACATTGTACTGAGTGTTTAGATTATGTTAAGATAGGTAAATCAGAAATACAGAACTGTAAATGTGGATCTGGAAGGGCTGGAGAGTGGATCTGTCTTCCTCTATCCATGGCCCACCTTAACGGTTCCCCAAAGTGAGTTCCCCCTGCTGATGGCCTAGGAAATGCTATTAATCAATACAGAGAATAATGTGTCAGCTGATCAAACAAATAAATAAACAAAAAAAACCCTTTAAAAATATCAATAAGAAGCCAACTGTAGTGTTACCCACCTGGAAGAGCACATAAACCAAGAAACTGAGAACAATTCACTGGTGACAGGGGTAGCCTGAAAAGATTAAAACTTTGTCAATTTCAGTTCAGTTTTTAAAAAGTTATAAATGGAAATTCAATTTAACAAATGTGTGTGCATGACACTGAACAAGGGTGTTATAAAGGTTCATAATAGACACAAAACAAAAACCTGCAGTTATAGATCAATGTGTTGGTCAAAAAGGGCCTAGAAAAATTTTAGGTTTTGAAACAGAGACTTATCATTTGCTTTGTTACAATTTAAGTCCTAAAAAGTGGCAAGCCTAGAATGCCTACAGCTAGTATAAAGTGTACTTAGGTCACCTGAGGTATTTCGTCTTAGTAACCTTAGGAAATAAGCTGTAAAATGACCATTTGACAATTTCATCCCCAGCATTCATTCTGCATTACTATTTTAAGATTTCTTTGTAGGACCTCCTTAAACAGCTCAAATTTCATGATGAAAAATTACAGGCCACCCATTCTTTGTTGTAATGGACTTTGGTTACAATGAAATAATTTCTAGAAACCACAGTCCCAGTTTGTAGTACTTGGGGACAAAGGGAGCAGAGGCTTACCTTATTTGCAAGACAGAAGATGAGTTTAGAGGAAAAAGGGGAAACATATAAATACCACCTGCCTTAAAGACTGGGTGAATTTTTGAGTTTAAAAGGGGGGTTGGAAAATGGATGATAACGCCATTTGATGGCAGAACAAAAAACTTTAGGGACAATACTTATACTGTTTCTCTCTTCCTACAATAGGGAACAGCTTTCTTAAAGGAGATTATTACATTTACAAGCAAGAAAGAATTTGCTTGCTGATTGTAGAGAATCTGGTGTAACCATAAGTCACTGCCAAGATTAGGAACTTGATTTTATATAGAAACATTTGTATTTGTTATTGTAGCTAGGTAATGTGGTTTTTATCATAAGTGGTCTGCTGATAGATGCATTACTGTGGAAAGTAGTTCTAAGATTTGACTAAATGATAAATGATAAATGATTAAATACCTTACCCTATTTGGTAAGTGTACTTCCCTTTTGCCATAAAAGAATAAGTAGGTTTTGGTACTAAATGGGAGATCATTCCAGTCTAATCTCAACTCCTTGTTTCTACTGTGGTTTTCTCAATGTATAAAGGAACCCCACACCCCCCTACCTGCAAAAAAAAAAAGCCTAATTTTATCATAGATCGTAAATAAATCATGGAGTTAGACAATCCTGTAAAGATTAGAATTATATAATCAGTGGAAGAGAATGATTAACTATTTTCAGGATGTTCTTCATACTACAAAGATTATGATGTACACACCAAATATTTTAGCTCATCATTGATCAGAAATGTTTAACATACCATGATATCTGAATTGGAGTCTGTTCATCTTCAATAGGCTCTTCGTCTGATGAGTCAAACTCACTTGTTTGCAATGAACTAGGCTTCAAAAGAAATCAAGTTGTTAAATGTAAACAATATTTATGTATGTAGTCTTAGTATAGCTGGTCTTTGCTTAAACACAGACTGAATGCATATTTGTAATTTATTCAATCTGGAATACCAGAGAGATCAGTCATATCAATAATAAATTATTGCTATTTACTATCGTGTTAATAATTAAGCACTTTGTAGTAGAGAGTTGAATTGAGAATCAAGAAACCTGGCTTCTGATGTTGGCTCTGCCACTTACGGTAAAGGAATGTCGGTTTATTCTGGATCTCAGTTTTTCACAACTATAAAGTGAGATGTATTCATTCCTTCACAAACATTTCTTGGGTACCTTTATTTGCCAAGTTCTGGAGAGCAAAGATCCATAAAATAGAAATGCTACCTTCAGAATAGTTGGGAGACATAGATGTGTGTGTGCACAAATTACAGAAGAAAATTTTAAGTGCTAAAATGGAAGTATAATCTATGCACTTTAGAAGAGAAAAGCAGTGAATGACTACTTAGGGAGCTGGAAAAAGCTTCAGAGAGGTGATGGATTAGCCGGGTTTTGAGGGATGAGCAGGAGGTTTTAGGCAGATAGGGAAGACGTTAAAGCTATTATGGCAAAAGGAGAAAGGGCTTGTGTATTTTGAAACTGATACCAGAGTAGAGATGAAACTAGAGATGGTTTTACCTACCCCATTTATCAAAAAATAACCTCCATACAGGCTAGTGGTTTGGTTGGCAGAGGAGTATAGGTGGAATAACTGGCCCTCGACTTTGTGAATCATTGGACTAGAGAGACTGAGGTAAACTTGGTGTGCTGACCTAAGGAGTTGGAACTCAATCCTGTAGGCTTCATTTCTACATGGAGGACTGTGGGAGTGTTATAGGACCAATAAAAATCCACCTTTCTTCTCCTTAGTTGGAAACAGCTGAGAGATAAGACACAGGAAAGTAGAGATCCATATGTTAATTTCGTTACAGAGTGTCATATGGCTTTAAAGCAGTGACCTGGTGGGCTTGTCAGTTCTTCACTCCAGAACTGGATTTCCCAGTCACAGGCAGCCCTGCCACTGGGAACGACAACCCTGGGTTCCTGGGTGGCAGAGAGCACTCCAGAATGTACTCTGCAGAAAGAAGGGAAGAAAGGGTTGAGGCACCTGTGTTCAGCTCGTCCTAAACTTGAGGATCAGATCACTCATTTTTTCCCCTTTCTGGGACAAGCAGGGAAGGTCAGCTGACGTCCCTCCACATGGCAACATGGGGATTGGTAAGTGTAACCAACTAATGACCTTTCTCGCTCTGAAGCTATAGCCTATAATGGTCTTGTTATTTCAAGATCACATTACAGAGCCAAATTAGGCTATGGATTTGAGTGGTTTTGCATCTATCTGTATTATGATTATCAACTCGACCCAAATGAAGGCCCTTCAATAAGCTGTCAACCTTGGTGGAAGATGACATGACTCAGGTGGGACTTCAGCTTCTTGCATCTGTTTTCTCCTTTCTCTTGAAAGCAGTTCTGATGATTCAAGATTCTCAGTGTGTGTGTGGCCCACTCACTCAGGCTCTCCCAGACAGGTTTACAAATCCTAACACAGTTGGACCCTTCCGCTCCCCACGACCCAGGGATTCCGAACCTCAGGGAAAGGCACGCGGGGCCAGGTGGTCCCGGGGGATGGTGACAGTAGTGATAACACCCAGAAGCGAAACTTGGCAATCGTCGTTCATGAAAATTTCCTCGTCCATTGCGAGGACTGCTCAGTATGGGGCACAGGGTAGTCCAGCACATCCTTTAGGGCTGGGGTATCCGGCAGACTGATAGATACACTGAAAAGCTTAAGCCCTCTAAGCCCCCGTTTCCTTCGTAAAACGGGGCTCAGCCCTCTCCGGCAGGGCTGTCCCGAGGCTTAGGACACCCCGCAAGCGACAGCACACATCCCACAAGACGCGCACAGCAAGTGTCCGTCTTCCCCTCGTCCGCCATCGACCCTGTTCTTTCGCAGCCATCACTCTCGCGGGTCCCGGGAAGCGCTACCTCCCCTACCCATGACGGTTACTGCGCGAGTCCTTCCGCGACCACACCCGGGCTGTCCCCGGGCCCAAGAACTGGAGAGTAGAAAAAACTGAGATCCAGAATAAACTGACATCGGTTATACTGTAAGTGGAAGAGCCAACACCAGTAGCCAGGACCACTCCCGTCCCTGTGTCTTCGCTCCTCTAAGCCTCATCCCTACTCACCGGCTTCATCGCTGGCCGCCCCACGTCGTGACCGGCCACCTTCTCCCAGTCGCACCAGCGTCTCTACGGCCCCGCGCCGAGCCCGCCCCTCCGCTCAGCTCATTGGTATATCCTTTTGTTAGGCGGGGCGCGGCCTCTTCTAGGAACCAATCACACTCTCGCTCTTTTTGTTACCCCGCCCCCGGGTGCCCTGGCTCGGCCTCTAACCACTCATTGGTTCCTAGGTGGCCTTTGAAAGACGCGCGGGAGGAGGGTCCTGTTGAACTTAGATTGGCTGGGAGGGCGCCATCCTCCCGCCAGTTAAGAGGATGGAAGGGGCGGGGAGCATCGCCCAGAGAAAGCTGATTAAAGGTAACCCCCAGCGCTTTAGCGACGCTGGGATGCCAAGCTTCCTTTTGGCAGGATTTCGGGGAATCAGGGTAGGGAATTTTGTTTGTTTTCTTAAAAAAAAATCGTTTGAAGAGCGTGGGAAGTGGGGGCACTGCCCAGGAGCGTCTTATGAAAACACACCACATCCCTTAGACTTTATCATTATAGTCATATCTAGTCATACGAATGCCATGGAGATGGCTAAAAATCTAGATACCTCACATGTATGTTATTTTATGTTCTTTACTATTCTAGGACCTAGACAGGTTAGGGTGTAGATCAACTTTCCTGTTCACTAAATATGAATGAAATAATATCGTATGAAGGAAAGATAAAAAGTCTCCAGGTGGTTCCAAGCATCAGTGTTTCTTACATAATCAGCTATAATCTTTCAAGAATGTGTTTGATTATTCTCTGTCCCATTCTCTAGTGCCCATTTTGTTTGTCCTGGGGAAGAAAGTCACCTGGGGCAATATTACCTGCAGATCTGATAAAAATATGCAGAAGTTTCAGCTCCCTGACCGACTATTAGGAAGAATAGAGCTATTAGGAAGAATTCGTTAGTAAAGACTATAACACAGTTTGACTTAGAAACTGCATTAATCAGATTTCTCCAGAGAAACAGAACCCATATTATATACACATAAAGAGGTTTATTTTAAGAAAGTGGCCTCTACAATTACGGAGGCCTGGTGGGTTCAAAATCCTGTGAGGGAGGCTGGTGATTCAGGAAAGGGTATGGCTGACGTTCAAAGGCAGTGCATCTGTTATAGAACCAGGACTGGTTGATGTTGCATATGAAGTCCAAAGGCTGTCTGATGCGAAATGCCCCCTTGCCTTTTTGTTTTATTCATGCCTTCAACAGATTGGATGAGGCTGACCCACTTTATATCGGGGTGTTAGCTTTATTCAAAGTCCATTAAGTTAAATATTAATCCCATCCAAAAACACCTTGCAGAAACATCCAAAATAATGCTTGACCAAATATCTGGGCACCATAGCCCAACCGAGTTGACACAAAATTAGCCGTCACAGACATTTTAGACTTAATTCATGCATTTATTCAGTAAATATTTATTGAGTACCATCTGTGTCCTATGTATTATTCAAAGTGCTTGGAATACTGGAGTGAACTTACAAAGTCCCTGCCTTTATGTGACTCACATGCTGTTGGGGAAGAAAAGCAGTGATATGTGCTGTGAAGAAAAATTAAAACAAGTGGCGCCTGATGAGGATGCTATTCTTGACAGAAAAGTCGAGGACAGCAGCTTTGAGGAGATGTCATTTGAGAAACACCAAAGGAAGAGAATGAACCATTTGAATATTTAGGGGAAGAGTTTTCAATCTGTCTGAAGAGTAAGGAGGTGCAAAGGCCCTGAAGCGGGCATATACTAGGTGCGCTCAAGGAGCAGCAAGGAGGTCAGTATGGGAGAAGCTGACTGAGTGAGGTGGAGAGTGGTAGGATATGAAGCAGTAGGGCCTTGGGGTAGGCTTCAGAGTTTCTTTTCTGAAGGATTCAAGAGAGGGTTCAAGGAAAGGGTAGGGCCTGGAATCTAGGTAAGGTAATTCATATCTCTGTATGCCACGGGAACAAGCACTCCCTGGGTAGGCGTCCGGATGCTGATAGTCCCTCACTGCCTAACTCCTGCCTTCTCTCCACTTCCCCCTTTACTGTTCAGCACCAGGTGGCCCTGCCATTTCCTCAGAACATACCTCTCCCCTCAGAACTAAGTTCCAGCCCCTTGGAGCGCTGTGCAAATTCTGCCACCTCTGGCCTCAGCTGGGTGTGAACACAGTCTCAGTCTGTTTCCAGCTCCCGCTGATTCTGCAGAGGAGAGGAAGGGAGGGCTCTGGTCCCGTGGGAGGAAGGGTGCAGAGCGCTGGGTAAATGAGTATTTCAACATCTGTGTGTTCTCTCCAACAGGACTATGCCCAGGCTTTCTCTTTCTTTACCCAAAGATAAACACATCCCACCTCTGTGATGCAGGGGTTTTTTTTTGTTTGTTTGTTTTGTTGTTTAAGTTTGGTCCAGGGGTTGGCAAACTTTGGCCCATAGACCAAATCCCACAGATCTGTTTTAGTAAAGTTTAACTGGACCACAACCGTATTCATTTGTTTGAGTATTTTCTGTGGCCACTTCTGTGCTGTAACGGGAGACTCGAGTAGTTGCAACAGGGGCTGTATGATCTGCAAAGTCTTTTAAAATATTTACTGTCTGGTCCTTTACAGAAAAAGTTTGCCCACCTCTGGTACATGCTCTATGAGAGAAATATATATTTCTTCTAATAATGTAACTTTAAGTCTACCTCTTGCAAAGAGTTTTGGCTTCATTATGCTAAAATGTTCCCCTCTGCTCGGCTTGGTCCCTTCATTAGGGAGGGGCCCGCATAAACTAACAAGGCTTCTCACTGAGCCTTCTGGTTAAATGGCATCATAGTAACCTGATTTCTCTCTAATTCAAAAAATTCTTCCCTGAGAGAGGAGTGGGAGCTTAAGTTCACCTGCCCTACCTACAGTTTTCAGTTCATTTTTTGATGTGTGGCACATGGATGTTAACAGAAATGGATATGGTCAAAACAATGTGGAGGATTTATCCAGAACTGCCAGACAAAAAAGTGTTAACACGTGTTCATAGAGGAGTGTTTTAAGAGATACTCAAAGAGAAATGAAACGTGATAGCCATCAGTAGTTGTACTTGGATGCATGTTTTACAACAGATCTATATTTAAAAATATTTCAATATTAATACAAATGGATTTGACATGTGTCAGGTAGAAAACAAGAGAACACCAGAATCTTAGTGTTAAATGCAACTTAGAGAGAACATACTTCCTCATTCTGGACAGAAGAAGTTTAAGAATTTCTCTCGTGATGACCGTCAGATACAATATATGACTTTTGCTGTAGACGTGTTTTATTTTCCCATTGTTCATCTCTTTGGTGAATTGCCCCTTCCCAGTTTCATGTGGTCTTGTTGGGATGTGACTGGGACTGACTGACTCATGTTACCTATTCCTCTGGTTGCAGTTATCAGTCCAGGGAATGCATGTGAACCAAACTGGAGCATCCTCCCTGGTCTTGTGTGCTTGGGTGCTTTTTATTATTATTATTATTATTATTATCTATTTTTTAAATTTTAATTTGAAATAATTTCAAACTTACAGAATCATTGGAGGAATAGTACAAAGGACTCCCATTATCCTTCATATATACTCAGCAATTGTTGTTTATTTTTTATCATCCTTTCTCTAGGTAATAGAAGTTGCTTTTATTTTCTTTACCTTCATAAGATTTTGGCTTTACTCCATAATAATAATGAGTTCTAATTGGCCCTGGATAATTAGAGTAGATTGTAAATTTTATTTTTATGTGAAATTCTATTGCATTCTTTAATTGGAATAGATGTCTTTTCTATGACAGTTTCACTCGTTCCACATGCTCTTGTGCAGCATGCCTTTGTCATGCTTTATCCTGAGCTAAAGTGTGATACCCTTCCTCAGATATGGACTGGCCTTAGGGACTAGCTTGATGAGTAGAATGTAGCAGAAGTGACAAATGATAAGCTTGATAAAATTTCATACCCATTAATCAGAACCCAGATCAAGAAATAGAACATTATCAGCTCCCAGAAGCCTCCTTTATGTCTCCATCCACTATCCCCCCAAGGTTACCATGTTTTGACTTCTGAAACTATTGGTTAATTTCATTTGCTTAGGAATTGTAATTTTGTTTCTTAGGAATTGTGTAGTTTCTTTTGCTCAGCTTTATGTTTGCCAGGTTCATTCATGTTGTTGTGTGTGGTTGTACTTGTTCATTTTCATGGCAGTATTTCATTGTTTGAATATACTAGAATGTATTTATCCAACCTGCTGTTGATAGACATTAGGTAGTTTCCAGCATTTGGCTATTATGAATAGTGCTGCTATAAACATTCTTGTCCATGTCTTTGGGTAAACATATGTATACATTGCTGCTGTGTGTATACTAGGAATAGAAGTGCGTATGTTCATTCTTAGTTGCCACTGCCAGTTTTCCAAAGAGCTTATAATAATTCACACTCCCTCTGGCTCTGTGTTAGAATTCTAGCTCAACATCTTCACTAACATTTGGTATGGCCTGTCTTTGTCATCTTAGCCATTTGGTGAGTGAGTCATTTTATTTCAAAGAAATATTTAACTTCAAATTGTTGAAAGACTAACATTAATCAGTTGGACATTGGAGAGAATCACTAGATACCATTCTTTACGAGGTAGCAAAAGGTAATAATTTTTAGAATTTTTGGAAAATGTTCCTATACTATGGTTTAATTAGCATGTGTAAATATTTTTCTGCATTATTTTATAGATGCAAGTATTATTGGATGTATATATTTTGGGGGTTCACGCCTACTTTAGGCCATAAAACCACTGATATGAACTAAATGGCCCCAAGTTAAAAAAGTTCCCAAACTCAGACAACACGAGTGAGTACCTCACACTGTGAGGGGAGAGATATTTAAGTTCCCCAGCCAAATCAGCTTGGAGCTAAAATTAAAGTCAACGTAGAAATAACATTTCTCTGGTTCTTTCTCTATGCACTCTGTGAAACTGCAGCCCCTCTCTCTTCCTTACGGTAGTTCAGTGGGTCCTCACGGATGACCTCCTTTATGCTCCCAGACGCGGGAGGAAGGCACCGCCGCTGTGGCTCCCCAGCTCTCGCTGGCTGAGGTCATGGCACCGATCACTGCCCAGCCCTGGATCGTGTTGACACCATGCTGACACCCACTGACGGTGCTGTACTCGCCCCTGATGTCCCTCCCAACTGCCATGCCAATGGCACCTTCTCTGTTGCTGCTGAAGTTGCTGTCACATGGTTTTGCTAACCCTTTCATCTTTAATATCCTGTCCCATGGAAATTTTAATGAAACAGCTCTTTTTAGTTTCACTGGCTTTTTAAAGCCGTGGAACCTCGGTCACGGTATGTCGGGTGCAGCCAACACTGGGCAGAATTGTCCTTCCTTTCTGGTCTTGGCTGGATGTTATTGAACCCAGTTTGTGTACTTTGACTTTTCCCTTAGAGTGAGTTACTCCCCAGGAGTCCCCTGGCCTCACCTGTAAACGCCCAGGCAAGGTTATTTCCCCCTCTGCCGGCTATGCCCAGGCATGTCTGAGTCCTGCGTGCTTGGTCTCAGGCTAGGGTGACTGCATGTCCCAATTGGCCTGGGTCAGTCCTGGTTTATGACTGTTGTACTGGCATAATTATTAACAGCTTTTCCTGTTACATTCAAGTATCCAGCTTCGGGTGGTAAATTGTATGGTATGCCTCTCAAGCCATCTCTAGGAAAGTTTTCTAGAGGTAAAACAGAACCAACAGCCAGTTTTAGAGCAGTCAAGAAAAAACATGTAGAAAAGAATTTTGAACTCGGAATGCTGGTTGGTGGTGGCACTGCAGTGAGCTGCCTAGTTTGCTGCTCCTGCTTTTCCCCTCAGCCCCAAGGCTGGCAGCCACTTGGCTCCACCTTCAGGCTCTTCTTGGCTCTGGGCCTAGATAGAAAGAGCTGGGATAGATAGACTGCTCTGAAACCCAGCTGGAGGTTAGTAACTGTGGTGGTAGGCCCCTCTGGCATTCCCTGTGCCCAGCTTTTTTCTAATCTCTGGCTTCTGCTGCTTTCCTGAGAGAGTTTCTGTCCTAGTTCTGAGTGGGGCCCTAATTATCTCTTGCCATTCCTCCATCCCCGGCCTGCCCTGGAACTGGGCTCTGGCTTCTGACCCTCAGTCAACAGGCCTGCTGGGCACTGCTGGCTTTCTCCAGGTGGCCTGTCCCACCCTGGTGCCTGCCCTGGTGCTTACCCTGGTGCCTGCCCTGCTCCCTCCTGCTCCCCTGATGCACCTGCCCCTTGGAAGCCATTTTGTAACCTTCGTTTCACTTGCATGTGGGTTCCCACCAGGAAGGCAGGCGGCCCATCAGAAAGAGCAGGAGCATTGAAGTCAAATGGCCTGGATTCACAAGACCCTGACTTCTGGGCTCAGATATGAATCGGTGATCTGGAGCTGGATCCATCTTTGGGAAAATCAGGTTTCTGAACTTGAGGAATCAAGGCTGTTCTTAAAGGGCACTGGGGAAGAGAACCTGGAACAGCTGGTTCCATTTCCCATCTTCATGTCAGGAGAGAGTTTGGGCAGCTCCTGGAGCCAGGCCTATTCTATCCCTGTTGCTACAAGCCCAGACAGCTTCGTACTGGGGTGTGTGACTAGCACCTTTTCCCCTTCTCATCTCGTTGGTTTTGGGGAAACCAATTTTTGAAATTTGCCAAAAATGGAAAAAGAATCTTCCACTCTTAAATCCCTGCCTTTCAGTAATACTTAGTTCATTTTAAATCTAACCTAAAAGAAGGAGAAAGAGCATGAATTTTATTACTTCTCACTGGAGTGAATTCAGAATGAGGTGGAAACGTGCATACTATAAGCATACATATTAATGACCTAAAATATAAAACAGAAATTGGCAAGGCCAACCAGATAATAGTTGTTCTTCCTGGAATGGGAGACAGCAGTGGAGAAAAGTAAGATTTCAGTAAACATCTCTCTCCTGTGCAGAAATTCCCAGTGTGGGACTCAGATCTGATTAAATGAGTCAGGCTTACATTTATTCCAGTATATTACAAACATTTTTCAGCATTCAGAATGACTGGTGTCTCCGTGGATTTGGCTAGTTCCTGGCAATTATGCACTTGGCTGCTAGTATAAACTGGTGTGCCAAATGCCTAGAGGGACGGTCCATGTCTGAGTGGCTTTCAGTCTGGGAAGGATGTTGTTCAAACACCAGGTTCCTTCCCAGGGTGGCCAAATGCTGGTAATAGTTCTGTCCTTTAAATCTATTTATCCCGAAACTTGACCAGAAAGGATATGGCCACATCCCTTGCTTCTACAGTAAACACTGGGGGACCTCACATGGATTGTACAACATCTATCTGTCGCTTAGTCCAGAAGTAGTTTTGTGCCTAGTGCCTGAATCAGAAAATCACATTCTGAACGAATCATGTCAGATGGATTATTAGAAAACATTGGTTCTTTCAGAGACTGTTAAGTCTAGAGGCTAGGCCAAATCCCCGACTGAGTGATGGCTTTGATGGCTTTCTCTTTCTGAAATGTCCTTCCAGTTTTATTTGAATGAGTATTAACCAACCTGTCCTCAACTGTGGCTCATTCACACTTGTTCTTTGTGCTTCAGCACTTTGTTAAGAAGAAAGGCTGTTCCTTGGCACATTCTGTGTCTCCGTGGAAGCTGTGAAGAAACCAAACACTATGTAGGAACATGAGCAAGGACTGTTGGCAGATATATGGAGAGGATTAAAATGTGTGCTCTCCAGGGCAGGGCTTTTTCGTCTGTCTTTTTAATGACCGTTTACAGTATCTAGACAAGCATCTGGCTTATAATAGCCACTCAGTATTTGTTGAATGAATAATTGTAAGTCTGCCCTCTTCTGCATTGCACAGTGAATACCATTTTGTCCATTCCTTATTCTCCTTAGACAAAATGGAGTTAGACAGAAGCCAGTTAAAAGCATTTCTCTACTAAATGAAGTACATTGGAGTAAATATGGCCACCTTAACTCGGGCCTGGTGTGAACGTGTCAATTTCTTCATTTTTCTTCCTGCCTCCCTTCTTCCCCTAACCTTCACAGCTCTCCTCAAGACGTTACCCCCTTCCGCTGGCTCAGCCTTTGCCTTGTCTTCCTGACAGAGAAAAATCTGTCTGCACCTATAACATTTTGTGGCCACGACATACCTTTCCATCTAGTTTGAACGAAGCATCTCTTCCATACAAGACAAACCCCTTCCCTTCTGTTGAATCCTGCAGCATGAGTTATTAATCTCTTTTCAACAAGAAAAAAGAAAAGTTCTTTCAGAAGGAAAATCCAAAATCAGAAAATATGTCTCTTCTTTAAGAATAGAACTATATACGTATTTTTCTTTTTTGCTAGTTAGGTTTCTCAGGACAAGAGCATCAATCCCAAATCGAATTACATTTTATCATGGAACTTTCTGTTGGCAAAATACAAGAGAAAAATACAAGAACAATCCTTTCTTGTAAAACTTGTTTACAATCTAGGAGGAAATACACATTTGGACCCCATATACAGGAGTTTGTTTTAAGGTTGATGGACTGACTAGGTGAAAATAAATAATGGTTCTGAAATTTACCCAGTTGATGTAAAGGAACCAGCAGGATGTTTGCCAATCTTCTTTCCTAAGGTGCTTGATTGGCAAAGGTATAAAGAGGCCACGTAAACTCCTTGTTAAAAGGAACAATTTAAAAAGCCTTCTGTCTCCTATGGTAGAGTCCTTTATAAAGTGATTTCTGATATATTTTCCTGAATTCTACATACAACACAGTGTCTTTTGTTTATTATCTTTTACACCCTCCATACTTAGAATTTCAGCCTGTACTTCTGCGTTCTTCCTATGTGCTCGGTGAAAGTCGCCTGATGATATCCTCCTGTCATGTGCAGTGAACATCTCAGGTCGCCTCTCTGCGGTCCTCTCTGCTGATGCCCGATCCCTTCTTGACGTTCCCTCTTCCCTCAGTTCTCCAGAAGCGGGCTCTCCTTATTCCTCTTCGGTGAGTCCTCCTCTTCCGACTGTCCTGGAAACTTGGGAGCCCTTAGGGTCCTGTCCTTTTCTCTCTCCTCACTCCCCATCCTCTCCCTTCTCTGTCTCACTGACCCTGGGGCTTTGACCACCAGAAAGCTGCTGAATCCGTGATCTCCTCCTGGCCTTTACCTTTCTTCTGAGGTCCAGACCCATGCACACAGCTGCCGCCCACCTTGATGGCCCTCAGGCAGTAAGACTCAATACATAAGGCTGGAATTACGATCCTGTCCTCAAACTGGCTTTTCCTCCATAGCACTGTGGCCTCCCAGCTGAGGGTGATCCCAGCTTTTCCCTGCCCCCACTCCCTCTTTTCAACTTTTGGGGGGTCCCTTCCCTTCATCTCCACTACCAGTCAGACCTTATCAGTTCTTACCTGGAATATTAAAAAGGTTTGCCACCTTCCTCCTTGCTTCTGCCTTTACACTTCTCCAGTGCAACTCCCTACACGGATCGTTTAATGAGGCCAGAAGGATCATTTTTAAGATGCAAATCTGTTCATATGATTTCCCTATTGAAAACCCTTTACTACCTTCCCACTGTTGATGAAGTTCATATGTCAAGCATAACATAAAAGATTATTTGTTAGTTGGCCCCCATGCCTAAATGATGCATTTTAGCTTTCCTGGGGGCTCTCAGGCTCAAAGGGAGGGAACAGTGGGGACCAGGAAGGGAGGGTTGAATTGGAGAGTTCATAACCCCATTGAAAGGGGATATTCTTTAGCTCCAGCCAGTTGTTGCTGGGTGGGAACTTGGGCCTAGTACTGCCAAATTAACCATTTTCTTTTTAATGAGAAGCTGGACTTTTAGGTTAAATTTTCTGTTTATTCAATGTTGGAAACTAATTTAAAAATTAAAAGACATTGTGTGGTAGTTCATTATGAAAATGTAAAAGAAAAACAAACACATGATCTGTGTCCCAAATTAAACACATCTGTGTAAGGTTGTGCCCGCGTGATGCCCGCGTCTCTAAACTCCCCCTGACTTCTGCATTGTGGCCACATGGAGCTGCCTCCGGGGCCCTGCACATGGGGACTAGTGCCTCCCCACCCCTGGTTCTGCTGCCTTTCTTGTTTGGAATGCCTTCTTTCCTCCTTACATTCCTCCCACCCTACCCGCCCCCATTCATTTCCCAAATAAATGGTAAGGAATTTGGAATTTATCTTTTTTGGTAAGACTTCCCCCATAAGCCCCTTCTCTCTGAAGCATTTCCTGACATGTCTTCACAACACTTTATGGAGAACCAATTCTTCTACCTTTGCACTCCAATAGGTTCTATGAAACTATTTTTTTTTTGTTTTGATTTTTATTTGTTCCCATGATGCAATTCTAGACTTGAAGCTACAAGGCGGGAGGTCCTGGGTCTAATTTACCCTGTATCCTCAGGCCCCAGCACAGTGATTGGCACATGGTAGGTGCTTAATAAATTACCTATTTTTTAAGTTTAAATTTTTAAATGTTTTTAAAATAAATATTTGTTGAATGAATAAAGTACACAGTAGTTATTTGCTAAGATGTATACTTTCTAAAATTGACACTCTAATTTTTATCACAAAATGCCAAAATGTTATTTTATGGTTGAAAACTATGGTTGAAATGTCATTCCAAAACCCTCATAAATATCGATGCCTCTTTTGGAAACTAATCTCCGAAGATGACCACCAACGAAGCATGCCTCCCCAGGATTCCTACTCTGGTGTGGTCCTAGAATCTGAATGCTTGCTCTTGGGGCACTCCATTTGGGGACTCAGCTGCTGTGCTATGTGGAGCTCACGTCACGTGAAGCGGCCACACGCAGGCCATCTACAGGCCCCTGCTGGGCTCCCAGGCCGCAGCTAGCATCAGCTGCCTGCATGGGACTGGGGCATATTGCCCATCAGCCCAAGTGGGCCACCAGATTGAAACCACAGCCAACTTTGCACCAAGTGGAAATCGTCTGGCTGATGAGCCCATTCTGCCCACACAATTGGGAGATAATAATAAAATTACCCTTTAATTAAATTAATTTAACTTAATTACTTTTGTTATGCAGTGATGGATAGCCAGAATACCTTGGAAGTGAATAAAATATTGAAACTGTTAGGCTAAGAATAGTTTAAACTGTCTTGCTATAATTGACCTTGGAGTTCTGTGCTACATCATTTTACAAATAACCTACTTCACCTCACACGTTAATGGGAGTTTTTAAATGTGCAGTTTCCTTCATTTAGAGTTATGTACTAGTGATAACATTTTCATTTTTATCAAAAAGTCTAACAAGTTCTCTAACAGGTTCATGCACACCAAGTCCTTACACAGTGAATAACATGATGAAAAACTGCCAGTATAAATAACATCCTATAGTAGCCAGTGCATTTTTCCTTTTATTATTAGAGTGAAATTATAAAAAATATTTTCTATGGTTCTTTCTATGTAGCAGCTATCTTTTTTAATAAAATAATCTATGCCATGTTTTAGTCAGTAACACTTATTTAACTTCTTTATGTAGAATAGTTCTTTTGCACTGATTTCAAAATTAAGCTATAATTTACATCTAGTACAGTTCACCCTTTTTGGTGTACAGTTCTGCAGATTTTGACAAATGTAGACAATTATGTAACACTACAACACTCAAGACACAGAACAGTTCCATCACCCCCCAAATATCTTTGGGCCCCTTTGTAGTCAAGCCTCCTTATGACCACTGATTTTTTTAAAGATAATTTATTGAGGTGAAATTCACATAACATAAAATCGACTATTTAACATTTAAATGCAGTGACATTTAGTACATTCACAATGTTGTGCAACTACCACCTCTGTCTAGTTCCAAAACATTTCCATTACTTTAAAGCAAAACTCCTTACAGCTTTCTCTCCCATTCTCTCCTCCCCCCAGCCCATGGCAACCACCGGTCTATATTCTGCTTCTATGGATTTGTCCCCTCTGGATATTTCACCTGGATGGAATCATACAATAAATATGTGACCTTTATTGTGTCTGGCTTCTTTCACTTAGCATGATATTCTGGGGGTTCATCCCTTTTGTAGCATCTATCAGCACTTCATTCCTTTCTATGGCTGAATAATATTCTACTTTATGGATATGATTTGTCCCTCTGTCCCATGAGTTTTGCCTTAGCAAGAATGACATACAAATGAAATCATATAATCTGTAGCCTTCGAGTCCAATAAGATGTTTTGACCTTTGCTTTTAGAGTGTATGGGTGACTTCAACTATCCCTATCTCCGTTAAATGTTTTTCCTAATTGTTCTGTGGGGACATGATATTTTGGGGTCAGAACTTGCATGTGCCCTCCTCTCCTGTGCTTCATTGAACTTCTTCCTTTTTACTTTGAAGCCCTGTCCAGAGCCTGGGCATGTAACATTAGACATCATGCTTTCGGGAAGGGTTGATGGTATGAATTTGAACACAAGTGTCTGACTGTTAAATTCAAAACCATGTTATGGGTATAAGTCAGATTTGTGAAGAATATGTAAGGAGTCAGGTTTTTGCCCCCATGGGCCGCAGAAGAGAGAAACTCCGGACCGAAGAGGGGAGGCAGAGGCAGAGTGAGCAGAGATGCTGCTGTGCTCTTGGAGAGAGCGGCAGCCCCCACCAACCACCGTCCTGGAGAGCACATGTTGGGGCAGGGGCAGCAAACAAGGACGTTCATATCTTTAAAGGAATACGAGGACAGACGGAGTTTGTGATTACGTCCAGGGTGTGGTCTGCGAAAGCCAGGCAGATGCTGGTGAGATGTCCCTGAAGAAGGGTAGGCGAGGCAGCACGCAGAATGTGTCAGCGCGGAGCATGGCGCAACAGCTGCCTGTTTCCTGGCTGGATGGACCTTTGCAGAGTTTCCCTGGTTTCACATCACTCGGGAAGGGCTTGGGAGTTAGCCAAGAGCCAGAGAAAGAGCAGGGGAGCTGGAAGGGTCACTTGGTAGGGAGACCAGCTATGGGGAGAGTATGGGGACCGGATGGAAATCCAGACCCCTCAGTAAGTGCTGGCCGGGAGGGCCATTCATCAGAGCTGAAGACCAAACAGGGCTGAACATCTCAGCGAAAGCCAGTGTAGGGCAGATGACAGCTACAAGGGACGAGAAGCCTTTTCCTGGTGTCATGATGCTGCACAAGTCCTTGCAGCTTGAAAAACATCCAGGGAAAAGGAGGGGGAGGAGAAACTCCAGTACTGTTTTTAAACTTGAAATAGCTAAATATACCTGGAATTAGCGAGGCGTGTAATTTCTGCCAGCAGGTGGAATTGGAGCTTGAGATAGAGAATGTAAACAGTAGGCTTACTAGCCTTTCTGTGCCTCAGTCTTTTCATCTGACAACAAGAGGAGGCACGCGAGTGCCTCCTGATAGGGTTATTGTGAGGGTTAAATGCATTTACATGCACACAGCCTTTAGTATGGTGGCTGGCACAAAGCAAATATTAATACAATATTAACTCTCATTATCTGCAAAATACATACATACAGACACACCACAAGCAAACATTGCTTGACAATCTTATCTACTGTGGTTCTGTGCAATTGTATAGGTGAACTAGGAAATTGGAGCTCCTGCCCTTTGCAGCTTTCAATTTTAGACATAATCAGACTTCGGACAGTCTCCACTGTTGTTGCTAGAGCTGAATTATCAATAAACATTGACTGCATGCCAAGAGAATTAAGATGACGGCAACAAGGCTGGCTGGGTGTTTCAGGCTTGGCTTTTAGCATTTCTGTACCTGGGGGAGGGGCACTTAGATCTGGCCCTCAACTGTGTGCCTTTATGGGCTTAGCTTTATCAATTTACTCAGCGTGCTCTGTTTCTTTCTTTATATATTACTCGTAACAATAGTTTCTGTTCAACTCTTTTGTACTTCAAAAGATTTATTAGTCAATCTGATAATAGTATATCATTCTAAGTGTTGTTGCTAAGAATTAGTAGTCAAAATAGAATATGTGATGTAACTTTCCTTGTGACGTCCATGTTCATTCTTACTTTGCCCATCCTAACATTTTTAGGATTGTTAAGCCTATAATTTTTTCATCGCTCACCATTCTGTGTATACGGTCAGTGTCTGTTGAGGTCTATTACAACCCTGGACTATTGGCTTTCAGCCTGTTATTGTTGGATTGTTTTTCAGAGAATTGGCTGCCTTCCCAACTGCTTACGGCTGCCCTTCTCCTGAATCATCCCAGCCTTCCATTCTTCACCATGTTCAGGCAGTCTCAGTCCTTTTATTTTGCAAATCACTATGTGGAAGTACCAAACTTAGTCCCATGTAAAGAGCTGAGTGCCTGGTCTGATTATCTGGGGCCAAAGCCAAATAATAAACACATAAACTCGATTTCTTTTCACACATCTTTTTCATTTTTCAATTATAGTTTACATTTAATATTATTTTATGTTAGTTTCAGGTGTAGAGCATAGTGACTAGACAGTCATATACCTTATAAAGTGGCCCCCTCAATATTCCAAGTACCCGTCTGGCACCCTACATGGTTGTTGCAGTATTATTGACTACATTTCCTCTGCTGAACTTTTACATTCCCATGACTATTTTGTATGTGTCAATTTGTAGTTCTTAATCTCTTCATTTTTTTCCCCAGCCCCCCAACCGCCCTCCCTTCTGGCAAACATCAGTCTGCTCTCTGTATCTATGAGTCTGTTTCTATTTTGTGTGTTCATTTATTTGGCTCTTTAGGTTTCACATGTAAGTGAAATCATATGGTATTTGTCTTTCTCTGTCTGACTTATTTCACTTAGCATAACGCCCTCTAAGTCCATCCATGCTGTTGCAAATGGTAAAATTTCATTCTTTTTTATGGCTGAGTAGTATTTCATTGCATATATGTACCACAGCTTTTTTATCCACTTGTTTATTGATGGATGCTTCAGTTGCTTCCATAACGTTGGCTATTGTAAATAATGCTGCAGTGAACAGAGGGGTGCATATATTCCACCTAAAGTCCTTTTATAAATCCAGATTACATTGGGGGAAAATCTTTTTTTCTGTTACCAAGTCTTCTCCAGGAAATCACTAGGCCTGAGGCCCCCATGGGCTTGTTTTAGACCCTTATTTGTTAAGATGGTATTTCACTGATTTTGGATAGTACAGTCTAGAGCTACTTTCTGTTTTAATGGAAAAAAGATTGCTTTTTCTTCCAGAAGGTCATTTTTTTTTAACATGTTAAAATTCATTGGTGACTAAATCATTGTAGTGAAACACTTGGAAACCTTTTTATTCTGGAGAGCTCTGGGTACAAACACATCCTACCTCCTCTGTCCTTGAGGGAGAAGGATGAGCCAGGTAATAAACCAAACAGTAGGACTCCAGCAGGCTCTTTTAGCTCAGACAGAAGCAAAGCAGGGACACAAAACCAGCATTCCAAAGGCCACAGCAGGTGGCTCTCTGGGAAGAATTGGTCATTTATTTTTAAGCAATCTATTAACCAGCCTCTCCATGATAGTCACTTTTTCTTTTTTCCCCCCCAGCTTTATTGAGATATAATTGCATTTTTCCTTTTCAGCTGCTCTGAACCCCTTACTACTCTGCAATTGAAGTGCTGACTGCAAACAGTCAATTTCAGAAGAAAGTGTGAGAACCAATGAGGAGACATTAATGTGCTTTTTCAGTGCTTTTCTCACTTTGCCTCCCAAATTGCTTCCATTTAGGCAGGAGAGCCAACGTGAGCGCGGTCCCTCCCGTGGCTGACTGGGCCGTGGAGTTCACCGCCACTGGAATGCCTGAGCTGTGAAAACACGGCGCTGTGCAGTCGGGCTGATGGGAAGCCCGGAACAGCTTGCTGAATTATTGCTTCATTCTCAGCCCAAGCAGCAGGAGGCGAGATGATGAGTGAGTGAAAGAGCCCATGGACTCCAATGTGGGCCAAGGGAACCAAAACAAACACGGAGAAGACAGGCCAGTATTTAAATCCATTTAAAGGATGGAGCGCACAGGAATGTTTGACCATATTTTGTCTAGCGAACAGATTTCATTTTTTAATGGCCGTGTTAAGTCAGTGGAAAGCAGAGTTGCAGGATGGAATCTGTTTTTCTACCACCTCCCCCACACCTCTGTGACTCTCCGGGACATGCCCCCGCCCCCCCTCCCCCGCACCGCTCTTGGTACTTAAGGTGGCTGCAAGTTTTACAGCCACATGGGCTCTGAACCTGAATGCTGTATTTGATGCCCCACACATTTCCCCCTTGTCCCTCCTTCTCAAAGACACTTTGCCCAAGAATAATGGGAGTGAGTAGTAGGCTATGGAGGGAGCAATCAAAGCATTTCACAAATTATGGTTTCCCATTTTCCAGGCTGCTCAGCTCTGGTTGAAGAGCATTCATTTCATGGACAAGCAGCCTTCCCTATCCCCTCTCAGCCGTTGCGTAGATGCCTCTCTCTGGATATTCTTTTTTTGATACCTCCCCTTTGATATTCTTAGTTTTTACCACCTCATACCAGGTTTTTATGTTTCCATTCATCTTGCTTTTTCACTCAAGGTCACCCTCCCATACATCCATTGCATTTTTAACACCCTTGTTCAACTGATGGCTTCCCCTGGCTTCCTGCCACTGGCATTGGCTAGAGGAAGTCATTTCCTTACCTTGTTGCTCTATTATTTTATGGCAAGTACTTTTCATTACCTTGATACCAGGTATTTTGGATGAACACAAGATGATCATCAAACACATGTTAGAACTTTGGTTAGTTATGAGAATATACATGTATACATGTGTATACAGATACAGACACGGACTCTTTCTTTTTTTTTAGTCTTTGGAGGGAGCACATTACCCAAAAAGACAGGCAGATGGATGAATCTCTGTGTTTATATTACACTTATCCAAGAAAGCTGCTAATTTTACTTCCTTTTTACATATTTTCTCTGGTGTTCAGGCATGTGTTGGAGGAGCTAGCTTATCATGGGTGGGATGGGCTTGGGGGATGGTCATTTTTCAGTCACACCATTAATAAAAGTAGACATTTTTTAAGGCCTAGTTCTAGTAAGGCGCAATCTTGGCTCATAACTGTAGAGGGCGCTCGTATCTTAATAATAGCATGGCCGCTGTTATTAGAAAAGCCAGTGATGGATAACAAGTATCCTTTTATTACTAGATAATTTGTGAGAAACGTGCATTTTGGAAGAGACATTAAATCCATATTGATTTTGCATTACCTTTTATAATGTTTTCCTTATAAATAAACTCATTTTCAAATTTGTGTCCTTTTGTTCCATTTTCATTAAGGGGTAAAAGGCGGAAAGATCCCTCTATATGATTTGAAGAGAAACCAGAATACCCATCTTTGTTAAAAATGTACAAGCTCCTCCCAGTGGGAATTAACCTCTTCAATGTTTCATGCCTTGTGTTTGTCCTACCACTCCGTAACCGGTGTTTTGCGTGCAGGAAGCTGTCAGTAATCTTTGAAAAATGGACAGGGGAGCAGGGCACCCTTTGGCCTAAAAGCCTTCAGTGGTTTTCGATCTCATTTGACCAAACACCTGCTTTTGTACTGCGCTTACCAAGGCCTTGCAGGGTAGCAATTTCTGGCGACCCGTCAAGCTTGTCTTCCTTTTCCTCTCTCCCATCCTTCTCTTCCACACAGCCTAAGCCGGCACAGGTTGTCTACGGAGCACAGCCGGTCCACAGGTCCGCACCCAACGCCCTCTGCATTTGCTCTTCCATCTGCTCGGTGAGCCTGTTCAAGTGTCTGTCCACGGTGGCTCCTTCCTATTTCTCAGTCCCTTGCTTCATACAGATTCCTCAGAGCAACTTCCTTCTTTTTCTACCATAGCTAAAACAGGTCCTTCCACCCAGCTTGTCTTTAAAATTAGAAAATTTAAATTGCATTGTGAGTCACATAAGAATATCTTACATGGCATAGAAGCCACCACTTAAAAATGTACAATTCAGTAGATTTTAGTATAGTCACAAGATTCAACAATTACCTAACTAATAGAACGTCAGAACATTTCCATTACCCCCAAAGAAACCCCATCCCATTGAAAAGTCACCCCCCATTCCTCCCAGCCCCTGGTGTCCTCTCCGCTACCTTCTGTCTCTGTGGACTTGCCTATTCTGGACATTCCATACCCACCTCTTTTGAGCTGTTAAAGCACCCTATTTATTTCCTTCCTGGTACATATACATTTGTTTACTTGTTTATCACTCAATCTCCATGCAGAACTTGTAGAATTTCTTCCCAGTTCAGTCTGCTCAGCAGCGCAGCGAGCTCAGCCCTCTCACTGCCACCGTGGTGGATCGATGTGGTATGTGACAGCTTCTGGGGCTATTGAAGAGGCTCCGCTATGATGGGCAAGGTGACCTCTGAGAATGTGCCTAAGCTTGTATGTTTCAGCACAACACCTTCCCATTCATTACATTTCCAGCAACAGCTCTTTGTCTTACCCATGTTTTTTCTGTTCTTCCCATGCAACCCACAGAGTCATACTGGTTTAATCTCATTCAACGAAGTGCTGCATTGGGCTTCTAGAAGACTCCTTAGGGCTGGGATGATGCTGTAGCAATAGTAACAGTAGCATGCACAGGTCATGGGTCATGTGCCAGGCCTGGAGATGTGAGTGCTACTTACATTTTTGTTTTTTTCACCTATTACAACAACATTGTGAGGTAGATACTACTATTATCCCACTTGAGAGATGGGAGCACTGAGGCTCAGGCAATGGACACATTGTATTCAGCTAGTTCGTGCAAAGGAGGGACTGGAACCCTGGGGCCCACTTTCTTAACCATTCTGCTCTCTATTAACTTCTTTGGTTTCAGCCACATGTTTGCTTCAAGGGCTGCTGTAATGTTCGCATGCGATATGTGAGTTGACATTATTGCACCTGTTAGGATTGTTCCCAACAATGACATAAATAAAAAAAGAAATACTCCTTGCAATTTTTAGCACAGCAGCACACCATTCGTTTTTGTAATATGCAATTCTCTGCAGCCTTTGGACTAGGGAGGGGGCCGACGAGAGTCTTTCAGAATGCCCAGGGCCCGGGGGAGCATTCCTGTCAGTGACAGCAACTCAAGCTGCCACAGCGTGGGTGCTCGGAAGAGGGTTATTTCCTGCAGGAGACTTGATCCCTAAGACACTCGCCTCTGAGGGGCTTAGGTAGTGTATTAGTCATGGTTCTCCAGAGAAGCAGGACCAATAGGAGATATCCATCTACTCTCTATCTGCAAATCTACATCTGTATCTATAACTATGTCTACATCCATCTATGTGTAAGTTTATGCCTATGTCTATATCTGTCTCTATTAAGAGTTTCATATTAAAGAATTGACTAACATGATTATGGAAGGCTGGTAAGTCCAAAATCTGCGGGGTGGGCTTATTGGCTGGAGACCCAGGCAAGATCTGATGCTACAGTTCATGTTCAAAGGCTACATGCTGCAAAATTCCGTCTTGCTCAGGGCGGGTCAATCTTTTGTTCCAGTCAGATCTTTAACAGATTGGAGGAGACCACGCCACATCAGGCAGGGCAATCTGGTTTACTCACAGTCCACCAGTTTAAATGTTAATCTCATCCAGAAACACCTGCACAGAAATATCCAGAATAATATTTGACCACATTTCTGAGCACCTTGGCCAAGCCAAGTTGTCTCATAAAACTAATCATCAGAGCCCAATACTTGGTGCTTGGGTTAAACCTGCACAGAGCTTGGGTTGGAATGAAAGGGGGACAGTATTGCTGGAGGGCTTTCCACCTCCCACATGGTGAAGGGAGTACTGCTCCCTCCAACCGTAAGGTACTACCAATGGACTTGCCAAGGGCAGTCCAGTGGGTGAGGGTGTGTCTCATCTGCTGCGCAGTTTGCTGGAGAGCAGGCACTAGCCTGAGACCCGTCTTTGGGTTGGGGGTCCACAAGCGGATGGTTCCTGCACTTTTGAGCTGGGGGGGCGGGCCACAGGGACCTGGTGATCACTCACCCAAAGAAGAGCCACTTGGTGCTGACTTGAGTCATCTCTGGACTGCAGTTGTTCATTCATTCATTCATCAAGCATCTGTTACAAGTCTGTTATGTACCAGGCTCTTTCTAAGTACTGGAGATACAGCAGTGAACGAACACAGACAGAATTGCTGTTCTCAAGAAATTTACTCTCCGGGAAAAAAAGAGAGATGTTGAAAGAAAGAAAGAAAGAAAATAAATACATAAACACATAAACAAACAAACAAACAAATAAATAAAGTGTCATAGGCCAGATGGTGATAAGTGTCATGGAGAAAAAGAAAAGTGACGAGGGAATGAGGGGATGCCACGGTTGGCAGTGTGGGTGGGGTGCTGGGGGTTTGCCTTACGCAGTCACGTGGTCAGGGAAGTCCTCACTGGGTGACAAGGTGACTTTCGGGTAAGGGCAAGTCTTACAGACAACAGGAGAAAGAGAAGTCCAGGCAGAGGGGGGGAAGTGCAAAACCCTGGGGAAGGCGTGAGCCTGGCATGGAGGGTTCGGGCGGGGAGCAGGGGGAGGCGCACGGCGAGCTGTCCCCGGAGGCTAGCGGGGGTGGGGCCTGAGGGCCGCGGTGCGGGCGCCGGCTTCCACTCTCATTCATCTCAGTAGCTGGAAACCACTGGAGGGCGTTGTCTGGTGACATGATCTGGCGGCTGTGTTGAGAAAGACTATGGAGTGTCTGTGTGTGCTGGGGAGAGTGTGAGTGTCTTAGTCCATTTGGTTGCTCTAACAAAGTACCATAGAATGGGTGGCCGATAAACCACAGACACTTATCTCTCACAGTTCTGAAGTTTGGGAAATCCAAGATCAACGTGCCAGCAAATTCGGTGTCTGGTGAGGGCCCTCTTCCTGGTTCACAGACAGGCATCTTCTCACTGTGTCCTCACGTGGTGGGAGGGGTGAGGCAGCTCTCTGGGGTCTCTTTTATAAGGGCAGTAATCCCATTCATGGGGCTCCGCCCTCCTCACCCAATCGTCTTCCAAAGGCCCCACCCCCTAGTACCATCACATTGTGGGTTAGTGTTTCAACCTATGGATCTCGGGAGGATGCAAACGTTCAGATCATAGCAGGGAGTGTGAGGCAGAAGCAGGGAGACTCCTGCCAGAATTCAGGGGAGAAATGGTAGGGCCATGGACCAGGTGATGCGAAGTGGCCGAGTCCTGGGTCTGTTTCGAAGGCCAAGCGGACAGCTTTTGCTGCCCACAGTGAGGCCTCTGAGAAGAGTGGGCAAAGGTGGAGGAGGGCTGCAGGGGAGGGTTCATGTTCACGTTCCCATCCAGCCCTCTCCTGCACACACACAGTCAAGGTAGGAAGGACAGGGCCTTTAGATTTTTAGGGTTTCTGTCCTCAACAAGTGTGTCTAAGGACAGCCTTCGGGGCTCTTTTAGGCTGTGTGGTCAGTTCGGTCTCAAAGGGAGAGAAACCTCTCCTGGGACCGAGAGCGGATTCACCCAGTGGCCTGTCTCCCTGGCCCTTGTGTGCTGTAGACATACACAGCCCAGTGGCCATTCAAAGGAAGTGACCTCATAAGAGTGGCTTTCCAGCCACACAGGATGGGTCCTTGTGCGACATTTAGCCGTCGCTCTGGTTTACACCAAATTCAACAACTTGTGGCCTGCAGATACTCAGTATAAATATCTGGAAAAGCCTGACCTTGACAACCTCATTTCTCATTCCTTTCTTGTTACAGGTAATAGAGCTGAAAATGTGGTTTTAATTATAGCGCTAATGAAAACTGAAAATCCAGACAGACACTTGACGAACTCTGCTGTGCTTTATATTACATTTGTGCTAACTACAAAGTGCCCAGCTGGGTGTAACATTATCCCCCTTTCCTCGAGCATCCGCCTGACTGAAGCTGTATAATTGATGTGTACTTTGGCAGGAGGTCAGCTTAAAGGTTTTTTTTTTTTTTTAAGATTTTTTTTTTTTTTAAAAAACATCTTTAACGGTATTTAGGGAAAGGAATACGTTTATTACCTGGGCTGGGAGAACGTTTCTCTGAGTTGCCCTACACTCCCCACCCCCATTCCAAATTCTTCTAAAGCATTCCACGCATTACCAACAGGAGCAACTCTAGAGTCTGAAGGGAGACCAGGGACTTACTTTAACTGGGAGCCATGCACTTTTGTCTTTGGCCGGTGACACCGCCCGGGCAAAGTCATGCCTTATCACGCAAACCCGTTCAACTCTCTGGTCATTCCTGTCGGAAGGGTATGTTCAGTGTCATGAGAGTGATGGTGGCTGTGAGCGGAGACTGCACTCACGTCTGCATGGGCCCGTCTGTCCTCACCTGCTGGCCCACGGCTGCCACGTTGTCAAATAAAATACAGGATACCTAGTTAATTTTGAAGTTCAGATGAATGACAAATAATTAAAAATTGAAAAGCATTTCCTGCACATATAAAAAAAAATTTCTTAGGTTTTAATTATTCATTATCGATCTGAAATTCAAATTTGGACTGGGCATCCTCTAGTTTTATTTATTGAATCTGGCATCCCTACTTACGGAGTGTCTGAGGCCGGACAAGGTTACTGCAAGGGCTTCTGAAGAATCCTTGCCCGTGACTTACTAGGAGGGATGTCCCACCCATGGCCTGCAGGCTGCATGTGGCCCTGGATGGCTCTGAATGCGGCCCAACACAAAATCGTAAATTTACTTAAAGTCTTTTTTTTAGCTCATCAGTTTTCATTAGGGTTTGCATATTTCATGTGGGGCCCAAGACAGCTCTTCTTCTTCCAGTGTGGCCCAGAGACGCCAAAGGGTTGGACACGCCTAAAGCATTTGCAGACAACGTAAGGTTAGCGCTGTTCCAGCTGACCGCACACCTGCACTCAAAGCCCACCTGACTATGAAGTCCCTCCCTCGTCCTGCTCCTCAGGTCACGGAGAACGCCAGGAGTCCACGGCCATGGTTCCAGAATGACTGGAGTTCATGGCACTGCCTGCCTCAAAGATAACGAAAGGTTGTGCAGAGACCCACACATGGTAGTGGCGTCTTAGCTGACTGGGTGGATGACCCCAGCCGAGCTCCGTAATTTCTTTCTTAATATATAATGTTTTCGTTTTTTATTTAAATGTTTGAATAGGAGGTCTAGTCATATTACATATTCTGATTTCAACAAAACATAAAAGGTATTCATTAAGAAGTCTGTCTTTCTCCTCTAGTGTCTAGCCATCTAGCTTCCTTCCCCGTAGGCAACAAATACTATTGGTTTCTTATTTATTCTTTCACATATATATGATACACATTACATATTTGTAAATAAGTATTGTATGTGTTCTCCCTCCCTATTTTCATATAATTGTTAGAATACTGTACCCACTGTACTTACACTAAACGCATCTTCTGTGTTTCATATTACTTTACCTTGACAATTTTGTCATATCACGACATACATTTTCTTATTCATTTATTATTGTTGTATAACATTGCATTGTGTGGATGCATCATTATTTGCCCAGCCTCCTTTTGATGGACATTTACATGGGTTCCAATTATTTGCTGTTACAAACAACAATGTAGAACATGCTTCATTTTTTCATATATGTGACTATATCATTGGTTAAACTCCTAGATGTGTGAAGTTGTTGGACCAAAGAGTGTAAGCATTTATAGTTTGCCAAATTGCTCTATTAGTTTTCTATTGCTGCTTTCCTATTATTGCTGGGATCTAAGAGCCATCTCCTTATTTCTTTCCTTTTTGAACTGCCTGTTCAAACCATTACTTAGTTCTCTATCAGGTTGTCAGTTAAGGCATGATTATATATTAGAGTAGATGACGTTGCTGAGAAATGAATTGCACATTTTTTTTCCAGTTTGTCATTTATATTTCAGTTTTGGCTATGAAAGCTTTTTTTTTTTTTTTTTTTTGCCATGCAAATGGTCTTATTTTTATGTAGTTAAATTTATCATATTTATTTATGGCTTCTAGGTTTTGTGTAATGGTTACAAAGATCTTCCCCTCAAGGTAATAAAAATAAAAAGAATTTCTTTTTAAATTTAAACAGGTAAAAATCAACACAGGAAACATGGTTTTTATTGAAAGGGTAGAAATATAGATCAACAATACAAAAAATAATAAAGAACACCAAAAACATGCCTTTTATCATTTATTCTATGGAAGAATGGCCAATAGATTACAACATGTTTGCAAGTAGGGGCGAGGCGGTGGGCGCCTGAGGCTGGCTCCCATGGGTTTGCACGAGCAGTCGAGCCTATTGCATCCCTTCCCATCACCACCTTTAGGAACATCGAGTTGGTAGTTTAAAACCAAACAGGTTGAGAGTATTTACGCTATGAAAATCAGCAAATGCCACAAATCAAGCCTTTTCCCCTAGAGAAATGTTTAACCTGGTCTAGTGGGTTAAACATTTGCCAGCAACCCACTAGAGAACTTGTCTAAAAGCCTTTAAAACACCCAAGAACCAATTTTACTTAGATTTTTTTGTTTATTTGGGAGTAACTAAGGTGGGGGGAGGCCTCGTAGGTATTGTCTGTGCATATGGAGTAGCTTTAAATTGGTGGTGCCTCTGTATAAACACACACACACACACACACACACACTAAAATGTCACATTGTGTATTATATCTGGTGACCCACGTTGTCTCCTCAATGGTATATTGTTACCATCTTTCTATCTCAATAAATATTTATCCAAATTGTTATCTTACTGGTTGCATAGTATGCCACAGATTTATTATTACATTTGACCAATCACCAATTAGGAGACATTTATGAAACTTCTGCATGTCTTGGTTGTCCCCTCTAGTTGATATAATGTTAGGCTCCTTAATTCTCTCTTAAAAATGTTGGGACTATCAGTGAGGAAATTTTCAAGAGGTGCTTTGATACCTTCCAGTATATGAGACCTTTACAAAGTTGACATCACTACTATTCTAATAACGCCCATCCAGGTGGCCTTTTGGGAGATGCCCTGGTTTCATTTGGTATAACTTGCTCAGACCACTTGGAGATATAAATTCTGAAGATATTTACGTGGCCCAGCAACGCAGGAAGAATGGATAATAGCACTAGAGTTGTGGATTTCAAGAGACAGAAGCCAAGAGGCAGACAGGGAAGGTGACAATTAAGCAATAGATAAAAATAATGAGGATAAATCCTATCAAGTCACTGAGGGGTTTCAGACAGGCCAGCAGGAATGGAGAATTTGGAGTAGAGGATAACTTGAGAAGATGCCTTCGGGCTCAGAGACTTAAGGTGAGAATGACATTTCCTAGTTAGCATAGGCTTAAAAAAATGCAACACAATAATAATTTCTTAAGTATCGAGAATATCCTCAATATTGTGTTAGGCATTTTGGAGAACTTAAGGAAAACTTAAGACAGAATGGTGGACTTGTTTTAATCAGGGGAAAATTAGAATTTTCATAAGTTCACAAGAACGATCTTTGCAAAGAACAATCACTTTGCAAAGTAGCAGTTTGATTTTCCTATATCTTTTTGATGATGAGACACAGGATTACTACACTCCTGTCAGTTCAGCGTTATCCTGTGACGTTATCTGAATAACATAATTGCTCTGAGTGGAAACCCATTTGCAAAAGGGAGGTAGGTGCTCTGAATTTTTTCAACAAGTACCAGGAAAGAGTATTACTAGTAGTGGAATTTTAATTAGTGCCTACACCGTAGCTTTGAAAATAATCTTTTCGTGTTTCCTTGAGCCTAAGGGCAAACGGACACCACCTAGTTGAAATACTATATATACTCCATGGTTTTTTAATCTTAAAGCATATTGTTGCCACTGGAAGGCAGTGTTGCCTAGTCACTGTGTTCAGCTATGCCGTTGGGTGGATCTGAAGATTTGGCCTGAGTTTGCAAGGAATTCAAATAAGCCCAAAGAAGTGCTTTCATCTCTGCCTCTTTTCCGAATCTGGCAGAGCTCCTGGGCCGCCCATGTATGTGCCATCCAGGCTGGGTGTTTCCTTGCCATAGGTGAGCTGGCATTAATTACGTGAAATCAGCCTGTACGCATTAAAGTGCTGAGACTTGATTGATTCTCTTTGGTCTCTGCTTTTCATAAATGTAAAATAGGACCACCAGCCCTTGCAAATGCATAGCTTAATTTTTTAAAAAAGCAAATGGTAAGATTTCCATAAAATAAACACAAGCTGATTAATGTGTTATAAAGGTACCCTTTCAGAAATCTCATTTTGACTATTACCTTTCATTAGACCAAATAATTTTATGATTATCCTAGATTCCCCCCCCCCCTTGTCCATTGTACCTGGTAGAAATTCTATCAAGGTCAATCATGAGTTCTCAAAGAAAATTGGTTCAACAATGAAATCATCTTTCTGCATTTTTCTTCTTATCAACGAATATTCAGATAATGTTTTGATTTAGAAGCGCACATCAGAATTTAAGTTAAGGAGTGTTCTCTGTTGACTTTTTAATAGGCTATTCACAATAATTCCTTATCTTTGTATAGTGCTTTAAAAATATAAAAACCTTATATATATTTTCTCATTGGATTTTCATAACAGCCTGGTGAATTTGCTAAAGGACGAATCATGATTTCCATTTTAATGCTTAGGAAACAACTTCAGGGTGAGTCATGCTCCCAAAGCTGCTGATTCCCCTCCTGGTTATAAACTGTGCTTTTCCCTTCCTCGTACACACGACATATAAACAAGGCCCTTCACCTTGTGGGCCATGACACTAAGGCCAGAGTTGTAGCTTTTTATTCATGACATGTTTTTTGCCCCATCTTTCCTTCTTTGGTTCATAGACAAACATAGCTGTTTTTGGTTATGTCAATAAATTGTCAGCATAGCATGATTTTTCATGGACTTAGAGTGGATAAGGGACTCTATACATTAAAAGTCTTTCCACTTCTTAGGGTGCTTTATTCTAAAGAGTGTTTCTGTAGAAACGTTGTTTTACTTGAAAGACTATGGATCCCTTTTCAAAAGCAGGATTCTCTTATCTGAAATACACTCCTACCTGTGCTGAAAGACACAGGTATAATCGATGCCTTGATTGTAAGGACAATCTTTATCAAAAGTGTCTTGGATCCTGAGGAGCCTGAGGGGATGAGAGAGGAGGCCTTTGCCTGTGTCAGGACGTCCTGGTAGGGAGCTCAGCCCCTTTGCGGACTGGGCTTGAAGGAGGGTTGTAGGAAACTGTGTCAGAATTCCTCTAGTCTCTTTCAGCATCAGGTAATCAACATCAGATAATTAACCTATTTCTAGATGCGGGTCACTTTAGTTCAATTGATGCTTATGTGTCCTGCAGCATCTTCGGTTCAGTGTCGTTTTGAAAATTGGAAGCTAGAGTGTACCAGCAGGAAATTACTTAATGAAGATGCTTGATCTATTATACTGGCTATCTAAGTGGACTGAAAATTAAATTCGTCTTTCTCTCTAGCCTCTGGCAAGATTCATAAATGAGGAATAGTCTCTCAGCGACTTCTTAGAAAAGTCAGGTTTACCAGTTGTATTCAGACACAGTCTGTAAGCACCACAGGTAGGGTTCTCGTCTCCTTGAATAATCCAGCTTCGTACAGGATGTGTTTTTGAGGAGAGGAGAGAGATCCTAATTGATGCTCTTCTTTTTATGTTAATGTTGGACATGATAGCTAATCTTTCACGTTGTGCCCATATCACTTAATAATATATCACAAACATAATTTTTAAGTTAAAATTTAAAAAAATGTTAGTTAAAATTTTTGTTGGGATAGTTATAGATTCACATGAAGTGGCAAGAAATAGTATAGAGAGGTGCCGTGTATACTTGGCCCAGTTTACCCCAATGGCAACATTTTGCAAAACCCTAGTATAATATCACAGCCAGGATAATGACATTGATACAATTCACTGACCTTGTTCAGATTTCCCTCTTTTTACTTGTACTTATTTGTGTGTATGTATATGTGTGTTCACATGTGTGTACATGTACTTAGTTCCGTACAGTTTTCATCACTTGTGTATGTTCCTGTATCCACCAGCACAATCAAGACACCGAACAGCGCCATCACCAGGAGGATCCTCACTTGGCTCCTTTGCAGCTGCGCCTTCCTCCCTTCCATCCTTGGTGACCACAAAACTGTTCTCCCTTTCTAAAATTTTCTTATTTCAAAAGTGTTACATAAATGGAAAATGCACTATGTAACCTTTTAGGACTGCCCTTTTTCATTCAGCACCATCCCCTGGATATTCATCCAAGTGTATCAGTAGTACAACCCTTTTTATTGCTGAGAAATAGGAATGAACCACAATTTGTTTAAACAGTCACTTGTTGGAGAACACTTTCATTTCTAGAGTTTGTGTGTGTGTGTGTGTGTGTGTGTGTGTGTGTGTGTGTGTGTGTGTGTGGCTATTTTGAATAAAGAGTCCATGAAGTTTTATATACAGACTTTGTGTGAACATAAGTCTTCATATATCTGGAATAAATGCCCAATACATGTAACTTTTACAAGAGTATGAGGACTAGGATTTCTATGTTGCCTTCCAGAAGATATATTCTTCTAAAAGATGACCCATTTCAGCTTGTATAGACTCCAGACTTGTCAACTAACACGTCTTGTACACATGTATATTATTTTCGTCTTATCTGAGGTAGAGTCTTTTAGCATAAAAATAATTTGAATTTCAGTTCATTATATGGTTATTTCATGGGGTAGATGAGGTATAAGTGCTTAAAAAAAAACAAACCAAAAAGATGTACAGGGAGTGTTACCACTTCCTACTTGGCCCTTCCATCTCTAAACTCTCTAGTCATTTGAGGTATCTCTATTATTGGCATGTTATCATTGTAATCATCTGTTTACTGACCAGACTCCTCACCCTGATCATCTCTCAGCTCCTTGAGAGCTGGGCTCCTGTTTTACTCATCTCAGTAACGCAGGGCAGATATTTAATCAATGTTTCTTAAAGAATGCAGTTCTTTTTTACATAGGACACTTTGTAAGTCATTTAATATGTTTAATTTTCATTGAGCTATTTTGATTAAAAAATTAGCAAAAATGTACCTTAGTATCTTCTAATTATGCTGTTACTGATCTTGTGTAGAGAAGAAACTCCAGGTTAAGACCATGCTTTGGAGAAAACTGGAGAGTGCTTTATGTTTGTTAGAATGAAGGGAATTTATTAAGGACAAAAGTGATATAATCTAGTGTTTCACTTGAGAGAAAATTCATTAAAATTTCAGTTCTTCCTTAGGTAATGTCAAAAGATGATATAATCCAACATTAAGCCCAAATCTGCATTTTATAATGGGATTAGTGAGTGTGTGACATTTTAAAATATACTACATTTTGACAGTTGGAAGATATTTAATGTAATCTTAATTCAGGTTTATATAAGATATGATTTCATTGACATTCCTTGGTGGCTAGAACCATCATGGCAGAAAGAGTATCAGAAGTCTAGGATGATTTTAGCTTACCGTCAGTGGTTTAAGTTCAGTATTTTATTTTAAACTTCATGACAGTTATTGTATTCCTGGGAGCAATACCACAGCCTTTGCATATTACATTGCTTTGGTGCTCACTCAAGGTGGTAAAGGCCAATAGTCCTAGAGAGCAGGTTCAGGCTCTCTTTATAGAAATAGATACATGTACACTCTCATACAGGAATTTAAGAAAATAACATTTAATAATTGTCTTATGATGTCTCCTTTTTGCTACCTGTGTTAGGCATATTGGTTCATAAGGTTGCCAAACGACAGGTAGAAAGTTTAGAAAAATTAGGTTTTGAATAATATAAAAAATTAATTTTCTGAAGTAACCCATATACTCCTATGTGATTTGATATTAAATTTTTTTCTTTTAAATTTGACAAATTTTATATCAAAGAGTTTATAGATATCCTCCTCCTGTGAAGATTAGAGAAAAGTTACACATTTGTCTATTCTTGACATCTTTCCTACTACATTTTGGAGAGTTTACATTGGCAGGCAAGGATGTGATACTGTTTTAGAAGCAGCAGCAATTTATAGTTTGGTTGAAGCAAGTTCTTGTAATAATGACAGGCGCGGTTCAGCACTAATCCATGGGGATCTATGCGACATGGCAAACAATACACTTCCCAAGACATGTTTGAATTATGAATCCAGTGGTGGTCGGTCTCTTAAGTTCTGTGCAGAATAGCTTTGGTGTGAGTTGATGGCGCATTTTGTACCTGGGATTCAGAACTTTTATGAAGGCCAATACGCTGAAACTCATTCAAGCAATAAATTCACTTGTCTTTGAGTTTACAAGGCAATAAACAGTGAAGGCCTTTGACCTTAACATTTACTGAATACATTTGCAGCAGTTGTGTTTATTGACAACTATTTATAGGGAAGCATTGGGTACTGAATTTCTGGAGGGGAGGGCAGGACTGATTTTACAGGTCTTTTTTTAAAATAAAAATTTTGAATTTAATTTTTGGCTATTAGTCAAATGTTCCATTTTGGAGTTGGGATTTGAATCTATCTGCCTGCAAATTGTGCTTCAGTAATTTGTTTCCTTATGATACACCTTAAGGAAGACTCGTAAGGGAGAGGACTAACACGGGAACAAATGCGTGCCTGTCCAATTACGCGGGCATTCTGTATTTTGAAAGTAGGACAGAAATGAGTGGTAAAGAGCTTTTAAGTTTTTTCCCCAGGGATTCATTTTATGTCATGAGGTATATTACTTCTCTTCTGGATAAACATCCGGTTACAAGGGCCAGTATTGCTCTGTTTCCCAAAGATGGAGGGAATGTATGAATTTCAAATACGTTATGTGTTTTGAGTTTCATGAGTTAGAAACATGAAAGAAAAAGAAGAATCCTTATTATTGACATAATTAGTTGGTTATGAAAAGGGCATTCTGCAGCTTTTCTTTATTCCTGAAAGTTGGGCGGAATTACCATTCCTTCACATTGCAGATGGAAAACCTAACCTAGGCCAAGGCAATCAAGGGTTTTGTTTCACTGGGAGGGCAAGTTCCTGGTGGTGGCTGATTTAGAAAAGATGCTGCAGGTACCTGGGGGGTGGGGCAAGAAACAACTGTAATAGGAAGAGGCGCTTTCACTCTGGAAGATTCCTGTGAACCAAGTTTTCGCTGTAGGCTCAGACCACAGTTACTTCTCACCATGAAGACACATACAAGGGCTGAGGAAAGCAGGTAACCCCTTTCTGATGATACTATTTGCACATGTTGGGAATTGGGAAGAATCCCTTGCTGATCTTTGTGGGGCTTATGTCTTGGAAAACAAGATGTGCTGATCGTTATCTTAACATCTGGTGATGGTGGGAGTTCTTGAGTGGGTAGTTAACAGAATCTGTCCCTCCTAGATTCCACGGTAATGTTGATACCACACTCCCAGTAGATAAATCCTATAACAGCCTTTGGCAGCCTTGCCGTTAGCTTAAAAAACTTCAGCTCACAAAATTCTTGAAGTTTGTGTTCTTTGGGTTGTGTTGTCACTTTTTATAAGGCAGTGTGCATCTGTGGACCCACTCTAGTGGGGCCCAGGCTATATTTTTGCCCATTGGTCTGCATCCGGGCTTGCTTACATGCCTCTTTTAACAGGTTTTGGAAGAGAAGTAGGTTTCATCTGCTTGGTGATGGGAATAGGGTGGGATCTGACTGAGTTGGTTTCACTAGGTAATCATGTTACAGCGTTAGTGGTTAATGGTTCTAGTTAGCTCTGCCTAGAGAAAAATACATACTTCAATTGCACAGGTTTCCCTTTTAAAAATGTGGTCATTGTTCTGAGGAGCGGAGGAATGGTATGAATGACTCAGGACAGTTCCCATACAGCCAGAAGGTGATTCCCAGAGCAGGTGCTACTGTTAGAAATCAGTTGGTGAGGTTAAGGACCAATAATTGGCATCACTTGCAATTTTACAGATGACAGTGTTTTGCATTAAACTTTTCATAATCATACCAACTTTCTAGTTATACATGATATAACTTTTCAAAATTGTGTCGTCCCATTGAAATTAATTTCACCTCCATGTGGCCATTTTGGTGGCACGCCTCTGGCCCAGAACTGGATATGGCACAGCACTCCACACGAAGCCACGGTGTTGTGCAATGATGTTAGTTGGGCAAAGCAAGTAGCTGCTTTCTAAGGTTATCATGTGCAATTCTTTTTTTCCAGTTCAAGGGCATATCTTGTTTTAAACAACTTTTTGAAAGACAGCCAAAGAAAAGGTTGACTTAGATATGCCTCTGGTTCTGGGATACAGTGTTCTGCTTCTTGGAGGAAGATGATAAAGCAAAGCTGGCTTTGGGTGGTGTGTAGGAATCTGTGTTCACATATTTAAGTTCCATGCCTAACAGTAAAGCCCGGAGGGAAAGAATGAAATAGAAAAACCTGCCAATGGGAAGACTGATGACTGTCTTATATTCAGTTGCTGGTACTGAAGTGAGAGTGAAGTTCTAACAGCGCGAGTGAAGAGTGCATTAGTAAGAGCTAGCGAATACAAGACGAACTGGCATTGCTTTGGATGGATTGACACTAAGACAGGAACATGAAAAATGGCATGAAGTAGTCTTGGAGGACTTCTTTTTTTGTTCCTTTTCATGCTTATCAAATGTACAGGCGAACAATAAAATGTTCTTTGAAAGCCAGTGTCTCTAGGGAGGCACAATTGTTTTTGTGATTCAGCCGATCTCACATTAACTTAGGGAAGCTCATCTAAAAAAAAAAAAAAAAAAAAAAAAAGAAAGAAAGAAAAACGGGAAGCTTAATTCCCTGAAACAACTAGGAACTTCCCAGAAAGTGGTGCATTTGTGTTGGAAACAAACAAAACCCAAGCCCACAGGCTGCGGAACCTGTTTGCTAAGCCGCGAGGGGAAATGCCCTCAGCCAGACGGCAGCAAAGGAATGTTGGGCAGGAGATCAGATCCACAGTCGGAAGGGGAGAAGAGGCTGATAAGGCTGCAAAGATAGCAGCTTCAGTCACTAAAACTGGTTTCAGGGGTAAAGTGAGGAGGGCCAGGGTATTTATGATACAATCACATTATGCCGCTAAATCCTGGCACGCACCACAGGAGCTATGACTAAGCGGCACTATTTAAATAACCCACTAAATTATGCTTAGGCAAGAAATGAAGTACATTTCATTTAAGGAGGAGTGGTCTGTCTTGTTCTCAACAGGACATCTCACTTGGGTAGTCAGTGCCATTGAGCAACAGATTAGTTGCATAGCCAGGGTTACCGGTAATCATATTTTGCACTTCAGATGCAAGACATGTGAGGCTCATTTCCATGTGTTAACAGGAAGATCATTTTTGTGAAAAGGGGATTGTATATGACATTACCTACCCTTCCCTCAAAAGTAGGTGTATTCAGTGAGCTTCAAGACAAGACATTTCACGCCTCTTTTTTTTTTCTTTTTGGTTTCTTGGAAGTGCAAACTTCTTGGGGAAGATGGCACCTTTGAAAGTTTCTTGTGCATTTATGAGTTTCTAGGATTTCAGTTTATGGGCCCAATTCTTACTGTGACCATAACGATAAGGGGTAAAAATTGGAGAGTCTCCAAAAATGCCAAAGGCTGTCCTGTGAGTGAGTCTTGTCATACCGTGCAGCCCAGCGTTTGAGACTCTCGCTTCATCACTTCTGATTCCGCTCACAGAGGGCACTTAGATAAGAGAAAACACATGCCAGGGATTCACACAAAGCTGAGTTGTCCAGAAGCTCACTTTTGGCCAATCCATGTGTAGTGCTGCTGATGGGGAAGTGTTCAGTCAGGTGTCCACATGTGGAAGCCGAATATTGATGCTGAGTGGGAATTGTCAGTAAGTGGAAATCAGTGGCAGAATACCTTAGCCTTACTTCTTGTTCAACATTAATCTCAGGGCTACGTTTATAGGCTGATTCCAGATGTGCTTGACTCTAAGGCCGAGTTTTCAGAGGTGACAGGTGGTGTGTTTACCTCAGCGTAAATAAGGTCAAATGGTATTATAGATCCCAGGGCAAATGTCTGACTGTCCCACGGGAGAGCCTGGCAGGGCATTTGGATGCAATCTGGCCCAGAAGCCGGAGGAGAGTGCCCGCCCCAGGGAGTAGTGTGATGTAGTTCTCAAGGGCTGCGATAGAGGTCGCGGCTTGAAAGGAAAGGCTACGTCAGGGAAATGAAATACGAGCTTTTAACGTGGTGTCCCCGGGGTCATTCCTCTCGGTGCACCACTCTAAACTGCTGGCTGGCTTTTGGTGGTGTTATTCTGCAGCCATGGTATTTGGCGAGCTCTGTTTTTAGGAACACTTAATTGGTTTGACCTGCCCCACTGCTTCTTACATGAGGGGGAGCATTCCAGGAATAGATCTCAAAACTTGTGCCTCTCAAACCTGAGAAATATATGCGGTCTGCGTGCATACCTGGTGTTGACATATCTTTTTATTATTTTACTCTAATACACACACAACACTGGATACATATTCCTTGTGCTCGCAAAACCGATACTATTCAAAATACCAATACAATTCATCAGATAGAGTGGATGGTGTTGTTTTGCTAAAGCCCAAGTCCCTGATTCATAGCAGAAACACAAATTTGAGATCCAGTCCTATATTTAATTTGTATCTTTAACTTCAGTGGTGCTAGCTCAGAGAATTTCTGTACATGCAAGTGAATTGTAGGTAAAAGATTAATAACTTTAAGGCTTTATATATTAATGTAGAAAAGTCAGACCTCATATTAGATCTAAGATTTGCTGAGAATCAATTTTTCAAATACCAGTTTGAATGAGGCATTGGTTAATTGTGTGAATGTGTCTTTTGTACTAGAACTTAAGCTTCGTATCCTAGTGCATTGAAAATCTGCACCAAGTGGCTGTCTGCTTCAATGATTGTTGAAATATGTTTGGACTAGAAATTTTTTTTTAATTTGTTACTTGCTCTTATACTAACAGTAACAAACTGGTACACATAGTTATGTACAAAGGCCAGCACATTAGCTCACATTATAAATGGAATAGAGACGGTTATGGCAAAGGTTGTTTTGGTCACTGTATGCCTATATTATACATGCCTTGTGAAGTCTCAGTTCCTCCACCGCTGTGTTTAAATGTGACGCACCACGGACTTGATTCCGGAGCACCCGTGTGGGCCACATACTGTGCAAAGGCAGAGGCAGGCTTGGTCATCCCAGAGCGGGGGCTCGGCTGTAAGGTGCCAGCAAGGAGATTCAGAATTTTCTTATGTTATATACTTGAGGTTATTATCATGTGAAAGAAGCAAGTTAAAAATTCTAATAGAGCCTAATATCCAAACAATGGAAACGGCCCACATGTCTGCCAATGGATGAATTGATAAATAAAATATTGTTATACCTACAATGGACTATTATTCAACCTTAAAAAGAGGGGAGATTCTGACACACACTACAACATGGATAATCCTTGAAGACGTTACTCTAGGTGAAGTAAACCAGTCGCAAAAACACAAATATAATTCCACTTATCCAAGGCACCTAGGATAGTCAAATTCACAGAAACAGAAAGTAGAATAATGGTTGCCAGGTACTGGGAAGAGAGAAGAGTGGGGAGTTAGTGTTCAACGGGCATAGAATTTCAGATTTAGAAGATAAAAAGTGTTCTAGAGACTCTAGTGATGATTGCGCAACAGTTAAAAATGGTTAGAATGGTAAATTTTATGCTATATATATTTTTTACAGATGAAAGATTCTAACGGAGCAATTTCAGACACCCAAGAGGACCGCAGTCTGAGGAGCACCGCTCGCAGCCTTGGTCGTCCAGCATGAGGCACGGCGCCGGGGCCAGTCCGTGGTCCTCGGTGAAATGAGGGAAAGCAGGCTATTGTGCAAGCTTTTCACAAAGCTCTGTTTATTCTTTTAAAAGGTTTTCCTTTATTCTAGGCTTATGTTTATGCCACTTTTTTTTTTTTTTTGGTGGGGGAATTTATTCTTCCTTTTGTGAAATGAAGAGAGTAGCCATTGATGATGATTGTTTTTCTTTAACGTACCTACTTGGCGAAGTAAGTAGTTGGGAACACCATGTTGCTAACCCCCAATTAAAATGTTATTTTAAAAAGCGATTAGTGAGATCCCAAAGTTTTGTAACTGCTGCTTTTTAAAACTGGCATGTGGTCCTGTTATTCCTTCCCATTTTGATGGCTGTACTTACTCAGGGTGCATTGAGCAAGAGAAAAATTACAGCTTAGCATTCTAGAGCCAGATTCCACCGTCTCCCTCAGCGGCCTTTGCAAAACATACAGACCTGTGCAGATGTAAGCTGTTGTTAACTCTCCCTCAGTATTTATTGAACACCTATGGTAGACTTGGGGGAACAAAGATGACTAAGATTTGGTTCCTGCCCTGGAGGAGTCCATGACCCAGCAGGGGAGGCGGACACATAATCCACTCTAACACAACATGATAAATTCTGTCACCAAAAGATGGACAAAGTGCTACGGGAGCACAAAGGAGGGGCAGTAAAACCGTAACATTATCCTAATGTTTTACAACTTTTATAGAAAGGAAATATATTGTCTAAGACTTGAAGTCAAACCCTTCTGGCTGAGATGGGGGCCTATTTCCCCTCATTTAGACCCCGGATTAGAAAACAAATCATCCCACCAGGACGTGGGCAGCAGTGGATGGTGAATTCAGGGTGGGGATCTATGACAGAAGGCACATTTGGGGGACACGGCATTTATCAAGGCTTGCGCATGTCACAGGGAAGAGTTGGAGGCTCAT
The DNA here is from genome assembly GCF_021234165.1 of Pteronotus mesoamericanus. Lineage (NCBI taxonomy): Eukaryota > Metazoa > Chordata > Mammalia > Chiroptera > Mormoopidae > Pteronotus > Pteronotus mesoamericanus. The sequence continues at coordinate 32,700,809 of NW_026555078.1, forward strand.
GAGTTGGGTGGATCAAACAAGACGCAGGGTGGCCCAGACCCCAGGGAACAGTGAGGTGGTAAGGCTCCACACCAAGCCCACACGCAGGCCTCAGGTGGCAAAAGGGCAGGAGGGAGGCCATGGAGTAGTACTGAGACCTGAGTTGACACTGAATTGAAGTGACTGACTCTCTAGGAAAACTAACAATAAACAGTAATTGAAGACTTACTGTGTCCTCAGTGCTATGCTAACATCTATTCTTTCATTTAATCTTCACAATGATGCTGAGGATAATGTTGTTGATGTTGTTATCCCATTTTACAAAAGAGATAACTGAGACTTAGAGAGGTTACTAACTTGTCCCAAGTCAAGTAAGTAGAACATGCTAGAGGAAGAGCCAGAGCGTGACGCGAGGCCCTCAGGACCCCAAAGATCACTCTCTCCAATCCAACCTCCCCCTCAGTGACAGCATTCTCTCACTTCCCAGTGACCGTCTCTAGCTGGATATCCCACCAGCACCTCAAATTTCATGTGCGAAAGTAAAACTCATGCCTCTTCCGTCTCATCTGGTTAGCATCCCTGTCTCTCCTCCTAAAATCTCAGCTTGTTCTTTTCTCTTCCCACTTCTTTCTTGCCACCTTTGAAAGGTGGCCTGGCCTTGCTGGCATCCGACCCAGACTTTCCATTCCAATCGCCACGGCTGCAGCCCAGCCCCACGCTACCTCTCACCTGCTGATTTGCCCTGGGTACTAGTTTCCACCATCTCCCGTTAACAGGAACTCTGCGGCCAGATAAAGCTTCTTTTGAAGCCCAGCTCTGATCGCATCATTTTCTGTTCCACATTTAATATAGCAACGGCTTTCCTCAACTGTAATCGAACAACAATGGAAATAAAAGAAAAAAAAAAGGCTTTCTTCCTATCGACTCAAAAGAATGTTCAGCCTGCATAGTTTGTCATTCAAAGCGTTTAATGATATTTTTCGGCCCACCTTACCAGTGTTAAATTGCATTAAGTTACCTTCATTTCCCTTTTTGCCCCTCATATCCTTTTATTCTAAGCAAATTCTTCCTGTTGCCTTCCCCTTTACCTCTGTGCTTTTATTTACGCCCTACTGTTTGTCTGAAATGTGCTCTCCACCCCCTCTACCTGCTGACATCCTACCTTTTGTTCTAGGTCAGTTTCAGGTGCCACTTCTCCACTGAAGACTCCTCTCTCAACCCCTGTTGGAAGTGACCTTTTTTTCCTTAGGATGCTGGTGGCATGTTATGCAACGTGAGGCAGTAGCGCCACACTGCCTTTCACTTTCACATATACTTGCCTTAACTCCACCATTAGACTTGACTTCCTGAAGACAGGGATCTTGTCTTTTTCATATTTTGGGTTTCTTTAGGACCTAGCCCAGGAGCTCAAATGTTCATTGAAAGATTAAGTAGTGTTGGAAGAGGGTGTCAGATAGAAGAATTGAGAGAGCTGAGAAAAAAAATGGGTTCTCGCTGCATTATCAATGCTTTAGGTGCCTCTTGAATTTCTCGTGAAGAAATAACTCCAACATCATTTATGCAATTCTGTCTAAGGCTTTGCTTTGCTGCTGTCATAGGACCTCATCTTCTCTTCATCATCATATCATTTTCTTGTCACTCTCTTTTTCTCTACCAGAAACTGCTCCACCTTTTAGGATTAAATCAATACTCTTCAATCACTCCTGAAACTCCTTTATACTTATTTTAGGGATTTTTTAAAATCCTCACCAGAGGATATGTATACTTATTTTAGAGAGAGGGTAAAGAGGTGTTGGCGGGGAGAGGGAGATGAAAGAGAAACATCGGTTGCCCCCATACATGCACAGACTAGGGACTGAACCCTCGACCTAGGTACAATGCGTGCCATCACCAGGCATCAAACCTGCAACATTTTGGTGTACGAGATGTCACTCCAACCAACTAAGCCACCTAGCCTTGTGTTTTATATTCTAAAAATATTCTTATAGTTTTCTGTCATGTACATTTTGGGTAGTTTAAATTTGTGGGTTTTTTTGTTCTTGTCCTATGTTCCCCAGTCATCCCTTTGCTGAGAGGAGGGCCATTGTGTGGTGCAACATCAGGGCCGCATCAGAGCCTGTACGGATGGTGTTCTCTGGAGTGGAGCAGTGCCCGGCGTGCTCAACAGTGTGTGGCAGCCCTGATTGGGGACCCACGAAAGTCAATCACACGGTCAGCTGGCTTCTGGTCTCTTTGAAAGTCGTAGTGGACTGTCCCGGACCCCAGACATCTCCAGGAGGGTTGAATGGGAAACCGCTCATAGAGTTCCAGGAAAGCAGGCTCGTGTTTGGACACCCAGCACTTGCCTGGCCTGTTGCTGCATATGCAGCGACACCGTAGACGGCCGATGTGAGAGCCTGGAGCCTGAGAGACCACGTGCAGGTGCTAAATTTCACATTGGCGTATTCAGATTGGCACCAAGAGGAAAATATACTTGGAATCCAATAGCATTGCCAATTATGAGAAGTTAGTTGTGGCCTTTGTGTCAGAAGTATGTGCTTGTTTAAGCCCTGGGTACTATGGTGATCCGTCTTGTGTAAACACAAAGACAAATAACGCTTTATATTAGTCTACCACCTGTGCCTGTCAAGTTACCTAATCACCCCTTCGTAGGCCTCCGTCTCATGGAATAAATGTACCGGCAGTGTCAGGAGATGTTTCCCCTTCAAGCGCTGGGGCTGAGTACCCTGCTTGGGATGCCCAGCCTTCCGAATGCCACGGCAACTAGGGGCGGGGGCTTTCCCGACGAGGAGTCATGGTGTGCAATTTTCTTGGAACTCAAGGTGAGTTTGAGAGGAAAAATGACCCAGAGGAGGACAAGCAAGAAGAGACAGCCCATTAGCAGCTGAACCATATGACAAAGTAAAAAGCAACTTCAGAGCTGTCAACGCAACAGCTGGGGGAGCATGCCAAGAAGCCAGATGCTGCTGCTGCAAAACTATTTTCCACAGAGTTAGGGCCTGTGATGTTCGTCTCAGCCCCATGTGTGGCCCTGGGCACAGGGCTTTATTGCTGGATAAAATAACAAAGGCTGGAGAGGGGGGAATTGCAGGCATGGCCAGGGGCTGATTTATAAAGTTAAGGAAGACAATAAGAAGTGGAAATCCTGTTCATTATAACCTACCAGCATCATTAGGAATTCGAACCCCATACGTACCTCCCCTGTAAGGGATTTATTTGGAAAACTACTTAAAAGAGGCATACTTTAATTTGAGGCTAGGTATTAAATTGGTGAGATCCCCCTGCTAGATCATCCTATCAGTCCCTAGCTTCTTTTTTTTTTTTTGTGGTCCCAGGAATATTCATGTATGGGAAGGCTTCTGGTATTGATTTTTGTCCCAGATAAGTGGAATTTGATCTCATTTTAACAGACGAATGAACTGAAAAGAATCTCACCGACTAAAAGGAATGCAAAGTGGCTTGCTCAAAGTTATTCCATTTGACGTTTCTAGGAACAGCACTTCCCGAGCGCTGGAGCCTTTTCCTCAGCTCTCTCCCGCAGGCTGCCCTTTCCTGTTCTTTCCCCCTCTTTCTTGTTCCCCCCAACTCACCTGTTTCCATCAAGTGTTCTTCCCCTCTGCTCCCACTCGACTAATGATATAGGAAAACAATTTATTTTCTTTCATACCCAAAAGGCTACTGAAAGAGTCATTTCTTGACTTTTTGGAAAAGGAAAGTATTTTTTAAAAAAGATTACTTGTACTGGAGAGAATTTCTGGAAACAGGCTGAATAAATCACTTTTAAAAAATTTGAGGTAGGCTGGGTAGATAACTTTTAAAAAAAATTTGAGGTGTGAGGAAATGATTCTTTCTGCATTAGACAAAGAGAGCAGCGAGAAATCAAGTTTTATGCATTTCCTTAAAACATTTGGGGTACTTTGCCTTCGCGCTCAGAGAGGTGGGTTTTGGTGCTTTCTAGTACATCCCCTCTTAGTTTATTCTCCTTACTGAAAGAGAGCTGACAAAGGACTAATATAAAGTATTAGGTCATCTAAAACTACCTTGTAGCTGGTATGGAGTGTGGTTCTGCCCGGACGCATTTCCAGTTGATTGGGGGAAGTCTGAAGATTCTGGGATTTGCTGGCCAGGTCATTGAGCACCTGGGGGTGAATTTCAAAGAGGCATAGGAAGAAGGAGGTATTTTCCTCATTGTTTTGTCTCCCCTTTCTGAGCTTTCCTTTTGTTATAGAGCAATAAGGAATTCTCACTATGAATCTTAGTTAGCTCGAATGCTCTCTACAGAGCCAGAGAAGGGTTTGTGTGTGGGTAGTTTATTTCATGAAGTATCCTAAGGAAATAAGTGTGTGTGTGCGCGCGTGTGTGCGCGCGTGTGTGTGCGTGTGTGTGTGTGTGCGTGTGTGTGTGTGTGTGTGTGTGTGAGGTTGGGGATAGTGAAACAGGGAAGAGGACAGCCGAGGCAAAGGCATATCATTGAGCTGGTCACCACCGTGGGCAACTGGGGCTCAGTCCCCCTGGGAACCCCCGAGGAGCTGTAGAAAACGCGTCTCTGAATAGTCCATCAAAGGACGGAAGAGGGTAGAATTTGTCCACTGGCTTCTGTGCTCCACAGGTCAAGGGCTGTCCCGCGGGATTAACTTCCTCACTCTTCCAGGTTCGTACACACGTGAGTGCCAAGCTGTCCCTTGCTGCTGCCGTGTCAGAGACATCCTGGCAGAACATGAGGGATCTTGGGCACAGCAGGGGATGCTAGGTTACCACAGCAACAGCCTGAGTAAAATGTGGGCTGAGAGGACCTGAGGGAGAGCACAGAGGTATCTGACAGTCATGCCTCCATGCAGGTATGGCCCCTGGCATCTCAGGGTGGCCTTGAGGTTCAGGGCAAGGCATAGTTCCTAGGCAGGTGGCAGGCCCTCCACAAGACAGGGCTGAATCCCATCTATTTCACTGATTTTCCTCTAACATTCTCCTGCTGGAGGACAGGATGCTCTGTTCCCTGGCATTCTCCCCCCGCCCCACCCCCATTAGCTTTATACACAGAACAAAATGGGAACATGACTCGGTGTTCTGCCAACCCCTTCCTGCATTGCCTGGTGAATGAGTCAGGGTCCCAGTAGAAACCGATGGCATGCTCAAGAGGGTGAACCGAGAGAAGGGACTAATTACAAAGGTCTGGGTACAGTTAAAGGAAACCAGCAATGGTGGGGTATCTTACTGCCCTTAGCCTGCAGAAGTGAAAGGAGGGAGCAGTTTCTGAGCCACGGGAGCGGGCGCTGTAGCCGGAGCGGCGGGCTGCAGGAGGGCTGTGGCCCTCACGAGGAGGATGTGTCCAATCCCCGGAGACCCAGCAGGAAAGGGGCTGGGGGATAAAAACCCTGACCTCACTCTCCCCTTGCTCTCTGATCTCCTCATGGTGCCTCCCATTGGCTGACCTCAGTTAGAAGCTGGAGGTCAAGGGAGCCCAAGACCACATCCATGAGGGTCGGCCTCCCTGGGCAGAGTGGAGAAGGGCGGAGAGTGCACCTGGAGGAGCAGATGGCAGACACCCGACAAGACTGGTGCACACATATATGGGCAGTTTATGGTCCAGCTTCATCTTATTGGGGATTGGGGCCTTTCACACCTGCTTGGAGGTAGGTTGTGTTGGCACAAATAAGGCATCTTTAGGCCTGAAAAATGACAGTTTTAGTATAGATGTAATGTCTTGGAGTATGACTAGTCTGATCACTGTGGGATTTTAATATACTTAAAGTTACTTGGAAAATATTTTTTAACAATAACATTAGGGTGACATTTATTTACTATGTAAAAATCATTTTGGCTCATGAACAAGGAATAGAAGGGGGAAGATGAGATTAAAAGGAAGTTCATGGTTTGTGGTGGAAGTGAGGGGACTTTTCTGTCTTCTAATTTCCTTTGTTGTTATTTTAAGGCTGTTTTTGCAATAAATTAAAACTAAATAGAAGCCCCTAGTCACCTAGAAGAGCTTGTTTAGGCTTCTGGACAACCATGCTGGCAATACCAAGTATCTTGGATAAGGAAGGCTTTAAACAGAGTATTTCTTGCCCGAGTCTTGGAAACTTAAACTAGAGTCCATGTGAGGTTCATTTTAATAGAGCCCTCTAGGTTTTTAAGCATTTTTTCCCATAATTACTTCTGTTTTCTTTATAAGCAGTTTTATGAAGACTGGAGGGAGGTATTTTCCTTACGCCTTCAAGTGGCTTCATGCCCAGTTCCCAGGTCACTGTGGATGCACAGAGTGAGATTCAGTCTCTAACACAACGTCAGTGAAGTGGGGCATCCAACGGTCTGAGACGTGTCCTTTCTTTCAGGAGGCACAGGGAGAAAGGCTGTGATGACTGGGCATTGCGGGGAGGCTGGACGTCATCAGGACACTGCGAAGAGCAGGGGCTCAGCCACCCTCCCCTCCTCCCCGATGGGGGTGCTGCAGCACGCGCCAGTCAAAGTGGAGTGTCACTAATGTTTATCAGTGTACACAGACCAAACGCCAGACACTGTTTCTCGCATATGACCCTGAGAAGTGGAGACAGGTGACTTGAATACTTCTCTTTCTAACCACAATTGCAAACCTGACTCCAATATCTTTGGGTTGTCATGAGAATTTACCCTGAGAAAAATGTTTCAGTTGAAAGGTATTGTTTCTGATCTTATAGACTGTGACCAGTTGACAAGTTATCTGAGCTGAGCTGGTTCGGGGGCCTGGCCTCCAGATGTGACTGGTAGTTTGGCTTTCTGTTCTCCTTCCACCCCCATCTGCCCAACAACGACAAAAAAATTTTTTTGAAGGGAAATAAATTGCCGGCTCACTCCTGGCATGTATCTGATATCATCAGGTGGGGATAGCATCTAAAGAGATTTTTATTTGTATGAACTAGAGATGCCTATTATTCTATATAAACTGTGGCAAGATAGTTCTCTGTCTTTGCTCAGGGCAAGGAACCAGCATGGGCTTACAGCAGAATTTAAAAGCAGTTGACTATGGCCTCCAGATTTATAGTGAAAAATTAAATATAAAAAAGATTATCTGGTAAGGTTTTAAAAAAGTTTTTTTATTGTATTTTTTATTCCCCCATACCCTCCTCCACCTCCACCTCACCCCCTGCAATCACCACGTTGTTGTTTGTGTCCGTGAGTTCTTTTTCTTTCCTTTCTCTCTCTCTCTCTCTCGTTTTTTTTTTTTTTGTTTGTTTTTTGTTTTTTTTTTTGCCTAAGCATGCTTACTTAATATTCTTATCCTTGGTAAGAAATTTGATGTTGAGCTGTCTGAAATATCTTGAACACCAACTGTGCATTTGTGATGGAATCCAATAAGACCAAGGGTGGGCCTGCGCACAGGAAGAGGGAGTGAAGACAAGGGGAATCAAGAGGCTTGAGTCTGGACCCAGAGTTTTTCTTGTGTTTTTAAAACACACTCACAGCCTAGAATGAGTCCCTTTTGCTTCTGTGCCAGGTTTCCTGTCCTTTTTAAAAGTGGAATTTTGTCTGGGTGTATATACTTCGAGCAGCTGGGCATGGGTTAGAATGGAAATCTTGCTGGCTTTGGAGTTTGCACAGCCTAGGTTCAAAGCTGTACCTGTAAAGTGTCCAGCAAAATAAAGGCAAGATAATGAACATTCCTGTGCTTTCTTTTCCTAATTTATAAAAGAGACTATGAATTGCTTACCCTGTAGGATTCTTGGGATGCCTAAATGAAACAGCATGTCTAATTATCTTACTCTTAGGTTGCTTTTAATTAAATTACCTATTTTAAATTATGTCTTTTCATGTCCCACTCTTGTCTCACTTCCTGAACCCTCAAATGCAAGAAAAGTGAAATATGGGAGAGAAGGTGCGAAACCCCAAAGAGAGTGTGGGAGGCTGACGATCGGAAGGGCACAGGACTCAGCATCGGGATTGGTAGGTGGACAGTGTTAGCTGTGTCTGCAAAATGTCCTTTTACCAGCACAGACAGAGCTCCAGACTGTTTTTCAGAAGTTCCTTAAGCCCAAATGTCAGAGGTGGAAGTCCAATTTCCCTAAGGGTTTCAATCCACCTCCAGGCAAGAGTCACCAGACAAGTGATTCCCAGACCTGGCCTTTTCTCAGGCCCCGGGTCTCTGACCGAGAACTCCCTCCGGCTCTGCTTTGTAACTGTAGCCGCGTCTCGCACACGAGACCAAATGCAAGTGCAAGGGACAAGACAAAAACATCGAGAATTGTTTAAAACCAGAGACCAATGTAAACTAATATAGAAATAACAGCACTCTGCTGACCCTGTATCTTTGGCATTTTCAGGGCCTTAGAGCTCTCTAATGTATTGTTTTATGGTTTAATCTGCTTTGCATTTCTCTGAATTGAGTGATGCTGGGAGAGAGGGTACAGGACTCTAGGAACTGAAACAAAGAACAGAAAAACAAGGGGTGCTTGGAACATTAAATTAAAAAAAACTTTTTTTTCTTTTCTTAGAATGTTTCCCATCAGACTCTTGAAAAAATTCACACAGAAAGGTTTTTTCAAAGAAATCAGTGCATGTATAAGCTATATATGTATATATTTATTTATATTTGTCACTGATAGATTTTGCTTATCACATTAGAATAATAAAGAAAATATCAGTAAAGAACAATTGGGGACTTAAGTGCTTCCTTGCCACCCTCCACCTCCCTTCCTTTCTCTTTCTGTGAGGAGCTCTAAAATAAATCTGCAAGATAAAATCAAGGCTACTTCAGAAAATCATGCTTTAACAGTTGACACTTAATAATTTGGAAGTGAGATACTTATTTGTGATAACTTTAAAATTCAACTCATTGTGTCCATCCAGCAACTTCAAAGGGCCTAGAAAAAGTAAGTACACAACTCAGTTCTTATTCTTAAGCGGCTCGGGGTTGGGGTGGGTGGGGGGCCTGGACACTCCGTGGATGGGGACACCAGGAGAAGGCAGGCAGGGAAGTGTTATGATAACACGAATGCATGTGTGCAAATGCTAAAGAACCTCCTAGGTGGTCATGGAAAAATGACTCAGTAACGACTGGAAGGTGGCAGACGCCGGAGGTGGAGCTGGAGACGGCTCATAGGGGGCGTCTGAGAAATTGTCGTCTCCTCAGCAAAGGCCTCAGTAAAGCAACTTACTTGTGTCCACTGTTCAGGCTGGCCCATAAGGGAGCCAAAGGCAGATGCTATGCGCCCCATTTCCCTTCTCCCTGAGCAGAGGATGGAAGCACCTGGAACGGCCTTCTCACTTCGCTCCAGGAGACAGCAGACCCAGCTGATTTTCCATGAACAACACGCTGTTAATCTGCCAGAAACAAACGACCGGATCTCTGACTTCCAAGCCTCGGCCATTCTGGAGATCGTAGTTCTGGGGGCGCAGCAACTTGGGGGCTTGGTTTTTTCTCCGTGGATGGTCAGAGTGGGGCTCCTGCGCCTCGTGGTCCGCGCCTGATGCCGTCCGGCTGAATCGTATTAGCTCTGATGCTATGTTTTAATTGGAAGTACCTGGGCTCTTTCCCCTCTTTCAGTTTAAATGTCACCACTCAGGGAGGTCTGTCTGGATGTCCCTGCCTAAAGCAGCCGCAGCCTCTATTATTCTTTGGCACAGCGTCCTGTTTATTTCATTTCACAAATAATTATTTTGCTAATTAGCTTGGAAGAAGAGAGCAGTCCCTCCATAAAGAGAGAGCATTATGTGCCAATAGTTGTGGAGAAATAAAGGTTAAAGTCTTGCTAGGTTTCTAGCTCTCCTTTCAAATAACCTTCTGAAAGTGTACTCATGGCTGCAGGTCTGCCTCCCTTCCCTTGCAGAGTATCATGAGGTTTCCTCTTTTCCTCCTGAGGGTCACACGACTCCAAGGTCTTCCCCTGAGAGGTGCTAATGACCCATGGGAGCAGTTTCCAGGTCAGACACGGGCAGTGGCGGGCTCAGTCCCTGGGTGGTGGGCACAGTAGTCAGTCCGTGCAATGCACTGCTTATCAATGACAAAATTATATTGAAAGTCCTGAGTCCAGGGTTTCTTTCTCCCCCCTTCGTATATATTTGGTATTTAATGTCCTGGCTCCACTACCGGATTATTTGCACCATGCGGAGAGGGGCCATGTCCGACCTGTTTAGTCTATTCCTAGGGTGTAGCGTAGTGCCTGACCTATACTAGGTTCTCAGACAAGGCTGATGATGGGTTCTTCCCACCCTTGTAGCCACATTTCACCCCTGAAGGGCCCCCCATCTCTCAACACCTGTATAGTTCACCTGAACTGCCCAAATTTGCAGGGTGCAGAGAAAGTAAGGCTAGAAGAATTGCTTCTGGTTCTTCCACTGGGGTGATGGGCTTTTCTGGGGGACGGAGGAAAGGAATGGAGGAGCACAAAGTCCCAAGCGACAACCCCCTGCCCAGCCAGTGCCCTTCACTCCCCAGCTACCCTTTTCGTTTTAGCCTGGTGGCGATTGGTTTTTTCACTGGTCTCCCTTCTCGCAGTCCCTAAGGCCAGCTCCCTATGTGGGCTGTTCTTCTTGTTCTTGGATGCTTGGATGGTCCTTTATCTACTCGCCATCTGTGTAAGGGGATCCTGCCAAGATGATCCGATGTGAACTCGGTGCCAGAAACATTTTAATTAATTTATGGTGATAAAATGCGAAAAGAAAACTATCAAGGAAAGTCTGGGCCAAAGAAAATTAAACATAAGAGGAAACATAGAAACTAGAGCCATGCGGCCTTAGAAGGAAGGGCCTGGTTAGCAAAGGAGCCAGCAAACACTTTTCCTCCCTTGCCCTCTTCACTTTTTAAATAACACCCAAGTGGAAAGCCCACACAGGACCCAGGGACTGGAGGGGGCAAAGGAGAAAACTGAGCAGCTTGCCACTGAGTAGAAAACAGAGAATAAGGCTGCAGGATCGCAGACTCCTATTGTGTAGGGGTGGCCGGTGTCCTCCAGCGGGAGAGGGAAGTTTCTTAAGCTCTGAAAAAGGACTTCAGTGGATGTTTAAAGATGTCAATATTTAAAGTAAGTATAGTTTCATTGCCACAGCCTGATAAATAGTATTTGGGTAGGGTAATGCATATATGGGTGAAATACTAAGAAAAACCTATTATTAGTTAGCTTTATCCCTCCTAAGATGAAAATGAGCCACCAATATTTATTTGTAGGCTTCTGGGTCATTTGACTTATTGGCAAGGTTGATTTGATTTGTTTTTCTTCCTTTCCCTTCTTGTTCATGTGAAATACCTACTCAGTACTGAATGAAGACAAATTTCTCAGTTATTCCTTCCAAATGAACTTTTGATGAAGACAAAAAAAGAAAAGAAAAGAAAAATTCTTGTGAATCAACACACAGGAATTCTATCACAATAAGAAATTATATGGTTCCTAATTTACTTGGATGTCATATCTTTATAGATTTGATGGTCTTAATCCAACTGCTGTAATTCAAGGAAAATAATAGATTTTTTAAAAGCAACTGGGAGAAGAACACAGCAGTGAAGGGAAAAAACGGTGACACGGGCTGAAGATGGGGAAAGAAATGAGACGAACTGCTCAGTGGTTTGCAGGAATCTAGAGCACATACTGCCTATTCATCCTAATTAAGAGGGAACTGTATAAAATTGAATAAATAAGTTTATGTTGAACTTAGTGATTGATTATTTATACAGCTAATTTAATAGAATAATAGAATTTTAGAGCTGTAAGTGACTTCATACTATGTCTGAATCACAACTGCCTAGAGAGGTATTTTTTTCTTTCTAAAAATTAATATGATTGAGCCCCACCTTCCAGGGCTTATGGCGTGAGGCTCTGGCATATACATTTTGAAAAAGCTTACAAGAGATTCTGGTATGTAGTCTCTTACATTTATTCATCCATTCATTGGAAGCCAACATTTATTGAATACCTACTGTGGGCCAGACACTGTGGTAGGTGTGGGGAAACGGCGGTCAAGGGAGAAAGACATGGTCTCTGCCTTCCTGGAGTCATTCACAGGCCTCCCTAGAGTAATTCACAGGCCTTTCACTTTCAGTTAAAGATGCCTTTATTCTGAAAGTTTACATGACCTTCCTTGGAGCACCCAGTTAGGGGGTGGTAAATGGAAGTGGAAGTTTATACCTAGATCTCCCAATTCGTATTTCCAGGTTCTTTCCACTAATTTCCCTTGCTGATTTTCTGACTATCTTTTATTTAGTTTTATTAAAATTCCTGAGATTCCAGTTGTACTAGAAAAACAGATGGGTTTAAATCTAGGTTGAAATCCTTGCTCTACTCTGTGCTAGATTTATGACATTGGGCAATTGTATAACCTTTGGCAACCTCCAATCTCTTCATGTGTAAAATAGACTCGTACCTACCACACTAAGGTGGAGGGAGTGGAGGTGACTATTTGATCAGACAACATAAGCAGAAAAAATCTACCCGGAAGTTATGACTTTGGGAGAGTCAATTATTGGAAGTTCTGTCCAGTTCTACCCAAGAAATCTCAAACCTTACTGGGCAGTGCTGGGGTTGGAGGCAATACTGGCAGAGTGAGCAAGTTGACCTCATCCTTTGGAACATGCCAAGTCAGCGTTGGGCCCATTGGCATCTGGTGAATCCTCCATCCAATCAGCAGTGATATGCTTGGGATGTCAGTGGTTGGTCTTTGGGGCTCATGACAAAGCACCAGCAGTCTTTCCAGAACAAACCAGACTTTTAAAGCTGTTCCAAAGAGGGTCTGAAATAAGAGAGAACAGGCAGCCCTACAGGCAGTCTGGAGTGTGGCGGCAGTGATTTCGGGAGCCCGTATTGAATAGCTTCTTGCTTTTCTGTGTAGACCTTGCTCCAGGGCATGTTGTGGTTCCCAGGCGCTTGTTGCTGACCAGCTCAGCAACTTTGGCCACAGTCTGAGTTTTTTTTTTAACTTTACTTTTGTTGTTGACACTATTACAGATGTCCCCACTCCCCACCTCCCCACCCCCGCCCTCCCACCCCGCCTTTCCTCGCCTCCCTCCACTGCCCGAGTCTTGAGTCAGTTTTCCTGATCGGACAAAATTCACCACCTAAACTTGCTCTGGGTACCGGAAATAGATCACAGTACACAATTAAAAAGGACGAGATGAGAAGAAATTGATTGGACTGAGGGAGAGCCACCTATATCACCAGTAGCAAAAGTCAGATTTGTAATATACTACTGAAAACCTTTTCAGACCTTCCTTATTTAAAAGAATGTACCACTCCTAGCTATAGAGCCAAGAGAAAGAAATGTACATGTTCACCAGAAGACACATGAAAGAATGTCCTTAGCAGCATTATATGTAATATTCCCCAATTGGACACTACTCAAATGCTCATCAACAGTAGGATGGATAAATACGTAGTGGTATAATCATGCAATGGGATGTACAGCAATTAGAACGAACAAACCAAAACTACATGAAACATCATGATTGACTCTCACAAACAAAACATTAATGTAGGTGGCCAGATGCAAAAGAGTACCTACACTGATTTCATTTATATAATGTTTGAAACCAGGAAAAGTTATCTATGATGTTAGAATTCAGAACAGTGGCTACCTTTAGTGAGGGGTAGTGACTGGAGGGAGATGCAAAGTAAGTTTCTGGGGTGCTGGTGCTGTGTTGTTTCTTGATTTGGGTGTTGATTGCATGGGAGTGTGGAGTTTATGAAAAATTTCAATGAACTGCATACTTAGTGATTTGTGCCCTTTTGTATCTATAACACTGAGCTTCAATGGCAAGTTTACAAAAGGGAGATGTATTAATATCTCTGCACCATTATCATCATAGGTTGCTCCCTGGACTGTGAGTCAGTGTTGTGGTTTTTCTTATCTTTTAATTTTTAAAAAAGATTTTATTTATTTAGTTTTAGAGAGAGGGGAAGGGGGGGAGAAAAAGAGGGAGGGAAACATTGATGCGTGAGAGAAAAATCGATTGGTTACGTCTCGCATGTCCCCAAATGGGGACCTGGCCCACAACCCAGGCATGTGCCTTGACCTGGAATCGAGCTGGCAACTTTTCCGTTTGTGGGACAACGCCCAACCCACTGAGCCACACCAGTCAGAGTGGCACTGCCATTTTTTCACCAGTATAATAATAGCTAAGTAATACTTGGCATTTTCTTATGTCTGGCACAAATGTGTCACTTAATAAACACAGGGAAGGGCAAAAGTAGGTTTACAACCCTGGCTAGTGTGGCTCGTGGACTGAGCACCAGCCTGTGAACCAAAAGCCTGGCCACTTGATTCCCAGTCAGGGCACATGCCTGGGTTGTGGGCCAGGTCCCCGATTCGGGGCATGCGAGAGGCAACCGATAGTTGTTTTACTCCCTCTCTTTCTCCCTTCCTTCCCCTTCTCTAAAACAATAAATAAAAATTTTTAAGAAGTTGGTTTACTATGATTCATATGGAAAATAATATGATAATTAATAAGTACTAATACAAGAATAAACTCTGTTTTTCTCATTCTCACAACTGTAAACCTACTTTTGTCCATCCCTGTATCTGTTGACTAAATGAAGAATGGTTCATAGCTTTTCCATGGGACAGGCAAGCTATTAAGTAAGAGTGCCAGGGAATTTGCAAAGTCCCCCTAGGGAAATTTCTATTATCAAAGGTTTTCCTTACCTAAACCATTGAGTCAGACATTTAAGAGGGGAGCCTCAGTCCCCTCCATGTGTCATCTGGCTTAGATGCCTGTGCAAATCCTTGGAACTCCTCTTTGGGTGTGAGAAAGCAGTGCAGATTTAAGGTACCCTCCCTATAGGGAGCTCTTCCTCTGTTCTCTAGCACCTGGGGCCCTTCACGAGGCCCAGTTCAACTGGATCTTTGATGTCATCTCTGTAAAAGCTGCCCAATCATTTTCTCTTGGTCTTTGATGAGTCAAATGTGAGCAGGAGATATTTGACCTACAGGCATGGCCTGTGGCAAGGCAGGAAATACTTCATCTTGTTGGGGTACAAAAAAGGGAAATTAAAAGGCACTGTGAACTGGTTCATGCCAACTGACTCTGAGGTTCGCCAAAGATCTTCCAGGAGGTGTGATGGGGCATGAACACAGACTTGCAGATCTGAGGTAGCAGCTGCTCAGAGCGCCCTGACTTGAGCCCAGGTGGAATTCCTTTCAGTCTGAGGCAGTCTCTGGTCAAACCTGTTGGTCAGGAAACCAAAAGTGTCAAGTGTTTGAGCGCTGGTTTAAGCCACATAAAAGGCCTGCTGAAGTCATTTTCCATGAGAAGGTTGCAGGCGGTGAGTGAGCAAACATGCATTCACACATTGACCCAGGTCTGTCCATAAAGCTTAGATTGTACTTCCTTTTCAAATGCTCCAGAAACATCCTATTACATACCGAGAAATATATACCTTTTGAAACCAGGTTTCCAAAGATGTGACTCCTTTATCTCTAAAGATCGCTGCACTTCTCCTGGTCCTGGGGGGACGGACCAAGAAGTCTTGGTTTGCAGACTACAACCCCACAACCACTTTAAGGTTTAATGTGCCTACATTAAGTGATGGTGAGCTTGCATTTCAATAGAATTTGAAGTCCTCTGCAGGGGTCTCTTGGAGAGTTGCTTCTTTTTAATGATGAAGCTGCTTAATCAGCTTGTGTAACATGAGTACCTGTGCTGTTTACCCAAATGTCAAATAATGGTCATGACATTTGCACAGAGACGAAGTCGAGGGGTGAAGCCTGCCTTCCAAGGGCAGTATGGTTCACAGCGTCTTGCGGAGTCTGCCCTGGAGGACCGGACACCCTGGCCCTCAGGGCTGAGTCTCACTGTCAGCCCTGGACGTTACCCTCAGAGGATAGTCATTGTTAGGGCAGGTGTGCTGGTGGCCTCTCCTTTTGCACTTCTGGAGGCTGGGGCGATCAGCATAAGGGGAGAAGGTAGATTCAGTGGTGGGGAAGGAGAACAGAGAAGAGTTGGGTGGCTGTAGGCTTTGGAATCACCAGAATATGATGAAAGACTACATGTTGAAAGACAAACAAACAAACAAAAAAGAACAACATGTAAATAGCATCAGGCCCCGGGTCTCCTACTGAATGAAGAACCTACACCCACACCACACGCTTCTAACACTGCCATCGCTAGAGCTATGTTTAAGATGACAAAAGGCTTCCTTTTACTTGTTTGAAAGAGAACAGAAGAGAAAGATTGATCGTTAATATTTCTGCAAATCTGGTTATGTGACTTTGGGAAGGTCTGTGGTCATGTGTCCCCCTTGGGCCTCAGTTTTCTTCTCTGCTGTAGAGCAGGCATATTAGGCCTCCTGATCTCTAAGGTCCCACTCGGCATGGAAGTTCTGTGTTCCAAAGTATCTTCCAAACGGCTCCCCAGGAAGGGCTATCAAAGAGGCTTCAGTTAAAATCCAAATGTGTTTCCTGTGAAGGATAACGTTGTAAACCTCATTAACATGAATACCTTAGGTCAAGTGCATTTGCCAAATATACTTTGATAGTTTGAGGATCCCGGACACAGGCTTGGTTCATTTATATTGGGGGAAGAGGGAAGAACATTTTGGAGGAAGGGAAGTTGACCAAAAGCTCAGAATTGGGTGGGGTACTATGGAGGGTACTCTGCCCATCATTTACGTGAAAGGATACTTGAGGCAAATGGCAAGCTTCTAGTGGCTGGATTTCTTTTCTCTTCTAATTGGCATCAGAAATCTGAAACCCTGCAGGATCCATAGCTGAAAACAGAAGACAGCCAGCCTTTGAGGTGGTCCCTAATGATGCCCTCTGATTGGCATTTACACTCCAGTCATTTCTTCCCCTTGGGTGTATGTTGGACCTGGAATTTTGCATCTAATTCAAGCAAAGGTGGGGACAGTCTGTAACATAGTTGTTATCAGTACCCCAATACTAAATACTTCTAATTTCATAAATGAGAACCTATTTCTAGCAGTTATCCTCATAAACAAGCCACTACTTTTGTTTTTAAAAAGCAGCAATGACCCATTTCTTTTTTTTCCCATCTCTTCTTTTTCTTCTTCTTCTTTTTTTTTTTCAGTGACCCATTTCTGACATTAACAGCCTTGAGTGTGAGTGAGATATGGATTGGAAGTGTATGTAGTAGCTGCATCTGGAGTATAGGTTTCCAGCGGAGAATTCCAGTTGGCCACTGACCACTGTAGGTCTGTGCATTCTTTTCTTTAAATTTTTTTTTCTTTTATTGATTCTAGAGAAAGGGGATGGGAAGGAGGAAGAGAGGGAGAAAAACATTGATGTGAGAGAGAAATATTGATTGGTCGTCTTCTTCGTGTTCCCTCTCTGGGGACCAAACCTGCAACCCTGGCAAGTGCCCTGACTGGGAATCAAACAGGCAGCCCTTCTGTTTGCAGGATAACACCCAACCAGCTGAACCACGCTGGCTGGGACAGGTCTGTGCATTCTTGAATCAAGTGCTTTCTTTAGCTTGGGCAGCCCAATCCCAGACTTACCACCAAAACCAAGTACACACACAATGTCCCTTTGCACGTATTGAAGTATCTTAAAGCAAATTATGGATAAGTGGTAAATAAGGATAGGTTTGCTGAAGGGTTTTAATTTCTCGTTCATGTGGATGGGAAAACTCCTAATCCCTGTTTTTCTTTACATTTATTTATTTTTTGCTCTCTCATTCTGTATCTAGTGCCTTGGGGTCTTTTAGACACATGACAGGAGTAAAGCGCTGTCCTTTAGCCGAAGGTGACAGCGGCCTACCACTCCACGCAGGGCTCAGAAGGAGAGGTGAGGAAGGGAGGAAGAGCTGTGGCACCGCGAGTCTCTAAGGACTCTGGGCCCAAGGCTGTGGGAGGGTGTCCCGGTGCAGCAGTCACGGCTCAGACTTGCTGGGTCTGTGTGCGCTGGACATCTGGCCATGGGGCCTCTGCTTTTGTGAAGATACATTTGGACTGGGTTGCCTAGGCACATACAGAATGGCCGGACGCCCTAGGTCTAGGCTGCCCAGGCTCAAGATCCCAAAATGTTTTTAAAAAATGTCTAGCTCAGAACCAAGGGTGATCTATACTATCTTTTTAGGGCCTCTGCCCAACACCAGTGGACATGCATAAGCCTGTTTTAGATTGAAGATGTGCAGGCTTGGGGGTCCCTGGAGGGCAGGTCCCTTGAGTGACCCCGATCAGTAAGCCTCATTACCAGATGGAACTGTGGGGTGCCAGGCCCTTGGGAAGGTGTATCCAGAAAACCCCTTCACCAAATGCTCCTCAAGTGCTAAACGGGAATACGAAACAGATTAGATAGAGGTGTGCAAAAGAAAAGATAAATTGACCATAAAGCTACTTTTTGTTCTCAAAAAGTGTTCTCTTTCCTATTTTGCAGGAAGACCCTGGTGATAAGCAATGACTTAGGTCCACCCCCTCTAAAGCAGTCATCTCTCCCACATCGTGGGCTTCAGCCGCTCGTCAGCATTCTGCCTTTGCTTATGGTAACTCCTTCCCTTTCCTCCTGCAGGCCCGGGTTTTAATGGTGGCCCTGAATAGACTGAGGAATTGACTTTCAGCACGGGCACACGTGGGCTCGGGGGGCATGAATGGGGTGCTTCTTGAGAGAGCACCGACACCCATTACAAAGGATTTGTCCACTGATAACCTCTGGGTCCTGGAGCTGCTTGGCACCGCTTGAACTGTGCCCACAGAAAGACATGCTCCTTGCTGGCTCCGATCCTCTGCACTGAGTCTGCGCTGACGGAGCTCCAGTTGTGTTTTGCTTTTTAGCCTGCCTGGGTGGGTGAGAAAGGAGCAGGCTTCCTTTGGGTGGGGAGGAACATTCCTTTCTTCCTGTGGGGAAGGTGGTATTTATGTTTCTCAGAAAAGAAGTTCCTGGAGAATAACATACTGCTATAGGCTTTGGATGTCTGGGATAAAAAGAGAACAATTTAAGCAATCCATTTCTCCTCTGAAGTGCTGTCAGAAGGGTCAAGAGGTAGAACAACCTAGGAGAGCCCTTCTTCAGATTTAGTGCATGAAGAAAGCAGTGGTGCTGAACTCTGCTTAAAATCACCTCGGAGCTTGTTAAAGAAAAAAAAAAAAAAGAATGTGGAACTCCACCCCAGACCGATGAAGTCCGACTCTCTGGGTGGTGAGGCCTGAGTCTCGATATGTTTGAAGGCTCCCCGGGGGGTTGTCCTGTGGAACCAAGGTTGAGAGCCACTGCAGCAGAGGATTGTGTAGCTTCTATCTGGGTGTGAGGAGATTGAATCCTGAATACCTGAGGCTGACAGAGAAAAGATGAAATGCCTTCTTGGAGTCATGGTGCTGGGCACTTGCCTCATATCATCCCATAGTCCCCACAAAGGCAGTGCAAGTTGGGTGCTCTGTCACTCTCTCCATCTACAGAAGAGGAACTGAGGCTTAAAAACTTGAGTGGCTATGCACAAGTTCACCCAGCTAGGAAATGGTGGAGCTAGAATTTGAGGTAATATCTATCCGATTGCAAAGCCTCTAACCCTCGTCGTCCTGCAAAGGACCCACTAGGGGCCGATGTGGGGGAAGGACCACAGGCTTTTGGTGGATGGTATGTTTGTGGCAATGGCAATGGGCCAGTCAATAAAGACAGGCAATTTCAAGGTAGTTTTAAGGAGAAATTTCAAGTGTTCATTGCCGTGCAGCTTTCATTGGCCCTTCCTGCGTTTCTTGTGGCTGTTTTCCCCTTTCCCTCCCATTTAGTTCTGCTGCTTCTGGCTTTCCAGGAGATAAGCTGGGCCAGGACGCAGTGCCTGCCAGGAACTGAATCCATGGTCTCCTGTCCAGGCCGGCTTCTTCCCCTGCGAGCGCCATCCTGCAGAGTTGCACCACCATCCCACCAGGCGCCCCGGCCTGAAAACGGCCTGTTCTCTGCCCTTTCTACAGTCTTACTTCCCTACCATGTTGATGGTAGGGCTTGGAATAGTGCCAACTCTTAATTATAGTAAATCTTCCTCCTCTCTGTTCCCTATTGCTGGCAGACCATTGTCTTTGTCCTTCTTTCCTTCTTCCTTCCATTTGGTGATTTCAGTACAGAGAAAGAATGCAACTATTTAAAAGCAGGAATGAAACAGTGCAAGTTTCTCTCAGCGTGCCTTTTCACGCTGTTTTGACTTTTAAAAGTATGTTAATGTTCTACATAGTCAATAACATGAAGTATAATCAGGAACGATAGAAGGTAAAAATCGTCCTAAAATTAGAAGGAGACAGAAGCAAATGAACCCAATTGCCTTTCAAATGAATAACATCACCACAATGAAGGGGGGAAAATAACCAATCAAATTAATTTATGAACACAGTATTGGACTATATACACACAGGCTTGGCAGGTGGAGAGATGGGAGAACAGCAAACAAGTCCTGAACTCTTTCCAATAGGTTTACTTTTGGCAGAAGCTCATTTGAAGAAGAGCTGTCACTGTGGAATAAGAGAGGTACAAATGCGAAATAGGGAAGTCAAGAAAGAACCCTATGAGGGCAGCTTGGGTTTAGAGACATTAGCGTGGACTCAGAATTGTAGAATTGTGTGTGTGCGCTGTGTGTTGTACTTGGATTACACATATATGTAAATTTCCTAGCTTTATGCACTGAAAAGAGCAAGAAGCAGTGACACCCCAGTAGCAATGAGCACACCTATTGCCCTGATCTTGTTCTCTAGTGCCACTCTTCAATAGGAGGAACAGGGTTCCTTGGGGAAATGGCTAATTCCAAGGCTGAGGCCAGGTAGGTAGGTCGGTAGGTACAAGATGAATCTGGAATATCTTGTTATACCAGAAAGTAAGGACATACTAAAAAAAATAATAAAACAAAAAACCAATGGCATATATCACTAGGGTGCAGAGGCCACTTTGGAGGGATTCTCAATGGTCAGTTAACGGATAACTTGACTACTAAAATTAAAAACATTAATGAGTTATAAAACATTGAAGAAAAAAGAATCCATGAGTCCATACTGATAATAAAGAGATGAAAAAAGAAATCAGTGGTGAATAAGGGAGGGCGCTTGCTTGTAACGGATGGCCGAGTCCCTCCTGGTACCTGGGGAAGGAGTGCCAAAGGTGGCAAATCATCATTTTACAACCAGTAGAGTAAAACTGCTTTGGGAAAGAGTCATCAATAGAGGCTAACTCCAAGAAAAAAAATTTTGATGACAGAATATTTTCGTGATTCGAAACAACATAGAATGGAGAAATTGAAAACACTGACTGGAGGTCAGAATTCACATCACACATGGGGGACAGAAGCGTGTGTGCCTCCAGATGGGGTTCTCTGACAAGGACACATGCCACTCATGTACCGTCCCTTGGGACGAATAACTTGAGTCTAGTATAATCAATAAGAAATATCAGACAACCCCAAGGGAGCAACATTCTCTTACATAAAAAGTGGGAGGAGACTGTTATTCAATCAATGTTTTAAAAGCCAGGAAAAGGCTGAGAAACTTTCAGATTAAGGAGACTAGAGATGACACAACCAATTCCACTATGTGGTCTTAGACTGGAGGGGGGAAAATGCTAGAAATGACAGTTTTGGGAAAATTGAGAAAACTGAAATTAGTGTAGAAAAGTACACTAATTGGATAACTGTTAATTTTCCTGGAAACTGATAACTATCCTGTAGTTACAGGAGAGAATATTTATAGTCTTAGGAAATATATACTGAAGCACTTAGAGGTAAATGGTCATGATGTGTGTAACTTATTCTCAAATGGTTCAGAACACAAGTGCCATATAGGCACATGCACGCGTTTATTTATATGTATCATACATTTTTAACTTAATTTTTATTTTAAAAAATATTTTATTTATTTATTTTTAGAGAGAGGAGAAAGGAGGGAGAGAGAAACATCAATGTGTGGTGGCCTCTTGCACGCCCCCTCCTGGAGACCTGGCCCTCAACCCAGGCGTGTGCCCTGACTGGGAATTGCACTGGCGACCCTTTGGTTCACAGGCTGGCACTCAGTCCACTGAGCCACACCAGCCAGGGCACAATACATTTTTTTTTTAAAAGCAAGAATGAGAGAATGAATGATTAAAGGGAAGAGCAAAATATGAACAATAGGCAGATCTAGGTAAAGTATATATGGGTGTCTTTATGCTATGCTAACAGCTTTAAGTTTGAAATTATTTCAGAAAAATAAACCATTTAAGAACTAGCAACATGAACTCCCTCAAATGTGCTATATGCCAAATTTTTATATTTAGGACACCACCAGTTCACAAACTCACATTCTCGTCCAATGTAACACAGTCACCTTTATTTTTAATACAGTGAGTCATTAATACTAATGACATAAGATATTTATTTGTTTTATAAATTGAGATCACACTTGACGTTTTCACAGCAAAAGGGTTCCTGTTACTAAAAACAGTTTGAAAGCCCCTGGCTGATAGGATAAAAATCCAAATTTCTTAGAGGGCTTCCAAAGCTCTCCTGACGCATCTCCAGTTTAACTCCAAGCCTGACATGTGTCTTGCAGCTTCTCAGACCTTCTCTCCCACTCTCACAGTTCCTTCAATTCCCACTCCCTTCTGTTGCGTTCCCTGGGCCTTTGAGCATAGTGCTTCCTCTGCTTGCCCTTCCCCCACCACATTTGTGAGTCTGGTGAACATGTTTTCAAGAGCAAAGGCATCTCTCTCTGTAAAGCCTCTGTTGAGGGTCCAACTCCAGGCCAGACAGGAGGGATCACAGCCCCCACCCCCACACATACACTTTGCACCATCTCTGTCTGTGCCTGTATTATAGCAGTTGCCACACTGTATTGAAATGACTGATTTCCTTCTCTGTCTCCTCTGAAACATCACTTGAAAGCAGAGGTCGGGTATAATTCAGGTTTTTGTAAGTGGATAGGAAGGGGTGTAGTACGCTCAGTGGTGTGCTGCAGCGGGCTCGCACCTGCCTGCACCTGCTCAGCCAGGCTCAGGAAAGCCCCCTGTGCACATCTCTTCCTTATTCCCCATTCAGTGACCTCGGGGTGGTAGCTTGATGCTGGCCAGGGTGGAAGTATTTACACCATGGATATTGGCACCGCTTCCTTGAACAACTGCGGAAGGGTCCTTTTCTTTCTGATGCCTAGGTGGTCAAGATGTGAATCTGGAGGTGACAAGGTTGTGTTTTCTAGAAAACCAGATTGAGGGAATGATGCCGACACACAGGTGTGAGACATAGAAACAAAGCGCTTGAGCATTCCATTCCTTTGTCCCTAAGGTCAGGTCCACACTTGCCCCATGGTTTAGGTGGGTGAGCCAACCGGTTCCCACCTTCCCCCTACTTTTTCTGTTTTTTTTTGTTGGTTTGTTTTGTTTTTAAACTGAGCTACATCAAGTTGTGTTTCCATTACTTACTCTCATCAGAGGTCAGCTGAATCCTCAATTGTTTTGAGGAGTTTGAGACCAGAGATAGTTGCACATGTTTTGTTATTTCACATGGCACTTACGTCCTAGGCATATAGAAGATGCTCAGAAGATCTATCAGATCCCAGTTTATGATACATCCATAGTGGGCTGGGTACCCAGCTGAAACTGTGGCATATTCTAGAATAGTTTGCTTGTTTATGGGGACAATTAACTCAGAGGTAGCCACATGTATTATGTTTATATAAAAATTTGTTCTAATATATTTTTAAGAATTTTACAGAGTCACGGAGGTAGATGCCCTCAAGCAGAGCTGGAAGCCAGAGGCACCCAAAACATATAGGTCATGCCTCTGAGTCAGACACCCAACAAACCATTATCTCTCAACATCCATGCCATAAAAAACAGCATAGTTCAGTTGCAAAGTTCTATTTTAGGTTTGGTTTCTCAATGGCTTTAAACCTTAAAATAGAAGTGTACCCAGCAGACACTTCATTTTTCAATATAGAATTAAGTTCTGCCTGATAACAGATGGATACTTTCCACATTAATGTAAAATGTGAGCATGCATTTTGAGATAGTGTAATGCACTCCAGGAACCGACGGTGATATATTTAGATACTGATTAGAAGTAAAACTGATACATCATTCCTTCTAACATACATGAATAGTACCAGTGCATAACAGTGCCTCTTGGGACTGAGGTCATTTATTTTTCCTCCTGGATATATTGTTTATATCATGTTCTCTCCCTCATGTTATATATTAAATTGTTTAATGTAAGCCATAAGAGAGCACATGTCACTAAAGGTCTTTTTTCCCCCTTCGTGAAATCTGAAGAATCAAATCTTCTAAAGCAGGTGATCTGTCAGTTTTCATTCCTGAATGTCATTGGTACGTACAGCTTTTCTTATCAGTTCATTTCACATTCCTAAATCAAATGACTATTAATCTGCAACATCTGAGCAGAACGACTGGGGGCTTCCTGACTTTTATGCCGACTACTTTCCGGGTCCCAAACATGTGTCGATAGGAACAAAAGCTCCTCTGCAGTTACTAAAAAAAATCAATTCATTACTAGAAAGTTTCTTAAGAGGTGAAGACCGTTTAAAGTCCAGTTGATAACGACTACTATGATTATTTTTGGAAACTCTGTGTGTGTCTGTGTGCACACGCATGTAATAGCGTCTAAGAGTAAAGCAACTATCTGTCTTGGAAAATAGTATGGTCCAAAATTAAACCATTCTGTTCTGTTATCATAAGCACCTCTTCAATCTCGAACGACAATAATAATAATCCCATTGTTGAGGGTTACAGTGTGTCTGGCACTGTGCAAGAACTACAGACACATCATCTCATTTAATCTGCACCAAAATAAATGTACTAGGCGGTGGTTATGATTATTCTACATCCAATCCATCAGCAAGTCTTGTTGTCTCTGCCTTCAAAATACGGTCTGCATCTGTTTCCTTACATTTCTCCTGTGACTGCCTGGGCTGAGCCGTTCTCGTCTCTTGCCTGGATGACTGTAATAGCCTCCTAATCGGTCTCTCTGCTTTCCTCTGGTCTGTGTGGTATTGGTTAGTGTTGTTTACCCATTATTCCTTCTTGCAGGCACATGGTAGGATTGTACTTCCCCACTGCCTTTGAAGTTAGATCTGATTAAACGATCTGGCCAGTGAAATGCGAGTGGAAGTGATGCATGTCACTCCCAGACTGATATTTCAGAGCCTGTGTGTGAGTTCCACGCTCCCTTTTCCTTCTGCCATGAGTCACATAAAAGCTGGTCCATCCCTGGGTTCCAGAATGAGGAGAGGTGGAATCCTTGCTAACTTCCAGTAGGCATGGAGTGTGAGTAAGAAGTATCCTTTGCTTTCATAAGCCACTAACATTTTGTGGTTGTTTATTATCTTCTCATTTTATAGGTTTAAGGAAACTGGGGGCTAGGGATTTGATTCTTGTAGAAATTATTATGTTAAATTACAACAAGGAAAGGGATGACCTAGCCTATCCTGCTTGATATAATCCCCTCCTTCTCATACAGTCTCATTTTTAAACTGTAGCTGGAACAATCATTTCAAACATATACATATTATGCTGCTCAGAACTTCTAATGGCTCATTGATATAAAAAGTGAGGCTCAAAGTGCTCCCTTTCAGGCCCTTTTTGATCTGGCTGCCTCTTTGACCTCATTTCCTACCACCCTCCCCTCACTCCCTTTCTTTAAGCCACGGTTGCCTCCTTGCTGTCACTGACCATTCCTCCAATGCTCCTGCCGCAGGGCCTTTGCACATGCACTTAGCTCCTGCTTCGAGACTTTTGGCCCACATATTACAACGCTTCTTCCCCACTTTATTCTGTCCCCTGTCCAAACGTTCCCTCCTCAGAGAGGTCTTCCCTGACCAGCTTACCTGAAATAACAGCCTGTTACTCTCTAACTTCTTACTCTGTTTTATATTTCACTATGGCATGTATCAAATTACCACTACCTGACATTGCAGTTTCTATTTCTTTGTCTTTTGTCTGTGTTCTTCTGAGGGCAGGGATTTTGCCCTCTTTATTCACTGCTTGAGTTTACCATACTGTTACGGGCCCACTCTAGGCACTCAGAAAAGATTGTTGGGGACAGCAGTTGTATCTGTGGGGAATACATTCCAAGCCTCCCAGTGGATGCCTCAGACCGTGGATTGTACTGAATCCCATATATACTATGTTTTTTCTTATACATACATAACAATGATAGAATTTAATTTATACATTAGGCATGGTAAGAGATTAACAACAATAATAAAATAGAACAATTATAACAGTACACTGTAATGAAAGTTACATGAATGTGATCTCAAAATATTTTATTGTACTGTACTCACCTTTTCACTGACAGGAAACACATTACAGCTTCTTCTTGGCATATCTGAATGGCCAGCATCACTGCTTTTGCACTTTGGGACCATCATTAAATAAAATAAATGTTACTGGGATCACAGGCACCGGTGACCGTCAGTCTAATAACTGAGATGGCTACTAAGAGACGAGTAGGGGGGACGTGTCTGCAGCGCGGAGGTGCTGGACAAAGGGATGATTCACACACCGATGGGCTGGAGCAGGGCAGCGTGGGATATTATCATGCTACTCAAAATGGTGCATAATTTAAAACTTTTCATATTTTTTCCCGGAAGTTTCCATTAAATACTTTTGGCCCACCATTGACTGCTGGTAACTGAAACCACAGAAAACCAAACTGTGGATTGGGGCCGGACTGCTGTTGTTGAGCCCCACTTTACACGTTAGTAAACTGAGACTCGAAGGAGTGCAGTAACTTGGCCAAGGTCACACGAGCAGCTGTGATCAAGCCTTGGTCTCTGACTTCAACATGCACGTAAGCTGGACTCTTCTCCGCACAGCACCCTGTAAATGCCGTCAGCACGTTCCAGCGCTGGGCTCTGGGTCGTACCAGCCATGCACTTTTTTCTGGTTTTCATTTATGAGGCCTCAGGTTAAGATGAGTGGTTTTGAAAAGTTCCACACTCAGTTGTGGTTCATTTGTCACGTGGGTCGTAATCAGTTTTCTAACTTCTTCCCGACAACATTCTCTCATTGTGCTAAAGGAGAAGACTTGTCATATAGTAAATAAAAAATCATGGGTGATCCCAAAGTCACTGCTTGCCTTTTAAATGAAAGGTTTCTGCGCTTAATCTTGAAAATTGAAGTATCTCCTGTTCTGAATTCACTTTGAACAGCAAAGGGATGTAGCGCTTTGAAGAGCCCCCTGTCTCTGATGCTGGAGTCCACAGGCTGGGCTGCGCTGGGCGGTGAGCTCAGTTGTTGGAGGGCAGGGCCGCCATCCACACCGATCTCAGCCTCAGACCCCCACTGGAGCTGGGCTTGCCCTGCTCACTGAGTCCAAACTGAGAGTGGAGATGCTAACCGGCAAGCACCCAGTGGGAGATAGCTTTGTCACTAAATATATTGGGTTGGCCAAAACGTTTGTTTCATTGTTTTCGCATAAGTTGGCTATGGTAGCACCCAGTTGTCTTTAACTTCATTTGAAACAATTTTGTTAGATTGTACTGTGACAGCTGTCACATCAGCATACACTTAAAAAAATCAAAGTTGCTGAATTTTTGTATAGCCATTTTAATACTGAAGATAGAAGAAAATACTCAACCTTTTGGGCACATTATGCTTTATTATTTCATTTTTTAAAAGGATTTATTTATTTATTTATTTATTTATCGAAAGGGGAAGGGAAGAAGACAAACATTGATGTGTGAGAGGAACCTGCATCAACTGCCTCTAGCACGCCCCCAGCTGGGGACCTGGCCTGCAATCAGGCATGTGCCATGACTGGGAACCTTTGGGTTCACAGAAGCCACACTAGCCAGGGTTATGTTTTATTATTTCAAGAAAGGTAGAAACACAACTGAAATGCAAAAAAGATTTGTGCAGTGTATGGAGAAGGTGCTGTGACCAATCAAACATGTCAAAAGTGGTTTGTGAAGGTGTCATGCTGGAGATTTCTCGCTGGATGATGCTCCCCAGTTGGGTAGACCAGCTGAAGTTGATAGTGATCAAATTGAGACATTAACTGAGAACAACCTGCATTTTACCACACGGGAGATATCTGGCATACTCAAAATATCCAAATCCATAAAGTTATTGGTGAAAATGAAAAATGTGTCTTTTATTTAATGGAAAAAACTAAACGGACTTTTTGGCCAACCCAATACAATTTGCCCAGATAATCAGCTAATACCCCATTAAAGGTTTTTATAGCGTCACAGACTATGAGAAGAGGAAACACCTTGGAGTTCATCGGAGCAGTGTTCTCCAAGTGTGGTCCGTGGACCGTCTCCGTTAGACTCGCCAATGGCGAGTTGGATACAGAATCTTTCTGGGTCCCACTTCAACGCAGCTGCGTAAGAATCGCTGGGAGTGGAGCGCAGGATCCTGCCTGCTGAACAAGCTCCCCAGGTGTTCCTCATGAACACTCAGCTTTAGGTCTAGTTCCACCTTCTTATTTTATAGGTTTAGAGAAACTGAGGCCTAGGGATTTGATTCTTGTGGAAATGATTATGGCAAATTGCAACAGGGAAAGTGAAAGTAATTTTCATGGTAAAATAAAATTTTAAGAGTCATCGTTCATCTCTTTTTTTTTGGCACGAATCTCCTTAATAAAAAAAAAATAAACAGAAAAACACAGGTCTATACATGAAGCATGTGGCGGATTGAGGTTTTCTCTAATATTCCTTGAAGTTGTTTTTCAGATTCTCTGCACACCCTGCTCTTGAGCTGTTGACTCTTGTTTGAAACAAGAGCCTCACATGAATTTTGCTCCTGTGTTGACCAGCAGAATCAAGGCTACTAAGAGCTAGTCATAGCTGGAGAAAGTGAGAGGAACAGTGAGAGACTGGGGAAGGCTTATTCATCAAAATGAATATTACGAAAAGCCTTTCAGAGGCCCTTATTACATTAGGCAAAGGAGTAAATGCAGAGCACCTTAGAGAAGCCAATGTATCTATGTGAACCACCAATTTTTTTTCCACTGATGTGAAATAAGGCTAAGGACCTATCCATCAGCCCAGGAACGACTAATTATTGGAGGACAGAAGATTCTCTGTGGTTTATCCTATGTATCAATATATGAAAAACATCCATAGAATTTTGTGGTCAAATGTGGCTTTAAGTGAACAGATAAGAGCCCAAGTAAATGGAAGCACTCCTCCATTCCTAAGGGAAGTTGGTGAACTGCCCACATAATTTGCTGATAAAGGCCCATCTGTTAAAACAAAGTAGAGCTGCATTGGCAATACATTTCAGCCAGAGACCATAAGTGGTTATTTTTTCTTGACAGTCTTGTTGGCTTTTTTTTTTTTAAGGCCAGAAAACTATCTGAGAATGAAATATAGATGATGATATTGGCTTTAAGCTAATGTTACACTTTTTGCCTGGAGAGGGAAAAGTCGGTCGGCACAAGTTCCCTGGTAAACACTGTTGCGTGATAAATTGTTATGAGAATAAAGTCATAAGGAAAACTCAGCTTCGCAAATGACACACGTAGAAAAACAGCAGATGTCTGATGAAGTAAAGAACCAACTTATTGCCAAGACCTTGAAAAACAAAATTAATTTCCTTTCGTCTTTGATAATGGTGATGTAATGTAGCTAATAGGAAGAGCCTGCCATGCTCAAGTAGTTATAAAAGGAGAAACGTTTGCCAGGCACCAGGTTGCTACATGAGGCGAGAGAAAGAGGCAAGGGACTTGCTTCGTGTTGTTTGCGGTGAAAACGAGTGTAGGCTCCATGAGTATTTCTAAGCAGCTATTTCATAAAGAAGGGCGGGGGGTGGGGGGTAAGCAGTCAAACCAGAGTTTTACCTTTGGCAATGATTTCAGATCTTCGAAGCCTTCAAAAATCATTGCTGGTGAAAGAGATACCCCACGTTAATAAAACAGTCAATATTTTACAGAATAACTAAACTTCTGTGGGGAGGAGAATGCTTGGTTTTTAGGTAAGTGAGGCACATGGCTGGCCTCCTCTTCCATACAGGTGAAATTTTAAAGCTCACAGCTCACCCTAAGTAAAAGTTTGTCTATCACTAAGCCAGGGACAATTCATAGGTGGGTTCAGCAGTCTCCTTTCAGTCCCTTTGAAAAATAGTCAACACAAAAGCTTATGCTAAGGCACACCCGACAGGGCTGGCATCCTGGGTGTCAGGAGGCAGCAGCTGCTGAGTTTTCTGGCCCCCAGGAAACTAGGTTTAAAAGGAGCGCAGCAGCAGGCAACTTATAGCTCTGGTCTCGGCATCAGCGCCGGCCCCGTTCTACCGCACCTCTGAGCTTGTTCGGTCTGTTCTGCACGACGTGCCTTTTGAACAACCTTTCAGGGAGGTTACTCTGAGTGTCAGAAAGGTTCCTCTGTCCCTCAGAGGACAGCTTGTGGCCATCAGAAGTACCGGTTTGGTGGGGTTGGTGAAGTTTGTCCCGCCGCCCCCGCGCCTGTCTTCAGCCGTTCCCCGCAACGCCGGGACACTCAGGACTGACAGTAAACGCGCAGTCTGCTCGGGATCCCCTCTCAGCGGCTCCGCCAGCAAGGAGCGCTGCTGACCTGGAAACGGCTACCTCGGTGCGCAGGCCGGGCTCCCGACCTTTGTCTTGGCATTTCAAGGCCAGTCGTCATCTCTCTTCTTTGGCGGAGAGAGAATTTTGAAGGACTGATGGATGATGGGTCTTTTCCAAATCCTTGATAGTTTATGTTGAAATCTGGGAGAGATGCAAGGTTTATCTGCTGTGTCTGTCCTTTTCCTTTTATTCTCTTTTTTCCTGCTTCTAGACCATTACTATTGGAAACACATTTAAAAGGTCCTTTGTTTATTATTTTTTTGTCTTTTTCCACTTTATTCATCTGGTATAAATTTGGGTTATTTAGGAGGAAAACCCGACAATGACCTGTTGGCCTAAATTCCTTTGCTGTCACGAGAAGCTGCCTGGTCCAACGATGTTACAACCAATAAAAACAATAGTGATGGCAGGAACCGAATCGAGCATGGTACCACGGGAGTGTTAAGTGCTTTTTGTCCTATCTTGTCAGATTATGACTATCTTTGTCACAAGAAAATGACAAATGTGGTACCATACATTGCCCCATTTTACAGATGAGGCTTGGAGCAGTTAATTCGCCCAAAATCACACAAACTAGTCTATGCCCAGCTGGGGTCCCAAGGTCTTTGTTCTTAACCACCAGGCCATACCTCTTCCCACTGCTCTGCTACATTGTATTTTCTTTGCCCTTTGGTTTTTTAATCCCCCCCCACCCCCCATCCTCCATAAACCTTGAGATGCCCTGTGATGTGGACACTTGCTATTCTAAACTGGCCCGAGGGAGGAGATTCATGTGCACCCCAGCTCTCCCTATTGTGAAAGGCTTTTATTAAATCCAGTCATTTGGCTAATACATCACAGAGGCAGCTGAAAGTGCCCTTTTAGAAAGGTGGGTCAGGCTATGGCAACTCCTTCTCCACCATCACGTAACAAGTTTAAAAGCTGTTGCTTTTTTGGTTGGACTGGAGATTTGGAGGTATCTTCTAAACCTTCCATCTGTTGCTATTTCAGCTGGGGGATTTTTAGCTTCATTGTCAAGCCCCAGAATAGATGGAAAGAGAGCCTGCTAAGCAGAATTGTAAATCTCGCTTGCATTTCCATACAAAGTCAAGTAGAAAGGAGACTCTTGAAAGGAACTTGGAAACTCATCTCATAGAAGAAAAAATTAAGGGAGGGGCTGGTAAACTTCATGTAGAAATTGAGGTGGGGGATTACAAGGCTGGTGGAAGAGACAAGAGCTTGATAGGTAGATACTCTTGTGTTGAGTTTTAGGAAAGAAGAAAGAACAAAAGGGATTCAGAGAGAATGATCGACTTGAGGGACAGATTAAGAAAGAAGAGTCAGGTAGTAGGATTAGAAAAATAGTAACTGAGGGTAGGAAGAGAGTCATTATTTCATTCTGTTTTTCTTTGAAATATTATCCTAATATTTTTATAGCTTTGTTTGCCTGGTATTGATAATGATACAGCTATTCTTATAAAAAATAGGAACTGTAAACTTCTATATACATTTTACTCTTAGGAATATTAGTTTTTCAGTAGACATTGACTATTAAAGAAGGAGGAACTCAGCTTATATCTTCCATAGATGTAAGATATTTGTCATTTGGAACAAAGAGTAGCAGTTTCTACAGATGCTAAACCTCAAATAATTCTGCTGTCTTTCCTTGGAGTTGGTGGGAACAATATTTGAAAACCCAGAACAACTCACAAAACACTTGAAGTAGTTGTACTCTCATCTTGCAAATAACCACTTGTTTAGGATGAATATGAAGGGGTTGGAAAACTATTACAACAAATAACTTTACACTAATGTTCTCAAGCCTTGCTAGGATATCATATGTATGTGCACCATCAGCTGATTGTCTTTACTATATTACTGTCTTGGCTTCTCAAAACAAAGAAGTGGTTAAAAGCATAAGCCTTCAAGATGGATGAGACAGGCAAGGTTCAAATACCAGCTCTAACACTTATTTGTTCCATGTGTTTTTGCAAATCACTTGAGACTCAATCTCCTCATCTGTAAAGTAGAGATAATACCCCTACCTCATAGGGTTGCTGCGTAGACTAATGAAAGAATGTGATACACACATTCCTGGCAGGGAAGGCACTCACTACATGGTAACTATTACCATTATCAAGATGTTAAGTCTAAGCATTTTAGTATGCAGGCAATTTTGTGTTTGGAAACTAGAGGATTCCCCCAAAGTCAGACCGGTTCTCACAACACCTGGACACTAAGCAGAGGGTCAGGGTGTTTGAAGTGGTTAATGCTCTTCAAATTTCCTTAATAGCAAGCTATCCAGTATTTGATAATCTCTTTGGAGAAGCAATGCATTTCCTCTGAGGAACACTGGACAATTCAGTAAGTAATTAATTAGGTCATTGATTATTTATTTAGCTCCAACTATGTGCCAGGCATTGCCTTGGTGCCGAGTGTTTGACAGTGCAAAAAATACATGAAGTTTCTACTTTATGGATATTCTAGAGGGAGGAGAGAGCTCATGATGAATAAATAAATACAAAATGTTTCCTGATGATGGTAAGTACTCTAAAGAAAAGTCTCAGGGGGATGTCTCCAGGTAGAGGGGGAGGACTGAGTCAGGTGGGAGGCCAGGGAAGTGTCTCTGAGCAGGGGAGTATTGAGGTAGAAAATGACAGATGAGAAGGAGACAGGCAAGAGTCTTCCAGGTAGAGTGACCAGCCAATGCAGCGCCTGTGGGCAGGAGAAGCCTGGTGTGTGGAGAGAGGCCAGCATGTTAGGAAAGTGGGGAGGGGAAGGGACAGCGGTGCAGGCTGGGATCTCCACAGGAATTAGAGACAAGGAGCAAAGGATTAGAAAGGGGAAGGGGAGCCGCTGCAGGGAATTGCTCAACAATCCGGCTCCACTCAAGTCCCCAAAGTGGAGGCTTCCATTGGAGGCAGACTCTTTGCCCCTTAGGCACCCAACAAAGAGAAAGACCAGGAGATTAAGTAAAAAGGGGACTTGCTGGGAAAAGGAACACTAGAATTTTAGTGGTAATTTTACTTAGGAAAACAAAAGAATCTTCATTTCACTAGTCTTCCTGTGAAATGTAGTGAAATGGAGCCTCTGGATAGCTTCTGCAGCACTTTATTTCTTTCAGGTTCTCCTCAAGAAGTTTCTAAAATTTGTATATATATATTTATATATATATTTATATATATAGTTTAATGTGTAAATATAATGTATATTATATTAATATATAATATATAGTATGTTATAATGAATGTATGTTATATTTATAAAATATCTATCTACCTATTATATATTTCTATTAAAAGCTCAAAATCAACCATTTTTATTCTCTAGCAAGTTTGATATATTTGAAAATAGAAGCAGGTTTTATGAAGTACACTACTTCCTAGAAATAGATGTGTAGACAGTATCTCACCCTTAATTTCCCCGGACATTTGTCACCCACCCAGGGCTCACATGCTTGACGGTTTCACGGGAAGCGACATGACCACATGGAGGATAGCTCCTTAGCACTGTTGGGGAAGGCATGCTACTAATGAGGTCAAGGTCATGGGGTCAAACACCAGTGGCCGGTTATCCTTGTCTTGTTACAAGGCCAAGGATTCATTTAGCCAGGTTGGGCACATGTACCTTTGGCCATGAGGAGCCCAGGCGAGAGCGTGCCAGTGGACAGGGCAGATCTACCGTGGCCACAGACATGCGGGATGGCAGAAGTAAGGATTTTCATCCTGAAAATATACTTTGATGTAACACCCTCGGGTCTGTTCTTCCCTCTGAACATGATCTCCTATTGACTGCTCTCTGGAGTCTTAATTGGTCTTGTAGCAGTTTTCGAACTCTTCACTGATTCCCATGTTGTGGGCCGGCAGGGGCCACCTTCAGATCCATAGATTCCAAGGAAAGAGGAGCATATTTCTCAGAGGAATGGCGCCGTCTCTCTCAGAAGAGTGCGTAAACAGTTTATGGAGCTGGCACGATTTAGATTAAGTAGGCCCATAATTGATCATCAAAGTGTACAAAAGGTGATAGGAAAAAAAAAACACTGCATTGTAGAATAAGATATTCAAATGTGGTATGAATGCGTAAGGCAGCTGATGGCCAAAATAGGTGAGTCAAGGAAGGTGGTCTGGGTTTTCAGGTGATTTTGCATTCGAAAGAATCCTCTTCATGGCCACAAAGGGAGGCCCCTTGAGGTCATTACTCGCCATGGTTGCCACCTGGAGCTGCCAACCCCTGCCCTGCTGCCTGCCTCATTTCAGTCCCATCAGGCAGATTTTCCTTAACAAACAGAAAAAAATTGCCTTTTGGCTGGCTGGGGCTTTTCTCTCCCTACCACTACCGCTCTGGCCTTGTGTGGTCTGGCTCATGGATTTTTCTCACAAGGTGGACCAGTGGTGCTGATCAATCTTAGGCCAAGGTTGCCAAGCTCTGTATTCAGGCAGGCAGGCCGCTCCAGGTGAGTTCGCTGACAGTGTGACATACAAAGGCTGTTTGACCCTGAACTTCCATGGCGAACCACTTGAGAGGGCTGGCAATGTAGTCATTAAACGCAGGGTCTGAAGACAGGTGGCCATTACCTTAATGGAACAAAGGGCTTCACCGCTGCTGCTCAAAAGGGTTAGTACAAATCATTGTGCCAAGAGGAGGAAGAGGAAAATGAGTAAAATGAATATACTTGTGCCGGGGCTCAGATGTCAATAAATCATGCCAGGCTTCTTTAAACTGTTGTACTTGAAAACTAAGGAAATTAATTTAAAAGATGTGCTTCCTGAGGTCATAAGACTCAGAAGGAAGGCACATGAATTGCTGGACCCGTTTCTAGGTTCCCGCCAATGTACTTTGTGGTCTGTGTTTTCCTCTGTGAAATACTGGTTTTCCCCTAACTTAACAGAAAGGCAAGGATGAGGGGAAAGTGTTTGAAAAACAGTATAATTGGAGATAGGCAACATAAACAGACTCATGCATAAATCAAACATTGCAAAAGACATGTGACCATTTGGAAGGACATTGGGAAAAGATGCTGTAGAAGGGAGAGGCTGATGACTCATGATGGGAATGAAGAGTCAGGGGCTAGCAGGGATGTAGCAGGCAGCTTGGTCTCAGGCTGGCAGTTCTTGTGCTGGCTCTCCCTTCAAACCCCAGCATTTCCAGTTACTCCCATGTGACTTTGGGGAAGGCACTTAATCTCTTTAGGACCACTTACCTCACCTGTTAAATGGCACCTATTTCATAGGACTCTTGTGAGAACTGAAAGAAATAATATAAAGCTTGTCAAGTGCTTTGCTTTGTGCCTGGTAAATAAATGGTAGCTGTCAAGGTTAAGTCGTGCCTTAGAAAGAAATATACAAATATAGAAGGAGTCTGCATTCTTCCTGTAGGCTGTCAATGGAAACCTGACACATCCTATTGTCTATATTCCCAGCTTCAGCTGTAACTGTCATTGCGTCACACGACACCATCCCCCCGCCCCAACCTTTTGCTTATTTTTTGGCTAATGTTGCTGATCTAATTTGCTTTCTTTTATCTGGATTCTAAATCAGAGTGGTTTAATATGCTTCTCTGATCTTTGTCGAGCATTTCCCATCCTTACTAATGAAGAGCTCATATTGATGTAAGCATATGTTTATGTAACTTATAAAGGAAGAAGGTGCAAGAATTTATTTCTAAAATTGTAATATATATGTAATATACATGAAGGTATGTGTGAGTATATATAACATCATACATAGTTAATGGGACGATTTAGATGGCTATATAACAAATGTGTCCCATGGAATATTTAACAATTCAGTTCTCTATATTCTCCAATTTCATGGATTAAGGATATAGGAGTCAAAGAAAGAGTCATAGGGGAGTGATATAGGAATCAATAGAATTGATTATTTAAGTGAATATTCTCTTGGACTTAAAAATAATAGGTGTGTCCCAAGCACATAGTATCCTGGATTTAATTTTTTTTGTTTGTTGTGCTTTTTGACCCATAGTTTTGAAAATTTTATTTATTGATTTTCAGAGAGAGAAAAAGGAAGAGGGTGGGGGAGGGAGAGAGAGAGAGATTGAGAAACATCTATTTGTATTCCACTTACTTACGCATTCTTTGGTTGTTTCTTGTATGTGCACTGACTGGGGACCAAACCCACCACCTTGGCGTCCTGGGCCCATACTCTAACCAAGGGAGCTGCTTGGCCAGGGATGTTTTTATTATACTCCCTAAATTGCAAAGTTAATTCTTAAAATTAGACCTACTTTCTTAGCAAGGTTTTCAGTAACTCTTGCAAACTTAGTTGGAGTGGAAGGAAAGTTGCTTTTGGAAGATCCAAAAAGTTCAACTGTATTGCAACACGGTTTGTGTGTTTAAGGCCAACAAAGACTAGAAAAGTGTTCTTGGGGTTATTTGGACGTTTTTGTTTTTAATTCAGAGAGCAAACTATTTTGAACCCCACAACAAATTTCCATGGTTTTCAAAAGCAAAGGTATAGCAATGCACTGCTATTCCACCAGCCAAATAAATCCTGAAGGAAAATATTGGATTGTTCTGTTTATTCCCTTGTCAAGAGTTTATTGATCGAGTGAGCTCTCCTGTAGCTTGGGCAGCCTTTGATCTGCCAGGGAGAAATTGGGTTTGGGATTTTGGCCGAGGGGAGGGAAGGAGGTTGGGAAAGGATTTGGAATGTAATGGCCCTTGTTATCTGCAGTGGCCAGAGACACCCTGACACCAGCCAGACCAGCGAGGAGCGGAGCTGCTGCCCTGAGGAGCAAGGCCAGGGGACGGTGGGCGGGAGCTGAAGGCAGGCTTTGGCATTGTCAGCGGGAGAAGCACTTAGTTAAAGCCACTGGAGTGATTTCTTGCTGCTAATAGATTTGTTTCTTTAGAGGCAGATAAGTAAAGGAAACGATGACTTTTAAGTGAATAGTTCCCCTGCGCAGGGCTGGTTAGTGTCAGCTAGTCCAGTGGCAGGAAATACCAATGTTTTTTTTTTTTTTTGTAGCCCAGTGACAAAAGGCTTTGCTGTCTCCCCTCCCTCCCCTCCACCTTCCCACCCTCACTCCTTCTCGCCTACAAAACCCAGACGCCGGCCCCTCTGCCTGCTGGTGGAGAGCCAAGGCTTGTCTGAAAGCCGTTTAAGTAATTGCTCATAATTGCACATGTTTCCCTGACTGGGCTTTTACCTCTCCACCCCTGAAATTAAAAGGGGCCAAAGATGTGTGACCTTTTTCTAATGGGATGGGTTCTGGAACAAAGGAATTCAAGGAGGAGGCACAGGGCCTTTATCAGGGCTCATCTCAGACAGCTGGCCCGGCCTGGGGGAGAGGCAGGGTTGTCCTTTTTCAAGTTGGAGAGGGGCAGGGTGGGAGGGAGTCCTCCTCCCAAACCTCACAGTTTTGTGTGGTGTCTTGAAGTTCTTGCTTCTCTCTCTCCCTCCACAGGCCTGAACATAAAACCTTTGCTTGATGCTGACCATCATTTCATTCTGAAAAGAAGTTGATCAACACCACTTCTCTGAGCCCCAGGTTCCTCATCTGAAACGCAGGGATAAGGGGACAGGCCACCTGCCAGAGGGACTGGAGGACATATATGTATTGTACAGTGCTTGGCACCAGGAAGTCCGATAAATGGCCATTATTTCTTCAATATAATTTATTGATGTCCTTTCTCCCCTCTTGCTTTTATCTCACTGGGCTGGGTGGTGACAAATTCTAGGCCTTGCATTTTGTGACCCAAATTAGTTAAAAATCATAGCGCTTTAAACACAGAAAGGAATTTTAGAATTATCTAGTCTGCATTAGAACCACCTAGGAAGTTTTATAAACTATTGATGCCCAAGCCCCATGTCTAGAGATTCTGACTTATTTGTTCTTTGGTAGGATCTGGGTATTAGTTATTTTTGTAGAGTGGTTCAAAGTTATTTGAATGTGCCACCAGAGTTGAAGACCATTGATCTTATTGATTCACTTCATCTCACAGATAGGAAACCTGAGGCTGATAGGAATTTGTTAATTCCTTCATTAGCTCACTGATCCATCCAGATATGCGTGCAACACCCAATATGCATTAGGCATTTACCGTGTGTCAGGCAGTGTCCTAAGCACTGGCCACAGAGTGACCTCCTTATAAGAAAGCACGAGAAGCAGAATGATGGCCAGCCGGGAAGAGTTCCAATCGATTGGCTACTTAGCTTGCTGTGCTAAGTTGCTTTTTATATCAGTAAAAGTCACACCCAGGACATGGAGAAATCAGTCATGTGAGATGGTGAGTGGCTGATGGCAACTTAGGCTGGGACGGTGTCTTCTCCATGCTGAGGTTCCTGTGATGATTACTGAGTGCACACCACACAGAATAAAACATCCTGCCCCCCAAAACTCGGCATGTCCCCCGTCATGTTCTCTGGGCTGTCCCCTTGACCTCGAACTTGCCTCACATACTTGGGCACAGCTCATGAGCTACAACCAGATTCTGGGCCTGGAAATCCTGCTGACACAAACAAAATGGAGACAATGTGAAAATTCTGTGCCTCGGTTTATGCTATTATAGTTAATGACCTGTCAGTGTTTCCATTATAAACCCCTGTTTTGGGGGATGTATAACCCAGCCATAAACGTTCTCTCCAGGCTGAGCTTTGGCGCTTGTGATTTCAGCCTGGGAGCACATGTGTGTGTTGGTGTGTGCATATGTTTTTACAAGGATATGAAGGAAAAAAAATAAGTTAGCCATTTTTAAGCAAAGGATGGTGAGAAACGGGAAAAAAGGTGGTAATTGATTGCAGATGCTCTTTTGATGCTGCCAGTACTTGAAAACTGCTGAGTTGTTTTGCCCCCCAATTGGGGATATGAAGAGTTGAGATGCTATTCTGTGCTTTAATTTTGGGCAAGAAATGTTAATTGACAAAGTAAAAATCCACATATGAAGGATACAAAATGGACTTGGGTGGCTTTCACAAGAACAGGAACTGACTCAAGTCCAAAGGCTATAAAGGCCAGAAGCCAGAGAATCAATAAGAAACAATAGGGCTGCAAAGACAGGTTCCTTTAACCTGGGCCTGGCCGTTTCCCTCCAGCTCCCCGACTTGCTGTCTCCTAACTAGTGGGGGATGGAGAAGGTGCAACAGGGGTTTCCAGAAACCTGTTTCACCTAGGTTTTCATGGTAGTCATAGTTGTCATGGTGTGTGCTTGATGGATGGAGTTGTCTATTTTTCCTTTGAATACAGAATTCCAGAAGACTTCTGATAATTTCAATTTAATGAGATTATGTCAAAACACTTATGTGAAAACAGGCTGATCGATGTTGGTTGGAGTCCAGGCGTCAAACAGTGCATAACACTCCAAAAGTTGGAAACCCCAAAGTGGCCATTGTGCATTAAAACAAAATGAACCAAACAAAACCTCATTTTGTGAGCTGCTTCTCTTATAATTTTTCCAGAGAGATACTTTTGCTTAAAACCCAAGAATGATTAATCTCGAACAATGAAGAAATCTGCAGAAAAGCAACCGGGGCCAGTAAGGTCAGAATCCGTTTTGTCCAAAGATATGCCTGCCATTCAAAGCGCACAGCACGTGCCTCTCCAACAAGGAACTTCATACTTGGCTGGTGGGCACAGGGACTGGAATTGTTTCATCCTTGCATCTCTAAACCATGACCAAGTGAGGACAAAGAAGTTTCCAGAGCTGTTTTCCCTCACAACTATTCAACAACTGTCTACAGTGGATAGTACTGTGGATATACAGGGTCCAGCAGAAATAATGCCCGTGTGCGTGTGGTTGGTAGGGTAAATAATATGCGTGTAATAATTTATAGTTTTAAGTTGAACATTTCACCTAAAATGTGATATGGTGGGCTAGCGTGTGACATTGTTACATTACAGAATTACATGCTTATGATTTGGTAATAAAAGATTTTGTAACTAAAAAGGGGCCTTATTTGCTCTGAACCCTGTATCTATGGGAGCACTCACCTCACGCAACTTCCTCGTTAGTCCCTTTGATCATCTTTATGTTCCTCGAGCAGAGTTCCTCCTTTCCTAAGCACTTTGCACCGCTCCTTCTTGTGCCTGGAATGGTCTTCCCTCCTCTCTTTGCATGGCTGGCCCTTTATCCTCATTCTAGTCTCATCTCAAATGTCACCACCTGCCAGAGCTGCCCTCCTTGCCCTGTCACTCTCTTACGGGGTCGACAAACTACGTGCTGGGGGGCCAGATAGGGTCATCCACCTGCTTTTGTGAGGCCTGAGAAATAAGAATGGTTTTTACATTTTTTTAATGGTTGAAAAAGGCAAGAGAAGAATAATATTTTGTAGCATATAAAATTATATGAAATTC
This sequence comes from Pteronotus mesoamericanus, assembly GCF_021234165.1. Taxonomy (NCBI): domain Eukaryota; kingdom Metazoa; phylum Chordata; class Mammalia; order Chiroptera; family Mormoopidae; genus Pteronotus; species Pteronotus mesoamericanus. Next base: position 32,741,484 of record NW_026555078.1, read on the forward strand.
AAATTTCAGTGTTCATAAATTAAGTTTTAGTTGAACACAGCTGTGCTCGTTTATTTACATATTGTCCATGGCTGCCTGCAGGCTATGATGGCAGAGCTGAGCAGTTACAGTAGAGAGTGTTTGGCCCACAAAACCTAAAATAGTTTCTCTCTGGCTCTTTCCGAAAGAAGTTTGCTGACCTCTGCTCTAGTCTGTTCTAATACACTTCAGTATCTCTACAGCACTTGCCATTGGTTACAAATTATCTTATTAGCTATTTGCTTGCACATTTACTCCTCCTGTCTCCCCACTAGGAGCTCTGGAGAGCAGACCTCTTCTGTCCAGGTCACTGGTACATAGTTCAAGACATTAAGTGGACACTCAACACACATATACTGAATGAACTAATGAATGAGTTGATACAGTTCCTGGACCAAATGACAGTCTCTGGAGCTTAAATCAGCTCATCCACACATTCATTCGTTCGTTTGTTCGTTCATTCGTTCCTTCCTTCATTCGGTAACTATTTATTTGCTGAGTACCTACTACGTGGCGGGCATTTGTGCTCTTGGCTTAGCCATTCATTTGCTTTCATGGGGGTTGAGCTGCTGTGGAGTTAGCTTCAATGGGCATGGTAGATTTCTCAAGTCGTCAGGCAGTTCTGACTCTCGCGGTCTGATGAGGCTGCCTTTCATCCTGTTGCATCCTTTCCTGACAGCAGCATGAAGGTTGTGCAGATCAGAGCTCTAAAATGCCTCTTGGATGACCCATCAGCCCTCCTTCAGGAAGAGGCATCTGTCCTATTATTGCTCAGTCAAGCACAACCCCAAGCACTTTGCTTCTGCTTGAGTCCCAGAAATTCTCCTCTCCCCTCTCCCCACGTTCCATTCATCCGGGCTTGCCCCGGCAGCCTCCCACTCACACCTGCAAACCTCGTTCTCATGGCGTCAGAGTCATCATTACTGGCCTGAAAGCACCTTCCTGAAGCGGAGCAGCAGAGTCCGAGAGAGAGCGGGGCAAGAGTCTGGTGGTGCACAAGCTTCCCCTCCCTCCTCCTTCCTGCTTTCTCCCGAGAGGAATTTCTAACAAGTCCCTGTGTGCCTTTCCAGGAGTGGATGCTTTGTTTACTGATGGTGCTGCTAGGGGAGGAGGATGGAACAGGCTGCTTTTATATATTATAGATCTCAGGTCCTGGTGATGATAGGGAGATAATTGCCCTCCCTGTGTTTACAGAGCAATTGTTACACTGATACTTTCAACAAGATGTTGAGAGATCTCAGGTTTGGCCACAAAAGAAAGGATATGTCTTTAAAGAAGCCTGTCTCCTTTCCTCATGTGTTCGGATAAAATGCCCATTTTATACCTATCTGGTTTGCAGTTGGTGTGACCATATGCTCTGGATTTTCCAGGCCAGCTCTGGTTTAACATGTACTTTCTCATTTTTAAAAACAGAAACCCCAGAATCGAGTTGGTGAGTCTGGTCACTCCATCTATGAGATTTAATAGGAAAAGTTGGTCCTTTTTGACAGCCTTTTCAGCACTTGATGGATTGTCAAATTTTCCTTTGGACAGTAAGGAGCAGGCAGGGTTCAGACAGGGTAGGAGCTGGCCAGGGAAGTTGAGGACAGCTGTTGGGCAGGGCTGATGGGGAAACTGAGATAGGATGAACCTGACCAGTCATAGCTCACCTGATTAAGAATCGGGGGCTACCTCTCATGTGTCCTGGCTATACCCCTTCCTCATCCTCATTTTAAGCATGAGTCCGTTCACAGTGTTCCTGAAGAGCCTCCAAGAACACCAGGGTAGAAAGTTCAAATAAAGGGTAATGCCATTACGCTGGCCACCTGGCAACCCCAAGCACCGAGAAAAGCTCCAGGCCCATGTGGGTGCTTCATAAACATCATTTAACGTTTAATGGAGGGAAGAGACTAGTAAATGTGCTCTTGGTTGGCAAGAGGATAGGGAATCTGATCCCTTCCTTCTGACATTTAAACCCTGCTTTTTCCACACTCAAAAACACACACAGCCACGGAGAGTAGATGAGACATGTATAGGAAATTCAAGAAAGCAATTGCTAAAGAAAAAATAATTCATGCTTTTGTTGTTAAATGGGCATTCAAAATACCAACCCAAGAATGCAGAAGTGGCTACGTCCTAACATCATTAAACACAAGGTCTGAAAATTATACTGGCCAATCGCACTTCACCGGGGTGAAATACGGGAGGGTCTGGCCCCTCTTCTCTTCCGGCTCCCATCCTTTGTGCCAAAGGCTCCAGGTCTCCTTGGAGCATCTCAGAATTTTAAGTACTTATGTATCACCTGTGTTTTAAGTACGTATAGAAGTCTTGTAAAATATGCACACAGATTCACTGACTCGGGCAGGGCTGCGAGCCTGCACATCCAGAAATCATCCAGCTGATGCCCACGCTGCTGCTCCACAGTCCAAACTTTGAGTCACAAAGGCCTTAGAGAACAAGTTCTTGAGTCTAAGTGGCTTGCTTCCTCTTGGCCTGAGGTCCAATTCGATCCTTGGGCCAGAACTCCAAAGTGGGAGACATTTTCCTTGGCCTGGAGGTTTGGAAATGTGCATGTGTGTGTGTTGCTTGGGCTCCTTCCGATCTGCTTTTGGAGTTCCTCATCAGCCAGGTGTCCTCCTCGGCTTTCAGAGGGAGCGGGATGCTTTTCTGCCTTCCTTGTCTTTTCTGCACGCTCTGTCCCCATCAGGGCCCTTGATCTGGGGCAGACGGTGGGCGGGCCTCATCCCAGGAGAAAGCTCTGCCACTCCCTGACTCGGAAAGCTGAGCGAAGTACTCACCAGGCCTCAATTTCCTCATCTGTAAAATGGAAAACACTACATCATAGTGTTTTTACGATTTAATGAATGAACCCATTCAAGTGCTGAATAATGGTGCCCAGCTCAGAGTGAGCCCTCAGGGACTTTTCTTTGTACAGTCACACACAGTGGTCCCTGCCCTTCTTAGGTTACTGATGGTGCTCGGTGCGGGGGATGGGAGGGGAGTAGTGGCTGCTGCATTTGTGACCTAGTTTTTATCATATATATTGGCCTTCAGGAACACATTCAGGCACATTGTGATTAGAAGACTGTGAAGTGAGCTAGCTCTGGTGGCCAAGGACAGGGCCAGTCCTGGCTACGCCTGGTGGTCGCAGGTGACAGGTAGTATATGGGCCCTTGGGGAAACCAGAGACTAGCGATCATCTCAGCAGGCTCAGCCACAACAGATGACTGTCCCAGGTACAGGGCAGCTGGGGCATGGGCATCTTTCCTTCTCCAGAAGTGACAGCCGTTACCCCCAATCAGATGACAGGGTCCCACGGGTGACCCTGCTAATCTCTGCTGTTACTTCTGTCTTCACTCTGGACCACTTGCTCACTCTGACATGGCTCCTCTACTCTCCTTCCCTCAGGCCTTCTTCTTGCTTCTCTGTGTCTGTCTCCTGATCCTGCTGCCGTTCCTCAGCTACTCACTCTCTCTTTCCCTGGGTCTCGATCTCGAAGTCTTCCAGAGACAACGTGATTGGTTCAGGCAGATCTAAAGCAGAACACATCCGTGAACCCCTTATGGCCACTGACCGGCATGTGGTCCAGCGGGCTGTGGCCAGAACCCCATGGTCATGAGGTGCAAGTCGTGACAGTCCCCTCTGATTGGTAAAACTGCTTCAGGCACTCACACATAGGTCATGCAGGGTGCTTTTGGTAAAAAAAATCTGATTCAAGTGGCTTACAAAGTAAGGAATTAATTATCTAATATAAAAAGTCCAGAGGTAGGGTCACCACTGGTTGCCTGCCTAAACCTATTTTTCTCTTTTTTCCTGCTTAAAGAGCCTAGATTTTGTTTTCATGTGAAGGTATATGATCAGGGGAGATTGTCCTTTCCCCATAGCCGTTTTGAGAGTGGATTTTGATTAGTTTCTTTCTGTTCTTTCTGCCAGAAGTTTAGGCAGGGACATGTGATCCAATTATAAGCCATGAGACACGGAAGAACTTCTGGGAAAAGTTTTCTTGCTCTTAAAAAGCAATGTGTGTTAACCTTCCAACTCAGCAATTCTACTCCTAAGAATTTACTCAAAGGAAATGAAAACATACATCCACACAAAGACCTGTCTGTGAATGTTTACAGCAGCTTCATTCATAATAGCTAAAACTGGAAATAGCCCAGATGTTCATTAACTGGTGAGTGAATAAACAAATTACGGTATATCTACACAATGGAATACCATTCAGCGATAAAACAGAACAAATCACTACTGATACATGCAACAATGCAGATGCATTATGCTTAGTGAAAGACACCAGACGCAATAGTTCCTCGACTGTATGATGCCATTTATATGACATCCTTGCAAAGGCAACTTATAAGGACAGAAGTCAGACTAGTGGTTGCCAGGTGCTGAGGCTGAGGGAGGGGACTGACTACAAGTAGACACGAGGGAAATTTTTGGCAAGACGGAAATGTCCTACACCTTGATTGCTACGTGACTGTATATACTCGTGAAACTCATCAAACTGCACACTTAAAATTGGTGAATTTTACTGTATGTAACTTGTTTGTCCGTAAACCTGACTTTTAAAACTCCACATGCTGGAGGAAGCAGACCTGGCTCGTCCTTCTGGACAATACCTTCACTTATCACCTGAAGCTGCAGCATCACCGTGCCCCCCGGAGGGGCAGGCAGCCTGGAAGGTCGCACCACACACTCAAGACGGTGACTTGCGGAATTAACCAGCCCTAGAATCATGCTATTTTTGACTTCTTGTTGCATGAGAGAATTCATTCCTTATTATTTAAGCTAGCTGGGTCAGGCTTTGTGCCCAAAGCGTCCATCCCAAACCTCACGTGATCTGTGTGTATAGAACCGTCTGCAGTAGCTTTGTCCATTAGGATGGGATTGAAGACCTGGAAGAAACTCGGTCAAGCATCCTCCTCCATTTAGGATAATAATCTGTAGATACTGTGTTCATCTTATGCTTTTTATTTCTTGAGTCTCTTAGTTTGTACTTCCCACTTAATACTGAAGTTTCTGGTTGGTGTATTGTTTCCCTTAGACCTCTGTGGCAGATCCATCACAGCTGCATGAATAACATTTTCCCATTATGAGTATGGGAGGCCTGCAGCTGTTGGCTGGCAACGCTCTGGAAAGCCAAAATGTTTGGAGGCCAGATGGACTGAACTTTCCAAAGTAGCCTGAAAACTTGGTGTTGCCATTTGGTGCCCCAATTTATCTTCTGGAAGAGAAGGCTTCGTCCAGGCTGAGGCCTAGTGGAGAGAATCACGTGTTCCTGTAACCTGAATAGGAAGATAGGTGTCTCTGGGCAGGCAGAGATGGGTCCTTGGTCTGTAAAATTGTAGATACACTTTCAGAGACTTGCTTATAGTAGTAAGCAGTGGCATTCAGACGACACTACTCTGGAACCGGGACCTCGGACTTTTCTTCTCCAGATTCAGAGCCAAGGAAGTGGGGCACCAAAGACGTGGGTAAAATCTTAGGACCCCACTCTAAGGCTACCTTGGGTCACTTAGTTCAGCAAGAGCATAAAATTCTCCCAGGTGAGCAAAGCCATCTTTCCCCTTCTCTCTCCACCCCCTCTCCATTTAAAATCTCCTTGTTTTCTTTTACTTAATAGGCCCACATTGCCCTTGATTTTCTTGAACTCCCGGGGAAGGCCTGGCACACCTGGGCAGCGATTCATCCGTGGGCCTTTCCACGTCTCTTCCCAACCAAAGGACCAGTTTTATGTATCCAATGCCTGGAAAGATGTCCTCTAGACTAGCTTTTGGTTTCTCACATTTTAAACCTTGTTACTTCTGTTACCCACATACTTGGGGTATGGGGTTCCGTAGGACCCACTCAGATCGTGATATGACCCCTGGCCCTATACCTTGGTTTTGGAATGACTGAGCTGTTCATGTAAAATGACTGTTAACCACATACATATATCACACTAAACACAAATGAAATGGACCTCCAGTTTAACTCCTCCTTATCCAGATCCCCAAAATGTCCACAGTCACTCTAAAGCCACCCGGCTCAAGGGGAAGTGTGGCTGAAAGAAAGGCGAAAATGGAGATACAGGGTCTGGCAGACGTAAGGCCTGCTTGAGTGTGGTCGGTAGGTCAATAATACGGGTGTAATAATTTATAGTTTTAATTTGAGCATTTCACCTAAAATGTCATATGGTGTGCTTGAGTGCGATATTGTTATGTTATAGAATTACAGGCTTATGATTTTGTAATAAAAGAGTTTGTAATAAAAAAGGGGGGCATTATTTGTGCTGGATCCTGTATATAATAGACTTAAGCCAATTGCAGTTAAAATATTATACAATTGGACATTTCATAAAACATACAACTATGTAAATTCTATGCTAAGTCCTCTCCCAGGGTCTTGGAAAGTACTTATTGTAGGGAGGGACCCCAAGACTTAAGCTTAATAATTTAGGGTAAACCCATCTCCGATGTGATTAAATGAAACTTTGTCATATGAACACTACCTGGCTTGATGGTGAGTCACAGTGTGAAACACATGTGCTACTCACACATTCGGGGCTCCAAGAATGTTTGTTGAGTGAACGAATAACAGAATTGATCAGTCATTGTAACTAAAGCATGCTTGGAGAACTAGGAAAGAGCCGTTTATAATACAAAGTATTCATTCTGTTTCTCTCCTACAGGTTTTCCTCTGGCCCCAGGTAATAGGTTGGCACTTGGGAGTTTGAATAGTTGGTTTCTCAAGAGTCTATCAGTGGGTATTTAAAGGAATTAGGATATGTTTATCCCTTTATCACAAATATAGATACAACCTAATAAGCTCTGGCTGTACCTATATTTGTGAAAAGGGGCCCAGGGAGGTTTGCGTATCTGTAATGAGAAGAGCAGAGGGGCCCCTGTGTGGAATCAAGGCTGAGCTCTGAGTCGGCCCCTTGTTCCCCAAGAAACCAAACAGGAATGGTAATGCGAGATGACATAGTGTTGAACACTGTCCACTGCTGGGTGAGATCATCCATCAGTTGCTGGAAGGGAAAGAGGTGAAACCAACCCGCTTCATTTACTTTGAGACAGTTTTCACAAACAAAGCCCACAGGCCTCCGTGGCAGCAGAGAGCCCGAGGTGAGGCGGGCTATGACTGAGCCACACTCCTCCACCTCCTGGAACGCTGTGCCCCCTACACGCCTGACCCCGGCTACATCAGAGGTTCCCCAGCTCCACAGCGCGGGCTGCGATTCCCAGAGCCTCCATCATGTAGCTCCGGCAAGTTGGTGCACAGCCTGCGTGGGAAACTGCCCATCTCCTCCTCGACGATGTCCAGCTCCAGCCTGACACAGAGCTTCCTCCCGCTGGCCCTCTCTCTCCTCTGTAGTCCCATCTTGCAGGCACCTGTTCTGCACTTTGCACAGGATGCTCTAGTTTTCTGCAGGCACCATGCTGGGTCACTTCTCAGTGCCTTTGCTCAGTCGTTCCTCCTCTGTCAGGAGATCCCAAACCCCCTGCTTTCCCAGGGCAGGTCTCACTCAGCTTTGAAGGCTCACCTCAGGTAGCAACCCCCCAGGGTGCCTTTGCAGCCTGTGTTGCCAAGGGCTTACTCCCTGCGCATTATTGTCCTGTCCCTTGAATTTGGAACATGGTAGTAGCTCCTAAAAGTATTAATTTTAGAGGTACTTGTTTGAGAATATTCAGTTCTTCTATAGAAAACAAATAGAATAGATGAACTCATTAAGATAATATTATACATAAGCAGTGAGTAACCTCTTGGACAAATAAATTAAGCAGAGTACATGTGTGTGAAGATAAACAGGAAGGGAAGGAAGGACCAAGCAGTTACTAAATAATTACGATACATGAAAAGACACAAAGTGCTGAATACTTATGAGGTCTTAATTTGGATACCCATTGGCATCCCTCTTTTGGCCCTATGTGTCCTCCCCCTAAGAAATGCAAATACAATCCAAGGCTGCTCAATAGGCTAATTGCCACACTACAGCTATGGCCAGGTGGAATTGTTCTGACAGGGCAAGCAGGTGCCCTCCCCCCCAGGAAGCTTCATTTGCTGATCCTCTTGCCCTTACCTAACTCCGGTCCTCACAGCAATGCCATCCATAGGGAAAGCAGAACCTAGAATTCAGGCTGTGCAGTTTCTTCCACCTGCTTGCAGTTTAGCCTAAGTGTGGTAACTGACACCATATCTTTTTCCCTTGCTTCTTGCTGTGGGCTTTAAATCCACTTAATGAACCACGCGGCTCAAAACTAGCAAGGTAGTTTGAGAGCCTTTCTGTTCCTTGACTCCTGGGAGAGCTTGCCTGGTGGTGGACTTGGATGCTACCATTGTGTCAAGGTAATTTCTCACCCAACACTGCTCAATAAATATTTACTTAATGAGTGTGTCCATGAATGAACGCACTGCAGAATTCAGAATTGTCTTTCAGAGCCTCATAGGCTCTTTCATGCATAGTTCCACTTACCACAGGCCAAAAAAAAAAAAAAAAGGCCATGAAAACCTGACTGTTGCTGCTGCCTTTCATGCACCTGAGATGACTTCCACATTTCTTGGGTAGGCAGGGCAAACTCTTGCAAGTCTCTAAGCAGGGTAAGCAGAGTAGAAGCAGGTGGGTATGATGGGAGTGGGGATACAGCACTAGGTGAGATGCATGGTGGGTGGGGCGGTCATGTCCCGGTCAATGGGAGAGCTTTGGGGGAAGGGTCAGAATTGTGGCTGAGCATCCGGAAATGAAGTGGAGCAATTCCGGACAATGAAGAGAAAGGTGGGATTTGGAAATATGAGCGGGAGTGTCGTGTAGAGGAGAGCGTGGGACATTGTTGAGGCACTAGCAATGTTCTGGGCCACTGTGGAAACGAATTCTGGGCTAGTACAAACTCAGGAGGAGCCTTGGGCATTTGGGATTCTTTGCTTCATGGATTTACAAGGACAGCTAGTTTCCACTGTGTAGGTGTTTTGCTTGTTTGTGATAGGTTAATATGCCATGTACATTTTACTCATGTTTTTTTAACAGTAGGTTCCTTCCATGTTGTTGGATATGTGTTTTAATAATAATACAGGTTACTTCAATCTCCTTTTTAAAATCAGTTCCTTGAAGCATAAATAAACAAATAAATACTCAAACAATTAAATGAGATTTCCTTCTACTGATGGTCTGTGACCATTCTGAAAAATAACATCTGCCCTCTACTTGGCTCTGAGGGATTTTATGAGCGTTAATGACATGTCTGAAAAGCGTTTCATTTCCTTGGAAACGAGGTTAACAAAGTGTTTTTCTCTCCACAATGATATAACAAGCCACTCATGCTGTGCTACTGATTTATAATAATTGAAACTTTGCTTAAAAATTTAAGTAGTTGATGGCAGTTCAGGATAAAATTTTTAGTATTTTTATATCTCCTACATGTTTTTAGGTGATAGATAGGTAAATGGCCTTTTCATGTCTAAAAAAAAAACCCCAAAACATTCCATGGTATTTATTCTCCCTTCATATTTTAACCAGTCCTTACATCAGTTCACAAGGTCATGGACTTGGCCTGTTTTTCATTTTGCAAACATCTGGATTTATAGTAAATGATTCATGCAGCCTGATACATAACTGCCCTCTTTTTGCTCTCTCTTATTATCACTTGTGGAATTCGATTTACCTCCTACCCTGTGAGCTATTCTTTCATTTGGAACAATTTCCTCAGTTATACAAGTCTTCAGTTTATGGGATAATCATGATTAATTTGTTCACTCTAATGGAAAAGGCTTTCTGGAGTGGGCTTTCTCATTTTTAGATAGAAAAATTCATGTCATCCTTTGCAAAGAACACAAAGAAGACTGAGACGACAACCACAAGGACCCAGGGCAGAGGTCCCATACAGGATAGAAGAGAGGGAACAAAATCCAAATTTTTAGATACACTGTTCCTGCCTTCCTTTTTTTCTTATCATCACCATCTGACAAATTATATGGTTATTTATAGATTTGTGTATCTTCCTCTGATTCCTTTAGCACTCAACTTTCATGAGAGCACGGACTGTATCTCCAGCACCTAAAACTCTGCCTGGCATATAGTAGACACTCAAATAAATATTTGTTGAATTAATGAACAAAAGAGTCATTCATCCATCAATCAGTCAGTAAAATAATAAAGGTAGTAATACTAATAGTTACTTTTTATTGAACACCCCTGCACAGTGTTAAGTAGTGTCTCCTGCAAATTCATGTCTACCTCACATCTCAGAGTGTGACCTTAACTGGAAATAGGGTCTTTTGCAGATGTAATTAGTTAGATTCAGGTGCGGTCATACTAGATCAGGGTAGACACAGAGGAAGAGACGCACACAAGGAAGAAGACCATGATGGCATCGGTAGGGAGTCAAGTTGCCGCAAGCCAAGAAATGCCAAGGGCTGCCAGCAGCCACTGGAAGGTGGGAGATAGGCATGAAAAGAGAATCCATCAGCTCCTAGAAGGAGCCAACTCAGATGACACCTTGATTCCTGACTTCGGGTCTCAGAGCTATGAAACAATAAATTGTGGTTGTTTATGGTGCTGGCTATGGTGGCTCCAGGTAACTAATGAAATCTTTTTTTGTGTGTGTGTGACAAGCCCTGAATAGTGCCTTTATATGGCAATTGCCAATTTACAGATAGGGAAACTGAGGCTCAGAGAAACTAAATGTCTTGCTGATAGGTGACTGAACCCAAGCCAGCTCTTTGCACTTAGAAAAATGTGCTCCAAACTGTTACTTCGCTTGCCAGCTTGGAGCCAGGAGTGTTGGTGGGTTGTAATTTTAGTCAGAGGCCCTGCCCTGGGGCCGTGCCACGGCTGCTTTTACCAAGTTATGATTAGTGAAGGAGTATGAGGGGGGTATACTGTCTTTATTAAGAGGTTTGTGCCCAGTGGAGTCCGTGGGAAAGACAAGTTGGCCAGAAACCAGGGAATATGCTCACTGGATTTACAGAATTTCTTCTAAGCCTGTGAATGTGAGATCAACTGTGGTCTCCCCTGAAAGAGCTAAGGCTTTGAAAACTGGTAGTATCTCCTGGAGCTGAACATTTGTGTGCATATCCTGTGACACAGCAGTTTTACCCCCAGGCATAATAACCAACCGAAGTGCGGATATATGTTCACCAAAAGGCCTGTATAAGAAAGTTCATAGAAGCAGTATTTGTAGTCGTCTGAAACTTTAAACTACCCAAATGGCCATCAACAATAGAATGGAAAATAAACTGTGGTATATTCATTCAAAAGCAGATTATACAGCAATGAGAATGAACACACTAGTGCTACAAACAACAACACTTCACAAAGATAATACTGAGTGAAAGAAGCCACGTAGAAAAGAACACACATTGACTGATTTCATTCACATGCATTTCAAAAACAGGTACAAGGGCTTATTTCTGAAGTGCTGGTAATATTTTTCTTCTTCACCTGGATGCTGGTTTGTGTGTTCAATTTTTGAAAAAATGAGCTATAATTATGATTTGTGTGCTTCTCTATGCATATGTACCACTTCGGTGAAGCTTTAAAAAGTAATATGAAGAAATCGCACAAACTGCCTGCCATCCTGTTCTACCTCCTTCGCTAGAACCCTCTCACAGCCACGCAGGGAAGAACTGTTCCTAGTGGGCCGCATCCCACGGTCAGTCGAGGGTTTCCCAGCTGCTCTATACTCTGCCCTTAAGCTGTGGCCTGGCTGCAGAAATGGGCTTTTGGACACGCCCATGTTCAGAAGGGATGAAGGACCAGCTCCTAAAGCGACCGAGTGAGAGGGCTGGCAGTCTTCATCACAGAGCAAAGTGCAGTCCGTATTTTCAGCAAACTATCGAAGGAGAGATATCTCTTTGGCTCAAGGAACAACTTTTTAAAACTTTTATCACTGTAATTTCAGAAAAGGAATAAGATAAGTAAATAAAAGTTCAAGAGAAGACAAGCCATACCCATTTTTTCAACCTGTTAATTGTGATTTTTGCATTAGATTTACTTGTCAGCTCCACGTAGTGTGGGGGCGGGGGTGAGGAAGAGCTGTCTGCTCCTCCCCACAGACCCCTGACGACTGTCGCAGGTACTGTCTGATGCGATCAAGTCAGGAGAACAAGTCGCTCTGCAGTTGGAGATGTAGCATGAAATAAGGTGTCACCCGAGAGAAGTGACACTTCGGCTTCAATTCACAGTACTGGATTCAATGAATGATTAAGCTTTTCCAGATTTTGATAATATTGTCAGAATACTGGTTGCCTAAACCAGAGGGGTAAAGACACCAAAGAGAGAGTTTCAGTGCTTAGGGTGAAGAGAGCAGCCAGGGTTCAAAACCATCAATTTCAAAATTATGCTATGTAGATGGATATGGGGCAAAGGGCTTGGGAAAAACCGTTTGTCTTAAACAAACTGGTAGAGTTAGATGTTCTTCAGGGCTGTTCTTATGCTATAAAAATGCTTTTCAAATACAGAAAGCATTCTTGGCCTGAAGTAAGAGAAACATCATCTCAGATGGGCTGTGTTCACAAGACTGGCTCCTGGACCCCTAGAACTCAACCCCATTTCATTGTCTTCTTGCTTGTCCCCTACAGGATCTGCCCTTTCATCCTGACACCCTGCTTCTTGGCTGCTAGGTTAAGGTCACCTCTGCATGGAACTGTTGCCCTACGGTGAATGGCTCCCATTTTGGTCAGCCACTGAGCTTTCCGATCAGCGTCTTCCAAGAATTATGTGGATTTCAGCATTGAAAGTACTGTATTCTGCAGACGTGAAGAAGTCAGGATGGCTGGTCATGCTAGGCCTGCTAGACAGGATAGTTCTGATCGCCTGTCACCCAGTCTTGGCTCCTCCTGGTCTGCTTCTTGAGATTTGGTCAGACAGATAATGACAAAGGCCAACAGAAATAGGAGGATGAAAGTACTTTTTGTTGGAGAAATGGCCTTTGGGGTCTCTGACTTCAGATCACAAGATATGCACTGGATTCCGGCTATGTATTGACCTTAGGGATGTCACTTGCCTTTTTTGAGACTCATCTGTGGACAAAAATGTCCTACCAAAGTGGTTGTATGAGCTTAAGATAATGCATGTGAAAGTACTTGGATCACAGTAATTGTTGAATAAATATCACTTTCCTTTCCTATCAGTTTATTTTCCTGTCTTTCTTTCTCCTCCTGTTCTCATTCCTTCAAACTCCCAATCACATTGTTTACATGATTTTGGTGATCCATCTCACCATTGCAGGGTGGTATGGAAGAAGCCATGGGTTGCATATCTTGAAGTTCAAATTCTGGCAGTCACTTTCTAACTGTGGAGCTCAGGGAAGCTAAATAACTCCTGAGAGCCTTGGTTTCCTATCAAATGGGAATAATACATTCTATTTTTAAAAAGTTAATAATTGCAGATATTACAGTTGTTTTTCGTACTCTGTGAGATTACTCTTTGGCCCGTCTCTCATTCCTACTGTAGCTGTGGCTCCCTGTGAACTGAGGCTCACTCGGCTTGCAGCCCACTGTGTGTGTTTCTGCCTTTTAGCCTCTAGTCTTCTTTGGATTTTGCTAACACAGACAGAAAATGGGATGTATGGAATTTCAAATGGAGTCAGATACTAAATTGTCATGTGCTGTGATCTAGGATGAGCAACATATAAATGTTTGAAAAAAGTTTCAGAAATAGAATACAGATTATAAAGAGGAGGGAGTCAAATGAGTTGGCCTTGACTTGCATCTACCATATTAATTTGGGTTATATTTCCAACCTAATTGGGAGTGGAATGCAATGTATTAACCTACAAAATATCTATCAGTATTTATCTCTATCTCCAGAACTTTGTGTCTCAGTAAGTTATGAAAATCTACTGCAAAGATTCAAGCAGTGGCTTCAAAGAACGTGGCTCCAGATTCATTTTTGCCAGTACATCCTAGAGTGTTACACTGTTGTGTGGGATCCTAGTGGGGTTCCAGCTCTTTTACTCCTCAACAGCTCATTTAAGTGTGCAAGGCAGTATGTGTCATATAAAGTTGAAAAAGATACAGTTTGTGCCTTTAAAGAGCCATAGCTTAAATGAGACAAAAAGCTAAGTGCAGAAATGCTTTTGCTAAGTGTCTGTGTGACATCTCTAGTCACTCCCCTTACCGCCCCCCATCCCCCGCCCCAGAAACTTATATAAGGCTTGGGGTCTTCTTAAAGTAGACACCAAGAATTCTATTTAAAACTAGGGGTGGATTATAAAAAAATATGCAAAGCATAAACTGTATGGTAAAAGGAATCCGGGGAAAGCAAATGGAGCTACATTGGGATAAAATGGCACACAGGAATGTATCCCATATGGTTTTGTGTGGCTGCTTGAGGTGGAATGCATATTTGGCTTTGAGCTTCCTAAAGACCAAAGTAGAAAGAAAAAACAGGCATGGTTTCAAGAGTGGTGGTATCCTTGAGACAAAAATGGATCAGTTTAAGAGAAGTACAGTTTTTCCATGGAGACTTGAAAGCTAATCCTCCCATTGGTCTTCATTAAGAGCACACTGTGCAGTAGTAAACATTATCAAATATGGCATCCTTATAATAAAAACTGTAAGGAGAGCTGTTGTTTGGCTGTTTGTTATATTGTTCCTCATTATAAGTCTGAAACAAAAGTTCATTTTAGCAACGTCAACAGAAAATAAATATTTCTTGTCCTGTAAATGATTCTTTATAAATATAATTTCTTAACAGTATTTTAGATTTGGTTTATTTGAATCACATTGCATTCTCACACTGCATTTTGTTGAAGTGTTTTCCATCGCTTTTCATTTATAACAGTTTCCATTCCCTTTGTTTTTCTCCTTGCCATTTAATTGTTGAAGAAACAGCTAATTTGTCTTAATGGAATTTCCCACATTCAGGATTTGGCTGATTGTATCTCTGTGGTTTCACTGAGTTTTAAGTAACAATTGTTTTATTTCCACCACTAGAAATTTTACTTGGTTCTTTTAAAAATCTGGTCCTTTTTTTCATTTTCAATAGTCCCTTTCTTATTCACAGCTTTCTTTCCTTCATTTAAAAAAAATATCAAATATACTTATCTTTCACTTAGAATTTGACAATGACATTATCTGGAGCTGTTATAGGTCTGGTCCTATTGTTTGTTGTTTCTGATGACTCTTGCTCATGCATCGTGCTTGTCTCTGAGCAGATTTTGCAATTTTTGATTGTGAGTTCACGTGAGTTCATGTTTGTTCATATCTCCGAAGGAGCTCTATGAGACCTGGGTAGAGGGATTATTTCTCTGGGTGGATTTCCAGTTGTCGTTGCCAAGAGCCTGGGAGCACCACATTCCTGGGTCCACTTTAAATGAAATTTGCCTCTTAGTTTTCTGGGCTGCACAGATGTGTGGTTTCTAGCCCTGAACTCCTCTGTGGGGACACTTTGGGTTTCTGAAATATCAGAGGAAGATTTTTTTTGTTGTTCTGTTTTTTAAACCTCCATCTTTAGCCAGTTTCCTTTGTGCTTGCCATTGCTAGACAGGCGCCCTTTTACTTACTATTCTCCTGTGGGAATAACCCCTTTGAATCCAAGCTCTATGCAGATGGGTCTCCAGTCTGGCTTCCTGTCTTGCATAGTAGCTGCATCAGAACTCTCTTACCTCTCTGGTCTCAGCTGTGGCTTCTCAGTAGGTCTTTGGGTCTCCATCTCACTTACTTTCTAAAACTGATAAAATATGTCTATATAATTGTACAGTTTATAGCATTATAATTATATAGAATAATATATATGTAAAATCTTTTTTGTAGCTGTCAGATTTCGGGATTCCTAGCCTACATTTTACCAAAATAGAAGTCTTGATAAGACAATGCCAACTGATTTACCCCTTGACCCCTGGTGTCTCCACACCTCCCTAGTTTCTTGCAACAGCCTTCTGAACTTTATTCTTGTTTTATCTCAGGCACTGCAAATTCATCCTCATGTAGTCACCGCAATTTAATTGCACCCCCGACCTGGTCCGACCAGAACCTGTCCCGGATTAAAGCCCCTCCCGACGGAGCCCGGCCTCCCCCCAGATGAAGCTCCCCGGGGTGCGCAGGCTTGCTCTCCAGCTCCTGTCTCCTGACACACATTTGAGAGTTGGTTTAGTAACACGGACTTTCTAGTCCTCCCACTTCGAACCATGCTGTCTTTCTCTTTGGCGCCTGACCATTGTAGACCCCTTGGTCTGACTTCCCCTTGCGTCCCCTTCTGGATGAAGTCCCACCAACCTTGTAAGATTCAGCTCCTGTGTTTCTCCCTTCAGGGATCTCTGTCTCCTTTCTGCCCCTCTCCCACCCTCCCAGCTCTGTGACTGCAAAACAGCCTGAGGATATACTGTGCTTGCTCTCCCTATTTCCAGTCCTCTCTCCCCATCTATCCCCACAAGCACAGCAAATTCAAGGCCCCTCTGTCTCTATAAGCCCCTTGGTGGCTGAGGCTGGATCTTGCTCATCTTTGTATTTCCTGCATTTACTATTCATTCCTCTTAGCAATTAGTAGCTGTTCATTAAATGTCTTTGTTAATTGTAGAAATAATTCCTGTCTTTGTTACTAGCAACACTATGATTTTGGAAAATTTTCCTGAGCTCCAAAATTTTAATTGAGCTCCAAATTTCTCAGCTGTAAATATGAATAATAATGTATATACCTTACAGGGTTTTGTGAAGATTAAATAAGAGTAACTAAATCCTTAATTCACAGGCTCACAATATACATGATTATAAGTGTTTGTTCCTATTTCTTTTATTTCCTATTAAAACACCTGTTGATATAATGCTAATATATTAATAGTAATAATTCTTGATTCTATTTACATAGTAATAGCAACACTGATTGCTATGACTTTTTAGCTCATCATCTGCCACACAGCATTCTAAGGGCTTTAAATAGATAAACTCTTTAAGCCATCACAATAAGCATGTGAGCAAGGGGATATTACTTTCCCACCTTAGAGCTGTAGACACTGAAGCACACATTTATTAGTGACAGAGCTGGGATTTGAAGTTGGGCTGTCTAGTACCAGTGTGTGCTTAACCAGCTCCTTCCCCTGCCTACCTTAATTCCATACGAAGAGTTGGAGGTTTTGTTTTTCTTTCAAAGAGGAAGAGATTGAGGTTCATCATGGGTAAGAGGCTAAGCCAAGGTCACAGTGCTACCGCGCGGTGTGACCTTGTTCTCTGTGTCAGCAAAACGTTCACTTTTGGTGCGGGCTTTGGCTGGAACTTTGCCAACGTCAGTTAAAATGGACTCTGAAAACATGAGTCAGGCTATACAGACTGTACATTATTAAATGATAATGTATCATGTTAACAATAACAGTTCTCTTTTTTGGTAGAGTCAGGAAATCAGAGGTCCGTGCTTTTGGGGGGCTAAAAAAGAATGTCTGAAGTAGAGTAGAATGAAAGTTGAGTATTTTACATTGTTATTTATATTTTAAATAAAGTTTCTAGCTCCCAATTAGTTCAAAACTGGAGGCCTTGGATCCTCTCCCACCGCTTTCTGGGACACCCCTGCCTGCTTTCAGGAGGAGGGAGAGGACGGCGAAGGCCCACGGAGCTGCAGCAGATGCGATTTCCAGCTCGCCGTCTGGGATGCATTTTGGTGACTAGCTCCTGATATTTATGTGAAAAGGAGTATGACTGGGTCGCTCTTTCTTCTCCTTGCGTTTTGCCAGAGGTCGCCCTCGCAAAAGTTGGAAGAAATGGGGTGTGTAGGAATTTGGGGCTGGTAAGTTATTTATTTACTTAACCGTATTTTAAAGGCTGAAAAGCCATCCATGAAGTCTGTGGAATGCATTGTCATGAGAGGTCAGCAAGTCAAGTTCTGGGGCTGCACTTTCAAAAGGGCTGGGTCATTTCGTGACCAATGGTGGTATTTGTAGTTATGATTAAACCTTAGGTTTCAGGAGGGCTTGAGTTTGGGGGGTGGGAAGCAGAAGAAACACTTCTCAGTGCCGGTCCCTGAATACCAAACTGCACCCCTTTCCCATCCCTTCCCCACTTTGAGGACGAGACATGGCGGGGATAGAAGGCATCACAGAAGAGTTGTGAGGAGAGGATGGGACAGAATCCAATGTTGTCCTCAACAAGGGACCCAGGACACACCAGGAAGAATGACTATAATCCCAAGGTTGGGATTCTGGTACTGACAGGTGCCAGGGTGGTAGAGATTACCCGGACCAATTGCCTCATTAAAAACAAACAAACAAACTGTTAATAGTTTGATATATTTTCATTCTTTGTAGACATTACATATTCTCAGGGTATCTACTCTATAAAATGTACCCACTCTGGACGTTTATCCTACTCCATCCTGACAACCAGCCAGCGAGGGAGGGACTGTCATTACCCATGTGTGAGAGTAGAGAAACTGAGGCTCAGAGAGTTTAAATAAATTACTCAAGCTCAGATAGCTGGTTTGCCTCCAAACCTATGGTCTGATTTATTACATTACCTAGATTCGAAGGAAAAATACATAAAGAGACAGTAATACAATAAAACCCTATATTATCCTACCACCTAGGGGTACTCCTGTTAGCACACGGCATCTAACAGACGTGGAAAGGGCAGCCAGCCTGCTTACATGACCAGCTTAGCACTCGGGTTTTGATGCCGCTGTTGCACGGAGCACTTTTGGTAGATCAGCGCGCAATGATTTGGGTGACATTGTCTCCCCCAGGAGGCGATCCATCCTGTGTGGGAAGGGACTGTTTCTACTTGCTCACTTCTGCACCCCGGGGCCCTACTCACACCAGACTTGCATCAGCCTTTCCTAATGAGTAAATGAATGGACAGAGCTCAGTAGTGCCAAGTCCTGCGTTTTTCCTGCCTTCCTCTAAATTTTGTGACAGGAATTGGTTTTCCTTTGATCACTGGGAATAGAGAAGTGTCATAATCTTGTCCCTCCAGGGAGCTTGACCTCTTGATGACATTTTCAAGGCTGCAGTGAAATGTGACATCAGGTGTGTAGTGCCCTCTTTCTCTTTTTTTATTTATTTTTAAAAATCTCCTCCTACCTGCAGGAAACGCCTCTAGGCGGATGTCCCTGTGACCCAGGAGGCGGGCTATGGAACCTCTTGGGAAGCCCTAAAAGTACTGAAGGGCTGTAGGCAGCCCTGGGCCAGTAGTGAAGGGGCTGCCAGCTGGTTAGAGTGGGAGATGCCCGCGGACGTGCGGCGGAACCAGTTGGGTGCCGGAGTCCTCGGTCTGAAAGGCTCCCCGATGTGAATGTCCTTATTACAGTGTGCCTTGGGCACACACTGGAATTTTCAAGAGAATCCAAGAAAAATGGAAGGGAAAAGAAGATGTCCCTAGTGGGAATACTCTCTAGAAGAGAAAAATAGATGCGATTCTCTGGTTTCTGGACAAAATAATTCAGTATGATAGTGTTTTATAGAGGAGCATCTATCTCCCAGAGCAAAAAGAAAAGTGTCTTCTCACAGATCCACTGAGCCCTAGTGAACATGTGGCCAGACTTCCAGGCAACCCTGCACTGAGGATTGTAGTGCAATTAGTTACGTAAATACCAAGACATGTAGGCTCCCCCAAGACTAAAAGGTCTCTGGGACAATTAAGAGACTGTGGCCCCCTTGCCCCCTTGTCATGCGCATTAATGTCACAGGCCTCAGCAGAGGACTTGGGGTGCTTTGATGCCCAATGTGCTCAATTTGGTTTCAGAGATTTCCAAATCCTTGCACCTAAGCACATGTCCTCCACAAACAAATAGCATTGGGGCAGAATTCTCTAGCAGGCTGTGGAGACTTAATTACCTCAACTCAGAGGTCTTCCCGCCGCTGAGAGCATCCCAGATACTTGGCAGCATTAACATTCCTGGAATTGCATTTGGCTGGCCTTTGTCAGGGGGATGAATCCTGCCTCATTAGCTCAGGCTCGTGGGGCATTTGTGTCTCTGACAACAGTTTAATTATGGACATTGTTTACTAATCAGTGTTACATTGACAGACTAGAGGGCTAATCTGAAGATTAACACAATAGCTTGTTTTCATTTTATTCTTTCAGCCTGTGAATGTAAGAGTTAAACAAACCTGTTTTTCTAGCCGTTGTTTTCTTAATAAGATTGGGAGGCACATTCTGAAGCAATTTAAGGGTTTCTACGTCTCTCTTCTTCAACTTTATTTAGCCTGGTATGGCAAAATTTAAAGAGAGAAAAGACAGCTTTGGGGAATATTAAGTTTGGACAACGAAAAGTTTTGGGGATCGGCTAATTAAGACAACTGAATTTAGGAAATTTTGTCTTAAGCCTTTATCAGTGCGCATGAAGACCTTCTTCCAGAAGTCAGTGGTCATTTGGGATTCTTAGGGATAAATGTTATAGACATGTGAAGAAGTGCATTAAAAAATTCCCTTTATGCACATTTTCTTTTCTCCATATGTCATTAAAGATTCAGCTTGCTTCTACTTTGCATGTTGAGAACTGTGAGGACAAAGCATGGTGAAAACGTTATTGGGGAGAAAAATGGGTCGTATTCAGACAGACTCTGGAACTTCGAGACTGAGTCTGATGTCTTTGTATGAAAGTGGTTCGGTGAATAGGAGTTTTGACTAGTTAAGGAAATAGCCTTGAACGTTTGCAGGCTTATTCCTTCCAACCTCTTGCGTATTGGAGCCGGGCGGCAGTCAGAGAATTCAAGCTTCCATAGTCAGATCTGCCCCGAGAACAGAAGGCGAAGGTGGAACATGGGTGCCGCAGAGAGTTCCGGCAGCGCCTTGGAGCCAGATCCTGGGTTGCCTTGACTCTAACACCGGCTGGGTGGCAGCCTTCTGGAGGTGGAGGAAAAAGTTGAGAAGAAGCAGATGTATTTCATCTCATAGATGTAGGCAGCACCCCTGGCCCCAAGCCCAGCAGGAACAAGCTTGTGTTTCAAATAAGCCTTGACTGTGCTGTCCTTTGGGGTCGGGGATCTAACTCTACTGACTGAAACACAGAGTGGGCATGAAAACCCCTTTGCCCCCCAGTACCACAGTAGTCAGGAGCGATGGACGCGGTGGTGGAGACCCTGAATATTTGCATGACTGGACAAAGCGTGAGGAAGCTGGCAATCGGGGGGCAGTACCAGCTGGTTGATGAGGCTTGTTTGCCCTGGTATGCTTTGTTTTTATGTTTTTCAGCTGAATTAGTAGCCAACCTAAAAGTACTGTGATTTTACATGCAAATCTAGATTTCTGGCTTTTCTTGAGTAGTCGGAGTCTCCAAGAGCAGGGAGAGCACCCCCACAAGGAGTTGCCTGTCTGCAGCCCGGGGTGTGTGCTCTCCCAGCCCCAGGCCTCCAGCCATTGCGCCTTGCTCGCTCAGGGGCCTGCCTGCTCCCAGCCGCTTACTGTATGCGAGGGAATTCGAGGAACCCAGGAGGCCCCTCTCACACAGGTACTAGCCATTAGCAATGAGAGGATGTTCTTTCAGGTAAACATTTCCTTTCCTCTTTCCGAATGTAATACTTTGGTATAGATGTCCAGTAAGCCACTCATACCCTAGTGACAAATGTGAATTAACGTGTCAGGTAGTGCCCAGGAGTAGGAGAAGGGAAGAAGAAGAAGAAGAGGCTCAAGGAAAGGCACTATCATCACCTGAGATTGGGTTGAGGGCACGGATAGGGCAGGAAGCCAACAGAGATGACTGCCCCACATCCATTTGCTTGAAGCATCATCCCAGACAAGTGAGTAAGAAGGAAGCCATCTTGAGGCCTGCTACAGACTGGACGTTTGTGTCACCTCGAATCCATGTGTTGAAACCTAATCCCCAAGGTGAGGATATTTAGATGGGGGGGGGGGAACCTCTGGGAGGTGATTAGATCATGAGGGTGGAGGTCTCATGAATGGGATTAGAGCCCTTTGAAAAGAGACCCCAGAGAGCTCCCCTGACCCCTGTACCGTGTGAGGACACAGTGAGGAGATGGTGGCCATGAACTAGGAAGTGGGTCCTCATGAGACATCACATCTACCAGGGCCTTGAGTGTTGACGTCTCAGCCTCTAGAGCTGAAATATAAATTTGTGCTGTTTATAGCCACACAGTCTTTGGTATCTTGTTATAGCCGCCCGCATGGACTATGATCGGACCCACCGAGGCTCTAATGCTTCTTGTTAATAGAGATATGAGGACTGTTCAACTTTCATAGGTTTCTGGAATATTCTGAGAGGAAGGAGAGGGTTTTGAGGTGACTATTAAGGAAATAATTATGCAGATAGTTTTGAGCAATGCCACTACATAAATTACCTCTACTTAGCTACTTAAAATAGAGTGTATATGATTATTTTAATGTCACCAGCTCTGAACCCTCTATCTGGGAGAGGCACTACAGGGGTAGAGTGGCCACAGGCGACGAGCTAGAGTAAGGAGGGGAAGAAGAGAAGGATGGTCCCCGTCTTCGAACGCCTCGGCACCGGCCCTGAAGAGCAGCTACACAGGCCTCGGCCCACAGCTCCATTTGTCACCTTCCCCACCACTGGGTTTGTCCACTTAAAATAAGGCGTCTCGGAGTCAGCCAACCCACACGGTGTGATTCAGCTTCTAAGAAGAATAAACCATCGTTATAAACCCTGCCCGAATTTACTGTAAACAACGTCTCTTCACTAAGAATGGCCTGCCGTGTGATTTGTCCCAGTGCTGGGATGGTAGCTCCATTTTGCAATAATCACAGCTGCCTTTAAAATAACATGGCAGCAAGGAAATGCACCTCTTTGTTGGCCGTGCGCATGTTTTCTTAGGAACTTGAAAGGACTTCTCTCTGACTCACCTTAGCGGCTCTGCTGAGTCACTTCTGAGACTCGGGGAGGGAAAGAGGACAGGGAAGCGGGCGACAGAAAGGCCCGGGCAGGTTGCAGCCTCGCCGCCATGACCTGCCCTCACGCGGCCCCTGCCTGCTTTGACCCAGTGGCATGTGCCCAGGCTTGCTCTAACCTCGAAGAAACTCCGGAAAGACACTTGTCCTGTTTACCAGGACGGAGTAGACAGAACTTCTCCCACTGCCAGCATATTTGGCGTGTGCACTGCATGCGGCCCTGTACCTTTTCCAAGGCCAGACTCTGTCTGTCTAAGGCTGGTCCCAGGTCCAGGTGTGCTCTGTGCACCGAGACTGCCTGCACCCCTCGCTTGTCCACGAGGTGTCATTGGACCTGGGGCTCCTTGAGACCTAGTAGAGTGGGCGCCCTGTCCCTCTTCCTTCTGCTTGGGGTCCCGGAGCCCCCACGGCCCCTGACAGGGCCTTGGCCCCCCTGATGAGTCATCAGGCACATTTCCAATGTGTTGTTTTTCACTGAAAATGTTTCCAGCTTTGCGGTGATTCCCTAAAATCAGAATAAGTGCATTCTAAGTTTACTCTTTGTTAGTTTGGTGAACTCACGCGAATTAACTGCTCTGAACCTCAGTTTTCCCAGCCATATATAGGAGACTGTGATAGTGGTAGCTCACTTACAGAGCCTCTGTCATTGACAGCACCCTACTGCACAGGGTTGTCATGAGAATTAAGTCATTTCTGTAAAGTCCTAGTCAGGGTATTCGACATCCATGGAGTGTTTAGAAAATGCTACTATTATTATATCTTCATGGATGTAAGAGCCAAGAAGGTGCGCTTTTAAGCATCATGGGGTATGAATCGCTGAGAAACCTCATAGCTGCTGTGAGTTTCTGGGCCTTCAAAACTGGACCGGGACTCCAGTCCTCCTGGCAGGTACCTCAGGCTGACGTCACACTGGTCTGTGTGGGAAGTTCACTGCTGGCAAAGGGAAGAGCTTGCCTCCCTGAGGCACATGGGCATCCCTGAAGGGAGAGTCCACATTCACTAGGCCGTCTTCAGCCAGCCTGCTGGACCCAGGATCCGAGGCTACTCACTATTCTGACTTCCTAAACTATTTGAATTGCTGCTTTCTTCTGCAACCTAGGACAAATTAAAAACAGTGCACACACAGAACTTTTTGGCCCGTGTTCACAAGCTGAGCCGAATTCAGAGCTGAAGGTTAGACATGAAATAGCAAACAGAAGCAAGGCAGACAGACACTCACACCTGGCTGCGAGGAATGAACAAAACAGACGCCCGGAAAGTCGGCGAGAATTCGTATGTGAACGCAGAGCCTTATGGATTTACCACGTCGACTCCAGCAGCTCCTCCACGACTTTCAAAGTGAGGGAGTGCCCCCTGAGGATTGCTCGAGCAGCCCGGCACCTGCGTGGGGAGCCACGCCCGGCGAGTCCCAGGAGGGCTCTGATTTATGGACAGAGGGATTCTGAGCTCAGCTGCATTCTTGTGGCTGGGATCAAAAGGGCTTTCTCACTGAGCACAGATCACATCCCAGGAATCCTCCCTAGACAGAACATTCCTGAGAACAACTGCGGCCTTGGCCACAGCTCATGGGGTGGAGTAAGACAGGGAGGGCACATATCCAGGGGGACGGTGCTTTTGCTACCCTAAAACAAAGGTTTCATGCGCCCCCCAAACAAGTGGGTGCATAACTTGTGGGCTGCTAACCTGGGGAAAGTTATAATTCTCTCTCCTTGACGAAGGGCAAGTTGTGTAGTGGGAAATGAGCTAAACTGAATTTTCACCCTCCAAAATTACTTCATTTCTTTGGGACTTAGTTTCTTCATCTCTGAAAGGGGAATGTCGCATTAGAATCAGAGGGATGGTTTTCAGGCAGCTTGCCACAGTCCTCACTATTCTCTATTGCCTTACACAGGGTTGGCCTGCTTTGCTCATTTACATTACTTCCCTGACGCCGTTTGGAGTCTGAATTTGCAATCTGCGGACCAGATTACCTCCAAGCCATGCCTCTCCCCTTCCCCATTCCCTAGCCATAGCACTCTGGAAAATCACAGTGTGAATAGGTGTCAGATTTTTTGATCCTCTGCTATGCTTGTGTGTCTTCTGGATGGAGATGGACACAGCGCGCGCTAGGCGCGCAGCGCCTGTCGATGGAGTTATGTCTGGCAACTCCAAGGCAGAGAAGAGTGTCAGTGGTAAGTAGGAAAACCTGCGTACAGGCTTGACACACCCAAGATGTTCCATTGTTTGCTTTTCCTGAGTATTCTCAAGAGTTGGCTTGCTCACTTGTTCCAGGGCAACTTGTCCCTGAAAGGGTCAGCTAACTTGTGCTTTCTTCTCTGATGGGGTGTGTAAGCCTGGCAAAGAGAAGAAAGGGATGAGAAATGTTGGGCTTCCTTCTGACAGCCAAGACCATTTATGCAATTCTCAGTTGCCTACATCTGTATACGAAGAAAAAGAGTGCTCGATATAATTGGAGCTCCAAATCCCCTTTTGGAAAATGGAAGAGGTACTGTACCCACAATGAGCCGGTGCAGGGCGGAGGGGGCCGCACAGAACTCCTTTGTTTTTACTTCATTCTTGATGAAGTCACAGCCAAGAATTTTGTTCGATGAAGAAATAAATTGTTTCATACTTGTAAGTCTATAGAGATAGCGCCCGTCATGGTATTTAAAAGACTGTTAACACAAGTATCAAAATTTATATCTGGTCTGTGGGTTCTGTTTTGGCCACAATAGCTTGAGGTAGTGCTTAAAATCCTGTACGCAAGAGGAAAGTTAATGCTTTGGTTAATTAGGGATTTCTCTCCTGCCCTTCCTTGTGGACTGAGCTGCTGACAATCGTGGTGCTGATCAGCTGCCTTTCTCCCCAAGCTGGGGCCAGAGAAGGGGCAGGGCAGGGAACTGAGCAGGTGGGGCGGGTGTCCTAGAGTCACCAGAGTATGATAGGATGAACATCCCTTAGCTCACAGGGCGGTATCCAAGGCCCGAGAAATACAATGTTCTCAATACTGAATCATTAACCGAGGGAGCAGATCTCACTCACACACTGGGGAACATTGCTACTGCAGCCTTCTTTCTGCAAAGAGAACTCATGGAATCGAGGGTGGGAGGCTATCCGTTTGGAAAGCAGGCTCTGATAAATGCCAGGATGGGGATACAAGGCCCCTTGGAGGTCTAGCTATCCCGTGGACAAGAACATAAAATGCTTACATTAACATATAGACATAGAGATAAATTAGTTTATTCATGTAGTTATACATGTATATTTAACATCACGTACTATATAAAATGATTTAAATTAGAAAAATTGCATTTTCCACTCCCACAGTTTATGAAACAATCTTATTAAAACTCTTCACCTGTCCCTGTGATTCTGAGAGGACTTCCTTCTGAGTCCTCTAACACAATTTGACACGTGGTGCTCCTGTTTCAGACATAGTGGTGTTTGAATCTGTTTATCCTAAGCCACAGTGACCATTTATATACACCATTAGGGAGTTACTTTGTTTTTCCTTCATTTCCTATGGGTAGCTGTGATCTCTACAATGTAACCTTTACTCTGACTTTTAAGAGCTTCTTTCAAAAAGCTCTTTTGCAATGACACATATTTGCAATTAATATTGGCTAAATCTCCATCCCCCACCTCAAGAAAAGGTGGAGAGAAAGAAGTGTCGCAGAGAGATGCCCCATAGAACCTGGGAAGGTCCCTGTGGTTTTCAGAGAATACAGGGGTGGGCAAAATTAGGTTTACAGTTGTTTATAGTATGGAAAAAAGACATGCAGGTTATGATTATTACAATAGTGTTATTACCTCTGTATTTTGTGTACTCACAAATCTAAACGTTCTTTTGCCCACCCTTGTATGTGTATAGGCACTTTCAGGTATGGCTCTGAAGAAGATCAATGTCTGAAGCCAAACATCAGGGGACATTTCTCTTGCAAAGGGGGATCTTATTCTTTGAGGTGCTGCTTTAGGGTGTTTGGGCATGAGGCCTGGGGAGCCACCTAAGAGAGCCCTGCATGCCCTTCCTGACAAGAGAGACCAATAAGGACAGCCCCATTACTCCGGAGGGAGCGGGGGCTACCTCTGAGGGCGCTAAAGTAGTAAGTGAAGTGTCCTGTGGGATGACCTCACCCAAATTACTGATTATCTTTGGACCAAGACATTCCACACACACCACAACCCTATTCTCAAGAAACTGGTGCCGAATTCCTGGAGAAAGGGAATTTTGCAAACATTATTTAAATGCATGACAGCCTTTTTTTTTTTTTTTTTTGGTGACTTGATAAAAATTGTCAAGCCTTGTTGGAGGGGGGCCCTTCACCTAGCATGGCACAGCCAGCAGCCATGGCAGAAGAGTGACTTGGTCACACTGCCCTGGGTGGCGTCACAGTCGGGGGCTGCTAGGAACACAGCTTCAGCAAGGTAGGGTAACACCGCCCCGCCCCTGAGCCCTGCAGGGAGCATAGCACGATAAGGAGAAGAATGGATTTCAGGGGACAGCCAAGAAGATGACTGAAACGATGGACAAAGAGCCTGGTGAGACACGGAGCAGGCCCTTGAGCAGGCGGCAGGCGCTGTGGACTGCCGAAGGCAGGTCCCAGAGCCATACTTTCTTTCTTTCTTTCTTTCTTTCTTTCTTTCTTTCTTTCTTTCTTTCTTTCTTTCTTTCTTTCTTTCTTTCTTTCTTTCTTTCTTTCTTTCTTTCCTTCCTTCCTTCCTTCCTTCCTTCCTTCCTTCCTTCCTTCCTTCCTTCCTTCCTTCCTTCCTTCTTTCTTTCTTTCTTTCTTTCTTTCTTTCTTTCTTTCTTTCTTTCTTTCTTTCTTTCTTTCTTTCTTTCTTTCTTTCTTTCTTTCTTTCTTTCTTTCTTTCTTTCTTTCTTTCTTTCTTTCTTTCTTTCTTTCTTTCTTTCTTCAGATAACCCAGGCACTTAGCATATCTGGTGCAGAGGTCCCCAAATGTCATCTGTGACCAAGAAACTTCAGGCAACCTTTGGAAAAAAATTCCGGTTGCTGGGTGGCACTCCCTGGAGATTCAGTCACAGCAGTGAAGACACCCTGCACCAATTTTTAACAAGCGCTCCAGGGGATTCTGATGCGCATCCCCGCTGAGGGACCACTAATGGAGCGAAGCACAGGTTTTACAGGAAAATGTTTCTTGACCTTAATTCTCTATTGTAAAATAAACTCAGAGAAATTAAAACACGAGCTCCTGAAACTCACAGCACAGTGTAAAAGTGCAGAAGTCTTCTTAGGAATAATCAAATCATTGTGTTGGCTTCACCCGTCTGTCTGCAGACTCGGACCACCCCCCCGCCCCACCGCGTCCTCCACTTCCGTCCCTTCCTCTGCTTGTCCTGGTCAGAGGGCCCTTCCCTGCGCCACCTGCCCAAGCCGGGATGCTGCCCCTGCGTGCAGGGCCTCTCACTAGCGGGGTCCTTCCTGCCGCATGCTCAGTAAAACAGTTCCCAGCGTGTGATTTTCATTTTTCACTCTTGCTTGGGTTATTTACCCTTTGATACTTATTATATAATCTTATTCCCCATTCCTGAGTCATCGAACTGGAAATGGCCAGGGGGCACTTTTCTACTTTTAATGATAACCAGAGAACTGGACCCTCCTCGGAGGTTAATTTCATGCAAGTCTCAGCAGGCAAATCCATCTGCGAGGAGACTCTGGCCAAGAGGGAATGCACTGAAAATGCCACACCTCTAATCAGCCTCCTTGTGCCAGTTCTTTCTTACACTTTGTCATTTGCAAGAGACCAGTCTTATTTGTTCAGCATCATTTTGCAGAAAATTGGGGCAAGATGCTCAGGCCTCAGTTTCTCCCACTGTAAAATGGAGGCAATAATGTAATATTATACACCGTAAATTTTTCACAAGGAATTTTGTCATGTAAGAGTGATCGGTTCAAGTACAACTAACCCAAAATGTGTTCATCATTTAAAGTAGAAACCTGCAAAGAATAATTTTGATAGTAACTGCATTTTCAATGAGCAGCTTGAGGTCACAGTTCATAAAATAGTTCTGCATCACGTGGGTCGTTTTCTGCAGAATTTGTAAACTGAAGGGATGGAATGCTCTCTGCTGTGTAAATTCTGCATCTGCTATTTCTTACAACTGCTTTCCCTAGGGCACAAGTGACCGAAGGCATGGAGTTAGTAGAGAAAACAGGTGTGCCTGTTCAAAGGAGAAAAGTAAGTGTATTTATGAACATGATCTCCCTAGCACCTCAGTTCCTCTCCAGGAGAGATTCACAATCCAGGCGTCCCTGTGGGCAGGGCCAACTGGCGTGGAGCTGGCTCCCTGGCAGGGACCGCCCAGCCTGTAGCTTTGCAGGTTCAGGACAGAGTAGGAGGTGCATGTTCTTTGTGGTACTGCAGAGTCCCTCTGGTTGTAGCGTGCCGAGATTCTACCAGTGAGAGTTAGCGCTGCCCTTGTCTGGGTACGTGTTTTCAAAACTCAACCCCTAGACCTGCTTACTGGTAAATAAAACAGGTCAGGAAAATGATGTTTTCAGTTCATTTTGAAGCTGTATTTTCAAGAACCTATGGTTGCATGGGATGACAAGTCAGAGCTAAAACATCAGGGATCTAAATGTTTAATCTTAGAGGAGAGTGCCAACTCCTCAAAAGGGCACCCAGGTGGTGCCTCAAAGTCCCACTGCTCAGTGACGTAAGTAAGGCCCAGGGTCTATCTGCTGTTGACATTTGAAGATGTGGATACTGGATCTTGTCAGTACCTAGGAACTCTAGAGGACTAGCTCGTGTCCACAAAACTCAACAGAGGTTGTACAAACCACAGTAACGATGGTGGACTTACACTGAGAAATGATCTGTCAAACTGAGTGGACACCCTTATTGGTTGGATAGAATATTTTTTATTAATTTACTACAAGAAATAAAATTCTCAAGTGCACCAGGCATTTATACCAGCTTGTCTAGCACTCTTCTCTGTAGGGTGGCTACAGAGAAAGATAAAACACCATCACAAAGTTGAATGTTGAGCATGGAGAGTGATTTTGTCAGTAGTAACACTGGGTGCATCAAGCCATATAGTCTGATGTATCAGAATTTATACCAAATGAACTGGATGTTTGAGCCAGGGGTTCAGAAGCCCTTCTTCTCTGGGTAGTATTGGAAGCTTCCTGTCACATTTGACTGATCTCTTTCTTTGTATTCTGATGTCAAATTTCTTTCCTCACTCAGTGTTTCTCAATGGGTCTTATGGCTCCCTAGTCCTACCGGATTTTTTGAGTACAAAAGATTCTGGGATTAAAAATTCAGCACTGCATGCGACATCCTTACTTTGTGATTCACTATGCTCATTAGCACATGCCAAGTTCTGAGCAAACCTGTTTAACTTAGTTTACTCCCACATTTTCCAAACTTACTTGGTAAAGGAACACTTTCTATGTGGAGTATCTACTAGCATCCTGAGAAATGAGGTATTTCAGGGAATACGCTTTGGGAACTGCTAACATAGACATGAGTGCCACCCATTGGGTAACAGTCAAGGTCTCTTGCTTCCTGCATTTTGCCTGGATAACACTCAGACTTTTGGGTCTGCCTTACTGTTGTCTCCTGGTCCTGCCTATAATGACAGAAGACAAAAGACTCAAAGGAAAACAGGGTAAACCTAAAGAAAGGTAAAATGGTCCTAGGGTGAAATAAGTTTCAAGAGGCTAGAATGGCTGGCTTCTAAATTTCCTTCTAGGTTCTAAATATTTGGGTCTCTAAAGACTCCTTTATTGGGCTCCTATCCTTTTTTTCTTTAACAAATGGAGAAAAATACAACAGCTTTGTTTAATAGGACAGGGAAGATTTTCTGAGAACCTACATGAGTCATTATGAGCTTTTATTAGTGATGGCTTTTAAGCCTTAGCAGGTGGTGTATTGGGAAAAGGCCAGGCTTGACATTAGGCAACCTGGGCTCAAATCCCAACACTGGCCCGTTGTTACCTTGGGCAAGTGACTTCAGCTCCCTGACCTTTAGAGTCTTCTTCATCAATTCAGATGGGGATAACAGTGTTGGTTTGTAATGTCATTGTGAGGATTAAATAATGGGTGGATAACATCTAAGAAAGCTGAGCACTGTGCAAAGTCGTTCACATGCTTTGTTCTTTTTAATCTCCCCACACAATTTGTGTGGTAGGCACAGCAGAAACAGATGGAGGCCCTGGGAAGTGGCCTGCTCAGGGACACACAGGCGGTGTGTCCGGGGTGGGGCTGGAATTGGAATCCGGAAGTTCTTTTTCTCTGCTGCAATGCTACATACAGAAGCCTCATCTAGCACATAAGTATGTAATCCATGTTTTAAAGTATAACGGCTTTTCTTTTTATTTAACATAATTAGCCCATAGCCAAGTGACTGAACTGATTTGTGTTAAGTATGAATAGGTTTATCCATGTTAACTATGGATAAAGACAGGGAAGATAACCCTCTAGGGAAGAAAAATCTCAAACCAGATTAAAAAATATATATATATATATATCTATATAATGTAACATAAGGATTTTTATTAGATCATATCTATGAAAGTCTGTGTGAGGCTTGGTAGTCACTGTGTACAGATTTTTTTTTGTTTGTTTTTGGTTGTGTTCATATATGGTTATACTGGACTGAATGTTCCATATTGACAGACTGTCATAGTTTACAGTGAACATTGGTGGTCACCCAGCCTATTGGTGGTTTCTCACATTACGAGGCCTGTCTTTCCAAGGCAGAAGCCAGGTGATGCCTATTTCAGAGTCTGTGGCAGGGGCAGGCCCGTGACCGAGGCCCTGAGACAGGGCCCCTGAGGGTAGACTTGGAAGTGAGTCCCGGGGGCGATGGCTGCGTGCGAGGGAAGCGGTCCTCTGCTGAGACTGGGGGTAGAGGTGTGTGGAGGAGGCAGCAGTGGCGGCGTTCCTGGCCTCCTGTCCTCTCCGGGTCATAGGCACCGGTGGCGTTTGCCTTAGAGAAGCTCCTCGGGTGTGGCTTCTTTGTTCCTGGCTGCATAGCTTCAGGGTTGGCACTCTGGCTCCTCTGGAGAGAACTGAGCTACTTAATAATACTGTTTAATTTCTTTTTCCATTTAAATTTGCCAGACTGGATTCTGTTGTTTGTAACCCCAAATCATCACTAATACACCATGTAATTTTAATGCCTGACACTCTGCCAGGCACACAGTAGACAGGCAATGAATGCTTGCTGAATGCGTAACCGGAGGGCCGCTGTGAAACATTTTGGTCGTGGGGGGTGTGTGTGTGCATGCATGTAATTTTGGGTACATGCATGTGCATGTATGTGTGAACCCTGCTATAGCTAGTAAAGCTAAAAAAGCTTTGATCTGGATTCCCTTGAAGTCTTTATTGATTTGGTATATGGGCATTTTTTTTCTACCTGTGACTTTGAAGGAACATTGAGAATATTAATGTATCACTTCTTCACATCATTGTTTTGAGGGGCTGTTATTGCTGATGCATATATACATAGGTTTAAACCAGGATTTCCTCCGCTGTAATTATGTGAACAAGTTTTCTTCCTTTCTGCTTGTCCAAAGGAAATTTGGAATGTATGAGGTCTGGGGTTAGCTTTTAAGTTAAAGCTGACAGTTTTCTAGTGAAGTATCTACCTGAAAATTGCCTCATCCTTTGAGAGATGTTTAATTAAGTCTCAAAGAGTCCCAGGAACATTTTTAAAATTTATCATTTATGTTCATATTTTAAAATATATTTTACTCTTTCTAAGGGGTTATTCAGAAATTGATCCAACTTAGTATTGCGTTTTGTGGTAATTCAGGGATAGCAGACGCTTGCTTGCCCGCCCACCCTTTAGATCCCAGGAAGCCCCAAGTAACAGAGTTTCACTTCTGAGTAACGTAAAATATTTATTCCAGAAGCTTACTTCCCTTGACAATTTTGTAGTTTTGTTTGAGTATCCACTGGTTTCTCAGTGACATCCTTGAAAAATAGGTTCTAAATAGAAAAGTCATACTAAGTTTTGGATTTGAAATTCTACTAGGGAAGAGGCGAAAGGAGGTCAATGAGTAGTAAGGAAAGAGAATGGAAGACCAGCTCCCCAGCTCCCTTCTCCCCCAGGCAGAAAGGAAGGTGGCTCCCCTGGGTGAATCCACCCACCCCTGCTCTAGTCTCTTTGCTAACGCAAAACACCTATGACCTTCTCCAAGAGAAACGTTGGTGTCCTATATTTTCAAGATCACCTTCTTTATCAGTTGTTTTTTGATTCAAATGGGTGTTAATTATGGGAAATTTTATTAAAAAGAGCTGACACACATAAAGTTGTTTTGTGAAGATTATTCTTCCCCCAAACAAAAAAGAGAGCCGATGGCCATGTAATCGCACATGAGGGGGCGCTTGTGTGTCTGGTTTATCTGCCACAGGACATTGAAAAGATAAAGTTGATACTCCATTTTAATCCCACCCCCAGCAGAGTCAAGTTTTTGTGACACTTCTTTTGTTAAGAATTAACCAAGGATGAAATGTGCAAGAAACAGGTTTTTGTTTTTTAAAACACCAGCTGCTAAGCAACTACTATCATCCACCCTCTGCTACCAAGTTTTAGGCAGAGAGTGGCCGGGTGGGTATTTCCAGGAGCTCTTTCCATATTTTGGTGCTTTGATCACACAATAATCTTTGAACATCTGCTTATATACCCACTGTGCTTTTTCTCCTCTTATGTTTAAATCTGGCAGTGTAACCACAATTTTGTAATTTCGCAAGGGAAATGTAATGGGAAATAGTGTATCACTGTACTCATAAAAGAAGTGCAAAGGAAACAGATACTAATGCATAATAGTTCTTTCTTGGCATATCTGAATTAAACTTGCTAATTAGTTATTTCTTTGGGTTTCATCTTGGGAAGAAGCCTATACTGTCCAGTGGTTGCCATAGAAATCATACTGTGCTTAACTTAGAACTAGGCAGCTGAAGTTTAGGGATGGCAAGGGCAAAAGGCGTTAACTTCACCCACCAGGGTTCTAGAAGCATAAAGGCCATTCCCTCTTGCCAACACAATATTAATCTTTGTTTCACATAAGCATGTTTTTTTCAGTAAGGGTGAGTCTTTTTGCCCTGTTGGAAAGGGAAATTGTAGAACTGTCCTTTTGATTTTGAAACATTGTGTGTTGGCACTTACATTCTATTTTCTATTGTAGGATAAACTTGATTTAAGGAATAAGGGTATTTATACCACAAAGAGCTTGACATGATGTATGAATGTATTTAAATTCTCAACTTCGCCATTTTCAGGATTTGGCTTTGTGCTCTCTCTTAAAACCTGGGTCTGATTTTTTAACTAATATGTACATATCATATCATTACATATGATATGATATGCATCATATATTTTATATATAACACTAATATTTTAGTATATATGTTCAATCTGTTTTTTGTCCTTGGATATATTTCCATGAGTACACTTGTGTGTATTGAAAATTGTAGCATATACTTGCTGTTTTGTAATTATATTTACCCACCATATCATCATACAACACATCTTTTATTTTGTTACTATTTAAAGTCATGCTAATACTCTAATATATGCATGTACCTCACTTTATGTAGCTAATATTGCATATTGAATTGTTTCTCGGGTATATTGAAAGTGCATGCTCCTTATGTGTAGATCCTTGGATTAATCTCTTGGTTAGGTTCTTAAATCCTTAGAAATTGAATTGCTAATGCCCATAGTGTGTACATTTTGACACATGCTGCCAAATGGCTTCTGAAAGATGAACCAAATTGTACTCTTACTTGTAGTATGTGTTAGTTTTTCTCTGCTAGCATATATTGGTTGTTAGTGCTTTTTAAATTCTTAGCCAGTTGATAGGCAAAAAAGAAAGTATCCCATTATTCATAGACTTTCATTTTGAGGTGCAATAGTCTTATCTTCTATGTTATTATTTCTGAAAACTCCTAGTTTCTCCCACTTAACTTGTTTTAAAATGAACAGACATGTGAGTGTTTTAACAGAGTAAAAGTTGTGTGTGGAAGTTTACAGCTAGGATCGAACAGAGAACTCACAGGTCTTCAGATGCCCAAGTGTTCAGATTCCACTGTCACAAATACAGGCTGCTTCTTTGGTGATATAAAATGAGCCATTTTATCTAATACTGTTTCTTAGCACAGACCTTGGAAATATATTATACAATCAGATAAGCTCAATGGGAAATTGTGCAGATTTCTTGGGCTACCTCTTAAAGAGACATATTTGTGAATTCAAAGATAAATTTAATTTGGCTGAATACAGGTACCATATAGCAGCATTCGAAAGGGACAAAACACCCATCTGAACATATTTCTGCGGTTCTTCTTTCATCCTAAGTCTTTGGCCCTCACCTATATATGCACATGCCTTTTAAGACTGAAGTAAAAATAGCCACAAAAAAATGTTAAGGTGCTTCTGGACAACGTGCAAACAGAGGCACTTTGGGACCAGTTCTTCATCTTGTACTGTTTATACTACAGCCTGAAGGATGGGAAGAACGATCATTATTTAGTTTTCTCAAACCATGGAATCATTGCAAAGTAATTTGAGAATACAAATGAATCCCTTAACAGCCAGGAGATGTATGCCTCTGTGAGAGCTGAGAGATCAGCCTGCAGTTCTCTGCCTGGAACCAAGCAGATGGCTTGGGGGAAGCGACCACTGCAATTGGACAGGAAGGGAGCAGTTTTTGCCCTTCTTATAGCACACCGTGTCTGGTTGCTTTCCTTGACCATTCCCTTCTTTTTCATCAAAGGCAGGGTTAGTCCCTTCTCTGTGTTCTCTTGTGCGCATCTCTATTTTGGCACTGGCTTCAAGGTGTGCCTTGTAATTATATTTTCATCAGTCAGCCCAGATACAACTACACTATGAATCTTAGGTCCTACCCGTTTTATACCTCAAGTCCCTGACGCAGTGCTTGGTACCTAGAGGCACCCACATTTGCACCATCTTTCCATGATAAGGTTATCAACCTTAGGCTCCTCTGTACAGTGACTGGAAGGGCAGCTAAGATCACCCAGAGGCACAGGCTTTGCTAGGCTTGAGTAGACTGGGGAGTCTGCTGTATTTCACCTTAGACTCAAACCCTGAATCACTGTCCAGTTGTTTGTTTGTTTTAAAGATTTTATTTATTTATTTTTAGAGAGGAGAAGAGAGAGAGAAAGAGAGGAAGAAAAACATCAATGTGTGGTTGCCTCTCCTGTGTCCTTACTGGGGACCTGGCCTGCAACACAGGCATGTGCCCTGACTGGGTATCAAACTGGCAAACCTTTGGTCCGGAGGCCGGCGCTCAATCCACTGAGCCACACCAGCCAGGGCTCACCCTCCAGTATTTTTTTTTAACATTGCTGATATTGAAATATCAGAGGTGTTGTAATTTTTTTAAAATCCTTATTGAGATCTGTTTGATATTAATAATAGGAAAGGAGCAGATGTTAGGAGAATTCATTTAAAGATAATGTGAAGTGAAGACACTACCTGAAAGGATGGGGAAGAGACTATTGCAGGAAATGGCAAGCTTTCTGTTATTCTTTTTAAGAGATTGGGATTCTAAACACACTAGAGCAGCCCTGCTCTGGGTACCTCTTAAATCAGTGGGGGTCCGAATGGTCTAATCAGTGCCATGTTCTCAGTTCCCATGAGAAGGGCAAGATGCGCTTTGTGTAAAGCCTGAAATTTTCATTTTCGTTTAGCTGGGAAATGGCTAAAGAACTCAGATAAGGAGTAAAGTGACTAAATAAAGCATGGGTTGTTTATTTCAAAATAGACATGCAATTTTAGTTTAAAATAGTTTATGTCAAGAATGATTGGTGGTGTTCCAATGATGACTGTTGTCTACTGAAAATAATCAAAGATGACTATTTTTTGGACCTCAGCACATAGAAGACATTCAATAAATACAGGCATATATTTCAAAATGACAAGCCTGCAGGTGAAAAATCATTGAAGTTTGATTTTGGTTAGAAAGCCAGATAAAACAATAGGCTATTATTATGAGACTTTGGGTTATTTCTGAGTAATAAACAGGGGTCAGATAGATATGATCTTCATGACAATGTTATGTAAAAATGTCTCTACTTTCGTAGTTTCTATAGCTGGCTCACACATGTTGAGGTATTTTCTGATAATTTGAATAGAAAAAGAAACCATGGGAGCCAGGCAAATTTTGTCCAGGATCTCCTTTTTACTTGAGCAGAACTCTTAGCTCACATCAAATTACACAAACCCTGTTCCTTAGAGGTTAGCAGCTGCATCACTCAATGTGTGTTTCTTATTTTGGCTGATGGACTTTTTAAAAAAAAATTCTAGTTTCTTGCCA
The DNA here is from genome assembly GCF_021234165.1 of Pteronotus mesoamericanus. NCBI lineage: Eukaryota > Metazoa > Chordata > Mammalia > Chiroptera > Mormoopidae > Pteronotus > Pteronotus mesoamericanus. The sequence goes on from NW_026555078.1 coordinate 32,778,536, forward strand.
CTTTTGCATATGCTTTGATTTTGGGCTCAAGTGTATATTATAGTTATTAAATCGTAGCTGTGATTTGGCCCCTCTTATCTGAAGTCTGTCAGCTTTATTCATATGAACAGCATTACTTCGGAGAAAAGATTTTTGAACTTTTCAGATTGCTGTTCCATTTTCGCAGTTGTAAACCCTTGTGATGGGAACTTTATATGTGTTTAGAGATTTTCTGAGCTAGGCATATAGAAGAGGGAAAAAAGAGTGAGTAACGCACAACTACTGAAAGTTACCAGGGAATACCTTCATTACTCAGCAGGTCTCTGTCACTTTTAAGGCAGAGACATTTTTTTTTTAAGAGAAAATTCCTGACTTAACTAAATAACACATTGAATCCATCCCAATGAGCTTCTCATTGAACTTTCTTTATCTTTTAGGATTCCCTTGCCCACTCCTCATCCCCGGGTCTCTGGTCTGTCAATTAAAATATCATTTTTCAAAGGAAAAATATAGAACAACCCTTTGTATTTTTGCAAAGTTTTGGAAGGCACTATCAGTTAGATGCAGGCTCTTTACAAAGTGTAGGAAAAAAAATAAAATGGCAAATACAAAAAGGGTGAGTTCATTTCTGAATACAGAATTTGGCTCTACTCTTAAACAGAGCAGGAAAGGTTGAACTTTAAAAATGTGATGTAAATAGGGAAATGGTGTTTCTGTATTATGAGAATTTATGTAGCCTTTTAAAAGGATAATGTAGGCTTATCTAATGATTGTTAGCAAACTGGGGAGTCTAAAGCGCCAGGCTGAACGTGGGGGCTGGGGACAGGAGCGTGTGGTGTATTGAGTGCCGGTCCCACCAGAGAGATGCCCGTTTCTGATCAGTTGGTTCCTGGTGAGCACTGGGCACAATGTTGCTGGATCTTTTCACTTTTTTAAAAAATGGAAAATATGGACTATTTTTTAAGTTGAGAACAATTTTAAAAATTTAAAAGGATTTGTGAACTACAAGCTACTAGTTTGCAATACTGACCAGGAATGACATCTGAGACAAATTGTTAAAGAAAGAAAAGCAACCTACAGAACAATACATATTGTATAATCCCATTTATTATAAAACTCTATGCCATTACATGTGTGTATGTGTACATATATGTTTGTAGATGCATAGAAAATTGTCTATAAAATAGTCTCTTCATTGCTAACTGGTGTAACCACTGAGGAAGGTGGTGTGATGTAGGGAGGGGTTAGAGGTGATAAAGAGAGGCTTTTGCTTTTATTTGACATGTTTTTGTATTGTTGACACTTAAAAATAATAAAAATGTTTTCACATATTGCTTGTGTAATTAAAAACTGTTTAAAAATGGGTGCTAATGTCCAATTACCAAAGTTTCTTACATGGTAATGTCCTTCATTAGGATGTAAACAAAAAAACTGGGAAAAGGGATACAAACATTTTGCATCATTTTATAGGCACAGCATAGTGTCATTCGTACTAACAATAAGACATTGATAAGCTTTTGAAAGTTATTGCTGAAATGAGAGCATTTTCATATTCCACTGTAGCAGGCTCAATTTTATGACTAAAGAAATACCAAAGCCCCCATTTTTTATTTTACATGTATATTGGTTTTATTTTTCATTGATAAATTGATAGCTCCTGGGTCATTAAGATATGCTTGGTTATTGGTGATTCGGCACAACAGTTTTCATCCTTTCTATTCTGTCCATGATTATTCACCTCCCTTAACAGCAGCTGTCTTGGGAATGTGTTTTATTGACCAAATATTAGATGGATGAACCATTGTCAATTCATCACTACTACTGGGATGACAACCGAAAGTGAATAATTTACTGATTGTTGATTTGCTCCATGGTGTACAAATAATACAAAGTCAACATTGAAAAATTATGTAGTTGAGCAAGTTCATCTCTCTTTACTTGAAGTTGCGAAAAAAAAAAAGGAAAGAAAAAAAGAGGGAACAAAACGAAAGAGGTTTTATCATTTAGATGAAAAATTGGTGGGAGAACAAAGCCATTTATTTCCAATATGAGGTGTATACAATGGAAATACCAAATGTGTTTTCTTACCTCTTTGCATTTTGCCATTGTCCATATGCTGCAGAGCTTAAAATTGAATGATTCATAGACAACATGGTGAAATGCTATGTAAGTTCATGCTGCATGTGAACTCTTGTAAATTGCAGTGCTGACATAAACTCAAAACCTTCACCATTCCAATACATTGCTAGAAAACACATGTTTCAGTACAGGGTGGCAAAAACTCCCTAGACAAGAGTTGCTGCTCTCAATTTGCACTCCTATTAGTGATCCTAAAAATCTCTTAACAGTTGCTCTGGCTGGTATGTCTAAGTGCATCGAGTGCCAGCCTGTGAACCTAGAGGTCGCTGGTTTGATTCCCAGTCAGGACACACGCCTGGGTTGAGGGCCAGGTCCCCTTTGGGGGCATGCAAGAGGGCAACTTACTGATACATCGATGTTTCTCTCCTTCTCTTTCTCCCTTCCTGTTTCTCTCTAAAATTAAATAAAGTCTTTAAAAAAAATCTCTTGATAATTAAATGCTTAAATAATGTTTTACAATCACTCCTCCTGTATCTTATACCAAATTGTGCCATGGAATTCCATTTAGATCTTTCCTCAGTGAGAAGAAAAGAAGAATGAATGAAAGTATACCATTCAAAATATTAAAAATGATCCAGGAGAGAGATGGAAGTTTGTTTCATTACCTAGGGCTCCTGAACAAGGGAGAATAAAAGGACGTTGTTGGCAGTATTTTTTTATCCACTCTCCAGCCTAATGCAGTTGTGGGGCTGACTTTCGGTAAAGCGGCCACTTTATCTTAAACGCAGTGCAGTATGTTGCAGTACTGAAGTGTTTCAGAGGAACAGTCACGCCATTATTTTTGCAGAGATTACCTGCTTCAAGTGAAACCTATACGGAATCCTTTCTGACCTGTTTGGTATTGTGATATTGATAACCAGCCACACTTTCCAGCCCCTTATCTTGCCTTCTACGGGATAATCTTTTCTTCTGGATCTTAATTCTGCTAATAGCACCCTTGACTGGCTGCCAGACAACAAACACAGGCAGGTGAAAAATGAATGGCTCCAGCCTGACCGCTGATAACTTCCAAAGGCTTTTTATTCTCAGAATTCCCTCCAAAAAATACAAGATGACAGGATGCCTGTCAATCGCATTCCTCGGGCTCTGAGCTGCAGGCACCACCCTCCGCCCCCCACCCCCCGCCCCCTCCCTTCTTACGATTCATTCTTGTAAGGAAGTGCCTAATTGATCTCTGTCCTATTTGCTTTTTTTCTTCAACGCATTTTTACTTTTTTAATTTAGAAAATAATATGTATGTGTGAGGAAGAGCTAGAAAACCCACAGGAGTCTAAGAAGTAAAAAGTTCTCCTCCGTCCTTGTTTGTAATGGTTAATCTCTGAAAATGGTTTGATGTGAATTTTTCTTCTACATACTGGGGTGGGCAAAAGTAGGTTTATAGTTGTGAGTCCGTGAAACACAGAGTATATTCTTGTATTATTATTTATTGATTATTATACTATTTATTTGTATTACAACTATAAACCTACTTTTGCCTACCCCTGTACACATCAATAAATACATCTATTTTTCTTTTTTCTTTTTAATGACAACAAAAAGTGATGCAACCTATTCATATTATGTTGTTCTTAATATATCCTTAGTGCACACAAATATCTTATTATTTATCCATATTTAATGGGTGTAAGATATTCCATATTATTCATGTAACATAATTTATTTAACCAATCCCCTGTTTATAAACATTTTTGTATTTTAAATTTTTTTATAACCCATGTGTAATACATTCCTAATTTCAGTTTCTACTACAATGAACATTCTTATATTTTCACAGTTATTCAAGAATTATTTCTAGATGAGGTTTTAAACCCCCATAATTTTTGTACGTTTCATTTCTGTGTTTAAAAAAAAAATTAGGAACACATGATATTACCAAATTAAAGGTGGGAGTTAGAGAAAGTAATTTCCCATGTAACTGGTTAATGCGTAGATTTACCTTCTGCGACTCTGAGACTTGACGTAGTTTAAAATGAATAAAATGAATGTGCACCACAGGTATGCAAAATAGTTTTAGAGAAAATACTGTTCTGATTTATTATCTGTGGAAATAAGTTATACAATTCTGGGGGGGAAAAACCCAAAAGTTTTTATTCTGTGAAATCAATATGCTACATTGTAGCGCACCTGAACCCTGAAAAGCACTGCAAACAGCGTTGGGCCGTCCCCTTGTGAGGGGCTCCGGAAAGCCCACGGGCCGGGCGGCAGGGGAACAATGGCTTGTTTGCGCCAGGGTAAAATTCCGTACTCTGGACGAGCTCCCCATCGCTTGGTGATTCTCAGACCTGGGCACTGTATTTCACGAAGTAGTGAAATCAATCTCAGAATAAGACCCATTTGGTGCCAAAGCAATGATTTAGGTGGAACATTTGAACATATGATTGTAAGGTAAGTCCTACTAAGGAGGCCTGGCATGATTAGCTTTGCTGGAATATATAAAAGTATCAACTGCTCCTTCAGGGAAATCATTTTAATAGATAACAGCATGTTGTCCAATGTTTCATCAGTGATATTTAGATCTAAATTAAGAGCAGTTGTGAGATGGGTTGCCGAGTTTTCTTGTGATAAAAGGGAAATAGTTCAAGAAATAGAGACCAGATGTTATCTTAATCCAGACCTCATGTAAAAAAGCACACGATGGGACAGTAATAATAGTCTATTCTACCTGTTTTTAATTTTCCTACTCTCAGACACCCCCTGTGAAAAACAGATTAAACCAACACATCATTTATGCATCAGCACTAGACTGGGGTTTACTTTATATGGAATGTACAGATTGAAGTTTGCAGCCATTGGCTTTTGATAAATGTTTTAAAATGCTTGTTTGACAGTAGCATTTAAGAGGAAAAAACCCTCAGACGGTCAATGGCATAGAAGGAAAGTTCACAATTTGAGGATAATCCGGACTTCAATAAAGATTCTTAAATTCGTTGCTCCTAGACTCAGAGCTAAAATCTGCAATACATATATAGTCAATATCAGAAAGATGGGTAGTAGGAAACTTCTTCTGATCCTGAAAAGTGCTTCTTGGTCTTTTGTGAGCATCTATCTGTGGCCCTCTTTGCAGCTGTTGAGTTAAGGGAGCCTACCTTGTCGGTCTCCAGAGTGCGACATCCACTGCCCTCTCCCTGATGTGGGTAAATAGGTGAGGGTGTCAAGGCTTCCCTTGGCAGGAGAGGGACTTCTCAGTCATGTTTCTACCATGCAGGTTAAAATATAATTCCAGGCAAGTCTTTGAAAGGTGTATGCCTATGTGAGAGTTATTCACAGGGCCCCTGAGAGCAGAAGGTGGCTGCAAGGGCCTGTCAGGGAGCCCACGTGGGTGAAGTGGAATGGATGTAAGACCAGAGGGAGGAGTGGGGACACTGGGACCGGAAGCACACATTTAAGGATGCAAGGACTACTCACGTGCAATCTCTATTATCATTCAGGTGTGCTGGTTAATGTTAAAAGTTACTTAGTTATCTTGGTTTCCAGATAAATTGGAAATGTCTCTTATAATGTAAAATCCCTTGATTTTTTTAAATCGTGGCAAAATATACATAACAAAATTTACTGTTTCAACCATTTTTAAGGGTACATTGAGTGGCATCAAATACATCCACATTGTTGTGAAATCATTTCCGGAACTTTTTTCATCTTTCCAAACAGAAACTTTGCATTCATTATATTATAAGCACCCATCTGTCCTCCCCCTAGCCCTTCATGACCACTACTCTACTTTCTGTCTTTGTGATTTTCTATTCTAGGAACCTCATATAGGTGGAGTCATACAATATTTGTCCTTTCATGACTGGCTTATTTCATTTGACATACTGTCATCAAGATTCATCCATGTTGTAGGTATGTCAGAATTTCCTTCCTTTTTAAGGCTGAATAATATTCCATTGTATGTACAAGGTCTATCCAGAAAAAGTCTAACCAAAGTTCACATAATGAGAACAGCTTGTGTGACATCAATATAACATGGTAGGCAAGGAGAGTAGGCTGGAATGTGCATGTGTGAACAACCACTTCATTATACAGGTCAGTAGGGATGGTAGACACCATTGAGTGCTCATGTGTACTGTGTTGGAGTCGCCATGCAAAATGACTGAGCAAATAGAGCAACAAATCTGCATCCAATTTTGCATTAAGCTTCAACACGCCTCTGCAGAAACTATTCGGATGATTCAGAAGGCCGCCGCTCTGGGCAACTGGTGGTTGGCAGCTTCATCACAAAATCATGCCTACTCATGCATCATGTCTCGTGCAGAGTTTTTTGTGAAACATCAAATCACCCACGTGACTCAGCTCCCCTACAGTCCAGATTTGGTGCCATGCAACTTCTGGCTTTTCCCAAAACTAAAATCACCTTTGAAAGGGAAGAGATTTCAGACTGTCCATGAGATTCAAGAAAATACAATGGGGTAGCTGATGGCGATTGGGAGAGCTGCGTGAGGTCCCAAGGTGCCTACTTTGGAGGAATCTGAGGCGTCATTGTCCTATGTGCAATATTTCTTGTATCTTGTATCTTCTTCAATAAAGGTCTCTATTTTTCATATTACATGGCTGGATACCTTCTGGACAGGCTTTCATATATACCACACTTTGTTTATCCATTCATCTGTCTATGGGCACTTGGGTTGCTTTCAACTTTTGACGACTGTGAATAATGCTGCTGTGACCTTCCTGATTTTTCAGAACAGCATGTTGGCCACATGAGCATGTCTTCAGGACGGACTGAAGCCTTGGCTGGCCCGTTGTGACCTTTGCCTACAAACTAGGGAGTGACAATCAAGTCCTACTTTTTCTCTAATGGAAAGTAGCCATATATAGAAAGGGATACTAAGCAATAATTTAATGGCCCAAAAGTGAAAATAGGCTGGAATTCTCTTCCTTCCGGAGCATACTTGCCCAGAGGGAGAACTCTGTTCATTGTGATCGTGGCTGCCTCCAGGCCTTGCCTTCTTTCTGTTTGTCTGGTGCCAATAGCAATTACTATGCTGAACGTAATAATCAGCACAACCTTGGTGAAAACAGCACCTATTCTGTGAAAGACCGCTTTAACTGCTGGTGAAACTCTTCCTTATTTTTTTCTAGGAGAACCGACTCTTTTCAAAATGTGATATTTCCATTTTTATTTCATGACAGAGAAGCAAGACTGTGTAATAAGAAAAATGAGCCTTTAGGGGCCGCCCACACAGCTCGACCTCTGCAGGGGGAGTTGTTACAAAAGCTTCAATAGGGATTACAAGTCAGGATTTACATTTTTAAATAATTAACCTTCCGATCACCAGTGACAGTCTGAGGGCATTTTAATGACCATTGTTGTTTTAATTGGAGTGACAGCAAATGCTTTGGAAAACTGCCTTTTCTGATCACAATCTAAGCAAAAACATGGTTTTTGTCACTCTGAAGAAATAACTGCAAGTTTCCTAACTGTAAGTTACCTTCAAAGATTTATCTCGCTCAGCACTGTATACAGTATACATATGTACTTACTTTATACTCAGTGCTGAGCACAAAGCCATGTGCTCTGTGGGTGCTTGAGAAATATTTGTAAATACCAGACTTTTTCACAACTGTATGCAGTTATTATAAGAAGGTACTAAAAGGGTTTCAAGAATGAGGAAACCCCAAAATATGGTATGAAAAGTACATCCTAATTTATGTGTTTTGAATATTCTTTCTGAAATCTATATTTGCTTTTAAGACAAAGACTTGTAAAAATGAACTCTTAATGGAAAAAAGACCCCGTCAGTAGTTGCAGAAGGACATACAGGTTAATACTGAAAGCGTGTTATTAGTAATGACCAAAGACCTTTAGCCTCCTGTCCAAAATTCTGTTTTACTGTATAGAATGAGAATGTAAACTCTATCATGTTGGGCTATTTAGTAACTTATTAGTGCATTCATCTTTTCATCATTTGACAGGTGGAAGTAGTAGTTCAGTTTTTAGTTTTAATTATAAGGGATTCCAGATGTAGAATGCTACACAAATTAAAACCAGAGCTGCTCATATGTCTTTTCAAAGCAGGCTGACTTCAAGGTATCTGCTTTTCATTTCAAAATGTTATTAAAGCTATTACTAAGAAATTCATAGTCTTAGCCTGTTCCAATAATTGACACCTTTAAAGTGACTAAACAGATTTAGAGTGTGCAGAAAAGTAAATTTGTCTTAGAGAATGACCCTAATCATCTATTTCCATATAATGGACAAATCAGTGCCCTTGGTATTAGCCTGGGAGTTGATGAATTAAGCTGAAGGGTTCTCCTCCTGTTGCTCCTTCTCAGTTTTACTTTGGTCTTCCTAATTAAACTTTACTTACACGAATTTACAATTTAGAAGTAAAGACTTAATGATCTGGGCTTACCTGAACTTGTAGTTCCTCAATTTCATTTTTGTCCCTTGAACAAGCAAAACCACTTTCATTGACACAAAACAAGTGAAACCATGGAACTTTTTGTTTTTCGTTATTTTGATAAGCAGGCTTGAGGAAGTCCAGTCCACCCAAACTTGCCAATACCCACGTCTAGCTCCCTGTTCATTGTACACCTATGAAAGTGGCTTCATAAATAGGGGAGATTTTTAGTAATTAGAAGGATAACTGGCCAGGCTGATAAATTAGAGAAATAACTTGTTTGGTGTAAACCGACCCTGTTTCTGAGGCAGAAATGTTAGGCTTTTATCCTCTGGAGTGTGATTGAAAGGGTGAGAAGTTAATTTGGCAGCCTCGCTTCTATGGTTTCATAATGTTTCCCTCCACCCCCTCCCTCCAGCCCCAGCGAAGCCGGGGGTTGCAGCGCTTTGCGCCTGCCCTCATACAAGGCAGGACCGTGACCCGAAACGGAACCCCTCTCCCCAGGGCACTTTCTGAGCAGCAACAGCTTGGCTCAAGTGTTTCTTATGAACAGCCGTCCTGAGCACTTGATCTAAATCATGCCATTTCCTTCACAGCATGGCACAGTTAACAAGTCAGTGCACCAACACAATCTACAGATGGCAGTTCAAAAGGTGCGGGTCCCCCCAGCAAGATAAAGGGCAGGCGGTTCCAGGGGGATGCTCATTACCCGGATGCAGCCGGGGGCTCGGGAGGGGTGTGAGCGCGGTGCTGGGCTGCGGGTGGGGGGCGGGCGCCGGGAGGGGGTGCGTCAGCCCAACTCCGAAAATGCACGCGTGTCTTCGCAAATCAAGCCAGCGTTCGGAGAGATATGTTATTGAAGTAAAGTGCAAACAGCTTGCAGAGAAAGGCTGCATTCAGCCTGGGCTGCCTCCTTCCAGAGCCTGGAGAGCAGAGAGGGTGGTGACAGGGTACAGCACTTACCTTGCTCCATTTATCTGCAAACCCTGGCAATTTCCTGAGCAAAGCCCCCAACATCAAAAGCGGTGGGGGAAACTACCGGCAGCGAATGCACGAGTCCCCCCAGCGCTGGGAAAGCGCCCTGATCCTCAGAGGCGGGGCCGCCTTCTAGATCGCGGCCTGCGCTCCTCCGCAAATTACATTAGCGCTAATGTCCAGCGAAGAATCTACGAGACATATTGGGCCTTTAGACTTCAAAACAGACCTAAATTGGAACCACATTGCGGGAATACTTCTTAGCTAACATTTATATTACTTCAGTTACCAAATCCAGACTAAGTCCCGGACTCGGCAGGGGAGGACATAATATATTAGGAAGTAAGAGGAGGGTGTTCTCTTCTGGCCTCCTTTTATAAAAAAGTAAAAAAAAAAAAAAAAAAAAAAAGGTAAAAAAAAGTAAAAAAAAAAAAAAAAGCTTTCCTCGCACTAGCAAGGAAATGACTACAAGGCCCTAAAATGTGGATTTGCAGAGGCAGATGAGGGGCCGCTCCCCACCCGGGCCAGCCCCCCAGCTGTGTGTCTGCCGCGCCTCGGGGGAGAGTTTGCGCACCCGGAGTTGGGCTTCGCAGAGAAAGGCTCAGGTATCAAGCAGGTAATTAGACACGAAGAGCGAGATTCAGCGGGGGCTCGGTGAGTTGTCAGAGGATGAGATCTATCTCAGGAGACCCAATCAGCCTCTGCTATACTGATCTTTGAAAGCAAATCTCTTTGGGAACGCGCGAGCTGGTGCTTTACCACGAATTTCAGCGCTCAGGAGAAAGGAACGCTGCAGCGCGGTTTATTTGAGTTCTGTCAAAGCAGCCAGCGAAGATTTTTCCTTTCTACACTTATTTTAATGTGAACATACTGAAATGGAGAACATCCCTATATTTCAAAAATTTCAACAGCAGAACTGCCTGAGAGGGGCTAGATGGTGCGAGAGATACTACTTTTGAAGGCCGTACAAGAAGATTTCAGATTTACAGGGTGGCTTGAAAGTAATTCTATTGCCCATACCGGTCTGAAGTTTACACTGGTGTTACTGCTTTGGGGCAAACGATTCCCACCACGAGTTCCCCTATTTTCCCATTTTTATCACTCCATCCCCTACCCCTGCCAAAAAGGGGAAAGGGAAATAAAGCGAAGAGATAAGCTAGCAGATTTAAAGTTCAGGCAGGGTAGAGTGGGGCTTAGTTCCAGCTGTGCCCAGTAGGACAGAAATTTCATGATGGTCTATCCTATTAAGGGCCCCCCAATCCAGGGGCTGCCACTATTGTCCTTATCAGGTTCTTGAATATCCTTTCGCACAATGAGAGCTTGAAAATCTCTCATTGACTTTCAGAACAAAAATCAAGGAGGTACAGTTCACTGTTACGAGCTTTAGGCACACTCTCTCTAAAGTTTATTCCTACATGAAATTTTCAAGACTTGGGTATGACCTTGAAGAGAAAGAAATAGTTGTATTTATATATAACTGAACAGTATTTTTTTTGATCAGAGGCCCACATTGCATCATCTACCTTACATTTGTTATCATAAAGGAAAGTTTAATTTGCCACCTCGGATATTTCTATCAGCTTCAAGTGCCTATGTGGACTCACAGATGTTGTCTAACATGCAAATTTATGAAATTGGTCAAGGATTAGAACCGACTTTGTATCCCCATGGAAATGAGCATAATAATAAAGATCATCTCAGGCTCTCAGAATAATTGCTAGCAGTTTGTATAACCTGTTTTGGCTTGCTGTGGAAAATAGAAACAAACACTGAATATGTTTACAGAAATCATTACTATGAGGTACATGTGGGGAAGATCAGAATGTGAGAATTTAAAAGACAAAACAGCAAAAACAAAAATCAGAACTTGCATTAACAAGTGAGTTTTATTTTTTAAAGTATCATATTAAGAGATGATGCATTTATACTAATGCATCCATTGCAGAAAATACTCTTGAAAATGATCATTTGAAATTACCTTCAGAACCAATATGCAAAGCTACTCAAGAAGTGCGCTACTGGCCTTAGATGGCACTTTGCTTTTGCACACTCCCCACTCTGTTACTCACCTTGATCATTCATTTACTTGATTCAGAAGACTTGTTACCAAATGAACACTTCAAGTATCCAAACCCAGCCTCCAAGAAGGAACACCTTTCCCCCAGTGATACTGTTCATGAGAAAGAGACTGTACCTTTGAAAACAAGGCCAGAAGAGAACATGGAAAAATATTTGAGCAAGGGAAGCAACATATACTTTATGTTATTAAAGAGCAAGCTCATTATCTGTTGATCATACTCTTTAGCTGGAAAGGCAAATAGTGATTCAATTGGGAGAACTGGAAAAAAAAAAACTTTCAGAGACTCCTGACTTCCCCTTTGGAGCCGTGTAGTATTTACTACACTGAATGCGTCAGATTTGATATGACTTCAAAGTATAAGATTTTGTTAATGAGCACCAATTTACTTTTCCTTTTCTATCATTGACCAAACAAAGGAACATTGTGAAACTTTATGTTATGCTGGATTATTGTTCACTACAATTCACTCCCTTGCTGTAATAGAATTCTACATTACTCTTCCAGTGGTGTGTGATTTGCCCTTCCCTCTGGTATATATGCCTAATTCATGACTTGGAGCTTGATCATGTGACATACTCTGGCCAATGGAGATGAATAGGTATGGAGCTCAGCAGAGACCAGAAGAACCAGAGCCAGCCCACAGATTTCATGAAACATGAGCAAGATGTATTTGTTGTAAGCCATTGATATATTGAGGCTGTTACTATAACAAAATACAGATATCTTAGTCTCATAATTTATCTATACAAGGCAGATACAATTTAAGTTAGTGAGGCTATAAAGAAAATTTTCGAATGTCAATCATCCAAAAAAATAAACATCTAAGGAATTAGGTCTACAGCTCCAGACCTAAGTAAGATGGTTAAAGAATTCCACAAAGATCTAATCTTGTGCTTGTGTTTATTGGGCAATATTTGTTGGTGGAAGGTAGTCCTAATAATTAGAAATTATTTATAATAATTAAAAATGATTTTCAAGTGTCTAGGTATCATATTTGATAACTAGTCTTGATATTTTAATGATATGGTAAGCTGGAAGCACTGTCAACAGTGTTTACAGGTAGGTGGTACATATTAGAGAAGTACAAGTAACATGATAACTTGGAGTGGAGACCTCCAGGGTGCAGTTGCAAAATCATCTGTAGGAATAACATACTCACTTAAGAAGGCAAATATCAGCTCATCTTATCCTGTGTTAAGAAACAAACTTTTATTCCTTGAGTTCACAGAACTAGAACAAATATTCAAAAAATTTATAGGGAACCACAAAAGACCCAAAATAGCCACATCAATCTTGAGAAAGAGCCAAGTTGGAGGAATCATTCTATCTGATATCAAACTATACTACAAGCCAATAGTAGTCAAAGCAGCATGGTACTGGCATAAAAACAAATTCCTCCCTCCCTTCCTCCCTCCTTCCCTCCCTCCCTCCTTTCCTTCCTTCCTTTCCTTCCTTCCTTCCTTCCTTCCTTCCTTCCTTCCTTCCTTCCTTCCTTCCTTCCTTCCTTCCTTCCTTCCTTCCTTCCTTCCTTCCTTCCTTCCTTTCTTTCTTTCTTTCTTTCTTTCTTTCTTTCTTTCTTTCTTTCTTTCTTTCTTTCTGTTATAGGGCACAGAGTGGGGTTCAGAGAAAAAGCCCCTGCAGCCTTGGCTTGAGGGATGGAGAAGCGGAGGGTGGCCATTAAGAGTTACTTTGTATTAATATGACAACTTGGCTAGCTGAAAAGTTATGTTAAAAAGCTGTACTTGCACCTGGGGCAAGGGAGATGGGGGTGACTTTGATTCATGGAGTAGTTTATTGTGGGAGGAGTCAGAAATGGGGAGCTTACAGCATCTGTGTGAGAGGCTGACAGCTTGGAGTCAGAATTTAAATAGAGCACATGGGCAGGCATTGGGGAGTTGACCATGCGGTTTGAAAGAGAGCAGTGAGAAGGAAGAAGTAAGCAAGCAGCTATGTAGTTTATAGTGAGGAAGGAGGCCATGTGGCCTGGACTAATAAGAGAGGAGAATCTGTTGCTGTGATCTTGCCTGTTCTAGCTGACTCTGGAATTGCAAAGGACTTCCTTGCAAGATCTTTACCTGCTGCACCTGGGTTTTCCTGGACTTTTAAGACTTGTGCCTTTCCTGAGTTTCACCATGATCCAGAGTAACACAGCAAATGCCTTTCTCGACTATTACTTGGCGGCTGATAACAACATATTCCAGACCCTGCATAGATAAGGACATGGGGAACTTTTAGGGATGTTTTTGGGTTATAGCCTGGTGGGGAACATGGGAAGTGCTGGGTCTCACGGGAAAGGAGGGCTCTGAGCTGAGGGGCTCTAAGCTCTCCCAAGGTGGGAATGTTGTAAATAAAGACCTGTTTCTACCAGCATTAATTATTGGGTCATACACTAAGGTGCCACATGAACAGGTACTGGTCTGCTCAGTAACAGATTAATGGAACAGAGTAGACAACTGGGAAATAACCCATACCTTTATGTTCAATTAATATTTGACAAAGAAGGCAAGAACATACAATGAAGTAAAGATAGTCTACTCAGTAAATGGTGTTGGGAAAATTGAAATGACCACTTTTTTATACCATATGCAAGAATAAACTCCAAATGGATTAAAGACTTAAATGTTAGACTCAAAACCATAAAAATCCTAGAAGAAAACATAGGCTGTAAAATCTTGGACATTTCTTGTAGCAACATTTTTTTTCTGATATATATCCTTGGGCAAGGGAAACAAAGAAAAAAATAAACAAATGGGACTACATCAAACTACAAAATTTTTGTACAGCAAAGGAAACCATCTACAAAATGAAAAGATAGTCCTCTGAATAGAAGAACATACTTGGCAATGATACATCTGATAAGGGGTTAATATCCAAAATTTATAAAGAACTTATAAAACTCAACACCAAAAAAACAAACAGTCCAATTAAAAAATGGGCAAAAGTCCTGAACAGACACTTCTCCAAAGAGGATGTACAGGTAGCCTATAGATATATGAAAAGATGCTCAACATCACTAATCATCAGAGAAATGCAAATTAAAACCACAATGAGATATCACTTTATACCTGTCAGAATTGCTACCATCAATAAATCAACAAACTACAAGTGCTGGAGAGGATGTGGAGAAAAGAGAACCCTTGGGCACTGTTGGTGAGAATGCAGATGGGATGTAGCTACTGTGGAGAGGAGTATGGAGTTACCTCAAAAAATTAAAGATGGAACTGCTTTATCACCCAGTAATTCCACTTCTGAGAATATATCTGAAGAAACATGAAACACCAATTTGAAAGAATATATGCCCCGCTCTGTTCATTTCAGCATTATTTACAATTAGCAAAATTTGGAAGCAGCCCAAGTGTCCATCATTAGATGAGTAGGTAAATCAACTATGGCACATTTATACAATAAAATACTACTTGACTGTAGAAAAGAAGGAATGAACTAACAAGCAAAATAGTGACAGACTTACAGATACAGAGCAGGCTGACAGCTTTCAGGGTTGGGGGTGACGCTGGGTGGGGCTGAGTGGAGGGACTGAGAAAAAAAAGAGAGAGGGGGAAAACCCCTCATGGACCTGGACAACAGTGTGCAGATTGCCAGGGGGCGGGGGGAGAGAGTCAGGAGAGGGTGTGGGGGGATAAATGGGGATGGACCCAGACTTGACTTGGGTGGTGAACACACAACACAACGTACGGATGATGTGTTGTAGAATTGTGCACCTGAAACATGTAAAATTTTGTTAGCCAGTGTCACCCCAATAGATTCAATAAACAGTTAAAGAAACAAAAAAGGAAGGGAATCTTACCTTTTGCGACAGCCTGGATGGACCTGGAGAGCACTATGCTACATGAAATAAGCCAGTCAGAGAAAGGCAGATACCATGTGATTTCACTCATATGTGGAATTTAATAAACAAAATAAGCTAACAAACAAAATAGAAACAGACTCATAGCCAGAGAACAGAACCACAGCTGTCAGAGGGGAGGGGGTTGTGGAGCTTGGTGAAAAAGGTACAGGGATTAAGCAAACAAAAACAAAAACAAAAACAAAACATCTCATAGACACAGACAACGGTATGGTGATATGGTGATTACCAGAGGGAAAGGGGGTGTGGGGAGCGTAGAAAAGGGTATAGGGAAGATAAATGGTGATAGAAGGAGACTTGACTTGGGGCGTTGAATGCACAATACAACATACGGATGATGTGTTGTAGAATCGTGCACCTGAAACCTATATACTTTTATTAGCCAATGTCATCCCAATAAATTCAATAAAAACAGAATCTTTTTACTTTCCTTCCCCTCCCTGTTACAAGCAAACGTATTGCTGTTTTAACTCTAGACAATTTGAATTTCCAAATATCTCCATGGGTGGCTCCTTAAAGACGAGTTCACTTAATTGAACAGGTCTCCTAGAATAATGTACCAATTTTTTTTAGTCATCCATGATGTCTTTGCTTTAAGGAATAGTGAAAACTTGAGGGCTTGCAAGGAAGCATAGCACCATGATCTCTAAAGTTTGCTGGATGACATAGCTGTATGGGAGACCGAGGATTCTTCATCTTTGTCCTATCCTCCTCCCTTCATAGGTAGAAGACCTATTTTCTCTATGCAATAAACTCTGAAACTGAGCATTTAAGATACGAATGTTTATTACAAAAGAGTTTTAGAAAACTATCTCTCAAACTTTGGCTATAGTTGGTTGAGTTTAAGATTTATATGCTATTAACTGGCATTTTCATTTCTAGGTATGTAACAAATTGAGCCACATGAATTTGTCATTTTGTAGATCAGAATGGTTGAATATTGGCAATTTCATATGATTCTATCTTAACATCAAAAGGAACTCCTTATACATGTTTAGAAGGAGACAAAATGTTTATTGCAGCATTTTTTTTCCAATAAAAAACCTGAAAACAATCTAAATGTTCTTCAGTAGGAGAATGAGTAAATTAGATTCTTATAAAACTGTTAAATTGAATGTAAATAGCTACCTCTATCAATCTATCATTAATTTCAGAAGGATAACTGAAGTGAGTTACAGAAATGTAAAGATTTCAATTGAAAATGTACACTATGGCACGATTTATGAAACGTTTAAAGGCCCATGAAGTGATAACATATATTGGTGTGCACATATTAATATATGGTAAAAGAATACAAACATTCGGGGGAAGGGTCCACTGACCAGAGCAGAGAGGAACAGGCTTAGGGAGGTATCTGTTATGTTTTGTTAAAAAACAATCCAAAGCTAACATGGAAAAATGTTAAGAATTTTTTATTTTGGATATAGACATGAAGGTGTTTATAATGTCATGATCTCTTCTTTTCTGTATGTTTAAAATGTTTTACCATAAAATATTAACAATCCCCTCTTAATGAAACCTGACTTACGAACGTATTGTATTTTGGAATCCTATTCTAAAAGTTAAAAGTTGAATATTAACTCTTTCTCTGTACTTTCCTGCTAAAATAACATCACTTCACAATAGCAGGTGGGTGCTGTAGGCTTACTTAGGAGAAGCCACATCCATGGAAATACAAAATAAAAAAGCACTTGGTATTTTTAAAAATATCACTCCAGTTACCCTTATCCCTCCTATGAGCTTTCTTTTGCTGCAGGAGCCAGCTCCTCTCGCTGGTTCTGACGTTCTGCCCCTTGCCTTCGGGAATTTCCCTCTTCTAAGTAGATTTGAAGCATACGAATAATAAACACCTCAAAAATTATGACAAAAACATTTCAGCTTAGAAGTGTTGATTTGCTATCAGCAAGAGAACAGCTCTGGAAAATTTGACCAAAATGGGTGTTTCATGTAAATGCAGTGTAATATTCTAGTCTTTTCTGAGTGAGCAGGTCTAAAGTCTTACATAAGTTGATGGCTTCTGTCTCTGAATTATGGATGGCTGCCTTGAAGCTCGTCTAGCCTCTAAGTCAGTGTCTGTGCCAAGGGGTGCTTGTGGGGTAGAGAATGGGAGAAGCTTTATCCATTGGATGGCTTTCAGCTGCAAGCTTCAGAAAACCCTAAGGCATCTGGCGTAAACAATATGGAGATTTATTGTTTCACATTATATGAAGTCCAGAGGTAGGGTGGTCTCTTGGGTGTGTTGCTTCAGAGGCTCAATATTATTATCAACAACCCAGGTTCTTTTTACCTCTGTTGTCAGGCAGCCGCTGGGTTGACTGAATCCTCAGGCTGGAAGCAGAACGACTACAGCAGTGTCAGGAGGCACATCCATTCAGGTCAGTGTACGTCATAGAGGAGACTTGTCTGGCTTAGGAGTGAGGAAATACTTTCTAGAATCCTCCAGAAGACTTTTCCTCACATTTTATCAGCTAGAGTTAGGTCATAAGCTTACTCTGAAAACATTCCTTAAAAGGACCATGGAGATATCTTAGACCAGCTGGGTTTGGTCCTAGAACATGTCCCCCTAAAGAGCATGGCTGTGGGAGGGCATTAGTGGTTTATCAAAATCAGGGTTCTATCAGGGAGGAAGAAAGGAGGAATGGATGCTGGGTAGACAACCAGCAGCGTTGACGCCTTTGGCCTGGGGTATTTATGGGCATAACTAGTTTCACCATAATCTTTGTTAGCTTACACTCCTAGTACCCCACCAACAATACTTGTACTCCCTAAGTAATATCTGAGAGCTGCAGAACTGTTCAAATTCCCAAGCTCTCCTTACGCCCAGAGAGTCTCCCATAAGCCCTGTCTAGATGGGGATTCTGGGGCTGTCACTGCTCCCTGTCTGGTGGGAACTTCTAATCAGTAGCTCAAGGGTTAACAGTAAGCAGCATTAGGAAAAAGCAGTTCCGTTATATAGCTGCATCAGCATTTTTATTTCCACCATCTTAAAACTTTTAAAAATTTTACCTTGTTTATATTTTGAGAAATTCCAAGTTTTTCCTCAGAGTATATTCACTTGCCCAATTTGAGATTTTAGGAATATTTTCAAGAATTTTCCAGAAATTGTTTCCATTTTGGCAGCAGCCACTTTTTCTTTTTTCTTTCTGTGAGTCAGATGAGATACTTGTCACATTCCAAATTAGTCATTTGCTTTGTGAATCTGCTTGTTGTTGTGGTGACCAGAAAATTTGTTGGCTGAGGGGAAAAAAAAGTTTTACAGTGGGGTGGGGCTGGGGGGTGTACAAGGAGGAGAAAGAAGTAGCTTTAAGAAAAGGAACGGAAATCCATTGACTATTTTGAGTCTTATACAGAAAGGGCGGGGGAGATAAATGTTTTATTTTGGCTCCTAGAGAAAATTTCCCAGGACTTGTATTTGGTTGGCCAAAAGGTTTGTTTAGTTTTTAAGTAAAAATAAAAGACACATTTTTCATTTTCACCAATAACTTTCTTGAACATGTTCACTGTTCTGTTCCTCTACCTTCTGCCATCTTTCAGGCAACTTCATAATTTCATCTTCCTAAAATTTTTTATCTTTTTTGAGCAAAAAATTGCTCCAGGTGCCTTTTGCAGTCTTTCAAGGAATTGAAATGTTTTTCCATTAAGAGAATTTTGTAAAGACAGAGATAAATGGAAATCCAAAGGTGCAATGTCTGGTGAGTACGGCAGATGAATCAGAACTTCTCAGCCATTCTGTAACAGTTTTTGCCTGGTCATCAAAGAAACATGTGGTCTTGCATTATTCTCATGGAAGATTGTGTGTTTTCTGTTGACTAATTCCGGACACTTTTTGTCGTTGAGTGCTGCTTTCGGTTGGTCTAATTGGGAGCAGTACTTGTTTGGAATTAATTGTTTGGTTTTCTGGAAGGAGCTCGTAATAGAGGACTCCCTTCCAATCCCACCATAAACACAACATCACCTTTGGATGAAGACTGGACTTTGGTGTGGTTGATGGTGGTTCATTTCATTTGCCCCGCGATCTCTTCCGTTCCGCTGTATTGTATTCACTTTTCATCGCTTGTTACAATTTGTTTTAAAAATGGAGCATTTTCATTATGTTTAAATAGAGAATTGCATGCAGAAATATGGTCAAGAATGTTTTTTCACTTAACTTATATGGAACACAAACATCAAAGCGATTAACATAACCAAGCTGTTGCAAATGATTTTCAGTGCATGATTTGGATACTTTGAGTGTGTTGGCTATCTCCCACATGGTAGAACATTGATTGTTCTCAGTTAATGTCTCCATTTGATCACTGTCAACTTCAACTGGTCTACCCAACCATGGAGCATCATCCAGAGAGAAATCTCCAGCACAAATCTTCACAGACCACTTTTTACACGTTTGATCAGCCACAGCATCTTTTCCATACAGTGCACAAATCTTTTCTTTTTTCTTTTTTTGCATCTCAGTTGCATTTTTACCTTTCTTGAAATAATAAAACATAATATGCTGAAAATACTTCTTATTTTTTTCCATCTTCAATATTAAAATAGCTACATAAAAATTCACCAATTTTGATAAGTTTGTTTTTAAACACACACTGATAAGACAGCTGTCACCGTACAATCTAACAAAATTGTTTCAAATGAGGTTAAAGACAACCAAACAGTACTAGAACCATCTTATGAAAAAAGAGCAAACAAACCTATTGGCCAACCCAATGCAATGATAATAGTTTGGCCAGTTGTCTTCTCCTTTGTCAGTCATTTATTCTTTTCTGTTTCTTTCTCTAAACACACATCCAAATTAAAATCCAAGATCTGTGATCTTTTTCTTCCCTGGATGTGGTGAGTCTCTCCTGCTGTAGAGAAATCCTTTGAAGCAGGAGAACTCAGTGCTCTTGTCCTTGGGTTTTTTTTTCTTTAATAGGACAGGCCACTCTAATCATAATTACATAAGCTATCTCCCCAAGTCAGGAATTAGAAGGGACATTTTGGGTACTTGCTTGAAGGAGAAAGAAGAAGAAAGACTCTTTTCCTCTGGTTTCATCAGGGATTCTTGTAAAATATAATTTAATTAAAAAAGAAAAAAAAAAAACCAATTTCCCTGAAGTGTCATTCCTTCCCCTTAACCAAATTAAGTCTAAGAAAACAAAATTCTGGCTCTCGCATTCTTACCCCAGCCAAAGAACTCCAGCACTCCCTCTTGGCTTCATGGGACCCAGTGAGAAGAGCGAGTTAATGGATCAGGCTGGGCTCCCACAGACCTCTTCAAACTCTGCCTCTGCCACTTCCTAGCAATGTAACCTTGGTCAAGTTATTTGATTTCTCTGAAATTCCGACTCCTCATCTCTATCACTGACATAGTGATAATGCCTATCTTATTTGGGTTATGTGAACTGCAAGCACACAGTGTCTGTGACATCGAATGTATTCAACCAAAGTAAGATATATACAGTCGCCTCTATGTTACAACTACTGTTTGAATTTTATTGGGAGGATCATCACAAAGCTATAGTTTAGCACAGACTGTCTACTAGACTGTATGCCCCAAAGGAGTATAACTTTGAATGCAAAACTTCCCTCAGGTTCAGTCTCAAGAAATCATAATCATGAAAGTTGCCTGAAAGATGTGGAATCAAATATTCTAAATTCTACGCCTAGATTAAGCCAGACCATTGAGGAGTACTTAGCCAAGCTTGGTTATATACTATTTTGAGGAGAACAAAAAGAGGGCAGCGTTTTATCCGAGGTAGGCAGGCAGAAGTATAGGAGTCTAGTGGGGAAATAAGGAGATAATGATGTTACAACTTCTCAGTGTTTGAGCATCTATTACAGAAAAGGATGTGTGTATATTTGAGAGTCTGAAAGATGAGAGGTAAAGACAAAAGAAAGACAAAAAGAAAACAGGGGATATTAACCCACTCCAAAAAGAAGGAAAGAGACCTTAGGGACATAACACATTGAGCCAATTGCCAAGTGATGTTCTTCTAGAACAAGAAGTAAACATAAAAATGGATAATTTTACATCCTTACCATTTCTCCCCGGTGGTACCTGCTACCTAGTGCATACTCAGCGATAGCATTCCACAGATGATTGAATGACACATGAATTCCTGCTACAGACTCACTGCAGCATTTGAAATTTAAAGGTTTTAGAAGAGACTGCTTTATTTTTATGTCGTATCTCTTAGGATTGTTAGTATTGTGCTCAACATTGCATATAAAACTTTATACTAAAGGCCATTAGATTAATAATTTTGTCATTATCATGAGTTTGTCTCATCTATCTTTTATCATATCAGATAAAGAAGTTAATATTCTTTCTAAAAATTTAAAAAATTTTAATTACAGTTGACAGTCAATATTATTTTATATTAGTTTCAGGTATATAGCATAGTGGTAAGACATTTATATACTTCACAAAGTGATCTCCCTGATAAGTCTAGTACCCACCTGACATCATGCATAGATATATTATTGAGTATATTCCCTGTGCTGTACTTTACATCCCTGTGATTATTTTGTACCTATCATTTCGTACAAGAAGTTAATTTTGAAAAAACAAAAGTAATCTCCTGTTTATGGTGAAAGCAGATCTAGAATGTCATCTGTGTATATATATATATATATCACCAGGCTGAACACGGGGAAGAAAGAACTCAGCTGAATCTTAAGTTAATTGAATGAATTCAAACTCACTAAAAATGTTTAAGGTTCTACAAAAGCCAAAATGTCTTTTTCCTCAAGTGTTTTTTCTCTTGGCCTTTAAACTCTGGTGTAGTTTAAGAGAAATTTAATCTGCATGTTTGTGATTCATTTACACTTAACTCATCCTTGTATGGTTTTTAAGGAGTTAGTTGGTGTTCAGTAATCTTTGGAACCATTTTTTCCCCTTCGTACTTGGAAGGTGAATTTTGCCCAGAGTAAATAAACTCAAACCCCCAAAGATTTAGGATCAGCAAGAAGCTCAGAACCCGTAAAGTTCCGGTTGGTTCCACACTTACCAAAAATGTGTCTTTCTCTTATTCCTGTGGGTTTCACACAACACTTTGTGTTGGACTTCGCAGACATTCTCATATGCGTGTCCCTGGATTGATATTTGGCTATGCAGTCTTGCATATCTCCCTTTCACAGCTGCTTTACCCACAGAAACAGGAGATTCTTGCTCTCAAAAGGCTCCGACTCTACCACTGCACTCTTTAATTCAGAACTAAAATTTCCCCTTCCCATATCTCATCTGCCGAGAGCAGAAATCCTTCATCCCAAATATCCCATCTTTCAATATGTTTAATTTCACTCTAGAATGAGGCCAAAATTCAGCTCCCTCTACCACCTCCTCCTAAAATGCCCTTATACTTAGAAATTCTTATTTTCTTTCTCAGTGTAGGAATTTTTCCCACTGTGGTCTTCCTAAGTTGTAACCAGTTAATCTGAATTGTGTAGGTAATTATGCACTAGATGTATCCTATTCCTCCAGGGTCAACAGACACAATGCCCATTTCCCATTGCTTTTGTATGAGACACGGTGGGTTGACATCTCAGTCGCCCTTGTTTCCTTTTCCTTGTGAGCAAAGCCTTCATTCTGGGGCCACCCTTTTCTTATGTGGCTTAGAAGTGAATCTTGAATGTTCTGCACCAGTCATGATGATTGTATTCGTGTTAGTGTTTGGTTTGAACAGGACCAGGCCCTCATCCTGGCCAAAGAGGCGTGAGGACTAAGTCTGCTGGGGACTTCTGGGAAACGGGACTCACACTCCTCAAAGAGGGCCTGCTGTGTCTCTTTCTTCTCTTGCTTCCTATTGTGTCTAGATGTTGCTGTATATAGATGTGATACTTGGAATTGCATCAACCATCCTGTGACGTGGGGAATAGCAGTTCTGAAGACATATCTGACACTCTACAGGGTTCAGAGTAGAAAGAGGGCAAGAGGCTGGGACTTTGATGACATTGTTGGGCCACTGAATTAACCAGACCAATCTCTCTTAGTATATTTTAGGTGAGATAAAAATATTTCCTTGTTGTTCAGATAATTTTGGGTTGGGTTTTCTGTTCCTTGGAAACTAAACTGGTTCCCTGAATGAAATCCAAATCACCTTTGGCTGTGAAAGTATTGGTAGTTTCTCAGCATGTGAGCTGCTTCTCTACCTGTACATGTTCTTTCCACCTAAACTTAGTCACTTCTCTCTACCCACAATTTACCACAGTGAGGGTTGTTCTTTCACTTCTCCTAACCCATCTATCTGAAATTTCTTTTCTGCCCTCTGAGCCATTAAATCAGTTCCTCCCTTTAAATCTTATCCTGCAGCAGACCTTTTCCCGTCAGCATTTGATTAGCTCCCTGTGATAGCTCGCATGAAGGATGCTCAATAAAAGTGAATTATGCTGTACTATGTTATACTGCTCCGCCCTGGGGCCCAGTAGGAATCATGGGAAACAGATGAGCACAGAGGTCAGAGGCACAGACTGCAGAGGAAGCCTGCAGAGGGACGGCAACACTGTGACCCTCTCAGGGACACACGTAAAAGCTCCAGTCGTCCCCAGACTCTCGAAGGTATAAGCTAGATGTAAAACACTGGTTTATGTGACAGCCTGGGAGCCACCAGGATGAACTGGGGAGTTTCATCACAATAGATCATAGAATTTTAAATAAGTGCGATATTCCAGAAGCTGAAATAGTCTTTGAAAACAAACATGCCATAGAAGCCCAAGAATGAGGTCTCCCCTGGATGTCTGCCAGGTTGAGCCTTTGTTTCAAGTCTTTCTGTTACTCCAGATAGTCCGTGTGTATGATTTGGGGCAAGCTAAAGAGTCTTGATTCTTGTCCTGAAAACTAGTCCAACTTTAATTTGAGCTGCAATGATTTACTTGAAAGGATCCTTTGGAGTGGCCATTGAATGCATAGGTAGCGCAGATGACCACACGGATTTGCAGGGAAGCATTTCCAGGCTCTGATCACAACTTACTCTCCTACTTCTCTTTTCCCAGGGCTCTGCTTGTTGCAACCCTCGCAGCCTCCCACCCTCGTTTCTGAAACTCAGTGCTCTGCACTTTCCAACACCATTTGCATTTCTTATCTTTCTCCATTTGCTCACTTTGTTTCTTCTGGCATGCTCATCTCTGCTGATTCCCTTACAGCTTCTCTTAGCTGTCTTGCTAGTTTCAGACCATATGCCATTTGCCTGGCATGAAACTTCCCTGATTCTCTCTGGAGGAAGCTTTGGAGACCTACCTGGTCTCCAAATATGTAGGGATGGGCCTCTTGAGTCTTCTTTTCCTCCCATAAAGATTGGAGCTAATAACACTTGAGGGCTGTGGGGAGAATCCATGTGTTAGGGGCTCAAAAATACTAAAGCATTTTCTTCCTTTCTTTTCCTAACTGGAAATGACTTTTTTTCTTTTTTTGGAACCTCCCCGGCAACTTATTCAAAACTGTGTCTGAAATTACATTTTAAATAAATTATCTGTTTATAAGATGCCTGTCTACATTGGGGAATCATTTACCCACACACATTTTTTGTATGAGAAGTAAGATGGATAGTTGAAATAGATGGGGGTAGAGGAGAAAGACCAGGATTATTCTGGCATTTGTTTTCTTTTGAGTCATTCCATTTACCTTTATTTGTTCCTTTAAGCCAGGCTGACCATTCAAGCCCATATGGCCAGACCCAGTTGGAGAACTTCTGGGCAACTGATCTTGTACACGATAAGCTTTCTGAACCTTCCTACCTTAAATCTCACCTTCCTCCCTTTTCTCCTGCAGCCCTTGATTAAGCATGTGGACCTTAACCTAGGTGAAAGCCTGACTCCCCACAAGCCAACCCCAGCGACTAGAACATTCCTTTAAGGATAACTGTAGGTACTTAAAGAATTCTTCCTTTTAAAGTTAATTTACAAATATGACAGAACTTTGCTCTAGACTATGCCCTAATTAGCGCCTGCCTCCCTGCTCCATTTTTCAGAATGGCCATTTCTGATGACAGTAATAAGCATTTTACATTTACCTCAACCTTTCCCTGGGTGGCCCTGAAGTGTGATTTTATTTTATGAGATTTAGGAAGGTAAAAAGGTTAAGATACAATATTTTGCTAATTCTGTCACCTCAGGCCATTTTGAAATCTCATTTTGGTAGTTTCACGTGGGTTTCTCTTTGGTCTGTTCAGTGGATTCTTAGTTGTTGGAAACCAGCCTTAAAAGTTTTAGATTTAGGCAAATATGGGTTTTGGCTTCCCAGTTTTTCTTTCGTAAGGTCCGTCAAAGCCAAGTATGAGAGATGGTATGCTGTTTATTATGACCTTGTGTCTCTGAATCCACACACACCACATGCCCTGGGTTAAAACCAACAATAAAAGTACATTTGGGAACAGAGTTACTTAGGATATTGTTTCAGAACAGATTCTAAGGGAATCTTGGGAGGCTTAATTCTTCTAGTTTTATAGTCCCAGGTCAATTGTTCCAAATGTCTACAACTTAAAATCCCCTATGACTGAATCTCAGTAATGCTCCTCTTTTTAGTTTATCTGATTAAAAATGTTAAGTTTCAGGTAATGATTTCTGTTACCAGAATTATCTGAAGGCTGATCTGATTAGTAGACTCCTGTCCTTTCAACTTTAGCCTTATCTGTCTTCTTGGTTATGATCCTGTTTGCGTAAACTTGAAGCATAATTACTCAAAAAGGGAAGTTTCATCCTCTGTCTGAACTTCTGATGTATTACTTTGCTGGAACTTCTATCAAACTATTATGCCATCTCCCTTCCTAATGGGCCATGAAGGCTTGTTTTCTTCTCAATTGCTCTCTTCTTAGCCACCTGTGGGTATGGATAAAGTGATAGAAAGAGCGACCACTCAGATTACCCTTGCCATTGCTCCTACCCGTTGGTGCAGGGTCCTTGGTTCCCAGGTCTCATCCATATTCTCCAAAGTGTCTCTGCAGAGGTTTCATGTGTGGTCCCAATCAAACCCCACCCGTCCTCGCCAGGTAGTATGATGAGCCACTGGGCGCCATGGTCTCGCGACAGATCCTGGTGTTGCGCTGTTAGACTCGACATCTGCCGTGGGGTGGGGTGGGGACTGCTCTCACGTCGCCGTCGACACAGCTGCTGCCCGCACACTCAGCACCACGTTGGAGGTGGGGGCCGTATGGGCCGAGCAGCAGTGGTGCTTCTGACTGCAGCGATGCAACGAAAGCTTAGAGCGCCCTAAGGTGCAAAATGCTTTGCTTTAAACTAGGGAAGATCTTCCTCTATGATGATACATTTTGACAAATGGGGAGGGAAGATGAATAGTTTTTTCAGTATTTATTTGGGATCCTCAAATCCCAATGAAGACAAATTCAAGGGACAGACATACTTCACCCAGAATTGCGGCTGCTTTGATGATAAAAGGTTGCCCTTTTGTTAAGTCTTCCCGTGCCTGACTTCTTGACCTTGAATATTAATAAGGTTGTTGTCCCACTTATCAATTGTGCAGTGGACTAGGTCATTCTCAAACACAAGGAGAGTGTGACTTGAAAGGATTTCAACAGTGAGAAAAATGTCTTACTTCACATGAGAAGAGTCCTATAGGCAGGCAGCTCCAGGGTGGGCCAGTTCAAAGACCCAGGTTCTTTTCCTCTTCTTGCTCACCTTGAGCGTGGCAGCTCTGTCCTCAGGCCAGCTCCCTTCATGGTTGCAGGATGATTAGGTTGATTTCAGTATAAAACAAAGAGAGAAAAAAGGCTGCTTCCTCCTAGTGCCTCTTTTTATGAGCAAGGTAACGTTTCTCAGACTCCCTTCTCCCCTCTCCGTAAACTTCTGCCATCTTATTGGCCAGGACTGGAACAAATCCTCACCCAGGAACCAGTTCCAAGCAAGGCGAATGGGATTAGCATTACTAGTTTAAGTCAGCACAAGGCTGTGTGTAGTGTGTAGGTTTCCCAAAGAAAACTGAGTGTTAGAAATTCTGAGTAAGTAACCAACAAAGCTGGCTAAACCTGGTAAACAGATAGAACTGACGACTATGTTTCAAACAAAAACAAAACAAACAAAAAAAAAGGTGCTCTGTCTTCTTGTCCTCAACAGTTCCAGCCGAGTGTAGTGAGACATGTGTCTTACTTGTGAAGAAACAGAGGCATTCTGGGGTTTGAAAAGAAAATGCCTCACCTCCTGTGAGTCCTGTGAGGGGCTCGGCTCAGCGCCAGGACAGGAAGCAGGTAACTCCAGAAGACCTGGGGGTGGTGGGCGGGGACTGGGAATTGCAGGGAGGCCACCAGCCTCCTGCAGGCCTTGTAAAGCCCGAGCCTTGCTGAGCGCGGGCATTCCGCAGGGAGGGGAGGAAATGCTAAGTGAGCAGAGCAGGACTGGACTCTGAGGCCCGAGGTGGTTTTTATTATTTATTTTTGGTTTATTTTCAGGAAGCTCAGGGAATTCTTGGACTTTAAAGCAGTGTTTCTTGTACTGGAAAACATCTTTCTAGGAAAAACTCAGTATTTAAGTTTTGACTCTCTCCCCACCACCTATGGTTTCTCCTCCAAGGAAAATTCTACTTTCCCCTTACCTGAAACTTGCTTTCTATATTGGCTAGATTAAATTTGAGCTTTGTTTTCTATAAACTCACAGCAGAAGTTTGAAATGCACACGGCCCCTGAACATCAGGAGTATTGCAATTGATCAAAAATAGGACATGCTTAACTGAGAAATAAGTACACTGAGTCAACCAGCTGATACCTGTGAACCGATTTATTTACTGTTCTAAGAATTGAAGGAGAAGGATGACTATACATAATTATGCTTCATGATCTAAAACGGTCTGGGCTTTGATGTAGAACAAACAAACAGACAAACAAACTAGCATTTCCAATTTGATTCTCAGCTTTACTGTTTGTACCAGGTTAACTGAACTTGGGGCTCAGTACCCCTCGTCTGTGAAGCGGGCATTATTAGCCCCTCAGTCTCCACACCCAATCTTCATTATGTCTTCAGCATTCAATGCCTGTTGGCTCTATTTCTTTCCCCACCAAATAAATGTTTCTATGTCTGAACATTCAATTTATTAAAGACTAGCAAATAAATCTATAAACCATACATATATGTACATGGAAAGAATAGCCCTGGCTGGTGTGGCTCAGTGAATTGAGTTCTGGCCTGTGAACGGAAAGGTCGCCAGTTTGATTCCCAGTCAGGGCACGTGCCTGGGTTGCAGGCCAGGTCCCCAGTTAGGGGTGTGCAAGAGGCAACCAGTCACATATACGTTGCCACTGATGTTTCCCTCCCTTAAAAAAAAGAATATAATTAGATATTCAAACATAATGTATATGTTAACATAGAGCATTTATGATTTATTATAGCTTGAGTTTTTAATCATTGAGTCACAATTTTATAGGTGAAAGAAATTTATCCTTGTCCAAACCAGTGTGGTCTTTCTAAAACTGCAATCATGTTATTTAACTGTTTTAAACCCTTGAATGGATTCTTATTTCGCTCTGAAAAAGAAGGAACCTATCTCTCTTGCTTACTATTCTGCTAACTCCAGAATCTAGAAAAATCCCTGGCCTACAGTAAGGTTAACAAATAGTTTCTGGACTTCTGGTCAGGATGACAACATAGGTAAACATGGCTTGCTTAACCACATTAAACTTACAACTAAAATATAGAACAATCATCACCCAGAACCATTAGAAACTGAGTTGAATGGAAGTCTGACAACTATGGAATTAAAGAAACCACGTCCATCCAGACTGGTAAGAAACGTGGAGACACAGAATGGGCTGGTCCCACATCAACGTGTGGTGCATAAAAATTCGGGAGGGATATCTTGGGAACAAGGAGTCACAGCACCACAACAGGTCCCCTCAGCCCAGGGTTTCAGTGCCATGAAGATAAGTCCCTACAACTTCTGGCTGTGAAAACTAGTGGGGATTGAGTTGGTGGAAGAAACTTCTGGAGTCCCAAGCAGTTCCTCTTAAAAAACCCATGCAGACTCACTCAGACTCACTCCCTCTGAGCTCCAGTACCGGAGTAGCAACACCAGTGGCATACAGGGAGGGACTGAAGTGTCTGGCATCAAGGTGAGCTGGGGGACTGCTTTCTCCCAGACAGAAGGATGGGCAAAGGCAATTGTCCTGTTTCTGAACGCTTCTCCCACAGACTACAGAGCCACAGAGCTGGCAGGCTGGTGCCATATCTGAGACTCTATCAACTTGGCTAACACTGTTTGCCCTACCTTGGGGATCCCCAGAGACTTTGTCCCATCCAACTTATGGGCCCATTCATATTTTCCATATGAATGGCCGGTCTTAGCACATGCTTTATCACTTACTAAATCTTCTCAAACAAGCAACAGTGAGCCCCAGTGAGGCCCCAGCCCCTGTACCTCTCACTAAGTGGCCCCAGGCCTGGCACTACCAGAAACCAGCCCACATTCACAGCTTGACTTTGCCCGGGGATTTCCAAACCCAACACAAAGAGCAGCCATCTCAGATTGCTTTATAGCTCAGGCAGGGTAGCCCCGGGCAAAACACAGGTGGGGACTGATCTTATCTTGCACCATGCAGGAAAACCAGAGCCTGTGTACCTGGTGGACAGCTACAGAACACATCAGAGCACCACCTCCCTGTCCCTGAAAAGCTGATCCTCCATGGAGGGTGGAGGTTGGTGGACAGTGGTTACAGCCAGTCCTTGCAACCGACTGGCCTGGGTAAATCCCTCCCATTGACCTGCTGACAGTAACTGAGGCTCGTCTACTAGAGTAAGGTGTACTCAGCCCACATGGAGGACACACCTCAAGTACCCAGCTCGGATGATAGGGGAGGCTGTGCCACTGGACCCTCTAGGGCACCTGCTATACTAGGCCACACTACCAAAACAGGGAGTCATAGCAGCTCTATCTAATACATAGAAACAAACACAGGGAGGCTACCAAAGTGAGCAGACAAAGAAACATGGCCCAAATGAAAGAAAAGATCAAAACTTCAGAAAAAGAGCTAAACAAAATGGAGATAAGCAATCTACTAGGTACAGAGTTCAAAACACTGGTGATAAGGATGCTCAGGGAACTTAGTGAGGACCTCAACAGCATAAAAAAGATCCAGTCAGAAATGAAGGATACACTAATTAAAATAAAGAACAATTTACAGGGAAATGGCAGGAGAGTGGATGAAGCTGATAATCAAATCAATGATTTGAAACATAAGGAAGCAAAAAACAACCAGTCAGAACAAGAAGAAAAAAGAATCCAAAAAAACGAGGATAGTGTGAGCAATGCCTAGGACAACTTCAAGCATTATATCATTCATATCATAGGGGTGCCAGAAAGGCAAGAAAAAGAGCAAGAATTTAGAAACTTATTTAAAAAAATAAAGAAAGAAAAATTCCCTAATTTAGTGAAGGAAACAGACATGCAAGTCCAGGAAGCACAGAGAGTCCCGAACAAGATGGATACAAAGAGGCCCACTCCAAGATGCATCATAATGCAAATGCTAAAGATTAAAGATAAAGAGAGAATCGTAAAAGCAGCAAGAGAAAAGCAGGTAGTTACCTACAGGGGAATTCCCATAAGGCTGTCAGCTGATTTCTAGAAAGAAACTTTGCAGGCTAGAAGGGATTGGCAAGATATATTCTAAGTCATGAAAAGCAATGACCTACAGCCAAGATTGCCATACCCAGCAAAGATATCATTTAGAATGGAAAGGCAGATTAAGAGCTTCCCAGACAAGGAAAAACTAATGGAGTATAGCATCGCCAAACCATTAAATGTTAAAGGGATTTATTCAAGTAAAAGAAGATCAAAACTGTGAGCAATAAAATGGCGAAAATATGTATCTGTCACAATTGAATCTAAAGACCAAACTAAACAAACAAGAACAGAGACAGAATCATGGATATGGAAAGGGTTTTGACGGTTTCCAGATGGGAGGCGGATATGGGCGAATGGGCAAAGAGGTGAGGGGATTAAGAAGTACAAATAGGTAGATACAGAATAGCCATGGGGATGTAAAGTACAGTATAGGAAATGGAGTAGCCAAAGAACTACACCAATGATCCATGGGCCTGAACACTGGTATGGAGATTACCTGAGGGAGTGGGGGACCCTGGTGGAGGGAGGCAAAGGGGGAAATATTGGGACAACTGTGATAGCATAATCAATAAAATATAATGGAAAAAAAATCCCAAATAGTTTCTGAAGGAATGAATAAAGTCTGAACTCCTTTCAGTGATATATAAGACCCCTATTGACTCCCCTGCCCTCCTTTTCATCTGCTTTATGTCCACTCTCCAGCCACCTTTTCACAAACCAGATGTCCCACAAGGGGATGGCAGCGCCCCTCCAGGCCTTTGTCCATGCTGCTCTATTGTCCTGGGACAATGCTCCCTCCCGCTCACTCGCTTGACCCTCCGCATGTGCACGCTTGGTCTGGTTGGCTCCTATTGGTCCTTTACGCCTCTGGTTAAGATGTCACTCCCTCTTCTGTGCACCAACCCCTGTCACCAGCATGAATTAGATGTCCCTCCTGTGTGTTCCTGTAGTTTCCTCTATACAAGTTTTTATAGCAATTAACACACTGTATTGAAATAGTCTGTTCCACTGGACTGTGAACATCATCAGGGCTAAGACTGTGTATTGATAACTAATAGTAAATATTTACTAAGTCAAGCAATCAATTCCTAGTGCCACCCCTTCGTTTTCTTCTAGAGGAAGCTGGGGTCCAGACAAGCTAGTGACCTATTCAATGCCACCAGCATATCATGGAAATTAGGCCCTGGAGTAAGTGTTCCAACTGTCCACCGTCTCCTTGGCCAGCTTGCTCTAACGCTCAGCTACCAGGGTGCCGGAAACTGTGGAATGACTGTAATTCAACATTTGAAAACTGTGGTTAGGAACTCAAATAATTATATAAGTAATTCCCAAGGCAGATACAAAGGATTTGTTTAAAAAAAAAAAATCCTCTATTATTTTAAATCCCCCACGTGGCTGTTTTCTTCCGCCACCCTCGAGCTGTTGAAAGAATGTGACATACGTGTGCTCACTGTTTGAGGCCTGGGTTTCTGTATGACAGCCAGGATAGAACGTTCTGGTAAAGTGTGATGTTATCACTCACTCGGGTTTCTGTTGCACTGAAGTCAGGATATCTTCTGCTGGGAGGACCCTGGTGGAAAAACATCCAGATATCACATCCCTCTCATTAGCCATACCAGCTAACAGCACTCTCAATTAAATTGAGAACAAAGGAAACCTGGGATGATCAAAAGGGAAGAGGCTTGGAAATCCTGGTTGAATCCTACTTTACTGCTTTACAACCTTGGGCATAATATTTTCTCTGAGCATTTGTTTCCTCATCTGTTAAATGGGGGTAACTGGGGAGATAGTTGAGGGATTAGCATGTGTAAAGAGCCTAATCTATTGTCTGGCAATAGTAGGTCTTCAACAAATGTTATATCCCTTCTCTCCTTTGTAGATCTGGCCTATTGCAGGCACTTTCCAATCAGGTATTCTGGCAGGGCAAAGATCTTTATCATGGTGCCTGGTCTAGTAGGTGCTCAGTAATACTGGATGATTCATGATTGTAAGGAAGATATATTATCACAAAAGAGCTAAACTCTTGCTTCAAAGAACCTGAGATTACTCTGCCTTTTCCTGTCTGTTTTCCACTGTGATATGAGTTGCGGATGTGTTTACTCAAGGTTTGTAGATATTATCTTTATATCTGTATACTTCAGAAAGAAATGCAATCTGGTTATGCTTGTTACAATGATAGGGAGAGACAGTTCTTTGTGAAAAAAGGATCAAAGGATCTCACAACAAAATATGGATTTTGCTCCATCTTTGCTCAGATGGCTGAATTTAATTAAATTTTTAAAAAAATGATGTCTTCTATGAGGTATCTGGTAGAGTCACTTAGGGTCTACATCAAAATCTGAGAAAGTTGGGCTGAACACTGATTATGTAGTTGTGAGGATCTTGAGATGTGGCTGTATACCCTTCAGATAATTTTTTTAAGTGTTTGGGATGTACCTTGGGAAAAAGGATTAACACTGACTTGTTTGCTTACTATTCCAACCCATACCACTCTCTCCTTAGGCAAACATATTGCTTTTTGAACATATACTCTTAGCATTTAATTATGTGCTATTTTGTATCTGTTCTTGGGAACGTGATTATAAGCTTCCTGAAAACAAGGACCAGGTCTTTTTGTTAAGGCAGTATTTCTAAAGAGAGCAAAATGCAATGTCTCATCAATTATGTGAGACACAGCATTTTTTCTGGTTTTTCAGCAACTCAAGAGCAGGTGTTCTCCCCATATTACAGAGGGAAGGGGGAAAAAAAACTTACACAAGCTCAAAGGGCATGAGTTGGAATTACCATGAAAATTTTACCTTTTACCTTTTGGCAAATAGCTATGTTTTAGGCCATTGCCTTGGCAGGATTCCTTTGGGAAATGTAGGAGGCATTATAATTTTAAGCCAAAAAATGTGAATTCTAATTGGTTTCTTCTAATTTTTTAAAATGAATGTGGAAAGGAACACTTCTGATAAGCAATGAGACAAAGATATAATATCAGGTGAGAGAATGAGGTGCAGGAAAACCAAAATCATTTAGCAAATGGATTGAAGCTAGCCAGAATTTCACTGCATTTTAAAACTTGAGCCCAAAGGAACACAAAGGGATGTGTGTCTTACTGTGTCTTTCGCGAAGGCCATTTAACACTGGGAATTTTTCCAGCAGTGTATTTCAATAACAGCAACCCTTCTTACAACATTTGGGGCTTGCCACTTTGAAAATCAATACTGTTCAGTGTCTATTGAAATTGCACATTTGTTCTCTGTAAGATGAATATAGGATGACCATATAAATTATCCTCCATACTGGGTACTGGGGCATTTTTTTTTTTTTTAAGTGAAAGGGAGAGCCATTAATTACACCAGGACAATAAGTATAAGTTGTGATGACAGAAAGTGACAGTCACAGAAGTATAGATTTGTATAGTCTATTTATAGGAATGGTATCTTTAAACGTATTTATGTGAATATATTTATGTAGGCTTAAAGAATAGGTAATTAAGGTATTTAAGTCATGTGATGATAGAATCGAGCTGAATCATCTACAGACTCTCAGGGAGTCCCCTTTGTAACTTAGGCCTTTCATTTGCAGGTCTGTTGGGTGCGGCGGAACGCTGCGACGCAAGGACCGCGCTGGCCTACTCCGGAATGGAACCGGTAATCTTGCTCTCATCGCTTTCGTTTGCTACCAGTTTTAGACTCTACAGGACC
Organism: Pteronotus mesoamericanus; assembly: GCF_021234165.1. Lineage (NCBI taxonomy): Eukaryota > Metazoa > Chordata > Mammalia > Chiroptera > Mormoopidae > Pteronotus > Pteronotus mesoamericanus. The sequence continues at coordinate 32,813,142 of NW_026555078.1, forward strand.
CTATCAGTGTGTCATATGCTAGACTACATGATCAAAGCAAAACCATAGAGGGTTCTGGGCTTTTCTGTAAGGCCCTAGATTCTAGTCCTGTCTTTATCAGTAACTAACTGTGATTTTTGGCAAGTCATGTAACCGCTCTGTGTTTTGGTTTCCTTATCTTTAAAATGGGGGTAATACTATCTGATGTGCAGACCTCAAAGGTTTGCTGGGAGGATCCAGTGAGGTGAGGTATGGGGAAGCCTCTGGAAAGTGCTATGCATATGTGAAGTGTTATCATTGTAGGAGGGAGCGGGGACATGAGATGTGAAGGGAAAACAGGGCTTTCAACTCTAGCTGGCCTTGTAGATTAGGCTTGTGCAAACAGATGATGAAAATGAGGCTGTGGAAGGGGCATTACACTCCCTTCTATGAATAGGAGTAGGGAGGGTGAGAAAAGAGAAGAACAAGGACAGTGAATGTGGCCAGCAAGACGTAGGGCAGCTAGGGTGGGATTGCATATAGATGTTCTATATCACTCTTTCTCCCAAGGCCTGGCAAGACCTCATAAAAAACAAATGAATACATTGAAGCCTTGGCTGGTGTGACTCGGTTGGAACATCATCCCATTACCAAAAGGTTGAGGGTTCGATTCCTGGTCAGGACACATACCTAGGTTTCAGGTACGATCCCTAGTCTGGCATATATGGGAGGCAACCAGTTGGTACTTCTCTTTTTCCTTTCCTCTCTCTTTCTTCCTCTCTCTCTAAAAGTAATGAAAGAAAAAATGTCCTTGAGTTAGGCAAAAAAAGAACAACAACAAAAAAAGAACATGTTGGAGAAGTACGCATGTTAGCCTGTGGGGTTCCCAGGCTGGGAGGGTCCATTGCTTGTTCCTGATTGAGAGGGTCGGTGTTGATTTGCAATCCAGTGAGAATCTAGAATATCATACTTGCCTTATTTCTCTTGTTGACTTGTTGTCAAGATTAAACACAATTATTTAAGTGAACTGCTTTATGAACTATAAATTATGGTACAAAATAATTTTATGGGATGAGTCTATTGGTATTAGTTATTATTATAAGAACCATGTTATTTTTTCTTCAAGTGATAACTTTAAAAAATTTAAGAAGTCACAGATACTTATAAAAATTTAGATATAACCCAAGGTATAATGAAGGAAATGAAGATCACACAGAATCCTGTCACCAACAGATAATCTTTTGGTAAATAATCTTCCAGACCTTTTTGGTATCTGCGTATCATTAAAAAAAAAAATCAAGATGGAATCTTTAGTTTGTCATTCATTCTTTCATTTGTTCATGATTGTTTATATTTTCGTACGTAGAATGCAAACTGAACCATGTCTTTTTTTTCAGGTGCTTTGGAGGAGCATCTCCCCTGGGCCGAGGGAATCAGGAGAGACTTCCTGGAGGCAGGAACATTTAGGTTGAGACCAGTAGGGTGACTGGAGTTAGCAGGTTGGAGTGAATATTGTGATGTGCCACACAGGTAGCTCCTTAAGGACTGGAACCCGCATCCCCGGCTGGTAGTGTTACCTTTCACTGGTTCTCAGCTGAGGTCCTCCCTTAAGAATCACTCTCTGCTAAAGGGAGCTGCCTGGCTCAAGATTATCTTTATCCCTTGGGGAGCTGGGGGCCAAGGTCCACTTTCTCGCCTCAGAGCGGATGTCTCCGAAGGGCCATCTCAGTTCCAGAGCTCCTGACAGGATCAGCTGACGCTTCAGTGGCACCTGGAGTGCAGTTCATTTTTTCCTTCTGCCCAACCTTTCTTCCTTCCCTCTTCACGGATGCTGTTTCCAAGAGCACCATCCAATAAAAATCATGCACACAAATAAAGCCTCGCCTCAACACAGGCAAAGAATGGTAACGATGGAGAGCGCAGGGAGGGTGTTACTGGAAGATGGAGCAGTGTGTCCAAGGCCTAGAGGTGCTGGAGGAGTTAAAGGTTTTTTAAAAATGTTTATTGATTTTAGAGAGAGAAGAATGGAGAGAGAGGAAGAAATATTGATGTGAGAGAGAAACATTGATTGGTTTTCTCCCATTCATGCCCCAGCCTAGGTATGTGCCCTGACTGAAAACTGAACCCCCTCCATTTTGGTGTGCAGGACAATGCTCCAACCAACCGAGCCACACTGGCCAGGGCGAGGAATCGAATGTTTTTTTAACAAAGTCTATGACGTAGTGAGTGAAGTCAGGAGAAGGGGTATGGTTTCAAAGAGGGAGTCAAGCTCTTGTCATCCATATCAAGGAGATGGGGACATTGGACTCTATAAAAAGACCATTAATCACTGACAGACACGATTCGATTTTCTAATTTGTGTTTTAGAAAGATCACTTTGGCTGCAACGTGGCACCATTAATGAAAACTTTCATTATTATTGATCATTGTATTTTTAGAATTAGAATGTCGAAGTGACTCGTGACCCACTTTTGCACTCTACGTCTTCAGAACGAACAGCAAGCCCTCTCTCCTCCAGAGGAATCATGTAATGAACAGCAGTATCGTAGCGGTACTGTGGAAACTTTAAAATTCTGAAGGGATTCAATCATAGTTCTTGAGCATTTTTAGAAAATGTAATTCACACTGTTTAAATATTTATTGAGCACCAACTACATGCCAGAATACACTGTGCTATTGCTGTGTTAAATCAAAGATAGAAGCTCCAAGAATGAGACCCTAAGTGTCTTGTTCATTGCTCCATCACTGCAGTGCCTGACAAAAAGTTAGTGCTGCCGGAGTGAGTACATTGAATGAGGACGCTTAGAGACCTGGGTGAGTTACTTAGTTCTCACAGTCACAAAGTGAGGATAAGCTTAGCTTCCACCTCTCAAGGGTGTTGTTGGCGGTGGGGTGGGGGTAAGAATGTAGGTAAAACACCTACTTCAAAAGCTTAATATATAGTAAAAATTATATTTACCCAAATAGTTCAAAAATTGTTTCCTATTCTCAGTATTGGTAGAAGTACGCTAAGACCTTAAATGATTACAACCAATCTTGTGATACCTGTTTCTTTCTTGCCCTCTTTATCTTGTAAAATCACTTCAAAAGGAAAATGTAATTTGCAAACCAGGTTAAATCGTTCACTCACTCACTCATTTATTTATTCAACAGATTTTTTGTTTGTTTGTTTGTTTGAGGACATCCAGTGGGGCAGGCATGGGTTATGCAGCAGTGAACAGGGCAGACACAGCCTCTGCCCTCATGGAGTTTATAATCTAAAAGGGAGACATTAAAGAAAGAAAACTTCATGGATTATAATCAAAACAGCCTGTCATTAGAGAGAATAATAGAGAGAAGCTAATTTAATAATAGAAAGGTAAATCTTCTTGGAAGAAGTGACCTTTAATCTGGGAGCTAAGGGTAGGAGTTTTATTTACAAATAGGGAATAAAGAATTTCAGGCAGCGGAATAATCCTGTGCAAAGACCCTGGGGTAGGAAGAAAGCTTGGCCCATTGGAAACACGGAGAGAAAGTCAGTGTGGCCGAGGTGAGGGAGATGAAGCTGGAAAGGAGGCAGGGGCAGCTCGTGAAGGGCTCGGTGGCCACATGGTCTTCCTTTATCCAGATGAAAGGATATAAAAACTCCCTGAAATCTGACTACTCTTTGGATGTATCAGAGCAGTCCACGATGCCTATAAAATAGGAAGGAAGGTAAATTGCAATTTAAACAGTCATATCTAAGCCTTGAAGAAAGCTGATTATATTTTCCCCTTCTGGTCATCATGATAAATGAAAAAGCATATTACAGAGACACCTAGCTCTTCGTTGAGAAATATATGGCATGCATTTCTATCCCTAAGCAAAGTGGAACTATTAGAAATCCTTTTTGTCCCCCGTTTCCCCTTTTTATTTCTTGGATGTGGTTCTTCTGGTGGAAACAATAAGTGGGAGTTTCCCACCGATGAGAGATACTGTGGTGGTTTTCCAGGAAACGTAGGAGAATTTTGGGTGTCACAAGTGTTTGGGTGGTGGCTTACATACTGGATTTGCTCAGAGAGGCCTCCATTTCCCTCAGTGATTAGAACAACATGTGTTCTGGAATACAGTATTTAAACAGCAAGATTGGCATTGCTATCTTCCAGGATGGTGAAGGCTTAATTAACATTTGAAAATGCTTTGAGATCTTTGGATAAAAGTGTTCTGGAAGCATGAAGTGTTATTATCTTTGGAGCGATATAGGTCATGTGACACAGGAAGTGGCTTTGAAGGAAAGGAAAACCTTTCATCAGGCAAACTCCTTGGGGTGGTTTGAGCCTGTTTTGAGTGACTCAACATGCCCGTGTCATCTCTCCCTAGAACGTGAATGAAAGGAATAACTTGGCCTACAGCTGAGCAACTGCCACCATCATTAACTGCAACGATTTAGAAAGCTTGTATGTTAAACATCCTACAAATTATGCGGAATCCTCAAACATTTAGCCCTGTTGTCCCTTAGTAAGCCTTGAATAAATATTAGTTGTTACTATTATTGTTGTTCTCATAAACAGTTTTAAGATGCCTGGATTTGTTTTCTCTGACCTTAATGTCTTGTGCCACTAAAGAGTTCAATATTCTTTAGTGATAAATGAATCTTGTTTTCCTTTTAAAGACTTGGTAAAGAGTGAAATAAACGTAAACCACTATTGCTGAGGTCCTGATGTGAGAACTACAGGTGCCTGGAACCCTTCCCGGCAGGTAATGCTAGCTCAAAGCTGGCCACTTAGCCCTTCCCCGTCCCCACCATAAAGACCTGAGCGGAGATTGGGTTTCCCTAACTACACTCCCTGATGGTTGCTCAGGGTCTTCAGTGGACAGGATTTCAAAGAGAATATTTTAAAGCACTTCCAATTTATCTAAGGACTGCAGTGGAGGACAGGAATACGGTTCATTTGAGAAAAGTCTATTTTAAGGAAATATATGTGTCAACCCAAATCTGCCATGTGTATTTGTGAAATTAACTTTTCTGGCTAGATGACTGGAGTCGACTGGAGTTTTTTTTTTTTCCCCCCTAATAAACATCTGTCTCAAATATGATCTTTTGAACAAAGGTGTTTCAGAAAGTGGCATCTGGGGATGGCAGGGGGAGAGAATAAGGAAAGAGTGTAGGTAAAAGGCTGTAAACTTCAGGTGAAAGGGACCAGGGCAGAGGAGAGGACAGCCTGGGGCATGCTGGGATAGGAAGGTTCCCAGGATGTTTACCAGCACCTGTGGGTGTGGAGGCTCCCCCCCTCCCCAAGGCACGGGCCCACAGTGCAATGGGGTCAAGTACCAAGCAGACCTAATTAAAAGCTCATTACACCAGCCCATCCCCATTAACAGGCGGACCCACGTGCAAAAAAATCTCGGCTCAGGAACCCTCTCTGCTTCCTAGCCCCAGCCCCAGGGCCTGGAAATGCCGGCCAGTTAAAGTGGCCTCCCCATCAGTGACCATCAGGTACAGTTTCTTTCTGGGTTATTTCACCTCCCAGTAAATTAGTTTTATCTGCTCTGAAACATTTTGACAAAGAAAACTCTCCGGTCATCAGTGGGTAAAATAACAAGGGATAAAAGAACGTGCACTTCACTTAATCAGAAACAAATAACTAAATCTCCTTTGAAAAAGCAGCCTTTCCTGGCTAGCCAGCCTTTTTACTTATCTTTCACTGGTGGGATTTTGAAATTACAATTCTATAGCAGACTATGGTAGGGTCTTCCTCTCCTTGTTTTTTATATAATTGTTGCAGACCTTGACAGAAGATCTCAAAGCTTGTTAATACTAAGTTGGTAAATGATACTATTGTTTGGGAGGTGGGGGTGGGGATGGGGCGGGAGCAGAGGGTTTATCTGTGGGGAGGGGGGGAGGAGAGAGAGGAAAATGCACCCTAACCAGGCTCAAATTAACTGAAATGGATCAAAGTAAACAGAGACATCTAAAAGCTTTTGTAAGTTAAAAGTGGCTATCTGTTGCAGGTCTTGCCTCATTAACTGCTGATTGAAGCTCTGCTTGGCCCTCTGGGATACCTAACACCCCAGACCTATCACCAGATGAACCTGGGTTAGGCGCTTTTGCCTTTCCCTGTGTTGGTTTGCAGAGCTCCTTGACCTCAACCTTCTTAAAAATGTTTATCCTTCCTACCAGGCAAAGGGAGTAAAGGTTTGTCCTTGAGAATCTTGCTAGGAATTTCACTTCTAGCCAGTGAGGAATTCCCAGAAAAGAGAAATGGAAGGCATGGCTGTGGTATCTCTGCAGATCTGCATTCTGAAAGGTAGACCTGCAACTCTGGTGTTTTAGGTAAAATCTTTGCATAAGAATATGTAGGGGAAAGAGTCCAAAATTTGTTTTTCCCTTGGGTGTTGGCCTCATTTCCATATATGAATGTGAAAGGTGACCATTCGGCCATATGCTTTAAGATACAGGAATCTCTTGGCTCCCATGGTCCCTGCCCTTCATCAGGCCATTCGGCTGGGACATGGGGCTGAAACTGAGAGGCTTGTCCAGGAGAGGAAGACAGAAAAGCAGTGGGGGTGGGTTGGGGGGGCGGGTGGAGAGGAGCAGGGCTCTTTGAGTAGGACCAGATAGGTCTCTGTGTAGAGTAATATTACAGCTCTTTCTCTCATAAACAAGCTGCATGCCTGCTTCTAAAGACCCATCTGGCATAGCTTTGAGAATGGCAATAATTACAAGCTGATGATGGACATGGAAAAAAAGCCCTGCTGAGCTAACTCATAAGGAAGTACAGGCCAGGACTGCAGGGAAATTACAGGCTGAAAACCTTTCTAGTTTAGGCCTTTTGGTGTTCTTAATCACAGACTTTAAATGTTGTAATAAACACTGTTGCATTTTATTGACCAACTCCCATGACAGGCAAATCTTTTTCATTTCATTTTATTTTTACCATTTGCTCTTCAGAAAGTTGCTCGGTAGTGTCTGTCTGGGCCATGCCAATAGACCTTTAGTTTTTTCTGCTCATAAGAATATTAGGAAAACAGTGGTGAGTTTTTATTTAGTTTATAGAAATTTGCAAAATTTTTTTTTTTTAGATTGCTCTCTGTGTTCTACGGTTCAGACAGACCCCAGGCTCAGTGCTTAGCCTGTAGCTGTATAAGAAAGGGTCTGTTTGTTTCAATCAAAAAGATTGAAGAGCATGAAAGAACAAACTTGGGAAAATAATCTACAATATGATTCTGTACCATCAAGTAGTGTTTCTTATGTAGAAGCAAGTAAAAATCCAAGTTAAATACTCTGTTGTTAAATGAATGAAACATTAAATTCTGGCCTTGTTTGTAAGGATGGTCCTTAATTCAAGGATGAGTTCGATATGGAAAGGATGATCTTCTCAAAGTTTGGAAGCCTAATATATTACACGTGGATCTCAGACATTTTCTTTCTCAAATACTTAGACCATTTAATGGAGCAGATGCTTTTAGGAAATCTTCTTAGAAAGAAGAAAAATAAAAACACTGGACATTTCCTTTCCTCTGAAACATCATTAACCTCAAAATCTATAGGTTAACTGTTATGGCAAAATTAGTCTTGAATATAACACATTATCACTTGCTGTTATAATGAGATTTTAACACATAATGTGGGTTTATTCTACTTCAACAGATGTTATCAGTTTTCATGAGAAGAATTTGATCTTCATTTTATACATTTTAAAAGTCTGAGGTTAGAAATGATGAATAATAGTATGAATCAGGATTTTTTGTGATCTAATTAATTTATACAAGTAGATCCTTGTTCAAAAGCTACCTTTATGGATTTTAAGCAGAGCATGCAAAGTTCATTATTTTTAAAGCACTAGATACTGATTTTGTAACCTATTTTCAAGTCCTTCCCTTCTTTGCTACAATTTCTCATTCATATTCCTTCAGGACTTGTATTTTATTCTTTGTGCTTTGCATACAATCTGGCTATTCCAGGTGGATTATTTAATTGTGTTCTTTTGCACTGGATTACGTGTTCAAGGTCATGAAATTTTGGAGTCATGAAGTTAAAGCAATGAAATGGTTTCACACTGAAAATTTCCCAATATAAACCGTCTCTTGTCCTTTCATAAGCATTGCTTTCGCTGAAGCTCCCTTGTCAATGAGAAATTATTTCTTTATATCAGTCTCTTTTCCTATACAGGCTGGAATTGTTCCTAACAAAAGAAGCATGAATTGGTGGAAACTATATATTAAATGCAAGACTATTTGTCTAGTTTTCATTAGGTTGCTGAGTGAAAAGCCTCAGTTCCTCTCTTTTCCCAAGGTACTCAGATATCCACGCAGTCCCCCTCATCTAACTATCGTTTCTCTCACTGGGTACAGTCCAGCTTTAAAGAATTCAACACTCGCTGGTCTTTAGAGAACTGTCAGCAATGACAGCAACCAGGGATGCTGACATGTCTTATTGTTTACAAAGGATGAGCACAACACGGCCTCTTCGATGACTTGATAAGCCCTGCAACATCTCTCTCCTGCTTCTGGCCTCTCTAGACCAGCTGCCTTTTGGTGGCTGGCTAAATGTGGATGAGTCAGGAAACACAGAGGCAAAGATAAACTGGGGTTGCTCAAGGTTGCTTTGTAAACAGTGAAAACAGAAAGAGAAACAATGGCTCAGTCCCTGACCTCGTATATGCATACAGTTTTCTTATGTACTTAAAGTTTAATGAAAAAAAAAAAAAATCCTGGAATAGCATTAAAGTAAGCTCATGAATTATTATCATGATCTTGAATATTTAATTCCTTGTTCTCACTTTAGCAACCCTTCAGACCTCTAGAAATACCAGCCAGTGTTGTAGTTAAGTTCAACTTAAAAAAAAAATTATTCCGAATATACTGTTTTCTATTTAGCGAATCCTAGAATGTCTTGGAAATTGTACAAAAGCATGTGATTTTCCTCATTCCTACTTTGTAAAGAGGAACTTTCTTATCAGAAAGGGAACCCTGGGGAAGGTGAAACACATTTCTTTTGCTTTCTGTCAGCATGAACAAGTGAAGGAAGAAAGGTAAGTTTCAAGTGTTTATGTTGCACCTGGGTCAATGCTTTTGTTAAATGATATATATCATAACTCCACCAGCGGCATGGGGCTTAGAGATATTGTCTTCCTTAAATTCTTTGTAACTGATTGGGACAATATTATTATCTTCTGAGGGTTCCAGGCTGTTCCCAGAAGTGAGCTCTTCCAAGGTACTTGAACAAAAGATTTTACAGGAGGCTTTAAAAAACCCCCTTGTTCTCCCTTTCTTGCAGAAATGTCATTGCTGAAAATAATGCATGCTATAGTTGATAGAACAAAGCGCCTTTCTTAATATTAGTAATACAAAGGCCAAATCCATCACAAACACTGTAGCTTAATGTTGACAGTCACAGAAAGGGATTTCATCTTGATTAGGAGGCAGAATCTTCCTTGTCTATGGTTACATCCTGCTCAATGCTTTCTGAACCATTTTCATAAGGTACATGCCTAATTTTTTTTTTTTAATCAAAGTGTCTGTAGAATTGCTGGCGTTTTTATAAATCATTGCTTCATATCTACGGAATCTTAGAACTCAGGTAAAAGTGGCTATTCCCCTTTTACAGAGGGTGAAACTAAAGTTCTGGGGTCCATCCTGCTCTATGGAATAATGGGCAAGTGACATCAGGAAGCCAGGACTATGTGCTCCCAGATAAGTTTTCAACTTCGCTTCTTTCTCTCGTGAGCCTAGTCTGAAGGTGGAGGCTCTTCTAACCGGGACCGGAGGACAGAAGACCCAGTGGCTGACAGTGAAAAGCAGTGGAATTCAAAAAGCTAGCTCACAGCTATTTGCAATCAGTAGCTCCATCTAGAAACACTTGGAACAACAGGAGCAATGCATATAGGAAATGATACAAAGGAAGAATAATCACTCCAGGTCAGTGTGTGGACCTATGGAGTTACCCAGTCCTGCTGATTCTGCTGGTGGCTGCTTCTCTGTACCTCCCGGGTATGCTGGGCAATTCCTATCCTGCTAAACACATTACATGCATTTTTGTGATTAGACAGTCTGAAGTGTTAAGTCTTGTTGCAATATCTTTATTTGGAGTTCCTTGTAGATTTGTTACAAATATGTTCTCTTCCATATGCAAAGATTAACTTTCTCAAAAAATTAAATCATCTATTCTGTCATTGGAACATCATTTTAGGGATAATTATTCATTGGTACCAAGTACAGAGTAGATAGTTGTGCTCATATAGGACGCCTTCTGTAGAGGTCTCCATATATAGATGGGACCAACGAATGCTCCTTCTAGCAAAAGAAGAATGCTACTAGGAATCATCAAAGGGATGACTTCATGGTAAGTCAAGTGTCAGAAAGTACCACCCAGGAAAAGTAGTATTGTGTTTTTACCCTGTTTCTTCTCAAGCGCAGACATACCAACTTCTTATTGCTTGTTCTCTGGTCTGGCTGTGACATTCAGATATTTATCCAGTTCCAGGTTGTATTTGTTTGTTTTTGTCTTGAGCTTGGGGAGTGATTGTGTTGTTTGACGTCTTTCTACTCCTAGCTCATCTTGAATCCATGTGTCATTTTTAAGACTGGGTTTCTCTCTTTCTCAGGTAAATTCATTGGCCTGCCTGCTTAATTTTTGCACAGTTCAGGCCTCTATCTGCAGAGATATGAGACCATGAGATCTGCTAACATGCAAAAGGGAGATAAAAGCATTTTTAAAAATGTCTTCCTGCACACAGGCCTGCTTTATAATAAACCAGAACAGTGCAGGAATTAAGATGTTGTTGAAATGCCTGAATGTCTCTGCCCTTTTATTACATCCAGGGTGATGAGGTCATGGCTTACTGTTCAGCTTATATGGTACAATTAAGAGATTCATTTCTCAACATGATTCATCTGAGGAAGAGTTGATGCAAAAGTTTTAGGAGAGAAACAAGACTCATATGAGAAGATGCTGGAAACTTTCTTTTGGAGGTTTGAGTTCATATTTTCATCCCGGGCGAGAACAAGCACTCTAATAAGCCTGTCTCAGATTTCTGAGTTGCAGGGAATTTGATGATTTAATGCCAATAAAGCTAAGGAGATGGTTTTAGTTCTTGGCTTTTTTCCCTCTTTGGAATGATGGCAAAAATGTGAACTAAATATTTGTTTTATTAAGACATCATTAGGTCTCTGTATGTAGAGATATTTAAATGAAACAGTATCTCAGATGTGTGTATACATGCACAGATATATCCAGAATATATATATTATATATAATATATAATTTTTATTGTGGTGTTTATCTATTGAGCCTTCATTGAACCCTATGTAAATCTGCTGAAAAAGTGGTAGTTTCTCCATTTGGTCAGGATAACAATTCTCAATCAAAGTCAAACTTTTCATAAGTATGTGTGAATACAGAAATGTTGAGAAGCAATGGATTAGGTCATCCTTATTCTTTAATAAAAGACTAACTCATGGACCTCACTTTGGGTAGCATTTCCTGAGGTTTCTTCTTAACCCTCCAAGTTAATCCCTGATTGTGATTCTCAGCTTAATCTTTCATCCATGTTTCAGTTTTTAGTGAAAATTTGTAATTTTTGTATTGGTCAGTTCAGTGTAAGTAACATCTATGAAATGTCTCTCTTATTTAAGGCACTATGCTGGGCACCTGGGACCAGCTTTAGGGGGCTTAACTATTGTCTCTGTCCTTTGGGGGGGAGATAAAAATTTGACGATAATGAATACGGGTCAGATTGGGACAAACATTGTAACAAAGGGGTAAACAAAGTGGTAAGCAAAGTGGTATCTGTGTTCTAAGAAAAGAGTAATTTATGTTTCCCTGGAGTCAGGTAAGGCTTTCTAGAGATGGTGACATCTAAATTAGTCTTCAGAGGAGAAGCAAGATTTGAATAGATGAAGCTGGAGGAAAAGCACAGAGTTCCAGAAGTGTGAGAGCCCACGCCACAGCCCAGGGGAGGAGATGAGCCTTTTCTGGGTAGAGCATCAGCTCTGTGAGAAGAAAATGGCAGGTAAGTTTTGAAATACAGAACAATTTTTTTTTATGGGTTAAAATTTTTATGTTTAGAATTAGCCAGCTGAACTCCATTTTTGATGGCAACATCCAAAGCATCACAGCCTGGAGCCACTGGTACACATGCCTTCTTCTCTCCATCCGGCCTGCTCAGGGTGCTGACCTTGGCCACGTCAATATCGTAGAGCTTCTTCACAGCCTGTCTGATCTGGTGCTTGTTGATCTTGACATCCACAATGAATGCAAGTGAATTGTTGTCTTCTGTCTTCTTCATGGCTGACTCTGTAGTCAGGGGGAACTTGATGATGGCATAGTGGTCAAGCTTGTTTCTCCTGGGGCAGATCTTTCGAGGATATTCAGAGCTTCAAGGTCTTTGGCCTCCAAAAGGTGAGTGACATGAGGAATTTTTTCTTTTCTTTTTTTTTTTTTGTGGCCGTGGACACTATTCAGCACTGCTTTCTCTGCCTTCAAAGGCTTTGCCTTGGCTTTGGCCTTGGGAGGGGCAGGGGCTTCCTTCCTGGCTTTGGGCTCCATCTTTGTGAAAAGGCTAGAACAATTTCACTGCATAAGGGGTCTTGATAACTGTGCTAAGATATTTGGACTTTATTCTAAAAGAAAGCAAAAAGCTAGTAAAAGCTTTTGGACTGAGGGAGTGTGTCGTGATCATAACTCTACTTTGGAAGGGTAACTGTCAGAGAGGTGTGAAAGGTGACTTGAGATAGAGAGAAAGTAAGTTGTGACAGGGGACTCATTGCAGGGCCATTACAACCACCCAGGTATAGATTACGTGGCAGAGGACCGTGGTAGTAGAAGCAGAAGAGAGGGAGCGAAGAGACGTTCTGAGTCTGGACTCGAGTGGGATGGAATGCACAAATGAATGAAGTTTAGGGGAAAAAGGTTTTGACATTTTTAATATACTTTGGTTATACCTACCATTTATTTTTTTGAAGAACAAGCTTGTTATATCATTTGAATTACACCCTATTTTGCTTTTGAGTTAGAACACTTTTGGACTCCTCAGAGGAGGGAAAAAAAGGGCATATTTACTTTCTGTCACTTCTGAATATATCTTATTTTAACCTAATCTCAAAGAGTGTGTTGTGCCTTGCTCGAGATAGACACTTTGACTTAACTGCCTTCCCTCTGGCCATACTCTTGAGGATGAGGCAACTTGAAATCCTCCCTAATGCTTATAGGATTCTCAGAGTTAGGCAGAACTAGCTTTTCTAAGGCTAGAATTGGAGCCAAATGGATTCTTGGATCACATATCTCCTGCCGGTTATGAAGCTGCCAGACTCCATCCCAGTGGATGGAAATGGACACCAGCCCCCGAGGAAGCGATGGCTGCACACAGGCGTCTGCTACCTCTGTTGCTTCCTCTCCTCCACGAGGAAGGAAACCGTGGGCTTTCCTAGGCATTTTTCTTGTTCTCTTAACAGGAGGGAGCTGAGGAGTTTTGGCTTTTAGTGTTTGGATAGTGAACATAAGGCTGGAGGGGTTTCCAGGGAGCAGACGGTTCCCATCTCTGAACGGTTGTTACTTTCTCTCTCCACCCCCCTTCCTGTGCTGGGCAATTCATTCCACCTCCAGAATCTTAGTGAACAGCGTTAGGAAGTCTGAGTGGAGAGCCTGCGGTTCAAAGTATATGCAAGGTTTCAAGGCGGAGACACTGAAATGGAAGGAAGACTGTACCACTGAGCTTTCTTTCTGCTAACAAAATGAAATTTATATAAAAATTCAAGCTTTTTTTAAAAAAAAAAACAACCCTCATTTCTTTATTAGATTTGCATACCACATGTGTAATAGCCAGTCCTCTTGAAAGGAGGTGAGAAGTGTTACCAAACTTCCAAATACCCATTTTTGATCTGATAAAGCCAACCCAAAGTTTGCAGCATGAATTGGGTTTGCCGTTAGAATTCCCCAAATCAAATATTTAAAAATCCTGAGCAGGAAATTCAACTGAGTCTCTGGAAAACAGTGTGTAATCCACCTTAACCAAATTGTGAGCTTAAGGAACCGTGTGCTTTATATAAGCATTAATAATTTATTCAGGACATTTTGGGTCTCATTTCCCACTCAAGAAAATTGAGAACATTATACTTCCTCCCCCTTCCCCCCATCCCAATCTGTGGCACAAAATTGCTTCTCCAGTTTCGTTTCCTTTGATTATTTCAGCAGGAATGGTTAAGATAAAACACTTCTTCAAAAAGGATATAAACGTGAACTTTTCCTGCTGATTGTACCCCCAAAAGCATATATTAAGCACCTACCATATACCCAGAATATTGGTGGGTGATATGTAAAAAGAAGAAAGAAGCCAGGCAGCAGCTCAGGGTTCTGCGAGAGGGAGGAAAGGGCTGGAGCTGAGGAAGGAGAGAGCTGTTTGTCATGATCTCACTGCAGGGCTCTGATCCCTTAAAGCCCAAGTCCGAGGGAACGGGCCAAAGAAAAGCACATTGTCAGCCCCCTTCCCATTTTAGAAATGAAGGTAACCGGAAAGGATAGAAACAGGGTGGCTGATGATTCATTTGCATCACACTGGCCTTAATTCCCCACGGTAGTGAGTTTGAGAGTAGCAATGCAAAGGGCAGCTTACTTATTTATTTTTTTGTTAGCTTTTAAGCAGCTCTGACATAAAATTCCTCATCTTTCTCGTCTTTCATAACTCTTCATGGTCTCTCCTCTCCAAAGGCAGCAGGTAAGAGCTGGGCACAGCCCTGAAAGAGGCTGATGTTCTCCAGACGCATCCATAGACACTTGTAAGTCGAGAGCCGAATCCTCCGTCAGACACATTTTCCTTGTCAAATCATGCCCGGCCCACCTCCCCGACACTGATAGTCCTGGGAGCCCGTCCTGATGCCAACCTGTATTGAACTGCTAGATGTGAGTACACTTTCTTGAAGGGCAGCTCAGGCTAAAACTTGACCTTTCAGAGCTTTGGGAGGTGGGAAGGGGAGCAGAGGATTGCTGGGGGGAGAGAGAGATTTCCTGGTTATTGCTACAGGGAGTCTGTTTACTTGCCTTCAAGGGTCACAGCCATCCGAATGGGCGTCTCTGGCTCTGCTCTTGGATTTGGTTTCAGGGGGCCCGGTCCTGTGGAATTCCGCCCCCCATCAGCCCTCCCCATACTCTTTTAGGTATGGGACTTTCATCCCGCAGTTCAGTTCAAGCCTTCCCGAGGAACACTGCAGCTTGCTTGCAAGAACGGCAATTGGAAAGGCCGTTTTAAGTGGAGTTTACTGTTGTTGTATAAACCTTCATTTAAAATTGACTATAAAATGTTTCTGAACCTGCCAAACACGCATTAAAATATTTTGCTCCATTTATGCCTATGTGTAACATTTGGTTTCTAAAGAGCTTTAATCAAGTAATCTTCAAGTAGGAAGTTATTCATCTTTATTGCCAGTCGGTTCTCAGTGGTGGTCGTGGCAACAATCTTTTTATTGCTTCTGTGTTTAGTTGTTCTTTGACATGATAGAAGTCAGCTGCAGTTCAATGAGCTCACTATTTGTGCAACTTAATTGCTTGCTTCCTTCAATACATACTCAATTTTTCCTTTTATGAGCAGGGCTGTTGGAAAAATTAAGCTTAAGGATATAGCCATCCACTGTTAATTAACCTCCTTCCCAAACACATTAGTAAAATAGGTCAAATAACTGCTGAGTGCTAAGTGTACTGTTCCTAAGGTCCTCCTCAGCTGAGAAGTGAATCCTGTATTAAGTGAACAAATGTTGGTGCTTTGAGCATTTTCTGGAAGCAGTGATGACATAAGAACAATGCTTTGTAACACAGCCTGCCCCACTGCACCATATCCTCGAAGTGGAATATACTGTTTGACTTTGGCTCGTTTCGTGTTTTATCAACATTAAAAAGGCAGCAGCTGCTGCTCTTTCTCCTTCTTCTTCCTCTTCCTCCTCCTGCTCTCCTCCTCCTCCTCCTCCTCCTCCTCCTCCTCCTCCTCCTCCTCCTCCTCCTCCTCCTCCTCCTTCTCCTTCTTCTTCTTCTTCTTCTCCTTCTTTTCTTTTTGGCTTTCTAGGTTATTGCTTCCTTTTAAAGGGGGTCCTAAATTCATCTTTCTCTTTAGTAACCACTGCTGTTATTTTGACGCACAATTCCTAGAATAATCTGAATATTGTGACGATGTATAAATGTTTGTGATGAATATAAAGATATATACAGTGAGGGAACTAATCTGTCAAAATAGAGCTATATAGAGCTCTTATAATTCCTCTCCATGTCAGGGTTATAGTTGGATGGAAAATAACTTTAATTACAGTGGTGAAGGGCTGATTGGAGCTTTGCCAACTTGACAGAAAATATTTTGAAGTTTATAGACCTAAAAAGGGGGGAGGGGAAAGGGAAGGTGACAGTTCCTGAACTGGGTAGAAGGCGGGAAAATGTCAGGGTCCAGTTTATACTTTTAGAAAGAGTAAAGCAAATGCAAACAAAATTAAAATGGGAGATTATGTCAGATAGTTCTAAAGGTTAGAAATTGTATTTGCGACCCTTGTCCTCTATCTGTAGGGTGCATGTCCAGTCTAATTGGGGAGTGGGAACAAAGAAAAAGCCCAACCAACTCCTCAAATAAGTCCTAAACTGATACATACGGACATTTCTTTTCTGTAAAATTATTACTCAGTTTCAATCTAAATCTCACAAATATATATATATTTTACTTAGGTAGAGAGTCCACATTTCTAAAATCATCTGCCCTGATAAAATCATTACCCAATAATGATTGTTTCCATCCTCTCCCAAGGTCTTCCTGCCTCTGATCTGGGTATATTTCCTGCTTTGCACTTAAAGTCACTGAGAAGCTCCTTGCAGGACCTTTTCTCCAGCGTCACTTTAGAATATCAATGACAGGGAATTGATGTTGAAATGGTAACCTTTGGGTATCGTCATTTACTTACCTGTAGAGGGATAATGACCCTTTGCTAGTCTAGACTCCAGGGGATTGTTAGGAAACTTGATTAGCTAATGATTGTCAGGAGCCTTGAGGCAAAAATGTTTTCCCTGCATGTTACTTTGTCCCACAATAAAGCTTGCAAGAATGACCTCATTCATATTCATTAGCGGTGGGTTCTAAAGGTTATCCTCTCTTATCTTTTGCCTGGCTAAGGCCTGAGATGCAAATGGCAGCTTGCTGACACTGGGAGGATCCTAGCACCATCCCAACGGTTAACTAGGCGGAGTGGAGCGACAGTGTATTTACATGAGCACGTAGATGGTTGTCTATCTTTTGTGTGTCTGGCTCAAAGATTCCAGGTTGGAGGGGGCGTCGGGAACTTTTGGATGGAGAGGAAAATGCTATGAATTAGAGTCAAGAGATTGAGTTAAAGCTTTATTCCTAGCTGAACAATTATGATGGCAAATTTCATTATCTTTTCATGAAATTTAGGTGCAGATACCTAAGAAAGGGAAAATTAGAAGTCCATGGTTGGCAAGTACAAGCATATAGAGAATTTTGGAACTTTTGAGGCATTCAGTCTTGCTAATTTTTAAAAATTATTCTCACACGGAGCCCTGTCGCCAACCTGCATGGAGCAAATTTGCAAATATTAGGTTTAACTTTTTAAATATTGCCTTTAAAACAGCCAGGCCTTTGCCTCAGGAGATTATGCCGGACCCTGTTAAGCCTTCATGAGATGACCTTGCTCATCTCATAGATTCTTTTATTACTTTTTTGGGGGTTTCTTCCTGTGGCTCTCCTGGCAGTCATTGATTGACTTTAAGCAAATCCCAGAAAGGAGAGCGAGGAGCCATGGAGATACTCCTTTTCACCAGCAGGTGGCACTGTGGATACTACGGTGGTGAAGAAACTGGGCTTTAGGAGGCAAAAGATGGAAGCGGAATAACGGGGATCATGAGATAGCTTAAGCTCCTCTACAGACCTTTGGGAGGTTAACAGGGCATCTCAAAAATCTATAAACCAGTTTCTGAATGTGGAGGGCTGCCATGGATTGGCCTTATAAGAATATTTTCTCTGATTTTAAAAGTCATTTTTCCAGCTGCATCAGTTGATATGTTTAAATTCTCTATATGCTATTGGCTAGAGGTGAAAAACACACTTGAAGGGAAAATTTTTAGGGAATTCTACAAATTGACATTTACTCATATTCTAACTCTGCAGAATGCAAGTAGGAGGAACTCAAGCATGGTGCGTTTATAATGCAAGGCTACGTTTCACACTCATAGTATATGGGTATTATCCACTACAAAAACAGGTTTAATTTGATTTATTTACTTATTTTAAAGAGGTAGTGAGGATGTTTTCCTGACCTCTAGCCTTTGCATTCTTGGTCGTCTATGACTCTCTTTTCTTCACAAATTTATTTGAAAGATTTCTGTATATCAGTTTTTAGAAGACACATTGCGTATGCATATAATTTTGTACGTTTGGATGTTTCTGTAGTGCTGCAAGTCGGTAATTAAGGTGACTAAAGAGCAACAATTATTTGCTTCTAAGTGAAGCCTTCCTGAAACAGCAGGAGTTTTCCAAACTTCCAGGGATCTTTTGTGGGGATCGGTCCTTGTCTTTTTTTTCCTGAAACGTCAGATGGGAACTCCTTTTGAAGCTTAGACCAGAGGCAGGTGGAGGTTTTAGGGAAGAAATGTAATTTCTCAAAATAAAAGATTCCTAAACGGAGGCCTCTTGGGAACACTGGCCTTTCTGCCCGAAGGGCGGACTTGCCTCCCTGACGAATTTCTGCTCTCTGGGGCAGATCTTCTGAATACTTTTTCTCTCTGCCTCCAGTCTGAAAAGAATGAGGGCCCCAACCTTCGTAGGGAAGGACCGGGGGCGGGGGCTGTGAATGTGTGGACCCAGCCCAGAAAGCAGTGTTGGGTGGCTCAGTGCATCCTTCGTGAGGACAAGGAACCAGGGGTGGAGGCGGGAAGAGGAAAAACAAGGCGAGACTTGGGGCAAGGTGGCTGAAGTGGGGATCTCAGAGTGGCGGGACGGGGTCTCAGGGGTCCCCAACTCTTGCCCAAGCCCAGGCCGTCCCGCCCGCCCGTGTGGCAGCCGACCCCGCCTAGTGGGAGCCGGGCAGGGAGCAGGCTGAGCTGCCGAGGGAGGGTGCCGCGAGTGGTCTCTCCGCGTGACTGGAAAGTCTGACCGTCGGAGGGGACCTGGGAGTGGAAACCAGTTTACTGTATATTCTGAAACAGGGATATTTCTGATTCACCAGGGCAGGCTCCTCTCCTATTTCTTGGAACAGATTGCTCTCTTCTGAGCCTGGAGCCTGGGCAGTGCTCGAGCGGCAACGAGGAGCATAAGTTTCCTGTCACTTCCTCTTTGGCAGGTTGTGTCTGCAGACACTGGCTCCTATACCCCATAATTACTTTTTCACATTTTTTAATATAGTAACACATGGTTGGGCTTGTGGTGGGGGAACCGAGTGATGCCTCCCGGCCATGAGCGCTATAAATAACTTCAGGGATCGTTTTATATGGTTAGGGAAGGAAGCAGCTTCTTTCTTAAGAAATAGCTCCAACCAAAGGAGGGGGGTTTAGGAACAAATAACTTTTATTTTCAGGAGCCCCTTTGCCTTTTCGGTTTCTCTATGGTATTAATTTGTCTTCTCGCTAGTCTGTTATACCACTTTTTATCTAAGAGTGGCTATTGCAGCCATCTTGTCACTTAGGGAAAAGTGCACACGGCGTGCTTATGAAGGTGACACTTCCCGCTGCCGAGTTCATCCTCCGGCCGCGTTCGCTTCCGACCGTGAGCTCCTTCCAGGGCAGCCCTGTGCGGGTGCAGGCGCGGACTGAAGACCCGCGTTGCTGAAGGGACTGCAATAAGCCATCTAAAATCATTCCTCACGACTCTGACACAATTTTTAAACTATCTAAGGCAGCCCAAACTTGGAGCTTCCTGGAAAAAGAAATTTAGGGCATTCGTGGTAGAGTTTAGTTATTTACCATTCTTCATTGTCAAGAAGCTCTTCCTTTCATCTAACCTTCCAGGTAGTTCACAGTTCTGCTGCTTCTTCCTGAGTGGAGGTTGACAATAACTGGCTCAGGTTACCTTTTAATAGTGGCTCTTTTTAAGGTTTCAATGACCTGGCCTCCCAACTTGCACATCGTTAACACTGAAATAAGATAAACACTATTTTCTACTAACTAGAAATCTAATAGAAAAATTTCTATTAGAAATAGATGTAGCAGAGATATTCCAAAAATAGGTAATGCTGTGCTCTGTATACTTGAGCTTAACTCCTCTGTGTACGGATTTGATTCTCACAATATTCTGCGGAAGCAGAGAGTAGTTTGGATAATCCTTGCATTACATATTATGTTTTTATATAATATCTTTATGTTACAGAAAGACAAAGACACTAGCCCCGTAAAGGAGACAGGGAAACGACACAGCTGCCCTGGGCATTAAAATGCTGTTTCACCTTTAGCGACATTAATGCACTGATGTAAAACTGAATCTGTAGGCAAATGGGGCTCATTCTACCTGGATCCTGTGTAAGTACTGCATAGTCAGTGTGGGACCAGGGACTAGCACTGCTGTGCGAAGCAAGTCTGTGGGATCAGGCAAGGGGCCGTGGGGCACATTTCCACGGGGAAGCATGAGGAAAACCAAAATCCATAGTTTTTCATTGTTCTGGGTCAATATTTGCTGAACTCACAGGCACCTGGCACTGGGCTCCAGGTTTCTAATCTGACAAGCAAAGGACATTTCTCCTTCCTGCAAAAGGAAACTTCCTTTTACTTCTCTGCTGAAAAATGTGTTCTTGCGGGCCGCGGTGGCTCCCTCATCAGAGGGCTGGGCCTGCAGCACATCCCTGGGCTGACGTGGACACCTGCTGGGGTTTTTGCGTGTCTCAGGAGTCACAAAGAGACTGTGGTGGGACTGTCGTCCTCCATAAAGGAAGCCTTTTGATAATTTTATTTTAAAGACTTCTCTGGTGCTGAGAATCTGATGGAGCGTATGTTTTGATGTGGTATGCCGACAGCCACAATATCTGTCTGAAGGAACTATGATAGATTAAATAGCGGAGTGTTTTTCTCTCACGAGGTAACAAGGTAACGACACTTGGGGTGGGGGCGGGGGGAAGCTTGTGCAGTTTCCTGGGCCCTGGCTCCTGAGTCCCCCCACAAAGCTGGCACAAGAACTTGCCGGCAAGTTCTTGTCAACCACACATGCCAAAAAGGACCTAACACAAACAGTCGCTATTATAAAGCCGGCCCTTTACAAACAATATTTACAGAAAATACTGGTACCTGTTCTCTGCCATGCTACATTTTCCGAGATGATTACATGCTTATGCTAGGGAATGGCATGTCGCCAAAAGCAGAATGAGCCTGCTGGAGTTTCAATAGCGCTCATTATGAAGGAGAAGAAGTTTCCATTCCTACCGCTGGAAGGAAAAAGCCACTCACAGATAAAGTGTATGATATGATTACCCTTGCTTTAGATAACCACAAGTATTACTTCCGACACGATAAGGGATTGTTTTCTGTCTCCATCATACAGAGCTTGGCGCGGCCTTTTTAAGGAGCAGCAGGGGCATTTTTGAAGGCCACTTGATCAGTTTGGAACCTGTGGGAGCATGAGGTTGCCATGCAGATAAAAATCAACACTGGTTTCAGCTACCATAGCAATTGCAGTGAGGGTGGGTGGGTGAGGGCTTGGGAGGAGGCTTGGAGACCAGGGAGCAAAGGCCCTAGTGACTCAGGCAGAGTGAGTTAGAGGCCTTGTGAGTAAACACCGTGCGTATCAGGATCTTTAGATGGCTCCTTCCATTGTGCTCACCTCATTCAGATGAAGTTCAGTGACAGAGCTAGAATGCTCAGCTCCTCGGAGGGGTGTGTTAATGAGGTAGATTTACTTTTAAATAGGCAGGAGAGTCAGCCCTCAATGCCCAATTCCCTGGAGGGGGTATGAACGGGGGAGTTAAGGACTGAAGAGAATTCAATGAGTTAAGTTGCAGAAAGGGGATCTGCTCGTGACTACTGCGGTGCTATGCTTTAGGCTTTCAGTAGCCTTTGGTAAGAAAACCAGGCTCAAGGCTAAAACCCGTAAGTGAAGGGACACTGTAATTATCAAAAGGTAAGAGATAATAGTTATTCCTTCCTGATACTTTACAAGGGGCTAGTAAATGGATTGTTACCTGCAACATAAAATCCAGAGGGGGGATATCAGGGTAGAATGTGAGGGTTTAAAATGAGTCTAAAGGCTGGGAGTAGAGTTTGTGTGTATGCATGTAAATATGTATGTATGTGTGTATGTAGTCAAAAAGAAAAACTCTGATTTGAATATGTAGTCATTTCCAAGAAGCATCCAAGAGATCAAAAGGGGTCAGATGTGTGGAACAGACTTCTCCAAATGTCATGAGAAGGGTGTTTTGATGGATTTTGCACCTTGAGACTGGTAACAGGGACCAGTGTATGTACTAGAAAACAACAACAACAAGGGATTCAACTCCTCCAACTTTTCCCACTCCTGTGTGTATGGTTGCTGATTCTACACTCTGTGGGATTGCATTTTTAATGATCTCGTGGTGCTACCATTGCTAGACAAGTGTGGAGAAGGGTAGGGGGAAAGATCATGAACGCATATCATGGCTCAGTCTTAATAATCAGAATGGCTGGCAAAATTCTGATTATTACAATAATCAGAATGTGATGCAGTTCTCCAAGAGGACAAAACTTCTCTGTTTTGAATGGTAAAGGGGAAAGAAAGCTACACATTCCCTTTAAGTTGCTATCTTCAATTTTTTGTCCTTCAGGAGAAATGCAGTTAGGTTTGGGAACTTCCCTCTTTGCTTAGTAGGGATGTGATTACCCAACTTTTTGTACAGTGCTTGGGGTTATCCAAATGGAAATGTTATTTAAAGGCGAAATATTAGGGTTTAACCTTTTAAAAATTAAAATATCCCCAAACGAGCTTTATTTGTGTTCCCTTACAATTCTAAGTATAGGAGTTGCCAGGGTCAGAAATGCAGGCTCAGGGGTTTGTGGGAACTGGTCATAGCTCTTGGGACAGTTTGGTGGCAAGAGTCTTCAGCCAGGGGCTTGGCCCACAAAGCTGCTCTGTACCTTTTTTTATTGTTAGCCTTCTTTCTGGTGTCTGTATTCCCAGATTGCTAGGTTTATATTGGAGAGGGATCCCCCAGCACCCTGCCTGCCTGTCACATGCTGAGTTTCCTGTGGGTTTTTGTATTTGGAGGCCCTCTGACCTTAGGGAACCAGGGTATGGGCTGTATGGCTCCCTGCCTGCCACTATGAACTAGGTGTAAGCCTATGGAACTAGTCTTAGTAGGCAGCTTTCAGATTCTTTTCAAATTGTATTTCATCTATTTTTATAAAGGGTCTTGGCAGACATCATTCTTGTCACTTTCCATTCTTTCTTTAAACCTCAGTTCCTGGAGCTTTCCCAGCGCAGGACAGGGACTCTCTCCGGTTCTTGGGGAGGGGTTCGAGAGCTCACCCTGCTCCGTGGTTATGGCAGATCTGCTGTTGTTGCTGTTGCTGCTTTCTTTTCAAAGTACCGCAGGTCACATGATGACTTCCAGGCCCAGATGGGGAGATGATGTGGATAAAAGTATTTAGCAAGAGATCAAAAACTGGGCTGCACTTCTAAATGGCTTGCCTTTTAGAAAAAGCACATTAGCCTCTCACCCAGATGCGGTTGTGGGTAACTGTCAATACGGCACACAGGTGGCATGGTTATCTGGCCATTTACGGCCTGATGCCTCGGCAACTGCTGCCAGCCCTTCAGAAATAGGAAATGACTAATGATGTGGTGGAAATTATGAACCAGGATTAATAAAACTTGAAAAGGAACAGTCTTCAGTGTTTGATCCTCCTTAGAGGAAGTTAAGTCTGAGTCCTAGATTCTTTTCCCTGAGGTGTTCTTCTGATTTCTTCTGATTACTCGGCTGTAGTGGGAGTCTAGGCTGGAGCTGGGAGCAGTGAACCAGATGGTGCAGGAAGCAAAGCCCTGCTCCCCATCCCTGAAGGTCCAGACACATGCGCGGCTCTGCAGTCCATCTGTGAAGAGTTCACTTAAAGGAGCCACCAGCTCAGAATGAAGATTTAATTTTTTAAGGAATGAAGTTTTGTGCCTGCTCATGAAGAACATTCTGGAAAGACTTTACTACCTGAGTGATTGCTATACTCTCTCATTAAAGACAATTGTGGGAATGTATGATGAGGTTTCATGGATTTGACATTTTTCTTTCCAGTTTGGGAATCAAAGTGTTTTTTTCCTTAAGATCCATGGTTAGTCATTCTTTAATGATACTATAGGCCACTCTTCTTTCCCACCTCCGTCTTTCCTTCACAGTCTCAGGCTCCTCTATCTACATGGGCACATGCCAAGGAGGCAAAGAGAGACAGGTGTGTGTGTGTGTGTGTGTGTGTGTGTGTGTATATATATATATTTTTTTTTTTTAAATAGATGATGAAGAAGATTAAATGGTATGAGGTATGGTTAAATGGTATGGGGTATACTGAAAGAAAAAAAGACAAAACCAAAACCCAGAAACCAGCCACCAAATGCTGCATCTGGAGACCTCGGCTC
Source organism: Pteronotus mesoamericanus (assembly GCF_021234165.1). Lineage (NCBI taxonomy): Eukaryota > Metazoa > Chordata > Mammalia > Chiroptera > Mormoopidae > Pteronotus > Pteronotus mesoamericanus. The sequence continues at coordinate 32,837,612 of NW_026555078.1, forward strand.
TAGGCTGTTTTTGGTTGAGTGACCTCTGGGGAGCCCCTTCAAGCTCTCTGAGCCCAAACGTGTCACTTTTATGATGATGGGTCTTCACCAGGTATGTGCTAAGGCCTCTTCCTGCTCTCATTGAAACACATCTGTGTGTGCTGTTCTGGTCTGAACCAGTCTCAGTCCCTTTATCTGAAAGCGCTCCCGATGGGGCGCCCTGAGCATGTCCAGGGACAGCGCTGAAACACTGCCAGCCGCTGCAGCAGTCACCACCGGGTTGCTCCCAGCAGCTGGAAGGCTTGCTTATGCCTCAGGTCAGCTGGTTAAGAAAAGCCTAGGAAGTATTTCTAAGGCTTTTAAAATCAAAATAGCTCTTGAGTGTGTTCTTTCAGGCCAACTGAGCCACAAAAGAATCAAGCTAAACTGGTCACCTCAAGTTTTTGGTGAATCAAAGCATCCCTAAATTTCAAGCTAGTTCAAGGTTGCCAGAAAGTCTCTGTGGCTTTGTGGGCTACGGGCATATGTGGTGAGCTTCAGTACACATGTATGAGAAAATGTGTGTGTGTGTACCCGTGTGCTTGTTGTGCTTGAGAAGTGAGAGAGAGGGGCTTAGTAAAGAAGACAGCTGGTTTACAGCAAATGTCCGTGCGAAGTGGGAACTGAGGGAAGGAAGCTACAAAGAGATTAAATAGCATATGATCTTGCTTAAGCCACTCAGCATCTCCTTCTGATCTGCTTAAGGCTTTATGAGATCTTCAATGCTGATAACAATAGCTAACATTTACTGAGTACTTACTAAGTGCCAGGCAATCTTATGAGGTACTTAACCTCTCTGTAGCTCAGTTTCCCCATCTGTAAAATGGGGTTAATCATAGAACCTACTTTCCGAGGTTAACGTGGGTAACAGGCTTAGGGTTGTTAACAAAGATTGATGAGTTGAAGTAGGGAAAGTGTCAGAACAGGGCCTGCCACATAGTATGTGCTCAGTAAGTGGTAGCTGTTATCATCCCCATTTTATGCACAGGGAAAGGAAGCTTAGAGGGGTTGGGTAACTTCCCCACACTCCACAGCTGGAGGGAGTTGAACTCAGAAGCTGCACACTGGAGGCCAAGCCTTCCCTGTTTTCATTCTGGACTCTCATCAGGAATACTGTCCCCTGTGGCTGGACTTTTTCAAACTAATGCTAGCGGGGTCCTCCAGGGTGTATGGAAAACAAGTGTCTTTAGAACCTGGTCCTTTATGAAGACAAATTAAAAATACTTTCTCCCTTTCCATTGTTATCTAAGGGCTTTTCCCTCATGCCACCCTAGGCTGCAGAGACCTGCAGCAGTTGTCTCTTTCTGGGTCCTGGGGCCAGGCCTCCGAGAAAGGCTGTGTGTTCTAAAGAAATCCCCATGCGTCTCTTGGCTCTTGCTCCTAACTTCACATTCCTGTTGATCGGCTTTGTACAATAATGAAAACAAATGCTTTTTAAGCAGACTTAATGGATATACTGTAGTTAAAATAAAAGAGTATATTTTCTCCTTGCCTTGTTATCTTAGCTATTCCATTACAAAATAAGAAGGTTAGAAAAATTAGTAGAACAAAAGTTGAGAGCCCAAACTCCAGTGAAAATACACCTCTTTGAATAAATGTTTTCATTTGTTCTCCACGGCTAAGTCTTTACATTAGAAAGGTAAATGGACAGACCTGTAAGAGTTTCTTCAAATTGAAGGACCACCTCCCTGGCTTCTGGGAAAATGTTGGCCATCAGGCTGGGGCTTCCTACAATGGATCAAGAAAATGAAAGATGGGATGAGAACAAGGGTGAATCTCTGAGCATTCCCCATACTGCATGTCTGCTTACCAATGGTGGGCCTTTCTGGGAAGAAGGATGGAGTCTCAGGTGGCTATTCAGAAGGAGAGTCTAAAGACACCTCCAGGGCTGAGGGGGCCATGCCTACGGTAGGGGCCAAGGCAGTGAAGTGCTGGGCAGAGGGAAAATTGCTCTGTGTGATTAGCCTCTCCTTTTCTCCCTCTCCTCATCTCCCCAGGAAGTCCTGAGAAAGTTTACTCGAGGAGAATAGGGGAAATGAGCTCTGAAGTTAGCCTGGAAAGGGGAACTATGTGCAGGGTGGAAGAAGGAGCTTAGATGGCCAGTGTTTGCTAGACAACCAGACCCAGGCCCTGTGCTATGCTGGATGTGCACGCACATCTTCTTCAAGGCCTGCTGGCAGGGCTGCCTCCAGCCCTGCCGGCCCTCAGCGTCCTGGATTCAGCTCTGGGCACCATGGACTTCAGTTGTTGGGTCTTCTCTCTAGCTTGGTGCGGAGGCCTGGAACTACTCCGGCTCTGTCCTTGGTGCCTGTCCATTCAGGCTGTGACTCTGGCATCCCACATCTAAAAGGCCAGTCACCAGGTTTATGACCCTTGTCCTCTGCTTTCTTCCTGTGTATGTTGTTGTCCCCAGGTTGGCCATGGCAGTCACATAATCAAACAAAGGTCTTTTAAGAGAACAATTGTCATTTGTTTCCCAGTTGGCACTTCTGGCGCTTTAGTAGGATAATCTTGGATGTACGTCAGCAAGCACGAGCAGGAATCATCTTAATCCTTAACAAGGCATACGAATGGATTGGGACCTTGTGAAAAGTACAAAGAATTTCTCTTTCTCCTCCTCAGTTCCAGCTGTATGGGTTTTGGAGGTGGGGAAGTGTCCTTCAGACCCAGCTACCTGCTGCAAAGATGGGGTTCAGCTTTGGGGAATGTACGTTCCTCATTCCTAAAGACAGCTTCTGCCCCAAGTGCCTGTTTCATGTTAATCCCCTAAGGTAAACAGCTGGGAAATATAGACTCTTCCTGCCCTTCTTTTTAAGTCCTGATCTGAGTTAGCCTCAAAGAGGTGCCTACTGGATTCCTGACTCCATACAATTTTATAAGAGCAAATGAACTCCACAAATGGAAGATACCTCTAGCTCTTTCCTCCAAAAGAAGAGAGCAGAGTGAGAGTTTTTAAGAGTCTCCTCTTCATAATTCCTTCCTCCAGTACCACAGCTGTGCCCAGCCTGTCTGTGGAGGGACAAATTGGGGAGGGGGGAGTGTCTGCCACCTCCTCCATCTCCAGAATGAGGCTGCATGGTGCCCATAGTGCTAAGAGATTCCTCTGCGAGGAGGCTGGGCCAGAGAGGGGAGTGTGTAGAACCAGCATTTTTCTCTCCATGGTGCAAGATTTGTTGGGAACCTTTCCTTTTCTTGTTTGTTATATGATCCACTGAGTTTGTTCTTGCTCTTGCTACAGCTAGTTTTCCTAGTTTTATCTATATGGGAAATTCCTATCTAATTTGCACTCTGCAGGTTTTGTTCTCTTTGTATTTAGGCAAATTATTTTTATTAAATAAAGTGAAAACTTGCTTTTATAGTCATGCTTACCCCAAAGTGGTGGTCCTATGAAAATTTGTGTTTTTTCTTTTTTCAAAGAATTAAATGAACAGCAAATCAAAACATTTACATAATTAGCAAAATCTGTGACATAATCATTTTTTAATTCTTACATATGAAATCTAACCATAGGTGTCACTATAAATTCCTTGGACCCAAGCCTATTCACTTCCTCAGGTGGCAAATCTTTGGTATTTCCTGCAGATGAAGATCCTACAGATCAAGTCCTCATTTTGTAATTCTTTGTCTACACTATTATTGAGTAAAAAGTGAGGAACTCTATAAACTACATCTCCTTTCTTCTACATTTCCCTCTAACTCTTCTCAACTCCTAATATAATTCTGACTACTCTTAATACTAGTTGAAAAAAGTGAATGCCTTCACCCTTTCCCCAAAACACTTTATTTAATCACCTGTTATAACTTTGACACTTAGCAAACTTTTACTGTAATTGTTTCCAATTAGCTATAATAAGTTATACGAATTTCACTTCATCTTCTAATATCTAACCAGAATCATATAGGATTTTAGAACTGGGAGACACTATAACATCTAGTCCTTGGATGTCAAATGCATTTCAACTTTTTTGCTAACTCTAATATGTTGGTCAGAACTAGCTAAAGCTTATGAGGCCATGTCTGGGCTTACTGGGAAATATCTCTATGATCAATTAAGACAGCAGTTGATAATGCCTAAAAAATATCAAGAAATATCAGCATAAGCCTTTTATTTAGAAATAAGGAATTAAGCTTCCATTTTCAGTCAAGATATAATAACAGGGATCAGGTTTATCCTTTAGCTAAAATAATAAACTAGGCACACTATATGGGAAAAAAATGTCTTAAAACATTGGGACCCAGTCAAAAGACAATGACCTTTGAGAAATAAGAACCATGTGATGAGCCTATCAGGCAATAAGATTGCCCTACCTTACTGCCTTGAGAAAGATGTGAGGTCATGGTGCAGGAATGGGGAACACACGGAAGGATCTGGTAGACTCTGAGTTGAGAAAATGTTGTTGAGGAGGGAGAGCAGGGTATCTAGAATTCTCAGGGAAGATTGCCAGAGAGAAGAAAGATGCACAGAGAGCTCAGATATCTGCTGAGGGTCACCTTTAGTCTTCAGCTGGGTACTAATAAGCATTCGCAACTGCCAATGCTTATTAGCAAACCTAAAAACAGGGAAAGAATCATTGGAAAGGACTAGAGGGAGCAATATTTAGAGGTCATGAAATGCCAAGAATAGTTCCTGTTTCTGGGAACCTCATAATTCATAGAACATTAGGTAGACACTCAGAAGGGTTTTGCCTTAGTAGTGAAGAAGCAATTAGCTCTAGACCAAATATTGCTCCTAACAAAGGCTGAAAGGATCAAACTGTATCCAAGTAACCATATTTTAGAACAAAACTTAAGACTATTTATAAGAATATAAAAATATCAGCACCCAGCCAGGCACTATTCACAAAGTCTGGAATCCATCCTGAAATTACCAGGCATGCAAAGAAGCAGGAATATATGACCCATAATGCAGAGAAAAGTCAGTAAAAACCAACTGATAAATGATACAGATGATAGAATTAGTAGACAAGGATCTTAAAATAGGTATTATAACTGCATTCTATTTGTTCAAGAAGCTAGAGGAAAAATTGGCATGTTAGAGACATGTAGAATATAAAAGACCTAAATATAAACTTTCATATATGAAAACTACAGTGTCTGAGATGAAAAATGTCTTGGATAGGACTGACAGAAAGTCAGACATTAGAGAATAAAAGATTAGTGAACCTGAAGACATAGAGATCAAACTATCCAAAATGAAACACACAGAGAAAAAAGACTGGAAATAAATGAACAGAGTGTCTTTTTGCTGTAACACAACCTTGAGAAATCTGGTACCACTGTAAGTGTAGTTTATGAAGGTAGGGGAAAAAATATATAAAGATATAATGGCCAACATTTTTCAAATTGGATGAAAATTATAACCTCACAGATCCAAGAAGCTCAATAAACCCCAAGCACAAAAATCATGAAAAAACCCCCCCCAAAACCCACCAAAGCATAACAGAACTAAATTGTGTACAACCTGTGATAAAGAAAATTTTAGAAATAAAGAGTAAAGTACCAGAAGACAGAACTAAACTAGTTAAAAGTACTTATACTATTTTTACATGTGGGTCATGGTATTGGAGGATAGGGAGGGAGTAGAAAGTGCTGATATTCTTCATTATAAATCTTTTAATATTATTAGCTTAGTTTAAGAAATATGAATGCATATCGTTTGAGAAAATAAAAACCAAGAACAGCAAACAAGCAAACAAAACATTCCCTGTCATTGAAATTCTACTAAAAGAGTTGAACTGAAAGAGACGCAGCCATAGGCCTGGGCCATCTCCCTGTGAGCACCACTACTACATTATAGGGTATAATATGAAATAGAGATCTTCATCGGCTGTTTGAAAAGTGATCAGTATGAACATCTCACTTTCACCTGTTTACGGAATTCTTCTAGCACTGCTACAACCAGTTTTCCTTTCAGTTGTCCTCCTCCGGGAACCTGGGGGAGTGAGGAGGTGGAGAAGGGGTCAAGTACGACAGAGGTGAGAAGTCCTACCTAGCCATGATTTCAGGTCCATAGTTTCTGGATAGAGGTAACAGAAGTAATGAGCAACAGAGCCATCATCTGGTTTTCTTCCTACTTTTTGCCTGGATGGCATCGATAGTCTCTAAGTGTTCTCTTTGGCTCTAGACTTGCCATTCCACAGTCCATCTTCTGGACTGATCTTTCTGAAGTGAATCTGATCATGTCACCCCTCTGCTTAAGACCCAGGACCCTTGGGGCTGGACAGTCAGCCTGTTGCTCATCTCCCATCTTCTCACTGAACTCTTTAAGACAACCTTATTGAGCTAATTTCAGCACTCTAATTGGTCCCAGTCTTTCAAACTTTGCTGTTCCCTCTTCATGGAAGTTCCTCCTTTTCTAATTCTTCCACACTTGTCTTCTTTGCCTGGTTAATATGACTGCCTTTCAAATACAGTGTGCTTCCGTAAACTTGTGTTTACCTCACCCATGGCTCTTATGCTTATTGTAATTGTCAGTTTACATTAGTGTTTCTCAAAGTGGAGTCTATTAGGGTCACCTTGGAATTTGGTAAACATGAACGTTTTGGCCTCATTCTTTACCTACAAATATAAACCTTTGGGCAGGGGGATGTAGTGTAGGAGTCTTTATTTTAACCTCATACCTTTGCTGCTTTTAAGCATAGTAAAATCCAAGGGCAACTGGTTTATGTGAAGCTATGAACCTTACCTTTTTTAATTTCATCATCAGAGCCTAACACAGTGACTAGCATCCCCAGAGAGCATTCCCAGTAAGTACAGGATAAAAGAATGAGCAGGGTATTGAAGGAACGGTGGGACATGGAAAGGGGGGAGACCTTGACAGGGACCGTGATGAGGTCCCTGGAGTCTATGATGGGCAGTCACAGGAAGTGAGGGCAGGCCAGTGAGTGCCAGAGTGCGGGGTGTGAAATCAACTCCGTAGGCAATAGGGAGCCACTACAGTAACATTTTAAAGGTGGTGTTTAAGGAAGCCTGTCTGGAAGCAGATTTGGGGTGGGAGAGGCTGAAAGCAGGAATGCCGGGATCAGGCAGGAATGTAGGCAGAAGGTGGTGTGGACTTGGTTTCTGGTGGGAACAGAGACTTTCTGAGGGACAGACTCTTCCAGTTTGGTAGTTGATTTTATCTTGGGACTTAGGGCTGAGATGAAATCCAAGAGAAGTCCAAGATTTGAATACTACCTGTCCAAGAGGAATAGTGAGGTCCATGATAGGATCATGGGTGTTGGGAAAAGGAACTGCACAGAGGAATGACTACAAGTTTCACTTTGGACACGTGGAGTTTGGGAAGCAACGGGACACAGGTCCCAGTGAATCCCACATACAACAAACACTTAATGAGTGAGCACCCAGTGAGTGCATCTTTGAGATGCACACAGGCTGGTGGGGAAAAAAGAAATGTAAGATGAAAAATTACAATAGTTAAATTAATTTATATGCAGATAAAGTGGTCTAGGGGAATGAAAGAGGAGCTGACTAACTGGAAATACAGAAAGGACTTCAATATGGGCCTTGAAGAGTGATGAGAAGTTGAGACCCGAGGGAAGAGGGAAGGAAAGGCACTTCAGGGGCAGGGAACAGAGCAAGTAAAGTGGGGAAGAGAGGATGTGATGTATTGGGGGCAAATACGTTCAGCGCTGTTGGAACATAGGCTACAAGTGGATAGAGTGCTGGAAGATAAGATGAAGCCCTAGGTCGAGGACAGGTAATGGACAATCCTTTATGCCAAGCAGAGGAATTTGGATTTCTTCCTGTGAATAATAGAGAGTGGAAGTTTTTAAAGAGAGTGTGGCATAATGAGATTTTATTTTTAATGAAGGTAGATGATTCTAGGAGTAGAGAGGAGGCTAGATTGAATGTGGCATAACTGGTTGCTGGGGAAAAAGAGCTGGGAGTTGCTGCAATAGTGTAGAAGGTTGACGGTCATCTCTGGCCATGGCGGTGATGTTGGAGACGTGGAGGCTGCATTTGGTGACCAAGTAGATCAGGGTGGGGCACAGGGGCAAGAGGCAAAGATAACTCTGAGGTTTCTAGCTCTGGACCCTGGGTCGGCACAGGACTTTTTCTATTATAGATAAATAGAAAAAGGGGAAGTATGTTTACTGTTTGCAGTGTGTACAGTGAGTTCTATTTTGGACATCAGATGGGCTGAATTGTATTCCCCCAAATTCATGTGTTGATATCCCCCAAAGTCACTGTAAGCTCCAAATGTGACTGTATCTAAAGGCATACCTTTAAATAAGTGATTAAGCTAAAATGACACCATTAAGGTGGGCCCCTAATCCAACATGACAGGTGTCCCTATAAGAGGAAGAGACACCAGCAGTGTGCCTGCACAGTGGAAAGGCCAGGTGAGGCTGTAGCAAAAAGGTCATCATCTGCAAGTCAAGGAGAGAGACCTCAGGAGAAACCAAATGTGCTGACAACTTTGACCTTGGACTTTCAGCGTCTAGAACTGTGAGAAAATAATTTTTTGTTGCTTAAGCCACCAGTCTGTGGTACTGTGTTATGGCAATCCTAGCAGATGAATATAGACATGTGGCATCTGAAGTGCCTTGAAATACCTGGGGGAGATGCTGCGTAGGCTGTTGGAAACAGCAGCAGGAGCTGGGAAGAGCAGCCTGGGCTGGGAATTAAGATTTGAAAGTCATCAGCAGATGATGAAAACAGACCAGTTTACTCTGGTGCCATCTGACTGTGAGAGGAGTTGTCAGGTAGAGAGGAAGCTTGGGAAGAAGAGAATTGAGGAAGGGACTGAAGATACAGAATAGATGCAGATAGATACAGTGATGGACAGCTACTGGCAGAGGTAGGAGAGGGTGAAGGGTTGGTTTTGGGGAAGAGAATGGGAAGAACTAAGACAAGTGTAGGAGCTTCCATCAGTAATTTCAGATAGGAAGAGTAGGAAAGCTGAGGAGAAATCAAGTTTAGGTGACATTGACAAAAGACAGCTGAGAATAGAAACAAATGCTTCTATTGAACATGCAACCACAGAGGGTTTGATTTTTCTATCTGTCCTTTCTAGCCATTGACCTAGGCCCCAATAGATTTAGCATTTCTACATCATTTGTTAAATTTATTATTTAAAAAATTACATCTGTATGCATAAATATAATTTAAAATATGTGTATAAATGTGAACTTATTACACACATTTTTTTATTTGTATATTCCTTTTTACTATTTCTTTTCCTTTTTTACTAATAATGATCTTTACCTACACCCATTGACCCTTGCCCTGTAACCCACAATGATAATCTAGTTTGTAATTTTCCATATTTTTTCTTCATGTTTTTTACACTCAAATGAAATTGTACACATATACACATAGATGTATTGATTTATGTATGTATTTATGTATTTTTAGCCATTAAAAATAAAACTAGGAATACATAATACTCAGTCTTCTGTGTCTTACTTCTCTCAGAATATCTTAGAAATCCCTCTAAGTACAAGTTTAACTCATGATATCCATGTACCATAATTTATTTAATCCTTATTGATGGAAATTCACTTGCTTTGCTTGCTTATTTTATTCATTACAAAAATACTGCAATAATTATCTTCATTATTCCTTTTGTGTTGGTGCTTTCCATAGATCCTAGGGAATAGAATTACTGAGCCAAATGGATATATGTCTACTTAGTTTGAATAGATTTTGCCAGATTGCTTTGCTGAAAGGGCCATAACATTTCCCCAGCAGAGAATGAGCACGTTCTTTGCTTCCTTAACCTTAGGTATGATATGTTACTCCTCTATTAAAGTTTTTATGTTCTGGGTGGTACGAATGATGCCCTGTTTTCATTTTAATTGTGTTTCCCTGATTACTGTTGAATGTGAGAATTTTATTACAGTTGTTGACCATTTAGATTTGCTTTTCTAGGATTCTTGTCTATTGTAAGTCCATAGATCTTTTGTCATGTATAATATAGGTCAATTTTTCTTTTGTAGTATCAGTGTTTCCAGTGTCCATTAAAGTCTTCCTAACTCTAGGCTGTACATGGAGTCTCCTCAATATTATTGCAATTTTTAATTTTCCATTTAATTCTTCAATATGGTTGGAATTGGTTTTGTGTATGGAGTAATATAGGAGTTCAGTGTATTTTTCCTTCTAGATATCTAGCCAGCTGTACCAGCACAGTTGGCAAAATAATTTTCCTATGCCCACTGAGTTGAAATACCATTGTTGTATATTAAACCCTCTATGGGGCTTAGGTGTTTTTGCTCATAGGATTGCCCCTTTCTAGTCCTTTGGCTTCATGTAATATCTTGTGCTGGATATCTTTTAATGATCCTTCTAAATTCACTTACTGTTATCCTCTACCATGCCCTAGGTCATGGGAAGCTGTCTCTTATGGGCTCCATCAATGGACTCACTTGCCCTCTGACTTGTGCTTGGGTTCCTTCAAATGGGAGCACTTGCAAGAGATAAGAGAATGTATTAGAACGAGTTTCCTATCCCTTCTAAGTTAGAAAGGTCCATTTGCCTGAATTGTGGCCAATTTTATGAGGTTTGAAGTTACATACTCTACTTCTAGGATACTCACACTAAATCTTGTCTTATGTACCAACTGGATATTGATATTCAGAGCAGCTTCAGAAATGATGGGTCAAAGATGGTAGAGCCTTGCCTATCTGACTCTCTGAAAGTTTGTGTAGAGCAGAACCCCAATCCCCAGCCCTGCCAAGTAGATTTTATATGAATGAGAAATAAACTTCTGCTGATTAGGTACTGAGATTTGGAGATTAGCTGCTTAGCAGTTAGCATTTTCCTTATTACTACACTGCATCTAGTTGTTTTGAGTCAGTTACATCTATCATGCTGAAAAAAAACCCAAAACATTTTCTTTAAAATATTGAAATTCATGGCTCATACCACAATGGCTCCATATCAGTAGTAGCTTTCACACTTACTGATTGTTGCTTCATGATCTTATAATAGGTTGTGACTGATAGGTTTAAAAGATTCCATCTATGTAGATATCATACTCACATGTGTGGATACAGACCTGCCTACTGTCCACTCAATGGCAGCAACTGGAAAATCTATTAGTATTACTTACATCATGATTTGGTGAACTTTTGATTCAAAACTTGTGACCTTGTGAGGGGATGGCTATGTGTCCTTTGTTAGTTTTTTTTTTCTTTCTTTTATTCTACCCACCATTTTAACCCTAACCCCTCATCCATATGAGATGGTACATTTAAAGATGGTATACTCACTAGAGATCTTGGTACAGAGTCAATACTTGTGTGTGTGTATGCATGTGTGTATTTCAATTTATCTATGTAGCTATTTATCCATCCACCCATCTCTCCATATTTTGAGACAAAGTCACATTCTTTTCTATCCCATGGACTGCTGCTTCTCAAGGGAAGAATTATATCCAAGGTCCACAAAATATTTAGTGGATAGATGGAGTGCAATGTGGGATTGTGGCTATTTGAGTTGCTTCCCAGCCAATCCCCTTGTACTAGTTTTCTGTTGCTGTATAACAAGTTACCACAAATTTTATCAGCTTCAAACAACACCCCTTTGCTATCCCGTAGTGCCTGCAGATCATAAGTCCAGGCATGGCTCAGCTGGATTCTCTGGTCAGGGTCTCACAAGGCTGAAATCAAGATGTCAACTAGGTTATGTTCTTATCTGGAGACTTGACTGGGGCAGAATCTACTGCCAGGCTCAATCAATTTGTTTGCAGTATTCACTTCCTTGCAGCTGTATAGTTGTGTTCTCTGTTTGATTCCTAGCTCTTGGTCAGGGACCATTCTCAGCTCCTAGAGGCTTCCCTCCGGTCCTTGCCATGTAGCTCTCTCACAAGTCCTCCCACAACAGGGCAGCTTACTTCTTCCATGCCAGAAGAGAACCTGTCTTGCTTGGGTTCTCTGTTTCTAGGCCCACATTTAAAGGGCTCACCTGATTAAGTTTAGGTTCACTCCAAATGGTCTCCTTTTATTAACTTAAAGTCAACTGATCTGGGATCTTAATTACATTTGCAAAAATCCCTTTGCTTTTGCAATCTAGCATAATAAAATCATGGAAGTCATATCCCATCATCTTTGCCATATTCTATTGATTAGAAACAAATCACAAGTTCTCTATGCACTCAGGGAAGGGAATTATACAAAAGTGTGAGTCATTGGGGGTCAGATTAGAATTCCATCTACCATCTGACTTCCAATTGGCTTGTACATTTGTTTTTCCTGCTCTCATTGACCACTTGGCCAACATAGCTTTCATAAAGATGAATGAATGAGAAGATGATGGATTCTAAGCTCTTTGGAAAGAGAAGCCACACAACAATGTAGTAAATATTGCATATTAGCCTCATGAATACCTTGCCTGTACTAACCTTCTGAATAGATTGAGATTTCCACCTCTGTGTACGTGGATGTATAGATGTTGCTGCCTACTGGTGGTAGTAAGTAAGAGATCTTAAGACCCCATGTTAGAGAATCAAAAATCTTCATCCTCTTGACAAATAATCCTCATTGACCTGCTTACTACTTTTGAAACCTTTTCAGAAATCTTGGGGGAAAATCCTTAATTTACAAAAATGCCATTGTCCAAATGTAGGCTAACTGAATTTCTGCCTTAGTTTATAAGGTTCCTTGAATTTTTCTCTAGGCTCACATTGAGAGGAACCTCTTACTAAGTACCATGAAGTATGTGCTTTTGTGTGTGTTAGTGTGACTGTGTGTGCATGTGTGTGCGCGTGTGTGCATGTAGGGAGAGTGAGAATGAGAGAGAAGGCTGGCTTTTCTCAGCAACAGATTCTATTCTATATCACTTCAAAGTTTCAAGAAGGAGAACCCTGAACAGAGAGAGAAAAACATGTAAAGAAATTACTTAAAATGAAGTATAGATTTGTCAGGCTTCAACTGCTAGATTATTTTAAGTACAACTTCAAAAAAAAATGCCAAGGACTTGATTTTTTCCTCTACTCCCTACCTCTAGGTATTTCTTTATACAAGAACTTCTGGGGTTTTATATTCCAAGATTGCCTCCAGATGGTCTGAAGTGTTCTCTCTTAGCCATTCCATAGTGGCATTTCTTTTCTTACCTGGGGAGAGGTACCACAGAGATCAATGCCAGAGGGCATTATTGAAAACATTGACCCAGAAGGCACACTCCAGGCCACTGGAAGCATCTGCTTCGCAAATGTCAGGCTGGGGGACATCACCAGATGTTAGTGTTGAAATACCATTTAGAAGACAAACATTGACTCCAGGGGCCAAAGGTCACCTAAACAAAGAGCCAGACTGGCAATGAGGCTCAAAGTGAGGGTACAAAAAGTAGATTCATGTGGCCATGACTCTTTCTGTGTTCTAGCTCACAGCTCATTAGGCTTTCCAGGACTGTAGAAACTTTGTTTTTTGTTGGATTCTGAGTTCTATGTGGCATAATATTGGTGGGAGGAGAGGGCAGGAGTGGTGGGAAATGACAGGGTAGGCACAAATTTAGCATGCAGATATGAAAATAATCTCTTCATGTGGGATAAAAGGGCTACAGGGTACATAATTTAAAAACCACTATACTACAGAATTTGTAGGGTGTCTCACTAATGATAGAGGATTAAGTGAGTTCATTTCATTCTGAAAGTGAAAGGTTGCATCTTCCTTTGCTCTTTTTGTTCACTGCCGTTGTCTACATTAGTTCAAACCAGTTTAGAGGCCAGGGCATTATGAACAGATAAGCAGAGTATGTTTCTCACTGTTCCTTTTTATTCTGCCCCATCCACACATTCATTCATGCTTATGCATTTGAGACAATGCTCACAAGTGACAAGACAATGTAACAGTTGTCTTGCTGGGTTCAGATTAGTTATTGAGGAACTAAATCAAGATAGAGGCTAAGGACAGAAAGAGAAGAATGAAGAAAGGACTGGCTTCTTACTTCTTCAAATATAGTATATACATTAAGACACTATGCGACCAGTTAGGATGGCAGCATAGGTAAACATGGTTCACTGCCTCACACAACTATTTAAAATTACATATAAACTATAGAACAGCTGTCATTCAGAATCATCAGAAACTGAGCTGAATGGAAGTCCAACAACTATGGAATTCAAGAAGAAATCACATCAAGAATGGTAGGAGGGGCAGAGACACAGAACTGGCTGGTCCCACACCTGTGTGTGGTAGGTAAAAATTAGGAGGACTATCTCAGGAGCAAGGGGTCCCAACCCCACACCAGGCCTCCAGCTTAGAGTTTTAGTGTCAGAGAGATAATAAGTCTCTATAACTTCTGGCTGTAAAACCAGTGGGGATTAAGACAGTGGAAGACATATACTGCTGGAGTGTCAGGCAGTTCCTCTTTAAGGGCCTGCACACTGACTTACTCAGACTCATTCCCTTTGAGCTCCAGCATGGGGAGCAGCAGACTGAAAGACATCAGAGGCATACAGGGAGCAACTGAAGTGTCTGGCATCAGGGCGAATGCTGTGCGGCAGCTTTGTCCCAGACAGAACTTCTGACAGAGGCCACTGTTCCTTTTCTGAGCCCTCCCCAAACAGAGCCACAGAACCAGCAGGCAGAAGCCATATCTGAGACTCCATCAACCTGGCTCACACTGTTTGTGCCACGCTGGTGATTCCCTGAGGCCTTGCCCCATCTAATTTTCACGCCCACCCAAGCTGTTTCCAGTAGCCACTCCATTCCATATGAATGACTTGTCTTGGCCCATGCTTCAGATTTTCCTAAATTCATTCAAACAAGAAGCATCTGGCTTCAGTGAGCCCTGAACCTCTTGCTATGTTGCCCCATGCCCAGTACTAGCAACAGCCAGTCTTGGTTTACCACTTGGCATTTCCTGGGCACTCCGAAGCTCAGCACAAGTAGCAGCCATCTGCAGATCACTCTGTATCTAGGCTGTGTGACCCCAGACAGAACACAGGTAGTGGGTGACCTTGGATGTGCCAAGAGCAATCAAGGTTCAACTACAAGAGGAGGGTATACACAGCCTACATGGTATGTATAGCTTGAGTACCCAGCCTGGGTATTAGGGGAGGCTGTGCCATGGGACCCTATAGGGCATCAACTACATTAGGCCACTCTATCAAGCCTGGGAGACATAGCAGCTCTACATAATACAACAGAGCCAAAATGAGCAAAGAAACATGGCCCAAATGAAAGAACAGAACAAAACTCCAGAAAAGAAACTAAACAAAATGGAGACAAGCAATATACTGGATGCAGAGTTCAAAATACTGGTTATAAGGATGCTCAAGGAACTTAGTGAGGATCTCAACAGCATAAAAAAAGATCCAGTCAGAAACAAAGAATACACTAATTAAAATAAAAAACAATTTACAGGGTAACAACAGTAGAATGGATGAAGCTGAGAATAAAATCAATGATTTGTAATATAAGGAAGCAAAAAGAACAACCAATCAGTAAAAAAGGAAGAGAAAAGAATTAAAAAAAAAACCTAAGGTAATATAAGGAGCCTCTGGGACACTTCTGAGAGTACCAACATTAGCATCATGGGAGTGCTGGAAGAAGAAAAGAGCAAGAGATTGGAAACCTATTTGAAAAAATAATGACAGAAAACTTCCCTAATTTGGAAATAGACATACAAGTCCAGGAAGCACAGAGAATCCCAAACATGATGAACCCATAGAGACACTCCAAGACACATCATAATTAAAATGCCAAAGGTTAAATACAAAGAGAATTTTAAAAGCAGCAAGAGAAAAGCAGAGAGTTATCTTCAAGGGAGCCTCCATAGGACTGTCAGCTGATTTCTCAAAGGAAACTTTGCAGGCTAGAGGGGATTGGCAAGAAATATTCAAAGTGATGGCAAGCAAGTACCTGTACCCAAGATTACTCTACCCAGCAAAGCTATCATTTAGAATTGACAGATAAAGCACTTCTCAGACAAGAAAAAGCTAAAGGAGTTCATCATCACTAAACCAGTATTACATGAATATTAAAGGGGTCTTCTTTAAGAAGAAGAAAAAAATAAAAAATATGAACAATAAAATGGCAATAAATACATATCTATCAACAATTGAATCTAAAAAACAAAATAAACAAGCAGAACAGAAAAAGAATCATAGATACAGAGAACATTTTGATGGTTGCCAGATGAGAGGGGGACGGGGAGATGGGTAAAAAAGGTGAAAGTATTAAGAAATACAAATTGGTAGTTACAGAGTATTCATGGGAATGTAAAGAATAGCATAGGGAACAAAGTAGCCAAAGAACATATATGCATGACCCATGGACATGGACATAGTATAGGGATTGTCTGAGGGAGGAGGGGGTGCTGGGTGGAGGGGGACAAAAGGGAAAAATTGGGACAGCTGTTAAAGCAAAAACAATAAAATATAATTAAAAAAAAGATACTATGAGAGATGAAAAAGATGCTGGATTGACTATGAAATATCTTGACCACTAAGCCAGGAATTTGGAGAATTTTATTCTTTACATCCTTTAATACTTTATTGTATCAGGAATGGTGAAGATCAATCAAACTATCCTAGTTTAAGTATTCTGTTCTGTATCTGGGCAACACCCTCCCAAAAAAACAATCTTTGATGTAGAGCAGATTTGTAGAGAATTATAAAAAAAATTACTCACCCGTTAAACATTTTTCACAGACCTGAAAAGAGTGTGAGGTGGTAAAATCTATAAAATTGGCTTTCTTTTTTACTCCTCTGTCACACATTGTTACTTGGTCCAGGTGGGAAGTGAGAAGACTTGTAAGAGTGATGACAGTATATTTGAAATGTTTTCATTTCAATAGAATGTTTTTTTGTAGGCTCTTGAATTTTACTTGAGAGAAAGCTGAAGGATTTAACAGTTGTTTAACTTTCCAGTCACATAGCAACAAGCCAGCAGGAGAGCTGAGGCCAAGAATCCTCAAGTTTTGACTGACTGATTTCATCAGAAAAAAGAAATTATAGTCATGCTGCTCTGTTTTGGACCTTTGAGGATGAGGTTGATTGAGCTTAGATGACTGCATCCAACTTCAGGATGACGAGTGGGTTCTGGGGAAAGATCAAGAATGGTTTACCATGGGGATCCACAGCTGACCTCCGTGGGCTCCACATCAGGTGTGGGGCCTGCTCAGTCACTACTTGGACACATAGAACTGCCTCTTCAAAAATGAAAGTTGTTCTTTGGAAGCCCAACTCTCTGCTCTAAGTCAGAGAGGGAATTCACCTGGGTAGCATCTATTCAATGTTTTTCTGATTTAAAAAAAGCACTCTGATTTTTCATGAAAAGCTGCCCCTCTCCCACTGTCAGACCATATCACTTGGGTGGAACTGACCCCACTCCATGCTCCAGAGTTGGCCACCCAGGAAATTATATCCTGCCAGCCACAGTGACTGGCTCCGGGGTGGTCACGTGACCCAATCAGAGTGAAGGAGACTCAGTTCTTAGAAACAGTTTTAGAAAAAGAAAGGTTTCCTGTACAGAGTTGTGGAGAGAGGATAGAAAAATGGCCTGGAGTTCCTGGCTTTCGTCTTGCTGCTATAATGAGGGATCCTGTCAGAGAGCAGAGTAAGGAGAGAGCAAGGCTGAGTCAAGACCCAGAGGGGCAGTGTCCTGCAGAATTGCTTGAGCAGCTGGATCCAGCCATGGCTGAGGCCAGAATACCCTTAGACTTTTGTTTTAATGAGTCAATCAACTCTCCATTTATGGTTAAGGTAGTTTGAGGAGTTCTCATTTACATGCAACAATGAGAGCCTTGCATAACACATGTCCAAGCAGGAAAGAGAACTAAGATATCCTTTTATTCTTTCCCATGTTTTCAGGCATATCAATCTATTTTATCTTTAAAGAAGTCCTTTCTCTTCATAAATCCAAATGCAGATTCTCAAAAATTATCATTGAGGGGACGTATTCACATTGCTAGGGAGCCCTGATGCCTGAAATTCACCTTCTCCTTGGCGATACCTTGCTCATTCCTATGGTTGCAATCACACACACAAAAAACCCCCTTCTCTTCTCTTAATGAACACATGTCCAGGTTCTGCAAGGTTGGCAGTGGAGGGAGAATCTATCTGTTAGAGGGACCAGCTGGACCTCATAGCCTCAATGCCTGTTCCCCTGATGTTTGTCTTTCATTGATATTATTAAAAGAGTCAGCCTGTTTCCTCACAGGCTTATGTTGAGCAGATGAGGAAAATGGGCCACCCCCGCCCCTTGCTTCCTCTGACCGGCCTCATCCTCACTCAGGATTTATATATACAATTGCACAACCTCTCCCTTTTCTCTGGCCATAATGAAGCCAGGGTGGACAGAAGGAGCAATCGTTGCAATGACACACTCTATGTTGCCCTGCTTCTCTCTCTTCTTGCTAAAGAACCCCTTCAGTTCCTCTCCCTTCAATTCCTTCTCTGAGGTTTATGTGCTCAGAGTGGCCTTAAAAACATTTTTGTGATTAAAGCATACAGTGTGGACACTTGTTTCCCAACAAAGTTTTGGAGATATATTCTAACTCTGTTTCATTTTCCTTATAGAAAGTCTCATAGACTCCTTGAGCATAGTATTGCCCCATAAAATAGACTGATTACAGCAGCTTCTCAATGAGATGCCATTCTCTGTGTTCAAGGTAGATGTAAGGTCACATGTGATACTGTCCACTTTGGAACAACTGGCCATGTCAGTATGGACTCTTCTGGAGGTTCTAACATAGGGGACATACCAGTAGAACTTTTACAGAGAAGCTGCCTGGTTCTATTGATTATCCTGGAACCAGGATTTATGTAGTAGGCCCAGTTTGGTGCACTTTGAAAAGTCTCTGAAGGTGGTTCTGGGTTATAGCCAGGTTGGAAACTGCTGGGCCACAACATCAGGTCTTGGGGTACCCAGAGTCAAAACTATCCCCAATTGGTTTTGAATGTAGATCTTACTGTCACTCTGTGCTTGTTTTGGTTGTCCGTTGCTACATGAAAAACTACTCCATTACTCAGTGGCTCACAACATTAGTGGTGGATAGTTTTTCACCAGTCCATGGGCTATCTGGCAGTTCTGCTTTATGGGCTGCCAGCAGGGACACTGGAATGGGCAGAAGGTCCAAAATGGCTTTATTCCCACAGCCGGCAGTTCATACTGGTCTCCAGCTGGGAGCTCAACTAGGGCTGTAAACCAGCATTCTTGAGTGTGTTCCCCACAGGCTTCTCCACATGGCTCCTTGGGCTCACTTCCAGCATGGAGGCTGGGTTCCGAGAAGGTATGTTCTGTGAGGACAAGATGCAGGGACTAGTCATGCTTTGCTAAAAGTCATCACATGGCCAAGCCCAGAGTCAGTATAAGATAAGCTGATACAGGGGCATGAATTCTGGAAGCTGTGGACATCAGAGGTCCCAGATTTCAGTCTGCCACACTACCTTCCTGTGTCTTCATGGCAAAGAGCCTGAAAGTTATGGTTCGATGCTATAAAGCATATTGAAGTGACAGACACTTGATCACATTTTTTATATGTCTGAGAGCTTTGCCATCTGCTTGCAAGATAATACTCTCCTTATTACTTTTGAGCCATGAAGAGAACACATTACTAAATTATATCAAACCATTTTATTTTAGTTTTTCTTTTCCTACTTCTCTCCAGGCTATCGGAACTTAGGGTGAGTTTCTGAACCTGTAGTGCTTGATGTGAAATATTTCTTTCCATGTGACCAAAGCAAAAAATATTTTAAAGCAAAGATGAAAAATTTATTTATTCCACAAACATTTTCTCAGTGCCTACCTACCATGTGCTTGATACTTTCTTAGCCTCTCTCTTTCTCTCTCATAATAACATAAAAGGATGAAATAAATGTTGATATTAAAACATTGTTCCCCATGACCACAAACACTGGTTACTAATAAATCAGTACTTGGTATATAAATGAAAAGTGAGTTTTATTTGCTGCTCACTGGAGCTCCAACGACCAGACAAGGTTACCTTGTTTTGAGAAGACACCAGTACTCACTGGGTGTGGATAACCCATGTGTAAATACTGGCGAGGGTGGGATATCCATAAACGTTGTGTCATGATTGAGGTGCTGGGGTATGCAGGAGGTGATGAGTGATGAGCAGGACTTTAAGTTTATATTGAAGGGCAAAATGCTCATTTAAGATGAGTTTGGGTCACTGGCAGGCGGAACAGTGTGGATTAGAGGAAGTATAAGCTGAGCTGATTTTGAGCAAAATGTAGGCTTTCTAAAGGAGATAAGACCAAGGTAAAATATTCTGCATAGATACGTGTCACTGAACTGAGGGAATGAGGAGCAATGGGGGCATTTTAAAAAGACAAAGAAGTCTCAAAGGAGAATTGAATTCCAGAGAGTTGGGACAGGCTAGTAACCCTATTGCTTTGAAGGTCTTGGTGACGGGGTAAGGAGCTGTGTTTGGGGAGTCAGGGCATGGCACTGGCTGGGAGCTGCCTCTTTCTATTTCTCCTTCTGCCTTCTTCAATAATTGCCCAGCCAAGACCTTGAGCAACGTGGGGCTCCCTTGAACATGGGGGCTGAGGTGACAATTCCAATTCCCACATGTACTGAACATTACCAGTTGCTAGTTAGAGGCCTTCGGCAGCAAACTGGCTGTTCCAAAACTAATGTCTAGGTATTGGTCAATAAAAAGTGGGCATTTTTGAAGACTCTAAGCTAGTGGTTTAGTCTTTCTAATAGCTGATATCCACACAGCACTAACTGCCATCTCTAACTCATCAAACACCTTTTACATGACTGATGTATCACTCACACTGTCAAAAAGTTTCTTTAAGAATGCAGATTATTTTTTTAAATAGAGGCTTGGCAATTAATGCAAGATCTAAGGCAATAGACACTTAAGTTTCAGCTATCATTTGCATACTTTAAACGTGTGTATGGGATACCACAGACAGTACCGGAGTCCCTTCCACTGAGTCACCAGGGCTAGCCTGCTGGGGAATTGGAGGACAGGGCTGTGCTCAGGGATGAGCCTGCCATTATTTGCTCGGTCTCTAGGCAACAGAGGGCTTTTCTAAATTTTATGGTAGCATAGATCATTTATTTACATGTTTGTTTTCCTCACACAGCCAGGTTCATTGATAGGTGGAGGCAGTGGAGGTGGTGGTAGGAGTGGTATTTACCTTTTTCCGGGAACTTAGTATATTGCTCTATGCATGCTAATTATCAAAGGTGCTGAATGAATTAACATACTTTTCCAGCTGTATCTTCCCTTTCCTTCCTTTATAGCTCCATGAGCCAAATCAAACTGCGTGTGTATTTGTAAAACCACCATGTCTGTTTGCTTCAAGATTTGTTCAAATGCAGCCTTCTCTCCCTAAGGTCATCTTCAGTCATTTCTTGTTCCCAAGGTGAAAACTATCCTTGCTTTTTAAGAACTCCCATAGTATTTTACTGGTAGCTTTCTCTCTGGTTTTTATCATTATTGCTTTTGTATTATAATTAGTCATTCTCCATATTTACTTCTATATTTGACAACAAAATTCTTATCCAAACCATCTTTATCTCTTCTTAGCACAAAACTGTGCATCTAGTAGGACCTCAATTAACATCGGGTAAATGGATGCATTCGCTGCAACCCCGTAAACTGTATCCTCAAGTATCTCTCAATTCCTTACTGAGACCTTGCCTGGAGTTCTCAGGAAGGTAAGACACAGGTCAGTCTAATCAAATGGGTGCTATTTATTCTTAGCTGAAGCTTTTGCTTGAATCCTTCTTAGGTTTTCTACTCTTTTGAATTAAGGTAAACAGAGCAGAAACCTCAAGAATTCTCTTTACCTTTCTTCCCTAATGTTGAGGGCAGAACAGGCTGAAAATCGTCTCTCCCCACGTTCTCCTTCTTATTCCAGGTCCTCAGTCAGAGCTCTCTCCCCAGGGCAGTGGGTACTTTTAATCTCCATCTTAGTAAGCCTCAGCCAGAGTAGAGGAAAGAAAACTCCTCTCAAGAAAGCAGCTATCACTTAGTTGTTTATAACAAAGGCTCCAACCTTGGTGAGAGATTTTTTGATGTCTCTGGGCACGTGTGTGTATTTGTGTGTGTTTGCATGTGTTGTGACATGGAGAGTGAGACAATGTATTCCTGGAGTTCTTTAGTACCTTATTTGTGATTTTCAAAGAACATTAGTATACGTCTATTATGTACATATACACGAGTATAAGCCACAAGAACTCTTTGTACAGTTGCCTGAGCTGTCTATTGCCCAATCTCATTCTTAGTACAAAACAACCTTCAGGGTGAAAGCTGTCATCTGTTTTATTATACAGTGGACATGTGGGAATGCTGTGCTGCCTGAAGCTTTTTAGCTAAAGGAGACTTTGGGCCAAATCCATTCCTGGGGCATTCATGTGTAGATCCTATATACCGTATGTGGTCCATTCTGAGTAACCTGTTTACAATTTCTTTGTAAAAAGCATATGGCAGCCAGTTATCTTTTGCTTTTTTCAGTTGGAAAGACACGTGGCAAATAGTTCTGTAGATTTGCAGATGTGAGTTCGCTGAAATAGTAATGTACATAAGCGGTGTTTTCCCACACACACTGCTGCGTGGTAGTTCTACTCATGGCCAGTGCTGTTTAATTTAATTTTATTTTTTTACCTGTTCTATATTCAGGTTGATTACTATTAATTGTGCATTATTTACTCAGAAAAGAATCTAAAGAGGCTCCTATTTTGCACAATGATTTTGATGTACAATTTATTAAAAGTATTAAGGAAACTTTGTTTTAGGACATTCAAAAGAGTAATTCTGCAGGGAAACCTGGTAACTGAGATTTTCTTCTATTTGCTTCAAAGAATATGAGGGGTCAATTAGTTGTGAACTTAATTGTGTCAAGAAATGCTACCAGTTGTTAGTTAGAGTCCTTCAATAACAAGTTAGCTATTCTCGAACTGGTATGTAAGTAATTGGTCAATCAAAAGTTTGCAGCCTTCCAGACTGTATGCCAGCGGTTTTTGTACGCCATGTCTTTGTCATGGCTGGTATCCAGGCAGTGCTAATTCCTGTCCTGTAGCTCATCAGCCACTTCTTTACCTGCCTGGTATATCACTCATACTATAAAAATATTTTTAAAATAGAGGCTCATGGGTAAATGCAAGATCTAAAGCAACAGTCAAATCATAGGAATGAGGTTAGAGCCTAATCTGATTCCTACTTTATTGCTCCCATTTTGGAAAAAAAGCAAATTTAATGGCAAAGAGTGAATGGGAAAATCATAAAGCTTAGATTTTTCTAGGTTTGTGTGTGTTGATAGCCAATCTAGGAAAAATTTATTTTCTGGGCTTTAATTACTCTATTCCTAAATAATACTTAATCAATTAAAAAAAGAGTAAACAGCGAGAGTGCTATATAAGCATTAAGTTCATCTTCAAGATAATCAACTTGGTTTCTTTATCTTGAATAAACCAAATGTCAGAATAATATTTTGGGCTACTTCAGTATACACAAAGGGTCATCAATGTGTAAGCAATTACACTAATGACTGAAGGTATTCATTAACATATTTATGTTGAACAGATTCAGTTACTGCTCTCTAAATGCTCTTTAGCCAAAATGAATAACACAGATGCAAACAAACAATGGAATAGGAAAGCAGCAGCAATTCGAAGAGAGCTTTTTATGTTTTGTTTAAGAGTGGAAATGAGTCTGATTTACAGACATACAATAAAATGAAAAAGGAAGAAATTGAGAAAATCATCACCTTACTATTTGGATAAAGAAAACTGGACTTTTATATTCTGACTCAAGGAAAAGAAAACCATTTTCAAGTCCCTCTCATTACACAGCTTTATTTTGTAGGAAGATATATAATTGTATAGATATGTGTATACAATTATGTAATATAATTTTATATGTTTATATAAAAATTGCATATAAATATATACTTGAACTAGACCATTGAACTAGTTCTAGACTATTAAATTAGACTCTGTTGTATAGATTTGCTGTCTTTACTTATGTTTATATATAAACATATATATTTGGTTGAAACAATAGATGTTTCCTTGGTGAAAATGTTGCCTTACTTTTTCTTCCCTCTGGCAATTGCCACCTGGAGAGGAATAGAGCCTGGCTTAATATAGAGGAGGGGAATGCCAGATTTTATCTCATTTCAATTTTTCAGAGGCTACAAAAAGGTTAGCAAAAGACAGTAACCTGAAGTGTGGTGTCAGGATTCATTAATTCATCTAGGGTGAACCGGCTCTCCGATAGTAATCCGTGTTGGCTGTACCTGGAAACAATGTGATCATTCTGCAGAACACTGGGAAATGATCCAGTGGTCTGGCAGACTTCCAGAACAATCCTTCAAGGCCAGAGCTTGGTTCTCCTTATCACTGCAGTGATATGGAACACCCAGATTCCAGGTGCAAAGAAGGTGATGAATGAATGGGCATTTGCTACCTGAGAAAAGGAATGGAGGAAAATACCAAGAAAGGAAGACTGTGCCCGCTGCTGTAGACTGGTCTAGTTTGCACTTTATTCTGAAGAAATCCCTTTCTGGAACATTTACTTAGAAGCTCCCTATCGTAGGCTTGCCTTATTTCTAGGTGGTAAAAATGAAACTTATACCATCTTCAGGGTAGTTATTTTGTTCATTCGGCTAATGACTTGGTGTATCATTCGACTGTATTTGGGCCCACAGTTGTCTTTTTCCTTTCTGATGGAAACCCTGGGCTGCGCTACACACTTGGCCTTCTAGACTCACCTCCGTTTACTTGCCCCTTGTTCACTACACTCCAGCCACTTGGGTATTCTTTCTATTGTTCGAACAGACCAAGCTTGTTTCTACCCCAGGTCCTTAGTACTTTCTCTTTCTGGTACACTGTGCCCCAGATCTGCAGGTTCTTAGTGTGCCTTAGTGTTCTCACCTCTGCTCACATATCACCTCCACCTATCACCCACTCTAAATTAGCCTCCTCCCCGTCTTTACCACTTTCTATCATATCACCCTAATTTTTTTTATCACTCTCTAAAGTCAACTTGCTTACATCTTTGATGACATCTTCACTGGCTGTGTTTACTGATAAGGGATGCCCAGCATGCACACTCCACATCCACAGTGTCTAGAACAGTGAATCACAGGTGGTGGTACTCAATAAATATAAATGACCAACCCAGATTTTATTTCATTGTTTTTTTCCTTCCAGGTTTATTGAGATATAATTGACACACATATAATTGACATAACATTGTGTAAGATGAAACTGGATTTTAGATTCATCTCCAGCTTACAGGGTTCATCTCTTTCTGAGTAAACTTACCTCCTTATAGCTAGAGGCTGGCTGTTAAGCATTCCTGATTGAAATATTGGTGGTGGTAGAAAAAATAATACAATATTTTGGCTGATTTTTCAATAATGTTGAGGGTGGTTGCTGAAAGAGTAGGCAAGGGGTAAAAGGAAGACAAATGTATTTCTGTATGAGGTACTAGGGATTTTCTCAATCCGACCTTCGTGGCTGGCCTAGGACAGATGTTTTTTGGGCTAGAAATTGCCTTATGTATTCCCAAGCTGTTTGGTCTTTTCTTTTATTATGAGTGGGCCTTTGTGTTGGGAAGGAACTGTAAGCCTTCCTGCTTACTCTAGCACAGACATCTGTTAGTCAAACAGACATTTCTCCATAGACTTCAAATGACTACTTTCTTCTTCTATGAACGGAAATATGCTGACTCTAAGAGGGCTAAGGAGAAAAAAATTTTTCCATCGGATATCCTTATAAGGAAAGAAATGAGACATATGCTTATAATGTGCAAACAGCTATTACTCTGAAAAAGAATTATTAGCATGTATTAACTTTGATAAAAATAAAAACTAAATCATTTCCATTGATACAAACCATTTGTTTTTCAACTGGGATATTCATAAACTTCAATTATAAAATTAATGACAGACACACAAGAAGTAATATATCTGGCTTCCACATGCATGTACTGCAGTTAGCCCTTTCAAATGCCCATTGTAAAACTCTTCCTTTTTTTAAAAAATAGGACTGAAGTAACTTAGAAAGGTTACTTATTCTTTATGTCTGTGCTATTTCATTATAATTTGAATAACATTTAATCTGAACTGTTTTCCCTTTGCTTTTTCACTTGTTCCCCAAATATTTCACTTTCCTAGTGACATCAGGGTTGGGGTCATGAAGTACACTTTTGTGAAAAATGAAGATGGCCTTCTTCCCCAAGATCATATTTTCATAAACAATGAAATTTCCTGCAGATTTGCATTGTAGAATAAGAACAATACTCACATTTTGTTCTTTAGAATTTTTTATTAGAAAAAACTTAGAATTACCCTAAAAATAATGTGCAACATGTTTCAACTAACTCTTCACTCATCAAGCTAAATAGGAATTCTGGTTTGGAAAGAACCTCAACACTCAGAGAGAGTCCAGCTGAGGGAAGATAAAGTTTGAGATATCTCAAGGGCAGCTTCCTTTCAGGTGGTACACACTAAAGGACAGCGCTGCGAGGGAGCTGTATAAAACTCATGCATGTAATGCAATAAGGAGGATTTGTGCCTCCAGCTTATGGCCCGTTATGGACGTATGAATGAAGAGAAAACTATTTAGAAGTTTATAGATTATCTAGGATATGGATTTATGACCTGGGTTCTAGGAAAACCTGAAAATCCAAGGATGAATCCCTGTGTTTTTAGAACCCCCTGAAGTTATGTGCAATCTCTTGTGCATGCATGCACATTCATTTTTCATTGTTGGTGAGGGGGAGTGCCCAAT
Organism: Pteronotus mesoamericanus; assembly: GCF_021234165.1. Lineage (NCBI taxonomy): Eukaryota > Metazoa > Chordata > Mammalia > Chiroptera > Mormoopidae > Pteronotus > Pteronotus mesoamericanus. Next base: position 32,864,302 of record NW_026555078.1, read on the forward strand.
AGCTGTTGTTTGGTTCTGGAAAGGGTGTCTAATCAAAAAAAAAAAAAAAAAAATGAAGAATCATGGCAAAAGAGCTAGACCAGCATTTCCCAAACTCTTTTTCATGGGAATTAAGGTAATATGTGATGTCATTAGGTCCTCATGTAGTTAGATAAGCTTGGGAAACATTGTTTAATGCATCTCACCTATTGGAGATTCACAAAATATTAACTTACTAAAGACTCTAAGATATGCTGCAATAAAGAAGGCCTGTCTTGCTTTATTTAAACTAACATTTTATTTGACAATGAAGCCCTATTTTTATACAATACCTATAAAAATCCCATGGCCACTAGAGTTCCACACAACAAAGTTAGAGAAATGGTGAACAAGAATGTCTTGGTAACTCCATGGGAATTGGTAGCTCAATGATAATGAGTAAACAGAGGGTTGGTCCACAAATTATGCTGAAGCTGTCATTTTCCATCTTTGCTCAAGCCAGTGAGGCAAGGCTTGCACCAAGGACAGTTTTGGGCCATAGAAAGAATTTCGCAACTTTTGTGGGATTCACTGCTAGAGCAGTTTACCAAGAGATTGTGGAATTTCTTGTAGAGATTTCATGTAGCAAACATCTTTCTTGTACAGTTCTAAAGAAATGGGCTTCTCTACCATTTAAAGTCTCTTCTTTAGCACTTAGTGCATAGAATATGTTCAATAAACCTTTGTTGAATAAAGAAGAGAAAGAATGAATCCAGCTTTCATCCCTGAAGTTCAACCACTAGGCAAGCAAAAGGAAGGCAATTTGTTTTTAAAGAAATGCTTTATCTGTGGTCAGAAAAGAAACCAAATATAACCTGACACATACAGACATGCACAGAATTCTATAATTTCAAGTTAGGCAACTAGAACAGTTTCAGAGTTGATGTAGGGACAGGAGGGCCTGATGCTCAAATGCATGAGCCACTAAGAACAGCCACCACATTCCTGAATTATTGTGCTCCTTGGCTGGGGAACCAGCATTCCAAAATCCCCAGAACGCCTCTCCATCATCGGCCAGGGAGCCAGAGTCTCTGCTGTCCACGACGGTGTCATGTCATGTTGAACATTTGAAAGGGGGAATGACTACCTATTTATCATTCTAGCTCATTTGGGGCCACTGGCACAATGCAGAGAGCAGGCGGCCCACCCACGGATCAGCTAGGATCCAGCCTCGCGGCCTGCTCTCTTATGAGAGTAATACAGAAGGAAATGGGAGCTTGCTTCCATTCATCGGCGAAGAGATACTTTATCTGTAGAAAGTGAGAGGAAAATGCCAACAACAACAAAACCCCCTTGAAGTGTGAAGTGGCACAGACCCCAGAGTTGTGGAAAGAATGCTTGTCCAGAACCCAAGGGCCCTAGACACGCCCCTGTGGGCAGGAGAGGGAACCAACATTGCCGGACAGTGTGTCCAAGTCAGCAGTTGGGAGCAGGGTGCCAGGGGGTGCTGGGGTCCACCTCACCCTGCTTCCATGTCCGTGGGTACTGAGATTGAGAGCCGTGGCTTTGGGGTTCTCAGTGGCTGCACAGTCTGTAGTGAGATGAGCCACAGCAGATTCAGACACACCAGCAGAACAAGTTGATTTTTCATGAGAGGAAAGGATTTTTTTTTTTCAATCTCTATTAGTGTTTATGCTTAGTTGTTTGAACTAAATTAAATCCTGGCAAAGTCATTGGGATACATAGTTGAATAATTTATACGTGACTTGGGAAAGGAGATGATTGCAAAGCTATTTCTAATCTTTAGTTACAAAATAAACTTTATTTCTCTTATTTCCCTCACTCAAACGTACTTTGGTCTGAGCAACAATGCCAGCTTTCAAAGTGGCTCTAGGGACTGGGGAAGATTTGAACCCTTCCCTTTGGAATTCTCTGCAGACGCAGCACAGATCCGCAGGCCTTCCCAGCCTCCCCTGTGTGAATCCACTTTCCTGCCTCTTCTCCATGTGCACTCTGGCCTCTACCGTTGTCATCTCAGCACTTCTTGTTCTGATTCCTACTTACACAAAAATGCGAATTTTTGTCAAAGCTAATGAGAAACTTTGGCTTTAATGGTATAGAAGCATGACTCTATGCTTCTCTGGTTAGGGTTTTATTTAATTCTGTCAACTGAAGTACATTCAAAGTACAGTCTGGCTTCTTAGTTAGGTCAAGTGCATGAAATTAATCAAATACCAAAGGGGAGGTCGATGCCCAGACACAGCAGGAATGCTCCTGACAATTGAAAAAAGAAAAAACCCATTCAGAGGGGTGATTTATCAAGGGAACATAATGGGGAGTGGAGAGAAGGGGGGGTAAGGGAGGATTGAATTTCAAAGATGATGTCCTTTATACTACAAAAGAATGTGAAAAAGGTTTTTGTTGTTGTTGTTGTTGTTGTTGTTGTTAGTTTTATTTTTTTTGTCTTCTTTTGTTTTGCTTTCTGTTTGAAAAGCTGGGACTACTTCCCATGGAGCTTCTCTCAAATGTCATGAAAACCTCATGTATAAAGCTATGCATCTCCCCACTATGGAGAACCAAAATGGAAAATTTTATGCAAGAGAGTTATAGGTAACTTTCAGAGTCCCCTTTTTGGTGACTTTCTGTTTCTTGAAAAAGTCTGTGGTTATTTTCATGGAGCAAAATTGGAAAAAAAAATTATGCTTACAACCAGCGTAAATCCAAGTCCCATGAAACCAGAGAGAATGTCTGTTTTGTTTGGAATTATATCCTCAGTGCCCAGTACAATGCCTGGCCCATAGAATATCTTCTATCTATATTTATTAAAAATAATTTCTTAATCAATACATTTTATAAAGCTATGCATACTTCCAGATTAAAGACATCAAAACAAAATTTTTATTGCTAGTTACTAATGGATATTTAATAGGTTAATTTAAATATAGTGAATATATGTGATATCTACATTGAATTTAGTGTATATTCCTGAGAATTCATTGCAAGAATAGCAGAAAAACCTAACCAATGACTACTTTTGCCATTTCAAAAGATGCTCTTTATTGCAAAGCATATGCAGTAAAATTTTTTTGAAATGAGAATTTTACTCATACCTAGGATAATTTTAAGAATCAATCTATAAAAGCTGGCTATATAAAATAGAGTTTTGATATTTATCAAAAAATATATTGTGAAGACCACTAGTATTTGTCTCTAGATTTATAATAACTTTCATGGAGCCTGTAATAAGGCCAAGTTTGAGAACTCAAATAAGTCTTTTCATTTTTAATAAATCAGAGCTTCATTGTGTAAAATGCAAACATTGTCTTTCTAACAAGTTTTCATAAGTAGTTCTTGATTTTGAGCAATTCTTTGAGAATGTTTCTGGATATCGGGTACTTCTTATATATTTACTCAATGACTGACTGAATAAATAAGTATAAAACAAGTCAACAAATCAGAGAATGTGCCAACTGACTCCCTGAGGCTATCAGAAGGCAAAGAGCTTTTTAAACTGAATTTATAAACCAAATTTATATATTTAATCTTGGTAAGGGGAAAAATAAACCCCTAACCCTACTTCTTTCAAGTCTCAGTAACTTCTAAAGTATAGGCTAACTTCTGTTAATTATCAGTAGCAGCAAGTACCGAGAAGTAATACTATTGAGCACCAAAGACAACCTGGATATGTTTAGCAAAGTAATTCCTAAAAGGAAAGTTGAATGAAAAATTAAAGCAGCACACTAAGCCTCAAATGAAATCCATAAGCCTTGGCCAATACTTCTGTTCACTTTTACTCATAACTCTTATTATTGATGTCATTGCGATTGTAAGTGCGGGCCCACTTGCTGGGGGGCAGGGCTCCCCTAGACAGGCTGACCTTCGACTGCAGCGCTAATGAGGACAGTTCACAGTTCTCTGGCTGTGGAGCTGAACTGCAAAAATATTATATAAGAGTTAAAAACCATACCCAGGCACACAGGAGCACACCGCCACACGCAGATGGTGCTATGCCAGTTTTTAATGGCACCTCCTGGACAACCTGGCATCCCAGCTCAGGTTCAACTTCAAGCTGAGGTTTGCATTCGGGCTCAGGTGGAGGAAGAGGTATTCAGCACTGACTAGTGATCAAACGAGATATGAACCATCGTTTAATTTGCATATTTCTGGAAGTGATGTGGCCACATGCACTGTAGGCAAGAAAAAGTGAATGAGGTACCAGAAAGCTCTCATGTCAGGTTTTTATAATTTATTCCCATATTGGCAATTACTGAGATATTTACTCAGAAATATTCACCTTTGAATTAGATTTCTTTTGAGCAAAGGTCAGATATGAATCATGATAGATTTATTTTTATTTTAAATGAGGTGGTTTAGTGATGTGGAGTGTTGCTTTCTTGATGCTTACATTTTTAAAAAAGTTTTTTTATTACTGTTTTTCAGTTATAGTTGTCCCACATTTTTTCCCATTGCTCTCTCCTGTGCTCCTTCCCCGACTCCCGCAGTCAATCCCTACCCCATTGTTTTATTTCTTTTTAGAAAAATGGGGAGGGAGGGAGAAAGGGAAGGGACAGAAACATACCCGTGAGAGAAAAACATTGATCAGTTGCCTCTTGTACATGCCCAGACAGGGAACCGAACTCACAAGCCAGGCGTATACCCTGTTGGGAAATCAAACCAGTGACCTTTTGCTTTGCAGGACGATGCCCAGCCAACTGAGTCATACCAGTCAGGGCTTGATACTTACATTTTGAAACAACTTTTTCTACCTTTGATTCCAAGTTGGATTTGTATTGGGAACCCAAGGTCATGGGCTTTTCCCACAAAGCCACCAACCCCCACACTCCTAAATAGGGGAACTAGTATTTATTTAGAAATATGAAGTCACACACATTTTCCCAATGGCGTGGGATTTGGTGCCTAGAATTCCTTATTTTTCCCATATATAGTGGGATTTGTATGAAGCCCTTGCCCTTCCCTCCCCTGCCCGCCGCCCTCCGCCCCCCCCCCCCCTCCCCCGCCCCAATGCTGCCCCTGCTTAGACCAGCTCTGTGTACTTGGTTAGTCTGAGACTGATCATCAGAACTCAAAACCAGTTTCCTTTGAGCACATAGGCACGGCAAGAATGGCTTTCCCAAGAATGGTTTGGGAAAACAAATGCCTGTAATATTCAAATTGTTTCTGTTTTTCATAATTTGTTTCTCCTACCACCCTAGTCCAGACTTGCTAATCCCCAGCATTTCTACTTTCCTGTAATGGACAATCATAAATTTCCAGAGAAGTAAGGGTCTGTGGGTCTGAAGCACAGTGACGTTGTTTGTTCAAGATATTTGGAGACGGTGCCAAGTGCATAACAAAACATGGTTTATGGCCTTCATTTGGCATTGATTTGTGCTACAAAGCTCAGAGTATCATTTCCTCCAGAAGGTTTTGCATTTTTAATGAGAGACAATATTTTCAACAACAGAGTTCTTGAAGAACTTTATAATGTTTAATTTTTGAAAACCAAAACTCTTCAAAATAAAGCAGCTTTTAAAATTTCTTATTTTAAATGGCTGCTTTGAAATGGAGCCTTTGGAGTGATCTGTGCAAGGAGTATTCCTTTACGAACAGTCACTGGTGCTGTAAGCCAGTGACATAAACCAACTTGAAATACTGGCCGTGTTATTACAGATACACACTTTACAAGAAAGTGGCGGCAAGAGACAGCATTACTTACCAGCGTGAACCCTGCCACTGGGTGCGAGCCAGAACTCTTCCAGCAGCCTTGGGGCCTCCAAATGGATGGAGAGATGATGAATAATCCAGTTTTCAAACAAAGATAACTTTCTCCCAGGAAGGACTTCAGTCAAGTGTGAGCTGACCAGCAGACTCATCATGTCTAATAGAGAGGGAGATAATGTTTCAGGAAATCTCTTACAGATGAATTAGAATGAAAAGTAAATTAAAAATCAAGTTAGTTCCTCAGGTAATAATAGAAATGCTTGTTACCCACTGGAATAGAAAGGAGGAAACAAAGGGGAAAACTGGGAGGGCCCAACAACGCCCCCAAAAGTCACATGGCCTCCACAGCTCTGACTTTGCTCACTCAGATCCTTCCTTTGTTAAAAGGAACAAAAAAAGCTAAAGAACAAAACTATAACATAGGCCCCGCACAAATGTTAGCCGGCTTTGAAAAAGAAAACATTATTATAGATGATGCTGGGTCCAATCTGCCATGGCCTGTCTGAAGGCTGGATAAACCACAGATCCCTGGCCACATCTAAGGGTTTCTTAGTCAGTAGGTACGGAGGGGAAAGGGGACTTCTGAGAGTTAGCAATTCTGACACATTCTCAGGTGATATGATGCTACTTGTGCAGGACCGCACTTTGAGAACCATTGTTCTAGAATAAATCATTACTCTGAGATCAAAGGAAACGGAAACACATGAGTTTAAGGTAACAGTTTGGATTTATTCTCATGTAAATGTCTGCCCATGCAAACTACAATAGAGGAGGCATTTACCAGGGTAATTCAAGCCATTAACTCTGTTAAAATATTTCACTTCATTGAAGTATTTTCATTAAAATATTTTAAACATAGGAAATTTTCTTCTAGGGAGTAGGAGGCAGGATGTTTCTAAATGACCCCATGACTTGCTTTATTACCCTTTTTCATAGGGATAGCATGGCATTGTTGGCCCCCAGAAGTATCTGTTGATTTGTTTTCTAATAATGGTTTAACTTTGGTTTCCTCTTTGCACAAAGTCTGGAAAAAATTATGTTAGGAAATGGAGAGTGTGAATGGGCAAGAGGTCTTCTGGATAAACTAGCTGTAAGCTATGTCATTTTCACATCTCTAGTGTCAGTGGGGAAAGGTTACAGGCAGTCTGATGATGAATTCATGATGTATTGTTACATCAAAGCTAGACGAACAAAAAGTGTGAGTCCTGTTGGTCTTCAGGCCAGGCTATAACCAGGAAGACCCTGGAAGAGGTTATGAAAGAACCTCAGAATCTCTAGGAGTGATGTTGGGGAAATTGAAAAGTATTTTATCCCATAAGAACTTCACAAAGACAAGGAATCCAAATACTCTTAGTGTTAATTAAGCCAACTCTTGTTTAATGCTAGTATAAAGTTCTTTATTCCCAATTTATTTTGCCTGAATTTCCAACCTTTGTTTGTTGGCCTGCCTAAGTCTTTCCGTCTAGATTTTGCTTGTGTTTGTCTTAGTTATAGTACTGGGGAGATTATAATCAAGTGACCCTGAAATTCTAGAACATATAATAATTCTTGAAAATCAACTGCTCATCTGCAAAGTACACGCCCTTGTGAACACTCTTTAAAACTTGCAACTCAGCATAAAAGTCTGGGCTTATGTTGGTGGCAAAGAGCAGCTTTTAGAGTCGTATTTTACATCTCCTAAAATGGACTTTCAGAGCAGGGACTTTAGGTGGAGTGTCAGGTGTTCAGTTTAATCAAACAGAAATTCACTTTCATTGTGAGCAAGAGAAAACTCTGTAGCAATCATTATAATTCTGATGCTCTTTGAATCAAGTTTCTGACACTTTCAACTCAGAGGCCTATGATCAAAGGACCCTTTGGATTGTAGGGATGGGACAGAAAGCCCAGTTTCATTGGGACTTCTCCAAACAGAACTTATAGTCAGGATGATGGCTTTGGAGCCAACCAGCTCTGACTCTATCTGTCCTCTCTACATCTCTAGATGTGTCTACTGAACTTCAGTATTCCAGGCCTTAGGTCTACTCCACCTCTCCCCTGGGGTCTCTCCCTATGAGTATGACTCAGCAAGGAAGCCCTGTTCTCTCCTGCATTATATTGTTGCTGGAAAACTCAAGTCTTGAGGCCACTTGGGGACCCTCATTAAGAAGCAGGAGTTCTCTCTACCTCTGGGAAATACATATGGGTGGACAAACAAAGACAACCAGACAACATATATGGAAGCAGTTCCAAAGGCAGAATCTTGTAAATTTGGAAAGCAGGAAAAACTTTTCCTTGGCACTTGCCCAGTTCTCTCTTTTTGGTGTACTCCTTTCTTTCCAAGATGTACCTAATGCCCCCTAGCTGTGTTCTGGCTCTGCAGTGCACCTGTGGGCCTACTAGGCTGTAGAGAATGTCCAGGGCTCAGGATCTAGCTCTTAAACTATCTTCTGTTTCAGATCCTCTGTTCTCTTGGCCTTAGGAGACCATATGGTCCAATCTACAGTCAGGTTTGCCTATAGTGGCAAGTAAGAGTGTTCCAAAGAGGATCACAGGGCAGAGTAGTGAAACTGAAATGGTCCCAGAGATCACATTAGCAGATACTCTCTATGAGTGGAGGGTTCTTGTCTGCCTGCTTCATTTGGCCCAGTGTATGCACATAGTAGGCACTCAACAAATATTTGTAGACTAACTCAATGAAGGAATATATATACTCAGGATGTATGGTCCAGTACCAGTATTATTTGGCTACTTATCTGCTCTTATCCCAGCTAGCTATGAATTATATATAGTGGCGTAGTCTTAGAGTTTAGTAAATAACATAAAAAACAAAGTACCTCAGACTGGACTGGGGGTAACTCAGAAGGCAGCCACTAATGGAGAAGGAGGTGACTTAGGACCATAAGAAAGGAAAATACATGTTTATTACATGCCTGTGTTGCTAGGTACTTTATACACACTATCACTTTGTTTCTTGCAATAGCCCTGAAAAGCAAGTCTTTGTCTGTGTGTTTTACTGATGAGGAAACTGAGATCTGACAGGCAAGCTAATAAGTGGCTGAGCTAAGATTTGTGCACATCTTTTAGAGAAAGGGCTGTAAGAGCGGTTCCCTCCCTAGCTTGGCTAGAACATGGCATGAACTTACTTTCTATGACCACGAACTACAGGGCATTATCCACAGCTATCCACAGTTCTCTGACTCAGCTTCCCAGTGAATCTTAGTTCACAGTTCCTGAGAGAAAATCGATTGATCCAGTATGCAAAGAATATAAGGGAAATGGGGTACAACTGTAGCTTCATTAACTCATCTCTTTGTTAGGTCTGAAAGTGGAACACATATCTTATAGAAGACAGTGGAGATGGGAAGACAGTGATCAGTATTTCTAGGACAAACAGTCATGGCCAACATTCACTTGCGGCCCTTTTCTTCTTTTATTCTCCCATGAACATCCATCCTTACTTCCCTGCCAAGATGAAATGTTTATACTCTTTTTACTTCTTGCCCATGTACAAGGTACATTATATTTGAGTCTGTTGTCAGCTGAGTCATAGGTGACTGATAAATGTTGAGTATTACATGTATAAACTGTGCTAACATCTGCTGCCAAAGTAAAGAAATGACTCCCGTGGCAGTTACTGATAAAACAGGACAAACTATTTCTTCCTTCATCTGGCCCTCAACAGAAACAAACAGAAACAGACAAAGACCACTGGCCTTTGAGTGAGGAGGCCTGAGTTCTGAGTCAGCCCTCCCTTTAACTACAGCTGTGAAGGATCAGTCATTGCAGGGAACATGGTAAAAGTAAAGGAGGTGTGCCCACCATGAGAGAGCCCCACTCAGACTTACCTTCGAGAGAGAAGTTGCTGTGAGGAGCATTAGTGAGCCAGCAGCCACCAGCTGCCACACCTTTGCAATCCGTTGTTGCACTCACTCATGCAAAATCTGTGACATTGTCAATCTGTTCCAGGCAATGCCCAAGCATGCTGAGGGTATTAGAGTTGGGCTCTCCTTGCCCAACATGTGATTTCTAATGAGCAATCTTTGCTCTGAGACTTATTGGCCTGGCTGAGGAATCTGAGATGAGTTGAAGTTTAAGACTTTCTACCCAACCCTCCTTATTTGTTCTTTTTTTAGGTGTCTATGTGGCCATAGTCTGAAGGTTTTCCCTGCCTGCCTCTTCTCACCTTTCCTTTCATCTTTCTTATTTTATTATTGTTATGTTTTATTGATTATGCTATTACAATTGTCCCAATTTTTCACCCATTGTACCCCTCCACCCAGCATGCCCCATTCCCTCAGGCAATCCCCACACCATTATTCATGTCCATGAGTCATGCATGTAAGTTCTTTGGCTGCTTTGTTTCCAATATTGTACTTTACATCCCCATGGGTATTCTGTAACTATCAGTTGGTACTTCTTAATCCCCTCAACTCTTCACCCATTTCCCCACACCCCACTCCTATCTGGCAACCTTTTTCTTAAGTCCCTTTAACATTTCATATCATAATGGTTTGGTGATGATGAACTGCTTTAGTTTTTTCTTGTCTAGAAAGCTCTTTATCTGCCCTTCATTTCTAAATGATAGCTTTGCTGGGTATGGCAATCTTGGCTGTAGGTCATTGCTTTTCATGACTTTGAATATTTCTTGTCAATCCTTTCTAGCCTGCAAAGTTTCTTTTATGGAATCAGCTGATAGTCTTATGGGAATTCTCCTGTAGGTAACTACCTGCTTTTCTCTTGATACTTTTAAGATTCTCTCTTTATCTTTAACCTTTAGCATTTTAATTATGATGTGTCTTGGAGTGGGTCTCTTTGCATCCATTTTGTTTGGGACTCTCTGTGCTTCCTGGACTTGCATGTCTATTTCTTTCATCAAATTGGGAAGTTTCCTTTCATTATTTTTTCAAGTAGGTTTCCATTTTTTTGCTCTTTCTCGTCTCCTTATGGCACCCTCATAATGCAAATGCTAGTATGCTTGAAGTTGTCCCCCCAAAATCCTCATTTTTTGGATTCTTTTTCTGATTGGGTTTTTTTTTTTTTTTGTTTTTTGTTTTTTTGCTTCCTTATGGTCCAAATCATTGATTTGATTCTTGGCCTCATCCAACTGTTGTTTCCCTCTAAATTGTTCTTTATTTCAATTTGTGTATCCTTCGTAGTGTTACTGACTGGGTCTTTTCTATGCTGTTGAGGTCCTCAGTAAGTTCCTTGAGCATCCATATAGCGAGTATTTGAACTCTGCACCTGATAGATTGCTTATCTCTATTTTGTTTAGTTCTTTTCCTAGAGTTTTAATCTTTCCTTTCATTTGAGCCATGTTTCTGTCTTCTCATTTTTGCAACCTCACTGTGTTTGTTTCTATGTATTAGGTAAATACATAGAAACAAGGCACAGCCAGGGCCTCCCAAAGGATATTTGTAACAGGGTCCAGAAATTGGGGTATCCAAGAAAAATATATTCTCCTTGCCTCCAGACAGGCCACTATGGATGATGGGAGACCTGGAGCAGGGTCATTGAGAGTCATTTTGAATGTCAATAACAGGATAGCTTCATTCCTCATGTGCAAAGATGGTTACTTTGCATCTCAACAAGGCTAGCCAGGAAGATCTGAAAAACTTATAATACAGAATGTAACTGGGAGAAGAAGGAAGAGAGACAGGGGCCTGTGGGAGAGACAAAGGGAGACAGACTCTGGGAAACAATGTGAAGACCACGTGGGAAGAAAAGGGGAGAAAGGACTCTCGCTAGTGGGCCATGAGAAGGTGCCACATGGTTTTGGATTAAGAACTGGAGATCGCAGCAATGCAGCAGATGGTGCTGAGAACCACGAGAGGCCTGCCTAGCTGAGCCCCGATTTCTGTTATTTTTCTTCTGAAGGATGGTACCCCTGACTGGCCCAACTGGCCTAACTGGGCAAAGAGGGGAAGGCAGGACTGTGTGTTAGGTGTTTTAAATGGTGGGAGTTTTAAAGGGATTTTTAGATTTAATGGTGTCATTTAGCCATTAATCAAACCTGTATAACTTTTGAATAAATAATTCCTTTCCTTTTCACCAAACTCTGCCACTGAGAGCCATAATTCCAAGGGTGGCAGGGAAAGGACCTACAACCAAGGGACCCTGGGGAAGGGGGGGGGGTCGTTCTTTCTATAATAGCATCTAGGCACCCCCACTCCACGGGTCCATTGTTTGATAACACTATGACTCCCTGACTTGGTAGTGTGGCTTAATGTAGTAAGTGTCCTGTAGGGTCCAGTGGCACAGCCTCCCCGTCACCCAGCCAGGGTACTCTTGGTGCATCCTACATGTGGGCAAAGTACACCCCCTCTTGTAGCTGAGCTTTGATTGCTATCGGCAGATCAATGGGAGGCATTTACCCAGGGCAGTCAGTTGTAAGGATTGGCTGTGACCACTGACCCTTTGTGGAGGCTCAGCTATGCAGGGGCAGGATAATGGTGCTCTGATATGGTCTGTAGCTGTCCACTGGGTGCGGAGGCCCTGGAGTTTCCCAGGTGGTGCAAGCCAATGTTAGCCCCCAACTGTGTTCTGCCAGGGGCAATATGGGATTGCAATATAGCTGCAGATGGCTGGCTGCTAATCGTGCTGGACTTGGAGGTTCCCAAGCAAAGCCAAGCTGTGGATCTAGGTTGGCTGCAGCTAGTGCTGGGCCTGGGGCCACATAGCAAGGGGTAAGGAGGCTGGGGGCTCACTGATATAGGCTGTTGCTTGTTTGAGAGGATTTAGGGAGTTGTGAAGTACGAGCCAAGACCAGAAATTCATATGGAAAAGCCAGTGTTAACAGCTTGGGTGGACCCATGAGCTGGGTGGGGTGGAGCCTCAGGGGATCTTGAGGGTGAGGCAAACAGCACTAGCCAGGTTGAAGGAGTCTCAGATAAGGTACCTGCCTGCTGGCTCTGTGGCTTTGTGGGGAAGGGTTCAGAAGAGGGACAATGGCCTCTTCCTGCCTTTATGTCTATGAGAAAGCTGTCCCGTGGCTTTTGTGTTGATTCTAGACACTTCAGTCTTCCCCACGTGCTACTGGTGCCTTTCAAGCTGCTACCTGGTGCTGAAGCTCAGAGGAAGTGAGTCTGAGTAAGCCTCTATGTGGGTTCTTTAAGAGGACCTGCTTGTGACTCCCCCAATTTCTTCCACTGACTCAATCTCTGCCGGTTTTTGCAGCCAGGAGTTATTGGGACTTACCTTCCTGGCATTGCAACTCTGGCCTGGAGTCCCAGTGTGGGCCTAGGACTCCTTGCTTCCATGATATCTCTCCTGAATTTTTATCCACCATACATGGATGTGGGACTAATCCATTCTGTGTCTCCACCCCTCCTACCAGTCTGGATGGATGTGGTTTCTTTAATCTGTTGTTGTTGGACTTCCATTCAACTCAATTTCTGATGTTTTTGAGTGATGGTTGTTCTATAGTTTACTTGTAGTTTTGATGTGGTTGCATGAGGAGGTGAGCCATGTTTACCTACATCTCCATCCTGTCTGCAAGTCTCCCTTTATCTTTCATAGGCAATTCTCCTAATAAATCTCCTGCATGTCTAATTCTGCCTGATGTCTCTTTCTTAAAGGACCTGAACTGAGAAAGAATATTAGAATTCAGAGGAATTTTATTAAGCCAATTGTAAGAGTAAAGCTGGGGCACTTGGGAAAAGAAACTGTTCTTCAGACAGCAATAGCAATGGGTTTCTCAGATTCATTTTAGTCCCTGAACTTGTAGGGAGTTGGCACTAGTATAGGCTAAGTGAACCTAATCTGTAGAGGTTAGAATAACCCCAATATATGTAGTAGATTTATAGAATTCCTGCCTAGTTGAACAATTATGGGACTAATTATACTTACAGAGTAAATAATCATAACATATATGAAAGAGTTTATGCAACTTCCAAGTGGCCTAATGTAAATAAAATAGGGAGCTGTCAAAATGTTGAGAACAAGGCACCTTTAAAAATGAGGTCTCCATATCCTTGACTTAATAAATTTCTCTAACCTAAAATGAATGAAAAGCCCCTTTCTAGTCATTTCTGAGGAATCTCATCTGTTATGAGGGAAAAGAGTCTTTGGGATGTTCAGGCCCAAATACGTAACTTTGCAAAGGGAGCCCAAAACAAACAGCTTTGCCATTCCTTCACCTATGAGTTTTGAAGTTTTCTTCTGTTTCCTGCCCATTCACATACATGTTAGAGGTAGGAGGAAAGTACGCAGTTTGTCAAATGATAGCTTTTTGTGTAGGATGATGTGGCTTAGGCATTTCATTAGGGAAGTCCCAACTGTCAGAATTTTAGAGCCTTCTCTCCTGGGATGGTGTCCTCATACGTCCATGGCAATGCAGACTTTTTCTAGCACGCACCTCAAAACTCCTCCAGCCTCCACCCATGACCCGGTTCCAAAGCCATTTCCACATTTTTAGATACTTATTGTAGTAGCACTCTACTTTTCAGTACCAATTTCTGTCTTTGTTTGGGCTTCTACAACAAAAATATCATAGACTGAGTGTCTTATAAACAACAGAAATTTATTTTTGAAGGCTAAGAAGTCCAAGAAGAAAGATGCTGGCAGGTTCTGGATCTAATGAGGGCCTGCTTCTTGGTTCGTAGATGGCTGTCTTTTCACTGTGTTCTCACATGGCAGAAGGGGTGAGGCAGCTCTCTGGGGTCTCTTTTTAAGGGCACTAATCCCATTCATGGGGCTCCACCCTCATAACCTCCCAAAGGCCCCACCTTCAAATACCGTTTCACAATGAAGGGACACAAACATTCAGACCATGGCAGATTGTCTGTTTTCTCAAAGATGAGTCTTGTATCTTTTTCTAAGGTGTATAAGCCTGGCTTTCAGGGTTCTGAGAGCCATGTGGAGAGAGGGTGTGTGTTTGAGTAGGTGGAGGTAGGGGAAGATTTTTGCCTTTCAGTAGCTAGACTTTCATTAACCCTTCCTGTTTTCAATATGGCACACCCTCTCTCAGCTTTGCCTGGCATCCCTGAGTCTGTGTCTCTCTGGTTCATATTCTCTACAGTGTAGAGAAAATTTCCCATTTTAGTTTTCTATCAGCAGAGAAGAGGCTGCTGCCTATAGCAAAGAATGGGCAGAATGGGAAATGGGAATCTATGAGTCTAACTTCTTATAGAAACTTTCAATGAATTCTCTTTTCAAATCCACATTCTACTTCCAATTTCTTCTAAAATTCTGTTATCTCCCCTCCTATTTTCTTTGCTTGGATGTATGCTTTCCCTCTTCATCTCCATCCCCATTTGGATGAGGCTAGAGGTGGAATCAGAGGTAAATGCACGTGTTTGACCTTTCGTGTTTAACTGGAAGGCCCCTCCCAGGAGCTCTGGAGGGTCTGTTTGACAGCAATTATTCCTGTTGGTGGTGGTGGTTGTGGGGAGGTACAGAGAGGAGTAAGCTTTCAAGTTCGAAACTATGCTGGGCCTGGGAGATCACACCCAACTCCATGATCTAACCCTGAAGAGAATGGAGACTGTCAAATTTTCTGAGTTTGAGTAGAATTAGCTCCAGACAGCTCACACTTCAAAGCATTTAATTTTTTTAAATTGTAGCTGAGTTAACTTTTTTTGGTTATGTAGGATGAGATTACAGCTGGGATATATTGTGGTAAGAGGATCAAGAAGCAACCCCCCTACCCATCCCCACTCCCACCTTCCGAAAAAATGCTTCCTTGGCTTTCTTTGGGAGTGCAAAAAATCTCCTGAAAATTTAGGTGTCCTTTAATAATTAGTAATTTATTGATTTGGTTGAGTTGGATATTTGTTACATATAGGGGATTCATCAAATAAGTAAAAATACTGAGAATTATGAAAGGAGTAACAACTATGAGAGGAGAAAAGCTAGACTGAATCCTGTGGCATTGGACTGAAATCAGAGGTATGAGCATGAATTTATCCTTATCGATAGATAGAGCTAAATATAGATATAAAGATGCAAATTTAGGTGAACAATGAATGTTTCAATAATATAAATAGAGAACTAAATTTAAATGTAAGTCTAAGATGTGTGTGTTTGTGTGTGTGTGTGTGTGTGTGAGAGAGAGAGAGAGAGAGAGAGAGAGAGAGAGCGCACGTGTGTGTGCATACATACATTTCCTGGCTCTGTCTACTGAGAGGACCAGGGAGTAGCAACACTCCAACAGTAAGGGATGCATCTTGGACCTACTTCCTATCTTTTAAATAACGTTCTCCATTAAAAGCAACCAAGTCTCTTTGGGTAAGTGGCTGATACCTGGTCTGGGCAGAAGAAGTAAAAGAGGAGCCTGGGACATTTTTGACACCAGAAAGCAAAGAATGTTCAAGAAATGATGGGACATACAGAAAGGACACAGAAGCCAGTTTGAGAGGACTTCCACTGACCGGCTCAGGGGACAATCTGAGCATACTAATGAATAATGAAATCATGCATAGGGTGAAGAGAAAATTCTTACAGTAGAATGGCAATTAATAATGTAGAAAAAGTGACAGAATTAGAAAACCACTATTTTGGCAACTGTCATAGTAATAATCAATTCAGGCAAGAAACACCAGTGGATGGTAGAACTAGTGGGTAAAAATTTAATGAGAGAGAAGATATTTATTTAGTTTCAAAGTATTTCCCCATAAAATAACTTTAACTGTAAGACAGTAAAGAATAACTTTACAGTGGCGAATCCTGACAGAGACCACTTTAATAAAAATTTATAACACCGGTAATGAGACAATTTAAATTATTTACCACCTAATAAGGTGCAATAAGATGAACATTGTTGTGATATAATCCTACCAAAAAATCATAACCTGAAGCTAATCATGAAGAAACACGGGGCAAAAACCATATTGAGGCATAGTCTACAGAATAATTGGCCTATATCCTTCCAAAATGTCAGGATCAGGTAAGTCAAGGACAACTGAAAAGTAGTCTCTGTATTAAAGAAGGCTAAACAGTCATGATAGTTAAATACCTGACATGATAGTATAATACAAGATATTATCTTGCAGTTGTTTTTTTTTTCTCTAGAGCAAAAAAATGTGGTTCTCAAAATGTGATATGAGAACCAGAGCTTCAGCACCATCTGGGAACTTGGGTGGAAATACAAAAATTCAGAATCTAGACCAAACTTACCAAAGCCTAAACCCTGCATTTGGGACCCAGTAGTAGGTGGTCAATGAGACCTTCCATTGATTCTGAGATCTACTGTTATAAAGCACACTGTTGAGGCAATTTTTAAAACTGTGTTGTAAATGATAGTAATATATTAATATTAATTTCCTGTGTTTCATGTTATTTGTTGGAAATACATTCTAAATTATTTGGGAATAATGAAAATTATGCAGCGATTTAACTCTTAAATGGTCCAAGAATTTAATGGTCCAAGAATGGTCCAAGCCCTTTGTAATATATATGTGCAGTTTTTCTGTATGTTTAGAAAATTCCAAAATAAGAAAAAAAATAAAATGGGAGGGTTATATTTATTATATATTTATATATAAATATATAAAGTTATATATTTATTATGTTAGGAAAAAGTCTGACTCATATTCATTTCAACTGCTTTATGTAATCAAATGCAGTACTAAATACAATGGATATATATTCCATTACATGTATGGTTAAATCTGCTACGGAAAATAGTGTGTTCTCCCAAGAACCATCTGTGTTTATTTTCAGGTTGAACCAACCCTAAGGTTGCTAACATTCTTTAAAACCATGTTGATGAATGATACAATCTCTGAATCACATCAAAGCCAATATGGTTGCTTTGGGGATTCCATATCAGTGTAAAAACATTTCTGCTGAATAGCATCTGTCTATCCATATGTAGAAAGAGTGAATGCACAAAACTGAAAAGTAATTGTTTTCAAATAATTGGCTAGATGGCATACACAGCCCATATTTCTCAGCTGCATTATTAATTGCCTGAATAAGATCCATGATCTGATTTTATTTTTCCTCCCTGTAGATTCTTTGCAAGACTTTCCATTGCACACAACTAAAATACAGCAAGAGCAAAATACAGCCCAAGACAAGTACATTTGTTGGATTAGAGTCAAATATGCAGGGTGTTATCTAGAAGGAAAAATCCTTTTAGAGTTAGAGAGGAAGTGAATCAGGCTCATGGACCTTGGCTAACTGACCAATAACAAACACTGGTGGTCGGTGGATGTTTTCCTACTTTTGGTTGTCTACTTTGAAGCCATTGTACAACATCCAAATCCCCAGTTTCATTCTTCCTGGCATTTTGGTGGTTATATATTTGTTCTGAGACTATGAATGGACAGTTCCCCTCCAACTGACAAGTGTTCCTTCCTTAGTCATAATCCTTTAGAAGAACTAAGTCTGATCAGTTATGCCACATCTAACAAAGACAACATTTGCTTTAAAGGATTTTATTTAGAACAGCAGTCCCCAACTTTTTGGCACCAGGGGCCAGTTTCATGGAAAAAAAAGCCCTTCCACAGACAGTGGTGGGGGGGATATTTTGGGGATGATTCAAGTGCATTACATTCAGGCTCACCTCCTGCTGTGTGACCTAGTTCCTAACAGGCCCGGGCCTGTACTGGTCCATGGCCCTGGGACCCTTGATTTAGGGCGTACTGCTGCTAATGTCAGCACACAGATTGGGCAAGTTCCATCAAAATGACTTTCAGACTATTTGTACTCAATTAAATGTTTATTTTAAATTTTCTTTTTTTTCCTACTGTCTTAAATGTATTGTTCATTTTTTCATACACCAAGCACTATTGTTTAGTCTCAAGGGCATTACTTGTTACAAATTTAACAACTGTGATATATTAAAAAACAACATTTAGGAAAGACATTAGTATTGAGAGGATGTAACCAGATGTTTCTGTGGTGTTTTGCCAAAATATCACTTAAATACCAACAAGATTTTAAAAGGACTTTTCCCCCGAAGTCTTTCTATCCACTTGACTGACCCCAAAATATGTTGCTCTCATTTTTGTACTAGAAAACCCATTTAATTTTCTTCTTTTTCTTTTTTTAAATACTCACTTGAGGACATGATTTTTAGAGAGAGAGGAAGGGAGGGAGAGAGAAGGAGAGAAACATGGATGTGAGAGAGAAACATCGATTGGTTGCCTCTCACACCTGACTGGGACCAAACCTGCAACCTAGATATGTGCCCTGACTAGGAATCAAACCTGTGACCTTTTGGTTTAGGGAAAAAAGTTCCAACCAACTGAGCCACACCAGCAAGGGCTAATTTTCATTTTAATCACAGTTTTCTTGAGGATATTTAAAAGCTTTTCACTCTCATTTTTCTTTTATAAATTCACTATGGCAAGAAAAATAATCATGACTATGCCACATGCTACTTTTATGACCCAAATTTTCTTATGACTGAAATAGGGACACTGGTGCCTACATCCTATGATTGCTATAGAAATTAAGTGAGAAAATGTTTGTGACCCTCTTAGCCCAGTACCTGGTACATTAGAATGACATCCTTAAATACTGTTGTTATTATTATTACAAACAGTGTTAATTATTGATACTGGGGGAAAAAACCCTACTAAGTGCCTTTGCGCTAGATTTCCTTAGGAAAAAAGGCAATCTCCCTTCAAGTCTCCCTTAAGTTTCAGTCTTTTATTGAGATTGTCAAGTAGCACTATGAAAGAGAGGCCATCAAGAGGCAACTTTTTAAAAAAGTCATTATTATTTTTAGATTAATCTGGTGGCATTTAGGTTACACCTTTCTCAGCTGAGTTCTGAATTCAAGAGCATTTAGAGAAGGAGCCTGCGGGTAAATAGAACAGAAAGAGAGTCTGCACTCCAAGCAGAAGACTCCAGGTTTGCTCTCTGTCTGTGGGAACTCTGTTGATGCCAGGGGGTTAACAGAACTTCTCAATGGTACACTGGGGCCCTGGAGTTTTCATGATTTGGTCCACATTAAAAAATATGCACAAATATAAAAGTCAGTGAAGCAAATGCTGTACAACAGAGGTTTTTCAGGAGGAAGGGATAAGCTTGATCCAAAAATATTTTGGAGGGTGGAGACATTCCAAGCATACCATTCCATGCCTGTGCCAACGGAATGTGGGCACAGCACAGGAACAATGCCCAAGGTCAGAGGACCAGGGAAATTCTGAGTGAAAAACATGATGCAGTGAAGAACATCACCCCCATCCCCAACCAAGTTTCCCTCTTTACAGGTTGAATTGTGAATTCTGAGTGAATTTTAGGTCCATGAACTATGTGATTCCAAAGTTTGGTGACAAATAATTATAGCTGCATTTTGAAAATGTACAGCTGTATTCTGGTATCACATATATGCACATGCACACAATGGATTGGAAGGGGAGATTGAGCAAGTTCACATTTTCAAATGATTACACTTAAATCCCAAACTGGAAATAACATTTTATTTTTTTTCTCTTATCTTTGAGTCTAGGTGGATAAAGCTGCAATAATGACAATTTACCAATCTTAAAAACAAACATAAATATGGACTGCTTTTCTACAGTAATCATGAAAAGAGAGTGATTTTTAGACATAAAGGAACATATCCGTTCCTGTGCCGGAATTTCTTGAATACAGTTTATTTGCTTGTTGGAATGGGTTTGGTTTTTTTCTCATCAGACTTTGTAATCGTTTGAGACATGGGAAGATTTTGATTGTGGAAGGTCCCCATCATTCCCAAAGAACTATATTGGCCGTAGTTTGTGGGTATGGTTGTACCTCTTTGTGGTAGTTCTTCTTCATTCTTCTCTGTAGGTACATTGAGAAAATGAAGAGACACCTGGATGTCCAAAAGGGACTGAGGGTTTGTCAATAAAGACATCAAATGTCTTTCCAAAAACACTGTGCAGACTTTTCCTGGAGGCTTCCCCTTTTCCCTTGACCTTAACTGAAGAAGAACAGGTTAATCAGGAGGTTGCCTGGAGGTGGGATGAGTCAGTGTTTCTCAAAAGTGGGAAGCCACTCACCTCAGTCAGAATGCCCTGGAGAACTTTTAAAACTTCAGATTCCTGGGCCGCACTCCAGCCCTAGTGTCCAAATCTCCGGGGTGAGGACTGGGAGGCTGTGTATTTACTGAGATGTGCAGTAATTCTTATGCATCTTCAAATGTAAGAGGCTCCTTAAAATGAAAATTAGTTATGTCATAAAAGCCAGCAGTGCTTTCTGCCCTGCCATTCCTTTAGCTTTTAAGAGAGGGTCAGTGACACATTGCCTTTGAAAAAAATTCCAGCTTGAACCTAAGAGAAAGTCATTTTCCCTCTTAATGTTTTCTCTTAGATCTGTTTTCCTCCATGGACTCAATCACTCAACCTTCTTCACAAAGAGTATCAGCTGGAGTTGAATAACTCCCAAAACATTGTTGTAATTATTGTTGGTCCTTGCTTTACTTCTATGGTCTCAGTGTTGCTGGTCAGTGACCATGAGTGGCATTTTCAGGCAGGAGAAGGGACACATACTAGCAGCTGAGTCACCCGCTAGTCACCAGGTGTGGAGTAGGTCTGAATCTCTGACAACACCTTCTCTATGGCAGAGAAGGCTCTTGACCTTGACTGTACATGAGACTCACCTGGGAAGGTTTAAAACTCTTGATGCCCAGACTACAGGCCAGACCAATGTCATTAGAACCTCTAGGGGTAAGACTCAGTCATCAGTACTTCATAAAGCTTTCTGGTGATTCCAGGGTGCAACTTAGGCTGACAGCCACTGTTCTGGGAGCACCTGTAGAAAGTGCATTAAAGTCTTTAGAACTCTGAGGGAAATCAACAATGTTTTTCTTTATAGACAGAACTTTTCCTATCTGCAGCATACTCTAACAGGAGGAGACAAATGAGGAGGTACCTCTTACAAACATTTGTTCCTGGGACAGAATTTGAAAATTGTTTAGAATGTTCAACCATCATTTCAGGAGATCCAGCGATCTAGTGTGGAGCGCTGCAGTATGCGTGTTGTAAATACACACACAGAGACTTACCAACCGTGTGTACTGCTTCTGCCCACCTATAAAACACCCCTACACCAATCCTTCACTTTGTTTCAAGATAATCTATGAAATTTATCAGTCTTCGGCTCTTTGCTGTTTTCTCAAGAGCCACTAACAGATCTCCAGTGAGCTGAAACAGGGAAAGTTGTTTTAAACCATTGACTGCTTAATAAATTAGCACTAGACGGCTCTTAGCCTAATTTATCTTTGAAAGCCAGTTTCCCAGGGTATTGGAGCAATACCACAAGAAAAATTATTTCCATTAAACACCACAAAAATGTCTTTCCTGTGATACTTCACTGAAGGGGTGACACGTACGAGATTCTCAGTCACAAAACAGGAAAGAAATGTTTGAAAGTTAAATTAAAAAGTAAAGCACAGTTAAGATTTTATTGAGCTTAAACCCCATTCCTACCCCCTAAACATATAAATCTGTTCTGTGTTCTGTGTCTCCCACTCAGATGGGTGATAAATTTTGGATGCTGAATTCTTATGTCTCTAAAAATAACGTTTACCTAAAGTGAAGTGCAACATCTGGGTCCATTGGGGGACCATGAAGTGGCCTTTCAGGTTAATTATTTGTGTGGTCAGGTTAGATTTCCTTCTCCTGAAAATGATACCAGTTTTGTTTCTCTTGGCCCCTTCCCATCACAGGTAGGTCCTGTCCCAGTGACTTTCCCATAGACCTGCTCTTTCATGCAGAATGTCGCCATCAATGCCCCGACATTGAGTAAATGAAATGTTTTCCATCTGCTCCCTGAGGTGAAGGACCTCCTCTACTGAGAAGCCCCTCCGTTACTGTGGTTAGAAATAGGTTGAAGAGTGTCCCCACTGATGTCATAGTGGATGCCAACAGAACAGGTCTATGGGTCTGTAATATTCTGAAATGAATGTCTCTGTCTGCCATCTCCATTGAAGGACTTGTCTGCTTGCGTAGACCAGAGTGGACTGAGATGGTTCACATGCATCTTTAGAAACTGCCCAAGTAGGAAAGGTAATAAGGCTGGCATTCAATTGATCGTGGTAAGAACTTTTCACCTTCCTCTCCAACCCCCTGGTCTGTATTCCAAAACAGGCTAATACCATGGAGAAAGAAGCCTTAGGAAGGAATGTGGTGAGGGCGACCAGCTGTCCAGGGTGATCCTGGGAAATGATGTTTTTTCTTTTTTAATATGGATAACATCACAGACAGTTTTGAAATAAATTTTTAAAATCTCTAGATCTTTGTATAAATTTGAGTCCAAACATTTTCATCCACAACATAAATTTTTCCGGGCACTGACTCAAGACCTGGGAGTTATCTTTTCATTTTTCGCCCTTCCCTACCAAATTCTGTTTGTTATTTCTTCTTTTCTTTTTTATTTTCTTGGCTACCACCTCTCTTTAAACTTGAATGCTTCATTTTAATCTATTGTAAAAAGTCCCTGATTCATCCCCAGACCTTTAGCCTTTCAAAATTAAAGGCCATTCTATATCCCACCGCCACAGCAAGCTTCTTGGAATATTGCTTTGCTCGAATCGTTTCTGTATTTAAATCTTTACAATGACTGTCCCATTAACTGCCATTAACAATGGCTGTCCCATGGTAACTTATCCTGGTGTTCAAGGCCTTTTACAGTTTTGTCCCAAATTATACTTCCTGTCCTGTGGTACCTCACATGTTCCAGCCAAATGACACTTAGAAACACCCTAATTTCTTAACCTCGCCTTCCCCTTTCTTACCTCTGGCTCATATCATTCCCTCCATATGGACTGTTACTTCCCTCATCCGTCATTGAGGAAACCTTGCATTTTCTTTAAACCCAATTCAAAAGCTTCTTCTTGCTTTGATAAAGTCTTTTCTGGCCACTTTAATCAGAAACTTTCTTTGCCTCTCTGCCCTCAAACATTTGATTAGGGCTACTTTCAGAGCCTAAAGCATAGATTGTCTTGTACTATAGTTACTGGTACCTAGTTTAGCTCTCTCATCGGATCGCAATTTCTAGAAAGCATAAACCATGTCCTTATTCTTCAATGTACCTTGTATATGTTGGATGATGATTGAGTAAATGAAAGAATACAATTAAATACTACCTCCTCTTTGCAATATTTACACTGAAAACTTGGAGAACAGGCCCTGGAGAAATTTCTAGTACATCTAATTGGAGAGAAGTCATGGGGCCTAGGAGACCTTGGCACACTCGAGTTCAGGCCAGTTTCCAAGGACCATCAAAGTGCTCAGAGGCTTATCTGAATGAACGGACACTCCCAGGTCTTGGAATTTCAGGGATGGAAGTGGGCAGAGGTGTGGGCCTATAGTCGTAAAACATGTATTTTTAAAAATTTCACCAGAGATTGCATAACGTTCTGAAAAATTGAGACTCAGAGTTGGCAGGTATGTGGTGCAGGTGGCCCAGGTGCTGCTGAGTGGGTTCAGCTTTGGCATGCTTCCCCTGGAAACCTGGCCATGAGACGAGCAGATCCTGAGCTTACAGGCAAAGGACACTTAAAAGAAAAAAAATACTTCAAAGGATTGAAATGGTGCAACAAATTCCCAGCCTTGGTCAGCCTGCTTGCGTTACAAGATGGCTTAATACACAGGAATAGCATGCTCTTAAAAACTAACTTTTCTCTACTCAAATTATTTTTGCAAGCAGAGATTGTGGGTAAATGTGAACCATCACATTTTATATAAAACGGTTTCACATAAGAGCAATGTAAGTCCAGCCCTTTGTTTCTCTTGTTTGCTGTAGTACGGTGACTTTGTTAGCATTAACAAAGTGAAGACATTGTTCAGAGTGAATGTGAAGGTGAATTAATTGGATCAATTAATTGGATCAAACGCCCCTCACGTTTTTCCTTTTCTTAATAGCAGGTATTGGTATCTGAACTTGTCAAGAATTTTCTGTATTATCTTTTAATTTCACTTTGCCGAGGTACCCTCAGTTTTTTGATTTGTAAATGACAGTAATAGTAATTTTAAACATCCCATGGGAGTATAATGAGGATTAAATAACAAATATGAAAAGTGGATTTAAAAAGTACTTTGTACCTTCTGAAGCACTGAAAATGTGTTTGCATGTCGTCGGTTTCTATGTTGTTATTTAGATAAAGCAGTCAATTATTCTCTGGCCTATATTTAATTCTTTGAGCCATTTTCTTCTTTTAAGTTTGTGTAGATAGATAGATGCATACATACATAGATAATAGATGGATAAATGGATAGATGAATAGATGGGTTTCTATTTTAAATATATATAATTTAATAAACAATTATACTTTATCAGGTAATAAACAACTTAGAAGTGAATCCAAATTAGGAGATTAAGTTGAATGGATTTTACAATTACTGTTTGTGTGGTTTTAAACATAATTTTAGATTCTTTCAATGCTTGGAGAATGTCCTTTAATGAACTATTTTCTAAATGTGATCCAAGACCCATACTGATCAATAAACAATTTGTTCCTAGTAACAATGATAATAAATAAGCACATGGCCGAGTTCACTATTCTCCCCCCTCTAAAACAAGTTTCTTGATTTCCATTTTGGCACAAACTACCTAAATCCTCACAAACTTGCAAACAATAGCTTATCAACTGCAGTAGCATTGCTCCAATTGCATTTTACTATTTGGTCATCCATCCATTCAGCAAATATTTTTTGGGTGCCCTATTAGTTAAGGTAGTCCTAGAGGTTGTAACAATAAGTCCTGAACTTAATGTAATGGAAATCTATTCCTCAGACATGTCAGTCTATGCAGGTGCTTTTGGTCCAGTGCCCTTCTACGTGGTATTGAGAAAAATGGCTCCTGTGTTGTGGCCCATTCTTCCCTAATCTGCTGAGTCCTCTTCAGTTAGCTAGCAATGGGAAGAGAGATGGTGGGGAAGTAGTAGCCCCTTATTAACCATTTCAAGAGTGACACACATCACTTCTGCTCACATTCTCTTTCTGAGGACAAGTGTCCTCCCTTTTATCTCCATGCAAGGGAAGTGAAAAATATAATCCCTGTCTTTGTGGACACTTCCCAGCATTAGGGAAGGGGAGCATAACATAAATATTAATTATTTTTATAACAGCTTTATTGAGATATGATTCACAAACCATACAATTAACTCATTTAAATCATACAATTTAATGGTTTGTAGTGTATTTACAAGGATGCACAACCATCACCACAGCTGTTTTTAGAATGTTATCATCATCTCAAAACAAAAACAAAAACAAAACAAAACAACAGCAAAAACCCTGTACCCTTTAGCTATCAAATCTTTATCACCCATTGCCTCCAGCCCTACACAACGATCTGCCCATTCTTGACATTTTGCACGAATAGAATCATGTAATATGTGGTCTTTTCTGACAGATTTTTTTTCACTTCACGTTTTTAAGGTTCAGCTATGTTGTAGCATGTGTCAGCACTTCATTCCTTTTTATGGCAGACTAATTTCCCATTGTATGGGGATACTACATTTTGTTTATCCATTCATCATTTAATCAACATTTGGGTGGTTTCTATATTTTGGCTATTGTGAATAATGCTGCTATAAACATTTGGGTAAGTCCTCCTTGTTCTTCTTTTTCAGGATTGTTTTAGTTATTCTAACTCCTTTGCAATTCCATATGAATTTTAGGAACAGCTTGACAATTTCTACAAAGAAGACACATAGGATTCTGATAGATTTTGGTGAATGTATAGATTGATTTGGGAAGTATTGGCATCATAACAGTATTAACTCATTTGATCCATGAATATGGGATATTTCCATTTTTAAAAATATTCTTTAACAATGATTTATAATTTTCAGAGGATAACTTTTGCACTTTTATTAAATTTATTCTTAAATATGTTATTCTTTTGGATGCTATTATAAATGGAACTGTTTTCATTTTGGATTATTCATTACAAGTGTATAGAAATACAATTGACTTTTTGTATATTAATCTCATTTATATCTCATAATCTTGCTGAAGTAATTTATTATTCCAAAAGATTTTAGTAGATTAATTAGGATGTTCTATATAAAAGTTTGTGTCATCTGCAAATATAGTTTTACTTTTTCCTTTCCAGCCTAGATGATTTTTATTTCTTTTTCTCACCTGATTACTCTGGTTTGAATCTCCAGTGTAATGTTGAATATAAGTGGCAAGAGCGGACAGACATCCTTATCTTGAACCTGAACTTAGGGAGAAAGTATTAAATATGATGCTTGCTGTAGTTTTTTGTAGATATTGATTATCAAGCTGAGAAAGATTCCTTTTATTCCTAGTTTGTTGAGTGTTTTTATCATAAAACGGTGTTGGATTTTGTGAAATGCTGTACTTCCTCTATTGAGTTGATCGTGTGGTTTTTTGTTTTTTATCCTATTGATATGGTGTATTACATTAATTGATTTTCAGATGTTAATCCAACCTTGCATCCTGGGATAAATCCCAATTGGTCACAGTTTATAATTCTTTTTTCTATGGTGATGGATTTGGTTTGCTAGTGTTTTGCTGAGGATTTTTTTGTCTGTACTCATAAGATACATTATATTGGTCTGTAATTTTGTTTTCTGTGATATTTTTGTCTGGTTTCTTGTTTCGGGGTCACACTGGCTTCTCAGAGTGAATTGAAAAGTATTCCCTCCTCTTGTATTTTTTTTTGGAGTAGTTTTGGAAGAATTGATATTAATTATTCTTTAAATATTTTGTAGAAGTCATCAGTGAAGCTCTCTGGGTCTGGGCTTTTTTTTATGCATAGTTTTTAAAAAATTATTACTAAGTCAATCTCTTTACTTTTTATAGGTATACTCAGATTGTCTCTTCTTGAGTTAGTTTCAGTAGTTTGTGTCTTTCCAGGAATTTATCTATATCCATCTAAGATGTCTAATTCGTTGGCATACAACTATTCATAGTATTCCTTTATGATTCTAATTCCATATGTTCAATAGTAATGCCCTTTCAGAGTCTAGTAATTTGAACCTTTTCTTTTTTCAGTCAGCCTAGCTAAAGGTTTGCTCATTTTGTTAGCCTTTTCAAATTAACAGCTTCTAGTTTTATTGATTTTCTGTATTTTTCTATTCCCTATTTCATTAATTTCCACTTTAATCTTTGTTATTTCCTTCCTTTTTGCTGTGAGAATAGTTTGCTTTTCTTTTCCCACTGTCTTAAGCTGGAAGTTTAAGTTACTGATTTGAGATCTAGCTTTCTTACTTTTTAATTTGGGTATTTACAGCTATAACTTTCCCTGTAGGCACTGCTTTATCTGCATCCACAAGTTTCGGTGTGTTGTGTTTCCATTTTCATTCATCTCAAAGTATTTTCTAATTGCCACTTTGGTTTCCTGTTGGGACATCAATAATTTGGAATGTGTTCTTAATTTATATATATTTTGAATTCCCTATTTTTTTATTTGTAATTTTATTTCATCATGGTCAGAGAGCATATTAATGCTATTTTTATTCTGTTAAATTCATCAAGGTTTGTTTTATAGTCTAACACATGGTTAATTCTGGAGAAAGTTCTATGTGCACTTGAGAAGAATATATATACCACTGTTGTTGGGTGCAGTTCTACAGATGTATGTTGGATATACAGTCATGCATCATTTAATGGGGATACATTCTGAGAAATGTGATTTCATCATTGTGGAAGCATCATAGAGTGCACTTACACAAACCTAGATGGTATAGCCTACTACACACCTACGTTGTATCGAACGGGACAAAAATAGGCTTACAGTTGTTCATATAGAAAATAACGCAATGATTAAATAATAATAGTACAAGAATAAACTCCATTTTGTACCCTCAGAACTGTAAACCTACTTTTGCCCCACCCTGTATGGTGCTAGATTTGGTTTGCTGAGTTGCTCCTGGGATACAAACTTGTACAGCATGTTACTATACTGAATATTGTAGGTAATTATAACACAATGGTAAGTATTTGTGTAGTTAAATATATCTAAAGCTGGAGAAGGTACAGTAAAAATATAGTGTGAAAGATGGTGTACCTGTAAGCAAAACAGGGTCCATGATGGAGCTTGCAGAACTGGAAGTTGCTCTAGGTGAGTCAGTGAGTGAGTGGTGAGTGAATGTGAAGGCCTAGGACATTACTGAACACCACTAAAGACTTTATAAACACCGTCCCACAAGCCCACCCTGCTTCCTTTCAACAGGTTCAGAAATAAAACATCAAAGGCCTCAATGCTGCTCCATGAACAGGTATATGGGCTGGATTGATGGGAAGTATCGAGGAGAAACTGGCTGGGTAACACGCAGATCATCATAGTAGGGACTGTCAGCTGTCAGGAGGGAGTGAAAGGTGGCCTGAGGGTCAGGAGGAAGAAGACATGAAGATGGAGAGAGAAAGGAACATAGGGGATTGTTATCGCAATGTGGTTTTCACGATTGCATGCTGGAGCAGTGGTCAGATTAAGGAACTTTGGGGTATTCATTTAAAAAAAGGGTGTTTAACATGGAGAGAGTATAGAACTGAGGACTCAAGATGTTTTTTGACTGTGGAAATTTGTTTTTGGTTCCATCGGTCCATTCTGGCACAAGGTGCTCTCTCTGGCATTTAATTGATAGAAGAAATAAAACTCATCTATGCTTTACATCATTACAACCTGAAAATATTTCCAAGGTACAGGGGCAGGCTGACTTCACATGAGTACAGAAAGCTTTTACTAAAGTGGCAGTGGCACTTAATACCTTGTTAAGGCAGCTCTCATGGGCCTGTGTCCTTGCAAAGGATCTTAGGTCCTCAACGAAGAATTTATAGTAAATTACTCTGAAGACCATCAAGGTAGATCTGGGTGGGCCGTAGTGTCCTCTAAATATATGGCACTGGGGTGTAATCTGTGCCCTCAAAACTGCAGTGCTGTGACGGAGAGGGAAGCTATTGCCAAGCCCCACAGATACTGCTCCCACCAGAGGAAAAAAATCCTTCCTGAACCACCTATCCTTCCATTTCTTACAGGAAATTCAGCTCTGCTATAATCTTATGAGACCACTGTCATATATGTGGTCCATTGTTGACCAAATTTGTGGTGCACGTCAGTAGTTGGATTATAATGTTCAAATTTTTTTATTTTCTTGTGAACCTCTGCTTTAGTTCCATTCGTTAGTGAAGTGGAGTACTGAAGGCTCTGATTGCTTTTGTCAAATTATCTATTTCTCCCTTCATTTTCTTTGCCTTATGTATTTTGGTACTTCTATTTAACAGTCATATATGTTTATAATTGTATCTTCCTGATGGATTTATCTTCTTATTATACAATGTGACCCTTTTATCTGTTAATATAGCCACCTCACCTTTCTTATGGTTGCTGCTTGCATGATACATCATTTTCCATCTTTTCAGTTTATTTGTATCTTTGACTATAAAGTATGTCTTCTATAGAGAGCATATAGTTGAATCTTGTTTTTTATCCAGTACAGTTTCTGACTTTTGCTTGTGTTGTTATACCATTCACACTTAATGCTATTATTGGCTAAAGTTTGGAAAACAGACAAAACAAATGGCTTCAAAGGAATATTGTTGTATTAAAATTCCTACCAATAGTGGGTCAATGAATTTTAAATAAGAACTTACACCATTTAGTAGTAGTGTGATCTGGGAAAGGCCAGTTAGTCTTTTTGAGCCTATTTCCTCATCTACAAAATGCATATATCATGACGTTATCTAACCTCACGGCATTGCTATGAAGATCAAAAGCAATCATATAAGTGAAGGAAATTTGAACACTGAAGAAGGCAGTATGAGTGCTAATTATTAAAATATATTTTGAATGGAAAATGGAATTCAAATTGCTGACCATGAATGAGGGTCTGTGATGAACAATCTTTAATGTTCCATATTCAGTTCCAGGCCCCTTGACCTGTTAACAGTTCATCACTTAAGATACGGAAAAGAATCTCATGCTGGATGAAAGATTTAGGAATTGGGAAACACGCACACACAAAACAGCTAGTCCTCTCATTAATCTACCAACCCAAATTGTGAACATCTGTACATATCCTTTAAAAAGATACCCTTTTCATCATTAAGGGAGCTTTATAGGCTCTCTAGAGTTCTCACTGGATCTTATACAGCAAATTCACTTCCCAAGGTGGCTTGAGTGACTGACTAGACAGTCTGGACCAATGTGATAGCTCTAGTTGTTCAAATAAAACCTGCCTTGACGGTGGAAGGCTCAGCGTAAGGCTGGAAAGGGCAGGATCCGGGTTGAGAATTACAATCCAGGAAAGATAGCCCAGCCGGCTGCCTTCCCTAAGCGTGTGCCTGAGAAGCAACATCTTTCTAAGACTAAAAGAGTTTATTTTAACTATAACTAAAAGAAACTAAGTACCAGTCACGACTAGCAAGGGTGATCTTTATCTGTCTCTGTCGGCCTGCGAGGAAGAGAAGGAATCTTAAAAGGCTTCAGCAGCTGCAGGCTTCCCACAGAGGACATCTCCCGCACATTGCTGACATGTCTTGGATTTTTCCAATCTTACTTTGTGTTACAAGAAATTACCAAGGGAGTGAATGTCCTCCTACATGGGCGACCCCACGTGGGTGTTATCAACTGCCCCTCCTGCTGCAGAATCAGCATTCCCCAGGCTATTTCTCGTAAAGGCCAGCGATTGCTTTGCGAAAGGGTCCGTGATCCACTCCTGGCTTGGAAGGCTCTCTCCCAGCACCTGCGAGCCCTCACCCTGAGAGACGGATAATGTGCTAATTACCCCGAACCCAAAAATGTAAGCTGTAAACAAATGAGGGCTGTGTTTATAATCAATCAGTTTTATGACCTTCTGATGGTGATGATATCAGTGGCGTTTACACTGGAGGACCGCACAGCGTTATCCAGCAGCTGGCCGCTTCTGTCGCCTGAGAGCAGAGAACAGCGTGGCCCATTAATTGTAGTCTTTGCACTGAAGGGCATCTTACCTTGGCCAAATGACCAATCTGGCTTTTGGGATTGACAAATAAATTATTTTCAAAAATCTCACAGTCAGATTGGAGGGGTTTCAAATAGTCTGTGGTTTGAGGCCTGCACTCTCTCCACCCCCTGGCCCCCATGAAAAACTGAAAACGCATTCTTTCTGAGCTGTAACTTGATATATACATGATTTGAAGACAGCGGGGAGACACTCTAATCCCAGAGAGAGAGAGAGAGAGAGAGAGAGAGGCTTGGCCTGGGTGCACAAAGAGCTCACCCCCTCACATTTAGGACTGATCTTAGCCACGCTGTTCTCCTTGCCATTAAGCTCTTTCTCCACCTGAACGCTGGTGTGGGGATGACTCCGGAGCAGATGCCTACAAAGCGTTTTGCTATCATTAGACCAGGAGGATACACAGAAAGCATAAATATCATAAAATGTGGCAAGAGAAATATTTACACCAATCTGTGGTTTCTGATCAAAGCCAAATTTGCTGGATTCTTGAATAGAAACTTCTGGCTGCCTTGGGCACCTGTAAATTATGATTCGTGATGTGCTGAGCAATATCCCCAGGCTCTCCAAAGCCTGCTCCTTTGACACCAATATACTTTCATAGTGAGTCCTGCCAATGTGGGGAGATGCAGGTACGAGAACTTTGGCTGCATTTTGAGTTTGTTACAGTGCAGAAGGTTTGCCAGTAAAGCCCCAAATGCATTTTGCCCCCAAGCACCTTGCCCTTCATTTATAGACCCTTGGGAAAACCAAGCCCATCTGTTTCTCATTTATTTACACTTTACTCATCAAAATGTTGGTTTTGGTTGGATTCCTTTGTTTTCATTTCAAGAAACCTTTAAGAGTGCAGAGTGGAGAAGAGATGGGTAATTAGCATAGACTACTGATGACCCTAAACTCTCTGTTTTGTTTCTAGTGTTACTTTTGGTTCATTGTATGGTGATAAGCAGTTGTTTTCCCCACTTATCCCTTTTGTTACTCTCCCTAAATTATTATTTTTTTAAAGTAATAAAGTACTTCATTTCTATACCACAACCAGAAATTTAAAAACAATCTAGAATCCGTGAGGGTTTCATGAAGGGACACTCACAGTACCCCAGGCTTTGCATTTTCTTCCTTTTTAAAAAGACCACTTAAAAATTTTTCAGTTACCACTGACATACATTATTATATTTGTTTCAGTGCACATCCCAGTTATTAGACATTACATAATTTACTAAGTGATCATCCCAATAAATCCTGTATCCTTCTGACACCATACCTAGTTGTTAGAATATTATTCCCAATGCTGTGCTTCACATCCCCATGACTATTCTGTAGCTACCAATTTGTACTTATTAATCCCTTCACCTTTTTCACCCCTACCCCAACCCCCTCCCATTTGGCAATCTTTAAAATGTTCTCTGTATCTGAGTCTGTTTCTGTTCTGCTTGTTTGTTTATTTTGTGTTTTTTTTCAAGATTTAATTGTTGATAGATATGCATTTATTGCCATGTTATTGTTCATATTTTTGATCTTTTTTTCTTCTTAAAGAAGACCTTTTAACATTTCATATAATACTGGTTTGATGGTAATGAATTCCTTTAATATTTTCTTGTCTGGGAAGCTTTTTAAATGCACTTCAATTCTAAATGGTAGCTTTCCTGGGTAGAGTAATCTTGGTTGTAGGTTCTTGCTTTTTATTGCTTTGAATATTTCTTGACAATCCCTTCTAGCCAGCAAAGTTTCTTTTGAGAAATCAGCTGAAAGTCCTATGGGAGCTATCTTTAATGTAACTGACTGCTTTTCTCTTG
The DNA here is from genome assembly GCF_021234165.1 of Pteronotus mesoamericanus. Lineage (NCBI taxonomy): Eukaryota > Metazoa > Chordata > Mammalia > Chiroptera > Mormoopidae > Pteronotus > Pteronotus mesoamericanus. Next base: position 32,897,599 of record NW_026555078.1, read on the forward strand.
CTGCTTTTAAGATTCTCTCTTTGTCTTTAACCTTTTACATTTTAATTATGATGTGTCTTGGAGTGGGCCTATTTGGGTTCATCTTGTTTGGGACTTGGCACTTCCTGGACTTGTATGTCTTTTTCCTTTACCAAGTTAGGGAAGTTTTCTGTCTTTCTGTTGTTATTTTTTTCAAACAGTTTTTCAGTTTCTTGCATTCTCTCTTCCCCTATGATGCAAACGTTGGCATTCTTGGTGTTGTCCTAGAGGCTTCTTATGCCATCCTCCTTTTTTTTTTTTGTATTCTTTTTTATTTTTGTTGTCCTATTTGGGTGTTTTCTGCTTCCTTATACTCCAAATCAGTGTTTTGATTCTTGTCATCATCTGCGCTACTATTGATTCCCTGTAAATTATTCTTTTCAGTTGGTGTATCCTTCATTTCTGATTGGTCCTTTTTTATGCTGTTGAGATTCTCACTAATTTCACTGAATGTCCTTATAACCAGTGTTTTGAACTCGGCATCCAATAGATTGCTTATCTCTATTTTGTTTAGTTCTCTTTTTGGATTTTGTTCTGTTCTTTCATTTGGGCCATGTTTCTTTGTCTCCTCATTTTGTTAGCCTCTCCGTGTTTGTTTCTATGCATTGGGTAGAGCTGCTATATCTCCCAGGCTTGGAAGAGTGGCCTAATGTAATTGGTGTTCTGTTCTGGAGGGTCCAGTGGCACAGCCTCCCCAATCACCCAAGCTGGGCATTCGAGCTGAGCCCCTGTGTGGGCTGTATACACCTTCTTCTTGTTGTTGAGCCTTGATCGCTGTTGGCACTTCAATGGGAGGGATTTACCCACAGGCTGATCACTTGCAAGGACTGGCTATGACAACCATTGACTTTCAACGACCATGGAGGATCAGCTGTGCAGGGTCCAACCCTACAGAGCAGGACTGAGTTTGCCCTTTGAGTGTGTCACTTGTGGAGGTGGTTGGGTGGTGGTGCTTCAACATGGTTGGACGCTGTCCACTGGGTACACTGGTTCTGGGGCCTCCTGTGAGGTGCACACCTAGGTCAGCCCCACCTGTGTTCTGCTTGGGGTCACTGGGCATGAACTACAAAATGATCTGCAGATTGCTATTTGTGCTGGGCTTGGAGGGGCCCAGGTGAGGCCAAGCTGTGAACCAAGGCCAGCTGCTGCTAGTACTGGGGCTGGAGCCACTTAGCAAGAGGTACAGGGCACGCTGAGGCAAGATGCTTCTTGTTTGAGAGATTTTAGGAAAATCTGAAGCATGAGCCAAGATGGACCATTTATATGGAAAACATTGGACACTGGGAACAGCTTGGGTGGGCACAAAAGTTGGGTGAGGTGGGGTCTCGGAATCACCAGGATGGGGCAAACAGTGTGAGCCAGGTTGATGATGTCTCAGATATAGTGTCTGCCTGCTGGCTCTGTGAGGGGAGGACTCATCTAAGGAACAATAGGAGAAAGCTGCCCCTCCAGCTCTTGTGCTGATGCAGGACAATTCAGTTCCTCCTTATATGTTCCTAGTGACTTTGAAGCTGCTGCCCCAGTGCTACTGCTCAGAGGGAGTGAGTCTGAAGTAAGTCTATGGGTGGTTCCTTTAAGAGGAACTGCCTGGGACTCCAGAGGCCCTCTGTCTTCCTCAGTCTCAATCCCCACTGGTTTTTACAATCAGAACTTATGTGGACTTCTTTTCCTGGCACTGGAACCCAGGGCTGGGAGGCTTGGTATAGGGCTGGGACCCCTCCTTCTCTGGGAGGACCTCCACAGCCGAGATATCCCTTTCAATCTTTATCTACCACATGTGGGTGTGGGACCAGCCCTTTCCACCTTTTGGTTCCTCTTGCCAGTCTTGAAGTGGCTTCTTCTTTAATTTCCTAGTTGTAGGACTTCTATTTAGCCAGATTTCAGGCTGTTCTGAATAACGGTTGTTCTGTAGTTTAGTTGTAATTTTGATGTGGCTGTGGGAGTATACGAGTATTGTATTTACCTACTCTGCCATCTTGACTGGAAGTCTCACCTTGTCTTTCTTTCTCTTTTGTTTTTAAAGAGCCAACTGCTTTTTCTTATGTTTATGGAAGTAAATGAATGGCTGGGGACTGTTTATTTCACTCTCTTTAGGGAATAAAGAAAAGGAATCTAGTATTCCTCCCCGCCCCCTCCCCACCTTTTCTTTGTCAAATACTCATGAAACTATGACTATTTGTGAGCTTCAAGAAAAATAAATGCACTTTATTTTCATGTCTTTTAGGTTTTTTTTAATCCTCTCAAAGTAGCTCTTTTTCCCTAGCTTTTAGTCAAAATCAGTGGTTGCAAGCATCTTAAGTAGGGCCAAATTCCTTCCTTGCTTACAGTTGTAAACTTGCTGATCTTTGGAAGTAGAAATAAAGTTAGATTACATCCTGTCTCCTCCACCACCAGAGAAAAGGAGAGATAACTCCCTTCCCAGTCCTAAGTTTACACATTCCTGAATAACAACCATAATCTAAACTTTGTAAGAATATAATGAGAAATATCTCATTTAAAAAGTGCATTACTGTTGATTATGTATTGTACAAACTTAAAATAGGTTCTTATTTAAAGATTTAAGGTATTTACATGCTTGGGTTAAGGTAACAAGTTTGGATAGTGATAAACTTATGGTACTACTATGAAGCATCTCAAAAACCTATGACATGTGTTGATTTTAATGTTGTGACAATCAGGTGCTCATATAATTTGGCAAATTCATTTCCACTTTATGTAGTAATGGCTTTACTTTTTGCCATGTATGCCAGATGGTAGAAAACCAATATAATCTGCAAAACTGAAGTAACTGGACGGAGGAGACCTAGCTGCTATTTATGGGGCTTAAAGAGTTCCGGAATCACGGCTGCAGGCATGGCTTTACATGAAATACCAAGTGGGTGGTAGCCTAGGACAGAACCTGTGCTCTGGGAACTGGATACACTTGAGTTGAAATCTGAGATCTGCTACTTTGCCTTAATTAGGGCAAATTACTGAGCCTCTCTGTTTCCTCATTGATATGGTAAGAATAACTACAATGCTCAATCCAGTGGCATGTTAATAGCCAATTTCCATGGTGTAAATATTCCCATTGTGATTGATTTCAAGGTACCGACAGGAGTTGGGAGAGATCAACACAGTCAGTACAAGCCATCACAAGCACTCCACTGACAGGATCCACGTCTGAGGGTTGTTGAAAGTATTAAATGAGATACAGCATGTCAAGTATTTAATATTGTGCTTATATACACTTTATTTTCTTGATTCTAAGACACCATCAATTGTAAGAGAAAACACCATTTAAAAGTAGGTTTTAATGAAAAATATGGTTATTGGTTGTATAAATCCTTTATCAGAAATGAAAATATGAAAAGATTGTTTTGAATTGAAGAAATGGTGTTTACTCTCCACTAGACACTATGCTAAGCATTTATCTTAGGTAAGAAGCCTACACCACACATGCTGTTAACTTATGACTATATATATTTGCTTATTAAATTAAGAGTACTCTATCAAATACTAAGACCCTTGGTCTTCTGGCTATTTCATTAGAAGTTTTAACTGTAGAAAGTCTCTGTCATCCTTTGTATTAATCTACTAAGAAAAACATAATAAAATACCAGACTGAGTAGCTGAAACAACAGAAATTTATTTCTCAGAATTCTGAAGGGTGAAAGACAAGGTGTTGATAGGTTTGGTTTCTTCTGAGGCCTCTCTCTTTGGTTTACAGATGGCTGTCTCCTTGCTATGTCTTCACATAGCATTCTCTCTGAGCACACACATCCCTGGTGTCTCTTCCTCTTCTCATAAGGACATATTCATACTCAATTAAGGCTTTAACATATAAACTTAGGGGGGACAAAATTGAGTCCATACATACCACTTCAAGGCTATGTATTATTTTCCCAGAGTCGCTATAACAAATGACCACAAACTTGGTGCCTTAAAACAACATAAATTTATCTCTCACAGATCTAGAGGCCAGAAATCCAAAATCAAGGTGTCAACAGGGTCATGCTCCCTCCGAAAGCTCTAGGAGAGAATCCTCTCTTGCTTCTTCTAGCTTGTAGTAGCTCCAGGCATTGCTTGGCTTACGGTGGCAGAACTCCAATTTCTGCTTCCACCTTCATATGGCCTTCTTCTTTTCTTTCTTCCTCATCTGTCTCTGTCTCAATGACAGGTGTCATTGGATTTAGGGCCCACCCAGTTAATCTAGGATGATTCACCTCAGGATCCTTAACTCAATTATATCTGTAAAGACACTTTTTCAAATAAGGTGATATTCACAGGTTCAAGGTGAACATACCTTGAACATTCCTTTGTATGGGGGGTGGGGGCACCATTCCACCCACTACAGGCTGATCAACTCATCCAATCAAATGCATGGGACAACATATTGATTTATATTATAACTAAGTATCGTAATAAAGAAACTATTAGAAAAATTTTGCCTTTTATGAGCTTTTCACAATCTCAAACCAGCTGAGACCAGCTGTGGTAGAGAAAGCCCTTCACAGGCATGGGCCATCCTCTTGCAGTGTGGAGTTGTGACTACGTTGCAGCTGCCCAACTGGGAACTTTGTTTCCCAGCTCCTTTGAATTTTAGTGTGTCCTTATGACAAGTTCTGGCCAACAGGCTGTGAATGGAAATGATGCATATCACTTCCAAGCTAAGGCAATTAAATATTTCATATACCTTGCCAACATTTTCTTTGCCTTTCTTGACAACCTTTGAGAGAACTGCATGATGACGACACCTTTACAAGATTAAAGTAGCCTGGATACTTGAGTTATCCTTGGAGGATAGCTGCCCAGGAGAGATGCCCATCAAGGAATATTATCACACAAATTTGCATGAATAAGAAATAAACTTTTATTATATTAAGCCACCAGATTTGGGCATTATTTTTTTTATAGCAGTTAGTTTATCCTACTACTCCAGCTGCACTACACAATATATTGCACAGTAAAGTGAATTTTATAGCAAAATTGTGAAATTCGTTCACAAGACATTTACCACATTATCTAAGACAGCCACCGCATTATATTGACATGCTAGAAATTGGCATGTCACAAAATAACATTGGCTAGAAAAAGGTTTGGCTGTTGGGAATAAATTCTGATCTGAAGATACTATAAAAGGAATGTTAAGCATTCCATATAACTCATCCTAACTTTCCAAATTCACTAGTTTTCTCAGAGAGATTACCATGAATCAGTAGCAAAGTTGATAAATTATTTCATGGGAAGAACATCATAATTTTGGGAGTAGGTATGAAACCATGCGGGGAAACCTAGCTTTTAGAGTCAGATGAATTTGTGTCTAAATGTCCATTAAATCATTTTTACTTCATGGATTGGGCAAATTATTTAATATTTCTATGCCTTACATTTTCTTGTTTATAAAAATGAAAAAATGATGCCTACTTGACACAGGATTATTGTGATGATTAGATAAAATAATGAAAAGATCTTTTTGTATGTTTAGCACATGGGTCAATTAATGATTATGGCGATTTTACATTGTTATTGATTGCAAGCTTATGCTTTCTGAAAATGCCTCGTAACACTTCTGTTTGCAACACCAACTTCTGTTTTGGTTTGATGTTTGCAACATCTAGATTGCCAGACACCATCACTTTCACCAGTGTGTGGATTGACTTTAAACCATGTGGAAATAGTTCATTAATTTAGCCTCTGTCCCCATGTCTTTTCACCCTCAAGAAAATGGTCAGCCTGTGTGGTGCAGATGCCTAGGCATATTCAGAAGTGGTTGGTGGAGAAGATTCACTAGCAAGACCTTTCTAGGTTCTCAGAACCTGGTATATTAGAACAGATAAAACCATAAGAATCAGGAGGAATTTCTAATTGAGTAATATTTTAGGTTTATCTCCGCATCTCTATTTTGACTTTAGTTGAAACTTTGAGACCAATAAGACACTTCTATGGAGCCTACTTGGTTGTAAAATGACTGCAAATTGCATGAGGATAGAGACTGTGAATATTTTGTCCTTTACTGTATCTCCAATGCCAAACACAGGGTCTGGCATATAGAAGGTGGTCAATGAGAATATGAGCAATGAATAAGCACCACCAGAGAACACAGAGTTGGACTAGAGGCTGCTGCAGGGAGTTCTTAGGAGCTCTTGCATGTATGTTAGAGTCCAGATGGGCCTGATATGACTCTGCCATGTTAATCAAATGAAAGATTTCCTTCTAGCATGACTTGATAACCCCAGAACTATGCAATGCACCTTTACCTAGCATTTTTTTTGTCATGATATTTAAACTCAATATCTTGAGAACTCACGTAAGTAATTCTCTCTGTCCACCAAAATTGCTGAAATGAGGTCACCAGTTATATCTATATATTGCAGAGGAATGCAAAGCCTAACATAAAGGTAGCTCCTCTCTAATAAAAGTATAAGTTAAATTCAACAGCTATTTCTTGAATAACTATTATTTAAGACAGAGCAAGTCATATGCACTAGGAAATTAAAAGGGGAGAATTATTATATAGAAAGTACTGTGTTTGGGAGATTTTGAGTTTGCTTGTTAATACATTTGTTTACAGGGAAGAGGAAGAGTTTCTCTAGGTCAGGACTAAATAGGATAAGACATATGAAGAAGCAGCCCTGGGCTTGGCACAATATAATAGCCAAAGGGTGTTAGCCAGTTGTATTTGTATTCTTCTAGAGATATTTAATGTAATCATTGTAACGTAGTGGATGATGTGGCACTCCACGCAGATCTTCCCTGAAGGATGCAGACGCTTATTTTTCTGGGTGACAAATGATGGCTCAGAGCCCTGCCTCCAGAAACTGCCCTTGGCTGAAAGAAGCTTGCTATAGGCTTCTGAATTGTGTCCACTCACCCCCCAAAATTCACTTGTTGAAATCTTCCATATTCTGAGAATGTGACTGTATTTAGAGATAAGACAGTTAAAGAGGTAGTAAAATCAAAATAAGCCATTAGGGTGGGTCCTAATCCAACTTGGCTCGTGTCTTTATTAAAAGAGGAGAATTAGGGCATCCAGAGAGACACCATGGGCATGCACGCACAGAGGCACAGGGGAGTTGCCTGGGACAGGATCCTGAGGATGCTGTAAAAAGGCAGCAAGAAGGCAGCCCTCTGCAAGCCAAGGAGAGAGACCTCAGGAGAAACCAACACTACTGGTACCTTGATCTTAGACTTCCAGCTTCCAGAACGTGAGAAAATAAATATGTGTTTTTTGAGACATTGAGTTCCATGTTTTGTTATGATGGCCCTAGGATATTAACACAGAGCTGCTTCACTGAAAGTGACACTCCCAGCAGGAGCAGTCCATGTCGGGGTGCAATGCCCAGAAACCTAGCCCCAGTTTGGGACATCTCTGAAGGGCCATCCCAGCTCAGAGCACCCCTGCAGTATTTGCTGAAGCCTGTGGGGTTCAACTTCTTTCTGTGCCCAATCCTACTCCCTCAGAGATGTCCCTGAGAATATTTTGCCAGTAAACTTTCTGCACAAAATCTCTCTCTCAGATTCCTGCTTCCTGGGGAAATGGGCCTGTGACATTTAGCATAAGGAATGGCTTTAGGAAGCAAGTTCTAAAATGGAATTTGGGAGTGAGAGCACCACTGGCTGGCTAAGCAGTGAGGACTAGCAGTGAGTGGCAGGTGGAATATGGATAGCCCCTGGCATGTGGTTACAGTACAATTATTAAGATTTTTACTGCTGTAAACTAGGAAGAAACACTGATGGAAAGGAAAGCACGATGCTGTGATGTCTCAAGCATTTAGGCAGTTTGTGGGACATAGTAATTGTAAGAGCAATGGAACTGCATGTCCCTTGCTGAGGTCTGTCAGTGAATTGGAGAAAAATGATGAGAGGCTGAGGATCAGAAAGGTGAAGGTGGCAACCTCAATAAAAAGTCACTATCCTTTTGAAGAAATGGTGCTGGAACAGTTGAATAGTCAGATGAAAAAGATAATGGAACTTGACCCTTATCTCATACTATGTACAAAAATTAACTTGAAATGGGTCATAAATCTACACATAAAAGTGAAATGATGAAAATTCTAGACAGAAAGACATAGAAGCAAATCTTTGTGACCTTGAATTAGGTAAAGATTTTTTCTGGTAGAACACAAAAAGCATGAACCATAAAGGAAAAACATTGACAAGTTAATTTTATCAAATTAAAAGCTCTTGTTCTTCAAAAAACACACTGTTGAGAAAGCGTAAGGAAAGCCAGACTAGGAAAAAAAATATTTGCAAAACACATATCTGGTAAAGGACTTGTATTTAAAATGTAGAAATTATTACTGCAACTCAATAAGATGACAAAAAGTTGCAATGTACAAAAATGGATAAGAGATTTGAACAGACACTTCAGCAAAGAACATATTCCAATGGTAACTAAGCACATAAAAATGCGTTCAACACCATTAGTCATTAAGTAAACAAGGTTAAAAGCATAATAAATAGCCATTATACATGATTAAAATATCTAAAATTTAGAAAAGATTGACCTTTTGAAATGTCGTCAAGGATATGGCACAACTGGAACTGTCATGCACTGCTGGCGGGAAAAGAAAAATGGTACAACCACTTTGGAAAATAGTTGGCAGTTTCTTATACTGTTGAACATATACTCACTCTAAGTTCAGTCATCCCATGGTATTTACCCAACAGAAATAAAGCCATCTGTCCCCACAAAGACCTTCATACAAATAATCATAAAAAGTATATTTATAATAGTCCCAATCTGTAAACAACTCAAATGCCCACCAACTTGTGGATTGGTAACTACATTGTGGCATATCCACACAACAGAACACTATTCTGCAATTAAAAAAAAAATGAAGTGCTGATCAATCCAACAACATGGAATCATTGCATTGAGAAAGCAAAAGATTACATGCTGTATAATTCCATTTATATAACATCCTGGAAGAGGCTAAGGTATAGTGACAGAAAGCAGGTAAGTGGTTGCCAGGAGCTGGGGAAGAAGAGGAGGATGCAAAAGGCACAAAAGACATTTTTGGGATAATTACATGACTGTATACATTTATCACAACTATTTGAATTGTACACTGAAACTGGGTGAACTTTATACTGTGTAAGTTTTATCTCAACTAAAACACATTAAAGATGCTACATAAAAATGTAAAATTTACAAATCATGATCCCACTCTCAGTTTCTATATCTGATGAATATGTAGACCTGAAATTTATATCCAGAAGGAAAGGCCAGGTCCCTGGAATGAAGAACCTTATAGCCCATATTCTCCTGAAGCCCTATGGTAATGATTTCTGCAGTCCTTCTCCAAAGGGATCTATTACTATTTCATTGAGTAACCATCCAACGGGTAAAGGGAAGTTCATGGGCATTTGAGGGATGTTGAATATAAGATTCCAAGTGAAACCAATAGCTGTGACCTGAAAGGTCATCACAATTTCTCTGTTAGACTGGTGACATATGAAAACCAGGGTGATTGATCCATGGAGCCCTGGCCCATATTTGGCTCTCAGCGGGTTCCCTGAGAACATGGATTCATCCAGCAGCAATTTCCCCACCCCTTGAATTCATAATTAGAGTGCACCTACATAGGAGTTGGTTGAACTGCATATTGGTTCCTTGACCTCTGGGGTTAGAACTATTGCAGTGGGGGAAGACCAAGTGGAAGCCTCTGAAACCTCTGCTCCCAGGCAAGGAAATAAGGAAAAACAATATTGCAAGCCAGAGGGAGTAATAGAGGTTAGTGCCAACCTTAAAGTTCTAAAAGGTGCAGGGGTCATGGTCTCCATGTATCTTGGTTTAGTTTACAGTTCAGCCCCTACAAAGCCAGACTGATCCTGGAGGATAAGGACACACTATCATGAACTCAACCAAGGAGTAATTCCAATTATAGCTGCTGTGCCAGATGTGGTATCTTTGCTAGAACAGATTAACATGGCCTCAAGTGCTTGGCATGCAGCCAGTGATCTGGCAAATGTATTTGTTTCATCTTCATCAGGAAGGAGGACCAGAAGCACTGTGCATTCACATTGGATTAACAATATATACACTTACAGTCTTGTCCCGTGGCTGTTAACTCTCCTATCAGTTGTCTGTCAAAATATACTCTGAAGAGACTTGGACTCTCTAGATATTCCATAGGACATTACATTGGTCCATGATATTGTTGACATCACGTTAATTAGACTGGATAATTACAAAATGGAAAATATGTTGAAGAACTTCGTTTGACACATATACTACCAAGGGTGAGAGAGAAACCTCATGAATATTTGGAGGCCTGGCACATTGGTACCATTTTCAATAATCCAGTGATCTAGACAAATTATTACATTGTTTATTTTCTACCATGAATAAGGAAGCAAAATGCCTGGTAGGCTATTCTGATTCTGAGGATATCATATTCTATGGCTGTGAACCAAGTAGCATGAAAGGTCTCCAGCTTTGAGTAGGGCCCAGTGCAGGAAGGGGATACATCGGACATCTAAGCTGCTCAAATAGCCCTGTTTCTTTGGCCACATTATCCAGCAGAACATATGGTATATTATCTGCAGTGAGGAATGATGTTGCATGGAGTTTATGGCAAGTCCCAGTAGGAGAATCATAATGTAGACACCTAGGATTCTAAAGCAATGCCATGCACCTACAGGGGAGAATTATATATTAATTGAAAATCAGGTCTTTGTATGCTTCTGGGTTCTGGTAGATACAGAGTACCCAAATATGGAGCTTTGAGTGGTTGTGTGACCAGAACTGTCCACCATTATCTGGGTCCTGTCAGATCCACCAAGTCATAAGTTGGGATATTCCAATGGCAATCCATCATGAGATAGAAATGCTACACCTGTGGCTGGGGATGGACAGGAACAGGGAGCACAACTAGACTGCATGAGCTAGTGGCCCAGGCTCTCATGACATCATTGCTGTTGCACAGTTTCCTCTCCCTCATATTACACCAATAGCCACATAGGTAGTCTCTTATGACCATCTGCCAGAGGAAGCAAAAGGCCAAGCTTGGTTGTGTATGTGTTGGTTTGATATGTGGATATATGAGGAGAAATTCTCCCAGTGAGCACAGCTTTGGGCAACACAGCACATCATCCACTTTGTGTGGTAGAAGTGGCCAAAGGAAGAACATATACCAACCTGTGCACAGTTGTATATGGCTTGGTTGAATGGTCAGGAGTCTGAAGGAGAACAACTAGAAAACTGGGAATAAGCAAATATGGGGAAGAGTAATGTGGATGGATCTATGCAAGTAACACTAAGTGTGAAGATATTTGTATTACATATTCATGATCCTCAATGTCAGGATTAATTAGTCATGGTCATTGGGTGGAGTGGGTGCAGGGAAGAATAGCTTTGGATTCTCTAGGTTGTCCATTGGTATTCCCCTGCTTGATTTTATTAGTGGATGAACAAACTCAGCTGTCATGGCCAAAAAGGGCATGTTGATGAGAGCCTCCAGGGTTGACTAGGGATGACAATCAGCCTTCCCACCCTGCTGGGAAGCCACCTCCATCAGCAGAGATGCCAGCTGAGAGTGATGGGGAAAGTTGGGAGATAGAGGCAGAAGTTGATGGCTGTCAGTTGCAGTCCCGTGACCAGCTGCAGTGGCTAGGACTGCTGTTTATCTTGTTTATCTTCGTTCTGTAAGTTTCCCAAGGAATAGAAAGGAGCTGTTCCTATATGGGGTAAGTTTAATAGAGAAAGTGAGTGAATCTGAGTAGCACAATATACTGTAGGAGATTCTGCAGTTTGCCACGTAAAGATTTAGACCCTCTTTTCCCCAGCTGTTTCAATGCTACCTGCAAATAGCTTCCTGCTGAGTTCACCAGGTAGTGCTCTCAGCTGAAGGGAGCTTGTCAGTATAGGAGCACAGAACCTCAGCTTTCTTACCCCAGTTTCATACCTCTTTCACGGGCCATTCCAGTTTCAGAACTCCCTGTGGCATCTGTTGGGGTCTCTATTACAAAGGCAGCTCAACTTCCTCCTCTGCCTGGCCCTGGTTCCCTCACTCCCTTTAGTGTTTTTTCTGAGAGTATTCCCTGTGGATGTTGTTACCAAGAGCACAAAAATCTTGACTTCAGAAACTGTCTCCCAAAGGAACCCAATCTATGACAATGATAATCATAGGAAAGATAAGAAAACACAGATACACAAAAGAAGACAAAAATCTTGTGATTCTCTCACCCATCTATTAGTATCTTACACATTTCCCTCCAGTCTCTTTTCTACAAATATGTATATATATAACTTTATAAATATATATATAACTTTGTAAGTTCTGTTTATAAATATATAACTTTAGAAATATATATAACTTTATAAAATATATATATATAACTTTAAAAGTTCTGTTTCAGATCCAAACTACTTTTATATCTTACTTTTTAAACATATATTATGACTATCTTATATTATTCTTCTACAATACTCTTAGATGCTGAATAACTTATAATATGGATGTACCAATATGTTATTGTGTGGTTTATAATTTTTCATTATTATAAATGATGCTGAAATCCTCATCTTTGTAGCTAAATCTTTGCCTACCTATGATTGTTTTCCTTAATTATAAATGTAGAATTGTTGATCAAAAGCTATGGATATTTATATAAAATCACAATTATCCTCCCAGTAGATTACATGATTGATTCTTTAAAATATGCCTTGCCTTGATTTTCAGACCTCTAGTACTGGCATGTAATGTGTTGACAGTGATGATTTTGCCAGAGATTTATTCCTTCTAATTTTTTTTCAGAGTTTATATGCCCCATTTTATAAGGGTTGGTTTATGCAGGGGATTTTATTCTTAGTTTTTCATCCAGTGTGCGGGAATACCAAGGTGTGTGGATTTCTCCCCATTTTTAGTTGTTTTAACTAGGAGAAGGGAGCACAGGTTTAAGACCCTTTCCCTTTGTAATGTTAGTTAACTCTTAGCCCCCATGGCTAACCTTTAGTTCTATATTTGAATAATTTCTAAATTTGAAAAGAATTGCCTGGAACTATACTACTGTTCCCCAGAAGGGACAATTGTGAGACATTAAAGAGTGGAGAGGACAGGCTCAGCCAGAGGCAGAGTCCTCGCTCCAATTAATGAACTTCTTGGAGGAAGGCATAAGTAATTGGTTTGGAGGTTGTTTACACTGCCTTTGAAGGACAATTGAAGTGCTCATCAAGATGTGCCAAATGTTTAGAGAGTGCCTCTTTGGATGAGTATCTGTTTTAAATCAGTGAATTTAAAGGGGGCTGTAACTCACTTAAATTACACCAAGATGGGAGACTGGAGACAGGATATAGCTTCCAGTTGAAATTCCTTGATCTCTGGTTTAGTCTTAATTTTATAGATAACAAAAGCCATCAATGGAAGAACTTTAACCAGTTGTGTTCAAATGGTATTCAGATGGGACACAGGCTGCAGGCTATGCCTAAGCTTGTTGGTTCACATCCATTTACTTCTTCATGCAAACGCTTGGCATTTGTTGATCCAATGAGTACATGCAGTTTGTAGCTTGAAAAGTCTGGAGCCTCTGTCTGGACAGAAGTAAACAGAGCTAAGAGAATTTCATCATGGGCACCTGAAAACTGGTGCTGTCTGGTGAGTCCAAGGAGATAAGCCACATGATTTCAGTAAGGCTCATCCTGTAACTCCCCTTTCTTCCTCCCAGGTGAAGCCCGACTCATAGTTTCATGAGACAAGGCTCCTGACCCAGCCGAATGCACCAGTTTGAAAGCTTCAATTAAGTACGCACTTGGCTGAGGCACTGGGAGGAGCTGGGTGACTCAGAGATAGCAAGGGGTCCCCATTATAGAAGATGGGAGTGATGGAACAGGATGCAGTGTTAGGCCTGGACACACATTGAGAGAAAGGAACCAGCCTGAAATTTCACTGTTCCCTGCTGGTAAAAGAGGAAGGAAAGATGGAGGAGAATTGATATCTAGACTTGTCCCTGCCACTAACTAGCTGTGTGGTCTTGAGCAAGTCATTTAATTTTCCAGGGCTTTGGTTTTATGAAATGAAGGATTCAGGCAAGAACATCACTAGGGTAATTTCTACTTTAAGTTCTAAAATCCTCTGATTTTATTTCTAAGAATATGTTCTAATTGTATCTAATTGTCTTTAAGATGTCAGGTACTTTTCATATTTGAACCGTGGACCTTTGTCTGTTGTAATATCTTAAATCATAATGACTTAGCTTACTTTAAAGTTACTGCCTGCTTCTCTCCTCTCTCTTCTCACTCTAAACACCTGTGGACATCATTTCTTCCCTTAAAAATTTAAAACCCACAGCAGGAAGGTGACCACTGACCTCATGTGGGCCGTTAGTGCTGCCCAGGGGTCCTATTGTCTTGCCCCAGTCCAGTCTTTCCTCCGCTTTCCTAGGCAATTATTTTATTACATCTTCCATCTAAACCTTTCCGCTCATCCTGACTCTCAACTGATGAATCTGCAGTCTATTTTCTTGAGGAAACAGAAAGAATCAGAAGAGGATTTATATAAGATCCCTCTGTGTCATCTACCCACCTATTGGCATCTTTGCCTCTACACTCTGCCTCCTGCCTGTTAGGGTGGATGAATGTTCATCTAAGGCTAACTCCTACACTTGTGCACCAGACCCCATCTCTTGCCCGCTGGAGAACATTGCTCCACAATCATTCCCTACCCCTACTTGCATCATCAATTTCTCTCCCTGTAATGGATCATTTCAATAATATCAAACATGCTGAAATACTGTCCAGCTTGAATGAAAATGTTCTCTTGTTCCCACATTTCTCCTAACTATTGCTCCCTTTCTCTATAGCAGTATATAGCAAAATCCTCAAAAAAGTTGTCTCTACTCACTGTTTACAATTTATTTTTTCTTGTTCTTTTTTGACCCCACTCCAGTGACTTCTGCGTTGTTATATTCAATGGTCAATTGTTAGTCCTGCTCTTACTTGACCTATCTTAGTATGTTTGATTAACCGCTCTTTTTTTTTCTTTCTTTTTCATTTAGATTCCAGGAAACATTTTAGTTCTCATTTTATCTTACTAGTTGTTCATCTAATTCTCCTTTGCCAATTGGTTCCTCCCTCCCTTCTCAATCTCGAAGCCAGAGACTTTCAACCTTTTCCATCTCATGGCACATGTGAACTAATTACTAAAATTCTGCTGGTACACGGAAAAATGTATTTTTTGCTTATCTGACAAAAAACTTAGGTATGAAAATTGCTATTGTTGTGTTGGCTGTTGTCATTTTTTAATTTCACAATCTAAGGGAAAAGAGGTCAGTGCCCCTAACTAGTCAGGTATTGCAGGTCTTAAAAGTTCTCATGGCACACCAGTGTGCTGTGCCACACCGGTGAAAACCACGCTCTAAGCATTGGAATGCTCAAGGGTACAGTTCTTAGACCTTTTCTCTTCTGAGTGAACCCACTTTCCAGCTGAAGCAGATAAGTCTGGCCTTATGACTTTAAATTTAACTATGCTTTAATGACTTTTGGATTAGTGTCTCCAACCCAGAAATTTCCCCTCACCTTCAGACTCACTTAGCTAACTATTCTCCTTGGGTACCTGATTGACATCTCAAATTTAATGTCTAAAACTACACTCCAGATTCTTCCCCTGCTTCTAAATTTGTGCTTCTTATATTGCTGCCACATCAAAGTAACTGGCATCTCCTACTCTCTGGTTGCTCACACTGAAACCTGCGGCAACATGAAAACTTTTGCTTACATCCCATTCTATTGATGGTTCTACTCTCAAAAGATACCCGGAATTTAACCACTTCTCACTACCTCCACTCCTATTTTCATTGTCTCTTTAGATTAGTCTGCTTGCTTCTGTTCTTACCACCAATATTCTCAACTCAGCAGACAGTCTTTTAAAACTGTAGATCTGATTATGTGACTCCTTTGCTCACAACCATCCAGTTTCTGATCTGGATTATAATGAAACCCAAAATTTTTATGTGGTTTATGAAGTCTCTAAATTTTCTCCCTTGTACCTTTCCCCACTAATACTTCCCTCACCTCATCTCCTCCTACACTGCTCTTCATTTTCTCCCCTTCACCCACATTGGCCTCCTGCCTGATCCTGCTTCACGCCTTCACACATGTTCTTCCCTTGGTTTGATGTTCTTTTCCTTCAGTAACCACAAGGCTCACCATTTCACTGTGTATGAAATCGACACCCATTCTGTACTCCTGTCCTTTTTACCCTATTTAATCTTTCACCATAACATTTATCAGCATTTGACATATATCTACTTTAAAATGTTTCTATTGACTGCCTTCTCTCACTAGAGTGGAAGCTCCACAAGGGCAGGAGCTTGTTTTCTCCTTTTGTTGCTGAGTCCCCAGGGCCTATGCCTGGTCATGGCACATAGCAAGTGCTTGACACTGATTTGTGGAGGAAATGTGTGAATGAATGAATATGTTCTGGCCAGTGCCATTGATTTTAGAGAAACTAAACTGTGAGAAGCAGGATGGGAGGTTTTGGGGGGTTGGCCTTACTGGGAGCCATGTTACCTATATGTCATCTGTGAATATGCTGAGACAAGTACAAAATGGCCCAGCTTAGCTAGGAAACAAGACAATGCTGAAAGTCAGGGAGGTAAATTCTCATTTTGTTGGTTTGCCATGAGGCAATGTTGGACAGGGCTTGAGTCAAGTGGGATAGAAAACTTCTCTACTCTAGTCAGTCAATTTATTTGACTATGCCCTAAGTGTAATTATAATTCAATACTATGCACTTGCCAAAAGATTGCTTATGCTTGTGTTTATGTGTGCACATGTTCCCAATGGCATGCCAGATGACAAAAATTCTGAAACCACCATCCCAGTTGAAGTCTACTGTCCATTCAACAGTGTTCCCTTGCCAACAACAATCCAAGGAAATCAGGTCAAAGCAGATATGTGCATTTGATAGCACATTGCCATTTGTAAGCCTAGATCTCCAATTCAAACTAGCTTGAACAAACAAACAAACAACAAAAAAAAGGGATTTATTAGTTCAAGTAACTCAAAAGTTTAATGGGTATTTTTAGGTACAGCTTGATTGTGGGACTCAAATGAAACAATAACTTTGTATATATCTTTTGGATTCTTCTTTCCTGGGTTGGCTTCTCCCTCAAACAGGCTTTCAACAATTGATGGCAAAGACAGCTTCAGACAGTTCCAAGTTTATAAGGTCTCTAGCCCTACCACGATCCCATGAAATTGGCAAGGGGAAGGTCTTAAAAGGAAGCAAAGCAGGGCAAATCAAAAGGTAACATTGCTACTCTTGTCCTAATGGCCACTTGTGAAGTGATTTATTCAAAAATTTTAACTGTATTTTTATTTACTTGAAGTCATTGACAGATTGATCTTTTTAGAATCAGCTGCATTTGATTACAATCCTTCTTAAAACCCCACAATGTTTTGTTTCCCTCTGCAACTCTTTCTGGCATAATGTTATTGTTCCTAATGGCATTGATGAGGCTCTGGAAACTTTAGACCAAGCACAATTGAAATTCTAGTTAGCCTCTTTGGTGCTGTTGTCATGACTTGATGAAAATTATACAGACTGGGGCAATGTCTATGGGATTTTCTGCAAGCAGTGTGGTCTTTGCCACCGAAATAGGCCTCACACCATCCATTGGCTAGAGGCAAAGATTACTCAAATTCTGCTCCAAAGTGAGATGCAGCTTGAGAACAAACTCATAACTTGGAAATCCGTAAGTTCTGCAGGCCATTTAGCTGTGAGGTTTGGGGCTGGTCAGTCTGAGTCAGTTCCTTAACACGGGCTGGAGACCGTCCTGTATTCCGTTTGCTTGAACCAGGAAGTAGAATGGGAAACTTAGCCTTGTTCTTAAAGCAAATTGGCCTCTGCCTTCATAAAGTCACTGTTCTGCCCATCCTGATGAGCTCTGGAGGGAGGCTCTCAGAAGAGGAGGTTAAGGAAACAGAGGTAGAGATAAGACAGGTCAGGGTTTAAGTTTTAAGCAGCACAACTAATTCTGCTGACTTGAATAGGAAAAGACTTTATAAGCAAATACTGGGTGGCCCACAAGATCACTGGGATGGCTGAAGATCCAGACCCAGAAAATCCAGGAGGAACATAATGCTTTGAGTTGAATTGTGCCTCCCTAAAAGATATATTAAAGACCTTATCCCCAATATCTGTGAAGGTGACGTTATTTGGAAATAGGGTCTTTGTAGATGTAATTAAGTTAAAATGTGGTCAGATTGGATTAGAGTGGTCTCTAATCCAGTGATTGGCATCTTTGTTAGAGAAAGGAACAGGAGATTTAGACACAGAAATGCAGAAGACACAGGCAAGAAGGCCATATGAAGATGGAGGCAGAGATTGGCGACGAAGCCAAGGATTGCCGGTAACCACCAGAAACTAGAAAATGCTAGGAAGCTAGAAAATGCTCAAGAGCTTTAAGAGACAACATGGTGCTGCCAGTATCTTGATTTTAGACTTCTAGACTCTAGAACTAGGAGAGAATGTATTTTTATTGATTTAAGCTACCCAGTTTGTGGTACTTTGTTAGAGGAGTCCCAGGAAACTAACACAATAGGGAAGCTTTGCACGGGGAGCCTCAGATAGAATCATGCCCAGCAACAGTCTACAGATGTGATCCACAGCTGCTGCTGGTTACTGAAGCTGGTGCCACTGGCCATGCTTCCCTCTCTTCTGGCCCCAGGAGGAATCCTAAGCTCTTCTTTTTTCTTTGCCTTCAAGTTCCATGCTGGATTGTCTGACCAGGTAAAGTCTGGCCACATGTCCAACACCCAGGCTCACAAGAGGAGAGAGAAAGCAAGAATCTGGGAATTGGGAAAGAGCTTCAGATGCTAAGCAACCAGGAAAGTCACTATGACATGTATATACAAGAAAGCAGTTTTCAAATGTGATAAGTTACAAATAATAATAATAACAATATTACTGAAGTTTGTGAATGATTTGCATTGGCTTAAACTGGAAGGGCTGCAAGTTTATCTTTTAATATCATTTTAGGTTCCTGCTAGAACATTGGATCTATTATTTACATCTCTATGGCACATACATGAGAATGTCACTTCTGAAAATGCCACTTGCCAGACATCTCTGCAAAAAACAAGGTAGACACATGCTGATATAAAGGTTGTACTGTCACAGTCTGGGCAGACTCTGGAGGAGGCCAAAAGGCACAGTGCAATGTAGTAAGCTCTGCCACTTACTAGCTGTGTGAGTTGGCCATGTTTAAGCCTCTTGAAGCATCAATTTCCCTGTTTGTCAAATAGGGACAATAACAGTAGGTCACAAAGCACTTAGGACAGTACTAAGGCATGCACTGAGCACTCAATGTTAACTAATATTCCTTTACCAAGTTGTGAGCTTTGGAGAAGTTATCTTTGTCTTTCTGGGGGTAGCATTTCTGAACACAAAATTAATCAAAAGCCAAAAACAGTATTTAAAGAACAAAATCTTATCAGTATTTTGCTTGTACCATGTGCAAATGAGAGTATGTGTTCCTGGGTGCATTGCCCTCCTATTCAGGACCAAGATACATAGATAATCTCTGGTCTCCAGGAACCATCTGGAGCTACAGTGAATGCTTTGTACATAACAGATATTCAATAAATATTTGCTGAGTGTATTGGGCAAGGCAAGCAATGTCCTTGACATTACACTGCCTGCCATTTCCCACCTTTTTCTGAAGGTTTTTATATATAGCTTATTTTATTCTGTAGCCTAGTCTAAGTCAAATCTTGACCATGGAAGCCAAGCCATAAGTTTGCCCTGGTCTACCTCAAAGGAGACTTTGTGAAAATGCAGAATCCTGCTGATATCCTCTAATGGATGGTGCCTGATTGAACCAATGGAATCCCCTCTTGGGGAATACTAACTGGAGTTCATAGAGAGAGTCAGAAGTTGTTACTAGAAACAGAGTTCAAAAAGTACACAAAGTGAAGCCACAAGTTAGTTGAATCCAGAAGCAGACACTCGAGGGAGAGAGAATTAGTGAGCTGATTCTTTGTCGGTAGTGGTGGCAGAAATAAGGGTAGGCATGTATAATGGCAGGCGTATCAATGATGTTCATGATTATCATCTAATCCTCAAAATAACCAATGAAATAGTTGACATTTTTTTTCCCCAATCTTCATCCAAGGACACATTTCCATTGATTTGAGAAAGGGAGAGAGGGAGGGAAGGAGAGATGAGAGTGGGGAGGGGGAGAGAGAGAGAGAGAGAGAGAGAAACATAGATTGGTTGCTTCCCGCATGCTCCCAACTTGGGATCAAATCGGCAACCCAGGTATGTGTCCTGACTGGCAGCCCCTCAGTGCATGGAACAATGCTCCAACCAACTGAGCCATGCAACCAGGGCAATATTTGACATTCTTATGCTCATTTTACATATAAGGACATTGAGGCTTAGGGAGTTGAGTGACTTGTTAAAGATCCTGAAATTAGAAAGGGCTGAGTTGGGCTGGTATCTCGACTATTCTTGAGGCAGAGCACCTGAAGCCACAGAGGGCAGAGCAATGGTCCCTGTGCCACCATAGTCCCCTAGTTCCAAGTCATCTTCTAGTCCTACTCTGCTGTAAAGCCCAGCTGTGACTTCATCTTCACTGGCTGTGTACATAACAAATGCTCTATGAAGAAAGGAAACCCAAAAGGTTCTTGCTCTCTACAGCCTCATTACTCAAGGTGAGGTCCAAGAACAGCAGATTTTGGGTTGCTTTTAAGCTTGTTAGACATGTGGCATCCTGGAGCTTCATTCAGACTTCCTGAATCAGAACCAGATCTTTTAGCAAGATCTCCACGTAACTGGTATGTACATTAAAGTTTGAGTAGTACTCCTCAAAAACATGGGTTGTTGCACATTGGAAGTTTAAAACAATATAGTTTGCCTAGGTTCCCACCTCTGGGTCCTACTGACTTGGTTGATGCGGGCTGTGGCCTGAGCATCAGGACTTTTAGCTCCGCAGCTGATTCTAGCACACAGCAAAAGCTGAGAACTCCTTGCTCGCAGGGGCGTCCAACCTTTTGGTGTCTCTGGGCCTCACTGGGAGAAGAGTTTTCTTGGGCCGCGCATTAAATACACAAACACTAATGAGAACTGATGAGCAGGAAAAAAGGTTTTAAGTAAATTTACGATTTCATGTTGGGACACGTTCATGTCCATCCTGGGCCTCATGTGGCTTGTGTATTGTGGGTTGGACACCCCTGTGGCTAAAGCCTCTAACTAGCTTCTAAACCCAGATAAACAAAGGGCTGGGCCATGATCTGAGGGAACACTATAAAATCATGAATGGCAGTGGATAAGGTGAATATAGATCTGTTCACCAAATCTCAGATAACCAGAAGCACTTGAAGCTAGAGGAAGATGAAGTATAGAATAAAATGAGTGTGATGAAATTAAAATTACTGCAGATGTCTACTGCTAGATTTTTCCCTTCTTCTGCCTGCTGCAGAGGACCTTGCTTGCTTATGTTTTATCCCTGCCCTGCCCCAAGATGAGGGCTTGTGCACTTAAAAGATGTAGACTCATGAGAAAAGAGAGGAGAAGGGAGGACAGATGATAGTGACCAGAGTGGAGTTTTAACAAGTTTGGGGGTATATTTGGAAGAGAGTGATGTTGGTGACTGTGGGTTTTGAGAAAGCTGGGGAGAGAATTTAAAAATATATAGTAAATTTTACTCTTTTGCATGTGGCTTTCCAATTTTCTCAGCACCATTCATTGAAGAAGCATTCCTTTCTCCATTGTGTTTTTGGCTCCTTTATAAAAAATTTTGCCCATATCATATGGGTCTATTTCTGGATTCTCAATTCTGTTCCATTGGTCTGGGTGTCTGTTTTTCTGCCAATACCATGCTGTTTTGATTATTGTTGCTTTGTAGTATAATTTGAAGTCAGAGGTTATGATACTGTAAACTCGTACAACCACTATGAAAAACAGTATGGAAGCTCCTCAAAAAATTAAGAATAGAGTTCCCCTATGACCCAGCAGCCCCTCTTCTTGGGTATCTACCTGAATAATTAGAAACATTTATTTGCAAAGATATATGTGCCCCTATGTTCATTGCAGCATTATCCACAGTGGCCAAGGCATGAAAATAGTTAAGAACCATATGATTTCACTCATGTGTGGGATAAAAACTGAAGCAACAAATGGACAAAGAAGAAAAACAAAAACTCAGATAGAGACAACAGTATAGCGGTTATCAGAGGGAAGGTTGGTAGTAAAAGGTAAAGAGGGTCAAATATATGGTGGTGGAAGATTTGACTTTGGGTGATGGGCACCGATGCAATATACAGATGATATATTATTGAAATCTATATGTGGCCTCTATAATCTTATTAATCAATGACACCTCAATAAATTTAATTAAAAATATATATGGTAAGGATGGGAATTTTATGGATTAGAGTCTCATTAGCATCCTTGAAAAGATATGAGAAAAGCACTGAATTTTTTAAAACAAAATTATTGTAGTAAAATATATGTAACATAAAATTTACCATTTGAACCTTTTTAAGAACACTGTTTAGTGACATTATGTATATTCACATAGTTGTGCAATCATCACTGCTATCCAAATCCAGAACCTTTTCATCATGCAAAACTGAAACTTGACCCATTAAATAGTAACTCCTCATTCCCCCTCTTCCCTTTCAACCCCTGGTAGCTGCCATTCTACTCTCTGTCTCTATAAATTTGATTACTCTAGGTACCTCATACAATATTTGTCCTTCATGTCTGGTTTATTTCACTTAGCATATGAATTTCTTTTATAGTTCTTTTTTACCTCTTAGAACATGCTTTTTTAAAATATGAGCTATTTGAGGACTGAACCATGTGTGTGTTGACTTTTTTAGGGTTGCATTAGTGCGGTGCTGCTTTTCTTGATGGGAATTGAACTTAGGAGATGATTATCCTAAGAGGTAAGCCAGGCTGAAAATAAAAATAGGCTCAGAGGAGGTTAAGATAACCTCACTGATGACAGAGCACACGGGCTTTTCAAGGGAAGACAGATATGTTAGGTTGACAGCCTGTGAAGCTGCTGTAATTGCTTTATCAAGGGCCTTAACAAAGGCGTTTTGGTATTTCTGGTTGAGAGGGGGTCACGTGCTCTTTACTTGCTCTCATTTTCAACTTCTTCTGAAACTAAAATGCTATTTTAACAACCGTTGCCTCCTCTTTTTAGCTATGGGAAAGTCGATTGGTTTGTTTTTTTGTAGTTAACAGAGGTGTTAATATGGTGAGACTGGGTTTTTTTTTTTAAAGAATACTCTGTTTTAGATCTCATGGGTAAACGTTAAAATACATCAGTCATTTCTGAAGTGACCACTTGGGCTTTATCCCACCACTGTGGATGAATGGGAAGTTAGAGGGACATTACCATTTTCCTTCAGAGTATTTTAGAACATTTACAATAAACCTGTGAGACCTTTCAGGAAATACTCAAAATAAATTGTCATGTATTGATTATCTGACTTTGGGCAGGTTATTTAATGTTGTTGACTTTTAATTTTTTTTTTAAATTTTGGAAGTATTGGTGGTAATGGCTTCCTAAAAAGACTGTGAAAAGAATTCAAGGAGATGGCGTCTACATTGAAGGCCCTCAATAAATTATAGTTGACATTGATCTGTGTTGATTCAGTACAATGATGATATATCCTTTGCAGTCATCGCACATTTGATGAAATTTCAAATATCATTGGCAAGGGAGTTTATAGGTATTGCTATATAATACTTCCACAAAGCTAGTAACATTATTGTCATAGGTTGGATTTACTTTAAGTAGAATAGGGATTTGGCTGCTCTTTGGGAACAATCTATAAAGTATTGTGACAAGGGAAATGGGATAGAGAAGGGGAAGGAGCCTATAAAGGATGTGGTTTGACATAAAGCCTGGCCTTAGAGCTTGATGGTGAGGGCAAAGGTCAGGGGACTGTGGAGGGGGATCTCTGGGGCAGAAACCACAGGATCAGCCTGGGCAGCAGTTTGGGCTTTCATTCTGCAATGGGACCACTGTGGGACTAAAACTTTTATGGGAAGTTTGTAGAACCATCAAAAATGACTCTTGTCTGCAACATCTGTGTTCGCTAACTTAAAAAATGGCTATGAAATAGATTCTCTTGATCCAACTGTTAGTGATGAATCAAACCAAAATTATCCCACAATTAAAAACACTTACTTGTTCTTGACTTTAGCTACTATTTCTTAAACATCTGTTAAGTACTCAGAACTGCAGTAGGTACTAAAATCATGGTCAAAACAGTAAAAAATTATCAATGGATGTATTTGAATTACTCAAAAAAGAATAACCAGTTAAAAGTAAGATAGCAATAACTACTTCCTCGGGCTTTTCAACAAATAGTAACTAAGGTGCTAAATAAAACCTGGTTTTTACCGTATTTCCGAAAGGGAATGAAGCTAGAGAAGGACTTGTTTAATTTTGTTCTTTACGTAAAGAACCAGACTTGAAAACGTTAGTGGCAAAAGCAGTACCCTCTTCCTGCTTAGACATGAAGAGCAGGGGAAATTTGTGGTAGCTGAGACAGGGCTTTAGAAATTGGTAAATTGCAAATATACCCTTTGAAATTCATCTAGAAATAAGTGGTTTCTTAACGTAAATACATGTAATTCTGACTAACATCTATTGAACAATAGATACTTTTAGATACAACAATAAAGGGTTCCTGCAGGAGAATGAGAAAGACTAAAATTTTTTATTTCAATTCCTCAGGTTCCTGTCCTAGAGTGTATTTGGGGAGATCAACCAGAGACATGGAAACAAAAGTAGAACAAATCCTCTAACCTTCTTATTACCAAGCCCGTGTTTGGGCATAATTGGTGTACTCCATAGGGTAAGCTGGAAAATGTGTGCCTGCCATGGTTCTTTGTGCATAAGGACCAGAAAGGAGCTTCAGAAAACAGAAGCAGAGGGCGAATTTATTGGAAGGACGTACGATAGTTCTTAGAATAAAAGAGGAAGCTTAGGCTTGGAAAGAACAGGACTCACACTAGAGGAATCCCAGGATCTAGGAAACAAAAATGGATGGTTTCTCATGGGAATATCTCTGTTCAGGTGGATGGCTCTGGCTCTTTAGCCTCCTTTAATCTGGAACATTTCCACATTGTCTTTTAGGACATTGGTGTTTTTTGAAAGAATACAGCCATCAGTACCACCCTCTCCTCTTCCCCCACACCCCACTTTTAAAAATGGAATGTTCCTCATTTCAGGTGTGTCGGATGGTCAGATTGCAGTTACGCACTTTAGGCTGGCGCACTGCACGTGTCCTTGCCGGAGCATCATGTCTGTCCTCGTTGGTTATGTGAATTTTGATTTAGTCAACTAATAAGCAGTCTGTGAAGAGACACTTTAAGATGATGCAAACTTCCTGGTCCTCATCAGAATTTCTTCCTAGATGTAGCATCCGTTGTTGAGTTTTGTCTGATCCAGGCTTCGTGGTCATGGTTGCATCGTTACATTCCTCAACTCAAGGATTCCTTCCTCACTCATCAGTCGGTCCATCGTCACATTTCATTGTAACCATTTATTTATTATTTACTGTCTATTTATTATTGGAATATACTCATAAATTCCCATTTTTAATGGTTTATAGTTCATTGCCATGCTTATTTCTTTTGGTGCTCAAATGTATATATTCTTACTTATATAAAGTGCCAGGCAAATATATCTTTACGCAGCTTACTCACATCCAATCAAGTTAGAACCCCTTAAGCCCTCCTAGGTAGAAACTCTGGAGCCACTGCTGTGTGCGTGTGGCCTATATATATATACACACTGAAATATGCATGGATTATAACACACAAAAAACTGAGAGCAGGGGCTACCTTGAGAAGAGGAGACTCAGGAACAAAGGTATGATGTGGGAGAGAAATTTGATGTTCGCTGTTGTAATGTTTGAATATTTTAAAAAATCAGGCACATGTACTAAATTGTCAGTTTTTTAAAAGCATGTTTTCTTGCCAGGTCATTATCAGCAGAGTCAAAGGCAGCTTAATTTGGTTCTACAACTGTGGAGCGCATTTTGTTTTCCTAGTTGTTAAACTCCTAAGCTCCATTTGCAAGCTTTCTGGGCAGACAGTCTTCACTAAGTGGCATTGTTTGGTGCCTGGCACTGGTCTGGGTGTATCTTTCAAGTCAGGCTTTGGATACAAGCACTGTAAATTCTGAGCCCTGACCCACAGTTCTCAGACTCAGAGTGTGATTTCCAAGGCCACTATTAACATAGAGTAATTTCCATGGCAATGCAGTGCTTCTGCAAAACCTAAGTTCATTCTAGAAAGCTTTGCAAGCTGGTAGATGGGAAACTGTGTGTTAGGCTATTAGATCAAGTGCTTGTTTCAGCCATTTTCCCAGTCATTTTGCTGCAGGGTTCCTAGGTGAGTGGTGACAGCTGATTTGGCTCTTGATAGTGCTTTGGAATCTCAGTAATTGCCAGGGTGCCTGACATTGACTAGCTCTCTAGTCACATTTTAGACAATTTAAAAGAATAACTATAAATCCACACATAGTATATCCTAAAATTTCTTCTTTGCTTAAACTAAACCAGTACATTTAAAACACTTGCTCTCACTGGGTAAGAAATTTCTCTGGACCCTGCAGATCCATAGATACTCCAACTCAGCATGGAGCAGTATGGAGCACACAACCCAGAGGGAAGCTCCACTGGCCCACTCACAAGCAGCCTTGTATAATTATTCCTCCATTAAGCCTGCCTGCATGCAGACCACACTGAGCTCAGCCATAGTCATGCTTTTTTTTTGAAAAAAAAAAAAGAAAGAAATAAAGTGGCCTTATTATAAACATGGGCAAGCTGGATTTTTTTGAGGGGCGTTTGCATTTTGGAGCCTTGTGGTTTTCTTCATCTATTTGATAATCATTAACATGCACAACAGTTAACCTTCCAGCAATGTGAAACTTTATATCTGAGCTTTGCAGCATCTGTCTTGCAATGCAGACTGAGGTTTGCTGAGGCTGTTTTTATAATCACTGGTGGTAAAATCAGGAAGATGCAAAATGGGCGTGTATTGAAGTGCAGTTCATCCAACATTCTAGACCTTAAATTAGAGTGATGAGCATAAACACTGCAAACAGAGTTTTTTTTTTTTTCAACTAAATTGCAATTATATTTTAAATTACCTACAATTACCAGAAACCATCTCAAAGCTAGAAATTAACTTCTTAGGCACTGGTCCCAGCAGATCAGCTGTTAAATGGACCATCTTGTATAGCTGACCTCCCACTCTAGTTTCTCCCACATGCAGCCTCACACGAACCAGGCAAGGTGGAGCCCCAAGGTGGGGCCAGAGTTTCATGATCACGTGACAGGCACCAGCCAGCGGGATTGCGCAGCCATATTTTTACAACTTCCAAAATTACAGTCTCATCCAGGTTCATGACATGTTGCCTAAATACTGTGCTTATTTTCCATTTGAGAGCAAGTGGCCATTTTATTTTAGATTTTAATTAAACTATTTTTGTGCAGCAGGTTTTGCCATCTGGAATTTAGGGCATGGAATTGGGTCCAGGAGCCACAGGGACTATTCCTGTCTGGTCGTTGTGTGACCCTGGTTAAGGCTCTTGCCTTCTGGGCTTCAGAATCCTTGTCAGTACAGAAACGGATGACCAGCTGGGAAAATGCTAAGTGTCCTCCCCTCAGAGCACCAGGCAGGGGTGACCCAGACTCATTTTAGTTCTTCCCTATCCTGCTGGTGGTCTGCTCCTTTGTCTACGTTTCCATCTCCCTTTTCTTGAGAGGATTGGAGTCTTGGGTCAGCCTTTCCTTATACTGCCTGGCCGGTGCACAACTCAGCACGTGGTCAATTTGAATTCAGCTCAGGAGAGTACTCTGAGATGTTGAAATTTGTACGTTTGGACATGGGTTTACTACTTTAAAACTCACGGCCTCTGGTTTTTCCAGGAACTCATAATGAGCCTCTTCCTTGAATCCAGCCTCTTGTCTTGAATCCATACCCACCCCACCCCTGCCCCTACAAGTGTTTTTTCTGAAACACAAAACAATGTTAACTTCCTTCTTAAAACTGGTTGTTTCCCCATCACTATGAGTTATGCTGATTTGATCCCTGCCAACCTCTCTGCTTCACACTCCACAAAGTTGTTTCTACTTCTCCACAGTGCACCACTCTTGTGTTCATGTCAAACACTTTGTTTTGCGCTGGCGATTCTTTCTGGCTGGCTCTCCCTATCACTTCTCGACTTTATCACTTCTCCCCTGGCTAAGTCACGAATACTATTTAAGACTGTTTCCTGGAGGGTCCAACCTTTTGGTGTCTCTGGGCCACACTGGAAGAAGAGTTGTCTTGGGCCACACATTAAGTACTTTGCCACATGTAATCACACACACACAAATATCTCATAATGTTTTAAGTAAATTTACAATATAGTGTTGGGCTGCATGAGGCCTGTGGGCTGCAGGTTGACACCTCTGGGACCATGCTTGGATTGAATGTTCTTGTCCCCTCAAAATTCATGTGTTGAAATCCTACACTTCCAAGGTGATGATATTAGGAGGTACCTTTGGGAGGTGATTGCCTTTGGGAAGTGCTTAGGTCATGATGGCACAGGGCTCATGACTGGGATTGGCGGCCTTATAAAAGATGCCCTGGGGGGCTCCCTTGTCCCTTCTGTCACATGAGGTTACAATGAGAAGACAGCCAGTCAATGAGGAAGCAGGCTCTTAAGAGACAACGAATCTGCCAGTGCAAGGATCTTGGACTTCCCAGTCTCTAGAACTGGGAGAAATACATTTTTGTTGCTTATAAGCCCCCAGTTTATGGTATTTTGCCATAGTTGCCCAAACTGACTAAGACAGACTACGTCCTTCAAAAAGTCTCTCTGGAAGTCCCAACACTGTGGTAGATATTCCCTCTTAATTTATTTATTTACTAGAAATTTAAGTACTTATGCACTCAATGGTATTAATTACTGAGGGCCATTTTGCTCCCATGAATACCTCTGCCCATTTCTAGGGGAAAGGGAGGAGGGCGCCCAAAGGGGAAGGGGTTGATTTCTTGGTGTCCACAAGGAGTGTCCACATGGGTGACAATTAGGGCATTTTGGGAAGGCCCTGTCTGAGACCTGGAGAAGTATGAGGCAGAACAAATATTTAATTATAATGCAACCATTCCTCGCAACCATAAATTCTATAAAGTTGAAATATGTAATACAGGCCTAAAGTAAAAGATGGTTTTGTGCATTCTTTTGGACTCCATATGTATATTAGACTGACTAACAGTAAGTGTAGTTAATAATGCACTGTACTACTTTTCCTTATATTATTAACAATGTGATTGGAGTTACATTAAAAAGTTATTATGATTAGGAGATAAACTATAAAGAGGACTCATTTTGATTATATTGTGTCTTATAAGTCATTTTGGTGACTTGATTAAATAATGCTTCTTTACCCCAACTTCTGGGGGATTTCTGAGGGATAGACAGGTAGATAAAAAAATAAAAGGCAATTAATGGCTGAGTTAAAATGTCTGCAACTGGCTCTGGCTGGTGTGGCTTGGTGGATTGATTGCCGGCCTGCAAGCCAAAGAGTCACTGGTTCAATTCCCAGACAGGGCACATGCCTGGGTTGCAGGCCAGGTCCCCGATTTGGGGCATACAAGAGGCAACCACACGATGATGTTTCTCTCTATCTCTTTCTCCCTCCCTTCCCCTCTCTCTAAAAATAAATAAATAAAATCTTTTGAAAAAATATGTGCAATCACATTGTATCAATAGGAATGCTTTTGGCATCAATAGAAAACCTGACTAAAAGTGACAAACTATTTTAGTCATATGATAAAAATTCTTGAGGTTAACAGCTGCTGCTACTTGGCAATTGCTCAAAAAAGTACCAGAACCAGTGTTTCTCCAATTCTGTGGCCTTTTTCTCGTGGTTGCAAGGTGGCCGCCATAGCTCTAGGCACTGGGCTATATCCAAGGCAGGAAGAAGTGGTGGTGCCAGTGACATTTGTCCCTTCTATTAGGAAAGCAAAGATTTTCCAGGAGCCCCTGGAGATTTCCACTTGCCTTTCACTGGGGCCCAGACTGTCTCATGGCCAACCCTAGCTGCAGGAGAACAGGAAAGCAAATGTTTGGCTTTTCTAGCCTCTGTAATGGAGGATGCCAAAGGAGGTGGATTTGAGAATGGGAGCTGGTCTAGCCAACCAATGGCATCTGCTACATATGTGTCACCTAATTCTCTTAGAAGTCATCAGCCATCACCACCGTTTATCAATGTCTTGCTCTTTGGGACTCTTTTAAAGTAAAACCTGGCAAAAATATGAAGTTGCGCATCGTTTATAAATTTCCCCAATTACCACAGCAATGTGTCTGTGTCGTCTCTGACAGGCTGTTCTGTGCCTGGGGAAGAAGCATTTGCCTGTAGTGTCAGGAAAGCTTTTGAATCCGGTTGTTTGGATAGATTTGAAAAAAGTACAAACAAAAATGTCTATCCTTGGTTTAACTTTTCACTCTTGTTTATTCTTGGGTGCTTCTAAGAGCTTTTGCCAGTAAACCTTTCAAATCTTAAACTAAGTGTGGTAGGCAAACTATCTCAGAGTTTACAGTTTACACCACTGTTCAAGAACAATAACAATCCATTAATTCTGATGAGGTAACCTCATTAAAGGGGGCATGTGGAATAAACAAGGAGGAATCTAGCAAGTTTAAAAACTTGAAGCCACACTGTCTTCCTTCTATGGCGGTATATCCACAGACGCCTCTCTGGTTCAGGAACACATGTGGCAAGGACATGCTGTGATATAACTGGCCCAAGGACAGTGCAAAGCAGTGCTTAAGATTTGAACTCTGGAGCCAGACTATGTAAGATCAAGGACTACTTCTACAACTTACTAGCTATGTGACCTAGGACAAGTTAACATGAGCTCTCCGTGCTTCCAAATCAGACAATAATAGTACTCAGCTAATGTGTGTTAATATATGTAAAGCTTGAGAAAGTTTCCCATCACAACATATACAGTTACTGATAACTATTAGCTCTTTTTACTTTGTAGTGGTATTAAGTAATGGTAACGTCAACTAGGGCAAGCAGACCCTTCGTTTCTCTGCCTTTCCCTTCCTGATGGTGTTCATCCCTTTGGACATCTTCCTGTTATAGAAGAAGTACTTGTAAATGCGTGTTAATGGTGAAGTGCTTCAGCAGTAGCTCTGTTTGATTGCTCTGTGTACAGTGTCATGCAATATGGATTATTATCATGATTTCACAGAAGGAAAAGAAAATTGAGCAGAGATGTGAAGGAACTTGTTCAAGCCACACAGCTAGTACACTTTTGGAGTCAGAACTGGAACTCAGATATTTTGGATTCTAAGACCTGCACTTATTTCCACTGTGGCATTATTGAACTAAAGTAAAAAGCTTAAATTAACTTTTTATGTGCATATCTATCTCTCTGCATATAATTTTCTCATGCTGTAAGGGGAAGATTTGAGTCATAGACATCTTTTAGGACATCAGCATAAGTCACAATCATCCTCTTTCTGAAAACTGTTTCAGGATCCCAATAAAGAAGGGGCCCCAAAGGCTATGTAAAGATAATACTTACAAAGTATAGTTAGCACTCAGTAAATTTTAGCTGCTATTGTACTGCCACATGAAACCATCTTCTTTGGCCAAGGTGGAGTGGATACCTGACCCAAGCCAGGATAGTTGGATTCTCTAAAAATTTGAAATTAGATCCTAAGATAGCCCAGTAGACAAAGCATGTCATTGGAATTGAGCTGATGGAAGTTCAAAAGCAGTGCAGTATCTACCCTACCACAAGGACTGGAAAAGGCATGAATGCTGCCCTGTGGGGAGGGGAGCGGAGGAGGTAAGAAAAGCTAAGCAGAGGCTGGAAAGCAGAGCTTAGTACTGCCTGGGAAATGTGTGGCTTCTGAGGTCTTGGTTCTGGTTCCTTTTGAAGTTTCTGCCTTAGGTGTTTGTGAGAAACTGTGTATTCTTATAATGATTTACTCATTTCTTATTTTCTTTGTTAAATTAGCTCAAGTTGTTTTTTGTCACCAGCAATAAAAAGAGTCTCAGTAAAGACCATTTGTTTGGAATGGACATTGTAGTTATTGACTGAAGTAAGTGTTTTAGGTTATTTGAGGACTTCATTTATTATACTTTCTCCTTTGCTCCTATAGATTCGAAGAGTTGACCTATCTAATGCCATAAATTTAATTCAGGTACCTAACACAAACTTTACAAAGGTCCAAGTTCCCCTTATCAATTGCTAAATCTCAGCAAAGTTAATACACAACATTGTGTCTTATCACAAAATATCTAGATTGTGTGTGTGTGTGTGTGTGTGTGTAAAATACCTAGGGTTGTACTTTATTCTTGTAGAAATCTATTTTACAGTAAGTTCTAAATGCTTTGCTTATAGGCATGTACTCAGCCTTGCCTATGCCTTCACTGAGCAGTCAGAATCACACTGTGGCTCCCAGGCCAGACAAAAGACCATCCAGTAGCTGCTGAATTGCATTTCTTTGTGGGTCCCATGTCCAGAGATTCTGATACAGGTGACGCAAGCAAGGTCTTGGAGTCTTCATCCAAATTCTCACAGGCCCCCAGGTTTCAACATTAGGTATAGGATATGTAGGGTATAAAAATATTCAAATGCATATGATCCCTAGAATTTAAGTCATTCTACATATGACTTATTTTAAGAGATGTTTTAAAATTTTTTTTTTTTTTGGAAACAGCCTTCAACGGTAGTGGTTCTTTTGATTAAATGTTTTATTGTTGTTCTATTACAGTTGTCCCAATTTTTCCCCCTTTTTTCTCTGCCCAGCCCACCCCCAACTCCTGCAGTCAATCCCACCCTGTTGTCCATGTCCATGAGTCATTCATACATGTTCCTTGACTAGTCCTTTCCCCTTCTCTCCACTCTTATCCCCCTCCCACTCCTCCTCGGTCACTGTCAGTCTGTTCCTTGTTTTCATGCCTCTGGTTCTATTTTGCTCATTTGTTTCTTTTGTTCATTAGGTTCCTCTTATTGGTGAGATCACATTGTATTTGTCTTTCACCACCTGGATTATTTCACTTAGCATAATATCCTCTAGTTCCATCCATGCTGTCACAAAAGGTAGAGTTCTTTCTGCTGCATAGTATCCCATTGTGTAAGTGTACCACAGTTTCTTGATCCACTCATCTACTGATGGGCACTTAACGTTGTTTCCAACTATAGTGGTTCTTTTTTTTTTTTAATCAAGTAGATCAGTGAAATAAAATGAGCAGTCTAGAAACAAACGTATATATCTGTCTAACAATGTAATATATGATTAAATTGATATTTCAAATCAATGGGGAAAATAAGGTTTACTCAACAGATAAGGTACATGGACCACTATTATTTGAAATAAAACAAATATAGAGCCCCATTTTACACATTATACAAAAAAAAATTCAGGTGAGTTAAAAATCAATATGTAGAACCTAAGGAGTTTTAGGAGAAAATACAAAATAATATTTTCTTACCCTGAAGTAACATATTCAAACCCAGAAGCTATAAAGGAAAATATTGATAATATGACTATATTAAACATTTAAGACTATACAGTAATATACATATAAAAAGTTAAAGGACAAGTAATAGAACAGGAAAGTATTTGCAACACATCTAAGAAACTGTTAATATTTTTTTTAGGGAAAAAATTCTACAAACATTTAATAAAAAAATGGATAAAGAATACCAAAAAGTCATTTAAAGCTTTTTAAAAGTAATAGAAAGAAGCAATAAATATACACAAACAGGTTTAGTTTCAACAAATAATAAAGTAACAAAATAACACATCATTGTCATAATCACATTAATAAGTATTAAAAATATTGTTAATATCAAGTATTGGTGACTGTGAAAGGAACTGGGTATTCTTAGACTCTTTCTTCATCTTCTTAAAGCACTTTCTTTAGCATATTTTGCAGTGCTGGTTTGGTGGAGGTGTATTATTTTAGCCTTTTTTTTTTTTGTCTGGGAAACTCCTTATTTCACCTTCCATTTTAATTGAGAGCCTTGCTGGGTAGAGCAGCCTTGGCTGCAAGCCTTTGTTTTTCATGACTTGGAATATTTCTTGCTATTCCCTTCTGGCTTGTAGTGTTTCTGTTGAGAAGTCAGCTGCTAGCCGTACCAGGGCTCCCTTATATGTAACTGTATATTTCTACCTTGCTTCCTTTAGGATTCTCTATTTGTCTTTGCTATTTTCCAGTTTAATGATGATGTGTCTTGGAGTGGGCCTCATGGGTTCCTCTTGAACGGGACCCTCTGTGCTTCCTGGACTTGTGTGACTTTTTCTCTCCTCAAATTAGGGAAGTTTTCCATCATTACTTTTTCAAACAGATTCTCTATCCCTTCCTCCTCTTCTCCTTCTGGTATCCCTCTTATATGGATATTATTACTTTCAGGTTGTCCTGCATTTACCTCAATGCCTCTTCAATCTTTCTGAGTCTTTTTTCATTTTCTTGCTCTTTCTGGGAGCTTTTTTCTACTTTATCTCCCAGCTCGCTGATTTGATCTTCGCTTCATCTGGCCTGCTTTTGATTCCTTCTACTGTATTCTTCAATTCAGAAACTGTATTCTTCATTTCCTCTTGTCTCTTATTGATAGTTTCTATGTCCTTTTTCATGCTGATATAGTTTGCAGTAAGTTCCTCCTAGCTTTCCTGTAGTTTTTGATAATTCTCTCTAAGCTCACTGAGCTTATTCAGCTTCCTTAGAACTGTTGTTTTGAACTCAGTATCTGATAGTTTACTTATCTCTATTTCATTTAGTTTTTTCTGGGGATTTCTCCTTTCCATTTGATTCAGGGGGTGGTGTTTCTTAGTCTTCTTGTTATTTGTGAGACTCTTCTTTTATTGCTTCTGCTTCTTAAATTCACAACTATAATGGTTCTTGATCAGTGATATATTTCAAGGTGACCTGAGCTTTCTTTGAGTACACTTGCCATCTGAAGGCAGGGGAGACAGATATTCTTATACAGTGTGGGTAGAATATTAGGTGGTATAATCTTTTTGGAGGGCAAGTCAATAGTGTCCATCAAATGTTTAAATGTACCTAAGTTGTAATCTGACTTACGTGGTAATATATTCTATAGCTGTACTCACACTGGTGCTCAAGTATATATTTAGAAGAATGTTTGTTGAAGCATTATTAGTAAATGGGAAAAGACATAGAATAATATGATGAAGCCACTAAAAGGAAGTAGATTTTCTGTAAATATAGGTAGAGCCTATGGGAAGGAGGTCAAAATAATTAAATGAATAAGACAAATTGTAGTACAGAATATGTCTAATAATATAATTCTATCTATGTTTAAAATAATAAAAGGAGAAATATGCATATACTGATGGGCTTGTGCCCACTTTGTGATATAGATATATGCTTATATGCATAGAAATCTTCTGAAAGAATATGTAGATCGTCAACATGGCTACTTGAGGGGAATAAGAATAGCATGTTGTCTCAAAAAGAGCTTTTAAAAGTATTTTATGCTGTTTTTGTTACCTACAACCAAATAGTCTCAGTGAGGACAATTTGTCTGGGTTAGATACTATAGTTACTGACTGAAGTAAGTGTTTTAAATCATCAGGCTCATTATACAACACAAAACTAATTCGAGCTCCTTGTAAAAAAGCATTTTAAACAATATAGACATTTATATAAGACAAAAGGAAAACTCCCCTTTCCTTATTTCTCACTCCAAACCCTCCTTTTATAAGCCCTTAAACAGTTTAGGGAGAGAGGAGAGGCATATGTATTTTAAAATAACAGCCTAGGCAGTTCTGATGTACACTCCTTGTTTAAAACCACTGCTAGCTTGGATCATTTTCTGTATCCTAAATGTCAACATGACCTTGAATAAAATTTAAAATTTTCATCACAGAAAATTTGTTGTTATTGTCATTATTAATGTGAAAGCAAGAAATTTCAACTGTAAATCAATCTTGTTAGAATTAGAATCAGGAGTGAATTAGAATCTTGATAGGCAATGAGAACTGTTGGCCAGGACACTCACTGAACCATAAAATCCTAAAGGCAAAAGAGACCTAAGCAATGTAATATTCTCGTTTTACAAAAGAGGGAACTGAGACCCAGAAGGTTAATCCATTTGCCCAAGGTCATAGAGTCAAGCCTGTAATCCAGGTCTCCCTGGTTTTATATGGTGTCTCACACTGTGTTGTGCTATCTTTATTCTGGGTCTAAGACAGTCAGACTGGGTCATGAAACAATTAGATGTAATGTTCAAAATTCATTAGCATCATGGAAAGGTGGAAAACCAATGACTGAGCAGTTTCATTAATATTCAGCATTTAAAACAACTGCATTACTTAAAGCAGCAGAAGAAAATAAGTAGACCACATTAGACATAACCTCAGACTTGACTAAACTGAAGTTTTTCCATCTGTGATTCAAAGTCCAGATCTCTCCAATCTTCCAAACTTGTTGTCCTTACTGTTTTCAATGTTAAGGAAAATTTATGAAAGTTTCCTCCCAACTTGCCATACTAAATACATACAGATAGAATAATGATTGCCTCTTAAATTAGGAAGTTCTTGTAGAAAGAACTACACCAATAAACTATTTGTGGGGTATTCGCAAGTAAATAGTAGATGATTGGCAGTTCACGAAAAGTCCATATTTATTATATCTTTGGATTTTTTTTGTTAACTCCTTGCATTCCTCAGAGAGATATATGACCTGTAGAGTAATGAATCATTTGATTCCAAATACCTAGAATCATGGAATTTGGGGTGAGAGGGTTATTTAGAAACTGCTTAGTTCAATATTTATTGATGAGGAACCCATGACTCAGGGAGATTAATTGACTGTATGTAACCTTGGGCAGGAAGCCATTATGAATCCTTTCATAATGTCATCTGAAATTAACTCTTTCTTATAGATCTGGATTTTCATGAAAATTTTGAAGCTTCATAGAAAGTAGGAAAGTATATCAAAATATAATTTTTATACATTAATAGAAATCTAAATATCTAAATAAAATAACAATGCTATTTGTTTGACTGCTTAATTAAGCTAAAATATAGTTTACCTTTCCACTCCCCTTCCTAACCACACTTCAAAAAGCAACAATAAACATGCCAAAAGCATTTTTCCCCATATTTAATATTTTACCATTTGATGTTACAGAAATACAATCAATATGTATTCTCATAAAATATTTTGTTTACTATGCACTTAACCTTAAAAGGTTGTGTATGTATAATGAAGCATTTGTTCTAATAGTCCATATTGATATATGCAGAATTCCAGAACAGTCTGTAACCTCCTCAGAATCGTTTTTGGTCTGATTGATGACGTTTAAGCATGTCACACACGTGAAAATCTCAGGGCAAAGGTATTTTTTGATGCAGCAAGCACACTGGATCACCAAGCCTCAGAAGCAACGGCTAAAAAAGTATCTGTCCCTGCTGTGCCTTGAAGGGAAAAAAAACAATTAGAAAATACAATAAGGATCTTAATCTATGGGAAGCCAAATAGAGGAAACAGATGTCCATTACCTAATTCTGTATTTTCCATTCTTTCAAGTGAAAAAGAAAGCCAAACTTGTGGGTACTTGCAGCCTCACAAATTATTGTTTCCCAAACCACTGAGAAGGGAGTCTCAGATGCAAGGGCAATAGAGTTGCCCCAGAAGCTTCTAGCTGCTGCAAACCTAGGTCTAAAGGGGTTTTTGTTTGTTTGTTTGCTTGCTTGTTTGTTTTTAACTTAAGTAGTTAAGTTCCTTTTTTATTCTTAAGGATACCTGAGAATTTAGAAAGTTTATGAAAGCAAAACATTTTTTCTTTGAAAAGTGTCAATTCATTACAATATTTATTCTATTCTTGCTTTTGCTAGGTACTAGGGCTACCAAAACTAAATTCTTAAAATTTATTTTTAAAGGTAAATAGCATAAGAATGGAATAATGCTTATAAAAACGTGTTCACTGTAGCTTTTATTATAATAGCAAAACATTGGCAATAACCTGAACAACTATCAGTATGGGATTTGCTAGATTATGTTGTATGCATACAGAAAAATGCTATGCACTCATTTTTAAAAAGTGTCCTAGGGAAATGTGTTGTTGTTGTCATAATTTTCAATTGGATGAGATAGTTTAGGTAAGAAACTCCAAAATATGTGCATTCAGAAAGCAATGTTACTGGGGAAGGAGTTAATCATGAAGCGCTTCATTTCTTTCTTATTTAAACTCCTTCTGGGTAAAGAAATTCTATGCTCCTACAGGGCCAGCTGGGGTTCCCATATGAGAGATTGTTTCTCTAATATTTGTGAGCCTGACCAACCTAAGTCATTAACTTGGGGATTTCCCCAGCTAGGCATATTTATTCTGTGTGGATGGGGGCCTGGTAGACTAAATGATCTTCAGCATCTGCTGGGGTAACTTGCTAGTGGCTGTATTTTATGGGATACTTGATTCAAGACATTGAAAACAACAAGCGATAGTTCAGAAACAGAAAAAAAACCTATATATACATGTACTTAAAGTTATCTTTGCCCATATGTCAATTGTTATGACAGGCATAATGCAGATGAAGCCTTCTTAAGTCATCGGTAGTTTACAAGTGATGACTAATAAACTAGTCCAATCTTGGATTTCTGGAGAGGTGGAGTCTCACTTTGGATTCTGACCTCTTTTTTGTTTTCTTTCACTCTCCAATGTTAGCTCTCTGTTTCTTAGGCTTCATCCTTGGTTCTCACCTTTTGGTTGCAGGATTTCTCACATCCTCTACTTTCTCAAGATACAATGGTTACAGAACAGAAACTTTGCACTCTCAATTACAGGAAAGTCATATGCACCTGCATCATGATCTCACTGCTCTCTTTGACCTCTGTAATAGGTGCATCGCTTTACTCTGTGAGGTTGTGGCAACTTCTCATTCATTTATTTATTCATCAAATATTTATGGAGTTCCTACTTTGTACCTACCTAGTATACAAAGAGTAAGATTTAATTTGTGCCCTTGGGCCATAAAACGAGTCTTATAAATTACAGAGGCTTGAAAATTATTCAGAATGTATTCTCTAAAAACAGTAGAATTAAATTAGAAACCCATGGCAAAGAGCTATCTAGAAAATCCTCAAATACTTAGAGATTAAACAATGTACTTCCAAATAATCTAGGTATCAAAAAGAAATTACAATAGAAATTTTAAAATATTTTCAACCAAATTATAATATTTCAAATTAGAAGCAAACAGCTCAAGCAACACATAGAGGAAAATTTTTACTTTTAAATGTGTATATTAGAAGAGGAGAAAGGCTTAAAATCAATAATCCAAACTTAAGATGATAGAAAAAAAAGAGGAAATTGAACCAAAATTAAGTAGAAAATTAAACTAATAAAGATAAGAATGAAAATCCATGACATAGAAAATGGACAGACAATTAAAAAAACATTAAAAATTGGTCATTTATAAAGGTTCATAAAATTGTTAAAGACATGGTAAGACAATGAAACAAAAAGAGAAAACACAAATCATAGTTATCAAGAATGAAAGAGAGTTCGTTACTACAGATTCTGTAAGCGAAATAGAGACAGGCTCATAGAGAGCAGGCTGGCAGGTCAGAGACAGGGTTGAGGGTTGGGGGAATCACGCAAAAAGGAAAAAGGACTCATGGACATGGACAACAGCGTGGTGACTGCTGGGGGGAAGGGGTGGAAGGGTATTAAATGGTAATAGAAAAAATATAATAAAAAGAAGATATGAACAATTTTATGCAAATAGCTTCAAGAACATAGATGAATAGTAAATCAAAAGCAGTGTCTCATCCCTGGAGATGTTGCAGAGAGTTTTGCTACCATAATAAACTTAAAAGATACAGGATTGGCAACTCCTCCAATCCTCATTGACCTGTGAAGGCAACAAATCAGTTTGGAAGGTATCAGTAAATTCTTGAAAAATTAATTAGGGAGTAATTTCAGATAGCTGCTATCTCAGATATGGGCTCTCTCTAGTTTTCTATAGGAACCCCTATCATGAATTAGGTAAAATCTAAACTATCAAACTGTAAAGTTGAGTGCGCCCAGCAGTACTTCTTCAACAAGGATAAGTGGAACACATGAACCTGAGCTCAGGCAGGCCTAAGGGTACCACCAGTAAGCTATGTGAGCAGGTGGCACACATTGTCAATGTTCCCAGCCTTGATGCATAGCCACATCCCCTTCAACCTCCTAACGTAGCTTTATGGGTGAGAAGATCACCCTATTACCAGTTGAATAAGGAAACAAAACATCAAACATCAAGCCTGATTTATGGATGATCCTGCCCTATGTATAGACTGTTGTACTTATTAACCTCAACTGTGTCTGATGATAGAATAATGATGAAAAGAAATTCCCCTTGTGGACAGAATCATAAGTGTTCACATTTCCTGGAAAGAGAGATGCCTTATGTTGTTAGTCTAACTTGATTCCTCTCAGTGGCTAATAGTTGTCTGGATGGCAGAGACTGGAAAAGAATATCAGTGGAGGATTGGCAATAGGAAGGGGCAGTGAAAATACCTGGGATCTTTTGGCACACCAAAGGCAGATGGTAGGACTAGTTTGCCCCAAGTGCAAGTAATTTTTAGAATGTAAATCAACAAGAGATTTTTTTGAGGAGAAGTATTGTATCACGGACATTGTTTAGAATCACCAGCACATGGTGCTAATAAAAAGACATTTATAGTTGGTTTTATTATTTTTTAAAATTCCCTGTAAACAACACACCCCTTAGCACCTGCACCTAGCAAGCCACTCCCATTGCCCTGCCTTTGACCCAGAGTGGGAGAATATTTGTGTCTCATGAATGCTCACCAAGGTCCATCATAACCAAGGACTTATTTAATAATCAGGTGGACAAATGATGGATCAGATGACTCATTCCATAAATGTCACTGGGCAGTCACTTTCTTTGGCTAC
This sequence comes from Pteronotus mesoamericanus, assembly GCF_021234165.1. Taxonomy (NCBI): domain Eukaryota; kingdom Metazoa; phylum Chordata; class Mammalia; order Chiroptera; family Mormoopidae; genus Pteronotus; species Pteronotus mesoamericanus. Next base: position 32,938,524 of record NW_026555078.1, read on the forward strand.
TCCAGTGATTGCTCAATGAATTCATGAAAAGAGGAGATAGGGACAGAAGTTATGTGTGGGATCTTGCCCCTGCCACTGTGGAGTGCTCAGTGAAACTGGTATCAAAACAGTCCTGCCGTGTCATCATATCTCAGTATCACCAGCCAGCCACCTGGTGGTGAATAATGATATTGGACTCCTATTGTTGATGAAGCAGGAATGTATCCTCATCAGAATAGAGTTATATAAATTGTCTTGCTTAAAGTATTCAACTTATAAAACTAGGAAATAAATAAAATTGGAGAAAAGCATAAGAAAGAGAAGAGCAGAAACACTTCCTTTTCAACTATAAAAAACAAAAAGATTTTAGTGATAAAATCAAAAGGACATGAATTAGAAAAACATGAAATAGACAAAAACTTTTGCTATGCCACTGTCAGTTTAACAGAAAGAGAGCACCAAATATATTTGGAGTGAGAAACATAACAAAATGGCAGAAAGGAAAGAATTATTTGAGAATTCTATCTGCAAATGTATATAAATGAACTTGAAAATCTTGATGAAATACATTATTTTCTAAAAATTACAAAATTGACCCAAAGAGGTAACAAATCTAAAACAGGCTAGTAAAAGGCTAAAATAGTTCACAATGAAAATTATAAAATATAGGAAAAATTTGGAACATAAAGATACGAGTAAAAATCAAGAGCAACAAATTGAAAACACTAACAAATACAGTAGATGTTAACCCAACTACATCAATAATGACTTTAAACATCAATGGTCTAAATATACCAATTAGAAGACAGAGATTGTCGGAGTAGATTGAAAAACAGACCCAAGTGTATGTTATATATAAGAAACTTACATTAAATATAAAAACCTGTATAGATTAAAAGTGAAGGGATGGAGAATGATATGTCATGCTAACACTAATCCAAAAAAATGGGAGTAACTATAGTAATTTCAGACAGAACAGACTATAGAGCAAGAAAAGTTACCAAGGATAAAGAGGAGCATTATACAATGATAAAGAGCTCAATATTCCAAGACACAACAATCCTTAAAGTGATTGTGCCAAACAACAGTATCAAACCACATGAGGCAAAAACTGATAGGAAAGCAAGGAGAAATAGATAAATTCATTATTTGCAGACTCCTATCAAATATAGATAGATCCAGCAGGTAGAAAATTAGTAAGGACATATCTGATCTCAACAACACTAATCGGTTGGATATAATTGACATTTGTTGACTACTTCATCCAACCACAGCAGATCATACATTCTTCTCAAGCTCATATGGAACGTTTGCCAAGATAAGCCACATTATGGGCCAGAAACACACCTTAACAAGTATAAAGAATATAAATCATACATTGTCTGCTTTCAGACCATATGGAATTAAACTAGAAATCAATAATAGAAAAAGAGGTGGAAAATTCTAAAGTACTTGGAGATTAAACAACACACTTCTAGAAAACATGAGTCAAGGAAGAAATCTCAAGAGAAATTAAAAAATATTTTGAACTAAATTAAAATTAAAATACAGTTTATCAAATTTGTGGGTTGCAGTGAAAACAGTGCTTGCAGGGAAATTTATAGCATCAATTGCACATATTAGAAAGAAGTATCTAAAATTAATAATCTAAGTTTCCCACTTTAGGCAACTAGGAAAAGAAGAGAAAATTAAATCTAAAGTAAGCAAAAGAAAAGAAATAATAAAAATTAGAGAAGAAATTAAAAATAAGAAATCAATAGAGAATATCAACAAAACCAAAAGCTGGTTCTTTGGAAAGATCAATAAAGTCAATAAGCTTCTAGCCAGGCTAAGAAAAAAGGGAGAAAACACATATTCTAATATCAGAAATGAATGAGAAGACATTACTATAGATTCCACTAACATTAAAAGAAGAATAAAGGAATATTATGAACAACTTTATGCCTATAAACTTAATAACCTAGATAAAAACAAACCCATTCTTTGAAAGACACAATTTGCCAGATTCACTCAAGAAGAAATAGACATTCTAAATAGGCTTACATCTATTAAAGAAATTGAATCAACAATTAATAACCTTCCAAAAGAGAAAGAACCAGGCCTGGATGAATTCACGGGTGATTTCTAACAAACATTTAAAGAAGAAATTATAATAATTATTTACAACTTCTTCCAGAGGAAATACTTCCTAACGTACTCCATGAGGCTAGAATTATGGTAATACCAAACCAGACAAAGACATTACAAGAAAACTACAGACCAATGTCTCTCATGAATGTAGATGCAGGAATCCTCAATAAAATATCAGCATACCTAATCCAGCAATTAAAAAGAATTTATGTGCTACATTCAAATGGCATTTATCCTGGGTATACAAGGCCAGTTCAACAATAAAAAAAAAAAATCAATTAATGTAATCTATCATATCAACAGACTAAAAGAGAAAAATCATATGATTATATAATAGATACAGAAGAAGTGACAAAACTGATATTTCTGAAGAAATGATTATCTACCTCAAAAATTTAAGTAAATAATCAGCATGTGTTTAGTGATTGCTATGGGCAACTTTTGCTCACAGAAAACCCAATTAGTGTATTTAAAAATGAATATTCAATTTATTAAGGTAAGAAACATTAAAATTGATTTCTCTCTAAGCCTTTAAGTTCAACTAACAAATCTTATTTTTCTTTTTATAAATATAGTTGAATAAGAATAATCTCCTTTACTTTAAAAAAATTAACATTTGAGTAACTTAACTTTTATAGACTAAATTATTTAAAGACTTGTTCTATTTACACTTACATGCTCTTAAAGGAAATAAAATGCACTTACAACTCTGATAAATTTAATTTTCTTCAGAGCTTTAAAAATGCCTATCCTGAGCTGAGGATAGAGCTGAGGGAGGGAAGGAGGGAGGGGGCAAGGGAAAGTGGTGGTGGGGGGGGAGGCAGAGACAAATGTATTTAAAAAGAAAGAAAGAAAGAAAGAAAAATAAAATAAAATAAAACCAGAGTGGGAAATGAAAAAAAAAATGCCTATCCTAATAAACAAAACCTTTCCAAAGATTTACATAACTCTTATAAGTCTAATAAATTAAACTTATAGGTAGAGCATAGCTCATATTCTTTGACACTCCAATACTGTTTACAGATATGGCCATATTCTCTTATGTAATTCAAAATAGAGTCCAAATGCTAAAGTCAACTATTCAGCTACAAATTTTGACTTGAAATCACAAGGCTAAACTGTCAGATAAACTAGTGCCAATTAGTAACATAAAAATATCAATAATTTGAATTTGATTTCCTTTAGAATACATTAAATTATAAACTTCCATGAGATTGGAAACACACTACTTGCAAGGGGACAGTTTTATCATTGCTTGCACCCGGGTGTTATTATCTTCAGAGAGCATAGGTTAAGAGATCGGAACCTGGGGCCTGTATACCCAGCGTGATTCTACTCTCATCACTAAAGATACTGTGAGCTCCTTTCATTGTTGTAATTACAACAGGGACTCCAAGTATAAACCCTTTGAATGAGATTCATTTCTCTCTTGAGTTCAAGTTAGAAGTTACCCAATTCTTCCATCTGATTTAAGTCTACAACTTCCCACTGAGGTTGCTGATAACTCTCTTCATCTATTCTCTTTACTGCCTGATTGAATTCTGTATACTTCACATATTTTTTCCCTCTGGTTGGGTATAAAATCTTATTGCTATTTTAAGCATATTTGAATATATTTCACTTCTTTGGCTCTGAGGTCAAAATAGCGAAATCATACTAATGAGAGTCTCCAGAGGGAGAGCAGAGAAAATCAACCAAAGGAATGTTTGATAAAGTGGCTGGACACAAGATATTACAGAATCTCTGCACCAGCAATTAGGAAATGTAGTAGCAAAAGAAACCAAAGCTATAAAATACCAGGAAGAAAACTATCATAAATGTGTAAAAGAATACTTTAAAACTCTATTCAAGGATATAAAAAAGACCTCAATAACTGAATATGAAAATGTGTTTCTGAATGAGAAGGTTCTACACTGTAAAGCTATCACATCAGCACCAAATTAATAAATTCAATGAAATTAAAATTTTTATGAAATTTGAAAAGTGATTCTCAAATACACCAAATTTAAAGGAATGAATGTTAGAATAATGAAGTGGAAATTGACCTAATCAATATCAAAGTACATAAAGCTATAGTAATTAAAGCAATATAATGTTAGCTCCTGCATAAAGAGAACAATTGAACAAGATAGAAAATTGCCAAAGAGACTAATAAATGAATTGGAATTTAGTTTATAATAAAAATGATATTTTATCCAAAGAAAAAAGCGTGAACTCTCAAAAAATAGTGTTGGGACAATTTGGAAAAATAAATATAGATATCTACTTCACACTACAGTAATTACAAATGAATTAAAAGCTTTAACTTAAAAAAAACAAAATTACAACATTATTAGAAGGAAAGGCAGAAAAATATTTCATTGGGATATGAGCTTCTTAAGCAACACATAAGACTCAGAACCCATAAAGAAAAAAATACTAGTTTTTTTCATAAAAATGTAAAATTCTCCTCAAAGACACCATTTAAAAAGTTAAAACTAAAGCAGAAATGATAGAGATAAAAGTACTTGTCAAACATGTAATTAACAATTAGTATTCACAAATAAAAACATCCTACCTACAAATACAAAAAAATAGATGAACAACCCAACTGAAAAATGGGAAAAGATTATGAAAAGTCCATTAACAGCAGAAATGTATAAATGACCACAAAAAGATGGTCTGCTTTGCTCCTCATAAGTGAAATGCAAGTAAAAACACCACTGAGATATCATATTTTTACTCAGCAGATTAGAAAAAATTTACAACCTGATAATATCCAGCATTAACCAGTATGTGTGTGGTGGGGAGTGCCATCAGACAGTCTTGGTAGAAATGTAAATTAATAATGTCTTTATGGCAGTATCTGTCTACACGTAAAACGGACCTTTGACCCAACAATACCATTTCTAGGATTCTGTGTTGAAGAAATATTTGCACCTGCAAGTAGAAGTTAAAATTCCCTCTGTCTCACTTTGATAACAAATTAAATACAATGTAAATATCCATCAGTAGAAATATGGTTGGTAAGTTATGAGATACCACTCTTATGTGCACCCCTTAGAAAGCAAAACACACTGTTCGCTCAAAATAGGTATTGAATAACATTTGTATTGTAAACCTATTAAAGAAGCAAACGACACCCCCAAAAACATATGGTTACCTGTTCATATTTGTATGCCAATGCACAGAGAAAGAACTAGAAAGTTACAGGCCAAACTGCTGACTTTGGGTCATGTTTTGGGAGGGGAGTTGGGTTAGAATATTGAGGAAGAAGGTTATGTTCTTAGTTACCTGCCTCCTTTAATTTGAAAGTTTTTCAGCTGTCATGGCTTTTGGCTAAATACTAGTACTCAATAAAATAACTTCCTGTTTCTCTTGGATTTCCTTCTGGATTTACCTCTGAAGTCCTTTAGCAGGAGCTGCAGACCAGAGGGGTCCGAAAAGACGTGCAGCACTTGGAATAGTCTCTCAGTCTTGGACAGGTTAGTTCTGGGACTGTGGTGCTTTGGTTTATTTATTCATATACAGGGCCCGGTACAAATAGCACCCCATTTTTATTACAAAATCTTTTATTACAAAATCATAAGCCTGTAATTCTGTAACATAACAATATTACACTCAAGCGCACCATATGACATTTTAGGTGAAATGTTCAAATTAAAGCTATAAATTATTACACCCATATTATTACCCTACCAACCACACTCAAGCAGGTGTTACTTCGGCCAGACCCTGTATTTGTCATTCTTTCATTGTGTAATAGTATGTTAATCAAGCTGGACTCATGGAGTGTTAACATTTATTCACCAGTGCTAGCCCCACTCCCACACTGTGGGTGGAAATCTTGGCTGGGCCTATTACTTCACTGATCACTCAGGGATAAAAAATCCTCCAGTCGCTTGTGTCATAAACACAGCCTCAATTCAGTAATGAATTGTCCAGTCCCATATAATAATCTAACTTTTGAGTTGTGTAACGTTAAATCATCTCTCCTCCTCTAGTTCAGACCTGCTTCCGATGACCCTTTGGAATGGAAGAGGGGCCACTGTCCTTTCCTTCTCACCTGCCCAGCCTGTCCTCCTCTCCTCATGCTCTGTGAGGGCCCAGGCAGTGGATGGAGGAGAGGGGGTGAGGGAAGTTCTCACTTGACCGTTGCCATCATAAGCCAACTTTGTGTGTCGGGACCTTGCGGGTTCTTCAGGCCCCTCAGAGGCTCCCCTGCAGGGCCTTTTCAAGCCCAGCATCCTCGATGTGGGCAGTGGCCCTTGTTTGGCTGGTCCCTCCGCAGCCTTGCTGACCATTAGGCTTCTGTGTCTTCCACCTTCTCCTGAGCTCTAGGAGGAGCTTATTTAGATGGGAGAGGGTCCCCTTGCTAATGATCCCAGGACCATATTCTTCTGTGGTTTCACCCAGTCTGGGGGCTCCTACAGCACTGCCTTATTTTTTTCTTTTTTATTGAATTTTATTGGTTAATGAAATTACATAGGTTTCAGGTGTACAATTCTCTGATACATCATCTGTATACTGCATTGTGTGTTCAACACCCCAAGTCAAGTCTCCTTATGTTACCATTTATTCTCCCCCAACCTCCCTTTCCGTATGGTAACCACCATACTGTTGTCAGTGTTTATGAGGTGTTTTTTTGTTTGTTTGTTTTGTTTTGTTTTTTTGCTTAATCTCTTCTCACAGCACTGCCTTGTCCTCAGAGGGACCTGGTGCTATTTCTCTGACTGTTAGCTAGTTGCTTGCCTTTTCTATCTCACATCTTAGAGAAACATATATCAGGCTCTACAGATGCTCCCGTTGATGCCCTTCCCACTAGAAATGGAGTAAGGGACAAGTGCTCCTCTACCCCTTCCCTGTTGGTAGGAGGGCTAAGCAGTGGGAGCCACAAAGAGTAGACCCCAAGGAATCTTCCCCAAAAGCCCACCTTTAGGCACTTTCACATGAGGGATCCAAAATCCCAGTGAGTCAGAACCTCATGGAGGCCTTGTCTCTGCCCTTTTAAGTGCCCATTATGGGTGAACATATCCAGAGCTGACAAAGTAATTTTTAACATTTTCTTTAAGTGTTTATATCTTGGCTTGCACCTTCTGTCAGAATTACCTTTCCATTGTATACTGATGCCTGAGTAGAAAATTTCAAATTAACATTCTGCTTCCATTTATTTTCTGGTTTATTGACTTGAAAACAATTATTGAGCACTTTTTATATGCCAGCTATAGTTACAGTGATGGATCATTTGAGAGTGTTAACTTCTATGAGCAAAGGAGACTTGATGTTCAGTCTGTAATTAGGAACCCAAGTTTAGAAATGTCATTGATTCTCCTTTCCCCCTACTACTGCTTTGTTTTGTTTTCTTGGAGTAGAAGATCTGATACTACAAAATGTGCTTGGATTAGTCTTGATCAAAACATTCACTCCTGGGCACACACCGAGCTTGAGAATCATGAGTAAAAATTACACTAATTGAGCAGCAACACCTGTAGTATGAAGTTTTGGAATGAGATAAACATGGATTTGATTTTGAGTTTCACTATAGGGAAAGTTTTTTAATCTTTCAGAGTTTTTGTCACTAATGTGGTGTGATGGTTAATTTTATGTATGACTTGAATGGGACATGGGGTGCCTAGACATTTGGTCAAACATTAGTCTGGGTGTGCCTGTGAAGGTGTTTCTGAATGAGACTGGCATTTGAATCGGTAGACTGAGTACAGTCGGTCATTTTGCCAGATACCAACAGAGATGAACATAGATGAGCCCCCTTTCCTTGTGAGTTTACATTCAGGGTGGTGGTGTGAGGGGAACAGAGAAAAACAAAGTAGAACCAACATCAAGTAAATAAATAACCAAACAGAAAACTAACAAACTGCAGACATGCAAGGAAAGAAAGAAAAAGGTGATGAGAGAGACTAACGGGGTGTGGAGTAGACTCTAAATAGCTGGTAAGGCAAGGACACAAAGGGGAGGTGACATTTAACCTGAGACTGTGAGGATGAGACAGAGCCAGCCACTCACAGAGTGAGGAGAAAAATTCCAAACAGAAGGACATCGTCCCTGAGGCAAAGCGGAGTTGGCCTGTTCAGAGAGGAGAGAAGACCAGTGTTGTGACACAGGATGGGGCAGAGAGAGTGTCACGAGCTGAGGTAAGAGAGAGGTAGATGTGAGTCATGTCAGGCAGAAGCCTTGGACTCTTACCTTCTAGCGTGGATTTTATTCTTGGTCTAACAGGAAACCATTGAAAGGGGATGGAGATTAGTGTGTAGTAAGTTCCATTTGAAGATCCTGCTTCCTTGCTGCAGCATGGAGAATGGGTAGGAGGAGCACAAAAGCGGCTGCAGGCAGGAAATGTCGCAATGGCCTTGCTTGAACCAGCAAGGTTTGATGGTGGACCCAGTTATGGTGATGGTGATGGAAATGTGGAGAAACTAGCAAATGCGTGGTGTAATTCAGAGATAGAATCAGTAGTATTTGTTAAGTGGATTAGATGTGGGCTGAGGAAGCTGCAAGAAAGGAAGGACATAAAGTTTTCTTGATTTCCATATTTAGCAAATGATTGGAAGATAGTGCCATAGTTGAGTGATTCTAAGGACATAGCAGGTGGGCAGAATTGAGGAGGAATTGTGGTGGTGGGGTGGGGGGGTGAAGAGTTTTGTGTTGGTGTGTGAAGTTTGGTATTTCTGGGAAAAGTAAGTAGAGATGTAAATGACGACATTAAGTGCGTTAGTCCAGACCAGTGGTTCTCTCAGTGAGCATCGGAAGCACCCAGAGGCTGGGTAAGACAAATTGCTGGGCCCACCCCCAGAGTTTCTGATTAAGAAGGCTTGGGCGGGGCCTGTGAATTTGCATTTCTAACAGGTTCTCAGGTGACACTGATGCTGCTTGTCCAGGATTCCCACTTTAAGAACCACTAGTCTAGACTGAGGATAATTCCAGGAGTCTGGAAGTCATCAGCATGCAGATAATATTTAAATCCATGGGACTAGATGAGGTTGCCTAATGAGGCTGTGCAGAGAAACAGGAGAAGGAAGACTCGGATTAAGTTTCATGGGGGCGGGGGTGGGGAGGGTAAAGAAAAAAGACTTAGTAAAAGCAGGATCAGAGGAGTAGAAAGAAAGCCAAGAGAGTGTGGAGTTTCGGAAGCCAGAGGGATTGAGGGTTTAAACATGACAAATACTGTTGAGAAACAGAGTAAGAAGAGGGCAGTGAAGTGTCTATCAATTTATCAGTATTAGAACCACTGTCAAGAGCAAGTACTTTACAAACATCTCACAGAATCCTTCATAAATCCTATCAGAGGAGTAATGTTAGCTCCATTTTATAGTTAAAGAAAGTGAGGCTTGGATATTACATAGTTTGTCAGGGCAACAAAGGACCTACAGCCCAGTTTTCTTCCTGCTAATAGCCTGTGGAATGAGGATTTGGCTGCATCCTCTGCTTGCTGCTAAAATCTACAGGGCAGGCCAACCTTGGGTGAAACCCTGGAGTTGGCATCTTGCTTACCCTCCCCAAGGCACCCAGTACCCTCGAGCCGCTCCCAGACAACTTGCAGTGAAGTTCCCTGCCCTCCACGTTCACCTGCCGTGCCAGTTAACTCCCTACGCCTCCCAACCTTCTCACCTGCTTTCCATACTCAAGGCCAGCCTGGACCTCATTCCTTGGTAATGGCCTAGACCCATCTGTGCCCAAACGATAATGGATAAAAGTACTACTCGGTAGAGTGCAGTAAAGGTTTAGCAACCCACTTTCTGGAGGGCCAAGAAGCCCTAATTTACAGTGTTTGGTGACCAGTAGCTGATTCCAAGCTATCAGTAGGTTGTGAACATAAAGTTAGGAAGAGATGCACAGTTGGCTCTCCGGGGCCACTGAGAGTGGGTTCCAGCACACTCTCTGGAATGATTTAAAACGTTGATTTTCACATTGCATATTTCCATTCTACACACAGCCTTCTGGAGACAATGGCTTAACCACAAGTTGTGAGGACTTCAGGCCATCTGCCCAGCCAGTGGGGGGAGATGTTAGGAACAGACAGGCCTATGTATAGCCCTTCACCGAAACCTCAAAGGTCATCACCTGCTTCCTCGAGGTCTAATCTAGCCCAGGAACAGAGGGGATGTCAGTTTAAAAACTGGCATGCTTATCCCTCTTTGGTTTCCAGGGTTCAAGAATGTACTTTTATGAGGATTACAGGCTTGTTCTTTGCAGTCAGCAGGCGTTTATGATGGCTGTAACAGGAATGAGAATTTGGGTCTGGAATAAGCCTTGCTATTTCTTGCCAGGCTGCAAAGTTTACAGTGGAGACCAGACATATGTCTTGCTCACGCCCATATGCTACTCTGTTTCCGGAATCAGAGGAGGAGGCCACATCCTTACATAGGCAGGAATGGCTGCTGAGGGTTCAGTCCTGAGGCATGAGGGAATTTTAACTTCCTCATGTAACTTCCATTTGCTCTTACTCTTTTATTCCTAAAAGCACAGGCCACAGAAGTGGTCTCCTAGGAGTTACGTGATGTGATATCACGATGGATAGGGTTGTAATGTCAGCTCACACTCCTTAGTGGGGAGCGGACTGAGTTGGTGGGGAGCAAGGACAAGTGGGAGGGAGCAGGGGTCTCACTGGGAAGAGGAGGGGAGCAGCGAGAGCTGGAATTCGGAAGTTCCACTGCCTTGGAAGGGGAGAACGAGGCTGGGAGATGATTGGGAGAGGTGCTTCCTTGCAATTTCATTTTAGGACTGTGTTTTGCAAGTGAATATAGTTAGCTTGGAAACAAACTCTTCTAGGTTCAAGGTTGTTGTCTTCAAGTTGTCAGAGAAGTCGGAAAGTTATGCTGTACTGTTTTTTAGGGAGCTGATCACATAGTCAAGTCTTAGCCAGTAAGAGGCAACAGGAAGGATGGTGGCGCTGCCCTGAAAGGCTGCTAAAACACATTTAAGCATAGGCTACGGTTGACTTTATACCAACTACCCAAAGCAGTACTTCCCTTTCTGGGCAAATTCTTATTTCTGGAACTGATTGTTTTATTGTGTATAAATTACACGGACATTAATATCCATAGGCTGCCAGGGGTACTCATAGGTACTCATAAACCCTCAATCCCTCTGGCTTCCGATGCTTGAAAGTCACATACTTTCATTCAGTACTCTGGGTATAAATTTGCTCACACATGCATGCATGCAAATGTATCAAAATAACACTAATATTTATAATAATACTTTGCAATTCTATACTGCCTTTCATCTGTGGATCTCAGGGTACTTTGCAAGCATTCATTAATTTTCCCAACACTCCTCTGAGGGAGGTAAATATTATTATCCTCCTCTTTACAGATGAAGTAGTTGAGGCAGATAAGTGATTTGCCTCAGGCCAATTAGGAAGTGTGGGTGGAGGGCTGAGATTATGAACTCAGAGTTCCTAGAGATGTCCTTTAGGAAAGAAACCCATTCGTCAAGACCAAAGGACACTGTGGCACACAAAACACTGGGCTGATGGAGGGCATCATCAAATTTTCCTGTGAAATCTATAGCCAAGGTAGAAAAAGTTACTGCTTATTAAACACCTACCCTGTGTTGGGTACATTTCATATGTTATTTCCTACCCTCATTTAGAATCATCCCCATGGCACAGGTGAGAAGCTAAAATTGATAGTGGTGAATATCTTGTCTCAGATCACATAGTCAAGAAGTGCCTAGGTTGGAATTCAGACCCAGATCTGTCTGACTCTGGATCCTGACTCTTTCCCCCAGCGCATACTTTCCTCTTTTGGAAGCTGGAGGAAGGTACCTTTCTCTCCTTCCAAGTTTCTTCCTTTAGTCTTTGTGCCTTTATTTGTCCTGCCTACTGTCAATTTCTTTGCATTGGACTAAGTTTAAAGACTGATGCTTTATAGCATGTCTGATCTGGACAGACAAGTTCTAAGCACAGAAAAGGGAGCCTCTCAGGTAAGAAGTGCACATGACGAGTCAGGAAGGAAAACTTTAATCAGTATTACTTTTTGCTTTACTTTGCATTATTTCTAGTGAGCATATCAGTCTGGTATCTTTTGAACAGAGTGAAATAGCCACATAGAGAGAGACTATGAATTACCCTGGGACAGATATATTTCTAAATGTGCTCTCAGGAGAAGCATCAAGGAAAGAGTCAAAAGGACCTAGGAGTGCGAGATGAACTAAGTTTTACTCTAGTCTTGGATCTGCTCAGCGTTAGGCTGCTGAGAGGAGCTCAGCTGAGTGCTGAGACGGTCATAACTCAGCCTGCAGTCAAAAACGGTCTCTGTGAGCTGAGGCCGCCATGCAGCCTATGGGGTTGCCAATATATTGCTGGAAAGACCTGGGAGATTATAGCACTGCTGATGTGGGAAGCAGCTCGGGAAATCGGGCACCTCAGAGACATAGCCCAAGGTGCCTGCCTGGTCAATGAGCAGGAAATGGACCGGCTTGACCTCAGCATCTGCCTCTGGACCAGGACCAGCCTGCAGCCACCATTGCCTGGTTGAAGGTAGAATGGGGGTGGGGGAGGCTCCCAAGGTTCAGCTAACCAGATAGAATCTGCACCCTTTGGAATTAGACTCTGAGAAGTCGGCTTTGTAGTGTGATACATTTTGTAAGCAAGATAAGGAAAATCAAGTTTGAGTCACAGCTCATTCTCGGAGAAGTGAGAACTACTTATAAAAGGCAGCGATTATTCAGGAATCTGAACCCAGCTGACCTATCTGTTTTGTTTGAATTCTTTTATAATTAGTTTTGTTGCGATCCATGTGTCCCTTCCCAGCCATCCCCTCTCCTTACACAATCTATACCCAGTTTTCTACCACGCTGTTGCATATGCTTAAAAGCAAGATTTTAAAGAAATTAGTCATTACAAATAGGTTCTCTTGGTTTGATTCAGAATCCAAATGCCAGACTTGCGTGTGCTTGTTTCTACACACACCTGGCACACACACGTTGGGTACATGCAGGACTAGAAGCACAGGGGCAAAGAGAACATATATCCTATGTGTGTGGAATAGTCTTTAGTTTGTGACAGAATGTCCAGTTGCCCCTGTTTGCAGGTAAACTGGGCAGAGTTGGTCACCCTAGTTAATGAGGATATTAGACTGAAGGAGCTACAACCCAAATTTTTAAGATACAAATTCCTTAAATGGCCCAAACTGTTAGCAGACACTTCCCAAAATACCAACATAAGCCCACCCTCTACCTGCCCCATGGAGTAAATTAGCACCTATACAATTTATAAGTTGCCATAAATATGGGAAAGCCTTTAGCAGAAGTCCAACATTAATTTTGGTCTATCTTTTAAATCACAGTATAAAGATTCTGCTGGTGGTTTGGTTTTTTGTGTGAGTGAAAGACACAGACCAAAAAAAAAAAAAAAAGACCCACGGTGTATTCTATATAGCCATATAAACACTTTTGAAAAGTGTTAAGTGGAGGGCAGGGCTGGTAATGGGATTGTAATGGTAATGGGTTGAACGGTGAGCCTACACCTGCTTTGAATGAGCGCAGGGAGCTCTGGAAGGCAGAGTCCAGCGGGGAGCAGCCCGATTGGGCAATGTGCTTCCATACCCATGCTTAACCACACGATCATTAAAGAGCAGAAACCTCTCCTTGTAATCCTCTCCTATAGGACAGCAGGGAGTGTTAGCATATTTGGACTGCTTCACATTCCTTCTTGCCTACTTTTGAGAACATACTACATTTTAAAACTTGTTGGTTTCTTTCATGTTTTATTTGACCCTATGTAATTGCATTCCTGAAGGAATAACAGGCCCCCCTAGTGATTTACACCCTGTATTAAATGTCAGTTTTGAAGAGACACAGTTAACAGTTTGGTTTAACCTCTTGCCTTCCTTCTCTCTATTAGCTCAAAACTGAATCTGAGCTCCAGCTCTTAGGACTCTGAGGCAGGGACAAAAAGATAAAAAATGAGTTGAAGCAGCAGTAGTGTTGGAGGGAGCTCCTTAGTTCTTGCCACTTTCCCCCAGTGTAGCCAGTCACCAGCCCAGGATATAAAAACATCCCTTTTCTGATGATAATTCATCTAGTTCACTTCTGTCCCAGCACAGTGGTGAGGACAGTGAAGCAGGTCACATACTAGCTGGGGTTCTGTGTCATGTGGCCACCCACTGCTCCAGCTCTGGGGAAGCCAACAATTGCCATAAACTAGAGTTCTACCTGAACCACTCAGTACCCAGTGAGAAGACGGTTTGATGAAACTGGAAGAAGAGACCTGTCTTAGTGATGATCTTATTTCATTTTACTTTGTTTTATTTTATTTACATACATCACTGCTGTGATGTTATTGTTGGTTAAAATATCTCATTTGCCCTTGTAGATTCACTTAAGGTATATATAACAACGGCTTAATCATCACCTGTTGTGAACTAATTGTTGGGAGAATCTTTAACTGAAGGTTGATGTAATGGTATATTCCTTCGCGTCTCTGAGCATGGGCACGTGCATGTGCACGTGCATGTGGATGTTTACAGTCTAGAAGTAAATATGTTCTGTATTATAACCTGACAGGTAACTAAATCATCATCATTACTTTCAGAAGACCATACAAAAAAAAATATGGGACAAAAGAAATATTATGTTAAAAACAGTTTGTGCAGAGCACAAATTAAATTCATTCTTGACTCCGCCCCTCTCTTCCCATGCTCCCACATTCTATTGGGCTTGATTGGAAATGACTGCAACTTATACTAGGGAGAGAAAGAAGCAGAAAGTAACACCCGTAAGGACAATTAGGCTCAATTCTCTGGGATATGAAGATACAGCTGACTGTCATCATGTCAGTGCCCAAGACCTTAATCCCCGTCTCCCACTTTGAGGCCATTTATAAACCATTAGCTAAGCCATTTGACCTAGAACTCTGCGACTATGGGGTGGAAAATTTAGGCTACCTTACAAGATGAGAAAGTCTTTATGCATATATTTATCTCAACTTTATTCCTCAAGTTATTTAAGGTGGTTCATATAATAAATAAAATAAAATAATGAAGAACCAAGGCGAAGGGAAGATGAAGGTAGGAGAAACAAGGCAAATTCAGAGAAATGAATGTTCATGAAAAACATTGGTCAACTGTAAAGCACAATCATACATCACCACCAGTACTACAACTAATAGCTACTGAAAAAAATGGAATATTTAAAGAACGCAAGTGCTGAGTGGTGTCACTGTTAGAAACCACAGAAAATGGACAATTGTTTCTTGTGTCTCATTCAAATAATTTATATTTTCTCGTCACCAGGTCCTGCAGAGATGAGCCTTATTTCCCAGAAATAATCAAAGAAAAAACCTGAAGTTCACATTCTACTTAGAAATACATATATTTCCAACAGACAGCCTCTATACTTGGTTATAACTGATCGTTTCTCTTAGTGCATTAGTGGTATTAATACAATTCTTATTTTCATTATTAGTCTTATTGTCATAATTCTGATGACTATGTTATAACACTTATAACAGTAAGAGGTCTGTGATCTAAATATATTATGATAACCATATTTTATGAAATTGCAAAAAGAACCTAGGACAATGATTTGTGTCCATTTATTTTAATCACATCAGATCAGCATAGACAAAGGCCACAATAGAGCCCTCCTTGTATCATGCACAGTGAAAAAAACCTCTCGCCTCAACAAGCAAGACCATTGAATTTGATGACATTCAAATTTTCATCAGGAGAAAAAATTCAGTCATGACCGTATTATAAATGTGTGCTCTAAGAAACAATCACTTAGAAACTTAAGAGACACTATCCAGAACCGATAATCCCCAGACCTTTCTTTGAAACCCTCTGACCTCAGAAACTACATTCTAATCAGCATCATGCACAACCAATGTGACAATGTGTGAGCCAGGTCTCAATGTGTGACACTACCCAGCTAGCTGAGATTGCAAATCGCAGAGGTGCTGGGATCTGGCCTCCTCCACTTACCTACCTGTGAGGCAGGCTACTTAACTTCTTGTAGCCTCAGTTGTCCTATAGTAAAAATGGTACTAAAATAGTAACTAAAACTCATAAAGTTGTTGTAAGGATTAAGTGAGGTAATGCATGTTAAGAGATTAACATGGTATGTATATGTAGAGTGAGCACTGAAAAAGTATCAGTTATATTTATAACCATTATTCTTCTATCTGTATTAAAAATTTTTGTGCTTTTTTTTTGAGAAGGCTTTGTACTTCAATTAATAATTTATTGCATGATATCATGGAGCTACTAATCAATGCCAGTGTTTCAATCTCTCTGACTCCTGGCCCTTAGAATTTGAGGCAAAAATAAAAACATGTATTAAGTGCCCTGGGCAAGTTTGATATTTAGAGTGAACCTACTCCTGTAATGTGAATACTCATTTATTTTCATTCTGAAACTCCAGACTGTCAGACATTGGATTTTCTTAACATTGTTTTCAGAGGTCAGATTTAGCAGTTTACAAAACTGATGAAAGAGATATTTTTATTTCATCATTGTTTAGTTTGCATTTCCCTCATCATTAGTGTGGTGGAGCATCATTTGACATGTTTTCTTGAGAAGACAGTTTCCTCTCCGATGAATGATCTGTTTCCATCCTTTCCCCACTCTTTTACTGGATCATTTGTCCTTTTAATTACTATTATTTGCAAGAATTCTTTATTTTTATTGTTTGTAAGAATTATTGTTATTGTTTGCAAGAATTTTCTTTGTGTTTGATCTTGTTTTATAGAATCATATATGAAATACTGTATTTTTCCATGTATAATGTATACTTTTTTGCTAAAATTTTTGAGGGAAAAATAAAGGTGCACATTATATGAGGGTTGTACTAATTCTGTATCTATATAAATGTTTTTAATTCTTTTATTTATGCTTATGCATTAAAAGTATAACTCTGGAAAGCAATAACAATATCTGTATGCAAAATAATACCCTGGAATACAATAATTGGTTTTGTTTCTAAATATAAATAAAAAGTTAAATTAAAAAATTAAAATGATTTTTTCCCCTGAAAGTTTGGGCCAAAAATGTGCATTATACACAGCAAAATACAGTATATTATTTTATATAAAACAATAGCTTATAAAAGTAATTATGCTTATTGCAGAAAATGCACAGAAAAATTTTTATTTGCATAAGTCCTACAGTTTGGAACATCTTGATGACTATACTTTTTAGTCTTCTCTGTGAAGATACATACACATGCTTATATTTTTTTATAAAAATGTACATTACGCATGTTGTTTTATAATCTGACTTTCCCACTTTTATATATATGTATATATTGTACATATTTCTGTGTCACTAAATACTTACAGTATAATTTTAGTTTCTAGATAGAATTTCATTATATCTCTGTGCCATAATTTAAATAATCTCTTAATTTCAGGTAACTTTTTGCAATTATTTAAAAAAAACTACTTGACACAGTATAATTATTTACCTATTATATGTCTTTCCTGCTAGACTATTGACTTTTAAACCTTTCCAACTGAAGCCAACGATACACAATGCATATTACCCTGTGACTCAACATTCATCTGCATGCACATATAAGTGGAAAACGTCATGAAGAAAAACTTATTTTCTGGTAACTTCTGTTTTGTTCTTTTCTATGTTATTTTGAAAGAAACTCTGGTCACAATTCACTAAACTTACTTCATAAACCCAGATGAGTTTTATCCTCAGTCTGAAAAGCACCAAGTCAGCAGTTCTGTGGGAGGAGGGGCTGTGCTGGGCACACAGTAACATCACATGTTTGTGTGGAATGAACAGCCTCATAGTTAAATCTTGTGTGCATCCATGCTGATTGCTCAGGCAGTATATTTGTCAGGGTTCTCCAGAGAAACAGAACCAATAGGAGATTATATTATGGTGTAGTATAGTATGTTGTATTGTATATAGTGTATAATATGCATAACATAATCTCTTACTGGAGATGAGTACATACAAGGGGGGACCCCACAAAATGGAATTTATTTATAAAAAATTGTGTATTAATTCTTACATAAACTTCAGTCACCTCCAAAATACTCTCCATTTGATATAATACACCTCTTGAGATGTTTTTTCCCACTTCTCAAGATAGTTTTTGAATTTGTTGATTTTGATGCCTTCTGGTGGTTCTGCTGTTTTTTGTTTTACCTTTTCCACATCAGCAAAATGTTCCCCTTTGAGGACTTTTTTAATCCAGGGAAACAAAAAGCAAAGTTGCTTGGGACAAGATCGGGTGACTAGGGAGGGCTGGATGTGGGGGTTATGCTGTTTTTGGTCAAGAACACTTAGAGCGGTGTGGGCAGGTGCACTTGTAAATCACCCATCATGAAATGGGCAAACACATTGAAAAGAGTCTTGAAAAAAAGCTAACTGGAGCAGAACACAGCTTCTCACAACACCACCAGATGGTACACTGATACGGGTGGGTTCCTAGAACACTCACTTAGCAAGGGAGACCTGTACTACAAGGGGCCTGCCCTCCAGAAGATAATTCTGTTTTTTGGGCAGGGTTTCCCCTCATATATATAATACATATATAGTATGTAATGTGTATAATATAATCTCTTATTGGATATATATATATATATTTACATATATATAGAGAGAGAGAGACAGTCAGAGAGAGAGAGAGAGAGAGAGAGAGAGAGAGAGAGATTTATTATGAGGAATTGGCTCACACAACTGTGGAGGCTGAGAAGTTCTACAATCTACCATCAGCAAGCTGGAGACCCAGGAAAGCCAGTGGTCTCTGAAGACTGAAGAACTGGGAGAGCTGATGGCATAAGTCTCAGTTCAAGGGCAAAACAAGATGAGAAGTGATGTTGCAACTCAATTAGTGAGACAGAAAAAAACATGGGGTAGGAGTTGGGGTTGGGGGGATAGAGTCCTCCTTTCTCTGCCTTTTGTTCCATTCAGGCCCCCAGTAGATTGGGAGATGCCCACCCACACTGGGAAGGGCCAACTACTTTACTGAGACCACCACTTCAAATGCTAATCTCATCCAGAAACACCCTCAAGGACATACCGAGACACGACGTTTCATCTGGGCACCACATGGCCAGTCAAGTTGGCACACAAAATTGACTGAGATAGTGTATTTAGAGTTAACTCCAAGGACTCTAGAGTCAGACAGCGTGGTTTTAAATGCTGGCTATGCCACAGGCAACTTACTTAACCTCTCTGTGTCTCATTTTTCTCGCCTGTAAAATAATAGTGCCTATTTCATGATATTGTATGAAAATTAATTGTATGAAAATTAAATTTTTAAGCCATTAAAACATTGCCTGCCATATAGTAAACAATATCTGTTTTGATTAAATTAATAAATAGGAAGTTCCTGGGAGTTGGATGGTTAGATCAAACGTTATATAAAAGTGTAAAACTTTTGAAACCAATTGGCAAATAACCACCCCACCCTGTCCCCCTAACCCCTACAAAGTCTGAACCAACTTTAATTCCCGCCAGCCGTATCAGACTTGCAGAAGTGATTTACTAAGGTGATGTTCACTGCTTTTCACTTACCTGAGGATGTGTTGGGCTGGTTAAAAGTTAGAGGGGATGGTAGTTCTTTCAAGTGGTAAGAGAAGGGAGGCAGCAGCCAGTTGCTCAGGGCAAGAGGCCCTCTAGGGATGCCCACCTCCACTTGGCAGAACTCCGGCAGAATCAGGATTGGCAAAACCGCAGGGATACTTTACAGGGTGGGCAGGAGGGTCTGGCAGATGTTTGGGCAGTGAGCAGAAGGTAAGACTCCAGGCAAACCTCATTCCCCACGGCACTTATCTCCCATCGTCGCCCTTCCCACTCTGCCACTTACTTCTAGCTCTAAAACCCTGTCTCAAATCTGCACGTAAGCACCTAAATCCTGTTGAGTCTGTATCAGGTATGTTTTCCCAACAGATGGATTGTTTTGTGAAAACTTGAAATGCTCCCCCAACCCCCCACACAGAGCCTGTAGCTTTCTGTTTTAGTGTTTGGAGAAATACATATCCAACTCAGGCCCCAACTTGTCTATAAAGTCTTCCCTAACAACTGCAGGCTGGGTAGATCGTTCTTTCCTCGGAGCTCCCACAGCAATTCCAGGCAGTATCTCGGTATTTAGTACTTAATTATATGCTGTCTGGTTCTAGAACTGTCTTAGGGCGTTAGTTTCCCCCAACTATAGGGTAAATGCTTTGAAATCAGCCACCTTGTCTTACATTTCTTTTTGGTTCCTCACTGTCTTGTCTCATAGTAGGTCCTTAATAAATAGTCAATGATTGATGGATCCAAGTGTGTAGTGCACAGAATTTGCATTAAAACAAAATTGCATTAAGAAAGATGTTTTCCAATTTCACAAACTAAGTTAAAAATGGATCAAATATTTAAAAATTAAACAATAGAATCAAATATGGTTCAACTTATTTATAATCATGGAATTAATGAAGTAAACCCAGCCTCTCTAAACAGGACGTGGCCCAGAAGCCATAAAGGAAGAAAAGATGGATACATTTGATGAAATAAAAAAATATTTAAACTTCTCTAAGGCAAAGACTTTTTAATGTATTAGGAACATTTGTAAGTCGAGAACATGATGGCCAACCCTCCCCCATGCCATCCCCCAAATTATAAGGGAAGGGCCAAATTTTCCCTTTCGAACCTTTGTTCCTCACTTGCCTACACAAGATTCTTTCACCTCAACTGAGGATTTTAATCTTGCTCCCTCTTTGAATTCTGTCTCTCCAGGTATATATGTCCCCCTTCTTTCTTCTATTTCCCTTTATACTGTGATTCTTGAATATGCAGGAAGTGAAGGGCTTTGTGATGGTGCTATAGAAAAAGGATAAGTTTCTTTGAATTTGCTGCCATTAGCAGAACTACTGGACACGTGACTCTCAATGGGAACATCAGCCTATGACAGCTTGGATAGATCAAAGTAGCAAACATCGCATGGTTGTCAGTGGTTAATATCATTGGCTAACACATGGGTGACTAACATTTCCTGAATGGCCTGCTTTACCCTAATGTCAGCTTATTAGGTGCCCCATTGAGAAAGAATCTCATTATAATATCATAGCATACAATTTTGGAAAATTTGGAACATCAAAAATTTCATGCAACACCTCATCTTAGGGTGAGAACTGAAGCATGTACAGGAAGGAAGAAAATCATGCATCAGTTTTTAAATGTTTGTTTGCTTTCTAGTTCTGACTTTATTCAGAACAATAGAATCAAAGCAGTAATGCTTTTTTTTTCTTATCGCTAAGAGAAAACTCAAGTCTTACTAATGTTGCCAACTAATTGAAAAGGGCTACTGTTTAGAGAGAAGATGCTCAAGACAGAAGAGGAGATGGAGGTGAATAGATGAGCTCTGTTGGATGGTATTTTCGAGGATATCGTTAATGAGGATGACATGTAAATAAGGAAGTCACTGAAATTGATCTAAGTTCATTTTAGCTTATTTGAGAACACGTTAAAAACTATCCTTGTTTATCAAGCGGAAAAGAAAAATTGATAGTGGAAAGGGAAGCTTATCTTTTATAGAGTATAAACTATTACAAAGAATAAAAGGAATTAAAACGACCTGGTTAGAGTACCTGAGAATGTTCCCTTACAAATGCCAGAGTCCTGACATTCTGTTCTCTTTTCAAAGAGCACAAAAAGACACACGCATACAAAAGGAAATGCCTTTTTGTTCCTTTGGGGTTCCTTTAACGTATTCTAGGAAGTGAAGTTTTCTCAAAACATTTTTATTTAGGAAATTTGGAAGGGAATTTTTTCCCCCATCACAAATATCACTTGTTTGGTTTCCATGAACATGTATGCAAGATTAATGGTAATGTTTATATCGTACATTTTGTCCAAGCATGTGGAAGCTTTAGAAATAATAGAACTTCAATTTGCTAAAGGAAGAGACACAAGCATGAAAAAAGCACATGATGAGTCTCAGGTAGAATGTGGGCTCTGCTAAATCCAAGGCAGTCACTCAGGCACCAGAGTGAACTTCTGGGCGACACATCAACCAGCCCCTTAAATGACTGTTTCCACAGGGTTCCAGTCAATCTAGTTAATGTAAACACCCCATTATTTTCACTATTTGGAAATTCAACATATTAATAAATATTTAAAAATATGATTCATTATCTTTTCATCGAAAGCATTTAAAAATATTTCTTTGTGACATGTCAATGAGGAGGAAAGTGGGATTCCTTTGCCAATGGCATAAATTATCTTGAAGATATGTGGATTTTACTGAATTATTAAAAGAGATAAATACATGAAAGAAAAAAATGAAACACAAGACAATGGGAAGTTCATTGCTAGCAAATGAGTAAAGTCAATGGTGTTAGCTGCTTATAGAAATGATATAAAGAGGAGTCAAATAACTCTGTTTTAATTGATTCCAGAGGGTATCGCAATTGGAGGGAGGTTTCAGAAACTGGCAAAAGAATTAGGGAGGTATAGTTGGTCAGTCTTTTGCCATTAGATGCTTTGCGAGTGTCTGACTTCTTGAAATATAAATTGGAGGATTTTTAAAAACATACATAAAAACAAGTGCTGTTTGAAACTTCTCTCTCCCTCCGAAGATAGTTTTTTATATTAGCATGAAAATTTGCTCATGAAAAAAGTTGTCTTGGTGTTTGTAGGCACAATGTAAGAAGTTGCTGTGCCTGGGAGGATTATACCTTTTAGGATAAGAGGAGACAAACACATTTTAGGCAGTATGCTGGACATTTAGAGTAACCAGCTGGCTCTCACCATCTGAGCTTCCTTTGCCATTGTAGAGGCTGCAATGCTGTCACACTAAGGTACAGGACTGAGCAGATGACAAATCTAAGAGCTAGACCCAGGTGTGCCCTGGACCCAGTACTGTTTAAACAATAAGCAGAGGACAAGAGTTTCCACTGCTCTGTTCAAGGAGCTCAAGTCAAACCTGATACTTCTGCTATTTGGCCTACATACCAAGATATATGGTTACATCAACATACTTGTTGACAGCATTTACTACTTATTCTAGGGCAGGTGTTCCTAAAAAAGATGTAGAGACTTTTAAGGAGTCTGTGAATTCCTGAAGTTATATGCAAATTTTGGAGTGTAGATGAGTGTGTGTGTTTTCCTGGGGTATGGTTCTTCGGATTCTCAAAGGGGTTGTGGTCCCAAAACAGAAATAAGAACTGCTTCTTTTAAAGGAAAAAAAAATTCTCTAGTATTCTCCCAATGAATAAAATTCAGTAATTTCTGGCTACATATTTTTTTAGAATAATTAAGCTGAACAATTTCAAGGTTTGCTGATTTTTTTCTTTTTGCACAATTTTTATTGCATAAAAATACAGAATAGTATATTTGTTCATCCAGATTTAATCTTCCTATGTTAAAGAAAAGTGTGTGAGTTCATCGGTAACAAATGAAATGCATATTGAAAAATTTTGTTCAAATGTAAATGCTATTCCATACGTCAACATTCTATTTATGTTCTAGCTATTTTACCCAAGATATCTCAAAGTTTATCTCAGAAGAGAACAAAACTACAGCCCTCTCCCAACCCATCCTTGAGAAGTACAAAATGATCAAACTTTGATCACTGAAAAGTACATTAGAACTCTAGTCAATCATTTAAAACATCTGTAAAAATAATTATAAGTATTTAGCCAATATAAGAGATAACATGGAATCACAAAATGCTCAATTAAACCCAGAGAAGGCAAAAAAGGAGAGCACAGAGACCGAAAACTAGTACACTGAAGAGAAAACAACGAGTAAGATGGTAGAATTCAATCCAATTATACCAACAAAAATTTAAAATGTGAATGATTTAAACATACCAGTTAGAAGAAAATAGTTAGATTGAATATGTGCTGTCTATAACAAACCCACTTTAAATGGAAGATATAACATGAAAATGCCAACTAAAGGAGAATTTGATTAACTATATTAATTTCAAACAAAGCAGGCTTCAGAATAAGAAATTATCAGAAATAAAGAGGGACATTATATAATGATAAAGGAGTCAATCTTCTAAGAATTCATAATAATGCATATATAAGCATGCATCTAATAGTAGAGCTTCAAAATGCATGAGGCAAAAACTGACAGAAGTAAACAAATAGGTAAGTACACAATGATAATTTGAGACTTCAACAACCTTCTCTCACTAAATGACAAAACAAACAGTAGAAAAGAAATGAAGATTTATATGACCTAAAAAGCATATCTAGCAACTTGACCTCCTTGACCTTTATAGTCCACCGCATTCAACCACAGTGGAATATATATTCTTCTCAAGTGCACATGGAACAGTCACCAACATACACTATATCCTAAGCCATAAAACAAACCTTAACAAAGTTAAAAGAATAGAAATCACACAAAGTGTGTTCTTAGAACATAATGGATTAAACTTGCAATCTACAGTAGAAAGATATCTGGAAAATTCCCAGATGTTTGGAAATTGCACAGCACACTTCTAAATAACCCATGGGTCAAAGAGGAGGCCTCGAGGGAAATCAAAAGCACATTTGTGTGAAGCTGGTACTGAGTGTGGGGTAAGGGAAGATGGCATGGCCCACCAGTGAAATGCAAGCAGGAGCCAGGCCCTTGGGCTGCTCAGAGAAGGACACACCAGAGAAGGTGTAGGTGTGGGTAGGGCACTGGTGTGAGAACACAGTGCATGGAGAACATTGGGGTCCCCTCAGTATTGTTCTCAGCACTCCTAAGTGTTTTGCTTTAGTAAATGCAGTAATTTACATGCACCAGATGTGGAAGTACAGTCAAAGGATATGGCCCAGTTTGTAGCAGAGTACTCAGTTCCGAGCTCTTCCCTCCAACCCTCAAAACATCCCATACTGTGCTTTCCCCATTATAATCAAATTGTAAAAATTATAACTAGGGTTTCCTTACTGTGTTGCAGGCACTATATACTAAGCATTTTACAAAGATGATACTATTCAATCATCACAAAACAAAACCATGTCAATGAGTTCTTATCTCCATTCACAGCGGTGTAAACTGAGGGGCAGAGAGATTAAATAGGCACATGACTAGCAAGTGGTAAAGCCAGGATTTGACTCATATTTTGTTGGATTCCAAAGCCCATGAGGGGCTACTTCCCACTGAAGGTCCTTACTACCTGGTTATTAACTTTGTACTTCCTTTTTTTTTTTTTTTAAGATCTTATTTATTTATTTTTAGAGAGAGGAGAAGGGAGGGAGAAAGTGAGGGAGAGAAACATTGATGTGAAAGAGAAACATTGATCAGTTGCTTCCCATATGCACCCTGACCAGGGACTGAACCTGCAACCCAGGCATGTGCTTTGACTGGGAATTGGACTGGTGACCTTTCACTTTGTAGAATGACGCCCAACCACCTGAGCCACACTGGTCATGGCAAATTTGTACTTCTGAGTATCTACCACAAAGGTCTGAGTGGATCTGACTGAGAAACTTTTGCTTCCCTTGGGCAGAAATAGATACCCCTCAGAGTGCTCAAGGAGGGTTTAGGAGGAGCTGGGTCAGCAGCCATGTTTAAACACAATCATGTAGGCACACATTTATCATACTTCCACTAATGTACATCTAGATTTAAAAATTCATAGCCATGCCATCTTCAGTGGGCCTTCTCATTTGACTATCCCTCAGCAGGTCTCTGGGACAATATAGAAGCAGAGAGGAAAAACTCAATTAGGGTATGTATTCTTCAAGCTGAGCCTTCTGTGATTATCCATGAAGTATTGAGATTAAAAGAAAAATGAAACATTTAAAAATCTGTAGTCATCCTTCTCACCAAGCAATAGAAATGTTGAAGAAAAATAAGAAGGGTGCTAAGCTCTATAGAAAAATATTTATGTAGGCAGAAGAAATAAAACATAAGGCAGATTGTTGGTAGTGTAAACTATAAAATGTGTGCATGTACAGGGCAGTGCTTAAGCTCTCCAGCTCGGGAGGTAGACCGCCTGGGATCAAAAACTGGTTCTGCTGATTACTGGCTGTGTGACCTCGTGGGTCTGTTACTTTATCTCTCTTTGCCTCAATTTTCTCATCTCAGAAATGGGTCTAATAACAGTGTTTATTATTACTCAAGGCTATTGGGAAGACTAAATGAATATACATGTAATAATAACCAGTGTTCAGTACATTTTTAGTTATTGCAAGAATAAGTCCAGTACTATCACAGAGTTAAAAACATGTATGGGAGAGTTCAGGATCCAAGGAAATGAGTTTCAAATATTTACCCTCCTGATCAAGTGTACTTTTCTCAACCTCTTAAAAAAATAATCCTTCTCTCTTTCTAAACTTTGGGTAAACTACTGGTTTAGCCTTCATTACATTTTGAGTAGAGTGTAGTTATTTGTGTAGCCTTCCATGGGCTGTCCCTGGTTAGAACTCTTTGAAGGCAGGAATAGGTTTTTGCCCAACTGTCTTCCTGGACACCAGCCACCTATCCCCCACCCCCAACCCTGGTGCCTGCAGCTGGTACTGAATAAATGCTTGTGAAATTGGACTGAACTCAAGTGAAATACTAAGACTGGGCCTACCCAGGGTAAAAAGAGACTGGGGGTTAGAACAGAGTTTGCTACCATTTGTCAGGTAGACATAGAACGATTTCTCTCATATGTGTTTGAATGAAAGGCATTCAACACCACAAGCAAGCATGTTGTTGTGGTTGAAAGGAGCCTACTGAGTCCAAACAGGGGCAAATAATCCTTTACAAAATATGCACTGAGCAGCCTACTACCTTGTTGGAGTTCTGGCTACCAATTTTAGTCTATACCAAGCTCAGATTTCCCTGAGAAGCCAGTGCAGGTTACCTGGGAAAATGAGTGTGAGCTAAAGGAAACTCCAACACACTCTACTGTGGTCCCCAGTCTGAAGGTCATTAAATTCACAAGGCTCGAATTTGACAAAAGTATGTCCAGCTTTGTCCATGGAAGCCTGAGCAAAGTCATGGAGACCAGATGCAATTAGTGGTATTGCCAGGAATCCAGAGGGACTGACCCAAGAGTCACACTTATCCTGCAGCG
Source organism: Pteronotus mesoamericanus (assembly GCF_021234165.1). Taxonomy (NCBI): domain Eukaryota; kingdom Metazoa; phylum Chordata; class Mammalia; order Chiroptera; family Mormoopidae; genus Pteronotus; species Pteronotus mesoamericanus. The sequence goes on from NW_026555078.1 coordinate 32,965,581, forward strand.
TAATCACACCTGTGCTTGCATATACACTCTCCCAAACACTCACACACAAACTACACACACACAGACACACACGGAGCTTTCTCACTGACATGTACAGTCTCTCTCAGACACTCACACATGCTGTCAGCCACTCAGACACAACACAACTCTCTCAAACACACACAGGAACACACACACTTTTCTAGTAATTACTTCAGAAACTGCATTGATAGCTTCTGTTTTGTTTATAACATCACTTGTGCTGAGTGGTTTTCAGAGCTGGGTTCCTAAACTGGGGTTCTTACCATTACACTGGTCTGTCAAAATCTTCTGTGGAGTGTTCAAAATGGAAATTCCTGGGCTCTGCACCTTCAGAAATTCTGACTCAGCATGTCTGGGGCACAGTCTAGGAATCTGCATTTAGAAGACAAATCAGTAAGAGGCCACCGATAACGAATCATGCTTTGAGTAATGATCTTCTGACAGTTGGTGGATATTTTTTAAGGCCGGATAGGTTGATCCAATATCTTAGCATTGAGTCAGTGAGACCAGTGAGACAAATGAGACCTCAGTGGCTTTAGGAACTCAAACATGAAAGTCTAGTTGCAGCCTGGCTGTCCTCAGCTGGGATACTCCAGTGTCACAAGAAGGGCTGTGTTTAAGAATGGGTCCTTACATCGTTACTCCTGAAATGTGCAGACAGCCTATTCTCTTGCTCTTTGGCCTACGCTCATTGTATCTTCTTGTATCGTAGCAGAGCTGGCACTCGAACCCCAATCTTTTGGGTGCCAAACTCAATGTGTTTCACAGAACCACAGCTGTCTTCCCTGGGTGACCAGGAGTCTCAAAAGGAAGTCTTTGTATCAGGGGATATTAAAAATACTTTGCAACCAGGAAAGCAGTTGCAGCCTCACTCAGAACTGATGCAGACAAGTGCCCCTCTACTCCACTGGCCCCGCCCACTGATAATGGTGAAGCGCCCTTCGAGATGTTATCCGATATTATCCCATGGCACTCTGGCCTCTAATTAGGGGTGGGAGAGAGAAGCAGGTAATCACTTGCTTTCATCCAATTTCCAGGAAAATGACAGGAAACAGAAAATGATGGCTGAAAAATGCAAGTTCACTCTTTTCTTGAGACAGAGGAGAAGGGTTAGATCAGAAGGCTAGTTTCCACAGGAATGGTGACACCTCTTTCTCCCCCAGACAACATCTCAGACTCATGGTCTCACAAGTGTTTCCGTATTTAGGAAGATAAGGGGTTAGAGTATTTTAAATCATGACTTTTTTACAAATTCATGACAAATGCTTGCCAAATCTCAGGCATCTTTTGGTGGTCATTATAGTGCTTCACCCCCAAACCTATCCCATAGATAGTTAAAAAGTCACCAGAAGAGGTTTGTTTCCTTACTGTAAAGAATTACCCTCCTTCTGGCCTCAGATGCAAACACCTGGGATGAAATTGCTGGGAGGTCTAACAAGGTGACTCATTAAGTCCCAACTAACCTCACAGTTTTGCCTGGATCCAGTCCAGGTCAGCTGTCCCTGACCCTCTGTCAAGACCTGTAAGGGGCCCCACGTGAGTAGAGGTTGATTTTCTTTGCAGATTGCAGTTTAGAAAGAGCTCGGTCAACTACAGGTTTCCTTCTCTTTGTTTTTTCCTCCCATTTTCACATTTCCCAGCTGGTGGTCATCTCATCTATTCTATACTCAGTTTCATATTTAATATTAATCTTTTTAAATTTCACAACTCATGATCTCTCTCTTTTTTTTAATTAAGTTGAACTTTTTTTTTTTTTTTTTTAATCCTCACTGAGGATATTTTCTATTTTAGGGTGTGGGGGAGAGAGATCAATCGAAAGAGAAACATTGATCGGTTGCTTCCTATATGTGCCCTGACCAACCAGGAATTGAACCTGCAAACTTTTGGTGTTTGGGAACATGCTCCAACCAACTGAGCCACCAACCAGGGCAAGTTGAACATTCATTTTTGATAGCAGCTTCTAGTGTTCCTTTTCTCTTTTGTACAACCATTGAAATGTGGAGCACCATTGTCCTACGTGCTTCATTTGTGACTTAAAATGATTTCTGATTTAAAATTATGGCATTCTGATTTAAAATCCCACATAATACAGCACTGCCTAATAACTAGCCCACAAGGTATTTAATGTAATTGGAAAATATTTTATTCTGGCTTCATTTCCCTTAAAGCATTCCATCACCACCCATTCAAGGAGCTAAAATAGAAGCTTAAACTTGGAATTAATTGGAGATTAACACAGAATCTTAATTTTAAAAGTATCAAAGGGAAAAAAAATAATTTAGACCCCAATGTACATCAAAGGATAATTCTATCTGGCAAGGTACAATGGCTTTGCGGCAGCCTAATCTCTCACCACACCCTAATGCTTCCATAGCTACCACACCACAGTAGCCACAACAACCTCTGTAGCGCTGTTCCATCACGCAAGGCACTCTCCTCAAGCACCATGCCTGGGATTCAATTAATTATGGCTATTTACAAACTCCCAGAAGCTAGTTACACACCAACAGAAAATCTCCACCAACTCAGCAGGTGGCCTCTTTGGAAGTCAATGATGAACTACCTTCCGATGGCTGCTGTTGAATACTGATTGATCCCTGGCAAGGATGCCAGCTCAGTCTCTGCCCTGCTTGCAATCTGCGCCTTGGGAGCAGCCCTTAAGGCACTGAGGCTGTTGGCCAGAGGGATGAGTGAGAGGCCAAGAACAAGGTGGGAGAGAGTTCAGAGTCCAACCCCAGCTGCAGGCAGGGTTCAAAGTGGTGTTAAATGTCAGCACTTTGCAGCTAGGAGATTCCTATGCATATGCATTCTCTTAGGCAAGGTCTCATGCACATTTTTCTTTTTTTCACTTATTTGAAAATCTTGCATTGCAGAGAAAGAGATAATTCATTTGGAGTGTTTCATTTTCAAATGCTTTTGCACAGAGCTTTCTGCCTTCCACCAACATTTCAATCACCTATAGTGAGTTTCACTAGAAAAAAATTTTTCATTTAAAATTTGAGTAAACACCACAAAATCAAAAGGAGTCAGATTCTTCATTAGCAAAGAGAGAAAATTCTGGGTAAAGTAACCGTCTCTTATTTAGAGAACAAGTTCTACCCAAACTCCTTCATTTTAACCTTGGGTCAACCAGCTTATAATTTGAGACTTCAGTAGGGGAGTGGAATTTAGGACTTTTAAGAGCTAACTTCCATTTCACTAGGATGCAAGTATTTTAAACTATCTTACCTTCTGACCACACTTACTAAAAAGGTACTACCTCTTTTCTCCTGCCACCTCTTTTCCATCTTTTTCTAATAAATGTAACTAGAACAGTATTTTAAAATGATGATCAGCACAACTCAATTGGATCACCTTTCTCCAGTGCTCTCTGTTTCCACATACTCAAATGCAAGAGGCTTCCTCTGCCGTACAGATTGGGATTCCTCTTGGCAGCAGAGTGGATATTGGGGAGATTTTTCACTTTTGTTTTAAAACACCTACTGGTCAGGGGCAATTTTCCCCTTGCCCCTTGCCCCTTGTCAGAGCAATTACTAGGGATGCAAATGAGGCGAAATCTTCCAGACGGCCAGTTCAATGGGATTCCCCTCACTCTGGAAATGGTTTTTAATCTCAAAGAGGAGTTTTTAGTTTGAACTGATAAAGAAAAATATGTTGTTAGTGAATGTTTTCCTGGGTATAGTGTATCCCTCAAAGCATTTTTCCTAACAGGGAAATGTTAAGCTCTTGATAAATGAAAAATAAACTCTTGTTCTCTAAGATAAATTATTACAATGAGAACTTTCTCCAGCCTTAAAAACCTAATACTAATCTTTGGCTTTGCACGGTAGAGTTTCCCTGAACTGTTGAATGCATTCCATGTTTCTCAGACCTTGTTTTGGTAAAGGACAAGGGGAGCATCTCCAATGGGTGAGTGATTTCTTATCATCCTTTTACTGCAGCCACGGAGATCTTTAACTCTTTAAACAGTGGCATTTAAGTCTTGAGAACACCCAGAAGCTTGCCCCAGGCTTTAGGCATTCTCAGTTAAAAAAAAAAAAAAAAAAAAAAAAAAAAAAAAAAAAAGTAAGGGGAAAAAAAAAAGGCCAGCTTGGGTATCAACAAAGGAGAAATAGAATAAGCCAGGTAGTTCAATTCTGATAAGATTGGAGATCTGCAAATCAGGTAAGCTGACCTGCAAACAAGTGCCCTGGCTTCGGCAGAGGCAGCCTCTCCTCTCCTGGGTTTTGTATCTGGGGCATTCATTCTCTGAGGAGACTTAATGGCAAGAAAAGTTAGAGATAGGCTCTTTCCCAGCTTCTCTCAGCAATAAGGTTATTCTTTCACTTTTACAAACATTTTTAATCACATCTTCTTACCTTTCCTTCGTGCATCAAAAAGAGGTTATCTAAAACTGAATTGTAACCGTCTCTAGGCTGTGTCGCAAAAACTGGTAGAATCATCAGTTTTAAGAGGATTTTATCACCAACAGTGTATAGCTCTTGATTGAAATGAAATAATAGACATAAGGAATGCTTGACCTCTGAAATGACACTCCAACCCCTGCCAAAGAAAGCCCACTTTACAAAAAAAAGAAAAAAGATCATAGGAAAATGCTCTTAAGACCTAAAAGTCAGAATGCAGAAAGTTATTCCTTTATTAAGAATCTGCAACTTAGTCTTATTTTAAACCCTTGTATAATAAAGCCCATATGTCACAGTAATGATGTCAAAACCCTTAAATTACACTGGTAAATTGAAAAGGTAATGGAAAATGAAAGGTTTTATTCAACGTTTTATTTTGTTTGTTTTTGCATTTTGCTGGAAGTGCTGCCTATGGAAAAAAATGAATAAATAAATCAAACAAAAATGTGCCAGTATATCTAGTTTTAACTTAATTAGACCTGAATATTTTACTTCATGATTTTTTTTGTTTTCAAATTAAATGAGGTTTTCATATAATATCAACTATAAAAAGAATGTAAAAAAACAAAGTGTTAGGAAGACCATATACTTAGAGTTAGGCAGTTCTTGACCTTAAGTGGTACAATTATAGTTGATTTTTTAAATTTTTTTTAATTTTCAGAATTTTCCAATTTTTATTTTTAAAAAGATTTATTTATTTATTTATTTATTTTTAGACAGAGGGGAAGTGGGAGAAAGGGGGAGAGAAACATCAAAGTATGGTTCCCTTTCATGTGTTTGGGGACCTGGCCTGGAACCCAGGCATGTGTCTTGACTGGGAATCAAACCAGCAGCCCTTTGGTTTGCAGGCCAGCACTCAATCCACTGAGCCACACCAGCCAGGGCAGAATTTTCCAATTTTCTACAATTAATATTTACTACTTCTGAGTTTTATTTAAAGGACAAAAACATTCCAATCATGTGATTTCATTCTTGGGTATTTTAAATGAGAAAATTTTTGCCCTAGCCATGTAGTCAGTTAGTTAGAATGTTGTCCTGCTGTACCAAGGTTGTGGGTTCGATCCCCAGTCAGGGCACAGATAAGAATCAGCCAGTGAATGCATAAATAAATGGAACAACAAATCAATATTTCTCTCTCTCTCTCTAAAGTAAATTTAAAAAAAATTAAATGAGAAATTTTAAACCCTCTTTTCCTTTCCAATCTCTCCGCTCCTCTCTGAGTTAAGTTCCTCCATAGGGTGCTTTTTTCCCTCTTCTTATCTTCCATTCTTCTCACATTCTTTCCCCTTCTTCAGCCAGAGTTATCTTCTTGAAGCTGAACTTCCTATCCCTGGGAGGCTCCTGTGAAAAAGAGGCCAAAGGGAAAACTGGTTCTACCTGGACCACCAAAGCTCCTTTAGAGGTCCTAGAATTTCAGAGCTGAAGAGATTGAGACAAGCGGCTTCACTTCACAAAGAAGGGAACTAAGGTCGACTGTAGAAGGACTTGCTCAAGGTCACAACCACCAGTTTGGGGCAGAGTGGAAATTAGAACCCAGAACTAGTCTTACAGCTTGAACCTGAGAAGGGGATGGAAGCTTTAAAGCAGCAACCACAGAAGCAAACAAGGAACCATGCAGATATCTAATGCATGATGCAGGTTGGATTTTTCTAGAAACATACTGTTTCTCTACTGTAGGAAACACAGCTGTGCTAAAGCAAGGAGGAAACAGAAAGTAACCTATGGTTTCAGTATCTTTGGGAAAAGAGGAGCTATGGCCACCATATTTCAAGGGGAACGCCACTCCAACTGGTTATTGACATGTAAAAATTCATCCTTAGTATTGCCAGATCTTCTGATTTGGCAAGAGAAATTAAAAAAAAAAAGATTTCTGTATAAAAATCCCGCGTTTTAAAATGTTGATGCAAACATTTAAAAATATTCTTTCTAAGCCAGGCAAAATATCTAGTAGTTCACAATCCTTGATGTAGAATGTGAGAACAGGGCAGCTGCCTCAGCATGTTAGAGTGAAGGCAAATGTTTTGAGGTCCTTGATAAAAGAGGGGGAGAGTGACTGTCTCCCACTGCTGATGTTGACCCCAGAATTAAATAGCCTCAGTATATGTGATCAGCACGGGCGTGTGCTGGGGCACTGGGCACTCCTAACAGCTGCTCTTTCTGTGCTTTTCACATCTTGCCTGGCTCCCCCCCATCTCTTTTATGTTGAAACAAGATGAAAATGGTTTGCATCCTTGGTTTCTGACTAAGACACAAACTCTCCCTAACCACAGCTAGAAAGCTGTGGCAGTGGATTGGGATCTATTTATGGAAAATTGAATATAGCACACAAGGGTCCCTAGAATGTGTGAACCTCTCTTCTGTTCTCTTTGGTCAGGGGCATCCTGTCTTTGCCACCTCTCATGCCCATTTTGGGAAAGAAAAGAAAAGAAAAGAAAAGAAAAGAAAAGAAAAGAAAAGAAAAGAAAAGAAAAGGAAAGGAAAGCAAAGAAAAGAAAACCTCTCCTCATCACAGCATTTATTTACTCCTTCTATAAACCCCAAAATTGGCAAACAAAGACCCTATCCTCACCTTCCCTTTTTAATCAACTCATAACAAAAGGTATTGCTTTTTAAATGAAGGAAGTGAAGTTTCAGTTTGGCAACCTAACCTAGAAATGATTACCAAAATCATAGATAAAACATTTCCTTATATGTTTTTATTTTCTTTAAATTTTCTGCAATGAGTGTTTGTTATTTTTATAATCCAGAAGAGAAAAAGTTAAAAGGAAAAAAATTTCAGGAGGCAAATCGAACTATGTCTATTTGAAGAGCCAGGTGTGCTAACAGGTAGGGTAAGAAGCTAAGTGAAATGGAAAGAACTTCAGAAGCTTAGGAGTCTACAAACTGGGGTTTGAATCCTGGTTTTGCTGCTCAACCTTAATTTCTGACACTCAGTCCTTTCTTCTGTTAAGTGGAAATAATGATGCCAATATTTCAAGGTAATTATAAAGATTAATGATAAGTTATGTGAGACATGGTAGGTTCTGAATAAAAGGCAATTGTGGCTTATATGCTGATTTTGTTTAATGTACCACTCAACATCACATTAAGTGAATTTTGGAAAACCCTCATGAACTTTTGAGTTGATGCATATTTCTGAGAACAACGCTCCTGAAGTAAACAGACAGCTCTAGACTTTGTCTTTGTTTCTTCTGCCTAAACATCTCAGCTGGGCACCATGGAACCATATTGGATGGTTTGGGGCCTTCCAAGATAAATTTGAGTTGTTCCTTTATTTTGGGTACTATACCATTTTTAAAGAATCAGTTTAATGTACAGAATCGGTTGCAAATTCAGCTGCTTTTACATCTTAAATAAAAATATATATATATACACTTCATTTTGGTCTTTTTGGGTGCTTTAGAACAAGAACAATTTGTTTAAATAAACTTGGATCTTGTACTAAAGGTTATGATACTTTTAATAATGCTTTGCACATAGAAAATACTCAATAAATACATGTTATGTGTGATTAAATGCCCAGACTCCTTGAAAAATGGCCACAACATGATAGAATCCAAAGGGAAAAGTGCATCCAGTGAAGCTTCCCTACCCTCACCTGAATTAAGGGACACCCCACCACCTTCAGGGCTAATTCCATAAACTAGCTAAGCCTTTTCCCAGCCTACTGCTTGCTACTGTTTTTTTTTATAGCATTTATTTTACAATTTACTATGCCAGCTTATTATGAGAGTTTTTCTTCTTTTTTAGGGAAGTGCTATTTAGACTGACTGAAGATTTATGGACCCATCTCCCCCCGCCCACTGCCGCTGCCCACCCTGGCTTCACTGCCTCTGCCCCAGCGATCGCCACTGGCTCCCACCTGGGCCTCCTGTCTCCTTCGGTCTACTTGTGCACAGTCTGGGAGACACCAGTCCTGGCCTGGGAGCTACTAGATAACAAGAGCTATTGAGCACTCGCTGTGCCAGACATTGTTTAAGCACTTTACATTCATTATCTCATTTAATCCTCCAAACAATCCCATGAGATAATCTCCATTTTACAGAGAAGCCAAGGGAGGCTCAGAGAGGCTATTAAGTAAATGGTGCAAGTAAATGGCACATTACATTTTGGACTTCATTCATCCACTTACTTACATACACACACGTCTCTGACTGCAGCCACCGCAGCATGCTGGCCAAATGCACCACGTGCGGTGACACCTCGGTCACATGTTGTCTCCCCTCTGAGACTCTTTCCCCAATGTGACACCGAGATGGGGGTCCTCTCCACTGGGAAGCCTTCCCAGATATCCCTCCAGCCCCTGCCTAGTCCTGACACTCCCTCAGCACGCTTCTGTCACCTATTGCTTTGCCATTGTTAGTTTATCTGTCTTTCTCTTTTATCAAACTTAATTAGTGCTGGAACTTAACAATATTGTGTTGTATTGTATTTATTTACACAAAGCCTGGGAAGTAGTAGACAGTAAATGTTTGCAAAATGGATGAATTCTGAGATCCTTCAGAGTGTCTTACTGATATTTGTATCCCCCAAACCAAGCTGCGATACCAGGAGGTGAGCCTGGAAAGGACACGTTAACTGAGAGACAGTTCGGGCGGACGGTGCAAGTGCGGTGTCACAAGTCAGGAGGCAGAGAATCAGTAAACAGAGGTGCCAAAGCTGCAAACAGAAGAACCCAATTGAGACCCAGCTGGACAAAGAGGGGGTTGGATATTGAGCAAGTGGAGATGGGGTAGGGTGTTAGTCAGGTTTCTCCAGAGAAACAGAAGCAAATACAAGAAGGAACTTATATAAGAAGTTATGGCTCACACAATTATGGTCGCTACGAGTTCTGAGATCTAAAGCCAGCAAGCGGGGGACTCGGGAATGCCCGTGGTGTAGTTCAGCCTGGATATCAGCAGGCTTGAGACCCAGCAAGAGCCAATGTTTCAGTTCAAGCTCAAAGGCAGGAAACAACCAATGTCCCAACTCAAAGACATTCATCTGGGAGGAATTCCCCCTTACTAATGGGAGGGTCAGCCTTTTTTTCTACTCAGGCCTTCAGCTGACTGGGTGGGATCCAGACACATTAGAGAGGGCAATGTCTTTACTCTGCCTACCAATTCAAACGTTAATCTCATCCAGAAACACCCTCAAGGACAAACCCAGAGTTATGTTTGACCAGATGTCTGGACACCTTGTGGACCAGTCAAATCAACACATAAAATTGACCACTGTAGGTGGCAAATAAGATGGAATAGAGTTGATCCAGGAAGACCCTCAGGAGCACTAGGTTTCAATTAGAGTCCTTTGACTCACAGGTTGGTATGGTCCCATTGATGGGGACAGCTCTTCAGGGGTCCATTCCTGACAGTTGATGTCCTGAGGAGCCCACCATGTCTCCCCGCGTTTCTGTCCTAAACCTGCGAGCAACATACAGCTTATCTTGGAGTCACCCCTCATTCGTCCTGCTCCTTGGTCCTAACATCTAAACAGTTGCCGTGTCCTGACTGGTGTGGCTCAGTTGGTTGGACATTGCCCTGCAAAGCGAAAGGTCCTCAGTTTGATTCCCTGGTCAGGGTACATGCCTGGGTTGCTGGTCTGGTCCCCAGTTGGGGTGCGTGCGAAAGGCAACTGATTGATGTTTCTCTCTCACATCGATGTTTCTCTCCTCTCCTTCTCTCCCTTCCCCTCTCTAAAAATAAATAAAATCTTAAATGGTTGCCAAGACCTGTCAATTAATTCTCCCTGTAAAATGCTTCTCACATCCCTCACCCCTCTTCACTGTCTACTGCGACTCTCTTGCTACAGAGCCATGGCTCTTCAATTTTTAAATGGGAAAGAATTGGGTGGGTGGGCTGGATCACAATCTGCTTGCAAAGGAGGTTGAGGGACCTGGTTCTGAAGCTTCCTTCCCAGGACAAAACAAAATTTTCTTCAGATTGTATGTTACAAATTAACAATAGAGCAAAGTTTTATATAAATACACTTACATAAATTGGGAAAGTGTCCATTGTATGTATCGAATTATACATACGTACTTTTTAAATTTGTGATAGAGATTATGACGGGGAGATTCTACTTGGTCCAGCAACTATTAGAATTATTCCTTAAAAGTTTCTTTGGCTCCAAGCACTTTCTCTTTTGCTGCCGGATAAATCTTCCTAAAGCACAGCTTCATTACTATTACTGCTCACCAACTTTCACTGGTTCCTCAGTGCCCACAAATAAGAAACAATCAGTCAGTAAATAGACTCTCTGGCCCTTCAAAATATGGATCTCACTCTTCTCAGTCGCTGGCTTTACATTCCATGAGTCGCTGTTGCCCCCTGTATCAATCAGGAACGCCTTTGGCCTCAGGGAACAGAATGCTCACTGTGTGCCAGCTTAAACAGAGGATGATTTTTCTCACATGATAAGGAATTAATAGGTGTGTAGCTCAGGGCTGACGCCAGTCCTCAGTGATGGACCACACTCCTTTCTTCTCCTCGCCATCCCATCACATGGCCTGCGACCTTTTGCTCACCGCCTCGTGGCCGCCAGAGGACTTCCAGCCCTCTCAGCCACATTCCTAGTGGGAGGAAGGAGGGACAGCAACGGGCGAAAGTGGAAGGAAAGAGCATGGTCATTGAGTCTGTCTTGCTTTTATGCAGAAAGTGAATACTTGCCAAGAATCCCAACCCAGTTTATGACTCAGTGATCAAAAGGGTGTTGTCACATGGTAGAAGGTGACAGGGGGTGGTGGGCTTGTGGGGGGAGGTGGGCCAGCGAATCACCAGTACCTGCCACACACACCCCCACTCTAATCAAGGAGCTCACTCGCCTCACCCCGTACCTGCCTTCACATTATTTCCTTCAGTTTAAGTTTCCTTTACCCTGCTCCATCTCTGCTTAGTGAAAGCCTCTTATTTTGTTTGTCCTGTTAAAATACCACTTCTTCCAAAAAGTCTTCCTGCTCTCCCTCCAAAGCTCTCTGGTAAAATTTCTCCTTCTGATATCAACCACTGTTTGTATGTTTGCTATACCTAGAAACTCAGACTGTGCGATAGTTAATTATATGTGTTCTATCACCCTGTCTATATATATTTTATTTTTTTAAAAATATGTTTATTGATTTTAGAAAGAGAGGAAGTAGGAGAGAGGGAGAAACATTGATGTGAGAGAGAAACATCCATTGGTTGCCTCCCGTATGCTCCCCAACCAGGGGCTGAACCCACACCCTAGGCATGTGCCCTGACTGGGAATCCAACTTGCAAACTTTTGGTGCATAGGACAAAGCTCCAACCAGCTGAGCCACCGGCCAGGGCTCCTCATCTATATTTTGAGGTCAAGAGGAGAGGGAGCATGTCCCATTCATCTCTGTATTTTCAAGGCAACTAAGGACAGAATAAGTATTTAATAAGTGTCAGATGAGTCAGACACATTCTGCAATCTTCTGTGCTGAACAGAAAAGTCGGCAATCCCCACACTGTGTCTATAATGGCTCTCTGATCCGAGTCGAAGGAGAACATCTGCAGTCCTCTGTGAATGTTGGCTGTTGTCCTCTGTCCTCAGCCACAGCAGGGACTTCTGTGGTGGCAACGTGACTATCTACCGATGCTTTTCATGTCCCTCTGCCGTGCAGCTGTGCAGCTGTTTCCTGGGTGGAAATGTAAGAAAACAGTCAAAATCTGACAAAATAACAGCAATTGTAGCAGGAGACTTAGGAGGATATTAGACTCAAGTTAAGAATCTTGAAGTTGTGCTACAATATAAGCAATAATATTAATACAAGTTAATACCATTTGTTAAACCCCTTATGCCGGACACTGCACTATCCCATGGACTTTTCATAAGAACACACTGTTATTAAACAAGGAAGCCAAGGCTCAGGAAGATGAAGCAAGTTGCCTAGGGTCACATAGCTTGGAAGTGGCAAAGTTGGGCCAACACTGATTTCTTAGTGCAAGCCTGTGAGAAAAAGGATGTTAGTTCTATTTTATGTAGGAAAACACTGCAATGCACAGAAATCAAGTGCCTTAATCAAGGCAGGGCAGTAAGGCGGGCAAGAGAATGAGCTCTGGAGGTGGACTTCCTGGTGTGAATCCCTACGTGACCTGGGGCAAACTGCTGAAAGTTTCAATCCCTCAGTTTCCTCATCTGTAGAACAGGGGCAACAGTTGCCTTATAGGTTCTTATGAAAACAAAATGAGTAAGTACACTATCAAGACTGGCCTGGCACCTGGTCTCACCGAGTATTCGGTAGCTCTTAGCCAGGACTGCCTCCAGCCTACATGAGAGAGTAGCCAAGGCAACACACCTGGTATACTGAGCAAAGGGGGACTTGGGCATTTAAATGTACTCTAGTCCTTCAGGAGAAAAGCCATGCACTGATAACGTCATTTCAGTCAAGATGGACCTCTTATACAATGGTGGTCCCATAAGATTATAATGGAGCTGAAAAATTCCCATCACCTGTGATACAGTTCAATGCATTACTCATGGTGTGTTTGTGGTGAAGCTGGTATAAACAAACCTACTGCACTCCCAGTCATATAAAAGTATAGCATGTATAATTATGTACAGTACCTACTTACCATTGCATTGTTTACCATTGCCTACAGTATTCAGTACAGTAACATGCTGTATAGATTTGTAGCGAGGAACAACAGGCAGTAGCATACAGCCTAGATGTTTAGCAAGCTACACCATCTAGGTTTGTGTAAGTGCCCTCTGTGATGATCGCACAGGGGCAAAATTGCCTAATGACACATTTCTCAGGATGTATCCCCATCATTAAATGGTGCATGATTGTGCTACTTCCTGGCTCCCAATAGGAGTCCTATTCCTGCCCACGCCCCCCCACCCCGAAGAGGGACCCCTCGGTTTATCAACCTCATGTATCAGAGAATCACACCTTTTGAACAGAATGGCTCTGTCTGCATTTCTGTCCACTGCCAGTATTAACTGTCCCAGAGAATTAGCAGGCTTGGGTTATGGGATTGTTTGGGGAAAGGAGTTTCATTGGGCATGTGTTGAGGTCTGTGGAGTAATCTTTGATATTTTCATAGTATTATGTAACTTTGTTTTGTTTAAGCTATTTTCCTCATCTTGGTAGCTGACCTCCAAAGATGCCCCCACAATGAGCCATGCCTCTTGGTATTCACACCCTTTGTAGCCCCTTCTCATTGAATCTAGGTGGGCTTTCTGTAATCCATAGAATATGGTAGAAGTGACATTGTGTGATTTCTGAGGCTAGGTCATATAAGCCTGGTAACTGCTCCCTTGCATTCTTTGAAATTTCACTCTGGGGGAAGCCAGCTGCTGTATAAGTTCAACTACTATGACACCACCATGCTGGGATAAAGTCCAAGCTATTCATGTTGAGAGGAGGCTGCATGGAGACAAAGTGACACCTGAGTAGCCCCCAGCAATTCCAGCCGTCTAGGTGAGGTGCCTGACATGGAGGGAAGACCCCGCCTTGGACATTCAGGCCCTTTGAGCCTTCAGATGCCTGTAACCCCAGCTGTCATCGGACTGTAGCCGTTTAAGACCCTAAGTGAGAAGTGCCCAGCTGAGCCCAGTCAACCTACAGAACCATCAGAGATGACAGTAAATTATTTTAAGCCTCTCTGTTTTGGGTTGTTTATTAAGAAGCACTAGGTAACTGAAACACTCATGATTCCCCAAAACTGCTGGTATGGTTACAACACACTCAAATTTAAACCATAGATGAAGATTGCAAGCTGTTTTTTTTCATTGAATTAGATTTTTGTGTTAAATATACAAAACAGAACCAACTGAAGTTTGTATGCTAAAGCTTCACAACTATTTCCATTTTTTTGAACAATAGGAGAAATACTATTCAAATGATCTTGCCTGTTTCCTTCTCTTTTTATCCCCAGTGCTGGCAGCAGTACTTGACTTACAGTAGGTCTGCAATAAATATTTGATAAATGGTATTATAGATGAAGTTAATATGTTATAAAATGTTCATGTAATAAATATATTGAGCCTATAGAAAACTCACATTGGCTTCAAGGACAAAATATGACATATAAAAACATTCATAGTATATTAAGTAAAAAGGATAGTTTTTTAAAAAAATCAGTTTGCAAATCAGTAAGTGTAGCATAATTCCATTTTTAAAAAAGTCTTTGAAAGTATGTTTACAAAAAAGAGCCCAAAAACGTTTTCATCAAACTATTAACAATCATTTTTCTGGGTGAAAAGTTCATGGGGAATTTTGTTTTTTCTTAGTGCCTTTCACACACTTTCCAAATGTTTAAATAAAATTATATTAGTTATTAAATCAGGAAAAATGTCATTTAATAAAACCAAATTGGAGCACTGATATACCCATTTTTTATGTATATCCCATCTGAGACCACAAAAATGAAAGTCTTTGAATTTCTTCTCAACCAACTTAATATGTTTCACGTGTATTTATTTGAGTCACAGCTTTTCTAACTTCCAGTAGAATCATAGCACAGCACTTCTGCCCACACGAAGAACAAGATAAAAAGGAGTAATTTGTTGGTGGTTCAAGTCAATTCCTAGAGCAGTTTCTGCAGGTCAGCTTGTGAGGGATCAATTGCAGAGCCCTGGACACTGATGAAAATGGAGTCAATGCTTGGCTATACTCTAAGCTACTATGTTTATAAACTTTCCAACCCTTTGAGAAAGTGGCCCCTTATAGAAATAACATGCTCATGGTAGCAAATTCTTGTTTGCTTATATCTCTGAGGTCCACATGAAGTTACCCTGAAACTCACCAGAGAATGGATGACAGCTGCTTGCCTCTCCTCCGAGACAAGAGAGACTGTTGGAGAGGACGCACACGTGCGAAAGGGGCAGGGCTCTGCCACGGCCCAATCCTGACACCACCATGCTGGGATAAAGTCCAGCATTCGTGTTGAGAGCAACACGAATAGCTTGGCAAAATTATGGCAACGCCACCTGTTCTACCTACCCTTCTAGGATTTACCTTGATGAACAAATGCAACATCTATCCAAAACTGCACTGTCCATGACAAATGGTACCAAAGACCAGATATGCTTACATAACCAATGGTAGGAATTCTGGTTCCTTGCATAGACAATAGTACCTCTGAAGCTAGTTCTCTAAATGCTCCATCACTGGGAATTTAAACATTGTTTATATGCTTTCAAAAACATAGATTAGTCTCAGTGATGACCAGATACTGAATTTATATGCCTTAAAGTCTCCCTAAACCTGGCTTTCCTCCTGATTTCATATCTGGCCTAATGGCTAAAAACAACAGAATCCTCCTTACCTCCCCTTTCTGCTTGTCCCTCACCTGGACACGCTTGTCAACTGGTCCTCAGAAAAGTCCTCAGACTCTAGTTTCTCTCTTGTCCCAATGTCAGGTCCAGGATTCAGGATCTCACCATCTCTTACCACGACTAGTGCATCCAGCCTCCTAACGCCGCTCCTGATGCATGCTTTCTGAACATCTTTCCCTTCAGATTAGGGAGTATTCTCTGAACATGAAGACTAAGTTTTATAGACCTTTAAATTCTGCAAAGGGCATTGCTCCTAATAGATGTTCAATAAATGATTCTTGCTCACTCATTTACTTGCTTGACTGAGTGTAATATAAGGGTGGAAAAACCACTGGGGTTGAGAAACTGAAGACCTGGGTTATGGCCCTTTGTATCAATTACCTATGGCTGCGTAGCAAACCATTCCAACTTGGTGGCTTAAAACAACAGCAATAATTTTATTCTTCCTCACATTTTCTGTGGGTCGGGAATATGAACAGGGCATAATTGCGGTAGTTATCTTTCCTCTATGATGTCTGGAACCTCAGCTGGGAAGACCTGAAAGCTGGGAGTCATGCAACAGTTGGGGACTAGAATCATCTGGAAGTACATTCATTCACATGGATGGTGACTGTCAATT
Source organism: Pteronotus mesoamericanus (assembly GCF_021234165.1). NCBI lineage: Eukaryota > Metazoa > Chordata > Mammalia > Chiroptera > Mormoopidae > Pteronotus > Pteronotus mesoamericanus. The sequence continues at coordinate 32,981,889 of NW_026555078.1, forward strand.
AAGGGCACAGCTGGCTGCCAGCCGGAACACCTACCCATGGCCTCTCCATGGAGCCTCTCTGCTTGGGTTAGTTTGGGCCCCCTCACAGCATGACAATGGCAATCAGGGTCTAAAATGAAGTAATCCAAGACAACCAGTTGGAAGCACCATTGCCTTCATGGACTTGTCTAGGAAGCCCCATAGTCATGAGCTTACCCAAGTGTGGCAGACAGAATTATAACCCCCTAAAAATGCTGATGTCCTAATCCCCAAACCTGTGACTATGTTACCTTACCTGACCAAAAGGACTCTGCCAATGTGATTAAGGGCCTTGAGATGGGGACATTTTCCTGGATGATCTGAGTGGGCCCAGTGTAATCACGAATGTCCTTATAACAAGGAGGCAGAAGGGTCAGAGTCAGGGAAGGAGATGTTATGCTGAAACACAGGATGGAGTGATGCTGGCCAGGAGCCAAGGACTGTAGGTGACCTCTGGAATCTGGAAAAGGCAAGGGAACAGATGCTCCTGAGAGCCTATAGAAGGAACACAGCCCCACCAACACCTTGCTTTTAGCCTAGGAAGTCTCATTTTGGAATTCTGATCTCCAGAACTATAAAATCATATATGTGTTTTGTTTTAAGCCACTAAGTTTATGACCATTTGTTTCAGCAGTAATAGAAAAGAAGTATGACCAGATTTGAGAGGAGGAAACACAGACCCCCATCTTTCAAGGCAAGAGTGTCAACATCACATTCAAGAGCATGTGGGATAGAAGAAAATTGGTGCAGACAGCTTTGAAAAATATGATATGCCACACTCTACCATTAAGTAGATGTGTAATTAATTTTAGGTTGATCTCTCTGGGTCTCAGTCTCTTCATTTATAAAATGAGATGGCTGAGTGTGAGGATCTCACACTTTCTGGACCTAAACGTTCCTGGTCCTATGATTGGAGGAGAAATATAGTATTCCACGAGAAGGCAAAATAAATCATGGCTGATTACATAAGTCCTTCCTTGATGCTCACTCCCATTTATATACTACTCTGAATGCAATGGGAATGTGGTACCCAGACCAGAAAATCTCAGGAAAGTATGTATGATGAATTCCCTTGAAGATAAACTTTAAGGCAGGGCTTTTGTTTTGTATTAAATTTCAAAATATTTAAAGAAGGAAGGATGGAGGGAAGGAAGGAAGAAATGAAGGGAGAAAGAAGGAAGGAAGGAGAAAGGAAAGAAGGAAGGAAGGAAGGAAGGAAGGAAGGAAGGAAGGAAGGAAGGAAGGAAGGAAAATAACTATTAATTCTTTGAGGCAGTGACTACTATCTCTTCTTCATTGTTGGAATCCTAGCACCTAACACAAAATCTGGAATATAGGTGACCCTATACTCAACAAACAATGTTGAGTGAGAACAAAAAGAAAAGGTAATCCAAGGTCCACTGGTATGTGCCTGATAACTACTTAGGGTGGCCTAATACTAGCAGGTTACCAGCTAAGAATCTTTTCACCATTTCACTCTGGAAGTTATTTCAATAGCCTTTTAAATGATCTCCTTTATTCTACACTTGCCCTAAACACAGCAGCCAGAGTGGTCCTGGTAAAACACAAGGTTAATCATGCCACTCCTCTGCTGAGAACCCTTAGGAAGTAGGGTGAGGCAAGGGATGCACCTAGGGCACACAATTTAAGGAGGCACTCACTTTCAGGGGCCCACCCTGTACTTGCATGACCCTGAGAGTGAGTGTTTCTTTAAATCACGTGCCCTAGGTGCGTCCCTGACCTTACCCCAGTACCGACACTGACTCTTACAGTGGTCCATTAGATCGTACACCATCTAAACTCTCACCTGCCCCTCCTCTCTGACCTCATCTCTAAATATTCTCCCCATCTTGGCTCAAGCCACTCAAGCACACTTATCTCCTTGCTGTTTCTGAACACATCAGGCCCACTTCCACCTCAGAAGTTATACTACTCTTCCTTTTGACAAAACCACAATTTCCATGGATACCCATGTGGTTCACTCCCTCCGTCTCCTTCAGGTCTCCACTCAAATGTCACCTTTTCTGGGAAGCATTCTGTGATCATCCTATTAAAATTCAACCCCTTGCCATCTCTCCCACTTTACTTTTATTCTTAGTACCCGTTGCCATACTATAGATTGTTCACATTTATTTGTTGGTAGTCTGCCTTTCCTACTAGGCTATAAGACTCAGGGAGACAATGATTTCTATCAGTTTTTCACTGCTATGCTATGTTCTAGTGTCTTGAACAGTACCTAGCACATATAGATGCTCAATAAAAATTTATTACATGAAGATCTTATGAGATAATTTGCTACACAGTCATGGATAATAGAGAATTTTAGAATAAACAGGGGTCTTACTAAAGAAATCAGCAAACTATGGCCCACCACCTATTTCTGTGTGGTCTACAAGCTAAGAATGATCTGATGAATTGAATTGTGTCCCCCCAAAAATTCACATGTTGAGGTCCTAATCCCTGGCATCTCAGAATGTGACCTCATTTGGGAGTATGGTCACTGCAGATGTAACTAATTAAGATGAGGTCATACTGGAGCAGGGTGGGCTCCTAACCCAATATGGCTGGTATACTTACAAAAGGAGAAGTTTGGGCACAGACAGACGGGGAGAACACCATGTGAACACACAGGCAGAGATCAGGGTGAAGCTCCTACAAGCCAAGGAATGCCAAAGATTGCCAGCATACCATCATAAGTTAGGAGAGAGGCATAAAACAGTTTCTTCTTTATATAGTCCTCAGAAGGATCCAACACTGACAGATACCTTGATCTCTGACTTCTAGCCTCCAGGATAGCAAGACAGTAAATTTCTGTTGTTTAAACCACACAGTTTGTGGTACTGGTTACAGAAGCCCTAACAAACTAGTACAAATGGTTTGTATATCTGTAAACAATCGGAGGAAGAAGAGGAAAAGAAGAAGCAAGGGAGAAGGAAGAAGAAGGTATGAAGGCAAGAGAAAGGGTAGAGGGGGAAGGTGAGAAAGAGGGAAAATAGCAGAAACAGTATGTGGCCCACAAAACGTAAAGTATTTGCTGTCTGATACTTTACATTAAAAGCTTATTGACCCTAAAGTTTAGAGATCTTATAGCCCATATAACTCATGAAGAAATGGCAGCCTCCAGACATAAAATATCCAGGTTCATACATATAGTACGAACTGGTTTGAGCTATACCTAAGACCAAGCTTTCTGACTTCCAGTCTCTTTTTAAAAATTCACATCACTCTGCCTACTGAACTTTCTCAAATCATTTTATCAATTCCTCTTTGTTTAAATTTAAAGTACCAAAAGTTTACCAAGAAGATGTTTTCTTTCTTTCTTTCTTTCTTTCTTTCTTTCTTTCTTTCTTTCTTTCTTTCTTTCTTTCTTTTTCTTTTTCTTTCTCTTTTTTTTTTGGCTGCAAAATGCTTTATTGTTTCCATTTGGATCAATGCATGGGAGAGGGTTCCACGGTGGTTAAAAGGGTGTCTATGGTTTCAGGGAGAGGCTCAGGAAAAAGCTAGTACAGGGAAATGCAGAGGGGCCCTCCAAGGCCTCTGGGCTCCGAAGGCTTCCCAGTCATGCTTGAGGGTGAGCCTTTCTAAGAGATACTCGCCCATCCCAGCCTGGGGCCGGCCAGCCTGCGGCTGTTAGTCAAGTGGCCTCCCATCTTCTTCATGAGTTTCACCTCCTCATCCAGGAAGTGGTTTTCCAGGAATTCACAGAGATGGGGGTCTGTGTCAGCAGAACCCAGGCCTGCAGATCCACAAGGACCTGGTTCAGGTTCTCCAAGGCCAAGGCTGCTTCCACAGCATCCTGAGTTTTACCCCATTCACCCTGGGAAGACTTCGCCATATCCTGGAGAAGAATGCGGCCACCGCGCTGGTTTTGCAGCTTTAAGAGATGCTCGCTCAGAGCCCTCATGCTTCCCCTTGGCCAACCCTCAGAAGACGTGGCCCACACTCTGCAGAGCCACATTGTCAAGGTCCAAATAAGAGCCCGGAGAGAGGTGGGTGTAGGAGGCCCGCAGATGCAGGTTGGCCAGGTGATTGACGGCAGCCTCCACCTCAGTGGAATAATCCTGACAAATGTGGGATCTCATGGTTGTTCAGCAATGAAGAGTTAAGGTGAAAAAAACAGCGTTGGCTGGTCTCTGAGGCTGAGGATGGCTGAGGTGGTCCCAAAGGAGGTGACTAGAAAAGAAGGTGGAAGGTAGTTGGAAAGAAGGGGCATCCCTAGGTCTGTTCTGTCTAAACCCTATTGAAGCAAGAGACAGATCCCAGGACCGTGGAGGGCACTGTTTTCACTTATTATCACAGTCTAGTAACCTGAGTCCTGTAGAGTAACATAGTTCATAATTATTTTGAGCAAAGTGCCTACTATGATCCATAATTTGTTTTTGTTTTTGTTTTTGGGCCTTGCTCTCCAGCAACTCATTTTCTGTGATACTGGTTCTCAAGCCATAATTAAAATATAATTAAAGATCAAGAACAGATATCTGCCTGCTCTCTGGAGCTTCCACAAACCATGTAGTGCCAAGTTTGGTATTACGGATTTTATGCTAAAGAGAAACAAAATAGGAGAACTATCTGTTGAACAAACCCACAAACCAACGCTAAAGGAATAAAAAAGTATTTAAAAGAAAGTGGACCAGAGCTGTGGTAATTCTTTTAATGTACCCATAACTTAGGAAGAGCAGAATGTCTGTTTTGTATTCAATGAACACTGTAATTTGATGGTGCAGACAAAAAGAAAAAAAGCTACATTCTTGCTAACTCACCTTGGGTGAGATATTTAACCACTTTTTTGGGGCAGGAGGCTCGGTTTTGCCATCTGTTAGCTGCTGAAGATGATAGTTCCTACTACAGGGGTTATTGGAAGGGCTTGCAGGAGTGGAGGATGAGGTGTTCTTTCCCTTCTAAGGCGGCCTAATTAGTTGAAGCATAGATGCCGCTAATAAAAAACCATGTCTATAAACTTCTATTAAGATGCCAGTGAACCTGAAGTGTGGAAGAAATGAAAAGGAAGTGAACAGGTTAAAGCCAGTTTTCCAGCCTAGACTGTATGAGAAGACCAATCATCCTAAGTGTGGCCACTCTGTTTCAAACTCTTATACTTTTGCACAGGATACACAAGTACCATAGGAGTTAAATTTACCAAAATCTGAACAAAATTTGTTCCTTTTCTAATATTCCCTCTCTAAAGTCGTGGCCTCATATGGAGCTGAAGTTTGGTGTTTGTTAGCCTCGGGCAATTTCCTTATCCTTGCTGTGCTTTTCTTTCTTCAAATGTTAAAAAGAAACTGGGGGCTGGGGTGGGATCACTGTAATATGTAAGCCATAAACTGTTTCAAGGATTAAATGAGATAATGAAACATGAGTGTGCCTCGCAACGGTTAGGAGCCCAAAGTATATTGATTTTCTTTATAAGTATACAGTTGAAGAAAATATGCAAATATTCACATAATTAAAATTATTTACATAATTGTTCATCTAATTATAACCATCATGTGAAAACCCATCAGCATTTATATTCATACATGACACTAGCCATGTTTTTTGTGATCTGTAAATTAGTTTCACATACATTCCAGGACTTGACCTAAAAATTAAGAACCTCAGGAGTCTTAGGTGGGTAGGTAGTGGTAAGCAGGGACCTGGGTCCCCAATCACTCTTCTCCTTTTCTGCCCTTCTGCCAGAGTCCTTTCCTCTGTGCGGGTTGCTCTAAACAGAGAAATATGCCTGTTGTCTCGGTGAAGAGTTAAGAACATTTTGCTCTTGGGTGTGTGAACACTGTGTACCACTGGATCAAGATCTGCACGTGTGCAACCTGGAGACATTATTCCAAGAAAGAGTGAACACATGTACCATATTCTAGAGGTTTTCAACCTTTCCTGGATCCCATATTCCTTGGAAAATTTGATAAAATTATGCCCCATTCAATGCATTTTTTATACTTATCCCAAAATTGTATGTATACATTTTGCAGTTTTCACAGGTCCCCTGAAATCCACGTAGGGACCCTGATTAAGGCAGCATAAAAAGTTTAAGAATCTCTAATTTAGAGAGATTAGCATTCAATTTAAATACAACAAAGACGGCCAGCACTCACTTCTATATTCCCTTTAAGACCTTTAGTTTTTAGTCCTCCAGTTTCTAGCCCCATTTTTTTTTTTTCTGGACCCTATCTACAGGTGGGGAAAATAAAGCCAGCCCATCCAAACTCCTTGGGTTCTAGCTAAAGAACTATTCAGACACAGGAGAGGCACAGGACATTTTGGTGTAAACTGAAGGCAAATTTATCCATTACCTGGAGTTGAAACCCTAAAGAAGAAGGAACGAGAACATTTCAGAATGAAAATCAGAATTCTAGAACAAAGACTTCAAAGTCCATTCTGCCATCTCTTAGTACTGAATAAAGGAATCTCCTTGTTATGTCTCATTTTGACCTGCCTGAAGGAAGGCTAAGGCCCCAAGGTTGTTGGCGGTGATGCACTGCCCCACCAGAGTCTCCCGAGGCTTCTCCAGCAACCGTCGATGGACTGCTGGCCTTCTCCACACCAGCTCCCTGCTCCTCCTCCTACCCTAATGATCTCACTGCCCTAGTGTTCTGTAAACCTGCAGGTACCACGGCTGGGCTTGGGAAGTGGAAACAGGAGATCCCATGAACCCAGACATCTGGGAAGGCAAATTCTTTTCCTCTGTTGATGGGAGAAATCCGACTGCAGCCTGGACAACCTGTCATAAGGCGGAACCAGCAGCGGAGCGGGTACTTAACTGGGGAGGGAACCTTAACAAATATTATCCAAATTTAATTTTCTGCGAGTACAGTCAGGACCTCTGTATCCTGCGTTCCATCACATTCAAGGGTGGGGGCGAGGGGAGAACTGCAGGGACCAGAAACAAATGGTCCCAAAAGCTACTTTAGGATCCCTCTCCCATCTGTCTCTTCCTTTCTTCCCCTTCTCTTTCTTCTTTCCTCCCTCCCTTCTTCCCCAGGAACAGTCCCGAGTTTTCAAGTCGAGGTAAACGAAAAAAGAGGAGGGGTCTCTCGGCCTCTGAGAAACCTCTCATGCAGCTGGATGGAAATTCTGTGCGAGTGGCTCGCCTCGGTTGCCCGGGCATTAGCTGTTTATTCAAGTGTGGGTCAGATTAGCCACCTGGGGCACAAATCCTGCAAAACGAGTCTGAGAGCGGGGCGAGCTCTTGCAGGTAGGAAGGTGCAGCGCTGAGCTAAAAATAACGAGGGCCCGCTGCCAGCTACCGCGGAGGCGGCGCAGACTGCGCTGATGCGGGAAATGCGCAGGGCCAGCTGTGCCGGGTGGGCTGGGCTACTTACATCCACCCTGTGAGGACACTCTAGGCCATTTACTACGGCTTCAAGGCGGGAGCACGCAAGGAGTGCCCAAGGACAGGGCGCACTAGCTTCCCGAGCCGCCTCCGCTGGCCCTGGGCACCAGGGACGCACGGTGTGAAGCCCTGCACTGCATCCGACCGGAGAGGGCACAGGATAAGAAGCTTGCAAAAGGATCCCGCCCACCGGCCAGTGAGGAGTGGGGAAGGCTTTGGCCCGGCGAGGCTCGTGTCCCCGGCCTGCAACACATCAGCAGTTGCCAAGGGACAGCGTGGCTCGCAATTTCCCGGTGTCCGCACCTCCTTCTCCACCTGCTATAGGAGGTGAGAGCACCATGCCTCTCGCGGCTCCAATGCAGGTCCGCGGGTTCCCGCAACCTCTCACCCACCTCCTACTTGCTTTTCTCGAAGCTCAGCCTCTCAACACCCTTCTTAGGTTTCTCTGACTCCTTTTGAGTTTGAGTTTGCCTGATCTCTGAGTCTGGCCCTGGGGACGCAAGGCCTCGAAAAGGGCCAAACTGCGGCCGTGGGCACTGAAGACTTCTGCGTCCGATCAGGGATTTGGCTTTGGCAAGGCATCAAGAGAGGTCCTCCCTCCCAAGCCCAGGGCTCCTAGAATCTGGGAGTGGAGCCCCTTTCTTTTTCTGAAGCTGTGACCTCTCTGTAGGGCTTAGTGTATTTCTGCCTTAAGAAATACGTGTCTGGTGTCCCTGCCTTTTCCCTCCACAGAGACTGCCACTTTGCAGCGCCCATTCCAAGCCTCACAGATGGTAAAGCAAGGAGGGGAAGAGCTGAGTACAAAGCTCAGGGGCCTCTGGGCGCTTCTCTTCTGGCCCAGCACCCCGCCCTCCGGGCCTGAGAGAAGTATCAAGCGAGTCAGGCACGTGGGCCTCCACCTTGGGCTACTCTGGTCCCCAGCGGCCAGGCCTTGGTGCAACTGCTCGTTTTTCAGAAGCCCTGAAGTGGATTCCCTTGAAGCCATGGGCCTGTGTTTTCTGTGCTGTGGCCACCACCAGACTACAGAGTGTTCTAGTTTTACTCTGTGCAACCCCTTGGTTACCTGAGGTGACTAGAAACATTGTCTCTTGCTAGAGAGCTTCAAATGTCGGCCAAAGAATATAACTTTAAAAAATTATTTCAAAAGCATATTTTAGCAAACTTTAATTGAAGGATAACACAAATCTCATGTATACAATCTGATGAATTTTCACAAAGTGAACATTCACAAGCACTTTTGAGTGTTAATTACATCTATATGTAATCCCTGAGGGGATTATAAATAATATATATTTATTCTTAAAGAAGACATTGGTGAAAATAAGTCTTTCCCCCACTCAAGTACATGAAATATTTAGACTATATGTAAAAACATCCAAGTTTTACTTATACAATAAAAATTTCTTGGATCATATACTCTTTTTGGATAAAGCCTTCCTTGCGCAAGATTAGAAAGCTGTTAGAATGAATCAAGGGGAGAATGTTAGATCATGTTGTTCAACTGACATCTGGCTGGGAAACCTCAGTGACTCATTTGGTACAGCATGAGGTCCCTGGAGGAGTCCGCTGCCCCCACAGTGGGATGCAATTTTATCCGGGGCCACACACAACAGGGAGAGTAAGAGAGAGCGTGAAGGGTGTGTGTGCTGAGAATGGAGATATGCCACAGTTCTAACCTTCTTGATCCATTCTATAATAATCTATTTCCAAATGGCATCCTTTCTGTAGAATCAGGTGGGTGCAGTTGACCATTTTTAGCAGAGGAAGACTAAAATAGGAAGAAGCCAAATCTCCTTTACTGTGTGCCAGTCCCATCCTCTTTGTGATAACCCTTCCTTGGAAAGGGAGGAATTTCAATAGCCATGCCCTGTCTGCCATCCACATGTTAAACCTGTTAAGACATAAAAGCAGTCTTTTCATCTGTCTGATCTTTCTGGGGTTTTGATTGGAGTTCTCCGTCCATTTTTGATGGTCTGTTTTGAAGGATTAAAAAAAAAAAAAAAAAAAAAGAACCATATTCCAGAAAGTAGACAGACAGCAATTTAAGGCATAGGGAACTGAAGTAGTATTGCATTTTATTTTATTCAATGAGAAGATATTAGAATCCAGTATTATTTAGCTTTGAGTGAGGTGTATCAGGGGTTAACAACAGCCTCAAATGAGAAGGACTTTGCATTCACATATAATACTTCTTCAGACAAGGGAAAAGGAAATGGATTTACATTTTAGCAAGAAGTATAGAGAAAACTTGTTTACAATCTGGGGTATTAGGGATTAGGAAAATCAGAGATGGGGAACCTTTTGGATATTTCATCTAACCTGTAATTTCCTTATTCTCAGCAGTTACGAGTGCCCACTTTGTCAGTTATTAGTTATCTTGGCAGAGATTTATCTAGACAAATCATAATGAGTGTTAACTCAGTGAATGCTGATTCATAGAAACAGCCTTTATTCAATCAGCACCTGAGAGGTGTGTAGCACCAACGATTACAAAATAAATGTGACATATAACCCCTTCCTTTAAAAAAGTTTATCACTAAGTGTAAATAAAATTCAATGTCAGAGTGGCTCTTCACCTACTTTGCTCATGTAATCTTTGCAAAAAATAGTAATAATAAGCTAATACTTATGAGCACTTATGTACCTGCCATTTTATTCCATTAACGCAGTTAACGCTTATAAGACCATCATGAAATAGAAATTGTTTTCTCCCATTATAAATGAGGAAACCAGTTCCTCTGAGGCTTAAGCTATCTGACCATGATTTTAACTAGTAGACAGGTTGCATCTCAATGTTGGGGTCTCAGAAAGACCTGTGAGGAACTTGCTCAGTCCTCACATTTTACAGTAAGGAAACTGAAGCCCAGGACGGGTAAGCAGCTTCTTTCTCAAGAGCACAACTTTTTCCTGGGGAAGGTCACATAAAGTCTTGCCCTAAGGTGAGCTTTGTAATTAGATTTGTTCTTTCTTCTAAGAACTGAGTACATATCCTGAAATTCTCTGTAATAGCAGGCTGCAGCAACGGAGCAGCAGTTTGTGCCTTGGCCTTGGGAAATGCCTGCAGCACAAGCCTTGTCTAGTCAGAAGCTGTGGCCATGTGCATCCACCCCTCTGCAGGCCCTGCTCACGGCATGTAGAGGGACAGACAAACTGGCCTGGTCTGAATTTTCGGTCCACCACCTATTAGCTCTGTGACCTTGAACAACCCACATGATCTCTCTAAATTTCAGATTCTCATCTGTAGAACAGTCATTTTAGGAGGGTTGTTGTGATGGCTAGATAGCAAATGTATAACTAATGGAAAATATTAGTAAGAGAAAAATTAATGGTCCTGGGCAGTTTCAGAGATCTCTTATAATTCTAATTCCAATTTATCGTCCTACTCCTCAAAAGTCAGCAATAGTGCTGGAGTTCCTTCAAAGTACCCTTACACAGCTTCAACAGACACTTCATTGGCAAGGAAGATTTGAAGATCAGACGTGGTCCTTAATCGAGGACCTAGAAGCAAGGGCTACTATATCTATAAGATTAGAAATCTGTTCATTTGTAAAGACCTATTTCATGTGTTCTGGGAGGAGTAACTCTACAATTACTATAACAGTTTATAAAGCACAAGCCAAGCATATTCCTTGCATGTTTAATAATGTCTAGGTACCAGCCTTTTAATGGTATCTATCAGCCCTGGAAATATAAGTGAAATAACTTTTAAAATAGTAGTTCTCAAGCTTTAGTGAGCTCAGAATCAACAGGAAACTCTGTTGAATATGTAAATTTCTGGGGTCAGATTTCAGGCAGGCAGGGCCAGGAAATCTTTATTTTATCAGAACACTCAACCTTGTTCTGAAGCTTATGTCCCTCAGAACATACCTGGAGAAAGGCCATCCCACAGGCTTGCTGTCTGGCTTCACTCTCTTAATGCTCTCCAGGAAAAGCCCAACGAATGAATGTCCTTCGTTCAGAATAGCAGCAGAGGAGCAATAGTTGCTCTTGAAATAGGGTGGATTTCTCCTACCAATCTATATATTTTTAAAGGGTACAGTTTCATTTGGTTAATCTCTATTATGTTCTATAAAAACACCAAGATTCATAGGTAGGCTTGAGGTGGGAAAAAGATTGGACAATTCTCCTCACCAACTCTGACTATTAAGGTGTGATTGATTTAGCTCTCTAACCAACAAATAACTTGTTCTTTGGCATAACAGAAAGGAAGAAAAAGGGAAAAGAGGAGGGAGTAAAGGGAGCTGATACTAGATGGTTTGCACCCATCTCAAACCTGTCCCATGAGAAATGGAACTGAGTTCTCCCACCACATATGTAAAGATTCATATCAGGGTCTAAACAGGTATGTCAGGTGGCTTAATTAGACACTCCTGGACTCTAAGTTTCACAGACTCATGGGTGGCTACTTTATTATCTGAGTTTCAACAAATTGAGAAAAGAGCTGTCACCCAAAATCAGCTAGGTTGTAAAAAAGAAAAAAAACCCTATTATCTGGTACCTTAAAATAAAATAAAGCCCTGCTTTTAATCACAGCATTTCACTGTTGTTTTTGAGTTTAAATATTAAAGAACACATTTTGTTAATGATTGAAACAATTGATTAGGGGGGCTCAGTGAAGGTTTAATCTGCCCTTACACCAGTTAGTGTGTTGAAGGAACACACTGCCTAATGCCCCAGAATAAACATTAGGTAACTATTTAATGGGGTTTTAATTTTGTGTTGTTATTATTAATAATAATTAATGTAATTTTGATTATGGTGGAAGCTGGAGGTATATTGTCAGACATCTTTTCAGGGTGGTGGTATTGCCCTGCCCTGTTTAATCAGAAGTTCTTGGAGGAGGTAGGCTCATAGTGATTTAAAATGAAAGAAAGTAGATGTTTAACAAAATTTAAATTAAGAAATTAAATCATGTTCAAATTGAAAGGGGGCATGGAAATTATTTGGCCTAATCATATCATTCTGCAAAGGAGAAAACTGAGGCCCATAGGAATTAAAGGACTTGTCCAAAGATACACAACTCATTTCTGTTGTTTAACGCATTATTGGGCTGAATGACCCCACAGGCCTAACTTGGAAAAGATGGCAGGTCGCTGCGGCCCTGGTCTCACAATTGTTTCTCTGATCTCATGTCCTTCCCACCCTTCATAATTCTTGTTTTCTAAATATTGAAGGTGTGTAACTGTAAACTTTGTAGAGATGAGCTACTCTGGACCAGTATCTATTTAAGCGAAGACCTAAATGCTTTGCTGAGACAGTGACGCGTATAAAGTCTATCCCAGGGAAAGAAATTCAGGACAGGAAGTGCTCAATCCTCCAGCACTGGCCTGACTACCTGCAGCTCAGGGCTGTGACCCTTAGCCCCACCCTGCAGTACTAACTCCGGACTCCAGAGCAGAGTTGTGATTTACTTCAGGGCTCTAGGCAAGTCCCTTTAACCAGGCTGTCCTTCCCCTTCCGTGTTTGTAAAACAGAGAGATGATGTGCGATATCTCCCTCACTGCTCCATCAGAAGCACTGTGTGAAATTAGCTCCTGTTTGTTTGGAAAGGTTTTAAAGCCACACATTCCACCTCCCTGCTAATATGATTACTAGCACTTCCTTGTAGGAAAGGGCCAACCCCTCATCCCCTTTCTTTCTAAAAAACAAACCAAAGAGTATCTTTTGTCTCCCTGTGGCCAAAAACGGCTGTTGCTTCTGTGGTTGTTACCTCTGCAGAAGGTCAGTTTGCTGAGGTTAAGGATTCCTAGTTGCACCACAACCAAACAAACAAAAAAAAAAATCAACAAGAATAATAACAACAACAACAAAAATAACTGCTGTGAAGGTTCTCAGAGGGCTTCTGAGTTATAAACAGACTCTTCTTTCTAACTGTAAAAACTATGGCCCCGGTCAGTCTCCAAGCCATCTCTGTCCTCTAAAGAGTTAGACCTGGTAGGAGAGGAAGGAAACTAAACTGTTTATTGGGGCTGTCTTTCTGAGGATCATCACCAAGGCTTTCCACAACAAGCATTTAAAAAAACATATTTTGGAAGGAAAGTGACATTTTAAATAGCCAAAGAGGTACCTCTCTCTGGCGCACAGCTCCGTGCACAGCCTGTTTCTCAACCTTTGGAAATCCTTTAACAGTTTATAGAAGGCCACCCTTAAAACCAATCCAACAGCTCCTTTCTCCATAACCTGATTTTAGAGGTGTTTCATTATCTCTAATTACTCAGGGTAAATGGTGATTACTCAATGTTTTAATCATCAGTTTGGGCAGCAGTTACTCTAAACTCAGGGAAGCCCAGACTCCCAAGGGTATTTTTGGAAGGTACAGCGACTAGTCGGTGCATGCTTTCTAGTACCTCTGCACGTGGTCCCCAGGTGAGTCCCGCCGCTTCCCAGAGCTGGAGGCAGCGGCGTCCCAGCCCAGGCGGCAGCTGCGGACTCCGGCGCTGCGCGGGCTTCCGGGACCCGGGCCTGCGAGGCGAGGCCCGGCGGCTGGATAGGAGGATGTGGGCGGGGCTCCCATCCCAGAAAGGGAGGCGAACGAAGGAGGAGGGAAGAAGGGAGGGGCTGCCAGGGAAGAGGAGGAGGAAGGAAAGAAAGAAAGAGAGAGGGAAAGAGGAGGAAGGAGAAGATGCAGGAGGGCAGAGCAGGAGGGAGGGAGGGCAGGAGTGCGGAGCCCGGCCCGGAAGCTAGGTGAGTGTGGCATCCGAGCTGAGGGACGGGAGCCTGGGACACCGCTGCTGCTCCGGGCTGAGTATCTCGCCTCCCTCCCCGATGGGATTCCCGTCCGTGCCGTCTCGAGCCTGCAGCGCCCCAGTCCTCGGCCCTCGCCTAGGTTCACTGCATCTGTTCAGAGGTCCCCAGGAGCTGCTGCTGGCGAGCCCGCTACTGCAGGGACCTATGGTGAGCAAGGCTGCCTGGCGAGGGGCGCCGGGCAGAAGTGGTGGAGGCGCATCCTTGGTGGAGGGTGGGGATGGGAGGAGAAGCAGGGGGCTCAAGCTATGGTAGCGGCAAAAGGTGGCCTTTGTGTGTGTGTGTGTGTGTGTGTGTGTGTGTGTGTGTGTGTGTGTGTGTTACCCAACAGAAGTGCTAGAGGTAGGGATGCTGGCGCTGAAAGACACTTCCTTAGCTGCTACTGCCTCCACCCAGGCCACTTTCTCCGTCCCAGGGCTATGTGCACCTTTGGTACGTTTGGGGCAGGAGAGGAGGGAAGAAGAGAAGCCTTTAGTTGGGGGTCGTTGAAGAGTCTGCGAGGTCTTGAGCGGAACACGTTGCGGGTAGCCAGGCGTTTGCGATCTCCGGACGGGAAGGGCCAGGAGAGAAAGGAATTTCGGCTCAGAAGTCGGAAGAGAGTGAGGGGACGGCAAGGTGGAAGGAGAACACCTAACCAGGGCTGGTTGGAGGTGCGGAGCGCTGCTTTACTGCCTCTGGAGCGTGCGCGCCGAACGAGGGGCTGCCCGGAGGGGAGTGTCACCCGACCCGGCCCCCAGCCGGCAGAAGCCTCTGAGAGCTTGCCAACTGCCGTTGCGAGACGCACCTCCTCCACGAGCTATTTTCGTGGATTTGCAGCATCCCAGGAGCCTCTCCTCTATCATTTCATGGTGTAGGGTCTCGATGGCTGGGATGCCAGGCGCTCTGGGAACGAGTCTTTCGGCGGAGCCCTGTCCCATGAAGAATCGCGGGCGAACTGCACCGCGGACCTGCGGCTCTTCTTAGTTCTCCCTTCCCGGAGCCAACAGCAATGGGTCCCCGGAATCCCAGGTCACTGCGGACCACTCCCGGTGGGAGGTGGGCCTGCGGCCTCAGACACCTCCTGGGCACCTCTTAGGTGGATGGTTTGTAAGGATTGCGGTTTGTAGGCTCAAGGCTTTGTGAGACGTGAAAACCCCTAAGACAGGGACTTGGTAAACTGAGGTGACCTCGGAGCAAACTGGCTTTGGGAGAACACTCAGGCAGGGATGTGAAGGACAATCGCCATGAGTTGCATCCCTACCCCACCCCCAAGAAAAAGTTAGGAAGGCGGAAGTTCTTTTCGGCTTTTATCTTTTTAAATTAAAAATTGGGAGAAAAAACGTGAATAGAGATGAATCCCACTTATTAAATCCGAAATTGAAACATAACAAGCTCTTCCCCAGCCTCTGAGTTTTAGCGCGCCGTGCGCTACCGCAGCCACCCTTAGATTGCCCGGGCATTCCAGACGCTGGCCACTTCCACTGTCCCTTCGCCCCGCGGTGCCCGGCCCCGTCTCCGTCTGCTTTCCCCATTTCTAAAACTCCTCCCAGAGGGCGGTTTTTCTTTTTTTTTAAAGGGTTCCTGGAGTCTCGAAAAGAAAAGAAAAACCTCTTTGCTCTTTCCAATCCTTCTGCAGTCACTCCCAGCGGTGGCGCGGCAGCGGGAAAACCTAAAGCCGCTCAGAAAACGGCGCGGCTCTCTTGGCGGGGATGGTTGCGCAGGGGCGCCCGTGGTCTCTGCACCTCGGCCCGCGGAGTTAGGCGGCGCCGGACAGCCGCGGCTCGGAGGGAGGGCTAAGCGCTTGATTTTCTTTTACTCCTCTTCCTCAAAGCCTTCACTGGATTGCCCCCAAGAAGAAACCCATGTTAGGAGGGGAGAGTAAGGTGGGCAACGTGAGCCCTCGATCTCTCTCTGCAGCGACCTAAGGCAGAAACTGGGAACAGACTCAGGAAAAGGAGGCGGGGTGCAGTGGGGTTGTGACCGGGAGTTGAGGGGCTCGGGACCCCGGGGCGGGCCCGCGCGGATGCAGATATGCGCCGGTGAGGTTTTCGAGAAGGCCCCTGTGCTGAGCTACCCACGCGTACAGCATCTTCGGTTAGTTAGGATATCCCAGTAATTCCTTGAGCTATGAACTGGTAATATTCCTGAAGAAATATGTGCTGCGATTCTGTAGCTGGTGCAAAGGAGGACCGGGCTGGGGGTAAGGAAGTGGGGGGGAGGTTGGGTGGAGTTGTAGTTTAAAAAATGAGACGAGAGAGAGAGAGAGAGAGAGAGAGAGAGAGAGAGAGAGAGAGAGATCGAGCGCAGGCCAAAAGCTGTTCAGTTTTCTTGACTCCTGGGAACGTGGTGGGGTTTCCTTTCTGCGCTGAGTCGGGAGTTGTAAAACCTCGGCGACGTTAAGACCTGAAACTTATGATGCGCCCCCACCCCGCCACCAGCGGCGACGTCTCCTTTTGAGTCCGCCTCCGCCCAGACTGGCTCTACCGACAGCTTTCTTTGGGGATTAATGCTTTGCTCTGGGGGACGCGAGATTCTCCCTGTAATGCAACAAGAGAAAACAGCCTAGCGGCCGCTTCCTCCCCACTTTCCCACGTCGATCGCTCCAGCAACCTCCTCCCTCCGCCCGGTGCCTGACTTGGTCAGCCGCTTTTGGCTGGGAGCTAAAAAGTTTCCCCAGTTTGCCTGAGCCCTTGCAGGCGTTCGCCAGGGGGTAGCTGTCGCTAGGAGCAATATTTGGCCTCACGGAGACCCTGGGGAGGAAATGGAGGGGTGCGCGCGCGCGCGCGCGCGTGTACGTGTGTCTCTCAGCGCTTTCCTTCTTAAGTGCCCCTTGGTGGTGAGGTTTTGAGAAGCTGTGATTCCGCCGCCCCCGCTCCGGGCCCTCTAGAGCCGGGTCTGCGCAGAAAGACGCAGTCCCTACAGTGAGCCCCAGATCCTCTGGCTTCAGGCCGCTTGGTGCTAGTGCCTCGCCGGACGTCCCGAACGCCGCCTGTACAGGCGAGAGCGCGTCCCCCGCGCGCTGTGCCGCGGGACCTGCGGAGGGGTCCGCGGATCGCAGCCGGGAGCTCCTCCCGGGCAGCTGGAAGCTCCGACCGCAGGCTGGGAGGTTGGCCTCTCCAGGAGGGGGCGGGGCCGCGTTGGGGCCCTTTCGCCGCCGGGCGCGGGGAGGGCGGGCTCCTCCGTGCGCGGGGCGGGGCCTTTGCGATCACGTGACTCAGAGGGGCTGGAAGAAAAACAGAGCCCGTCTGCGCCAGTCTCATTATATTCAAATATTCATTTTAGGAGCCATTCCGTAGTGCCATCCAGAGCTACGCACTGCTGCAGCTCCTCTGAGCCTTTCCAGCAAGTTTGTTCCAGATTGGCTGTCAAGAATCATGGACTGTTATTATATGCCTTGTTTTCTGTCAGTGAGTAGACACCTCTTCCTTTCCCTCCCGGGAATTCACTCTACCCTCCCCACCTCTGCTCGTCTTGTGTCCCTCCCGTCGGACCTTCCCCCCAGAGCCCACACTCTGCTTTCTGGCAGCGCTGTCGCTTTCTTCTTGGCGGGGCAGCCGTGGTGCTCTAGGCGGACCGGTTCTGTTTGAAGTGCTGCTTGCTCCCACTCGCGCTCTCAGATCGGGTGCGTTGTAAGAAAGCGGAGCGAGAGGGGGCTACAAAGATGAAAGGTCCCGCAGCCCCGGGTTGTACCCTATGGGCTAATCATCGCCCCCCTTCCCACTTGACTGGGGGTGTTCCCGATGCCCCCTGGTCGCGTTCCCAGCTGCTTGTCAAAACTCAGAGGTCGCTCGGGGAGTCCCTCCACCCCCCCTACCCCCTCTCCCGTCCCTTGCCCGAGAGTGAGCGAGCGCGATCAGATGCTTTTTGCTGGGCATTTCAGACTCATCGGCCACACTAAAATAAACCGTCAAGCCACTCGGTCAGCTCCCAGACCACGTTCTCGGTCTCGGACTCTGGACCCTGCCGCCCGTATCTTTGCCCTGCCCCTGCTTCCCTGCTTTTCCTCTCTCCTGCTCTGAACCAGCTGGAAGTTGTGGAAGTTGGGCTGGGAGGGCGGAGGAAGAAGGTGGGGGTGGAGGAGGAGGGGGAGAGGCTGAAGGTCTGAAGTGGAGAGCGATGGCATTTTAATTCTCCCTCCCCCACCCTTTTTACCCCTCAATGTTAACTGTTTATCCTTGAAGAAGCCAAACTGAGATCATGGCTCAGATAGCAGTTGGGACAAAAAAAGATTAACAGGATGGAGGCTATCTGATTTGGGGTTATTTGACTGTAAACAAGTTAGACCAAGTAATTACAGGGCAATTCCTACTTTCAGGCCTTGCATGGCTGCAGCTGGTGGTGGAGGGGGGTGTGTGAGGGAGAAGACACAAACTTGATCTTTCTGACCTGTTTTACATCTTGACCCTCTATCTCTTGCCCTATATGCATATGCAGAGATATCTCCATTTCTCTCTAGTTATTGGTGTTTATTTATTCTTTAACCTTCCACCTCCTCCCCCTCCCCAGAGACACCATGATTCCTGGTAACCGAATGCTGATGGTCGTTTTATTATGCCAAGTCCTGCTAGGAGGCGCGAGCCATGCTAGTTTGATACCTGAGACGGGGAAGAAAAAAGTCGCCGAGATTCAGGGCCACGCGGGAGGACGCCGCTCAGGGCAGAGCCATGAGCTCCTGCGGGACTTCGAGGCTACACTTCTGCAGATGTTCGGGCTGCGCCGCCGCCCGCAGCCTAGCAAGAGCGCTGTCATCCCGGATTACATGCGGGATCTTTACCGGCTCCAGTCTGGGGAGGAGGAAGAGGAAGAGCAGATCCACAGCATCGCTCTGGAGTACCCTGAGCGCCCGGCCAGTCGGGCTAACACCGTGAGGAGCTTCCACCACGAAGGTCAGTCCCTGCCCCGAGTCTGGGCAGGGGAGGGCCAATAGGGTTGGCTGGTGGGGCAGTGGAAGCCCCGGGGGAGAAGGGTTCAGGTTACATCAAAGCCCCAAATCCAGCAGGCTGGGGAACAGAGCTGCCTACCTCCAAGAATTTCCAGAGCTGTGGCTAAATTTATTTTTCTGAGACAGAGGGGAGGGGCTGAGGGAAGGGGAATGACACCACTCAGACGTGGGCTAGCCCCAGCGGTGTGTTTTTGCTATATCAAAGCCTTTTCTGCCAGGTTTGCTGCCCTTTTTTTTTTTTTTTTCAAAGCACCTACTGAATTTAATGTTACAGCTGTGTGTTTGTCAGGTTTATTCAATAGGGGCCTTGTAATCCGATCTGAATGTTTCCTAGCGGATGTTTCTTTTCCAAAGTAAATCTGAGTTATTAATCCACCAGCATCATTACTGTGTTGGAATTTATTTTCCCCTCTGTAACATGATCAACAAGGCATGCTCTGTGTTTCCAAGATCGCTGGGGAAATGTTTAGTAACATACTCAAAAATGGAGGAAGAGGGAAAGGGTGGTTGTGTGCATGTTTCCTCCTGCCTCTGCTCTGTTGGCCCCTCTTTTTCTTTACAACCACTTGTAAAGAAAACTGTGTACACAAAGCCAAGAGGGCTTTAAAAGGGGAGTCTTGATGGTGGTGGAGTAAGGAGTTGACACATGGAAATTATTAGACATATAAAGGAGGTTGGGAGATACTTTCTGTCTTTGGTGCTTGCGGAATGCTAGCTAAGTCCCTTTGAGTTTGCTAGCTGCCCCACTTATCTGCTTCTTCAAATTAAAAGATATGCTTGCTTCCCCTAAATAGGCTTCCACTATATAAACAGAATTCACCACTCATCACCCAACTCTTAGCTATTTCTTGACTTTTCAATCTCTCAGAAAAGTTCATGTGCTCCCCCCTCCCTTTTCTCTTTTTCTTTTCCTCCCTAACTGTGCCTAGAACATCTGGAGAACATCCCAGGGACCAGCGAAAGCTCTGCTTTTCGTTTCCTCTTTAACCTCAGCAGCATCCCAGAGAACGAGGTGATCTCGTCTGCAGAGCTTCGACTTTTCCGGGAGCAGGTGGACCAGGGCCCTGACTGGGAGCAGGGCTTCCACCGAATAAACATTTATGAGGTTATGAAGCCCCTGGCAGAATTGGTGCCTGGGCACCTCATCACACGACTACTGGACACGAGACTGGTCCACCACAATGTGACACGGTGGGAAACTTTTGATGTGAGCCCTGCAGTCCTTCGCTGGACCCGGGAGAAGCAGCCGAACTATGGGCTGGCCATTGAGGTGACTCACCTCCATCAGACACGGACCCACCAGGGCCAGCATGTCAGGATTAGCCGATCGTTACCTCATGGGAGTGGGGATTGGGCCCAGCTCCGGCCCCTCCTGGTCACCTTTGGCCATGATGGCCGGGGACATGCCTTGACCCGTCGGCGGAGGGCCAAGCGTAGCCCCAAGCATCACCAACAGCGGGCCCGGAAGAAGAATAAGAACTGCCGGCGCCACTCGCTCTATGTGGACTTCAGCGACGTAGGCTGGAATGACTGGATTGTGGCCCCACCAGGCTACCAGGCCTTCTACTGCCATGGGGACTGCCCCTTTCCACTGGCTGACCACCTCAACTCAACCAACCACGCCATTGTGCAGACCTTGGTCAACTCTGTCAATTCCAGTATCCCCAAAGCCTGTTGTGTTCCCACTGAACTGAGTGCCATTTCCATGCTGTACCTGGATGAGTATGACAAGGTGGTACTGAAAAATTATCAAGAGATGGTAGTAGAGGGATGTGGGTGCCGCTGAGATCAGCAGTCCTTGGGGACACACACACACACACACACACACACACATTCCCATCCATTCACCCACAGACTACACAGACTGCTTCCTTATAGCTGGACTTTTATCTTTAAAAAAAAAAAAAGGAAAAAAACCTAAACATTCACCTTGACCTTATTTATGACTTTACGTGCAAATGTTTTGACCATATTGATCATATATTTTGACAAAATATATTTATAACTACGTATTAAAAGAAAAAATAAAATGAGTCATTATTTTAAAGGTAAACTATATTATTTCTCGCGAATCCTTTCTCTTTTCCTTCTGCCCCATCTCTTGTGAATGAGATTTCTTTTTCCTGTTGAAGTGGGGCTGGGGGCAGAATGGAAGTCAGAGGGTGGTAACTGGAGGTGGTTAAGTTCTAGGGACAGGAAGTAAACTGATGGGAGAGAGAGCTGGTAATTGCCAGGATGAATTGTTTTCCATTTCTATTTAATGTTAACAAGGACGCAGCATCCTCTCCCATCTGGATGACACATGCCTTGGAGAAACAGTGGGATAAAAGGAGTAGGCCAGATTAAAGACTGAGTTTTGAGCTCCTTGTACATCTTCTGGATTTGCTCACCTGTTAGAGGTGCATTCTCAGCTGAGTGTGATGGATAAGAATCTCAGTTTTGGGAAATGATTCACACCTCTGCTTTTATGATACCCCAGGATGTCTCCAGTTATTATAGGCCTCAATGTTGTATATTTCAATTCAAAGCTAATTTGCACACTCACATATTAACGTGTATATATGTGTGTGTTTTTAACAGTTTTTTTTTTTTTTTGAGAAGTGGGTTTTAGCCAATAAAACAAGTAATGTGCCTTACCTTCAAAAAGTTTGGTGACCACTATTTTAATATACCACATGGTAGAATTCTATAGTGTTTTTGACTTCCTTGTCTCCTATGACCCGCATAAAGGCCTTTTTTGAGTTCAGAATTGCAACAGATTCGACTGGGTGGGGGGTAGCAGCGGGGCAGAGACTGAAGGGTCAGAAGTTCTAAGTAGGCACTGTAAAAGTGTTCCTCGATACAGATTGTCTTGCGTCAAATGCCAACTTTCCTCATCTCTGTACTGCCTGTCCCCCTTTCCTGGAGCTGGGCAGAAAGTGATATACTTGGATGTGATCTTCTGAGCCAGGATTTCTTCAAGGAGAAAGCTCAAATTTTGGCCAAAGTAAAAAAGGAAAATGCTAATGTGCTTGAGCAGTCTCTCTCAATTAAGGGCTGCCAGCAAGGCAGAGAAATGACTTTCTGAAAGGATGTGCATATAGTGGCAGAGGGGACCAGGTGAGGAACCTTTGCTTTTTCTTACTTGCCACCAGCAACTAAATTAAGCCTTGGCATTTCAGCCTGCTTAGGCTCATTGTGTGTGTGTGTGTGTGTGTGTGTGTGAGACAGAGAGAGAGAGAGAGTTTTCTGCAAAGGCTTGGATGAATTTGGGAGAAAAGCAAGGTGGGAAAGACTGACGGAAGTGTATTTCTCCATGTGAGGGTGGCGTGGGTAGTTATGGTGTGTGAGCACCCCCTGCATTCATGTACTCACACTGTTCCATGTGCTCTTGGGAACTGGGTGGGTGAAGCAGGATTCATTTTTGTTTTTAATTACTGAAGTCCTACAATCCTCCAAAATGAGCAGCTTAGTGGAAACCAATAAAAATAGAAGTGGAGCGGTTGCCAAAGCCCCAGCTCCCCAGAGAGCGCAGGTGGAGAGAGGAGATCAGAGCCCCAGGCAAAGGCAGCAAGACTCCACAGTTCCTCCAAAACTCCCTGCAAAGAGAGATATTTCCCCCTCCTCTAGTCCCCCAGGTCGCTGCCCCTTTGATTAATGGTATGGAGGTCGAATAAATCATTTAGGGGAAGCCCATTATGGGTTCCCCTCAGGCGGCCTCGTTTTGTTTTGCCCGATTTCCAGCAACTTTCTGAAATGTCCGTGTCATTGAAAAGGAACCCGCAGATCTCCAGCACTTGGACAAATTATCCGAGGGCGAGTACTGAGCCCGGTGGCTGCCTGGCTCAGGTCACTTTCTAGCAACCACCCTCCCCCCAACCTCCCTCTACTTCTACTGGCTTATTTTCAGGAATGGATAATGTTGTTTATTTGTTCAGCCAAATATTTGGTCTGGGGAATTTACCGTGAAATTCTGTGAATTGCATATACCTAGTTAACAAAATAGTCCTAATGCCACAATGTTAGCATGAAAAACAACGCGCTATGGCCAGCTTTAACTCTTTAAATTCTTTTTGAGGGGAGGTAAGGAATTGAATACGCGTAAAGATGATTTAATTTACGATTCAGTCTTCTCGGTGTCGCTTTTGGATCACACCTGCCATTTCCCCCTTCATCTCTTTATTATTTATTTATTTATTTTTCTCCAGAGTAATGTTCTCATTACCTAAAGAAAGGTGGGGAGTAAGGATCATTCGGGAGTTCAGCAAAGTCATAACCACATCAGAGGAGCGGCTTGGTCGATCCCTGCCCAACCCTTAAATTGGAACTGGCTTCCTAGGAGCTTCAGAAAAAAAAGAGGGGGGTGTGTGTGTGGAACGCATCACATATTCCCCGGCTTTCGCTGCATATTTCGCTCAGAACGTGGCAGGTGACCTGCTGACTTTGTTTTCTGTCTTGGCCGTGCTTCGTTCCACTATCCCCTTGCCGCCGGGCAGCGCCACGCTGTGAGGGACCGGGACAGCGGCGGCGCTGGCGGACCCCAATAATCACTTGGCCTTGGACTGACGTCAAAATCCCGCGGACAGGCTCCGCCCCCGCCTGCGCACGGAGCTCCGGAGCTCCGCTGCGGCGGGGGCGCCAGAGGGCGTCCTCCCTGCCGGGGATTGGATGGTGCATCTACTATCCACGCGGGGACCACACCGCGGGCTTGGCAGTGCGGGCTTGCACCCTTCAGCCCCCTCCTCAGTCAATCTGCAGATTTCAGGTTCCCCCGCTCCCCTGGAGCTGATCACCCGTCCAGCTCCGCCGCCTTTCCGGAGCCAGAGCAGGTGAAGCTTTGCAAAGACGGGCGGATCTTGATTAGCGCACGTGGGTCCTAAAGGCGGGTGCTCGGCACCTTGAAGGTGAAATGGGGTCAAGCTGCCCCGCAGAGGCATGGAGTCTGGGGAGCGTGCTCAGTCGGATGGAGGGGTGTAAGAGGCGTCTATATCTTTAGGGGTTTTCTGTTGTTGGGCGGAGAGCAGGATTTAGGGAGCGAGGCTCTCCTTGCGTAGAGCTCACAGTAGGACCGCATCTTGTAGTGACTGAATGGGGGCATGGAGAGTGGGGAACAGACCATTGACACTTTCCGGGAACCGCGGTCTCACCCTCCTCGAGGATGCACAGAGCCCGGTCTCGGGCTGAACTGCCACCATCACCTCCTTCCAACCTTTGGGGAGGGAGAGGAGTAGAAGAGATGTGCTTGAATGGAGTTGGCTCATTTCTTTCAGAAGCGAGATGCCAAGCCCATAATTTCTTGACAGCACCTCAGCTGACCTTCTCTGGGCCTGTGGCCCAAGGACTCACAGTGCCCGCACTCTCCACCTGCCTCCCAAAGCCGTGGACTCAGAATGGTGATCCCTAAGGTGAATTGAAGCCAATAAAGCGGAGGCCCAAGTTTCCAAACTGCCTTTGTGCTTCCACACAAAGCAAATTGAATAAAATATACAACCATTCTCTTTCTAAAATGCGAAGAACAATGCAAAAGCAACGATGTTGACCTTAGATTACCGGAGAATCAGAAAGTTATTAGTCTTGCCTGGAGGAATTTAGGATATTGGTGGACTGCCAAATTAGAATCGATGCAGAATTGCTCGGGTGTACCATTTGAAACAGACTAGCACAATTTGAAAACTTAACCGGAAATAAATTCGGAGTGGTTGGAGGTGTGGCCCGGGTGGAACAGCGAGGGTCCCACTTCCCTATGCTTTCACCACTTAGTGGCAGAATAAATAAACGGTTGAAAACTGAGTGGTCGTCAATGAAGAAAAGTGCCTGGCTTTAGGAAAAATTTTGGATGGCTCTAATGTTTTTATTTTTTAAAAAAGTCACCAGGACATTTGGAAAACAAATAAAAAATTAAAGGTGTGTAACATTTAGCCAATCCTAGAAAAAGAAGAAGCCATTCCATTTGTAAGTCACTTTAAGGTATTAACTGAAGCAAGTTCCAGTTGCGTCTGTTTTTTCTCTCTATTCAAAATATTCTCTAAAAACTCTGAATGAAAATATAAATGCTCTTACGTTGTTCAGAACAAACTATTCAAAAAATATAATACTATAGGATTCAGAAATGTTTACTTCAAAAAATGTGAAATTTGAGGAAAAGGAAAAAAGATGGAACAATAATTTGCTGAGTTATGTTACTAATGAGAATTTCTTAAGTCCAGTTTTCAGTTGGTTTTGCCACATTTTCTGAAGAAAAGATCTCATTGATCTCTCTTCACTTTTTATAACTTGATTCCTAACAAAATATTTTAAAACAACATGCCCCCTCCTCATCCTAAATCCTCAAACCTTCAGCTAAGGGGCAAGTACACTCTAGTCTTGCATAGTTTCATTGTCATTTAAAAAATATATATATTTATAAATAATATAAAATTAAATATAAATATAAATATTCATATATTTATAAAAATATATTTTATATTAATAAATATATATTTTATATTATTCATAAATGTATATTTATATGTTTATATATTTTTTCAGCTTTATTAACTGGATCCATGTTCAGCACATAATTTTCTAAAGCATCCAAAGTACACTGATTGAGAGTTTCAAATATTCAATTCTATCGTTTACTCCTCAACTTGTGCCACAGTTCCTCTAGGACCAGAAACTGGCTCCATCCTGCACAGAGTTGCCCATGATTTAGCTGAGAAAATGTATAATTGTTCATCTCAAGCTTGTATTGATTGAATTTTTAAATCAATGCCATTCGATTTTGAAAGCAGTTTATTATTAAGGTAGGACTCAGGAGAAGAGTCCAAAGATATGCACATTATCAGAGAGAGAGAATTGAGGAGTGCACTTCAACTTACATTAGTTTTCTGTTGATTATTATGCAAAAATAATGAAGTGCTCCTTTTCAAGGATGACAGCAGGCATGCTTAAGTCTATACCCACTGTCCCTTGAATTCAAGTAGGATTCAGAAGTAGAATAATGTGTCTTTTGAGAACTTACTTACACATCAACTGGTCAGTGAGAACTATATAACCCAAAGCATTAATCTCACCTTCAGAAAGTTCAGACCCAAATATTTAATGTACGATTGTAATATCTCATTTCAGTTGCTTAGATGCAACTATGTCTTTCCTCCTATTGTTTCTAGTTTTAATTAAAATGGCATTTAATTTTTTATAAAAAAGCAAATTCCCTTATAGTCACATCATTCTAAAACAACTATTTACATTTTCCTGTTCTTTTTTAGTCTTTGTCCATATATTTACATAAAACTTTTGTATCCTTTTTTAAAAACTTTCAGATAAATATTATAACATTAACATATTTTAAATATCAAATGTATGGATTACACATATGTTAATGTGGATCACCTTCCCTCTTGTGTGAAAGTAGACAAGATATAAAACTTGGTTATCCTCAGGTAATAAAAAGCAGCCTGGCTATGATATCAGGGTTGCGGGCAACACTTTCAAATTTCATAATGATTTTTAAGTCTCTGCTTAAATGTTGTGGTCCCAGTATTAAGCAGAATGCTCCAGTGTATGTTTTAGGTACCCTAGAGAATGGGTTACTGGACGTCCAAGGCTCAGGCACTTCTATATTGGAGCACTTATATTTGCCTGATTTAGTCATCTTGGGAATGTTTCTTTCTGGAGAAAGATAAGTGTGACTCAGAGAAAGAGACATGCTAAAGATTTCCTTCATACTCTCAGAAGCCATTGGTTTAGCAAATAAACTTCCTACTGGATTTAATGTTTGCCTCATTTTCTTGCCCTGAGTACTTGTACCGATTTTCTTGGGAACTGAGGCTGATGGCAAAGGGAGCTGGAATTGTCTAAATACAAGTAATTACCAAATTGAAATCTATTCAAACACTTAGGTTACCAGGCTCCGAACTGACCTTGATACTTTCAACCTTCAGATTCCAGTAGGTTAGGGTCAAACACAAATGTCGAGTTGCCGAGAGATTTCCACATGCTTCTTTTGTGTACCTTAACTAAAGCAGACAAAAGATGTTTTTCCAAAGGGACTCGCGCTTTATGAGGCCTGACCCTCGAAGGAGCAAACTAATCTCAGGCGATTTTGAGGTTTTAGGGCACTAAGAGAACTTTTAGCGCCTCAAGAAGTAATTTGTTCTATGGTACCTTAAAAGAGTTAATTTACCTCCAAAAGGTGAGTTCCTTTACCATCCTGAGTCCTTTACTTCCTTTGAGATCAGACTGGTTATTTGCATAGCAAAGCATTCCATTTAGCTGGAAAGGAGTGGGTGGGCACCGTGAACTAGGAGAGTCACTTTTCCCACAGTCTTTCAAAACTCAGCAGTGTGATAAGTGGGTTTGATCAATCCTTCCCCTCCCCTAAACTCCAGAACTTCAGATTATTTTGCTCATTATCTCTCTTGAGATTGACCAGCTTTTCCGGATGAAGAGTTTGTAGGATTTAGCATATAGCTGCTGAGAAGACAGTTGTGCCAGCATTGTTTGTTTTGGTCAGTTAGTATAGACTTACAGGTAAAAACTCCGGGAAAACAAACTTCACTGAAGTGCCCCTCCTCTTTTTTACAGACATTGCATTTTACTTTCAACAGCACACACGCGTGCGTGCGCACGCGCACATACACACACACGCCCACACATACAGAAATAAATCAGGAGAATTTTAATACATTCATGACACTTTGCATGGGAATTATACAAATTTATCTTGATAATTATGTTCGTCACTTGGTCATCCTGCTTGTTCTACCTAAACTCATCTATGCATTTAAATCATGGTCTCTGAGGGCCTACACTGTATGGAGGTTATTGTTTATTTAATTGTCACTTAACAGTCCCCCAGAACTAGCTCATAATTTGTTTTAACCAAATATGACACATATTAGAGACCCACCACCATAAATAAAAGGGACTTCTTGGCATTCTAGAAGATTGAACACTCCAAGGTTCTAATTAGCATGGGATCTATTGTACTTCTTTTAACTTGTCTATTATTTCCTAATTGGGAGATTAGTCACAGGGATCTGAGGGAAGAAACCAGTCCTTTAATAAGGTCTGTCAATAAGAAGGGGCAATTACAAAAATATAAAAGATTTGCTGCTAGAAGCCAACTGTTACATTTTGAGCATTTGTGGGAGAATATAATTCTAGCCATATCTCCCTAAGGTCACTAGTGTTGTACGACAAGTCATGGTGACTTTAAGAAGAGCACATTTAGGGAAATGTTGTAGGAAGAATCACAAGCAGAACAAAATGATCTGTGGCGGCTTCTGCAGTTTTAACCATCGACGAAGTTTATGGGGAAATGTGGCTCTGGGGAGGGGTATGTGACAAGCAGGGGAGAGTCAAGAAAGGGCTTCTGTTTTCCCTACAATAATAGTTGATGATTAAAATGTATTCAGGCTGTACATCCATAATTACATATAAAAATTCAAAATTTTAGCCCTGGCTGGTGTGGCTCAGTGGATTGAGTGCTGGCCTGAGATCTGAAGGGTCGCTGGTCTGGTGATTCCCAGTCAGAGCACATGCCGGGGTTGCGGGCCAGGTCCTCAGTAGGGGGCATGTGAGAGGCAACCACACATTGATGCTTCTCTCCTTCTGTTTCTCCCTTCCTTCCCCTCTCTCTAAAAATAAATAAATAAAATCTTAAAAAAGATAAAAGCTCGAAATTTTAAACGTAGGAGTGAGTGTCTACTAAGATAAACATGAATTTACAAGGAGTTGATTGCATCCCAGGGGCATTCTAAAAAAAAAAAAAGATGTGGATATCTGAATAGATAAGAAGCCTGGCCATTGGTGGGGAAATTATGCTCTGACAAAAATGAAAATGCTCCTTAGTTTAATTTAATGCAGCACTAACTAAAATCTCCTTAAACATAGTTTATGGAATTTGGATGATACTCAGATGGGTTAATGAATGGAGAAGAATCTGCTCTCAAATTTTAAGGTAGGAATAGTAAACTGGCCATAGCAGATCTAAAATATGTTATAAAGTGACAGTTATAAGAAGCCTTTGTTATTAGGTTATCAGCAGAAAGGAATGACCAGATAACTGAGACATAGATCTAAAATATTGTTAGAGCTTAACATCTGACAAACTAGAAGTAGCATAGGAGTAGGTACAGGAATTACTAAGAAGTACTACCTGGTTAAATGGGTGTCTCGCAAAAGTGGTTTAATATAGATAGGTATATTACACCAAAGTTAAAAAAGACCTAAATATTTTAAAAAGTGAACCATAACTTATTTTTAAGTATGATAAGACTGAATTGCCTATTATCCAACATGTCAAAGAAACATATGTTGACTACTTAATTGAGGATATTCTTAAAGGTAAAGAAACTAGGCTTGATAAGTAGAAATTTTTTAAAATTTATAACAAACCATCATAAAAATAAGCATATAAGGCAAAACAACAGAGTATGAAATAGGATAAACACTTGATAACTATTTCCTATAAAATATATAAATTATAGCTATAATCCAAGGTCCATTTGAGGATTTATAATCAAAGTAACCGAATAGACGCTGGCACACTTTTTCTGTGCAAGGGCCAGATAGTAAGTATTGTAGGCTTTGTAGACCCTGGGTCTCTGTCCCAACTGCTCACCTCTGTCTCTGTGATGCAAACACAGCCATAGAGGATAGTAAACAAATGCACGTGGCTGTGTCCCAATAAAGCTTATTTATGGGCACAGAAATTTGAATGTCATATAATTTTCATATGTTATGAAATCTTTAGATTTTTAAAGACTATGTAAATATGTAAACTATTCTTAATTTCCAGCTGTACAAAAACAGGCAGCAGACTGATTAGGCCCGGGAGCTATAAAGTGTCAACCCCTGGTTTTGGCCAGTGTTCTCCAAAGCATCTTCCTTGAAACAATAGTTTCAAAAGCTCCTTTTGAAAAAAGAATGCTCTGACCAAATATATTTGGGAAACACTGAGAACTGCATCACCCACTTTGAAATTTACAGTGGACAATTCACATTTAAAGGCTTTGAGAAGTCCATAGGGAAAAAGCTGAACTTTGGTCAGCCCAGTGGTATCTCAACTTATTTGACCATAGTACCCCCTTTTGTCCCTCAGATCTTTGACCCTGCACTGCCTTCTGCATGATTTGGCCCTTGCCTATCTCTCTGGGGCACCTCAGTGCTCCTTTTCCCTATTAACTAGATTCCAGCCACGCAGGCCTTTCTGCCGTTCAACAGCGGCATTGTTCATTCCTGTCTTGGACATTCTGCCGTGCCTTCCGCCTAAAAGACTTCTGCAAGGTCTCCACAAGGCTGCCCTTCCTGTGATTCAGTTCCCAACTCAAATGTCTCCTTCTCAGTGAGGCCTTTTCCCGTGAGCGCCTCTAAAACAGCTCCCCCCTCCCAGCATGCTCAGCCACGGGGTTCAGTCTGTGTTCTTTACTGACTGTTACATGAAATTTTCTGTCTCTGTGTCTGTGTCTGGGTGCCTATCATCTCCTTACCTCAATGGGAGCTCTATGAGAGCGGGAACCTTCCCCCTCTTGTCTTCCTGAGATCATTCTGTCTCTAGAAGTGTCTGCTACATAAAATACATACAATATAATTTTCTTTCAGAGAGTTTAAGAGAGAGAGGTAGAGACGGAGACAGAGATGGACACGGAGAGGGAGAATTATTTCACAGATCACACTTCACATTTTTGGAAATCTTATCTCATGCAAAAGAAAATACAAATGATAAATTATCACTTGAAAAAATGCACCATGTCACTAGCAGTGACAGTGCAAATTAATACAGTTTAAAGTTTACATTGCAACTCAAAGTTTATTCTAAGCAGCTCGTGTAATTACACCCATCAATTGCTGATGTTTCTGTATATGGGGCCATTAATTTTTTTTCTGGGACATACATGTAACCTGCAATAAGAACTATAAAATTGTTTATACTCTTTGACACTTTGGGAACATACCTCACAGAAATAATCCGGAGAGGAAAACTGTGTTTTTTTCCCCCCTAAAATGACTATCAACACTGGTTATACTAGCAGAAGATTGGAAACAATCTTTCTATGATTGTTAAAAATGACAATAGCATAAATTACAGCAATACCTGGAGTTGTGTCTGTTGATCAGTATTAAGGGAAAAGAGCAGAAAACGAAGTATACGCCTCTGATACACTGATGTAAACGTGCACACACCCACTAAACAGCTAGACAAGAAATTGCAATAAGGCAAATTAAATCTTGTATTTGTTGCAGTCACTTCTGTGGAAAGTTAAAAAGCTGACAAAAGAAAAGGGATTGGAGCTGGTCCGCACTGAGGAGAGAAAACTAGTTCCGTACATGCTTTAAGTCAGAGCAAAGACTTAAACGTCCTGAATTAAAGGTGGCAAAACTCTTCCCCGTCAGCTTTCCAGAGTAAATTTGAGCTCAGTTAACTCACTTGGCTGTCCTCTGAATCCTTTGTAAAGTAGAAGGTTACTAAGTACTACAAAGTGTTTGCATTAAATAGGCAACTGTGGCATAAATTATGTGAAAGATGCTAGTTCCTACACTTTCAATTTATTAGCTTTGTTCTGTTGGTTTAAATAGTTAGCAAACATCTGTTGTTGAAAACTTTCAAAAGCAAAACCCTTCCCGTCTCTGGCGATGCTCAAATTAGCTCAGGGGCAAGAGCCTGGCCCTGATTTAGAGGGTGCCCTGTGGCCCCAGTCCAGCAAGGAGGGAAGGCCAAGTGCCCGTTTGAGTGTTTTGCAGGCTAAGATGTCTGACCTGCAGTCTGAAGATGCCCTGATGTGTACGTGAGCTCCGTGTATAAGCACTGGTCAGAGAACTGTTATGTAATTATAGCATCCATAGCGTCAGACGCGCCACCCAGCCTAGCCTAATAGTTTGTACTGGAAAGTGGGCGTCACAAGGATAGTGAGAATTAATTAATGTTTATGAAGGCCTGTCCAGATTCATGAGAGCAAAGCACTGTGTAAAAGCCATGTGTTAATCTCTTTGTGAAAATGATGTCCACTCTTCCCCTCCCTCTTTTTTAAACTGAAAGTTAGAGCTGGTTGGGCAAAAATGCCATTTCAAAGTAAAATTCATTTTAATTCTTTTGAAAGTTTTGAGCAAATTATTTTCCTCATCTTATAGGTTAGGTCTATTTTGAGTATGATGAGTATTTTGTCAGCATACAAACTTAAAGAATTGGTTAACAGACATTGGACTAGGCTTATGTATATAGCATGTCATCGTTATTCTCATCAATGAATAAATAGACTAAATTGTCCAGTTCATGTTATCATTATACAACTTTTTTATGTGTTCAGAGTAAGAAAATATAGTCTCTGTAAAATATAAGCAGCTTACAGTCCAGAAATAATTTTTCACCAAAGTATAAAGACACAGTAGCTAGAAATGTATATTTAAATTATTCACACATAATTTCTATCTTGGTTTAAAAATTAAAGCATGAGATAAAAATATGTTTTAAGTGATACCAATTGAAATTTGTTTATCATTTTAATGTACTAAGTAGCTAACCCTTTGTGTGATCTCTTTTAAAGAGATCATTTAAATACTCAAGTTAGGAAACAAATATGGTTAATGTAAAGTTGCAAAATAAATATAGTTAATGTAAAGTTGCAAAATAAATTGCACACATTTTTGTAACAGCATTGGTTCATCTGTATGGCTTAGAGTATAGAAACATTTTTTATGTAGCAGATGACCTGTAATTTTAAATATAACATAACATAAAATAAATTACTAACTGATATGTACTTAACCTGTTTCTAGCTGCTGTATGGAACACAGGTTTAACACAGGTGCTAGCTATTGACTAGCATTTCCAGTGTTCTAATAAACATTATTAGGCAGACAAGATGGCATCATCATATTTAATTTAGAATAATTGTTTTTTTAATATTTGGGAATGATCCTTCTTTGTAATTAAAGGAGATGCTTAGAATACCCTTAATATTACACTGTAATTTTCTCGTAACAGATGCTGAACTCAGCAGTTTATTCACTCATAAGTGTTTCATTAAAGTGAACACATTTAGTAGCAGACCTGCAAAATAAGGAAACTCGCTCAGGCACTAGAAACCACAGATATCTAACATTTTAGTGCTGACTTGAATTCTGTTTACATTTGATTTGTATTACTTGATAACTCTTCACACTTTTTCTCAGGTGTGCAAATTATTCTCTTCTTTAAGTTGCGTTTTCAATAGAAAAACTCTACCTTATCTGTTAACCTAGGGAAATAAAAAGACATTACAAAGAATCTTGGGCGTCATCCATTTATACAGTGATTGATTTGAAAAGAGACAAAGAATACTTTATTTAGAAACTCATTTTATTGCCTGTTTTCATATTGAGTAGAACATTAATCTGTAATATTTATAGTTTCTCCACAATGAAATGATGCTTTTGAGCACTATCACTGGAATGTCTCCCAATGGAGAATTAGGCCAGTGACCAAAGAGGCCTTTGAAGACAGTGTGTGTATGTCGGGGGTGAAATCACAACGGCCTAAGGAAGGAAGAGATTAAGTCAAGAAGAAAAACTGAAATGGGGTTTGGTTTGATGAGGAGAGAGTCTTGGTAGGAGAAAACAAAGCTGTTTGGTTTTTGAGCTTAGATTTTACATTTGGTCAACTGTGAGTTGGGCACCAGAACAGATAATATAAATAATGTGAGGGCAGAAAACCAAGTTGGCATGAAGAAGGACTTCCGAAGGTTTAGGGAAACGATCTGGTGGTATTCAAATCTACAGGTTCAGGTCAGGAAAGAACTGGGTGAAGTCATCACAGTGTGGGGAAACAAACATTCTGAAGAATTCAGAGTTGACTGACAAGATGCCTAAATAAAATAATAAATGTAGCTTTAAAAAGAATTAACCAGCTTGCCAGTGTAACTTTAACATGAGGGAACACTCAAATTTATCACATAGTCTTCGTAGAAGCTTTCATAAAGCAAGTGAAATTTGAACTGGTCCTTTAAGGTTGAGAGTTGTGTGATTTCAAAAGTACCACCCCTGCTATACCCCAAGTAGACTTTGAGGCGGTTTTCCACCAGTGCCCTTGGCTTGCATTGTTTTTCCACATAGATTTTGACTCTGGGTTCCTCAAGGGACCAAAATAATACTGAATTATTAGGGCAGTCATCTGTGACTGTGCCACAGAGGGAAAGTAACCAATTTTGTAAATTGATACCTTGACCTTGCCCCTGAGCGGACAATGATATAACCAACTTAGCTAACTAGTCACAGACCTAAGTAGATGAGCTTGGTTGACTGAGGGGAAGCAATAAATTATGTTTGTATTGACCTTAGTAAACCTTTTAATTCTTTCCCACATGATATAGTTCTCAACAAATTGGGAAAATATGGCCTAGAGTCTAGGTAATTGCACAACTGCAGGTCCATGGCCAAGACCCGCAGCATCAATTTTTTGCCTTGGTGTACTAAGTTTCATCGTCTGTAGGGAACGGCAGGGCACTTAAACTCCAGACCATTGCAGCCCAGGGGCCCAGAGAGGATGCGGACCTGGTGTTGCCTACAGTGGTGGGAGGGAGAGGATGTTGTCTCCTGCGCCATTAGGAAGGAAGCACTGCTCCAGGTGTGCTGAGGGTCAGGGCTGACATGAGAAGGTCTAAAGGTTATTGTTGCATTTTATTCTAGCACCTGGTCTCAGATTTAAAAAAAAAAAAAAAAAAAAAAAAGTACCCAATTTACTGCTGGTTGCTGTTAACTTGAGTGGAAATCTTCCCAAAGTGTCCTGGGCGTTTTGTCTCTGCCCATTAACTAGGAAGTCGCTTCTCTAGCTCCCCCTTGGTCACAAAGGGAATACACTAAAAACTTAACTGGCTTCCAAGTTGGGAAGTCTATATAATTTGTAGAAAATTCATTCATTCATGCAATACATAATTGCTGAATAATTGCTACCAAGTGTTGCCACTGTACTGGGTAGTGAGCATCTGAGTAAGATTCAGCCTTTGCTTTGGAGGGGGACAGCGATATATATATCAGGCTACCATTACAAAATATCACAGACTGAGCGGCTTAAACAACAGATACTTATTTTCTCAGAGTGTAGGCCAGAAGTCCTAGATCAAGGTGCCAGCAGGTTTGGTTTCTTCTGAAGCCCCTCTCCTCGGTGTGCAGTGGCCACCTTCTCCCTGTGTCCCTGTGTGGTCTTTTTTCTGTCTGGATGCCTCCCTGGTGTCTCTTTGTGTGTCCAAACTTCCTCTACCTGTAAGGATACCAGTTAGATTGGATTAGGACACACCCTAATGACCTCATTTTAACTCAAATCACCTTTTTAATGGCTCTGTCTCCACATACAGTCACATTCTGAAGTACTGGGGATCCGGGCTTCAGCATATAAATTTGGGGTGGACACAATTCAACCCACAACAATGACATGATGGTAAGGTAAGTGTTAACAAGTATGGGAAGTTTTATGGGAAATCAGACGGTATCTTGGTATTAGGATCAACATCAACTCTCAGTATCAACTAGAGTCTAGAGTAAGTGTCACTATGGTAATCTACAGGTTAACAGAGTCTGTGGCCATGATTGGCTTGCATCCTGTTTAAAGAATTCTAAATTTGACTGTCTTTAATATGAGGCAGACATTTGCCTCTTTTCCATTTTTACGATATCTGTTTAGTCCTTATAGGTATTCAAGTCTGTTATCTCCAGCTAAATTCATTAGGGAGAAGAGAAGCATTTTTCTCACCATCCCATAGTTTGCCAGACCTTATAATTCACATAGAATCAGTAAATCACATTATTATTTTTAAATATATTTTATTGATTATACTAATAGAGTTGTCCCAATTTTCCCCCTTTTGTCCTCCTCTACCCAGTACCCCCATCCCCTCCAGCAGTCCACCCCTCCCCTTAGTTCATGTCCATGGCTCATGCATATAAGTTCTTTGCTACTCCATTTCCTATACCGCTCTTAACATCCCCTTGTCTATTTTGAACATGCTAATTTATATTTTTTAATCCTTGCACCTTTCCCCCATTCTTCCATTTTTCGTCTCCTAACTGATAACCCTTTAAATGACCTTTTATTTATGATTTTGTTCCTGTTCTGCTTGCTTGCTTAGTTTTGTTTTTAGATTCAATTGTTGATAGTTGTGAATTTATTGACATTTTAATATTCATTGTTTTGATCTTTTTTCTTATATAATTCTCCTTAACATTTCATATAATAACGGCTTGGTGATTATGAACTCCTTCAGGTTTATTTGTCGGGGAAGCATTTAATTTGCTCTTCAATTCTAAATGATAGCTTTGCTGGATAGAGTAATCTAGGTTCTAGTTCCTTGCTTTTCATCACTTTGAATACTTCTTGCCTGTCTTTTTTAGCCTATGAAGTTTCTTTGGGGCTTCAGCTGATAGTCTTATAGGAACTCCTTTGTAGGTAACTGTCTGCCTTTCTTTTGGTGTTTCTAAGATTTTTCTCTTTATCTTTAACCTTTGGCATTTTAATTATGATGTGTCTTGGTGTGGTCCTCTTTGGCTCCATCTTGTTTGGGACTCTGTGTGCTTCCTGGACTTATATGTTTGTTTCCTTCACCAAATTAGGGAAGTTTTCTTTCATTACTTTTTCAAATAAGTTTTCAATTTCTTGCTCTTTTTCTTCTCCTTCTGGCATCCCTATGATTCAGATGTTGGTATGTTTGAAGATGCCCCAGAGGCTCCTTAGCCTGGTGTCATTTTTTTTTAAATTCTTTTTTCTTCCTGCTGTTCTGATTGAATACTTCTTTCTTCCTTATGTTTCAAATCATTGATTTTATTCTTAGCTTCATCCCCTCCACTGTTGGCTTCCTGTAGATTTTTCTTTATTTCACTTAATGTAACCTTCATTTTTTGCCTGGGTCTTTTTTATGCTGTTGAAATACTCAACGCGTTCCTTGAGCATCCTAATAACCAGTGTTTTGAACTCTGCATCTGATAGGTTGCTTATCTCCATTTTGTTTAGTTCTTTTTCTGGAGTTTTGTTCTGTTCTTTCATTTGGGCCATATTTTTTTGCCGCCTCATTTTGGCAGCCTCCTTGTGTTTGTTTCTGCGTATTAGGTAGCGCTGCTTTGACTCCCTGTCTTAGTAGTGTGGTCTATTGTAGAAAAGCGCACCTGTAAGTTGTATGGGGGCTGAGCCTTAGGTAATCGCCACGGAAGGGCAATCCGTGTCACTGCTCTGTGGCTCTGTGTCAGGGAGGGTGTGGGGAAGGAACTGTGCCACTGCCTGGCCTCTGGAGTTTTCACCAGAGGAAGCTGTCTCTCGGCACTCACCCTGTTACCAGCCACTTTAGTTTTTCCCCGTACGCCACTGGTGCCCTTTCAGCTATTGCCTTGGGGCTGAGTCCCAGAGGGAGTGAGTCTGTGTAAGTCCTAAGTCTGTTGTGGGCCCTTTAAGAGGAGTCTTCTGAGAATCCCACAGTTTCTTTTGCCACCCCAACCCCTACTGATTTTTACAGCCAGATGTTATAGGGACTTATCACCTGGCACTGGAACCTTGGGCTGGATGGTCTTCTCTGGGGCTCAGGTCCTTTGCTCCTGAGGTATTCCTCCTGATTTTTTATCCCCTACATGTGGATGTGGGCCTGTCCATTCCCCTCCCCTCTCAACGTCTCTTTGCACATCTCCGAGTCTCTGCCCCTCCTATCCACTTGGATGAATGTGTCTTCTTTAAATCCTTTGTTGTTGGAGTTCCATACAGCTTGATTTTCTGACAATTCTGGGTCATATTTGTTTTGTAGTCTAGTTGTAATTTTTGCTATAGTTGTGCAATGGAAATGAGGCCCTTTCCTCTAGGCCTCCATCTTTACTGGAAGTCAATAAACTACATTATTATCACATAACTAGCATTATTATTTTTATACCTAACCATTATTATTTATTTTATCCATTCCTTTCTCTCCATCCATTTTCATCCAGTTCTTCCCCAAGCCAACCAAGAATCAGGGATGGGCTCATTATTGAGCCACACACCTCATCACAGCTGCTCCTTTGGCTACTTGAAGATTTAGCTGAAATTTTGGAACTACTCCTTAAGGTCCTGTTAATTTTTTAAACAAGACTTTCTCCTGGGACTATAAAACTGAATCTTTTTCATTCTCTTGTAATTTAAAATTGCACATGATTGTGACTGATGATAACCTCATGCGATCCTACCTCATGTGATCCTTTAATACTCAACTTCACTGCCAGTTGGCAGTGCTTCTTGGAATACCCTGGTTAAAATAGCAGGGAGTTTGAATCTGATTGGTTGATTGATTTCCCAGTATCAGGTGGTAGGTTACTGCCATATACGCTATGGACAGAGTTGGGGAGTTTCACTGGAAAGGAAGAGTAAACGGACAGGATATGTCTAGATGCCTGAAACACTTTATAATCTGGAATTTCCTATTTTTATGTGATAGTTTAACTATAACATTTTTTCAAACCAATACAATGAGAATAAAAGCATCTTATGTAAAATGTAAAAGAATGGAGAGTTCCAGGAGTAATCAAAGAAATGCAAATAAAGCAAATATGACTTATCACATTTGAACTTTTCTGGCAAAGATTTAAAGACTAGTGGTAGCCTGTATTTGCAAGAATAGGGGAAGATGAACATTTATATGTTATTAATGGGGTATAAATTTGTATAATTTCTGGAGAGCCACTCAATACATGGATGTCTAAATTTAAAATTTTACTTCTAGGAATGTATCTCAAGTGTACCAAATATATACATATATTCACAGCTTTGGAAATAATTGGAGAAAAAATAACAAGAGATCTACATGCACAGCACTGAATAATGGCTCAAAATAATTATTTTGCATTCATATAATGGAATTCTATGTTGCCATTAAGAATAATGAGTCATAGCAATATTTACTGGCATCTACAGATATTACAATAATATGATTAATAATTTAACAAAAGCAATCCTGAAAACAATTATGGAGGACAGTGCCATCAATATTAAATTATGTGTGTGTATGTGAAGAAATGATATGACAATGTTCAGTAGTACAGATATAAGGACCACTTCTAGGAAATGAGATTGGGGGTCATTTTATTGATTTTTAAAGATTTAGGAAAATTTTACTTTCTTTAATCTTTTACAAATATTTGTGTATTATTTTTATAATTTAAAAAAGTAAATTAGGAAAATTTGGACAGAAATATGCTTCCTAGAGTCAAGATACTAACCAAGAGTTCCTTTTAAATACTCAACTCTATAAACTGTTAGCTTGCTGAGATATCTTAGTTCCATTTTTTGGCATAATTCTTGGTTAGCAGGATATTATTCAGAGGGTTTGTAGTATATCTTGATCTTTCCTTTTAATAAGTATGAGACATTCCAATGGTGGTTAATTAAATTACAAATATGGACATATTCCCTGAAAACAAGTATGATGGGATGATTTGTGTCTGTCTCCCCCTCCTCCCCAGTACCTCAGAATAGGACTGTATTTGGACATAGGGTCTTTAAAGAAGTAATGCAATTAAAATAAGATCATTAGGATAGGCTGATCCAATGTGACCAATGTCCTTATAATCATAAGACATTCGGACAAAGCCATGGATAGAGGAAAGTCCCTGTGAAGACAGGGAGAAGACAGACATGCACAAGCCACGAACAAGGCCTCTAAAGCAACCAACTCTGCCAATGCCTTGATCTCCTACTTCTAGCCTCCAGATTCATGAGAAAATAAATTGTTTAAGCCACCCAGTCTGTCGTATTACTTTTAAATGGAGCCCTAGAAAACTAATGCAACAAGTAAACCTACTTCATCTGTAATTCCTACACAAAGTCTTGTTTTTCTATGTTATTATTTTGAAGTCATTTAAATATATTTTACATGAATGGTCTTAAACAAATTTTATTAAGTGGCCCAAATTAGTTTAAAAAAAGAGAGAATATACTCAGTGAGTACTAACTTCAAAATCTTACATCTGAAAAAAATCATCTGTGGTAGAAACTAAATATAACACCAAAGAAATAGAATTATAGCAGCCATAGCTTGAGCTGGGTTTGGCCAAAAAAAAAAAAAAATCAAAACCCAAAACAAACAAAAAAAAACAAACAACAAAAACCAATTTTATACACACAGGTGGGGAGCTGTTCTGAAATTTCAATTAGATAAAAGTATTTGGAATAAAAATATGAGTTTAATCAGGTCTATTTCTTGTAAAATGGAAGAACCTACTGTTTTGTTCCATTTTTTGTTTTTGTGTATATAGTTTTTCACAGACTTTTCATAGGATGAGAAAAATCTCATAATCCACAGAACTTGAAAAATGGGAAGAAGACTAACTCTTCACTTAAAATATTCTTAAGTTAGTACACCTTTAAAAAGTTGTAGTGACAAATGAAGTCCATATAATAATTTCTATCTAGCAATATCTAAAGATTTTAGATAAAGCTTGAAATGTTTGGAATATGAAGATATATTTGTATATGAAGCATTTAATTTTACTGAAGGTATGGTAGCTACTTGATGGTTACAAACTATGAAATCTTCTGGCAAAAAATGTTACTTTTAGTTAACATGTGTTGGATCTTGTGTATTTACAGGAAATGTTTCCATTTAAGACCATTGATACATTAATAGTTTCCAGGCACATTTTATGACAGGGCCTAAGTTTGTTCTTTTTTGAACAACTAGGAAAGGATGTTTTTAAAGTAAGCACTTAGATTTGCCTGGATCTCATTTATAAAGGAAGGGTCTTAACTCTAACTGTCCCTGAAATCAAACTGTGGCCTGGAGTAGTGAATTCCCCAGGGATGACCAAAACATCTTCCTTCTATTCATTTTCCCTTTCCTCTCATTCAAACTTCCTAAGTTCTCTGTACTCCTGTGTTTTCTTTCTTGAAAAAGTGAGAATGGATGCAGCTCCTGGTTGTCCCTCCACATCATCTAATTTTATTCATGGACAGTCTGTGATTTTGCTTTCATAGCTCCTTTGAAAATTTGCTAATCACACATCATTCCTTGCAGTACCATTTTAAAGTTCTGCTCATTTGGACTTGGCGGTTTGACTGGGATTGTGTAGGGGCATTATGAGACCCCTAAGAATTGTGGGGAATGTGATTAGGGGAGAAAATATAAATGTATGTATTCTCAAGGACAGGTGAAGTGCTCTTGACCTAAATCCCTTTGTCTTCCAGTGTGTAACTAAAGCCCCCTAGTGGCCAGGTGACCCCAGTCAGGTGCTGCATGTCCCTATTTTGGGGAGAGGATCTTGAGAGCCTAGCTCTTCCTCTCTCCAAATCTCTCTGAACTATGGGAGAAGACTACAGGGACCCCAATATAGCCCAAACCCCTGGCTTCAGAACTTCTCAGGAACTCCTGGCCGTGGCCCCTTCGGGCTTCCCGAGGAAAGAAGAGGCCAGCAAGTTCTC
The DNA here is from genome assembly GCF_021234165.1 of Pteronotus mesoamericanus. Classification (NCBI taxonomy): domain Eukaryota; kingdom Metazoa; phylum Chordata; class Mammalia; order Chiroptera; family Mormoopidae; genus Pteronotus; species Pteronotus mesoamericanus. The sequence goes on from NW_026555078.1 coordinate 33,023,262, forward strand.
CAGCAGGGAAGACCTTGAATTGGCTTTTCAGAGTGGTAAGGGATATTCCTACTGCAGACTGAGAAACTCACTAAGGCTTCGAGAGCTGTGGGCTGGGGTTCCCCAACACAGCTTCCTGGTTTTAAAAACCTTACCCCAACATACAACTTCAGAAGGAGGGAATGGGGTCCAGATTTCCTCTAGATTTTCTCAGAGGAAAGTTTAGGTAGCACAAAAATACAGTTGGGAATATTTTCACTCACAAGACTTGGGTATTTGCCCAAGTAAAATCAAATGACTCCCCAGCTTAGGTGCAACAATGATGATCCTTGAGGAGGGTCCCCTACGAACCTATTTCTCCATGCATATATGGCCTCATTGGGCACACATCCACTTATAAACGTGTGAGAGGTGTCCTCAGTAATGATCAGGGGTGTTTGGCACATAAAGAGGGACACAGTCTTTGGAATAAATGAATGTAATTGAATTAAGTCTATTTTAAGTGTATATATTCCTGATGAGACCCTCTAAGTTGCAAAATGCTTTACCAAGCTTTTAAATTCAGATGCCTTGTGTTGCATGCAAGCAGTGTACCCAGAACCGTGGGGAGGCAGAGAAGTCTTAGATCAAATTAATTCCCAAAAAAGAACCAATACTCAAGTGGAAACCATATGCTCCCCCTGACTTCTTGTCTGTGCCCTCATTCTCCACTGCCTGTCTCGTTCCCGTGGCTCTTCCCCACCTCACAAGCCCCCTCTGTCCCCTCCTCTCGGCATTCTGTCCCTGCTGCTCTGAGGAAGCTGCTCCTGCTCAGGTCACCATATAGTTTCATTCATAGTCACTTTTTAGTCCTCTCAACCTTAATGTCACTTCTAGGAGTATTTCCACAGGTGACCACAGCCTCGTTTCCACTCTCCTCTCTGGGTTTCTTTTCTACTGTGTGACTGTCCCTTTTCAGGCTCCTTTGCCAGTTCTCCTGTCTCTTCTCAAATCTGACTATAAGCTTTTCCAAGACCTCTATCTTGGAGTCTCTTTTCTCATACCCCTTTTCTGGTTATTTTAATCGTGGATGTACATCAGAAGCACTTGGGGAGCTTTTTTTTTTTCCTTTAAGCTACACATACCCAGGCCCCCAAAATTATGATTTATTGGGCCACCGATGTGTGCATTTTGAAAAAAGGAAATTCCATGGGTAATTTTTAATAAGATCATCTTTTTAAGAACCATGGCTGTACTCCTCTCTCTTCCTTCCTCTCTGTGTCTCTCTTCCCCTTCTCTCTAGGTTACCGCATCCTCTACTATGGTTTCCATATGCTGATGACTTTTAAATCTAAATTCCTATCCCTGAGCTTGCCTCTGAGTCCAGATCATTACATTACGAATGTATTCTTGGGTGGTTCAGAGGTTTCTCATGAAACTTGTCCTAAAAGGAAATCATGATTTCTTTCTCTAAGTCTCCTCCTTCTACCTTTTCCATTTCAACAAGTGACTTGTCATTTGTACAATCCAGAAAACTGAACATTCTCTTTGACAACCTCTCTTTCATTCCCCATACCCAGCAAAGCACCAAGTGTTGCCATACCTGTCTCCTAAATATGAAATTATAGATAAGCAACCATTTTTTAGCTATAAAAACAAATGACTTAACCCAATACTTTTCAATTATGTTTGCTTGTTCCCTATTTCAGTGATAACATCTTGGTCCAAGTGCTGGCTCTTGAGAGGCTGAAATACCTTTCTTCTGGTCTCTGCATCTGTTTTTGTCCTCTCTTCCTATTATTTACACTGTCTCCAGAGTGATATTTTTTGAGGCAGAGCTAATTATGTCATACCTTCATTTGTAACCCTTAGTAAGGTCTCAATGTACTTGGAATAGGTCTCAAACTCTTAAATGGCTTGGATGACCCAATACCTCCAGTCCCTTTTTTGTCTCCTCTTTCTAAGCAATTTTTTCCCTTCCACTTCCTTCTGTGGTCAAATCTCACTGTATTTCCTTAGGGTCCTTCTGGTTTAGGGATTTTGCATATGAATTTCCTTATCCTTTTATGCTCTTCACCAATTCGTTTGTTTGTTTGTTTGTTTGGTGGCTCCTGCCAATTCTTCATATCTCAGTCTAAACATCACTGCTGCTGAGAAGCTGTGCCTGATGCTCCTCAGTAGGTTAACGGCCCCTATTATGTAGCCTGCAACTCTCAATTATACTACTAATCACCATTGTTATTCATTCTGTAAATTGTTGTGCAATTATTTATCCAATAACTGTCCTCTCTGTGCTAGACTAAGTGTCCATGAAAGCAGGGTCTATGTGTGTCTCATTCTCCCCAGCACTCTCAGCTTTTAACATGGTGCCTGAAATTTGGCTAGATCTCAATGAGTATACATTAAATGCATGAATAAGATGGGAGTTAAAACACATGTGAAAAACAAATACTAGAAGCTATTTCAGAAGAGTCACAGTAGAGGTATGAACAAAACAAAGTGCTGGAAGGGAAAGAGAGATTATTCTGCTTTTTCATGGAAAACTTCACTCAAGGAGTGGCATCGATCTTGGCCCTCTGCCGATGGTGAAGTTTTTCAGGGATAAAGAATGGCATCATAGGCAGAGGGCAAAACAGAAGTTTAGGCATAAAGAGAGAAAAAGCTAAAGTAGGCTTGAGCAATAACAAGTGATCCAATTGACTGGAGGAGAAGGGGCGCGCTGGGCAGGCAGTGGGTGAGAAGGCCGAGCGGTGGCTAGGAGAGGGGGCCGGATGATAGAGAGCCTGAGGAGCGCAAGCTTTTCATTCTCAGCCATGGCCAGAGCGCTGTTCTGAAGCCACTGGTCTGGCCTTTGTGTGCAAGGGGAACTTTGGGCACCCAAAACCAGTTAGAAAGGTTGCAGTAAAATTTGTGAGAGATAATGAGTGCCAGAAATCAGGCTGTGGCAGTGGGGGTGAGAGGAAAGATGGACTTGAGGCTAAGATTACAGGAGTAGCTTTGCTAGGAATGCAATGGCAACAGAGAGACAAGGCCATGATGACCTTAGGTCTAAACATTCCACCTTGGCCAAGTATTTCAGAATAGCCACAGGTTGGAATTTAAGGGGGAACTGATGATTGCATTAAATGTCCATTCCACAAAAGCGGTAAGAGTTCACTCATTAGACAGACATATTCATCAAGACTTCCTGCTTTCTAGCCAGTGTCCACTCTGCTGAAACATTTCTGCTCATGACTAGTTGTTGAGATGATTTGTAAGCTGATTTTCAGACTGCTGGTTTAATTTTTTATTTTTTTTGCATTTAAAAAATTCTTTTCTTTTCCCAGACAGCTGTTATGGTTCAGTCCACTTCACAGGTATGCGGAGGCTTGCAAATGACTATTTCACATTTACTGTGTAAACTAGTGACTCAGTATGTTGCTTTAGAACCAGATATGTGTGGTTTTGCTTCACTTGAGGAATTCAGTAAAGAACATACTTCATGTCAGCAGAAACCCTCGTAAATCTATATAGAGAAGGACATGAGTGAAACTTCCTTTTATAATCACATGGCTGCATGCAATTTGTTTCCTTTCCTTTATGGAGAAGCTCTAGGTTTTTCTCTCATACCTCAAAAAAAAAAAAAAAAAAAAAAAAAAAAAAAAGAAAGAAAGAAAAAGAAAAGCTTATTTGTACCTATGAGCTGAGTACACCATTGTTAACTTTGTCTTGAGTTTACTCTTCAATATTAAAAAAAATTGAAGAAGATAAAATTCTAGGGATTGTTATTTTGATTCGCATGTAAGAAGTATGCATTTTCCCTCTAGACCTGTGCTCCTGGGGAAGTTTGCCAGGGAAAACAAACAAGGCAGCTCGGCCCCACACAGCTCCTCCTGTACAATGGCTGGGGCTCTGGGTCTGACCCCTATGTACAGGGGTGGGCAAAAGTAGGTTTACAATTGTGAGTATGCAAAACACAGTGTTTGTTCTTGTGTTGATTAACTACTGTATTATTTTCCTTATGAACAACTGTAAACCTACTTTTGCCCCACCTGTTATATAAATTATGCATCCTGGGATAGAAAGTCCTCCAAAAGTATAAAAACATTGAACACAAGAAGTTGGGAAGGGACATCTATTTTTTAGCTGGAAGAGAACATTGATACCATTAGTATTTCACTGGTATATTAAGATTTAAAATTTTAAGCTTTAAGAAATTTTCCTAAATAGCATCTCCTGGCTGCAGATTTTGGTTCAGAGAAATTGGGACTAGCAAGATTCAGTGACAGGAGATAAATATTAAGGGGAGTCCCCAGAGAGAAGGGTTTCTGCAGGAGACAACTGCCCAGCCTGGTGTAATGGACTCAGCGGCCTGCAAGAACCTCTATTTGAATTCATTGGTTGGATTTGATGACCTTCTGTGGCACAGAAAAAAACATACAATTTTTTTCACCCTGAATGGAGCACTATATATTCCTCTAAAGCAGGCATGTCCAACCTTTTGGTGTCTCTGGGCCACACCCGAAGAAGAGTTGTCTTGGGCCACACATTAAATACACTGTGAAACATAATCACACACACAAAAAAATCTCATAATGATTTAAGTAAATTTATGATTTTGTGTTGGGCTGCATTTGTAGCCATCCTGGGCCACAGGTAGGGATACCCGTGCATCTAAAGAGTCCTTGGCATGCTGGTGTCTCCTAGCCTCTATTAGTGAACTTCTGGAGAGTCTTGGGCATGTATGATGTTAGAAACAAATTTAGGACTTTTTTTTTCTTTTAAAAAGATTTTATTTATTTTTTTAGTGAGAGGGGAAAGGAAGGAGAAAGAAAGGGAGAGAAACATGTGTGAGAGAGACATAGATCAGTTGCCCCTAGCACACCTCTAACTGGGGACCTGGCCCACAACCCAGGCATGTGCCCTGACCAGAAGTCAAACTGGCGACCTTTCAGTCCACAGGCTGGTGCTCAATCCACTGAGCCATACCTGCCAGAGCTCCAGACTTTTAATTTTCGTTTTCTGTATGCCACATTACAAAGTTTCCCTAGAAAATTGATGTATTATTTATCTACATTTATACTTGAAATGCCAAGCACTTCATGTTGTCACAGGGACATTTACTTAGCATTAGTCTTTTAAAATACATTTTTAATTTCAGTTTTGCTAACACCATTCCTCGTGTGTGTATGTGTATGCGTGCGAGTGTGCGTGAGTATTCACACACGCTAACCTCTGAAGTCTCTGAAATTTGTCTTCCTTTGTTTGGCTTTAGAAAACTTTTAGGTCTACTTGTCATGGGTAGTGATCAGTGCTCAGAGACCACACGTCCCAGAACACAGGCCTTGGAACTGCCACCCTTGTTTTAAAAGCAGCCTCAGTGTTCCCCATGGCCAGGTATTGTCCTATTTCCCTCAGTGAGTAGGACTAGAAAAATTGCCACCTTAATTTATAGGTGATACTTTCTTAGAAGGGAAAACTAAAAGTGTACATTTGAGATCAGGATTAGACTTCATAGTCGGTTTGGTATTACAGAAACTGAAGTATTGGTAGAGCGAAGCTTTATTCTATGGCAGATACATTCCCTGGTTCACAGGGCACCCTCCTGTTGCGGCTTTAACTCAAACCCGATGGCTCCCAGGACTCCTTCTCTGGAGTCTTCCCCGTGCAGGCTGCTTGCCCTGCCCCACTCCTCCTCCCACGTTCCCTGACAGCCTGTCCGTTCCCCCGTTCTTCTGAGATCGTCTGGACCCCTTGCTGTCTTCTGCTAACTTCCAGCTTCTGACCTCCTTTCTCTCATCTTCCACTGACAGTCACTGATGGTTTTGGCATGTTCCTCCTTCATTCCTTTAACGTGTTTGTCCATGTGCTGGTAGGTTCTAGATCCCATCCCTTCTGGTCTCTATGGTTCTCTGATTTTATTGACTTAGCAGCTCTTGGATTTTTTCATATCTCCAGCTTCATTGCCTCTCTTTTCGTTAAGGCCACCACCATCTCACCATCTCTCAGCTCTCCTAATTGCTCTTCTGCACGTAACATTGCCATCATGAAGCCAGACTGAGCTTTCTGAAATGCACACCATTTCACATAGCCCCTTCCCTCCCTGCCAGCCTGGCTTCCCCTGGGTCCTTCAGATAAGGTTCAAGCCGCTGGCATAGCACTCAGGGTGCTGGTCTTTGCTTAGCTTTGCGGGAAGATAGCAAATCACCTCTTAGCAAACTGAATGGTGATATGAATTCATGAAGTTTTCTCTGTTAAAAAAATATTTTTAAAGAGACAGTTTCCAGTACATTGCCTAATTTTAAAGGGTTGAGAGAGAACTGTTCATGAACTGTTTCTGACATTTGCAGAATCTCTGTAAACCATTCACCTTTTTCTTTTGGATGCCTACGATGCATGTTTGGACAGTTTCTTTTGTGGAGAAGATGTGATTCATAGGAGAGATTGATTGATAATTTAGAAACCATGAGTTCTAATTACAGGAAATGGCCTGTGCAAGGCATATGTGCAATCTTTTCCTGTTTTCTAGGCTGTAAGACAGTGACAAAACTACTATACCACCTCCATGAGTGTTTGTGAAGCATGACTAATAAAAATAGCAGGAGATGTTATAGGATATTAAGATGGCTTGCAAGTAATAATCTTTTTCCTTAATAATGCATGATGATTTATGAGTCCTGTGGAATTGTTTTTAATCCCTGAGGTTAGCCCTTATGTAACTCAAGGAAGAATAATCAGATACAAGGTGGTGATATTTCCTGCTTTTCAGTGTGTGTAATATGATATATGATGCCAAACTCAAACCATGAAATTGAAAAGAAAATCAGCTAATATTTAACATTTATGAGTATCATTTTGCTTTCACAACTCTTTCCAAACCTCAACTAATTAATTTATACACATCTCAAAGGAAGGTGATGATTATCTGTTTTACAGGTGGGAAGAAACTGGAGTTAGTTGTTAAAAGCCTTGCCCAAGGCTACAGAGGAGGGGGATGTTTTGGCCTGGCCTTGAACCAGGCCACTCCTGAGGTCCCATTTAGATGTATCTCCAGCTCTTTGAGCGATGGCTCTGCTTCCCTCCCACAGTGGTCCTGGTTGTTGATCTAATGGATCTTTGACATTTGGTCTTCAATGGCTAGACAGTTGAATCCAATATGCTTTGTGATTTGTGCAGATTTCATGGGTCCCCAGAAAATCTCAGTTCAGGGAATGGTATTTTGGGGGATGATCTTTAGAGAGAACAAAGGGGACCTGGGGGAATAAGTAAAAACATGACATATCAGGAAATGCTTCAGATCCAACTTGTGGGTAAGTGGTAACTGATGCCCTGTGTGGTTTTCAGTGAGAAAATTTAAGTATTTAGTGTTAAATGTTAATTGTGAGCACACTCATTCTACCAAGTACAAGGTGATGAATTGTAAACTTCTAGAGGGCAGATGATGGGGTAATTCTTTTGTCCCTGAAAACTGAAGATGACAGGTTAGACAGGTTGTTCCAAATGCTTTTTGAAAAGGGACTGTCAGAGAGCCTTGATTGCTTGCATTCCTCAATTTACATAACATATATTCCCTTCAAGTTTGTGTAAATGAAGCCATATTTTTAAAGCACGAGGAAATCTTGGCTTTTAAAGGATCTTTGTTTTGAGTCCACTTGAAAGTGAACTAAACTATTGTAATAGAGACAATTGCTTTTGAATTAATCTATTGTATAAATTTAGCCTTTCAAATAAGTGAATTTTTAAAAGCAGAGCCCTTCTGGGAATTTATCACAAAATGTAGCAATGATACTACTGCATAGGGGAAGGTAGCAGGGCCCCTGGAAAAACGTGACACATAGAGACAGTTGTCTCTGGGTTGCAATATAAATTCTGTCAATTAATAATACTGAATGACCATGGTAAGTTTTCTTGGGTAAGTTTTTAAAAAATCAAATGACTTAATACCGAAAATTTTAATGTAACCAAATCTCATGGACAACTTCAAAATAGTTTAAGGCAGTTTTAGAGATCTCTCTCATTCTTTTAATAGTTGCATGACCTTTCACTACATAGATCTACCATAGCTTATTTATTCATTCTTCTAGTAATGGATGCATTAACTTTTTCCATTTTTTTTTTTTTAACAATGAAGGATCTTTCCAGTATGTGTTTTTGTATTCTATTATATATGTAGGTCAGATTTCTAAAAGTGGGATGACTAGATATATGTATTTATTTCATGTATCCTGAAACCGTGCTTCAAAAGGCCGCGTCCCTTTCTGTTCCCCTGAACACCGTCAGAGCGCTCATGTCCTGACACCACCGTCTATGTTGGGTATTGCCACGCATCCTCCCTTATCTAATGTTGTTTTTATTTGTATTTATTTAATTGTGGGTGAGCTTAATAGGCTGATTTTACATGTGTGTTAGGCCAACAATTTTATTTCTGGCTGATTAGAAAGAAATAAAAGTCAGGCATGCTATTTAATCCAACACTGGGACTAAGCACTTCCTTGATAGTCTCCTTTTTGTGATGGTTACAATAAACTTGCAAGATGATAATGTGAGTTACCCATTCCCAAAATATAGGGGAGAAAAGTGAAAAAGCAAGGGCAAGCAATTCTTATTTTGTTTCTTTATTAAGACTCTTGGTTATTAGACAAACATCTTTGGTTCTGGGAACTGGAATTGGTGAAAATGCTTAAAACAAAGCTTAGGAAAGAACTCAGTTTCAAGGAACATGAGACTAAGATTTTAGAGGAAGAATGATTTTTATTTAATGGAAAATAATTTTATACCCTTGAAGTCTGAATTTCAGCTGGGGAATGATTCGTTGCCATGACATTTTGATTGTCATAGTTGGTAGTAGTTAGGGGCTTAATCACTTTAATTCATGGTTTGAATAGCCCACAGACATTTGGCCTGTATCCTTTTGAAAAAATGACCCTTTAAAAAATGTGTTGCTGTCGAAAAAAGAATCATCTCTGTATTAATATTAAGTCTGATACCAAGCCTGTGTTTAAGGCTTTCTTTGTAATTGATATATTCTTCTCTCTCCCTCTTTCTCCCCTCCTCCTCCTTTTCTCCTCTCTCCTCCTGTCATTATAAGAAGCATTTTTCAGGTCTTGTCTTATATCAATCAAAAAAGAAAAGAGAGAGAGAAAATCAGAACACAAAACCAATCTCTTTATAACCTATAAAAGGGTACAAACAATTATTACAATTAAAAAAGTGTTTTGTTGTTGTTGTTGTTGTTAGTTCCTTATGACTGTAGTGTACTTTTTCAAACATGGACCACTCTTTGGAAAACCCTGTGGAAGTGGGAGTGAGCAGAAATACAAACAGAGGTAGAGTTTATGTCTGTTGGAGGAACCAAAGCATTATTGCCAAGGAATCACAGGGAGTGCCTGCATTTTAACTGTGGTATCACAAATCCTGTTTTGAAGAAGAGTCTGATTAAAGTTCACTTCAATAATTAGAACAAGAATATTTAGTACTTAAAGATAAGACTGCAGAGCTAGCCCCATCCTATCACTAAGGTCATTTTGATTAGAGTAATTTGGTGGGGAAGAGATGATGGTGGAGGACAGATGTGGCACAATGGAAAAGGACAAAGGGCCAGGAAGGTGGGGAAAACCTGCTGTGTTCTGTGGAGGTGGCCTGGTCACAGGAAATGGTTGTGGCTATGAGGACTTTTAGGAGCAGGGTGGCTAATTTTTAATCTTAAGCATTTGACAAATCTGCAATTTAAATCCTTTGTTTATCACCAAAATATCAGTCAAATCTGCCTACACACCCAAAGACTTGTGTGAGTATTTTTTTTGAAGTTATTACTCTTTTGTTGGAAATTCAAGAAAGGGTCTGAGTTGACTGGGTTGGTATATTGTAGAAGAGAAACAGCATGTATGTGCTATCTAAATGATTTGTAGACTGAATTAATAATTGGAAGCAGGAGCCAGAAATGAGAGATTACCCCGGGAATGTAGCCCTTGAAACCTCTCTGACCATCTTGCTCCCTCATCACTTCACTTCCTGCAACAACAATCTGGGAGCTGTGGAAATCTCGGGGTGCAGGTGAAAGGAGGAGCAAAGGATTTTCTAGGAGAAAGGAATGGCATATTCAAAGTGATCCTATCTAGACTTTAAAAGTTACATCAATAAGTAGGCAGATACTCAAATTCCATCTTGCAGCTGAGGAGAGGCACTACTCATAGAGAAAAGAACTACCTCCTCAGGTTCTGGCCCTGAGAGCAAACACAGTTTTGGAAAATATCAATATATGAACATCGGTGATATTGTACCAAAATTTAAAATGTATGTATCTGTTGAGGATATAATTAGTTAAGTGAGCAAAAATAGAAAAGCATGTATAAAGACATTCACTGAAGCAATTTTTATAATAGACAAAACTGGAAGCAATTCTCTGTTTGTCAGGTGATCTGACTGTCTACACAGACAACCCAAAGGAATCTATGAAAACAAAATCTACTAGAATCCCTAAGTGAGTTTAGCAAGATTGAAAAAGGTCAGTATACAAAAATTAATTGTATTTTTATATAGCAGCAATAAACAATTGAAAATAAAAGTTTTGCCCTGGCTGGTGTGGCTCAATGGTTTGAACAGTGGCTTCCAAACTGAAAATAAAAGTTTAGAAAATGAATTACAGTTGAAACAGCAACAGAAACATAAAACACTTAGGTATAAATGTGACAAAAATATGTGCAGGATTTGTATGTTGAAAGCTGCAAGACACTGATGAAAGAAAGGTGACCTAAATAAATGGAGAGAAATATACGAGGTCTGTCCAGAAAGTATACAGCTGTGTAATATGAAAAATAGAGACATTTACTGAAGAAGGCACAGATACAAGAAACATCGTACATAGGACAATGACGTCTCAGTCCCCTTCAAAGTAGGCACTTTGGGACCTCATACACCTCTCCCAGTTGCCATCAGCTTCCCCATCATATTTTCCTGAATCTCACTGATGGTCTGAAATCTCTTCCCTTTCAAAGGTATTTTAGTTTGGGGAAAAGGCAGGAGTCACTGTGTAACAAATCTGGGTTGTAGCAGGGCTGAGTCACCTGGGTGATTTGATGTTTCCCCAAAAAACTTTGCATGAGATGTGATGTGTGAGCAGGTACATTGTTGTGATGAAGCTGCCAGTCACCAGATGCCCATAGCTGTGGACTTCTGAATCATCTGAATAGTTTCTGCAGGGGAATGTTCAAGCTTAATGCAAAATTGGATGCGGATTCATTGCTCTACTTGCTCAGTCATTTTGAACATGACAGCCACACAATATACATCATCACTTAATGGCATCTACCAGCCCCACTGACTAGTACAGTGAAGTCATCATTGTTCATGCATGTGCTTTCCAATCCACTCTCCTTGGCTGCCAGGTTACACTCACTGATGCTGTGCAAACCATTCTCGTCATCAATGGCTGGAATTTTTCTGGGCAGACCTCATCTCATAAACATGAACTGAAAAACATTATATTGTGAAGATATTAATTGTCCCCAAGTTGACCTATAGGTTCAACACAGTACCAATCAATATCCCAGCAGCATTTTTTGGAGAAAATGCTGATTTAAACTTTATATAAAAAGTCAAAAGAACTAGAATTTTGAGATAAAAACTATAATTTAAAAAAAGACCTTATTTATTTTTAGAGAGAGGGGAAGAGAGGAAGAAAGAGAGGGAGAGAAACATTGATGTGAGAGAGAAACATAGATTGGTTGCCTCTGATATATGCCTCAACTGGGAACTGAACTGGCAACTCAGGCATGTGACCTCACTGGGGATGGAACCTGTGACCTTTGCTTTGCAAGACTATGCCCAACCAGCTGAGCCATAGCAGTCAGGGCAAAACTATAATTTTTAAGAAGAAGAACAAATTTGCAGGATTCATGCTCTCTGATTTCAAGATTTATTATGAATTTACAATAACTAATACAGTGAGGTATTGGTGAAAGTATAGACACAAAAATGAATGAAGCAAAATAGAGCATCCAGAAATAGACTTACATTTATATAGGGCCAATTGATTTTTTAAAAAAATTTTGAGATACAGTCATATCTTGGTACTTGTTGGCTTCAGAACTCGTCAAACCTGGTGCTTGCCGCACTTTGACAAGAAAATCATGTTTCAGCACTCAGCACTTCCTTGGAACTTGCCACACTTGCTAGAACTTGTATTAGTCACAACACCTCCCTGCAAGAGCAAATTTCTTATGAGAAAAATTAGTTCAATACTCATTGGTTTCGGCCCTTGTCACAAGTTCCCAAATGAATGAACGAGTACCAAGGTACCACTGTAATTGTAGGTTCACATGCAGTTTTGAGAATTATACAGATAAATCCCACATACTCATTACCTTAACTTCTCCCAATAATAATCTTTTGCAAAACTAGAGTGTAACATCATTGATTAAATTACATCGATTCAATTCAATTCCTCCAGCTTTCCCTACTTTTTACTTGTGTGTGTGTTTAGTCCTCTGAAATTTTTATCACATGTAGATTTATGTATCTACCTCCACAAAGTACTTACAAAATACTTACAAAATAGTTCAGATCCCTCATATTTCCCTTTTGTAACCACATTGATTTTTTCCCCTTCACTCTTATGCTTAGCTTCTAACAACCACTAACCTGTTCCCCTTCTTTATAATTTTGTCATTTAAAAAATATCATATAAATTACAGAGTATTTAACATTTGGGGATTTTTTTTACTCAGCATAATTTTCTGCTGGAGATTCATCCAAGTTGCTTTGTGTATGAATAACTTGTTCTTTTCCACTCTAAGTGGTATTCCATGGTCCGGATGTACCACAATTTGTTTAACCATTCACCCATGGGGTAGTCTCTAGTTTTGGCTATTCTAAATAAAGCTGAAATGAAAATTCCTATACAGGTTTTTATGTGAATGTGAATTTCCATTTTTTTAGGGGGGATAAACATCCAGGAGTACAATACTGAGTTATATGATAACTACACATTTAGTTTTTTAAGAAACTACCAAACTGTTTTCCAGTCCCATTTTCATTCTCCCCGGTAATGTGAGTGATCTAGTTTCTCTCCACTCCCACCGACACTTGATGTTGTCATTGTTCTTCATTTTAGCCATTTTGATAGGTGTGTGGTAATATCTCATTGTGGTTTTAATTGCACTTCCCCAATGGATACTAATTTTGAACAGTTTCGTATGCTTATTTACTATCTAGATATCCTTTTTGCCTAAATGTCTCTGCATATCTTTTGTCCATTTCTCATTGGATTTTTTTGTTGTTGTTACTATTGAGTTTTCAGAGTTTTTTATGCATTCTAGATACTAGTCCTTTGTTAGGTATATAGTTTGTCAATATTTACTCCCAACTGGTATCTTGTCTTTTCATTTTCTTAACAGTCTCGTGCATACTAAAAGCTTTAAATTTTGATACAGTAGAATTTATCAATTTTTAAAGTTACGGTTTTTCTATCCAGTCTAGCCCCATATCCCAAAGATTTTCTCCTACTTTTTTCTAAAATCTTATAGTTTTAAGTTTCACATTTGAGTTCATTTTGAGTTAATTTTTATAAGGTATGAAATTAATGTTCAATTTTCTTTTCTTTCACCTATGTGTGTCTAATTGTTCCAGCATCATTTGTTGAAAAGGTGCCAATATATTTTTTCTGTTGACAGAGGTGCAAAATCCATCCAATGCAGATAGGACAGTATTTCCAACAAATGATGTTGACAAAATTAGATAGCCATATGCAAAACCATGAACCCCAACTGATACCTCATACTTTATACAAAATGTTCAAATGAATCAATGATCTAGAAACCTAAAACCATAGATCTGTGAAACTTAAAACTATAAAACTTGAGGAAAATATAAGAGAAAATCTATGCAACTTTGGGTTAGGCAAAAAATTCTTAAATACACTACCCAAAAAATTATACATAGAAGACAAATGTTGATAAATGGATTCCATTGAAAACTTCTGATCTTTGAAACTGTTAGGAAAATAGACAAGCCCCACACTGGGGAAAAGCATTTGCAAAACACATATCTGAAAAAAATAACTTCTATCTAGCTTATATAAATACCTTTCAAAATTTCAGTTATAAGTATACAGAAAATACAAAAAAGATTTGAGCAGGCACTTCACCAAAGAAATTCAGATGGCAAATAAGCACATGGAAATATAATCAACATCTTTTGTCATTAGGGAATTGAAAATTAAAACAACAATGAGATATCACTTTACATGTATTAGAACGGCTAAAATAAAATAACAACAACTGACAATACAAAGGCTGACAAAGATGTGGTGCAACCAAACTCTTATACTGCTGGTGGAAATGCAAACTGGCACAGCCCCTTTGGAAAATGTTTTTCAGTTTCTTACAGAGTTGAACATGTACTTACTAGATGACCCAGCAATCCCGCTCCTGGATATTCACCCAAGAAAAATGAAAACTATGCTTTATTCATCATCACTCAAACCTGGAAACAGTCTAAATGTCCTAATGACACTTTAACCTGGAGGTTAAAACTGGTGAATAGATGAACTATGGTACATCCATACAATGGACAAGCACTTGTGAAAACATGGGTAGATCTCAAATGCGTTATGCTAAGTAAAAATAGGTAGATGCAAAAGCTACTATGGTGTAATTTTTTTATATGACATTCTGGAAAAGGCAAAATTACAGAAACAAAGGGCAGGGGCAGCAGAAGGGAATTTGTTTGGATAATGGAAATTTTCTACTTTTCTGTACCTTGATTTTGATGGGGGTTACATAACTATGTTTGTCAAAACTCATAGGACTAACATCAACACAGAGGGTACTTTACTGTGTGTAAATAAAAAGACCAGTAAGAAAATATTCCTATAGAAAAACATACATCAAAATCTTGAAAATTGCCTCTGGAGTGGCAGGACACTGCATAAGTTCAATCTTTCTTCCTGTTTATGTAATATTTCTGTAATAAAAATAATTTTCAAAATAAAAATAAGAGAAAAACGAATACATGCTCATTGTGGAATATTTGGAAAAGACAGAAAAGTGGTATGTAGGGAAAAAATTACCATAACCCAACCCCCTTTGGCAATGACATTTTAATCTATGTCGTGCCAGTCTTTTCTTTGTATATGTCTACACATGTTTCCAAATAACTTAAGTTGTTTTTGTCTCTCTTTAAACCAGTCATTATTATCTTAAATTTCAAGAGCATATATATTTATCCTCAGAAATACATTCCTGTTGTTGATAAAAACAGAGGCCACTTGTTCCACTTTTGGTGCCACACCCACGCAGGGCCTGAGACCTCTGTCTGGTCTTGGGGACCAGAGCCAGCAAAGCAGCCTCCTCCCCTTTAGGAACCACGTGAGCTGCCACTAGGCCAATGCCATCAGTGTAGACCTGGCTGCCACCCGGGTGGGCATCTGCCAAGGTGCTCACGTGAACGGATGCCAGTGGGATGCGCATCGGCAGATATCATATCTCCTCCAGGAGCTTCATTTCCACCACAGGAACTACCTTACTCAGATAGCTCTTTAATGACTAGTGTCTTTGTATTTGCCCTCAAGTCTAGTACCTTCTTGGCTTCCTCTCATATTCCAAGTTCCTTCATAGTTCCATCTTTTATCTCAAGTCCAAGTAGCACATTCTTTCAGTTCCCCCTGCTCAATTGAGCTTGTGTTCATACCAGACTTTTTCACAGGTTTGTATCACGTTTCTTTTTGGGCAGCTCCTTGATTGTTCTAGCTGCTGTTCTTTTTGACCTCTGGCTGAGCCACTTCTCACAATTCTCTCTCTGTGACTCCCCGTCCCTGTCTTCCTCTTTGTGTGTCTTTCAGTCTCTCCCTCTGTCCCTTCCCCCCAACCCCTTCTCTCATTCTCCTGTTTTCTCTCTCCTGTTTGGATTCTAGGTGTTGTACAGAGAGGTCTGCCTCCCTCCAACCCTGCAGGGCCGAAATATTTGTAGTAATTCTACATCTGGCACCAAGTGTTTGTGCAAATATTTCTTATGAATATAAGTTGTCAAGTGTGGTGATTATAAAGAAGAATGTTTTTTGGATTAACTTTGCAGTGACTTTTTTATACATAGGGAGAGGCAGTGTAATATCGTGGTTAGGAGTAAGCACTCTGGGGCAAGATTACTTGGACCTGAATTCCTGTTGTGCCACTTTCCAGTTGTGGGATGCTGGGAGTGATACTTAACTTGTCTGTGCCTTGATTTTTCATATCTATAAAATAGGGATTTTAATGGTACTTATCTCATGGTGTTGCTGTGAGGATTAGATTGGTTTTGTTAGGATCATTTGGAGCAGTTCCTGGCACATTATAAGCACTACACAAATGCTGGCTCTTCTCATTGAGGGATAATTTCACCTCTGTAGGCCTCTTAAGATGATGGCAGAATGAAGTACTAACTACAAATGCTAAATATAAGTTGGGGAGTCAGCCAGTTCCCAGGAGAGGATTCTCTGAAAATTAGCAGGCAAGGTAGAGGGTCTGGAGAACTGAGAAAGCCATGGGGTGTTCTCAAAGGATTAAAGTTAAAAACTTCAAGCAGCCGCCCAAGACAGAACAGTTTCCGGGACAGCTGTTACCTCTGTGAGGACTGACGCATCAGGAGCCAGAAAGCGCCTTGTCCTTTCCAGTTTCATGTGTGTAAGTGTGCATGTTTGTGTGAGGGGGTGCATGTATGTGTTCAGATGGGGATGGGAATCGGGAAGGTCTTTCCTTCACCAGTGCTCAGTGAGCTGCACAGAGGTTACATCAATGAATGCCATTGAAAATGACACTACTAACTAGGGAGCTCTGCCTTAGCTCTTGGTCAATTCTAACTTAACCCTGGGAGAAACCTACCTGTTAGGAAGAAGTTAACAAACCTCATTTTGGCTTTTGAAATGTGAACTCAAGACCCTGAGAAGCCTATTTACCTTACATGTTTTGCTCTGTCCTACCTGGCTAGTGACTCCTGTGCAAAGGCATAATCACTGCATCATTTCCACAGAGAATAGAGGCAGGGAAGAGCTATTTAAGTGATACCCGTGACTCTGGGAATGGGCTGTTCCTGTGAAATGCACAAGGAGGAAGAGAGGACATTTCCTAATTTGATTATACGTTTCCAGCATGCATCTGTTCAAGGCAGTGGAATATGTTTACACGAACACTCATCTGCTTTCTTACAGCAGTGCTGATTGAATCTTTTCATCTGACCGGAGGATTCCTGTGCATGCCCTCCCACCAAACAAAAACAAAACAAAACAGAACAAAACAAAACAAAACAAAACACAAAGTCTAGCAACTGGCAGCAAACTACGGGAAGGAGATAGGATCAGCAAAACTTTGTGCCCAGAAGGGATTTAGTTACAAATACAGTAGAGAAATGGGGCAAGAGGGGCCAGGCAGAGAGTGGGCCTGGAGCTACCTAGGAGGGCGAGGAGGTCGTTGTGGAAAGGGCGCCTAGCTATGTGGCTGCAGGGGGGTTCAAGGTATCAGTTTATTTTCCTCAGGCAAATATTTTAAAAGTGAAATTTAAAAGTAATTCCATTGACTATAACCTAAAAAAGCATACAATACTCAGGAATAAGTTTCATAAAAGACATCTACCCTGAAAAGTACAAACCGCTTCTGAAAGAAATTAATAAAGACTTACGTAAATAGAGAATGAATATATACACATATTTAGTTCATCGGTCAGAAGTCTAATACTGCTTAGTTGTCAATTCTCCCTAAATTGATCTGTAGAATCTGTAGAATGTAAGACCAATCAAAATTCCAACTGGATTGTTTTTTCTGATAAAAATTGACAAGTCGATTCTAAAATTTATATATAAAAAAAGGTCTTTGAATAGCCAAAACAACCTTGGAGAGGAAGTATTTTTTATACCTTAAATATTGATAACTAAAGTGCTGTTATTGAATGCTTTAAACTCATGTGGGGAAGAAGTTAAAATACTGATAGGCTCGGGGGTTTATTTTTTGCCTGTCCTCTCTCTGTGTCTTTCACCAGTGGCTAACACTGAAAAGTAATGTAATGCAGTTACAGCTGCCTTTGGTTGGCCCCCTTCTTTTCTCAATTCGAAAGTTAGAAAGGGCGGGGGTGGAGGCGGGCGCCAACAAAATAGATGATGTCCCTGCATGCTTCTGTTAGTTTCTAAGTGTATAGGCAAAAATTTAGCTCAAGCATACACAGCTCTCTAAATTTACTAACAAAATCCCTGTGTAAATCTTAAAAGGTGGTTTATATTTATAACCACTTCCTAATGTCTTCCCTCCTTTGGTCCTCTCTTTAGACATGCTAACCATAGGGTTTAGAAAAACTGGGACTGTTTAGAGAATGTTAGAGAATATTGGATTAAGGCCAGGATGTGTTAAACTTCTAAATGTAAATATCTACTAACATCCCATGGTGAGTGGGAGTGCAGCTAGCATTTATATTTACCATTGGCTTCCATAAATTCACATTAGCCGGGCTGCAAAGTTAATCTGGATTCAAAACTTGAATGGAGCTCCTTTACTATGTGCAGTCTGTGAGTGGATGTGAATGGTGATGACAGCTGCTAGAATAACAAAATTGAGGAGAGGAAAAAGGATAGCACAGCTCTCATCCTGAGCTCAATTGTTGCTAATTGGAGGACCAGTCTCAATATCCAGGCAGCTTGTTCTGGGCTCAAATGGCAGACAGATGCTCTAAAGCCCTTGGGCTCAGGTGTCTTATAATTGTGGATCCAGCCAAGGACAAATTTGATTTGTAGCCCACATTTTGACCTCTCTATAGTGCAAAGTGCTGGGAGTTGTTCCCACTTTGCCCCTCTCTTTCAGATTGTTTCCATCACAGTCCCCCATTCCCAACTGCTTGTCGATTTCCAGAACTACATTCATATTTTACTAACAGTCAGTCCTCAGGAGATTGAATTCCAGAAAGAATGATGGGGAAGAAACGAGACTAGAGGAGAACGGAGGACAGACTCATTGTGAAGGTCACTATGAAGCTGACCCATAGGCTTTTTGGGGGCAGAAAATGAATACTCGCTTGGGAAGTATGTGTTGTAGTTCTGGCAGATTACGTCGGCCTCTGCGGTGCAGATTTTTATATGGGTGAAGTGAAGTTAAAGAGGACAGTTGAAGGCAAGTTTGAAGGGAAAGAGGGTCATGAGAGCAAGACATAACTTCCACTTGGTGTGTAAGGAGGTCATGTTTGGCAATAATTAAGAAGATTTAAAAACTACTTGTGTATTATGTGTCTCAAAACTTCAGTTACTAGGTGTCACAATTACCTCTCAGAAAATTAGCAGGCTCCTATAAATGCCATCACCCCTATGGGGGTCCTTGGGTATTTATCTTAAAAATAATAGCTTCTATTGATGGTTAAGCTTATGGGATGGGACCTTGAGAAGTTGTTTCCTGCAGTTGGGACAGAGCCTTAGCATTGCTGAGCTCCTCACCCACACACACTAATGCACTTCACACATGCACAGTGAACAACATCAGGGCACTGCTTAGAAGTGTGCAGACCTCTTTATTTATATCAGACCTATAGGGCCACAGGCATTTAACCTTTCTCTTTAAGCACAAAACTCAGTTTAAAAAAAATTTTTTTTTGGTAAAGAAGTATGTGTGAAATTGTAAGAGATATCATGTATCTTTCATTATATATCTTACTGATCTTATAACCAGTACAGTGGGCACTAGCTACTTACGGCTATTGAGCACTCAAAATATAGCTAGTTCAAACTGACATGCTACAGTTACAACCTGCACACTCAACTTTAAAGATTTATTGTAAATAAATCTTCCACTATCTTACAAATAGTTTTAATATTGATTACATGTTGAAATACTAATATCTTGGATACATGGGTTAAGTAAAATATCTTCAAATTAATGTAACTTTTTTTACATTAAAAAGATATGGCTACAAAAACTTTAACATTACATGTGTGGCTTATGTTATATTTCTATGAATAGTACTTTGCTAGATTTTAATATTAGAAACGTAAAAAGAAAGCTGATCAACAGGCAAGATACTCACTGATTTAAGCTATTTCTCTCACCTAAACAATAAATATTTATTCAAAACAAACTATGTGACCAACAATTTGTCAAATGAAAGGAACTTAACAATTTCAGTAGGGAGAAAGACATGCTAATAAGACCCTTTAATCATTTCTTAATCTGAGATTGGAAATGGAGGATCAGCATTATACCCACAGTACCTTCATATGAATGATAATCCATGATGAATCAGATGAGCAAGGGAAAAGTTATAAAAAAGCAACAAGACCAAGGGGTCAGAATTTGAAATAAGAATGAATCTTGGTAATCACAGATTCTGAAGACTTTGTTTTTACAAAGAAGTTAGAAGGGAAACAAAAGAACATCAATATCTAGGAAGAGGAAGTGACTTGACCAAGGTTATACAGAATCATTGGTCTGCACAGACGAATCAGAAAAAGGCATCCCTCTGGGTAGACCAATCAGAAAAGGTGAACAGGGCTTGGGTTCACCCCAGCTTTCTTCCTGGCCAAGGGCAGTTGTATACAAACGTAGGCAGAGGCCCTGAGAACGATCACTTCTCTCTGATCCTTTCCTTGTGGTTGAGATAGTCCCAACTTTAAAACATTTTAATTTTCACCTCTTTCTCTGAGGTTCACTGTGGGAAAGCAATATGTTTATCACAATCCTTGATGATTTCAGGTTGTAACAAAATCCCTTTACTATTTTGTGTTGTTTTAGGAGTTTCAAACATACGCTACAACCTTCTTAAGAGTGAATCCGTGCTCCTCATTAAAAATATAATATTAATATTTAAAAAAGTTAAGTGAAAATAACTTTAAAATCAATATTAAACAGGATTTGGCGTACTTTTGTGCTATTGAAACACCTGTCACTTTTTATTTGACAGACCAAATATTTGATTGTAGGCAACCACATCAGGAAATTGAACTAACTTGTGGGGGTCAGCATTTCTTTTGGTGTAATCAAAATTTTAAAAAAATTGTAAAGTGATAAACTCATTCATTAAAAAATTTTTTTAGAATAGTCTTCTTGAGGGCTGGCATTTTGGAGGCCTGCCATGATCTTCATCCTCCCCACCACTTTATTGAGATATAATTGACACATAACATTGTGAAAGTTCAAAGTGTACCACCTGTTGATCTGATACATTTATAAATTGCAAAATGATCATCACCATAGTATTAGCAACTGCCTCCATCCTGTCTCACAGTTACCATCATTTTTTTTATGGTGGTGGTGGGGAGGGTATTAAGATCTACTCTCTTAGCAACATTCAAGTTGATCATCTTTGTTTTAATGTTATGTTTTCTCATTTTGATCTTAGGGATTTTCTCCCCTAGAATTAAGCATTATTTTTTAACTTTAAAGGAATTTTAAAAATGTATAAAAATTTTATTTTTATTTCTATGCATCTTCTTTGAGATTAGTTCCTCTTAAGAGTTAATAACATTTTTTTCTACCCATCTCTTTGGAGATATGTATTACTATTAATGATGATTTATATTCAGTTATTTCTAGATAATTGTTTTTGTTTCTTTTGATTTTTTGCTAATGACTTAGCATTGAAGATTTTTCTCTGCATATAGATTTCTAACTCTGGATCTTATGGCTTGTTCCTATAAATACAGTCTTGGAAATAACTTCTCCCATTTTCTTGATGCAATTTAGCTACAAATGTTGGTCATTAATTTTGTTCTTATTTGTTTTTGGAAAGCTTATTTCTTTATTAATTAAATATTAGAATAATTTGTCAATTGGAATAATAGTTTTTTTCCCTGTCTCTTCTGGCCACCAAAATATCTGTTTCTTATTGGTAAGTTGCATTTACATATACTAAGATCTCAGTTTCTAGACTCCAAATAACTGAAAAGATAATTCATTAAAAAGATAAGGTTCTTTTAGTAATATTTAGCATTTAAAAATGATTCTGAAATATTGTAATATTTTAAATTGCTTTGAGAAATGTATTATAACAGAATGATATTCAAGATAGGTTTAGGATTATGAATTATTTTTTCTAATATGGTATGTAAATTATGAATAAAATGTTCTAAATCTGGATTTCATATGTCTTTTGTGGACTCAGTCCCATTAACTTTGCTTTCACACTTCCTATACAGTAATAATCAGTTTGCCAGGAAATTCTATTTGCTACAATATCCCATTTCCAACCCCCCAAAACAATAGAAACAATAAATCGCCCAGGTTTAGTAATAAACATTCTCCTGTTCAGAGTGCACCAATGTAATGAAATACTGAAAATTTTCTATCACTTATTTGTATAATTTTCTCTTCTGAAAGTTGTACTCTTCCCACTACAGTTTTAGATTTTGCCTTATGTAACCTCAAAACTGGTTCTCAATGTGTGTATTAACAGTCCAACATGACTGACCAGGTGGTACCTTTATGGACAAATGTTGTACCTACTTCACTGTAATGTAAATAAAACTCCCTTCATCTCCACGGAAGCTGCCCAGAACACTTACTGATAGTGTCTGTTTCCCCGACCAGATTGGGAGCCTGGGGTGTGTTCCAGGGTTGTTATATCCTCTTTGTCCCCCTACCCCTCCTTCATATAGCCCTGGGCTTTGCATATGGTGAGCACTAAAAAATGTTTATGGATTAGAAATAAATAAACATATAAAATAGGCTTGGGAAAGCACTTCCTTTACAGATGCTGCATTGGTCTCCATTGGTGCTAACAAGACCTTTCAGAGCTCTCTGCTCTGTATATAGCCCTGTGTTCATCAGGCTGGGGGAGGAATGGAGCAAGAGCAGGGGTCCTGAGTTTGCTTAGTGTCAGAGACTGAAATGTATGGGTCCTCCAGAGGGTAATGTGCTGAGGGACAGGGATGGGAAGAGGGGCTGTGTGGTTTCTAGGCAGGAGCTGGTGCTTCCAGGTGCTGTCCTCACCGATCGTGGGGCATCTGTCAAACATGGCTATATATTACACTAGTGAATAATTAAAAGGCCAGTACTCCTCAACTGTCCACATGGTATCTGCTGGGTGTCTTGTTAAAATGCAGATTCTAATTCAGTAGGTCTGGGCTGGTGTCTGAGATGCTCTGCCTCTGGCTAGTCCTCAGGTGATGCCCAAAGCTGCTGATCTGCGGACCACACACAGAGCAGAGAGGCAAGACCTGCTTACTTCATCTCTGTGTGTCTCATCCTGTGAAGGGAAGAGACCAGGTCCTCAATAAGTGTCTGCTGGAAACAAACAAACAAACAACCCCAGACAGTTCTAATTCATACCCAAGCTGTATTGCTTTCAATTCAGAAACAGGCCCTTATAGGATAAACGAAGATTTGGAATTCCAAACACTTTGCTTTTAATATCAAAATCTTGGTGGACTTAGAGCACAGAGCATTTGCCATGAGCCACAGAGCTGGAGGGCTGATTTCTGGCGTGTAAGGGAATACGTCTAACAGCAGGGAAGGAGGGCTGGAGACAACAAGAGGTGAGGTCCTAGTGAGCGCCTAAGAAGGGGTCCCTCTGGGGTCAGGCCCCAGAGGGAGTCCCCGAGCAGAGAGGACCGTTGCTCCATCTCTCAGGGTTTAGTACAGGGAGAGTGGAAGACCCACACCAGCAGACCCTGAGGAGTGAATCAGTAAAGGTGAGAACAGCCTCATACACCATCCTGAGCCCCCTTAGGGACCTCGAATTGGTAAGTTCAAGAGTTCCAGGAGTTGGGCTTGTGATCTAAGTCATGTGTTATCTAAGTTAGCAAGAAATACAGGGATTTTTTGTATCTCTGAGGTGAATCAGTAAACTTTAAATTTGCTCCATAAATCTGGTTTTAAGTTCCACTTGAAGTGGAAAAAAAGTAGAGAGGCAAATGGACGAAGTAAACAGAGTCACGAAAAATGCCCAACAATGGTTGCATGTCCACAGTAGCGATTTCCTGGGCGTCTTGTGCCTGGCTGGTCAAATGAATTAGATTTGATTATGAACCTAAACTGTTGGGAGTAGGATGAAATATACCCAAGAACTTCAAGAGGCCTTTGGTGACTCAGGCAAGGAGAAAGGTCCAAATGCACAATTCACCTGCCCCACACAGGTTGTGGCATTTCGCTCTCAGTGAGAACCACAGCTGACACAAGGTCACTCTCAATGATGCTGTTCACACAGATTCTGTTTAAGGCACAAAACTGGGAAAAGACACAGCAGAAAACCTGCCTTAAAGAAATCATGTTCAAGGGAGAGGACAGAGCGCTTTTGTTTGTTAGCTGTTCTTTGCTACCAACCACTTGAAACCCACATACCAAGATTAGAATCCATCTGCAATGCAGTCCCTCCCACCCTACCCCAAGAGGACCCCATGTTCCATCGTCCTCTGCCCCATGAGATGAATGGGGAGTCTGAGAACCCCATTCAAGTCGCTGGACTCTCACAGGCATGAGTCCAGTTGCAACATCTGGTGGCTTGGGAGGGGCGTTGGCCTGAAGCTTGGAAAACTGTTGTGACATCCCTGTCCTCACGAGAGGCAGCTTTCTACCACAGCTTCCTCTTGGAGCTCCTGCACCACCCACGCTGACAACTGTGCAAGTGGGTGGGATCACGAATCAAGCAATGGTGGGACCCTGGACTCCTGGCCCTTTAAAAGGAGTGGAATAAGAAATCAGTGCCTTGGAAGATCACAGGCCATTAAGGCCCTAATATTTTGTCTTTTTGCTAATTTCCTCAAGCTTTGATCTCAGATTTGTCGGACAACTCTGGAATTCCATGCTTCCACTTGCATGGGGTTGCATATATAGCTGATTACAGTTCAGGTCCCCAGGCCTTACCTCAAACCTGGCCATTAATGCATAGAGGTGGGGCTTAACAAAATTTTCTTTCCCTCTTTCCTTCCTTCCCTCCCTCCTTCCTTCCTTCCTTCCTTCCTTCCTTCTCTCCCTCTTTCCTTCTTTTCTCCCTTCCCCCCTCTTTTCTTTCCTTCTTTCTTTTCTGTTTTTCCTCATTCTCCATCTTCCTCCCATCAAAAAATAAGCTTCTCAGGTGTTTTCTGCAGGTCACTAAGGGCTGAACAGCCGTGGCATTTGCGAACTCTCTCTGAGGTTTCTGCCGTGCTCCTCTGGCTGTGCCCTGACTTCTCTTTGACATCATGAATGAGGCTTTGATGTCCTGCCGAGATATATCTAGCAACTACCTTCTCTTGATCTTTGCCTTTGTTATTTCTGTCTCAGCCAAGGTCCTATAACAGTCCTGAAATATAGAGAGATGGGCTACAGACCACGCCTGGGAGGAAGCCTGGATTGGGATCATGGAGCATGTCATCTCAGAAAGGTGTTGAGGGGAGAATCAAATGATCAGTGTTTTGGAAGAGAGGAGAGCAGTTTAGGAAGGGAGGTAAGCATCAACGCCGATATCTGCAGACATGTCAAAGAGAATGTGTGCCATATTGGGACGGGCAATTTCTCCCAGTGCCAGCAGGCGGTAGAAGAAGCAGCCAGACAGCAGGAGTCAGGACAGTGTGGGGAAGCCTCATTTCAAGGGAAAGGAGACTGCTTCCCAGTGTGGCCACTGTTGGCAAGTTACCTCCATTTTCTAAGTTTCAGGGTCCTCATCTGTAAAATGAAGATAAGAATAGCTATGAAGTTGAATTATATGCCTCCATAATAGCTAGATGTATAAAATAGGTCTTGGCACAAAGTAAAAACTCAGAAACTCTTTCTTTTTCTTCCTCTTTCCCCTCTTCTTCCTCATCTTTTTCTCTTACTTTAACATCTTGTTACAGACTCCAGACTTTGCACATAAAGGTGATATTCTTATTATTTTAGTAGTTAGAGACATTACCCTTGGGTTAGAATTATAACTTTCTCTGAGTTTGCTCTTCCCCCTTAAATTTGCCAATAGGAATGTTGCCTTTTTCTCTGTAGCCTAATTTGTTTGAATCTCAGCATCCAGGCAAGTTACAAAGATCTGAGATCATGCTAGTCCAGCCAAGCAAAGTTCCTGTATTACGCTGACTCTTCTGTTGAAAAATATCAGTAAATTCAGGTTTCTTACATGGAAGAGTGTCCTTTGGTACATTGGATCCTCTTTGCTTCTTTCCTCAATCAGGATTTGTTTGCTTTATTTTATTTCTTAAACATCTTGTTTATGTGTGTTGTAACTTATTCTAACATGTGTGGGCTTTCCCCATTGATTGAAATCTCTACTAAGACTGTAAAGAATTGGGGAAAAAACATATTGTCTTGCCAAGTAAAAGTTATTACATTTACAGTTACAGAGAGGAAAGTAAAAGCAACACCAATTTGCTTTCGATGGTCTTCTACACAAGTTGGTAGCTGAGAATTGGTTGGGGCGGGGGCGGGTGGAGAGGTAAGGTCACTAGAGGTAGTAAATTATTTTCCTCAGTTGACTTCAGTGTTATTGGGAGCCCCTTCGGGGCAGAGCTGATGGTGCCTACTTCTCTTTTACCCACAGCACTAGGTCTATAGATTTGTTAACTTTATTGGCTTCTTTTGTAATGCTTAATAACAGATACTCAATCTTTAAAACATGGTGTTACCATGCCTTTGATGTAAGGGTGGAAATGGCCACTACTGGAAATGTCCTGACATCACTCAAATTTTCTGGGACCCTGTTTTGGCTCCCAGGGCATCTAAGTTCTTAACATACCTTTAAACCTTAACACATTGCTTATTGCTTCCAGATACTGAAGCAGTCCCGTCTTTATTGGAAATGCTGTGCTACCCTCCTCAATTGCAAACAGTGGTAAAGGAGTGCTATATTGGTGGCCTATTGTTCTAGCCTGGCAGACATTTGTAACATGTTTTTTAAGTTTTAGATTTTAAAGTGAGTATTTACAGGGTCAGCTGTTTAATGTTTTTTTTTTTTCACTAATTAGACTAATCCCTTGCAGTTCACCCCTCCTTTGTGTTTTATGTTTATTGTGATCCATATAATACGT
Source organism: Pteronotus mesoamericanus (assembly GCF_021234165.1). Lineage (NCBI taxonomy): Eukaryota > Metazoa > Chordata > Mammalia > Chiroptera > Mormoopidae > Pteronotus > Pteronotus mesoamericanus. The sequence continues at coordinate 33,050,125 of NW_026555078.1, forward strand.
AAAAATACATAAAGTCTTTACTATAGTAAAAAAAAAAAAAGTAATAAGTAATTAAGTAACTTCATTATTGAGTTCTGCTTGGCCAGGGTCATTTTAGCCACATCTTCCTCTGGTCCCTTCTCCTTTTGTTGTGAAGGCTCCCCGGGACTGTGCCTTCCGGGATCCCATAATTAATAAGCCTTTGTTCCCAGTGGGCTCTCTGTTCTCCTGGCCCACCTCCCTGGGTGATGTATTGGAACAACCAGTGGGTCCAGGGGTTTTATCCTCCCATCCCCTTAGGGGCCTTGTGGTCTCTGTTGAGTTTCAGGCTTTGGATTTCCAGAGATCTCAGCTGGGGAACACTGGGTGGCCTGGCCTGCCTCCTCTGCTTTAAGTGCGATAGAGCTGTGAGCAAAGAGCATTTCTGGAGGAGGGGAAAACGCTGCCCACCAGCTGGGCTCCGGAGTGAAGTTCCACCCTGGGTTGGAGGATTCCTGGAAAGATGATGTCCAGAACCAGTGCCATGCTCTTTGTGGGACTAACTAGGTACTGATGTGTCACCAACATCTGGTTTTCCCTGGAGATGTTTACATGCAACTGTTCTATGAAATCAGTCCACCATGCAAACTCATCTTACTGAGAAAATGTGTGCAGATGATTTAACTTAATGACTTAGTTGAATTGAATGGCTTCCAGTAGCATAGTAATGTGTTTTGAGAAGTTTTGAAAAAGAGAGAGGAAAAGCTGGTTTCCCATCTCGTTCAAATAATTTTCCATTCCTCAGGGGGAGAAAGGAAAGTCTGAGAATCCAGCAGAATTAGTGCAGGTTACCCATTACTTCATTTTATAATGTTTGGCAAGGAAAACAGGTAAGTCAGTTAAATCTGTTTACTTGGCTCTTCCAGGCATTCCATGTGGATGGGGCCTGGGTTGCAGGGACAGTGAAATGGACTTCTGCTGAGATGCCTTCCTGGAGAGAAGTGGCCTGTTTTATAAGCAGGGCCGGCAGCACCTGGATGCTAACATGTTCATTAGGGACCCAGGGGGTTACTTGAGCATTTGTGTGCAGCCACCCCTCCGGCAGATGAAGAGCCTGAGAGGTCCATCTCTGACCCCATAGGCCGTCATGGGGCCACCTGGGATCAATTCCTGTTCTGTTATTTGTGGTCGGGGTGACTTTGGGCAAGTCATGAAATATCTCTGCACATCCTAAGGAGAGCTCTGTACCTGAGAGAATTGTTGGGACAGTCACATGACACAACAGATGTGAAAGGGCCTTGTAATCTGTGAACCAATATATGGTAACAATGAATTCTAAAAAAATCATTCTTAAGAAGCATATTTTCAGCTGGAGCATGGTAGAAAAGAAGGTAGAGGATATGTAGAAGGAACACATTGACTTCCCAGACCTGTACCAAAAGTGCATGACCGGTGCTTGTGAAAATATGTCCTTACAGGAAAGAGTCAAGTGCAGCTATTAAGAGGGGTTGTAGGCTATGTTGGTACCACAGTGGAGCTGACGTCAGTATGTCTTAGTGGTAGAGGTGAGAGAGTGGAGACTGCAGCAGGCAGATGAGGATGACAATGCCAATGACCTTGACACCAGTTGAACAGGCTCTCTGGCCAGACCCTGCTGGTGCTTACTTGCATCACCCCATTTCTTCTTCACAACTGTTGACTCTATTCAAATTCTTATCTTCCTTTTATAGAGGAGAATTCATGAAGAAGTCAAGAAACTTGTCCACATTTACACAGCTAGAAAGTAGCAGAAAGGGATTCAAAGTCAGCTCTGATTCACCTTTGAATCCATACCCTTAAAGGAAAAGAATATAGCAAGGTTTCCCCCTCCCCCTTCTTCCTGAAGGCCCAATATAGAAATGTTCTTCTCGTTTATAAACTGTACCAGGATTAGTCCCCAGAAATACTTAGGATCACCTAGGAGAATAAAAATAGAAAGGGAGGAGGAGACTATGCCCTGTGGCTGCAATTGGTTGCTTATGATCAGCTAGGCAGGGGGACCTCTGAGAATCACCAGTCTTCAAGTGGACCTCTGGACTCTTCCTTTGGAGACCTCAGGACAGATGTTCAAGTGCAAGACTCTGCCTTTGTCAGGACAAGATGCTATGTTTTTGGTTCCTAAGGATTCCGTTCAGTATTTAGCTCTGTGCCTCATACATCATTAAAAAGAAAAATACTTGGTGACCAGTAGAATCAATGGAAATGGAAAATAAAATCAAAACCCCTTCCTGTAGATCTTGTCCTCTTATCACTTCTAAAAAAATTATCTCGGAAGCTTGTGGAACCAATGATTTCTATAAATGAGCTCTGAAAACAACACCGTGCATTGGCTCTGCTTGGGCAGGTGAGGCCTCGCCTGGCTCCCAGCTCTGTTAATGCAGACGTTTCAATCCAATTTACCTGCTGATTTGAAATGTCTATTGGATTCATTGCATGTCTGGAGGAAGGAGCAGATGTGACCGGAAAGGAACTGGATCTATCTGGCTTGTCATTCAAACTTTTGGTCCTCTGTGACTTCTTCTTGTGCTTCTCTAATTGTGTTTACATATAAGATAAACAAACATGAAAACCTTGACAAAACAGGGAGAGAACGCTTATTAACAGGGTGATGCCGATTCGTACGTACCTAATAGTTTCATTGTAGTAAAACTACATCTCTTTTCATTTTTTTCATTCTTTGATCAATCCCACCTACATTTGGATCATTGAAAAGATTTCTCCAAGAAGTTTCACTGAAAAGAAAAGGCACAGCAGTGCCAGGAGGCAAGGGTTGTTTTCGTTAGTGCGGAGGTCAAATCACTCGTTATCACTGCGAAGATGAGCCTGGGGTTGGATGATCGTTGCTTGCTCACTCGTGTGTAAGGAAGATCCAGGTGAAATGTTGGTAAGGCTCCTGGCCAAAGAGACGATGCACACAGCACTTCAGAAACCATAAAACCTAGAAAAACCAAATCACCTATCTTGTTTCTCTGTAAAAGAATTCTTATTTAAGTACTTTATATTAGTACCCAGTGTAGCTTGTACTTCAGAGAGACAGTCCCAGCTTCTATCTTTTACTCCTGTTATCGGTGAGGGGTAGTATACACATTTTCTTGTGTCTAAAATCCTTTCCAGGTAGTTTTGTTGGTAACTTACAGAGTGGAACAGTGGGAGAGCCATAGAGGACAGGCAGACAGGTCCCTCTTGGCTTCCCTCCTCCCCAGCGAACAGCCTTGCCACATAACCTCTCAGAACCTTAGTTTTCTGCTTTGCCTACTTCACAGAACGGCTTGCAGGCACTATGCAAATTTAAGGCATTTTAACAGTGTTAAAAATAATTTTAGAAAGAACAGCTCACTGTCAAGTGTAAGATCAAATCAAGGAAAAAAAAAGATTTAATTCTGTTCAAATAATGTTTTTGGTAAAATCACATAAATTGGAGCTCCTCATGCTGTATGAATCATGTTCAATTACATAGGATTCATTAGTGCGACAAAATAGAAATATATTGAACTGATATATAAGTTTGCAATATGAAAAATCAGAAACTGCTTTATTTTGTAACCATGTTGTAACATGTATTATTGGCATACTTTTAATCCATGGTTAAGGTGATTAAAGAGCTGAATTACAGTTGTTTTGCACTGCTTAGGCAGCATCTGTACAGTTATTCTACTTATTTATAATTACTAAATTATAAGGATTAAGTTGCTACAATTAATTACAGTTAGTCAGAGTTCTGTAACATTTTACTTACTCAGATTACTTCTTCATTAGGATGGAGAATAGCTTTTTATATTTTTTAAAAAATCAAATGCCTTATATTTACATAGTGCTTCATAATTTTCACAGCCAGAAGTTGTAGGGACTTATCTTCCTGGCACTGGAACCCTGGGTTGGGTGGTCTGGTACGGGGGTGGGATCCCTCACTCCTGACTTATCCCTCCATTTTATATCCACCACAGGTGGGTTTGGGACCAGCTGGTGCAGCATCTCTGCCCCTTTGTCCCTCCAATCTGCCTGGATGAATGGTGTTTCTTTAATTTCTTAGTTGTCAGACTTCCATATCGCTCAATTTTCTGACAGTTCTGAGGGATGGTTGTTCTATATTTTAGTTGTAATTTTGCTGTGGTTGTGTGAGGAGGCACAACTTGACCAGAAATCTGCTTTGTAATTTTCAAAGCCTTTCACAGACACTACTTAATCTGAGGCTTGAGTAATATAAACTTTCTGTGTGTTTCTCTCAAAGTATTGTGGGAGGTGAGACATTGATGGCTCCAGAAGTCCCAGGAAACCCAATGCTAATTTACTCCTGAGGACACTGTGCAGTTCGATTCTCGGGGCTAGATGTTCTCCCATCGTTGCCTTCCTTTCCCCAGGCCCTCACCACACTTGCATTTGTACGTCAATTTCTGTGGTGACCTGGTGTCTTTCTCTTCCATGAGATGTTAGGTTCCACGAGGGCAGGACCAGCCTGTTCGCTCATCTCTGTGTCCCCACCCCCTCATTCAGTGCCTGGCTCTTAGTAGGTAGGGTATACAACACAGGATTCATATGAATGGGTCTTATTGTACTGTGGCAACAGGTAAAAAGTTATTATTTCAAGAATGGGACATTTTCATATGACAGTAACTTATTTCAACTTTTATTTTTCATGGTGAAGTAATGATAAACATCAATGTTCATGCTGAGATTCTTTGGTTCTACCAAGTTAAGATTGTATAACTTGATAGAAATGTAGACTCACGCTGCTACTTAATGTTTAGAGGCTGTGTGAGGGATAAAGGTCTTTAAGTAGTGCTTGTCCTGAAAGATTGCTTGGTTTCTCCTTTGTTCTGCTTTCTCATCCCTTTAGTTTTTGGAGACACGGGTAAGGCCAGTTCTTCTCTGGCCTACCACTCAGTTTTGCTTTGTTTTTTTTCCCCCAGGCTTCAGGGATATCAATGAACAGACAACTTATTTCCCATACTGAAAGCTTGGTCCAGCCTAGAGCATCTCAGGCATTCTTTTGGCTTGAGAAATGCTGTCTGACCCATACTGTCCCTGAATTAAACCTTAAAAATAGTTCCAGCCACGACTTCCACAGCACTCAAGCAACCAGATTTGTAGCACCAGCCTTCCCTCTGTGCTTTTGGAACTTTTGTGACCTTCCCTGAGGGGGGCAGGGAGCCTTTGTTTACACACAAAGCGCTACTTTCAGTTACATGTGATTATGTGACCTTCGGTATTTGCTATGTCCCCACTCTTGGCCAACACAAATATGTTATCACATTCGACCTTCCTTAGCATAAGAATGACTTTGGAAGGCCACAAGATTTTCTAATAAACAAATAATGAAGGAAATGAGAGCACCTGCAAAAGGAAGGAAAACCTCCAACTGCAGATTAGGAGATAAGACATAACAAAGCCATCCACGTTCCTATGAAGTGATGGTCCCTTCCAAGAATGCGGAATGCTCTGACCGCTTGCGTGGAGTGCCTGCCGTGGAACACTTGTTTCAACACAGGCAAGCCCGGCCAGCCAGACTGGGAGTATTGTCTGACCCACTGTCGCTGAATGAGTCGCCTTGCAGTCACCCCAGGGCCTCCCAGGAAGCAGAGCAGGAGAAGGCTCTTTCCTCCCCAAGATGTTCAGACTTCTCTAGAAGGCTCATTTAACTTTCTCTAGATTGTGTTGTTTCTTTTCCTCCTTGTAGTGATAGCCGGCTCTAGATTCTGACTACTGGGCTTCAAATCTTGCTTTGTGACTTGCTAGCTATGAGATCTTCAGCAAGGTGCTTAAGCTTTCTAAGCCTCAGTTTCCCGCTGGAGGAAAAGGGTTAAATGAGAAAATCCATGCATAGCACCTCCTATTCTTTCCTTCTCTTCTCCCACCTCCCCTCTTCCTCATTCCCTCTCCTTTCCTCCCCGCTTCACTTTCCCAGTCTTCTCTCCCACCCTAACAACTGCCCGCACCCAACTTTCCTCACTCCTTCCTCTTCCTTACATACTCCGTGCAGCCTGGGTAAATCGGAATCTAGAAGGGACCAGCCGTCAGATACTAGGTAGGGATGTTTGAGTCCCTACTCCCTCTGTCAATTTTTCTACGTCCCATTTTGACCTGGGAGACAAGTTCAGAGGTTCTGTGTCTTTGGCACCAGCAAGAATACCCCAAGGGCCTGGAGCTGCCTGCAACAGGCGAGAGGTGCTTTGTTTACATTTGCTTTAAAAGTGAATACAAGCACATTTAGTCTCTTGAAAAGTCATTCTGGGAGGCAGCAATGACCTCACCTTAGTTGATTCAGGAAGTTTCCTACAACAGCCATGGCCTCATTGATTCATTAGATTCTTTGAGTGGTGATCCTTTTGAAACAATGCCAGCGCTCTGACTGAAGCAGGGATTTGGGGTTGGAGAGGAGGAAAGGGAAAAGAATAAAGGAATAAAATAAAAGTTTGTTAGAGGTAGGTGCCTGGCATATTTTGGAATTGGTGTGATAAGGAGTTTGTGGTTGAGTTTAAGGAAAGTTGCGTGTGTTTTTTAAAGCCTGCCTAATATATCCGGAACCCCTACTGCTGAAGGAGGTGTGAAGGTACGCATAGTTCCCAAGACAGGACTGGGAGCAGGTGACCAGGATCCCACAAACAGTGAGGGTAATTAGGTTTTACCTCAAGTACCTGTTCCTACCAATCTGTAATGTTTGCCTAAAATGTGTTGAGAAAAATTCAAAGGCAGTACTACTATATATATATATATATTTTTTTTCTTTTTAAATTTACATCTGCCAAGGGAGAGTGATGCGAACATAAGGACTCTACATTTGCCAGCTCTAGGCTGAGGTATACAGTGATGACAGCGTCATCTCAAGCAGGATGCAGGATAACCTAAGACTGTCCCAGGGTGCAGTGTGGCACGCTGAAGGAGGGGGCCAAGAGTATTCACTCCTTGGGGTGAGGGTGGGGAATGAAACGGGGGAGAGAGAGTGAGGGAGATAAGGCTACTGAATGAAGAGGGGAGGAAGAAAAATTGTTCCACGGTAGGGGGATATAAAAGATAACATGAACCTTAACTCTTTGTGAGATGAAGTCATATGAAACAGTGTTTTAACAAAAGTCTCTCCTTACACCTGCTAATGTTTAACCTCTGCTGAGGTGGATGCCAGTAATTCAGCCGGACATATCTGCTGAGTGTAAATGGTTTTCTAGGTCTCCCATATGCTGTTTCTGTCTTAAGCTATTGATACTTGCAAAGAAAAGGGGAAAAAGAGTTTAAGTCAAGCGTATGGAAGAAGCCTTGCTTATCTTCAATTTCCTTGATGAAAAGACCGGCCTTTCAGATAAAATTTAACTATAGCAAAGGCTTTAAGAGGCCTCTATTACTTTGAAGATTGTGATTATTAGAGATGATCATTTAAATCTAAATAATGAGGCAAAATCTGGTCAGGGCTACTCACTACAAACTCCAATTGGAATTGTCTCTATGTCCTCAGGTGTTTAGGTCCCTAAGTATAAATTAGGATGTGCTCCAAAGGTTTTCAATTTAAAAAACAACAATGACACCACCCCCCAAAAAAACATTTTCATGACAGCCACTTTTTTGAATTGCTGTGTTTGTAATTGTAGCACATTTGATATAGACATGATGATTTTTTTCTAGGTGTCACAATTTGGCAGTTATAAATTCGTAGCTTTCTGAAGTAGCCCAGTGAGGACATGTGTAAGGAATTATGTATTAACAAGTTTTGTTCTCTTCTTTCTATAATGACTCTTACTTCCTACGTCAAATTGGATACTCATTCCTGTTGATTTCACTTAATATACTTTTTTTTTTTTTGCGTAGCTCAGAGCTTCCCTTCTATGTTCTTACTTAATGAATCCTTGCTTCAATTTATGTGCTAAACTCTTGCCACAGTAATCTTGTTACTCCTTCACTTAGAACCATTCAGCAATTTTCCAGCGCCTGTAGGAGAAAGCCTGTTCTAGGATTTCATGTCTGGTCTGCGTCTCCAGCCTCATCTCTGCTTCTCCATACCCTGCAACTGATGCTTCCACCACATCAGATCTCTTATGTTCTCTCTGAGTTCCCTGGTGATTCTTACCTCCACATTTCTGTATGTATGTACTGTCTTTCTTCCCTTCATTTTTCATTCTGCCAGGAAAATACTTAACTTATAAGATCCAGCCCAAGCATTATCATGTCTAGTCACCAAGCCAGTCTCTCCCCATTTCCCTTGTTTTTGCCTGTGTCCTCGCCTGGGCAGGATCTCCAGGCTTTGTGCCCTAGGACAACTGGACAGGTTGTTAAATAGTTAAACACTTCCACAAGGCCCAGGAAGCCCCCAGGACCTCCTAATGATCCAGCAATTAACGTGTTATTGCCTGCACTGGCAAGGGGCCTCCTGGACCCTGTTCCAATGCTTTGGCACTAGCCATTGGGATCCATCAGTTCATATTTTCAATTTGCCCTTTGATCACATTATTTCCCACCCTGTATGGCATTGCCTGTTGCATTTACTACATCTTCTTTCTTTCTAAATTGTATCTTCTCTGAAGGCAAGGATATAGCCTTTCTCATTTCAGAGTCCCCAGCATCTAGGGCAGAAACAGAAACAAAGTAGGTGCTTAGTAAATATTGAAGGGGCCTCCGGAGATGGGGTGCTGGTATTATAGAAACTGATTTCTGGTTGGCTCTGAACCTTCCCCACATGGGTTTCTCTTGCAGCAGTGGTTCTTAGTTGGTATGATTTAGCTCCCTTACGGGACATTTGACGATGTCTGGAGATAATTTTAGCTGTCAAGATTGCGGATAGGTGGAAGGGTGGGGGTGCTAATGACATGCCGTGGGTAGAGCCAGCGGATGCTGCTAAACATTCTACAGGGCCCAGGGCAGTGCCCACAGAAGTTCAAAATGTCAAACAGTGCTGAGGCTGAGACCCTGCCTATAGCCTTGGCAAAACATTCCTTTTCCCCGTACTTTCTGATGTTGGAGTCTCATCTTCTCTTTGGTTCATGCTTTTTTCTGACTACTTTTCCCATGTTTGAGTGAGTTGGTACCCAGGAACAGAAGAAAAGAGTTAATTTCTTTGTTTCTCTCGGCCTTCCCTTCCCTTTGCTGTCTGAGGAGGTCCCTCTACACCTCATGTTTGCCGGTGCCCCTCCAAGGTTGAGGTCCCCCCATTATTCACATGCCTAGAAGTGAAGGTTTTGAACAATGTATAAGATCTGAAGTTTATGTGCACAACCTGACATACTCAAGATACCGTGTGGGGGCCAAGAAGGAACTAGAAAAGACAGCGAGTCCAGGAGAACCCGGATGTTTGACTGTGTCTAAAGGATATCATAACACCCCATGGAACATGGAAAAAAGGGGCTGCCAGTTCATTTTGTTTATGTGGAACAAGCCAATTGTTTCCTCCCACGCGAGTGGCTGGTTGTGTTTTATCTTTATGTGGCCACTATCCTCTTTTTCCCCCACAGACCAACTAGAACTCATTCTTTTTGTGATCTTTGTTTTGACTTTTTTTTTTTTTTTGGTCTCTTCCATTCAACTCATTTTGCTGCATAATATCAAAATATTTTCTTCAAAGACAACTTCCTTTAAAAATAAACTGTTATCAGGAGAGAAGCTATGTTCACAGCTGGTAAAGGCATGATTAAATAATCACCGTATGGGGAATTGAAAAGCAATTTCATAATATAGTTTTAGAATCCAAAGAGAAAATCGAAGGAAACATTCCATTTAGTTAAGAAAACTCTTAATCAAATGAAGCGTTTGAACTCTAGTTGGTGTTTGTAGGTTGTTTTTTTTTTTTTGGCAAGTTTCTGTATGTGCATGTTTTACTTGGTGAGATTTTGTTAGAGGTTATCTTAATACAGGAATGGGCTTCCAAAGAGTTTGGGTAACTGTCTAATTACATATAAAATAGACTTGAAAATAGTTACACTAAATGTTTTGGCCATAAATTTGACATGGGTCCTTATCTTTACTGCCAGTCTCCATCATAGCTCTGTTTTTTATTTTATTTTTAAAATTATCATTAATGTAAAAGGAAAGGAGGGTATTTGAGGAGAAACTCTGAAATTCCTTATGCTCACAGAGTGTCACAGACGCTTTTACCTGTGAGTAGTGAAGTTATGGAGAAAGATGACCTTCTTTCGAATTCAAAAGGCTGGGGCTCTGCCAATGACCAGCATGTAACTCTCAGAAATCACCTAACCTCTCTGAGGCTTCGTTAACCTCATCTGTGCACTGGGCACAACATTATCACCCTTCAGGCTTATTCTGATGACTAGAGTTTCCCTGTATAAAGCCCTCATCACACTGAGTGGCAAGTCTCAGATGCTCAGGAAACGATAGCTGTAATCATTCATTGCCACGATGGCATTGGCATTGCAGTGGACATCAGGTTTTACATAAAAGTTTTCACTTTGAAACTGGTAAAATGTCAGAGTTACTGAAGAGGAATTGTTAAATGCTCATCAGAATTCCTAAGGCCACAAATATACACATTCTAAACTGAACTGTAATTTTTTGCCTTTGTAAAAACAAAGTATATATTAATTTCAGATAAGAACTATTTGATCTTTTAAAATATTATTACATATGACTATCCTGCAATAATACCAGACACTAAAACAGTTTACATGAATTTAATTGTAATTGTGCAATAATGTAAATTCCAATAAGGAAAAAAACATTATTTTAAAGATTTTATTTATTTCTAGAGAGAGGGGAAGAGAGGAAGGGAAACTTTGATGAGTTGCCTCTCATACGGCTGCAGCTGGGCTATGCTTATTGCTTAGTATTTTTGTCTTACAAAACCCAGGCATGTGCCCTGACTGGGAATCGAACCAGTGACTTTTCAGTTCACAGGCCAGTGTCCAATCCACTGAACCATGTCAGCCAAGGCAGAAAATTTGATTTGAATGATTGTAAATGTGATTCTTTTATCAGCCCAAGATTTTTAAATAATAATTTTAGCCATGAAACATTATTAATTTAAAAATAATCTAAATCTATCTTTTAAAAATTTTGAACCTTGCAAGTTAATTTACTTGTATAAGATGACATAGCTGAGGTAATCTTTTTCATAAAGCTATATTAAATCTTCAAAAAAATGGAATAACTTAGAAAAATCTTTCCAAATTTTGTGAAATGTTTTTATTTTTGTTGTTTGCATACAGCTTAGACTATTTTAATGTTTGTGTATACACTAAAATAATAAAATTACATGTTCTAAAAACACCTAACTTCTATGGCAGAATTGACACAAGCTTTGAAATTGTACTTGAATAGAACATTCAGTAAACCATTTAGTCAATTTATATAATACATTATTTAAAATGCCTTCCCAAAGCATATTTATCTAAATTGTATTCTCATGGAAATTTAAATTCTATTTAAGTACTTATATGTCATCTTTGTAGGTATCTTGAAAAGTTATATTTAACATTTTATAAAGACTTTCATTAGTATTAATCAATAAATTAATTTCAGAGAATTTTTTAAAATTAAAATTTTGTGTGTGTGTTTTTATCTTTTATAGTAATGCTATATCATACTTGTTTATATGATTTAGGTTGGAGGTACTTTAATGAAAAGGTGGTCTTGCCTGTTCACACATAAGCTTATACGCACACAGGATTTTTAAAGGTGAGTTGAGTTCAGTTACTCAGTGAAGGACATTTTCTGATTCTACAAAGTAGAAAATTGGTGACATGCAGATAAAGAGAATCAACCTAGTTTTAAAGCTTATTGCTTAGTATTTTTGTCTTACAAACTTTGAATTGAACTTCTGCACAGGATCTGATCTGGATGAAATGTCATATCTGAGACTAATCCTTATCTCCTAAACGTTTCCTTTGTTTCTTTGATTCTTTGGGCTTCCCCCCTTATTTTATTGTGAGTGGCCCGGGGCTTTGATCTTGCTGTAAGCTCTGGCTCACAACACAGACCTTTGCTTGGGTATGACACACAGAGGGACATGGGTATACTCAGAACATCTAAATAGACAAGAGGGTACTTCTTCTGTGGTTAGGGCTGAAGGCAAATAGGGTAACTTCAGAATTTATTGTCTCCCATTACATTATGGGAAACTAAAAATTCACACGGGTATTTTAACTTTAAGAAAGCACACCTGTGAGAACAAGTTTGATATACAGTATATATCTGTTTCTCATTTCATTTACAATAGTTTCTCGAGTTTTAAGAATGAAAGTTTTACCCTTCTACTGCTGCAGACATAAACAATTTGAGCCATCTTTCAGATTCCAAATTCCTTTCTGGTGAAAAAGTTACATTAAAATAGTTTTGAAACTGTATAATAAGTATAAAAATTATTAATATACTAAGCACAGACTATACCATTCACAAGTTTTCTTTAGCCTAAATAATAATTAGAAATGCCAAATGCATAATAAAAAATAATAATATTTTTGCAAATACTTCATATTTCCTATCTGCAAATAACATTTCATATTTCTCAAAAAATAGTTCATATTTCCTGACTATTTAAAATTTTTCTTACTTTAAAGAAAAAAGGTTCATAAAACTCTCTGAACCATATTTGTTATATCCACAGTTTCAGAGAATGTATTCAATAATCCTGTATTGGAGACATGTATTTAGACTAAGAGACATCTATACATGTTAGATATGTATGTATAATACACCTCTAAAATTAAAGTTATCATAAATAAAACGCTTTAATACTCAGCTTGCTCTAAAGTCACTTAAGGGGAACTTCAAAGGGTTTCCCCCTTCAAGAAGATCTACTAATAAGCTACTTAGAAACATATAAATAATGTTTTTTTAAGGCAATTGTCTTATTTTTGGTCTTTGTCCAAGCAAAAAATAGTAAGAAGCAAGCTAGATCCAGACATATGACTATATTAATGGCAAGTTTATCATTTTGAAATGGAGACACTTTTATGTCCCTCAAAATAAAAGCAGCTAAGAAATTTATTTTACATGCTTAATAAATAAGTAACTAGAATGGAAACCTTTTACTTGCCAATACCAGACATTTCCGCTAACAGTTTTCATGAAATTTTAGCTGAAAGAACCAGTTCAGAAATATATTGGTAGACAACGCCAAACCGCAGGTTATGGTAAGGAAGCAGTCTTGTTATCATGGCTGTTATGTCAGTCTTTTGCTCCAAGTATCAGAGACTTTTGGTATGTCGCTCTTTATTTATATATTTATATACATACTTATATTTTTTCAAACTGGGACTCACCCGCTAGCTCCTAAACAAACACTGAACTTTGTGAGTTCATAACCTGAATTCAAGTTGTAGGTAATGTTTGTAATTCTAAAAATGCCGACATTTGTCATTGTGAATTATGTTTCCTTTAGGAAATTCCTTTACCAAAGAGAGGCAGTCATTTTTGACACTAATCAGATGCCTCTGTGCTGACCCTCTTGCTGGATGAGGCCAGGCTTTCTAGGTTATTAGTATTTAAAAAGAAATAACCATTCAGTGTAGCATTTCAGTAAATAATGACCTACAAGAGTTATTAGGCATATTCCACAAGTTTTCCCACCCACAGCAACGATTAACTCAGAAAATGCTACAGAGTTTTCCTGTGTCAGCTGAGCAGGGTTTGTAGTTCCTCATTCACATTTTTCACTTAATCCGATGGCTTTGAATTCCTTGCTTTGCAAGTTCCTATATATATAAAGATTAGAAACTGCTTTTGGCTATGCAGAATTACATGCTTTTAGATGAAATTCAATCCATTGTAAAAGGTTTTGTTCAGAGCAACACTATTTATTCCTTGTTGAATTTGGATGACACAGAGAAGAACATTAGTTAACTGGGAACAGAAATTGTGTTACCCAATTTAAAAAAGCTGTAGCAATGATTTTGAGAAAGACTAGAAAAATTAAACATGGGTGAGTTTATTTAAGCCTTTTAAGGAAAAGAGGAAATACCGAAAGATAATTAAAAGTGCAGGGCTAACTTTTCCTCTGGAATGCCTTTGACTTGCCTGCCTTTTATATAGGTTACGTCATAAAGAAGGTTGGGAATTGGAAACAAATTTTTGGTATTTAAGGCAGTGATGGGGTTTTTTTTGTGATTATTAGTATTCACTTTTGTGTAAAACAGGTTTAAAAAAACCTTTAGGTATGAAAAAGGAAAAATACTTGGGTCTCATAAGCTAGTGGAATGTGTGTGTGTACATGTACTTGTGTGCCTATTTTTCAAATATATAGGTTAGAAACTTGGAGAAGTCCTAAGAAGTGACTACTGTCTCCTACATGATTTCTTTATCTGACCACTTATGGACCAGAGGGGGAGGCTCCTCTCTGAGATCTTTGCTATTTGGCTGCAGAATTCCAAAGAAACAGAAACATAGAGGGTGGCAGCTGGGGTGGGGAGTAGAAGTAAGAAAGGTGTCCACACAGTAGCCACTGAGGAAAATGCTGAACAAATATTTCGTTTGTTCATATAGCAGGATTAAAATTTTTGTTCCCTGTGGAGCACAGGCATAAATCCTTAGACAATCTGCAAAATTTCTTGAAGGATCAAGAAATTCTTGGGGTTTTTGAAATACACATTTTTACATCCTTACACCCTTTTCAACAAACAGAAAAGGCAAAACACCCACAGGGACCTCCTTTATTGTTCTCAGTGTCTTTCTCTGCCTTTCACATCTTATTTTCTTCCCAGATGCATTTAGCAGATTTTTGTTTTGGTTTGTGTGAATGAGTTTCACCTCAAGGTAGCCACGGCCCTCCCCCTTCTGAATCCACTCTTAATGGATAACCCTTACTTCCTTGTTTCCCAATTTCCCCCCTAGAAACATTTGCTGCTCCACTGTGCTTAGCGTTAGCATTGAATGGTTCTCAGCGTTCATTCAGAGATGGTAAATGAGTTTTCTTTTTTAATTGACTTGGCGGGAAGACACTCATATAAAAAGGATGCCAGGAAAAGAAAATAAGCCGACAATTCTAGGGAAGTGAGGTAGCTGTATTGAACAGAGGGAGGTTCCAGAAGGTTCCACTCAGAGTGGGCTTCAGTGTTATGTATGGAGAATGAATCTCCCAGTTCCTGGCTCAGTGCCTTGTGATAGAATGGGTGACATAAATATTTAACCCCTCTCTGGTCAACCCTTCTCTTCCCCAATAAGTTATTGACTGACTATTTGCTCTAGGAGGATTTTTTTTTTAAGGAACTTTTTTTTTTTTTTAAGACCAAAAAACCATGGCTTCATTGAGCTGAGACCCAGACTTCTCTGACTAACCCTGTTGAAGAAGAAACCAGTAATGCTCAACCAAAGAATGTAGACGGCTTGTTCATGTGTACCCAGCTCATACTGTTTTGCTGGGGAAGTTAATATAACCAGAAAGAACGCAGCACGGTGAACCCTGAGCAGCCAGGAGTGTGCCCCCTGAGTCCACTGCATCCCTAGGGTAGTGGGTGCTTTGCAAATAGATGAATGAGTTAGTTACCCTGCAGGCTGCCGCTGCCAAGTCTTTGGTTTGTTCCTTTTTGATGTCATTTGTATTAGGCCTGAAATTTGCTTTGAAATCACAGGAAGAAAGACTCTATATAAACTAAACGGCCATTGTTTTCTCTAATATTATTATATCACACCCAACCCCCAATCCGTCCCAGACAACAATTGAACCAAAGCAATATCTGTCATATGACGCCTGAGGTCAAGTTAGTTCACCTCCCTCCCTGTAGCCTGGCATTGTGTAAACCACTGAAATAAAGGCAAATATTTCTTTGGAGGTACACACTTAATAAAAACACAATTTGTGATGAGAGGCAGAGGGAGTACATTGTTTGATTTCCTCCAAAGGAGTTCGTTATGCTCAGACACAGAGCAAGTCTCCTGCAAATTCATTTTTTCCCTCCGATGAAGTTAACAGAAAAATGATTTTGGACTTCCAGGTTGCTGTGGGGAGGGAGGGCTTGTCCTCACTTGCACCAAGTGATTTCCATCTGTCTCATGCAACGGGCTGAAGCTCAGTGAACACCAGATACTAGGTGAGTTCATCCTGACATTTTGCTAATGGTAGGGGCAGAAGGAGGCCATAGATTTTGAGACTCATGAGAGTATCCTTGGATTGGCAAAATCTCCATGTGCTTGTATTTTAAAATTTATAGTGAGAAAAGGAAATGCTTTCACACATCCCTAAATATTGATAAGATGTGTACCCTTCTCATGAGAATATGCCACTAGGTCTTTGTGTTTTTCATTATCTATACAGCAGATATTTATTTAGTATCTATTTGGACCAGGCTGGGGCCAGACAGACATGATTCCTACCTTCCTGAACTTCTTATGTTTGGCATTGAAGGTTTTTAGTAAACAAATAAGAACTCTCACACTATGAAATACTATATTTAGAAGCTGAAGACCACTTAATAGTAATAATGAAGAGGAGGCAGGGGAGGAAAAGAAAGAGGAGAAATAGAAGAAAATGAGAGAAAATAATGCATAAGGTATAAACCAAGGACAAGCCAAAAAGAAATCCAGGGACTGTGTTAATTAGAAGCAGAAAGGTCTGTACAGATCAGAGAGTCCCCCGGGCCACCTTGCAACACCCTTTTGTATATTATTCATTTAATGGACACTCTGGAGTGGGAAACAGCAGGAGAACCAAGGCTTGGGTTGGGCTGCAGATGCTTACTGTTCTTCCGGGAGTTCCTTCCCCCACATAAGCACACGTCAAGGTAACAGAATTGTGGCAGCCACAGAAGAAGCACAGAAGGAGTCTCCCATTCATACTGCAAGGGCAAGTTTGGGTTCCATACCATTTGGCTTGTTGAGAGCTCTTCAGTGGTGATGCTGAGCCTACTTACCTTAGTCACCCAGTGCCAGTGGTGGAGGATCCCCAGCAGAAAGGAGGAAAGAGTCCACACATGATAAAAGAACATCTTTACTGCCCATGGTCCTATTCTTCCAGATGTATCTACAAGTAGTGCTCAGAACATAGCAAGCCATAAAAAAAAGTACACTGCATAAATTAACAAAAATACTGTCCAAGGAGTAAGCCTTACAGGGCAGGTGGGAAACACAAATGAACAGAGTGGCCAGTGTGATGTGTGGTTCTCAAACCTGGCCAAGCAGACAGCATGAGCCCCACTTCATGGGAAGCCACAGCTTAATATTGCCATGGGGGAAACATGAGTCCAGTATTGCTCAACCTTCTGATTTTTCAAGAGAAGCCAGAAATCTAGACTTGTGTGTGAAATCTCATTTTTTTAAAATCTCATTTTAAAAATGTTGCTATCACTATTTTTAAAACACTGTGAGGAGGAGCAAACAAACATATCTGTGGACCAGATGCAGCCCCAATCTGCTAGTTTATAGCTCTTGCTTAGATGAAAACAAAGGAGACTGCATTGGGGAAAACAATTCAAAGGAAATAATTTTGGAAAAATTCTTTTCAGTCTATATTCATGAACTCTTTTTGTTTTTTATCACTTAGAGAATATGCGAGACTGTGAAATTCAAGGGACACGTATTAGGTGCTCTCTAACTCACTGCTTGGGACTCTCTTTGACCTTCTGTTGTCTTCTGAGAGCAGGTACCTCCATAACTCCAGGATGCCAGAAATCTCAGGGTTACTGCTTGTGCTCAACTCTTCCCAATGAATGGAATGACTTTAAAATACTTTTGTGTGGTGTATCTTTCTACTTGTTGGTCAATGGAGGTACCAACGAGGCAAGCTCTGAGAATGACCACAAGCCACAGTACCTGACTTAAATATATTTCATTATAAGTTGTGGGGAGGGGTGGAGAACTGAGGCCTCATATCACTTTGGGAATAAGAGAAAATGAACTTTTTACTCCGGTCAGTAAAAAGCAAATTTCTAGGGTGTGACCTGCAGAGAACATCTGTGACCTTCTTTATTTCAGAAGTTCCAGGAGGAAGCTATGGCTCTGGCTGCCACCACGGGTTGAGCTGGTCAGCAGGAAGCTTGGCCTGCCAGATAAACAAGGCAGGGAACAAGAAAGGCTTTTTTCCAACTTATCCAGATGCCTCAGAGCCTAGAGATGATGGGCCAAAGAGAACTGATTATAATGAGTTTATCTTCACCAGTCTGTATTAGATATGATAAGCTACCTGATGCTGTAACAAATAAACCCCCAAACCACAGTGGCGTAATACAGTAAAAGTTTTTTTTGTTGTTTTTTGGTTGCCTTTTTTTTTTTTTTTTTTTTGTAGGCAAAGTTCATTAGGTGCTCAGAGGGTGGCTTCAGTGAAACTCTCCCCCAAGCATAGATTCTGGGATCCAGCTCCTCCCCTTTAGGGCCTCTGCTATCCCTAAGGGTTGCCTTGATGCCCTCTGCAGGCATAAGCAGAGAGAGCGAATTGATTGACTTGTCTCAGCCAGGCTGAGGAGTGGCAATCTTTGCTTCTGTCACATTTTGTTTTCCAGAACTTACTCATATGGGAAGAAGCTGTTTACCATACTATTTACCATGGAGGAGGAAACAATGCGTGTGAATATAAAATCATCCTGACACACTGCCTATTGGCCATCTGCGCAGAGGAGGGAGAATTATGCTGACAAGCTCTTTTCTCCTTCTCTTCCTATTCCCTCCTCTCTTCTCTTTTTTCTGTTTTTTTCTCTCTCATGCTGATTATGACCAATTAACTACAAGAACAGTGAAGCTAACTAATAACATCTTGGTAGCCTGGATTTCTATAAGGTTGGACTTTAAAAATCAAGAAAGAAGCATGATGGTCTCATTCAGATTGGGTTGTAGGGGCTAATTAGAGCTAATTAGTCTCTAAGTAACCTATTGCTAATTTCTTACATGATAGAGTTGTTTTCAAAGAACTCTTCTTCCTTCTCCTTAGTAAGTCTAAACTCATAAGAACACATAGACTGATGTAAGATGTATGTAGACAATTCCAATTAAACTTATACCCAGGTTTTCATGACCAAGACAAATTGTTTAATTCATTTCTTCTTTGCACTTTCAAAGTGGCTTTCATCAGAGGACATAATGGTGCGTCACAAGTAATTAAGTCATTAATATTTATTCCAATAAGTTTTTGAGGTAGCTGAGCCAAGCCTCAAACTTCCTTAGTTTATAGGGGAGAAACTGAGTCAAAGAATTAAGGGGATTGTTCATGGCCACTCTCTTAAGTAATCATTATTGCTAGAAGTTCCTAAGACACTTAATCATCTAATTCCCCAAAGTAGATCAGAATAACTCCTGAAAAAACTAAAGCATATTTAAGTTTTGTGTATGTCAAATATGCATTTTTGAATCATTGCCACTGAAATGACAGGCCCTTTGTCCTAATTCAGAAGTGGTTGGGACATATACTTAGAGCATTCGCTCAAAGACAAGATTTTGAAAGTCACAAGGTCATGTTAGATGTGCAAGCAAAGGGGGCTTCTTGGTTTGTGAATCTGGCCTCATGGTGAGCCTGTGTTCCTGAGAAACAAGGCTAAGCAACATGCTTGACCCTTGAATGCAATTGACAGAGTATCAGTAAGAGGCGGTATTCTTAGCGCAAACAGCTTATGTGGGGAGGCAATGATCTAAACAAGTTAGGTGAGAAATATCTATTTAATACATTGTATATAGAATTGTTAAATTAAAAAGACTTTTGAGCGGGCTCAAAGTGACATTTTTTGGGGAGGGTTTATTGACCAGATGCAGTGAATCTGAGATCAATTAATTTTGCTTTGAAGTTTGTTCTTGATCCAGATCTTCAATAAGAAGGTAGTTTCCAAATCACTGGTCTGTGAACACTGCTTGTGATTAATTACCCTTTTATAATCTTAGGAATTCTGTTCTTTGCTATATTTTGAATAACTCAGACTCCACGGGGAGTTGTATTTTGGCTAGTATTTTTGGAACTGCTAATAAACACCTACTTCCTGTTTTTCTTACTACTGTG
The DNA here is from genome assembly GCF_021234165.1 of Pteronotus mesoamericanus. Taxonomy (NCBI): domain Eukaryota; kingdom Metazoa; phylum Chordata; class Mammalia; order Chiroptera; family Mormoopidae; genus Pteronotus; species Pteronotus mesoamericanus. Next base: position 33,069,962 of record NW_026555078.1, read on the forward strand.
TATAGCAAAATTGTAAAATTACTTGTATTGCCATCTCTGTTTCTTGTGTTTAACCAGCCCTGATTTATGTTGTGGAGTAATCTGCATTAAAGAGCCTTTGCCAAAACATTTCTCATAGCTTCAAAATGTAAGATACTGTATCTTACCTCAAAGGCAATCTCACTATTGCAGTACAAACTTGAAAGATGATAGGAGAAAGTATTTCATTTCATCAACATAGGAAAAGTAGAATTTTAGTATCTTGGGCCCCAAATAATTCTTGGAAAGAAGTTTAACATATTTTCATTTAGTTTCTTGCATATTTTTTGAGATCAATAGTTTCATTCTTTTCAGAAGACATGAGATGGGATAGAAAATGTTACTCTCTTTTCCTTTGAGGTGCAGTTTTTCTTGCTAAAGTCTAAACAGCATATTTAACCAATAGTAAGTACTATTATTATTGTTTACCTCAGGTTTTAAATTAATTAATTAATTAATTAATTAATTAATTTTAAATGTTATTTTTTAAATTTTTATTATTTAAATAATATTTTATTTTACAATTACATTTGACATACAATATTATTTTATAGTTTCAGGTGTACAACATAGGGGTTAGACATTTATATAACTTTCAAAGTGATTACCTAAGTCTAGCAGCCATCTCATACCATACATAGTTATTACTATATTATATTCTCTGTGCTTTACTTTACATCCCCATGGCTGTTTTTGTAACTGGTAATCTGTACACCTTAATCCTTTCCTTTTATTCACCCATTCTCACAACCGCCCTCCCATCTGACAGCTATCAAAATGTTCTCTGTATCTACGAGTTTGTTTCTATTTTGCTTGTTTATTTATTTAAATATTCCACATGTAAGTGAAATCATATGGTATTTGTCTCTCTCTTTGACTTATTTTCCTTAGCATAATACTCTGTAAGTCTATCCATGTTGCTGCAGATGGTAAGATTTCATTCTGTTTTTATGGCTGAGTAATATGCCAGTGTATCTATGTACTACCACTTCTTTATCCACTTGTCCACTGATAGACACTTCGTTAGCTTCCATATCTTGGCTATTGTAAATAATGTCACAGTGAACATATGGGAGCACGTATCTTTTCAAATTAGTGTTCCGGGTTTCTTTTGATCAATACCCAGAAGTGGAATTTCTAGGTCATTCCTTGTCTCTTGTTAGAGCCTTTGTTTTAAAGTCTATTTTGTCTGATGTAAGTATTGCTACCCCAGATTTTTTTAATTTGTTTCCATTTGCATAAAATACCTTTTTTTAAATCTCTTTCAGTCTGTGTGTGCCTTTCAATCTGAAATGGATCTTTTGTAGGTAAAATATGTGTGGGTCTTGTTTTCTTATCCATTTAGCCACATTATGTCTTTTAATTGGATCGTTTAATCCATTTACACTTAAAGTAATTATTAATAGGTATGTAGTTATTGCCATTTTATTATTCACATTTTTTATTTTTCTTCTTTAAAAAAAATGTTTCATTAATGTTTCTTGTAATACTGGTTTGGTAGTGATAAACTCCCTTAGCTTTTTCTTCCCTGGAATACCCATCTCAGGTTATTAATTTACAAAATACTCCTGTTGCTTTTGTTGCACACATTAGCCTGGCCAGCACTGAAACCTCTGGTCTGTGTTGTGTCGTCTGCAGGCTCCTGTCGAAGTCCAGGAAGTTCCTGACTTAGGATGGGGCCTCCCATGAAAGCCCAGGAGAGCTGGCCTGGGTCTGGTATGGCTCTGAGAGAAGGTTCTTTGCCTTGCAAGTCCAGACAGTTACTGAGTGAATCATCAACAGATCATTCTCTTTTGCTGACAGAAACGTATAGAGAGTTAACGAGTTACTGGTGCCCTGAAATCGCCTTACTTTTTCTGCTCTCCTACCAGACCACCACTCCAGGCTCCTGATAACTCCAGTGGGAATGGAAAGGTTGACATGATATGTGGGGTTGCTCAGCAGCAGTCCACAAATCGGCCCTGCGCTGGTGGTGGGGCAGAACTACCCTTGGACTTGGGTGATTGGGCCCTGTGGCCCCCTGCTTTAGAGAATGCGGCTCATAACCTTCTCTGCTTTGCTTCTAACCAATGGGGCAAGCCATTTAGGGGGTTAAGGAGTATGCACCCATGGCTCATGCCCAACCCCTCCTTAATCTGGGAACCCAGAGCTAGGGAAGTCCTGGCCCAAATGACCCTAATAATTCTTTCAGGGCCTGTGAAGTTCTCGTTCCTCATCTGTCCTCCTGAGGGGTGACGTGCGTATGTGTTGGGAGGATGGAGATTGCACATAAGGAATGGGGTGTCCACACACATGCACCCCAGGCCCTCACGATGCCGGATGGAGCCAGCTATGGGAATAGAGGTGAGAGGCCAATACCTGAGACCTCTACATATTCTCTTGCCCTGGCCAGGAGATGCTAGGGGCAGTCCTGCTCTGCGGGGCCAAAGGAGAGGTGGAATTTAAAGCTTCCACTGTGCTCCCCAAGCTTCTCTTCTTTTTTCTCCCACTTTCTTTTCAGCTCTTACCAGCATGCTTATATCTTTACCTCTCATCTCTCTGCAGGCAACTGCCCAAACCACCCTACTAACCTCTCTAACCAGCCACACTCCTTCAACTGCCATCTTGTTTTTTACCCCTTGAAGGTTCTATCAGCACCTCAAAGGCAACATATTTAAGACCAGAATGAAAATCAGAATTTCCCACAACCAGCTCTTATTTTTTTAAGACCCATGCTTTGGCTAACCGTATCAGCCTCTGTAATTAGCCAGGTAGCTATATTCAGAACCTGTTTTGACATTTTGCTTTCCTCTCCTGCCTTCATTTACTTTATTCAAAATTAATGAATTAATTCTAAACGTGAGGTAGAAGGTCATTTTGCAAAGCCTCTTGTTTGCTGCTGTCTCCTGGAGGTCTGATGGCGGCTCACCAGAAGGGCCTTCCCCCTCCTCACCTCCTCCTACTCTGTTTTAACCTCCTTACACCACTTGGCCAGACTCATCTTTCCAAAGCACTTTTATGACTCTCCTGCTCAAGAGCTTTCAAGAAGTCTCATGTGCTAAGCGAATTTAGTGAAAACTCTTTAACCAGCTCTTCGTTTTATTCTGTTTATGCTGTATTTCCTATCAAAGCATTGTGATCCCTTAAGACCTATTTAAAAATACCAAGAAGCCTATCTTGAATATTTTTTCTTCTTTCAATGCTTTTTTTACTGTATAATATTTTAAATAGGCAAGATTTGGGAATAATATGATAAACAGCATATATTGACCATTCAGTTTTATGAAATCCTCACTTTATGCTGTATCTGTTTCAGAGTTTTCTTTTTTAAGAAAGCAAACTTCACTGATATAGAAGAGTCTCCTGAGTACCCTATCTCATTCTCCTCCCTTTCTTTTTCCCCCAGAAAAAAAAATCATTGTGAATTCAGTGTTTGTTATCACCATATATATGTTTACACTACATATTTATATACCCAAAAATACACTTTATTACTTTTCAGGTTTATACACTTGATGTAAAAGTTATAATTTAGCAATTGTTTTGCTCTTCATCTTGTTTTGCGGCCTTATCCATGTTTATTTCATTTAGTGGCCATAAATTATTCCATTCTATGAATATCCCACAATTTATTTATCTATTTCCAGTTGATAGATATTTATGTTGTTTCCAATCTTTTAATCTTTCTATATTTTGCTCTTTCAAAGTTCTGTGCCTCCTCACATGTAAGGGTGAGGGTTGGCCTAGGGTTTAAATCTAAAGGTGGAATTTCAGTGTTAAGGAGTGTGACCCCCCTTCAGCTTCATTAGACTTTGCTAACGCGCTCTGGGAATTGCACCCATTTCCATTCCTACTGGCAGGCTAGGAAGGTTCGCGCTTCTCTACACTCTCACATGCCCTTGTGATCATCATATTTAAAATTTTGCCCATCTGGGCTGTGCAAAGTTAGGTATCATTATTGCTTTAACTTGCCTTTCTCTGATTTTCAGTAGAGAAGGCCTTTCTGGGCAAGACACATGAAGTACAAGCATGAAAGACCCATAAAAGATCCATACATTTGACAGTCCAAAAATAAAGACTTCTCTCTCTTTTTTTATTGTTCAAATACATTTGTCTCCATTTAACCCCCCCCCTTTTTTTTTTAGAGAGAGAGGAGAAGAGAGGGAGAAAGAGAGGGAGAGAAACATCAATGTGTGGTTGCCTCTTGTGCACTCCACACTGAAGACCTGGCCTGCAACCCAGGCATGTGTCTTGGCTGGAAATCAAACCAGTGACCCTTTGGTTCACAGGCCAGCACTCATGCACTGAGCCACACCAGTCAGGTCTAAATAAAGACTTCTAAATAACAAAAGATACCATAGAGCTAAAGACACAGACAAGACGTGGACAGGAAGAATAGATATGCAATGCATGCAACTAGTATAAGATTAGTACTCAGAATATGTAAAAGAACGCTTGTGAATTTTGTAACAAGATGACCCAAATGAAAATGCACACATGTTTTGAACATGCAAGAATCAAAAGAAGAAATCTCATACATTCCAGGAGCTTAGGAAACATTCGCTAGTAATTAAATGACTAGAATGAGTGGCTGAAACAGATCTTAGGTTCTTGGGACATAGACCCTGCAACAGAGATTTGTGTCTGGGAAATTCAAGGAGAGGGCCTCTCAGTAAGGGAATTAGGAAAGCAGGATTGGGCAGAGTGAGAAGTTGATTTGGGAACGCTGGAACTGAATAGCCCTTCAGAAAGCTTCCGAACTGACAAAAAAGGCTGGGCTTTTGTGTCCTTGCATGATGCTTTACTGGTTACAAGCTTCTCCGTGGAGGGGAAGTAACCTTTGGCAGATCCCTTTGGCAGAAGGGACTGTCCAAGGAGACACTAAGACACTAAGCTCTGAGCCATCAGTAGCCTATGCTTCTGGCAGTTGGAGGAACAAAGAGGGAGCTGGGTAGATTATGCCACAGTATCCACTTCATCCGTTATTAAGATCCAGTAGACTAATAAAAGTACCATGATTACAAATACTGGCCTGGGGGTTGAAGAGCCCCTGTTAAACTACTTATCCTGTGAGGTGACCTTTGACAAGTTAACTGGACTTAGTTTCAGCCATGATATTCTTTCGACAAGTGCCTGAGAGCACCTACTTGGGACTGTTGCGATGGTTAAGTGAATGAATACTCCCAGTCTCTGGCGCACATTTAATGCTTGATAAGCAGTGACTATTATTTATTATGATTAATAATACTTGTGGGTAAAAGCTTGTGTTAGTTTTGCTCTGTCAGTGTATTAAAACAAGAAACTTCCTTGGAATGTGCTTCTGTGGCTTTCTTAGATAAATGCAATACTCCTGAGGCTAGTGGGGTTTAGAGCAGGCTTATTCTTTAGTCTAAGCCGGTAAATGCCTTCGCTGTTTAATAAAACATTTCCCGGATTTATATTTAAAGCTCAACTGACTTCCCACTTCTCAATGCCAGTTGCTATTTTTCTCTTCCTATTTTCATATGACTTAATTCCTATAGCAAATGGGTAATCTCAGATAAGAGAAACGATTCAAAGGCTCTATCTCTATCAGATGACTGTGGTGCCTAGATTTATGAGAAAATTCTTAATTTTTTTTGTTTTAGAATTGAGCAGAATTAAGTAAATTTTAGAACCAGAGGGGTCTATAGCCCTTTAAAGATTATCCAGGGGTAATGGGACTCTACCTCTTCCCACCTCTTGACAATTTTTAAATAGATGAAATCTTGTATAGCAGCTCATTATTTGGAACAAGAAAACACAGACCAGCTCTTGTTGATGTAGTGATGAGGAGATTAGAATTCATCCTCTCAATTTGCTCTTGCAGTCTACCTTTTAATATAGCTATCCTTGATGTATCTCTTAGTCATAGTTTAAATAAAATCACTGGTGTAGTGTAACAAATTCATTGTAAAGGTGAAGTGCCTGGTTTTCTTCCTGCCTCCCTGGCCACTTCTTCTCAATCTCTTTTGCTGGGCTTCTCAAGACTCTGTTCTTGAACTTCTCTTTGTACAGTCACATCTTTGATGATTCTTATGGTTTTCAATTCCATCTACATCCTATTGATCCCCAAATTTATATCTCCAGCTCAGACCACTGTCTTAAACTCCAAACATACTCCCCACTGCCTAATGGGAAGATTTCCTGGATATCTAATGGAGAACTCAAAATAGACATGGCCCAAGTAAGATGGCTGGCCTACAAAGCCTGTTCTATTTTATTTAATGGCAACTATGTCCTTTCAGTTGCTGGAAGAACTTTGAGGAAAGTTCTTGACTCCACTCTTTCTCTGATGGTCCACATCCAAGCCACCAGGAAATCCTGTGTACTCCACCTTTAAAACATGTTTTGAATCATATCATTTCTCCTTCACTGCTATTAACCTGTCCCTTACCATCATCATTTCTCATCTGGATGATTGCAGAAGTATGGTCTCTTAGTTAGGGTCATAACGTAATTTATGACCTGAACTGGGACAATGTGAAAGCTTCAAGGAGAGGGACATTAATAATTGTACTGAAACACTTTGTCCAAGATCATCCTGGGCAAACAGGAGGTATGGTCACCCTCCTCTTAACTCATCTTCCTGTCTCTGCTCTTGCTATCTTGAAGTTGAATTCCAACATATCAGCCAGAGGACCCCTGTTCAGCTGTAGCTTTAGATCATATCACTCTGTTTTAACCCCTTCAATGGACTTCATTTAACTCAAAGTAAAGCCAAAGTCCTTACAAAGCTCTGTACCATCTGCTCCCTTCGGCCCTCTAGTCACATTTCCTGTTATGTTCCTTTTCTCCCTTTGTCTGGCAGCCTCTCTGCTGTTTCTCAGTCATGTCGGGCACAGCACCACCTCGGAACCCTTGCATTGGCGGTTTCTCCATCTGCAATGCCCTGGGCATCTGCCTGGCTGCCTCCCTTATCTCCCTCGCATGCCACTTAGTCATCGAGGCCGCCTCTTCCATGTTATTTTAAATTATAACCACGCTCTTCCACTTTCCATTCCCCTTTCACTGCTTTAATTTTTGGCATAGTACTCCTTTAATATTTGATGTAATTTACTTTTTATGCATTTATTTTCTGTCTCTGACCAATGGACTATAAGCTCCATGGAGATGTGGATTTTTTTTTTTTTTTTTTTTTTGGCTTGGTTTCTGCTGTACCTCATGAGCCTAGAACAGAACCTGGCGTATAGCTGGAACTCAAAAAATATTTGTTGATAATCGAGTGAAGACGTCCAAAGCCTCAGAAGCTTAAACTTCCTTCGGAGTTCATTTCTGAAGTCTAGGTACGAAAAATGACATTGGATACGGATCAGAAAAATTCATGAAGAACCAATTCTTAGAAGTAATTCTTTGTTTTAAGAGGAGCAATGCAAAAACAAATGAAATCCTATTCAGAGGATGATCTGAGAAGGATTTCTGCTTCAATCCTATTGAACTAGAAATTAAAATAGCACTATTTGCGGTGGCTGCCTCAGAAAACAGATCCTAAAGAATTGGCTGTTTTGAGTAAGAGAATGGTAGGCTGGACCCTGGGCTCCGCAAATGCTTGGAAATATGGAACTCTAGGGCTCTTTGTGACTCTATAGACTTTCATCCTTTTTCTTTGAAAATATCAATGTTGCCTTCCTGTAAACAGGAGGTAGTGAGTGAAATCAAATTTTCAGTATTAATATGGGAATTTCTATGGGTGATATGTGACTTCTTCCATTTCTTATGTCTGAAATGGCATCTCCACCCTCTTTCCCAAGCTTCTTCTAAATAAGAATCCAAGTTTAACTCTTTTTAATAGTTTGAAATATTTACATGGTGCTTTGTCTGTTATGTCCTGATTTCAAAATGCTGTTAAACTGTTTTATAAGAGTCCGTCTTGAATTTCCACTTAAATTTAAAGCCTTCTGAAGGTAGAGGGTAGATACCTATGTAACTTTTTTCCTTAAATTTCTCTTAAAGGAGTCTGTTTATCTCATAAGAGTCAACGAAAGGAATGAGAAGATCTTGACTCCATGTTCAATTTTCTGTTTATATAATCTCTCTGAAATTCAGTTTCCTCATCTGTAGTATGAGGATAATAATAATTACTTCAGTGGGTAGGGCAGAATATCAAGTAAATTATACATATAATTAGTATACATTGGATTGCTGGTCCTGGACCCTTATTTTGGGGTAACTTTCCCCCCTCCACTGCTTGGCCCACTCATATCTGCATGGTTTACAATGGCTGAGCTCCTATCAGACAGATTCAAACAATAATGACCCAGCTACCCTGCCAGGCGACTGACAAAGGTTGCCCAGGCTCCTGAACAAGGGGGTTTTTTAAACTCTTGAAATTCAGACCAAAAATTTTAGTTTCATTTGGGTGTCCTTTTAAGTAAAGAAGAGGTAAATTCAAAAAGTTTGGTTGGTAACATTTTTCTCCCACCATGCAGTTGCATCAGAGAGAAAGCTGTTCTGCAGTTAAAGAGGACAAAAACAAAAGAAAGAGGATAAAAACAAAAGAAAGAGGACGTTTGAGGGTGTCCTGGGCCAGAGCGCTCCACTTCCTCATTCCTGAGGCCCGGCTGCGTTCCTGCCCTGAGGCGACGAGAAACCCTAGTATCTACATAACCAGTGATCATTACTATTATTTGCTTTATTTAGCTTGAGTTAGTTTCTGTTACAACCAAAAGCATACTGGTTAATATATTATATGAGAAAATGATTTGTAAATCAGATTGTTACCAAGTAACTTCTTTTTCACTGTGCCCCATGTTCTCTTCTTATGCTTCAGTCTTGGATGGCAATAAAGATTTTGGAGTGAATCAACATTTTAATCCCCAGCTTCCATTCCTAGCACACACGGATGCATTCTTTGCTACCAGCGGTCACTAAATATCACTTCCTTTGCGCTATATCCAGCTGATACAGCTGCTCTGTGGGCAAGAAAGGAATTGGGACTTTCGCGGTAGCAAGCTAAGACTGAGCCAGGAAAGTAAGAATGCGCAGCCCTTGGGAATGACTGTTTTGACCAAAAGGCTCCTAAGAGCAACAATTATTGGCGGGGGATGCTGGCCCTGGTGGGGCAGAGACCAGTGAAGCTGGGTGATACTATTTCATAGCCTGCGTTCAGGATCGGTCGATCACATACCTTGCAGGGGTACAGGGCTGCGCCTCATGTTTAACACTCTTTTGTGGCCCATTTTGGTTTTTTCACGCCATTTCATGATGTTACCTCTAAGAGCCAAGATAAAATGAGACAGAAGTACTGCTTGTGGATGCAAAGTTCATATTGAACTTTTAAAAGAGGTTCTAACACAAAGGACCCATTCAAGTTTTCTACACTTGTAGGGAAGTTGAAAACACATGTATGCGAGCACCTTACCTTGGCTGTTTACTAATTACAGAGGATGTAGTTAAGAGAACCACAGAGCTTTTCTGTACACCTACCATGTGTGAAGTCGGTACATGAGGTTAATCGCAGGCCCCCATATTGGAAATAATTTTTGAGACACAATAATGGGGAGCAACTTTGGCCTCCAAAAGGAATGTGTGGTTCTGAATGGCAAATGTCACAGATGGCATGGCACGCTGAGGAAAACCACATTTCCCTATCATCTACTCTTATGTTAAAATTCAAGTGCCTTGCCTACAAGCTGAGTGGATCTGTCTCCTATCACTGGAAAAATGTGAGAAGCGACTTGAACACCAGCACTATGGTTGTTTTTAGACTGTGGTAGAAATGAATATGGTGGGAAAATGGGTGGTCAAATGATATGATTTAAGCCATCTCTTGCTGAGAGGTGGCCTTTGGCCAAGGAACAGGAAGGTCAAGCAGAATCTTGGTCGGAGTTAAACTGAATGACCCAGATGAGACCCGCCATGACTCCTTGGGCTGCAGTTTTCCTGTGGAGAGAGTTCTGTCATCAACAGTGGGCTGTGCACTGAACTCGTTCGCCCCTGAATGTGCTTTCACCGCTCCCTCACGGTCACCGATTTTGATAGTTTTAAAATATCCTGAAACACAGACGATGAAATTATTTTTCCCTCCTCAAAGTTCTTGGCGATGGCATGTTTTCTTAAATTTTTGGTTATTAATTATCAGGCTGTAACAGTTTGGTAACTTACCAGTTTGGAAACACCCAATAAAAAGATTTATGGCATCAAAAATTATACACGATTATATCATAAGTCAATGACTTAAGAATGTTCTAAAGCTAGAAAAATAATGACATTCTTTGGTTTGTTTATATATAAAACAAATAGCAGAAAGTGGCAGAGTGTTAGCCACCCACATGCAGTACCAAATCCCAAGATGAGCGCTAATGCTCTTGTACTGACGTCTCTGCAGGTAGTGTCACCCAGTTCAAGGAGCTTAGGCTTTGGAACCGGATTTCGGTGTGGATCCAGGCTGTCCCTCAACGTGCATATCCTTTGGGCACTTTAAATAACCTCTTGAAACCTCAGTTTCTTTTTTGAGAGTTTGAGAGTAAAACCCACCAACCCACCTCACAGAGTTGTGATAAGAACAAAGTGAAACAATAAATATAAAGCACCTAGAGCTGCTAGGAGCCAAAAGAATATGTTTACTTTCTACTTTATACTTAATCCCACTTCTCCTCCAGGTACCTTTGGAACTAGCACACACTACGTTATTTAGATGTCTTTCTCTGTCCCCTCCCCCACCAAATGGTTTAGCTTTAGTTGATTTTTTTCCTTCACAGGAGGCATTACAAAACAAGAACAATAGAACCAGTGGAAACACTCCTTAGGAATAAGTTGATTAATTATTACTGATTATTATTACTGATTACTTATATTGAGTGTTGTACCTGGCATGTGGTAGGTACTCAAGATTTTTGATTAATTGATTGATGGTTCGCCAAGTGCTTTATTTTAAAATTTCAAGCTTTTCTTTGAAAGGAGCAGCTACATTTGCCAAGCAAGGAATTAAACCTTTCTTAGAAAAATATCTCTATGTATGAAGGGTACAATGATTTGTTTCAGAGAATAGAATTAGAGACAGAAGTTGGAAATAATAAAAAAGGTAATTTCAGCTCAATTTTAAGAACCATTTAACAATTAGAATTATCTATTTGTATAGTGGGCGTTCTTGTGAGGTATACGCATATTAGAAAATGAAATGATCTTAAAAACACTTTCCCTGAAATATCTCCCTCCTATTGCATCCTGTATTGCTGTTATTTTTGAGAATGTAATAACTTATATTTATAAAGAACAGCTGTTTATATAAACAGTTATAAAGAAAAAAACCAAACAAAATCAGAGTATTGTTTTTTACACATAAAGCAACTAATGCCCTAATATCTCAAAATTCTTTACAAAAGGAGATAGCCTAATACATTCTAGTTTAGGTTTGTTTTTTTTTAAATACAAATTTCATTTTTCCTCTTTTTCTTTTCATCTACTTCTGTTTTAAGCTTAACTTTTTTGGCTGCAAGAGCTCCCACTTTTTTATTCTTGGCTTTCTTAATCTTTTCTTTGATGGTAGCCCTATCAATTTTAGTCTCAGTAGAAGCCTACACAGGTTTTGCACCTAGTTTTTCTGTAGGTGGAATAAAACCTTTGTTTTTTTCTCTCCTGTCTCTTACTGAGAGCTTCTGCCCATTTAACCTTCACTGCTTTCATTTTCTGTCACTTTTTTTTAACTTGCCTTCACAAAGTATTCACCACTAGCCAATTCTTCGTCAATCAGACTTTCTGGCTATTGTGATGGGAATGGTGTGTACTCTTTCTTAACAGTTTTTCCCCCTTTGTTTCCTTGCGTTTATTCACATTTTTATGCTTGACCTGTGGCAAAAATCATTCCCAATCTTGTGATCATAATTCAGAATCTTTTGCCAACTCTCATTTAATCTTTAAGATCTTCTTTAAGCCACTAAAAGGTCCTAATTGCTGTAACAGTGTTTCCACAACCATAATGTAACAGTTTGTTCAAGTTTCCAATGCCTGTTCAAATGAAACACTCCTTGCTAATAGTTTTATTAGGTCTCTGGCCGTAATGATGATATATGGATCAAAATCTTCTTTGTTTTACAAACAGTCATGCTGTTTTTCGATTGGCTCCAGCGTTGGGTTAACATGATGTTTATTCAAGACTTTCTGTACCAGTGGCCAGCACTCTTTCAAGTAAGCCTCTCTATAATTTGGGAACAAAGTTGCAAAACTGCCCTCATTTAAGAGTCCTCTGGGATTGACCTCTTTGGAAATAGCTGGTTCCTTCCAATGATCAGGAATAGTGAGGAGTTCTATTCATCTTGGTTCTCCCACTTTGGCTTCTGGTTACAAAATTCACTTTTCTCAGTCTCTGTGGCTGGATCATCAGTTTGGAGGATGCCATTTTCACATCGCTTCCCTTAATGTGTTTTTAAAAATTGATATTAAAAGAGGTTGTATCTGTATACATGAACCAGATAATGTTAGTGAACTTTAACCAGCCATTCACTATACACTAACCCCTTGGAATGTCAGAGCAACATCCCATTCTGGATGAGCATTGTAAAGGTCTGGCCTCATCTTAAGTAAGGGGTGGGAGATATGGTTATAAGATAAGCAAAAAGGGGATGTGGTTATCCGATAAATTACAAGATAAACGAATACCTCAGCTTGTGACTCAATCTTGGAAGGGTCAAGAAGTGAGCATTCAACATTTAGCTACATGCTAAATCAGGTACCAGGATCAGGGAAAGGAATTTTTAAAAAATTGTTCTGGGCTTTCCTGGTGAGTGTTCTTTACTACCTCCCCCTGACATTTAAATCAGGGCTCTGCTGAGGGACCAACTGGGCCTCCCACACTGGTGGCAAGTGAGAACCAGCTTTCCGGCCTTCTCTGTTTGTCCATCAGATAGGCTTTAGGAACCCAGTGTAGGACCAACCTAGAGATGTCCTGTCCTCAAGGCTGAGGGGTGGAGTGTAAGGAGTGGGAAGAAAAAATTATACTGAATTGGATTCTCTATTCATTTTAAAATTTCCATCAGCTTTGAAAGACCAGCTACTAACAGAAACTGATTTAATCAGTCTAATTCAGGTTGGGGAGGAAATTTGAAATCCTAGTAAGTTCTGAGAGCCATATCTCTATTAACTTGGATCTGCTTAGAACCATCCAGAGAGGTGGCAGAGGCTTCTCCCCTTGCAGAGCCTTACAGGAGGGCTGACGCAGGCCGGGTGAAGGCGGGCAGGGCAACTCCATGTTCTTTTACAATCTGGGGACTCCACGGGGCTTTTTAAGATAAGGTAGAATGAATTCCGGTTTTGGAGGTGAAAATGTTCTGGATCAGAAGATTTTACCATGAGATTCTGACTATACAGCCTCTGCTTGCAGTGACTGTTAGAATCTCAGCCCCACCGAGACGGGAAATCTGTGCGTTTTTCTCCAGTTCGGCTTTTGCGAAAGGGTCGACTCTTACCTCTTGGCCTGATTTTTTGCTGCTCAGAAGGAAGCTGTGGAAATGCCTTGGATTTAATCATGGCAAATGATGTGTTTACCTCCGAACATTTTAAGTTAATGAAAAACCTGGAAAATATCAATTTGGTCATAATGCAAAGCCCAGAAAGCAGTAAATAATTCTAGCACCTTTCTGTGTCCATGAAACACAAAACTAGCTTTGTTTTATTTTTTCTATTTTAAATCTATTTTCTGTTTTAAATCTCAGTGGGATATGTTTTCAGCTTTGAAAGGTTCATTAAATCACAGATCCTTAAATTAGGTTCTTTTCAATGGTTTTGAAAAACACAAGCACCCATAAGTTCTACTAATTTATACGGCCTTAAATTGTCTGGGTGGACGCATTCACATTCAGAAAGAGAAGGTTGGCCAATCCTCTGAATCACTGAATGGCAAAACATTTTAGTTTATCAATGTACACTTGAAGGAATATACCCATATTTCCATTAGTGTCTTAATCCATACTTATTTTGTAGTCTTCACTTTATAGTTGGCAGGTAAAACTGCCCATATTTCATTTACATGCTCTGGAAGATCTGTAAAGAACAATTCATGCTGCTTAGGGGACATGCTTGGGTAAAAGGAAGAGGCATCTGGGGATCAGCATGGGGTGCAAGCGTAGCTTCCTGAGGCTAGACATGGCAGCGTTGGTACAGGGAGTGCATGTGTTTCTCCAGCCAAAACTTACTGAGTGCCTGCCATGTTCCAAGTCCTGTGTTGGATACTATGGATACCACTGTCTACTTCATGGGCTTAACAATTTTGTCCATTGCTTGCAATTGTTAGGGATCACTTACAAGAGCTGGGTGAAGGGAGGTATGAAATCAAGTCATGGTACTGACTGGATTAGGACTGATACCAGTATGATCCAACGGGGCCAGCCTAATCCCTTCTTACCTGCGGGCTCCCAGGGGTCAAGTTCCCAGGAGGCTATATTGACGTTTTGGTCAAGTTGCCAATGGTAAGTCCTTAGATTGGAGGCCAATTCAAGAGCAGCTTTCGTCTGTTACATAATAAATACCTTAGCAGAAGTCTGGTTCAAACCAGTGAAATAAAAAAAGCAAGTGAATTTTATGTGACCAAGAGAATAAAAAGTATTATTCTCTTGCTTACTTTGAAAAAAAAAAAAAAGCAATGTATTTACTGATTCAAAAATAGCTAGCATTACTAAGTTCTTACTATGTACCAGGAGTTGTACTAAGTGTCAGATATACATACTCTCATTCAGTTTTCACCATCAGACTATGAGCTGCACACTATTATTATCTCAGGTTTGTCATTAGAGAATTGAGGCTCAGAAAGGCTAACTAACTTTTTTTTTTTTTTGAGATATATTTCCATTTTTTTCTTCTTTCTTTCTTTCTTTCTTTTTAAATACATTTGTCTCTGCCTCCCCGCCACCACTTTCCCTTGCCCCCTCCCTCCATCCCTCCCTCAGCTCTTCCCCTTTGGTTTTGTCCATGAGATCTTGCTATATGTTCCTTGACTTTCCCCTTCCCGTCCCTTTCCCTGCCCGCCCCCCCCTCCTTCCCTCTTGTCTCTGTTGATTTCTTTTCCTTTCAGTGTTGCTGGTCATATTTTCCTTGCATCTTTGTATTATTGGTTAGGTTCCGCTTATAGGTGAGATCATATGGTATTTGTCTTTCGCCCCCTGGCTTATTTCACTTAGCATAATGCTCTCCAGTTCCATCCATGCTGTCACGAAGTTTAGTAGTTCTTTTTTCCTTTCTGCTGCGTAGTATTCCATTGTGTATATGTACCATAATTTTTTGATCCAATCATCTACTGATGGACACTTAGGTTGCTTCCAACACTTGGCTATTGTAAATTGTGCTGCTATGAACATTGGGGTGCATAGGTTCTTTTGTATTGGCGTTTTGGTGTTCTTAGGGTATAGTCCCAGCAGGGGAATCACTGGATCAAAAGGCAGTTCCATTTTCAACTTTTTGAGGAAACTCCACACCGCCTTCCACAGTGGCTGCACCAGTCTGCAGTCCCACCAACAGTGGACTAGGGTTCCCTTTTGTCCACAGCCTCGCCAGCACCTGTTGTTTGTGGATATGTTTATGATGGCCATTCTGACCGGTGTGAGGTGGTACCTCATGGTGGTTTTGATCTGCATTTCTCTGATGGCTAGTGATGCTGAGCATCCTTTCAAATGCCTCTGGGCCCTCTGTATCTCCTCCTTGGAAAAGCACCTGCCCAGGTCCTTTGCCCATTTTTTGATTGGATCATTTGTGTTCTTGGAGTGGAGTCAAGTGAGTTCTTTATATATCTTGGAGATCAAACCTCTATCTGATGTATCATTAGCGAATATATTTTCCCATATGGTTGGCTCCCTTTTCATTTTGCTGATGTAGAAAGGCTAACTTACTTGTTCAACACCATGAGGCTCTTGAATGGGAAGAAAAGCAGTGGACTCGAGTCCTAATCTCTGACTTCAAAACTCATACTCTCCACTGATCACTGCTGACTTAGCTCCGGTGTTGGAGGAGGCACGCAGAGAGATCAAAAGCCACCGCTCCTCCGTCTTCTCCAGCCCTGTTATCCTTCCAAACCTGAAACCTGGGAATCACCTGGACCTTTCTTCCTCTCTTCCCCTTTCCTCTTATCCAGTCTGTAAGTCCTGCTGATTTTAATTCCTTTCTTGAGCTGCCTTCTTCTTCTTTTTTTTTAAAACCTGGACAGTTGCAGTAATTTTCTAAACAGCGTCTCTCTTTCTCTCTTTTCCAATTCAGTCTTAATAATGCTACCAGCATCAAATGATAAAGGTTCATGCCACATCTCTGCTTAAAAAGCTTCAGTGACTTTAGGACCTGTCATAATCTGGACCTTCCACCCACTCCTCTCTCTCTCTATGCTTTAGGGACCTTGAACTAGTTGCTGTTAGCTCATTGTGCTGTTGTTTCCATGCCTCTGCTCATTTTTTTCTCTATGACCAGAATGACTTCCTCATGGTTTCCTGCCCAGTAAACTGGCTCTAATGTCTCCTCCAAGAAGACTTCCCTGCCCTCCCCCCAGACAGAGCTAGGTTCCCTGTATCCGACTGCATCTCATCCTTGTCTCTGTGATAACAGTCACCTCCTCAAGCTGCAATTTAATACCTGCCTATTTCCGTCCCTCCATGATGAGTGTTTCAAGGCAGAGAAATGTAACCTATCAGACAGACAGTGTATTAGGAGGAGCTGTTCATACCAAAAGGACCACCAGTAACAGGCCTCTTATTCTGAGACTTCCCTAAGTCCCACCAAGAGTCCTGCTCAGGGTTCAATAACAGAGAGGCTTTCCATATAGGTATACATGACATTTGGACACCTATTTTGCTGGTGTGATCAGCTCCTGTGCCAAATGTCAGTGCTGCCAGAATGGTCCCTCTGTGTTTTTCAGCTGGAATATTCGAAAGAGGCTTCCCACTTCCCCTATCAACTGTGCTGCCCTCTAACTTTGAAGCAGGGCAAGTGTTGCCAGATCTGGTGTCCTTCCTTATTAACTGAGCATAGTCCCTATATCTCTGCACAGATATCACAGGAACATGGTCTGCTTGTCCCCTCCCTGAATAGTATGCCCTTCTCTTCATTCCTTTATACTTTAGTTTTGTTTTAGTCTTTTTTTAATTGGAAGTATGTCGTTCATAGTTTTTCTTTGGGGATACTTTGTGAGATGGGGCTCTTGCCATTGTAAAAGCGATGCGCCCCTTATTTGGAGCTTAGTTTCCCATTGAGTTCTAAATTGGGCCATTGCCTTCTCTTAGGGTGGCAAATCTTGGCCTGTGCATAGCCTTGCCACCCCCTCTTCTGCCCATGGAAGACATCACAAATGGGTTGCAGCATTCTTGTTACTAAGCCTGGGCACAGCCTCAGAATCTTGCTTAGCCCAGTAATTTAGACAGCTACTACCAATCTTTGGGAGTTGACACCTGGAAGGAAAATCAAATGGACCTGTGTTCTTATGTTGGTTGTATAGTCTGCCTAGTATTTCTTGGAGAAAATGGAACTGCCTTTCCCTGGGGACCATGTCATGACCTTTATTAATTTCTCTCTTGTTGCCATGAAGCTTACATTGTGGATGAAAATGTAAGAATCTTTAAAAATCCTCCTGGGTATAATGTTAAAAGCACGAGAAACCCAGACCTGTATGCAGTTTGGAGGAGCAGGGGCTGCTGGCACCTGGTCTTCGGTAAAGTACCTCCCGATGCACTGGCTATTCACTTTAAACTCAAAGGGCTAAATTCCTGATAAATCTAATAAGGCCATGTGCATACGGTGTGAGAAATAGAAAAAAGAATTGAAAAGCTATGGAAGAGAGTTAGATATTTTTAAAAGTAAAGGAAGAAAGGTGATTGCAGATGTGCATGTTCCAAGTCAGAGAGCTAAATATTATACTTGCTTTTATTTAATTTTTTTTGCTTCAAAATAATCTTAAATGACAAGAAAACCCACATGTATATCCTTTGAGGTAGGATTGCAAGTATTCAGCCAACTGGAAATTTAGCTTTAAAATAAACATATTAGAGACCTATAGAAAGAAAATGAGCATCTATGAAGCAATGCTGATTTGTAGAAAAGAGGCTAAACTGGGAGTCAGAAAGTTTGGAGTTTTCTCTGGTGTCTTTGCCTGTTGCCAGCTGTGTGACACTGGGCAATTGTTTAATGTCTCTGAGCCTCACTCTCTGCATATGTAAACCTGGAGACAGTTACAATACCCAAAGGCCTGACACGTAATCAGCATTCAGTCAATGGATGTACTATGTGTCAAGTGGACCTATAATAAATGAAAATGCATTATTTAAATTGCAGTGAGAAAAATTGCCCTTGGTTAAGGTAATCTCTTCTCTGATAGATTTTTCACCAAGAGACCCTTAAATCAACTCACAGCAGACTTGAACTCAAGGGGAGATGAGCCCTGAACAAATTAATCCAAGTCTGATATGACCTTAAAGGCAGTTTTGACTACATTTGCTGCAGCTGGCCTAGCTCTGCCCTAAGGCCACCAATACTTTATTTGCTCTGTGTCTAGTCCAGAAGGGGCTGGAGCCCTCCAGAAAAATGACCCCTGTGGAAAAGAATGACATGATTAAGTCACCTCCTTGCCTGGGGAGTCCTCCACTGCTCTTAAGATTCAGCTTGTTAGCAGCTGTCCAGGTGCAGCTATAAACAGAGAACTTACCTGTTGCCCTCTCACAGCATCTGAATGAAAATATGCTCAGAGAGAGAACAAGACAGCAATGATCATCACCTGGTCCCCAAACCTAAGGAAAATAGAGCCCTGACTTCGACAATCCTCACTGCAACTCCGAGGGAAATCAGCATTGCTGTTCTTGTTTTATAGACAGAAAACCCAAGGCACCAAGGGATTAAATAATTTATATTGGAACGAGATTTTAGTAACTCCATAGAAAATTGACCTAAAGCTTAAACATGGATAAACCACATCCTTTATTTAAATAGTACTTTACAGTCTATGATGAAAGAATACTTAGAAATGGAATTTCCAGATTGGCTGTTCATGAACTCAGAGAAAAATCATGCAACTTTCCATTCATTCAGCAAACATTTATTCAGTACATACCAAGTGCTAGGCACTGTGATACATGCTGGGAATACCAGCTCATATAAGACAATTACCGGCCTTCAGAAAAATCAGAAGGAGACACATGTGTAGACAAATAAGTTAAATGGTATAGAAACTGTGATAGTAACAAAAATCTGTATACATGGTGGCAGGGGCCCAAAGAGGAGGCCAGTTCTGAAAGACCACTCAGGTTTTTTTGCCCTGGGTACGCTTGGCAACAGAAATAATGCTACTGAACCCTAAAAGAGTTGCAATACTTGCCAAGTTTAAACCCACAGATAGGTGAACATAATGCATGCCTAACTAAGTGGGCAAAGTCATGAGTACACTTGTATAGCGAACATTTTATTTTTTATGTTTAGTACCTGAATTGATATTGTAATTATTTTCAAAATTCTGAAAAACTAGGCATTCGAGATTCCTAAATTTGACCTTTAAGTAATAATTCCTTATTAATAGCTACCTTGCCAAAATAGAGACTTAGCATGGGGAGGGCCCGAAATCAACCAAGAGGTTCGACTGTTGGAAGGAAGGTGGGGTTCCAGGGCCTGACAAAATTAAATGCAGCTTTCAACCCACTTACACTTTCTCTTCTTGAAACATTCCCTTGTGTTGACTTTGGCAACACCGCATTCTCCTGGTTTCCTTCTAGCTTCCTGGCACTCCTTCACAGTCTCCTTTGCTGACTCATCACTCTCTATCTTTAGTGAAGGGTATTTTCAGGCCCCTCCTACTCTCTCCCTAGGTAATTGCACATTCTGCCATAACTTCTATTAGAATGTAAATGTCAATCACTTTCACCCATCTCTAATTTAGATCTTTCCTCTACCATCCAGATGTGTATGTCCAACTCTAAACTTGTTATATCACTTAGGCTCCTCTGACAAAACCCACATAAGAATGGAAACCCAGGGAACTTCTTCTCAAACTTTCCCCCTGTTAGGTGTCTTTTTCCCTTGGGAACTCTTATTTACCTAATTCAGGGATTCTCTAACCTGGCTTTGCATTGGAAATATCTGAGAGGCATCAAAAACATACCTGTGTCTGGGATCCCTGCTTAACCAATTACATCGGAATCTTAGGGATGATGGTCCTCAGGAGAGTTTAAGGAACAGCCAGGTTAAGAGTCACTGAGCTAGTAGCTCAAATTGGAAATCTGTCAGCCCTGTGCTGATACAGCTCTTGACTTTATTTACTGTTTTCTATCATCAAAGTCACCACCCTAAACCAAGACATCATCATCTCTTGCCTGAAATAACCTCTAACTGTTCTATTTGTCTCTATTTTTGATCCTATCCACACTATTATTCAACCATGCAGTCAGGGTGATTTTTAAAAAATCTGATCTGATCATATCACTCTCTTACAATATTACCCTGGCTTTCTGCTTGTTTTTAGAACAAGTTCCAGATCACTATGGCCTATAAAGATGTGGACATAGGGCTATAGCCTTTGTGTTTTGGTCTGATCAGCAAGCTCACTCATCTCCATTCTCCTGATAATATACATCCCAACACACAGGGTGGGCTTATGATCAGATGTCACAGTGGTGAGTTTAGTGATCAAAGGCTACCAGGTTAACTGGGGTCCACCTTCCTTATGCTTTTTGGGTTAGAGTAGAAGCAGCTTTGTCTTGGGTTCATAGTGAAAGGGTATGGTTTTGGAGCTCTTGGCAAACATTTCTTTCTCCTCTCCAAGTCACAGAGCAAGATCCAGAATTCCTGGCAACAGGGGGAAATCCCATCTATAATTCATTAATTGTTTGAGTAATATTTTTTTACTTTCTACCTTTCCTGCTCAACTGTTATCTTCTTGAAGTCAACAGCCATGTCTATTTTGTTCAATGCAGTATCTTCATTTCCTAGTACATAGAAAATCATCATTGTTTGGCAAATAAATGAATGAATGCCTAGTCTTGGAGACATCCACTGCAATAAAGGTCAGATTAAGGACACAGATGCCAATGGAAAGTTTGTGGATCCATTTTACCAAATTCCCCTGTGATGACTCAGCAACGAGGCCCTGAAGCAGAGGTGTGTGTGATGTGTGAGTGCTCAGCCACCCACCTTGATCCAACCAGGGATTTCTTTAGCTTTCTCTCATCAGAAGATGCTCCCTTGGCATTTGTAGGGTCCTCTTCCCTACTTAAATAAAATTGCTGTCTCAAAGCACCCACGAATGGAGTAGTTGCTATGGGCTGCTTTATTTTATAATTTGACATTGGAATGGAAGAAAAGAGCATGCTTTTAAAGCTCTTTAAAATGCAGTCCTGTTAAAAGGAACTATTGAGACATATCCTTAAAATAAGCTCTAAGGAATGATAAGGAAGAGTTAGATATGTGTTCTGGTGTTCTACCCAGAAATATTGTGCAATATGGGGATAAATTTATTCCTTAAGAATTTATCCAAAATATACATAATCCTCCAGGATTTCTGCTTCTTAATTTAATTCACTAGGGTTTTTGATGTTTGAATATTGCCATTTGATTCATTGATATTGAGGTGGCAATTTTTTTATATAACTAAAAAAACAAACCCTAAAAGCGTATCTATTTTAATTAGGAATAATACATGAATCAGATTTACCTCATCTTTGAACTTCATCCCATTCCAACCTATTCTCCCTTGGGTGGGGTTTAGGGATGAGATAAAATCAGGGATGGGTTAGTGTCAGGGTTGGGAGACAGGTGGTCTGGAAATATGGTCCCAAATGGCTGGCAAACTACATGGAAAAGGGAGTCATAGTCTCACCACACTTGCCAGTCTCAGAAAGGGCCTCCCACTGTGGGTGCTACTCACTCTCTGAGAATTTATTTGTATCATCTGTATCTCAATATCTTAAAGTTATATTTGAAATGACAATTGTAATTATCATTTCTTTTAAATCAGTAAGTAAGTATGTTCATTTAATTGAGGTATCCTTTTTTAAAAAATACCTATTTATTTTTAGAGAGAAAGGAAGGGAGGGAGAAAGAAAGTGAGAGAAACATTGATGTGAGAGAGAAACATCAACAGGTTGCCTCTCACACCAACCCCAACTGGCACTGAACCTGCAACCTAGGTTGTGCCCTGACCAGGAATCAAGCTGTAGACCTTTCGTTTTACAGGACGATGCCCAACCAACTGAGCCACACTGGTCAGAGCTAATTGAAATATTCTTTCTGTCTTTTCATTTGAAAAGCTATAGGATGAACACCTTTAAGTTGACTTCTTCATTGTATCATCTTATTTGAGTGGGTATATATTATCCATTAGGCAAGGTGGAGGTGGGAATATGAAAAGGATATCTGTAGCATAATAGGATCTCATATTCTCCAGATTTCCCAGAAAACACAGATTTCTAATAGTTTTCTCAGTAGTCCATTATATACAGACATTTTACTAATTATTAAACTCTTTCAAAATGGGGGCTGGGGGATTAGCCTTACAATCTAACTTGATCAGTTCCAAAAGACTAAAAATCTGTGCTGCTTTTCTGATTTTAAAATTAAAGGTTATTCAAAAAGAATAACATTCTCTCTGTATTCAAATAATACAGAAACAAAATTTTAAAAGGAGAAAATTCTTCATGATCAAGTTTAAAGTTAGGAATGGAGTGAATATCAGAGACCAAGGCAGATTCATTGCGAAATGTTGAAGCATAAACTTCAAGACCCTTCATTTGCATAGGCCCCTTCAGAAACCCTGAGAGGGCCCTAATAACATGCAGAAAGAGTCATTTGCTTTTATGAAATGTTACATGTGAAATGTTTTAACTCCAGCTAATGAAGGCCACTTTCTCTTTCTATTGTCACCTCCTCTGGTCACATTTTCCATATGTTGAGTGACACTGGGGTTGCCACAGGCCTTTTGGAGAAGAGTGTACAGAAAAGTTGAGTTGGGGATCCATTTACATTTAGGTTGAAGGGGTATGTTTACCTCGTTTACAGTCATATCCATGAGGAGATATTTAGCTAGCTGTTTTTGTGTAGAAATCACTTCCAGGATCACTCCTATTATCCACTGCTTTGACTCACCACTGTTATGACACAGAAGTGTAAGCCCAGAGCTTGCACAGTAACATGTGCGTGAGCTAAACCGCCTATCACGGGAAGTATGTAGGTGGTGAAGGAGAAACATGGTTTGAACTGTATGGAGCCAAAAGTCACTCAGTGGAAAATTCTTCCAATCATTGGTCACACAAACTTGTAAGAGAATCACTCAGTTTTTGTCAATGCCTCACCAAAACAGAAGTTCTTTGCTGCCAGAAATATATTTGATAATGTTTTGGTACATTTAGAAATATTTTGGAAATCTCTCAAAAGAGTACTTATCAGAATCACTGTTTGTAGAACAAACGGTTTATGTATCCCAACATATTATTGAATTACACAGACATACTGAAAAAATATTGACATTTGTAACTGATGTAAAAATAAAATACTGACATCAACAATGATAACCTAGAACTTATAATTTGTTATTATAGCAAGTTCATTGACTAGTTCTGTTCATTCAAAGAGTAAGATTGGTCTCCGCACAAGACAATCTGAGATGCCTTGAAATCTGACAGCTCACGTGAAACCTGGTAGAAGTTTCCCAAAATTTGACAACAATCCTAAGAATGTACATGTATTTGTCAGAAACAAACTGTAATGCTAAACTATCAGTAACTATCAGCAACTTTTCTAAACTATCAATAATTAAAAACAAATTTTGATCAATGATGTTAGAAGAAAGAATTATCTTTATATTCTCTCTAAGGTCTGATATTATAATTACGTTGGCATCTGAAAGGATAACCAGGAAGTGTATAGTCAAAAATTATGGAGAAAAGTTCTTTAGAGGTCTGCTAGGCTATTAATAAAAAGTTATTTTTCTGGGTTTTTGATAGATGTGCTTTTGCAGCTCTTTAAAATTTGTAATTTGCCAAATGTTTTTCCCCATGCTAAATAAATAACTTATTTTTGTACCAAATTTATTCTTTTTCTTTCAAATATAAGAACTGAATCCAGCACTGGTAGGGGATATCCCTACCATTAAACACAAAACATAAACATAAAACAGATTTATGTGTTTTGGGAAGATGGTAATTTTATATGCTGACCAGGTAGTTTGACATCGAATGGCTGTATCAAAGTGCTAGGTTGGAACACCCTGCTTCTAGCCAGGCCTGTCATACACAGAGGCTCTCAGCCTGCACCGCTGGCTCAGGCCTCACGCTCACACAGTTAGTGAGGCTACACCTGAGTTCCCGGGGCTGAACTGAAAACTGCAGAACTGAACGTAGAAGTTTCTCATGCACACCTTTGTATGTGTGACCTATTATCAAACTGCATGCCTTGGGGTGCACTTTGAATTGATATTTTAAAAAATAATCATCTTATGGCTAGTTCAATTATAGTACACTGGGTTCTTTTTCCTGTTAAAGGCACTGATTTGTTAAATGCAAAACATTTCAAATAGGCCACAGTGTCTGTAACCTTGCCTAGACCTTGGGAAGGTTCTGCCACACCTCTGGCCCGGTCCTTGGGCCATGAAAACTGTGCGGGGCTTGGTTCTTGGCATAAGTGTCTGGCACATAGTAGGTCCTTGAATCTGAGCTTTTTGCTTACCTCTTTCTTTTATTCATTTTCTGTCAGGTATGAGGAATTGTGTATGAAAAGAAAACATACTTAACACATTCCAATCATATTACCAAATGACTGCCTTTATTAAGCTGCCTGGTGTGACAGAGTCCAGGTCTCTGACAACATAGCACCTAGGAACTGTCTTGGTACTTGGCATAATTTTTCATTGTTTCATACAACACTGCAATGAATGGATCAACTGCAACGAACTAGAATCTAGTGTGTTTTTCAAGATATAGACATATGCTTAACTGAGAGATGATATATTTGAACGCTAGTCATCTTATGTACAGAATAATAGTAACTGATAATAATAAAAATGATAGTATTACTAAGTTGTGAATCTATTTTGGGGTAGAGGACCCTTCATATTCCATGGCCTCATGAAATCCTTTCAACAGTTTTGTGGGGTGTGTACAGACTGCCCTAATTTTTGAAAGAACCATGTTGTATGTTTGGTATTTAGTGACCGACCCAGGATATCCTGGCCAATGAGTAGATAAGCCAGAACTTAGATCCATGACTGTATGACTTCTATGACTCCTAAATATTTATAGAATTTATATTAGTGGCATTCAGGACAATACCTGCCTTGCTGACAGGCCCTTGTTCTTCTTTTTAACTCTGCAAGATGGAAGATATTGTGCACAAAATTGGATGTTGGATAAAATGCTATCACTTCAGGAAGTCTCTGGTGGCATCTGGGGATAAAAATAGAAAAAGAAAATGACAGAAAAGGCAAAAAGGAGGTAGAAGCTCTGAAACAAGAAAGAGCGAGGCATTTGAAAGAAAATAGAAGAAAGTGGGATATGTGAGCCACTGGGAGGGAGGGAGGATGAGATACTTGTGGCCTTGCAAAAGATTGTATCTGCTTACTAAACACTTATAAAGCATTTTATATGTACCAGGCGCTATTTTAATCTTACCACCAATTCTTGAGGTAGAGCCTTTTATTAACCCCATTTTTCAGATGGTAAAGCTGAGGCAGCAGGAGGTTAAGCAGTCTGCTCAGTGGACCTTGGACAGCCTGGCTCCTGAGTCCGCTAACCTGGAAGGCCGATGGAGGCAGTTTATTATCGAGCATCCAAGAGCAATGTCTCAGATCACTGTATATAAAGCCTGAAACACAGGGATGGCTTTGGGATTGAAGACACAGAGTTATCAGTCATGCTGGTTGCAATCGACTACTTTTCACTATTTTTCAACCAGCTTTACAC
Organism: Pteronotus mesoamericanus; assembly: GCF_021234165.1. NCBI lineage: Eukaryota > Metazoa > Chordata > Mammalia > Chiroptera > Mormoopidae > Pteronotus > Pteronotus mesoamericanus. The sequence continues at coordinate 33,095,815 of NW_026555078.1, forward strand.
TAGCAGATTTAAAGATGTTGTTTCTTTCTGTTTATATTCCCAATTCAGGTAAATTACTGCATGTGTTGTAGCTTTTGGCCTTAAGGCCTCATAGTCTCCCATGCGTTTCCTTGGGCCCAGATGTATTGAAATCATAGCAATTTGTTCATTCTTTTACACTATCGAAAATTTTTTAATGGAAAAAAACTACTATTTAAATAGTACAAATACTATAATAATAATAATAAAAATAATCAACTATTCCTAATTACCATTTTAAAAAATCATATATAAAATAAAGCAAAAGAACATGCACATTATTTTAAAAGTGATATAACTACTTAAAAGATCCATTAACATAAAAATTTCATCTTATTCTGAATATTAATATTGTATATAAATAAGGTTCACAGGTATAGCCCTGATGTTAGTATACCAAAAAATCATGGTAATTTGGTTTTAAAATTCTTGCTTTAACTCACTGGCAAAAATACCAAACTTTATTATGAATTAAAAGAGAGACATTAGTTCGCTCCTGCCAAGGCTCCTTTTGGTTTAGCCCTGTGCTGAGCAGTGTGAATGCCAATCAGCAAAGGAGTCCAGGGAACGTTCTGGGAGGGTTTCCAGTCCAGGGAAGCCGTCCTCCTTGTAAACACTTGACCATAATACAACAGGTGCTGAGTTCAAAGAGTCACAGATAAAACCCACTGGGACCAATGACCAGAGAGGGAAAAAATATGTAGTCTATCCTCCATTAGCTGTTGGGAAACCCAATACTGGTGCCCACTTCTTAATTTGCATAAAACAATACTGCAGTAGTTAATACAGTCACTTAGAAAGATTACACATTAACTTCTGCTGTGTCTTAGAGTCACTCAAGTTTACAAAACAAATTACCCAGAGTTTAAGAATTTGAAAGAGATATAATGAAATTTCACCACGGTGCTAATGTATTTTTTCATTTTTCATGCCAGTTATCTGATGTCTTTATTTATATTGTCTCCTTAATTTCAACATCTTTTGCTTTGTATTTTCTTTTGTAATTAAGTCCTTGACTTTTAAATCTAAATAAAGTCGTTCATGCCATCCAGCTACAATTAGGCTCGGTTGGAGAGGATACCAAATAAATGGCTTTCTCCTCTCACTCTTCCAATATTTAATCTATTTTTATTTGATTGTGTGGTACCTGCAGAGCTGCATGGAATTATATGATCTATTAATTGCTGCTCATGGAGAAAATTAAAAGCAGATATTACTGAGTCAGATAGAGTTATAAAATCCATTTGTGGGGACAGAGACCATTTTTTTTTTTTTGCCTAGGATTATTTAGAGGTTAATTTTTTTGTATTAAAATGGAATTATATGCTTAAATTGTTTTCACTTTAGTCTGTCAGCATGGAGTCTTAATTATGAATGCATCCAAGCATTATGAATTCTGTGCTGGCTATTTTCCTAACTCTCTTATAATATATGTGAAAATTGGATATTTTCTGGTAAAGAAATTTCAGGTAGATTTTCTAATTTGGTCCAGTAAACAACAGACTGAATAAAATGCATAATTTAAATTTTGAAACAAAATCCTAAATTTTAATGCCTCCCTCTGCTAAAAGTTGTCCCAAATATATTCTATAGTAAAATCCTGTGTCCTTTTCTGTTCCTATTATAGTTTCCTTGCCTCTTTAAAAAATCTAGGCTCTCCTACTGCTTTCTCTCCTCCATAATTTAGATTAGGGACATACTTGTTTGCTAAGCCTCCGTTCAGAGAGCAGAGCTGCGTGTTCCGATTTCTTTTTCTCCTAATGAATCTTACCTATATTGTTTCTAGCTTCACTTAATTGTGTGTATGTGTGCGCTTTAAACGTGCTCTCTCTCTCTCTAATATTGTTAGCCCCGCCCATGGATTAAGGACCAATCTTCCTTCCCTCATCCCAATTCTCTTACTATTTGCATTATGCTCACAAAATCTGTTCATTCTTAAGTGGAAACTGGTGAAAAGTTTGATGGTCTTTGAGTTATATGTGGCTGCCAGTTAGTTAGGACTTTTTTTCTAAGTGACAAAAATACTAATATACAGGCTTGAGGGGAGGGGGAGACAGAGAGAGAGAGAGAGAGAGAGAGAGAGAGAGAGAGAGAGAGAATGCATCATTGCCTTATATGAAACAGCTAGAGAAGTTTTGGGTGGCCAGGATCCAGAGGTACAAATAATACAGCAGCTTCTTCCATGAGGTATGCCCTGGAAAATTTAGATAATACCTGGCAAATTCAATCTCCACAGGAGACCTTTTTTTTCCCCCTGATATTCCAGTGCAAATTCTCAGATCAGTTTTTGACTGGACCAATTCAGATCACATGCAATCCCTGAGCCAATGATTGTTACCAAAGGCATGGAATACACTAACTGGGCAAGCCTGGGTCATGTGTCTGTTCTTGGGTTCTGGGAATGGAGATCAACCCTATCAGAAACACAAGGCTTTAGGTGAGGAAGAGTGGTACCCACATGAAAATCAGGGTGGTAGAACAGAAGTGGATTGGATATTGACCAGGCAAACACAATAGGTATGCATCATAATCGCCTTCCAAGGCACACTGTTTTGTTTGGAACTCTGGTTTCTGTATTTGGGTTTTGAAGCCTCCCTACATTGATAAAAAATACTGTAGAATAAAGTGTTTTCATTTAATACTAATAGCAAATCATGACGGCACAGTAACAGAGCAATGGTTTAGATTTCCTCACTTAGAGAAATGTGGCAGAAATAAATATCTGCTATGTCTCTATCTCTGTGGTTACTGATAAAAGTTTGTGGCAATGAGGATGGTTCTGGGGAGAATAGGTGATAGGACTTTATTGCTGATCCCACATTCCTGAGCCCTGATATCTGTGTACCCTTTGGTCTTAGAACTTAGCTTCTCCAGGGCACACCTGATACTGTCCTGGTTCATCTCTGTCCATGGAGGGCATGCTGGATACCTCATGTTAGATTCTGCTAATTTAACTACAACACAATTTGTTGCCTAATGTGTTATGTGGCTTCCTAGTGGTGTGGCTTTGTTCAGGGCACTTAACTTAGTTGACCTTCATCTCAAGCCCAACTAATTTCCTATTTCATAGGGTGATCATAAGGAACCTCTGAGTTAATGCGAGAGTGTCCTGACATACAGACAGTGGCAAGTAAGTAGAGGTTATCACTGGAAACATGTCCTCAGGGGACAAGCTCTCTGTTTGCTCCTCTGGCTGCACCTTTTTAGAATTTTCTTCTCTTCAATTTCCTCCTTGTGTCTCCTTGACCTATTCACATTTGGTGAAGTTTTTTCTTTTCTTGTGTGGAAAGAAACTTAACATGACATCGACCCTCTTAACAAAATTTAGAAATGTATAACATATTATCGTTCGCTAACCTATTATCATTGGTTATATTTGGTGAATTCTTCATGAGTTTATTATAAGTTCTATTGCACTTATTCAGCACCTACTATATGCCTAATAATCTTTGATTGTTAATCATTTGATCCTCACAACAAAACTAGGGGTAGATAGTATTTATTGTTTTTAATTGACAGATGGGAAAACTGAGTCTTTGAGGTCAGAATCAGACACCCTTGATCTCACCTAGTGGCTGGTTCAGAACCTTCAGTATACAGAAGAATCACCTGCAATGTATTCATAGCGCAGATTTCTGAAGCTCAACCCTCAAAGGTTCTAATGTGAGGGCTCTGCTGTATGTCAGAGAAATATTCACCTATAACAAGATATCCAGGTGATTCTCCCACAGGTGGTCCACAAACCGCATGCCCACATCAGGCCTGCAGGTGACTGAATCCCCTTCCTGTGGTTTCTCACCTCTCCTAGCTTCTCTGGTGGAAGGAGAGAATTGCTTCTCTACCTAGAGGTTCTGGAATCAGCCCTGAGCTATCCTAGTTTTCTGTTTTGTTTTTGTTTTTGTTTTTTTCAAACAATTCCTGGACACTTGGAACACCCAAGCTAATCTGATCTCCATTTGAGCCATTAGCACTTATGTTGAGAGTTCATGTGTATTACCTTTGTTCATGTGAGTATCGGTTGTGCACTGTGCGTATAACAGGAGCTCAGCAGTTCTTTGTTGATTACTTTTGTATTGTATAAATTTCCATTTAGTCCTCTTCAGTTGATATCTTCAGTTTTCCTCAAGTAGCTAGTAAGACGCTTAAGAAAAGGGAATGACAGGTCTTCCATTGTTCGTTAGCTGAGATCTCTCCATATTTTGTATGCTCCATAAAGACTGCTGATTCAGTTATAGTAGAAGGTGCTTAAAACACCTTTGTTGAATTAATTAACCATTCAAAGGTGTTGGTCACTATTATTCTTTCATAGATGATGAGATTTTCATGACTGGAAATCTTTTGAACATTTACACTTAGTTTTCCACCTTAAACACTCAGAAGAGAGGGAAAAAATAACCCAATTTTAGCCTCAGAGGTAAAATATTTAACTATTCAACATTCTTTGTTTTTGCATAAAGAAATGTTTAACCAAGATTCCTCAGGTTACAGTCAGATGGCCAAACTTTTAAAAACAAATGTGTGGATACAGATTTTCAGGCAGGATTTACCTTAAATGCAACTGCTTGTGGATTGTCTCTACTTCTGTGTCTTTATAGGATCTCAAGGTTTTTTTCTAACACTTGGATCTGCCTGAATAAATGGTTTGTTCTTTGCCACCAGAGTCCTTATCAAGGACAATTGCCGAGATCCTTGAAGTTCAGTTAGAGCACTGGGAGTTAGGAATGGAAGTATAAGATAAAATACCTAGCATATGACATGGTGATAGTTCATGAGACTATAATGCGTAATTAAAATTTACTAAGAGGGAAGAATTTAAATGCTCTCCCTAAAAAAGAAGAGTGGTAAATATGAGGTGATAGGTGTGTTAATTAATGTGATGGGAGGAAATCCTTTCACAATGTATATATGTATCAAATTATGACATTGTACACTTTAACTACCTTACAATTTTATTGGTCAATTAGACCTCAATAAAGCTGAAAAATAAAAAATAAAAATAAAAGTAAGCTTAAATGCCTGCCTTCAAGGAGTCTACAATCTAATTGCAATGACAGTAAATCCGTGTACCAGGTAATTGAGAGTAAAGGACTTTTTTTGTGCTAGGGATTTCCAGAATCTTAAAGACTGTCTGGTTCAAACTCACTTTTCAGATAAAAAAGGGTGGAAGTGATGTGCCAACGTCATAGAGAACATTAAAGTCATAGGCTGAACATTTCCCCTATTTATTGGCTCTTTCTAAACCACAATAAAACCTAAACTTCTGGGAGAAACATGTTTACATTTCACCAGAGCGTCAGCAACCTGATGGAGATGGATGGGACAAAAAGGCTTGTCCAACTAGAGGGCTATTTCTTATATCAAAGGGTGACTATTATGGGATTGCAGCCAGGAAGCTAATTAGCATGGGGACGGGGATGTGAGTCTGAATAGTTTCAAGTGAGGAGGCAGAGGACTGGGTTTAGGGTAGTGCTAGCCAGTAAAAATACAATGCAAGCCACAAGTGTAAGCCACATGTATAATTTTAAAATTTCTGGTAGCCACAATAAAAAAAATCAGAAGAAACAGGTGACATTGATTTTAGTAACATATTTTATTTAACCCAACTTTTACACTTAGATGTCTAAAAGATGTCTAAAATATCATGATTTTAACTTATGAAAAATAAAGTATTTTACATTTGCTTTTGTGTATTAAGCCTTCGAAATCCACTGCATGTTTTATACTGACAGCACATTTCAGATGTTTTATAGCCACAAGTGGCTACTGGCTTCTGTATTGGACAGTGTAGCTTTGGAGGATTCTCACCAATGAGAAGGGTTGGGAGGGGAGCAATATGTCAAGGAGATTGTCTTGGTCTGAGGGTCTCTTACAGAATGCTTCTCAAACTTTCATGTGGAGAGAACTCACCTGGGGAAATGATGCAAATGCTGACTGTCATTCACTAGGCCTGGAGTCTACATTTCTACAAGCTTTCAGGTGATGCCGGTTGAAGACCCACACTATGAGCAGTCAGGTAAATTTAGGAGATTACTAGAGTGGGGAGGAAAGAAAAACAAATGAGGAAGCTCTAAGTGGGCCAACCAGAATTTTAGCAGCAGGGAAATGTCTTTCCTCACTGGGTTCCTTGGCCCATGAAATAGGAACTTCTACCAACACTTCTGTTCTCTCACTAAAGAAAAGGATGCTTCTTCCGTTCTGTCTAGGCTGCGACTCAGGTGTGCTTCTATGGGGGAAGAAGAAAGTATATGCTGGTAAAAATTTCTATTTCACATCATCAATGGGATATCTCTTTTAACTTACATAGGTCCATTTAATGTATTTTAAAACCTTTTATACTATGTTCCTTAAGGTCTTGAATATATTTTGATAGGTTAATTCCTAGGTATTTTTTTCCTATGTAAAATTTATCTTTTTTTTTTTTTTTTGCTGTAGTAAACAGTATTTTAGAAATACTTTTTCCTCAGTTTTTTGCTGGTTTCTAGAAATCTAATTGATTTTCATTTTACATCTAGAAAATTCACTAAACTTTCTTACTGATTCTCATAATTTATGTGAAAAATTTTATGGATTTTCCAAGAAGACAATCACATCATTTATAATTAATACCAGTTCTTTTTTTCTTTCTGATCCTATTCTATATTTTTTCTTGTTATATTGTACTGTCTAGATTTTTCAGTGCATTGCTGAATTGATGAGGTAAGAGGGGATACATTTGTATTGGTTTTAAAGCTTTAGTATATCATTTGTTGTATTTATATTTTGTAGATGTTCTTGATCAATTTAAGAGCATTTGATTCCATTTCTGTTTTTTGAATCATAAAAAATTATGCTAAATTTTATCAAATAAATTTTTCCATCTGTTGAGTTGATCTTTTTCCTCTTCTAAGCTTTCTTAGAAACATTTTTAAATGCTATTTTTCAATTAAAGTTTACATTAAATATTATTTTGTATTAGTTTCAGGTGTATAGCATTTTGTTAGATGATTATATACTTTACAACGTGTTTCCCCTGATATTTCCAGCCCTCACCCAGCACCATACACAGTTCCTTTTCTAAGCTATTAATGTGGTAAATCGTATTAATAGATTTTCTAATATTGAACCAAATTTTCATGTCTGGAATAAACTCTGCTTGGTTATGAAATATATATTTTATGCATTGCCACATTTGGATGCTAATTTTTTGCTTAGAGTTTTTATATTTTTTGTGTATTACCGGGATTGGCATGTGATACTCTTTTAAAAAATTGCTGTCCTTATCTATTTTGATGTCACAGATATATTAGCTTCATACAATGTATTGCGGAGAGTTTCCCCTTTTGCTGTTCTTAAAAGAATTTGTATACGTGTATAATAATCTATTTTGGGATATCAGGAGAAGCTTTCCTGTAAGTTACCTAAGCCTGATATTTTCATTTTGGGAAGATATTTATCTACTAATTCAGTTTCTTTTTCAAAAAAATATTTTATTTATTTATTTATTTGAAGAGAGAGGAGAAGGGAGGGAGAAAGAGAGCGAGAGAAACATTGATGTGTGAGAGAAACATTGGTTAGTTGACTCTTGCATGCCCCCAACAGGGTACCTGGCCCTCAACCCAGGCATGTGCCCTGATCAGGAATTGAACCTGTGACCTTTTGGTTTGATGGGCAATGCCTGACCCAGTGAGTCACACCAGTCAATTTCTTCAATTTTTATAGTATTATCCTTTTCTAAACATTTTACTCATAAGTTGGTCTTGGTGATTTCTATTTTAATAACATCCGTCTCATAATTTTAAATCTATTTTTAGCATAACTTTGTTCTTTTTTTTGTAATTTTCCTGAAGAATCTACAATTATGTCCCTGTTTTTATTCCTAAGATTATTCATTCATTCATTCTTTTTTCTTGATCAATCCTGTCAGAATGTTGTCAGTTTCACCAGTTTTCCTAAAGGGCTTTTTAACAAAGTTAAAGTTTTACAATGTTTAACAAAGTTGTTTTTTTTTTAAAAAAAACCTCTTCAACTTTGTTAATTTTTTCTGTTATGTTTTGTTTTCTACTTAATATCTGTTCTTTAATTTTTTGTTTTCTTTGGCTTTATTTTGATTTTTTAACTTCTCAATTTTTAGATGTTTTTCTTTATATATAATTTAAGGCAATGAATTTTTCACTAGATATCACTTTATCTTTGTCTCATAATTTTTTGCATTTTGTTTTGTAATTCCCATTGTTTTTTGTACATTGGTCGATGAATTATTTTAAAGTGTTTAGAAATTTCCAAATGTATTGTTTTGTTAGCCATCTCTTTGTAATTGCTCCTTATGTTATTTTCATTGTGGGAAGTGATGCCAATCCTTTCATAGTTTGCGATGGCTTGCAATAGCATATAGTCATTAGAAGATGTGCATGAGAATGAATTTACTCTTAAAATTTGGGTGAATAAATCTCTAAAACTTGTTTCAAACCTTTACCAATTTAACTTCTGCTTTCTGTATGAATTAGTGAGAGGGTACATTAAAAATTACCTATTAGAGTGATGGATTTGTTAAATTGCTTTGTAGTTTTGCCTACTTAAAAAAATACATTTTAAGGCTGTATTAGTAGTTATAATGAAGTATAGAATTAATTTCATGTTGTTGAACTTTTTATTATTATGCAGTGACCTTTTCTTTTAATCTTTAGTAATGTTTTTTGCCTTAAGTCTACTTTGCCTAATATCAATACATCTACAGAATCCTTTTATGTGAAGATAATGGTCATCTTGTATATCTTCTTCCATCCTTTAAACAGATCTATGTCATAATGTTTGTAAGTATCTCTGCTAAACAGTATTTATCTGGAATTCTTATTTTATCTAGACTGACAAGCTTTTTCTTTGATCTGGAGAGTTTTAGTCTATTTATAGTTATTTTGATTACTGATGTATGTGTATTTATTTCTGCTATATTACATACTCTTTTTTCCCATTTTAAATTTTGTTTATTATTTCTCTCTTTATTTTCATTCTGTAGCCTCCTTCTACTAAGTTAGAGAAAATAACTTTTAAAGTGTATTCATTTAGTAATCACTTTTGATATATACATATATTCATGTGTGTGTGTGTATATGTATATATATGTAAAAATGTCGTTGGGTGAGGGAAAAATACATAGGACATATATATATATATACTCTTTATATATATAAATATAGAGAGAGTGTATATATATATATATATATACTCTATATATATATATGGAGAAAGAGAGTTTTCATTGCTTTCAGAAAGTGAGTAAGAAGGAGAGAAGGAGGGTGGGAGGGAGGATTGGAGGGGGGAAGAGAGAGAGAGAGAGAGAGAGAGAGAGAGATGGATGTGAGAAACATCAGGTGGTTGTCTTCTGGTCTGCTCCTCAGCCGGGATTGAACCGGGAACCTGGGTATGTGCTCTGACTGGGAATTGAGCCCAGGGCCCTTTGGTCTGTGGAAAGAGGCTCCACCCAACTGAGCCATACCAGCCGGGACCACCTTTGATGTTTTAATACAATCACTTATCAACTTATCAAAGCTTACAGGTAATTAGTTTTTTTCCTCCTTCCAAATTAGGCAAAGACATTAGAACGCTTTAATCACCCTCCTCCCTACTTGCTCTCTATTTTTGTAGTGTATTTTAATTCTAACCCGACGAGACAAATTTTCACTAGTGCTGTACACAGTGATAATTTAGAGCATTTCTTCTTTGCATTTCTCAGCCTCAGAACCGTTAACATTTTGGCCAGATACATGTATTGTGAGGGGCTGTCTAGACATTGCAGGATGTGTAGCAACACACCTAGCCTCTGCACACTAGATGCAAATAGCATCGCCCTCTCCAAGTTGTCACAGATAAAAGTGTCTTCAAATGTAGTCCAATGCTGCCTGAGAGAGAAAAATTGCCCTTGGTTAAGAACCATTGACTTAGACCTACCCACTCCTTTAACAATGTCTTTTCTCAACACTGTCATATCTCACACCTTTTGTTGTTTTCCTTCTGCCTAAAGTAATGTAGAATTTTTTAAGTAAAGCCTGTAGGGTGTAAGGTAACAAATCTGTTTTTGCTTTGATTTTGGTATATCTGATAAAAGTCTATTTTTTTCTTTGTTCTAAAAAGATAATTTATTGAGTATAGAATTTTAGACAGAGGGTTATTTTCTTTTGGCATATTGGAGAAATCATTCCATTGTTCAGTGACATTGTGGCTGTTGAGAAGAAAGGGCTAATTGTTATTCATTTTTAAATAATATTCATTTCTTTATGGCTCATTTGAAGAACAATTTTTGTCTTTTGTATTATCACAATCATGTGTCTAAGAGTATATATCTTTTTCTTTCTCTTTCTTTTCTTGCTTGTGATTTGTTGGGCTTTCTGAATCCAAGAACTTCAACAGTTTTGGAAAATTCTCAGCTATTATATTTTTGAAAGTTGCTTATTCCCCATTCTCTCTGTAATATTTCTGGAAATTATACACATATTACACTTTCTCATGTTATCCTCCATTTTTCCCTTAAGTTTTCTCTTACATTTTCCTTCTCTTGGTTTCTCATTTCTGTAATTTTTATATTTATCTTTCAATTTAGTAGTTATCACCAGTGTAGTATAATATACTGTTTCATCTTTGAATCGAGTTTTTACTTCAAGTTTTTTTGTTTTTGTTTTCTGCAAATGCTCTTGAAAATTTTTCAATTATTCCTTCATCCTATTTACATTTCACAACCTCTTTTATTTATTTAATCATATTGACCAAACTTATTTATTATTTTGTAAAGATTACTGTATCTTTGTGGGTCTGATTTTGCTGTCTAATGTATCGACTTGTTATTTTCTCATGATATTTTGTTTCCTAGTATGTTTTGATTTTTGAAATATTGAGGATTCTGTAAGGCCTGGATTCATGTTGATTTTTGATATGCCTGCTAGTCACATAGGGATTATTGCTGTTATGTGATCTTCAAACCAAACATTCCATTTATGGTTTCTTTGGACCCACATACATAGGTAAAATTGATCTGAACACCCATGTGATGGAGAGCTTATGGTTATGGATTCTTATGGTTGATTTGCCTCCTTCAGCCAGTACCAAATTTCCTTGCTATCCCTTCTACCCCATGGGTTTATTTCTAGAAGATTGTAGTCATTTGCATTCTCAGTTTTTTAAAAAAAATCTTAAATGCCCCCTAGCCTTTTTTAAAAAAAAATGTGTTCCATCCCATACAGCCATTATCAAGAACTGTGAAGGACCTGATATTTTTATCCTGATTTTACCCTATTTTTAAGCAATGCTATTTCATGGATTCTGGTATAAGACTTGAGACACCTGAGTCAAAGATAAGGGGCAGTTTATTTTTATCGCAATAGGAGTAGCCATAGTGTGACATTTTATACTTGTTCCCCAGGCCTCAGTCCCCACAAGGTGACATAAAGGACTTTTAGATGACCTCTATACATTCAGTGGGTTGTATTATTAGAGAGAAACTCTGAGCTGTGGGAACCCACATCTTTTATAATGGTAATTTAAGCATTCCTGGAGGGAGACACTATCACTATATTCCAAGGCTGCCCAGTAAACAAACATTATGGAAAAGATAGTTTAGAACAAAGGGTAACTAGTACCTGTTTCACAAAACATGTAGAAACAAGTGGGACCTGTGTGGAATTATCCCTGAAAAGTCATCAAAATGGAAGGTCAAATTTCAGCGGATACCCTTAGCATAAAAGTTATTAACGTTCACTAACCTCAGAGAATTTCCATTTCATTTTAACCTTTGCAGCTCCTTAGTTTTTTTAAAATAAAATATTTATGTGCTGGTATAACGTTGGTCTAATTGCTGAGACTTTATAATTGTTTTAAATTTTAAAAATATTTTATAATTAATTTTGACATTTAAAAAAATAAATAAAATCAATCTGCATTTAAGAAAGAAAAAGAGAGAGATGGAACTCCTACCTTTTGTGACAACATGGATGGAACTGGAGAATATTAAGCTAAGTGAAATAAACCAGTTGATGAAAGACAAATACCATATGATCTCACCTATAAGTGGGCTCTATTCAACAAAATACACTAACAAACAAAATAAACCACAGGCATGGAAACATGGAACAGACTGAAAGTGACCAGAGGGGATGGGGAAAGAGGACAACGGTGGAAAGAAGGGGAAAGGACTAGACAAAGAAAATGTATGAATGACCCATGGACATGGACAACAGAGTGGGAACTGACTGTGGGAGAGGGGGGTGGGGTGGATGGATGGAGGGGGGTAAAGGAGGGAAAATTGAGACAACTGTAATAGAATAAACATGATTTATAAATTTAAAAATAAATAAATAATTAAAAATTAAAAAATATATTTAATATATTTTATTCATCATTTTTAAAAACAAAAACATCTCAGAATTCTAGTTTGATTTTGTTGGAAATTGAAATTCCAAAGTTAATTTACAGAACTTAAAATAAGCCAACCACTTATCTTAAGCTTGTTTGTTATTGTAATTCTTCAATGATCTGCAATATCAAAATTACAAGCAGTTCCTTTATATTTTCTTTTCTACTTCGGTATTACAAAATATAGCTTTCCATTTTTAAAAACATTTTTAAATGGATAAAAAAGATGTTTTAGTATGCAAAGGGAGATCCCACTCTTGTGTACAAAAACAGTTTTCCACATAAGCATTTGTAATCTTTATTCTTGATGGCAAAACAGAAGAGAAACACTATGCAAATCCCAGCTAAGAATGGCATCTCCATAGATTACAGAATTAATCTTCAAGAATAAAACCATATTAGATTAGTCACTTTGTTGAAATGGTTTTCCTCAGTTAAATGGAAACCCTTTGGAATCTTAAATATGGGTAAAATTGTTTTAACTTCTTTTATATATGTTTCAAACTCTCATACAGCTTATTTCCCATGAGCTTTTTGTTGCATCCATATGTATTTGGCTATGTGTAGGTTTCAGGAAATAGTTAAATAACCACATTTTAAAACATAGTTTTGTAAAGTTCTAGCCCCAGGTGTAGTTTGTCTTTTGTATTTTGCTATCTACTATGATAGCAATTTGCTATCATTGTAGCAAATGTAGCAATGATAGTATTTGTTAGTGAGAAATAGAGTAAGTAACATGAGAAACATTTATATAAGAATAGAGAACCTTCCACACAGAATTTGCCAGAATTGATTTTCTCTAGCCAACCCCTGAAAGCACCTCTTGCCACTGTTGGTGAGGTTCCAGGATTTCTGAAAGGTCACGACAAGGTGCTCACAGGTCACTCAAGATGTAATTTTGAGTCCATTTCCAGATTCCCATGCTATTTAATGGTTTGTGACTAAGGATGGATAGGGTTAATTCCACATTATAGGTTAAATAGCATGGCCCAGAGAAGTAAATGTTTTTGTGTCACATTGCTGAAGAATAAAGAGTTGGTTAGAGAACTAAGCTTTTTCCCTCCAAGTTTCATGCATTGCCATCACATAAAATCTTTCCAACTGGTACACAGGGAATATATATTTTTTCACAGATGTCAATAGATGTTCCTTTAAAGAAGGGTCAAATAATGTTTTATTTTTTAAACTGATGTATATATGAATTTTAATTTTTAAATCATGTTTATTCTATTACAGTCATCTCAATTTTCTCCCCTTTGCCCTCCTCCACCCATCCCACCCCTAAATAATTTTTTAAATGCTGGTTTGAATAAAATACATTTTGGATCCTAATCCTTTATAAGTTATATGATTTGTAAATACCTTTCCTTGTTCTGGGTCTTGTCTTTTTACTTTTACAGCATAATTTTTTCTATTTTTTTAAAATTAGCATATAGTTGGCATACAATATTATATTAATTCCAGGTGTACAACATAATTACATGACATTTATATACCTTACAAAATGATCACCACAATAAGTCTACCTACTATTTAATGCCACACATAGATATTAGAATATTATTGACTATATTTCCTATTACAGTAGCTTATGATAAGTTTTAAACTACAGACTAATTTATTATTTTTTTTAACATTTAAGCTTTTGAAGTTTGATTTTAAGAATTCCTCCCTATTGCCATATATTCTCTATTAGAAATTCAATGACCTTTGTTTTTACCACTTAAGTCTATAGCTGAAACTGATAATATGATATATCTGGATCTGATTTGGAAATATGGTGTGAGGTAAGGATCTAACTTTTTTCACACATAGAAATAATTTTCCCTGCACTATTTGATAACCAATCTTCAGGGGTCACCTCCTTCACATGTAAAATTTCCACACATGTGTGAACCGATTTCTGGCCTGTCTATTCTCTTCCATTTTGTTACTCTTTCTACTCATACAGTAATACACTGCTTGTAATTGAAAAGAACAAAAGAAGAAGCAGTCTACATGTTCAACGGAGACTGGATAGATAAATTGTGATTACTCATACAACTACATATTATTCAACAGTGAAAAAACAAACTAGAGCTACATATGTTCAAGTCTCATAAAAATAATGTTTAGTCCCCCCAAAAAAGAATTAGCAAAATAATAACTAGAATATCGAACCATTTTTAGAAAACTTAAAAATGTAGAAAACAAAACTATTAATTGTGTAGGAATCAATGGAAATACAATAAATATATTAGTAAATACATAAAAACAATATACCTTCAGAGAGTTGTTACTTCTGAGAGATGGAAAGAGTACAATGAGGGAAAGGCAAACAGAGGCTTCCATTGTATTTGTAATATTTTTTTAAGCTGCTAAGTGTGTACATGTGTTTATTTTATTATTTTTTTACATATTTTTTGTCTGAAATCATATCTAATGTTTTACAATAACAATATAAGATGCTTTTGCTGCAGTAGGTCTCAGAGTCTTTAATTTGCCAATAGGCCTTGCTTTTATTAAAAAAAAAAAGGCAGCATTCTATAAATATTTCCCAAATTTAATTGAGCATGGAAACTTCTTTTCCCAAGAACACCTATTGGTACCTTGGGAATAAGTCTGTTTTATGGATCCCAGATTCAGAATATGACATTAGATCACATTGCTTATAAAGATGAGACCAATCCAAGGTCTAGTCTTCAGTGTGTCATTGAGTTACGAGAAGTGCTTTGAACCCAGCAGGATGTAAAGGGAGGTGTTGCGCATGTGGTTTTTACCTTAGAGTCGTTCTTCAAGTCCCTATGTATTCCTAAGGCTTTAATTTGTTAGGTACATCCTCCTCCCACTCCACCCTGTTGGGGGAGGGCAGTTGGAGTGTTGGAAATAGAGAAATCAATAAAGTAGAATTTCCACATGGGGAGAATACAGCTTTAACACGACCTCTTCTTTGTTTCTGAAGTGCAATGCAAATAACACACAGTATAGAAAATGTTTGTTACAGGACGAGGGGCCGCCAGAGGCATTCATTGATCAAAAATCAATTGTTATGAAACATTTTTATCCTCCTAATAATAGAGCATTTTTATGATGGGCTATCCTCATAAATAACATGTATCTTTTTTGGTAATGGAAGTCATTATTATGAGACTTTCTTTTAATTAGTTTTTTTTAATATAAAAAATTGGGCCTGACTCCTACTTTTTTGCAATAGGAATGCTTTATTTGGCAGACTTTATGTAAAAAAAAAAAAAGGAACGTATAAATAAAGCAGCTGATTTGACCTGGCAAGCTTCGATTCCAATTCAGCGTACTTTCCCTATTTATAAAGTGCAGTAAAAATGTTGGCCTTTAGAAACTGATATTCCCTGGGTGTGCAAATGCGGTGAGGCTTTTTTTGTTTTGTTTTGTTTTGTTTTGTTTTTGTGAATATTGCTCTTTTTAAAAAAATGTAGCAATATTCTAATAAAAAAAATCCTCCAACTAAGAGCTAAGGTAATGTCTACAGGCAGATAAAAAGGAACAAATTATTTTAAAATGACTGTTTAAAGATTGTGGGCCCAAAGGGTGAGTGCAGGCCTTGTGCAGACCAGTATATGTGCTACTATGATCTTGCTTGAGGCTCATAAATCTTGTATTATTTGGAGTGAGCGTAGACACTCCAAAATGGATTTAGAGGCAAACGTGAATGTGTTTCTGGGCACAGGCCGGGTGGAGAGAATGCTGTGATCATGTCTCAAAAAATTCTAATCATCTGGTCTTATAATGAATGGATTAGTTCCTCCATTCTGCCAATAGAACATGAGCATATGAAAACTTTGAAGTGCGGGAGGCAACGGCAAAGAAAACAATAAACTGTGCATGTGAGACTGGCTTGATGCTCGGTGATTAAGAGATGAGGACCCCGCGGGTCAGCTCCCCATAGGTACAAACAGATGTTTGCACTGTTTCACAGCTGCTAAATATGATATAAATCCAAAGAATTTTTCTTGTTTTTATAAAGGAAAAAAAATACCCAGACAGCAAATTTTTGGTCATTCAGATACTCTTACCAAATGACATCTGGTTTCTGTACTGCTTATTTAAGCAATCCTTAAAAAAAATGTTTGCCAAGGGGAGTAACTCTAAACTTTCAGTCCTTCACCATACATAACAGTACAGTTTAAATTACAGTGTAGCATGCAGAGTTTATTATAAGCAATGCCATTCTTTATTTCTTAACTAGCAAGTTTTACTTTTGAGAAAATGGGTTAGATATTATGTAATTAGTTAGGGGAAATCTATGATGGAGTTACATTTAGAATATCTAGGATTCCTATCCTAATGATGGCAAAGAAAATGAATTAATTGCTTCCACATGTTAAGAATGGTGGTGAGCAAAGTTAAATTCTACAGTTACCTAAACGAAAATGTCAGCAGTATAGCAAGACGGTATTTTGACTTGCATCAAGGTGAGAGAACATGAAAGGCAGAAAGGAAGCAGTGACAGGTTGAAGGTCAAGATGGAAATGAACCTTAATAAAAGACTTGCCGAAATCTTTAGAGAAGAACCAGGTTTTTGCCATCTCTACATCCATTGTGCTTCTGAGTTTATATGCAGGAGTTAATTATTATGCTCAACAGCAAAGATATATATATATTGTTTGTTCCCCTAGCCCTGCCCAAAAGTGTCTATTTTAAAGGATCTAATGCCCAAGTTTACAGGCTTGCTTTCTGAAATTTTTCGACCTCAAATTTTTGTGTCTGACATTGATCTATGTTTTTTTTCGGAGCTTTCATTCAGTGAGAGCTTAGCACTGAAACAGAAAATGTGATAATTCCATAACAAATTTGGCAATTAGCAGCATTCCTCCTTTTGGGTTTTACATCATTATTTGGCCTGATATTGTAATTCCAGTGTGATATTAATAAAGAGTAAACAGCCTGACAAGTCCAGCTTTGTTGGAGAGCCCTCACCCAAAGATTTGCTAGGTCTGTATAGTATTCAAGAACCAGGGCAAGGGGAGCTGCCCAGAGTGAAGACAGTACACTGCCCGGGCCTTTCTTTGTCTCCTTTTAAATTTGAAATGTTTGTAATGCTAAGTGATATAAGTGAGTCAGAAAAAGCTAAGAACCATATGATTTCACTCATATGTGGGATATAAAACTGAAACACTTAGACTCAGACAGACAACAGCACAGCGATTACCAGAGGGAGGAGGTGGGAGGTCCGTGAAGGGTGAAGAGGGCCGGCCACATACATGGTGACGGGAGATGATGTGACTTGGGGTGGTGGGCGCACAATGCGAGGCACAGATCATGTGTCACAGAAACGGACACTTGAAACCTATACAACCGTATGAATCAAAGTCACCCCAACACATTTAATAAAAAATAAAAATACAAGATAAAATAACAACAAAATTGGTATGCTTGGGGCTTGGGGTACTAGGTCCTTGCCATAAGGAGACATGGGGTCTACCAGGTCTGTACGTGCAGGAGCGTAATAATTTTTCCTGTTGTGCTTCACTTTGTAAAACTTAGATAAGCATTTAGTTTTGGCATATGTAATGATCTTAGGTTTCAGCATGGAGGTTGAGCATTAGGTTCAGAGTTGGGTGTCCAATTCACTGCTTCGCTTACTATTTCTTTCTTTTGTCTCTAGCAGGTATGTTGCCTTCCTCCTGATTCCATGAGGAAGTTTACCCATCTCCAGCATACATCATTTCTGTGTTTACTAACTTTGAGAAACTTCTCACGTCAAACTTTCTTGTAAATACCACCTACTTATGAAAGTCCCAGGTGGGGCTCCTAAAGAAGTTTCATGGAATCATGGCTGAGGAGTCCTGAATTCAGGTTGACACTCAGCTGTGCTCATCCAAATCCTCCTCCCCCGCCGCCCCAGTGCCAAGTTCTTCTTATCACTAACAGCTTCCTATTGATGTCAGTGAGACTAAATACGCACAGGAAATATGAAGCTCTTTATTCCCTGAGAACCAGGATATTTAGCTTGTGCAAATCCCTGAACCCTAAAATGGACTTAATCAGCCCAATTCACATCATAAATATCAAGTTGCAAGGACACACATGTGCTGGAACAGATATGAGTTTTCATTTTAACTTTTAAATCTGCAAAATCATACCCTGTGGGCCATCAATTTTTCTTGGACACTCCAGGGACTTCATGCCAAGAGAAATTCTTGAGAGACTTCATGCCAAGAGGAATTCTTACTCACATTGAGTAAGTTCATGCTCTTTATTGAGCAGGGAACAGTTTTCTTTGTTTTCAAAGATATTATATTGTACCTTCTAGAACCCTACTGGCACCCCTCAGCTCTTCTTCCTGCCTCCACTTCCCGACTGTTTCAAAGAAAGTTTAGATGATCTTTTGCAAGGTCTATTTCTACTTTTTCCTCTCTTCTCTCACCCACCCCTTCTGTTCCAATCTTCCTACTGGCCTTTCCTTTCTCCCTTCCTTCCTTCTTTGCCTCTCTCCTTCTTTTATTCCCTTCCTTCTTTCATGCCTTCCTTCTTCCTTCCTTCCTCTCTCCCTCCTGTCTTCCCAATAGCCTATTAATGTATAGTGATTTCCTACTGAATGTCTTCTAAATATGGGAGAACAACCGAGGCCAGAAATGTTTTAAATTAAATTTTTAATGTTGAAATCATTGTAAATTCACCTGCAGGTGTGAGAATTAATACAGAGATCCCCTGTACACTTTACCCAGTGTCTGCAATGGAAGCATCTTGCAAAACTACAGTACAATATCACAACCAGGATTTTGACATTCAGTCAGTCAAGTTATGGAACATTTCCATCACTACAAAAATGCTTCACTTTACCCTTTTATAGCTATAACCCATTATCCTAACCACTGGCAACCACTAATTGATTTCTATAATTTGGTCATTTTGAGAATGTTATACTAATGGAACCATACAATATGTAATCTTGAGGGTAGCTTTTTTCACTGAGCATAATTTGCTAGACATTAATCCAAGTTATTTCATATATTAATAGTTGGATCCTTTTTATTGCTGAGTAATATTCCATGGTATAGATATACCAAAGTTTGTCTAACCTTTCACCTGGTGAAGCACATCTATGCTCTTTCTAGATTTTGGTTATTATTACTGAAGCTGCTATGAACATGTATAGGTTGTGTGTGAACATGTCTTCATTACTCTGGAATAAATGGCCAATAGTACAGTTGCCAAATCATATGATAATTGAACGTTTAGTTTTTTAAGAAACTACCAAGCTGTTTTCCAAAGTGGCTGTACCATTGTTCATTTCCGTCAGTTATAAAATATAGGTTATATAGTTTGTCCACATGTGATGTTGTCAGTATGTCTTATTTCAGCCGTTCTGATCGATGTGTATTGACATCCCATTGTGGTTTAATTTGCATTCCCCTAATGGCTAATAAAGCTGAACTTCTTTTCATGTGCTTACTTGCCATCTGCATGTTCTCATCAATGAAATGCCTGATAATGTCTTTCATCCATTTTGTAATTGGATTTTTTCTTTCTGTTGAGTTTTGAGAGTTTTTTTTTTTTTTTACGTTTTCTAGCTATTAATCTTTTGTTGGATATGTGATTTGCAAATATTTCCTCCCGATTTGTAGCTTGTCTATTCATTATTTTAAAAGGATCTCAAGCAGAGCAAAGGTTTTTATTTTTCATAAGGCCCTTTCATCAATTATGCTTTTAGTGTCAAGTGTAAGCATTCTTTGCCTAGCCTATGTCCTGAAGATTTCCTTCTGATTTTTTTCTAAAAGTTTTAAAGCCTATAAAGTTATGGCTTATGTAGTTTTAAAGCCTATAAAGTTATGGCTTATGTAGTTCTATATATAACTTGTATTTCATATCACATGTATATCATATACAATTTATCATTACAGTCTATGGCTGTTGACATATTACAAGTTTGGATAAAGTGTAAAAAGTAATCTCCCTTTACATCAGTATACCCTGCCCTAGTGGTCTTAAATATTTCCTCTGTAAATTTAGAATCATCTGCCAGTGTTATAACTTTTGCTTTCACCATCAAATCTATTTATTTATCTATAGAACTGTGTTCTTCTTTCTTAAAGTTCCAAAGTTCTTATTTTTATCATTTTCTTTTTGTACTTCCCTCCATCATTGGTTTAGGTTAGTTGGTGACAGATTCTCTTCATTTTCTTCCATCTGAGCATGTCTTAATTTCTAGCACAATCATGAGTCCACTTAAAAACCACTAGGATTTATTAATGGGAACAAACTACTCTTATAGGTGAGTTTCAAGTCTCAGTCACTTAAAGAAGCTACTTGCCTACGTGTTTAGGGCCAGTTAAACTTGTGATGGGTGAGCAGTAATAATTTGTGTTATTCGGGTTATATAACTGGGGAGACAGGAGATTGGTACAAATTTTCAGCTTTGTGTAGATTCATTCCTTTTGTTTATTTTTTGTTCCTTTTTGTTTATTTTAATAAAATATAGAGAATTATGACAGAGGGTGGTCTCCTGGAAAGTAGAACCATGAGCCCCACCATTCCTCTTGAGTTATTTGAGATTATGCCTTTTGAAATGATTATAGTTGATTGGTAATTAAAGGCCTTCCTGAACAATCATTGATTTTTTTAATCAATTTTTTAAAAAACAGGTTTATCTTTTCTGTAGATATTAAAGTATGTATACCTATCATTTTGGAAATTAAATTTCAGAAAATGTGAATTCTAAAGTCTGATAGAAAGATCATCAGAAGGAATTGGGTAGTAGTACCGGAACTGCTTTTAAAATTAACTCATATTTCAGTATTTTATCTTTTTTATATTTTGGGTAGAATAACCTCCTTGAATATTTCCTGTCATGGAGGTCTTCTGGTAGTGAATTCCCTCAGCTTCTGTATGTCTGGAAAAGTCTTTATTTCTCCTTCATATTTAAAGGGTAACTTTGGTGTGCACACAATGCAACATACAGATGTATTATAGAAAAGTACACTTAAAATCTATATGACCCTATTAACCAATGTCACCTCAATAAATTTAATGAAATAAAATCAACTCATACTCATGGGACTTACTTTGTAGCAGGCATTCTGCTACTCGCTTTACATATGTATCTCATTTAATTCTCAAAACAGACTCTTGAAGGTCACACAGCTATTAAAAGATGGGCCCTGGGTTTGAATCTAGGTCTGTGTGATCCTAAAGCACATACACATGTTCTTCTGCCATACTCTGTCACTGTCCCCCAGCATTTTTCCCTCTTGCCCTACAAAGTTGTCTTCTCTATACCCTGTCTCCTGGTGACTGACTAGCTTCCATGGCTTCTGTTGCTACTGCTGCAGTGAGAGATCCCAGATTTACAACCCACAGGCCAAATTCTAGACCATTTTATTGATTTTTCAACACTGACTTCTACATATCCTTTAAAGCCCATCTCAAATGCAACCTTTAAAAAAAAAAAAAAAAGAAAAAAAAATCCTTTCCTGATTCCCTTAACTGTAGTCATCTTTCATTTCTTCAAAGTTAAATCTTTCATGACACTCATTTTGCCTTTTATGCTAATTGTGTGCCAACAAGAAGGCAAAAATAATGTTAGATTCCTCTTCTTTACAGTATAAAACAGTGTCTTAGTTTTCTTAATAGGTCTTTGATATTTGTAGATTTGGGTTTTGTAAAATGAACCCTCAAGGATCAGGGGTCCTACCAAAGCTTGTTCTAAATTGTTGTATTATTACTGATGGGCAAATATACTTTTCTGAATTTTTTCTTATGGTTGATTTCATCTGTATAAAACACATTATTGACCTTGAGAGGAAGGATGATAACCACCCACTAAACGCTCTCCTCTCACTTGCCATCAGAATGACTCTTAAAAGTAATGAGAATTAACTCTAAAGATAGCTTTCTGAGCATAAACCTGTTACAAATAAAAGTCCACAAGGATATTCTTCAGCTGAGATAATAGGTAAGTGATATTTTTTGAAATGTGATGGTATGTGTATGTCTGTTGTGGCCATGTTATGCATTGGTAGAGGATAAAATAGTTCTGATGGAAAAATGATCTCATTAAAAAACCAAGTATATCATTAGTGTATGAATAATAAAGTCTGTTAAAATGTATAAGCAATACCGTCATCAGTATTTTGTAAAATCCTTTAGATTTGGGAATTTTCAATCTGAAATAGGAGTGAAAGGGTGGCTTTTGACATTCTTATTGTAGGGGTCTCTGTAGGTTCAATGCAGAGGAACTGTGGAGGTGGGAGAATCTTGGGCCAGTGGGTTCTGAGTTCTGGTGTGTAATTTTCAATTCACAGAACCATTTTTTGGAGAATACAAGAATTTGGATTTATGGCCTTTATAATTTAGTAATTATACCCAATAAATGAAAATGACATCATGTAACTTGGAGAATACAAGAATGTGGATTTATGGCCATTATAATTTAGTAATTATACCCAATAAATGAAAATGACATCATGTAACTTGGACTTGAGAATCTAAAATTGCAGAAAGATGCCAGGGACGAATGTTCATGGTGAAAATTAAGGCCACTAGTTATTCATTGTTGAGCTTGGAAGTTAGATGACAGTGCTATGAATACAAATAATTCTCAGCCATGGAAACAAGCAATACCTTTTTCCCTCAGCATATTAAACACCAAAATCCCAGTAATAAATCCCAAAGTGCAGATTACTCTACCTTCCTTTCCTCTCCCCAAAATACCCTGCATCACCTTTATTAACATTTATTAATAATAGTTCCATGTTAGAAGAGAGGTTGTAAAGTACTTGTTAAGAGAACAGTTTAGAGTCAGACATACCTGTTTTAAACCTGGCTCTTTAATTTTCTAACTGTGCCCCCTTAAATAAATAACATAGGGAGATTAGGCCCGTTTTCTTGTATGTAAAGTAGAGATAATAATCACAACTATCTTATCGGTGGTGATGAGATTATGTGAAATAATTTATTGAACCCAGCCTGGCACAGACTAAGTAAGTGGTAAATGACAGCTGTGATTATTTAGTATTATTAATTATTACTTATCTTTATATTTGTAATTGTTAGTAGTTTGGAATTAAAAGTCATTGGTTTGGTCTTCAACCCTAAGGATCTACCTGTCTGAGGTAGTTGGAATATTCCTAAAACCAGAAAGAAGGAAAGCCCACACCAAAATTCACGCAACTTTGGCATACCTAAAGGGCGGCCGGGGCCACATATGTGATCCTCATAGAACATGCTACTGATGTTTCAAGTTAACAGATTATCTCATTCATTTGATCAATGTTGCCTGGATACATATCACTTGCTGGCACTGGGGTCCATGCCCTGGTACTGCTCACAGCCAGTTTTGCAAACAAAATTCAAGCTTTGAATGGTTACCAACTGGTTTTTCTCAGATAACCATCGGTGAATATATATGAGGTATCTGCTAATTCAGAATATCAGCGAACTGTTCTTCCTATATATGATGTTGCTTAAATTTGAAGATCAGATTTAGAGTTCTCCAGTGGGCTTATATCTTTGTAAGTGGGGAAGCTTCAGTCACCTAAGAATGTAGCCTGTGAGCATGGTGGCCATTGAGAATAATATGACCCCTCTCTAGAAAGAGGCCTAGCGTTCCCCTCTGACCGCCTCAGAAATGCGTGGTCTCACATGGGAGTTTCCATACTTGCATCCTCTGGGGACACAGGGTCACGGCTGCGGCGCAGTGTGTGTCTCTGTCCTGTGCTGAGTGTCCCACACTGCAGAGAGGAAGGAGCTGCTGACGCCTTCAGCAGCCTGTGTGCAGATGGACATGCGGCTACAGCTTCATTGCAGGGAAGTGTTAGAGTTGATCTCCTTCATCTGTTTTCATTTGGCTAACCTCCTACATAAGGCACCACAAAATATGTTTATTAATTAAATGTCCTACTCTCTAGCTCTAAAGGAAGGCATTTGGAAAATGGAAAATTGTTCATTTGCAGCAGGGAAAAATATAAGCCAGAGAATAATATGAATCTTGAAACTTCTGCAGTTGGAATAACAATATGGCTATAAAATCATCTGTTCTTGGCATTGCTTAATTGGCCTATTTATTTTTCTGTCTCTGAAGCTGTCTTTAGTGACACCTACTGATAAGAGCCAATCGGAACCATGGCTGAATTCCTTCGGGCGGGATCTGCCAACAAGCTGCTCAGCCCTCCAGATGTTGCTGCTTTGGGAGAAATGAGAACTCAATAAACTAGGCTCACCCTTCCTCCTGGGGTGAACGCAAAGACAGGCAGATATGGAAAATCACTGCTCAGCACCATGAACAATGCGCTCAAATGAGGGGTTGGGCCGGTTCTTATTTGTCTTGGTGGAACAGACAGCCATGAGCCTAATGCAAGAATTTTAGCTGGCAACAGTTCAAAATGTGACTATACATCGAAATTGCTCGACAACAAAGAAAGGCCTTTAGCTAGGAAAAAGCCCAACAGTGGGTTTCAACAAATGCTGAAGAAACTTACAGATGGGGTTAAATATGTATCACACATGATTTTACTACACTGAACATTTCTCCACCATTTGTGTTTTTCAGATTCCATTCTTCTGTGTTATGTAACAAATTAGAAAGATGCTGCAGTAAACAGCCTCATGGCACATCCTATCAGTAAATAATATTCAGTGAACACGTGCAGTTCTGGGAATAGAACAAAGTGAACTAAAGTGAATTAGTTCTTATTCCCTAGATCAGAGTGTCCCAGTCTTTCTTAGTACAGGACAAGCTTCTGATGTTGCTGTAAACCAGTAAGGAAGTATATTACTGGTCTTTTATCTTGTGCCGGTCCCTCCATCATTTGTCTGTCCATCCACACCTACCTACACCTACATTACATGCATTCATGTATACCCCACGAATACCCAAATGGAAAGCCTACCTCAGTATATGATGGGACACTATTTTTCTTATGATAATCCCCACATAAACCTTTTGGCTACATTAAATAGAATAAGAATAATGGATATTAATGAGTTAAATTTTTACCAATGCTCTTTAATTTATTAGTCTAATCTCATATGTATACTTGCAATCCCATATTATATATATGGATATTTTGTTTTAGAACTGATTTTTTTAATTCATATCTGACATAATTTTTATTTGAGCTCTTTGCATGAATCTTGGAGACAGTTGAGACGCAGCAGAAACTTCATCTTCACTAAAGCTGTTTTTCGAATCACCTAATACAGTTTTCTAGAGCCCGTTGCCAACATTTTTATTTCATTTTTTGAATCTGAGTTTGTAATACTGTACTGCAAATTATATCCCAGCCACATGCACCCATTGCATAATATTAGAATTTTAAAAACACCTCCCTATGGTCCCCAGAAGAGAACCACTGAAGTGAACCTTGGAAGTTTCATTTCACGATACCCAACATGTAAAATTGTCAAATAGCCAACAATAATGATTAAGTCTATGGTATTTTTTTCTTTTTAAAAAGCTGCTCATATCAGATAACTTCTACAAGCTTCCAAAACTAGCATTAATTGAGACTGTTTCAGCCTAATGAATCCCCATCCAGTGGTGTTTTTTGTTCGGAATAAAGTAAATGAGAGAGCATCCCCATGATACAAGATACTTGGCAAATAATAGGAGATGACCTTTTTTTTAAAAAAGAGATAATATTTTTGGAGAAACTTTGTCTAATATGCAGGCATATTCAGTATATTCACATATTTTGTGCCATCTCTTCTTCCTACCCTGTCCACACCTCAAGTCCCCACTCAGAAGTTGGCAGAAATGAATATTACCCTGTGAGAGCGACTCGCTGCCTCACAGAGCTGGGAGCTGGGAGTGAAGAACAATTACTTTAGATACTCACTGCCTAAGGAAGATTATTGTCTCCCCAGATAATTTCATAACAGGAGTGAAAAGCTTTATCTAAATTCTGCTTTAACCCTGGAGGACTTTGTGGAGAATGAGAAATATTTAGATCTTTGATTTGAGAAGTCAGACTGGATCAATTTTTGTAGAGCAGGTCACATGGGAGGCATTGTTTGTGAATGGTTAATAATAAAAATGTTGGTTAAAACCAAGCATAGGCTGTGCAGAGAAGGGAGCTGATAAATCACAGTTGGTAGTTGGTAGGCACACCTAACAGAAAGGGAAAGGGGAAAAATGCTGGCCCAGAAAGGAATGGAAAGTGAATTTATATTGATGGGTAAAAAGAAGGATGGCTGTATGTAATGAAATGTAATGGACTGAGAGTTAGTACCATTGGAAAAAAGAGAATAGTCATGACTTGGATAGGGATAATGAGCTAAGAGGCGAGCATTCAGACTTGAGGAAAAGGGTATAAAGCATGGATATGAGAGGTGTTTATGTTATGAAATTAGATTATGCTTTTCACATACACATGTGACTAAGTTCATTTGAATTAGATCTATTTATTTGTAAGTAGTTTGGAGATTGGATGCTCAAGTTATAGAATGTGGTCAGACATTGGCTGTTAATCATTTTATTAGTCATGTGTCACTTAGGATATACTTGATAAATGTTTGTTAAAACTAATTGTATGCTTGGCTTAATACAATGAATAAACAGACCTAAATATCATATATTTGAGTCTAACATTGGTATTGTCGATTGTGTTCAGGTAACTTCCTGCTTCTTGCACTTGGATTTTCCATATTTGTGTATACATCCCAGGGCCTTTCCCTGCCCAGGAGATATCTTTCACCTATGAAAGTCCCGGGAGATGCAGCGCAGCATGCTGTCTGCTCGTCCAAAGCTGGTTAAATTTCTAATCTGTGTTGCATATTTGATCACTTAGTATTTGCCAAACACTTTGCCCATGTTAGATTTCATGTAGGCCTCACAATACCTACAGGAGGAAACAACTACTGTTACAGATGAGGAGGGCAGGGCACAGAAAAGTTGGGCAACTTGCCAAAGTTCACGCTGCTGGAATGTGGAGCTGGGAAGCAGAGGAAGTCAATAGTCCAAAGGTGATATTGTCCAACCTCATTCTAAGTTGCTTCTGTAATGTATGTGTATAGAGTTGATTTTTTGAAATAAGGACTTAATTAATTAATACAGGCTTTTACAGAAAAGAAAAGAATTTGAAAAAATAGAGACACTTATTTCTAATTGCACATTTTTATATTATTCTCATTTTCAAGGAACATTTTGATGAGAGGAAAAAAGCCCAGTTTCTTGCCTAAGACTGACTTGAATTTTTATCCTGCCCCACGATCATTTGCCGAATAGGTAACACTGGGAAAAATACTTCACCTCCAAACTTGTACTTGAAAAATGAAGATAATGACATTCACCTTATAGGAATAATAATATACACCTTGCAATAAAAGAAAACAGATTAGTTGAAAGGTAAAACAAGAAAATAATTGACAAGCATTGATAGAAGTGTCCAGGGAAAGAAAAGAAGCAGCAGTTTTTGAACTTGTATAATTGGAAAATGTACCATTAACTGAAATAGGGAAACCAGGAGGGGGAAAAAGAGGAATTAATTTTATATTGAGATGCCAAGAATCCATAAAGGTGCAACTGCTCACCAAGCTGATGAAAATAACCAGCAAGCTTTGTAAATGTGTCAGAATTACAGATTTATCAGTGTAGAGTTTGCTCAGGTTAGATTTATTGGAGTTGATGAAATTTCTAGAGTGCAAAGACAAAAATGGAAGTAAGAGTCATAGAGGACACATTAGTTTAGGGAACAGAGCAGAAAGAAGAACTGGCGAAGAAGACAGAGAAGCAGTGGTTGCAGTAAAAAAGGGAGAATCAGACTAATGACTGCCATGAAAGCATAGAAGGGCTTGGATTTAAGGAGGTTTGAGTCAGCTGTGTCATGTAACGGAAGGGTTAAAAAGAAGGAGAAAAGCCCTGGATGCTAAACCTCAAAGTCATCAAAGGCAGTGGCCTTGAATAAGATGAAAAGAAAAACTCAGCCAGGTTCTAGCAGCACTTGGGAGGATGAAAGCCTATTGAGAGATTGGTAGAAATCTGAAATTCATGGTAGCAGTAGGTAGGGAATACTTCAGTGGGGTTTGCTGAGGGATGGTGGAGAAAAATCATGGTCTGAAGCTCTAGATAGGGAAGTGGAGAGAGCTGGATCAGACTACAGGTAGAAGCAGCCTTCTCTGAGAACTATGGGAGAAATGGTGTCAGGTAAAGAGATATTGTGAGATAGAGAAAACAACTTTAGAAAAGTGGACAGCCAATGGGGTATGAGCTCCATAGGATGTGATGACCAAGTTTGGTAGAGGCTTGGGTATGGAGGAACTGGTAAGGGGAAGTATCAGGCTAAGTTTCTTAGAACTGATGGTGAAGGACAATGGTGGCAGTGAGAGGTCACTCAGGAGACAGATGTGGACAATAGATATGATGGAAGCAGGCACTGGCAAACTAGCCGAGGACATGCATTTGGGAAAGAGAACCGTCTGGCTTGTTCTGACATTACAGTCAGAAGTTTGAGATGGCCTTATCCGCAAACTTAGCTCCCTTGCTGTTGATCCTCTCTGTAAATGGCCTTCTCCCAATTTCTATGGCACCAGAAATTTGAGAAGGAGCAACAGTTGTATATGTAGCTACACATTTTTGCTTTTACTGGGCATATAATTTAAAAGGGCTCTAGAAGAACTTTTCCTGCATGATAGGTTAGGAGGGAGTTTGAAAAACTTACTGAGTAGGGTTTTGTCTCTGGGGTTAAAAATATGATTGCAGAAGGCCTGACAAACCTTGGAGACAGACAGATAGAAGAATGAAGAAAATAGAGAGGTGTGGGTTATCTTAATGGCCGAGGAGTTAGAGGATATCACTGGATATAATAAGGTAAAAGAATTTAGAGACTAGAGGGAATTTAGAGAGAGAGGGAAATAAAATTGGGAATTTGGAAACTGTTTCCTTTTTGACAACAGAACAAGATATTCTATAACAATTTTCATAATTTGAATATTACTGTCACAATTTTTGTCCTCCGTGTATAATAACACTCTTATTTACTTACTGTTTCTTCCATCAGTCTTTTTTAAAAAAATCCTCATCTGAGGACATTTTTTTCATTGCTTTAGAGAGAAAGGAAGTGGCAGGGGGAGAGAGAGAAAAGAAAAGAGAGAGAGAGAGAGAGACACTGATGTGAGAGAGAAACACAATCGGCTGCTTCCAGAACGTGTCCTGACTGGGGACTGAACCCTCAACCTAGGTATGTGCCCTGACTGGGTATCAAAACCATAACCTTTTGGTGTATGGGATGAAGTTCCAACCAACTGAGCCACACCAGCCAGAGCTTTCTTTGACCAATCATTTAAAGCTCCTAAATAGTTCCTAAGCAGTAATATTCATGGAATCTAAAATCTGATGGACGATTTACATACTTTCCTAAAATTCATGTATATAAACATAGGAATACTGAAGATATTTGTGTACTATCTTTGGAAAATAGTGTCTGATTGGGTTGAAGAGGAGTTTGAAATAGTGCTTAGGCCTGAGTGATAGTTCAAATGTCCTCCATGAAAATTAAACCATTGAAGCATATTAACGCACCAACAGTCAGTATAGAACGAAGGGGTCTAGAAACAAACCTTGCATGGATTTATAAAGCAGCAATCAAGGAGAAGTGGGTTATTGGAATGTGAAGTGGTCCAAGGACCTGTGGGGATGAGAGGGTGTATTTGCAGAGAGGGGACAATTTTATCTGGAGGCACTTGTAGCAATGGTTTTAGAAGACAGATGTGAATACAGAAAGCAGATCATAGTAAACAATTAGGACTGGACAAAGTAAAAATAATAGAATTAGACAATCCATCCCATGAAGTAAGCTTTGAAGGTTAGCTTCCAAGGAGAGAAATATTCTTTAATTTATAATATTATTTGGGGGGTTAAATAAAATAATTACAAAGTTCTTAGTGCAGTGCCTGACATATGGTCACTGATAAATGATAGATGATGAAAATGATGATGATGATAAGATTATAGCCTTATAAGAGGCGGACAGACAAAGGCATGTATATGTTCTAGGTCCGAGGAGAAAGAGCTGGAAAAGGTGCTGTCTGGGGGAGGATATAGGGCTAAGGGTCAGGCCTCCCTATGGGGAGAAGAGACTCACAACTAAAGTAGTAATGGAGGGGAATGTTCCTGAAGATTCTAGTATCATCCTCTTCTAGAATTGAAAGGAAAAAAAGGAAAGAGGTGGGATAAGGGATCTGTTGGAACAGTAGAAGGAGCAGACTGAGATTAATCTGTCTGAGGGAGCTTGGAGAGAGATAGAATGAGGGTTCAGTGGAGAAGAAATGGCACAGAAGAAATAGTGCTAGTGTGTTCTGAAGACCCCAGAGATATTCTTTAGGGAATGGTACTAGGCAAGTTCTTAAACTTCTGCACTCGACTCAGATTCGGTAATTTAAAACCAGTCAAGTGTGTTGAGACATTGAAAAATAAGCATCATGATTTAAAATATAGAGCGATTGAAAAGTTACAGAAAAAAAAAAGAGAGCAACTTTTAAGGATAAGTGTGTATTTTGGCTCAAATTTCAAGGAATTTACAGTTTTACTTTTTAGAAAAAAAAATTTAACAATAACCTTGATGCAGTTAGGAGTGCATATTATTTGAGGGATTTGGAAATCGGGATATATATCCTAGAATTGCCCAAACTCCCAAAATGTGACTTAATGCGCCAGAGCTCGAGAAGCCTTTACATTCCTGGACAAATGTAAGCTGTTCTGCACTCTTTGGAGTCTGGGTGAAAGTCCCCAATGGCTACATTGGATTTCCTAAGTGTCTAAAACTCCCTGAAAGTCAAACGCTGGGGTGGGTTCCTTCAAGGTCAGTCATTACGTTTTCATTCCAAAGATTTTCTTGTTCTTGAAAAGGACCTGGCGAAGAAGGGCACTCTGATTTGCAGCATCTTTTCCTTTGGCGCAGGCACCCACGCACCCATTACCACATCATTTTGATTCCTGCTCTGTAACCACAAAGACAAGAATGATGGATCTCCTTTTGGAACACAATGCCGTTTGCTTAGAAAAACATCCACTTTAGACAAACAATAAAAGCAGCCCAAGTGGGGCCTTGGCTGCTCTCCTGGTGTTACGCTCATGCATATGCCTCTGGTGCTTGGCAGCCACCGTTTTCTAGTTGCACAAAACAGCAGACAACCCTTTGGGGATACTCATCTCCTGTCACTGTTCAAAACGTAACTTGGAAAATATAACTTAATAACTTTAAGTTACTATCCCCAAACAAGGTGCAAACTTGAGTTTCTAAATTTCAATTTCTAGGTATTGCAAAGAAAGATTTTTGTTAATCTACTAATCTCCAGGCAGAAGAAGGCTGGGGGAGATGATGGAACAGATACTATATAAACACAGTTCTGTTCTGTTGAAAGATCAATCAAACTCAGCCACGCAGCCTTGACTGATCCTCTCTGTTGGAAATCATCTCTCCTCTCCTCCAAACTTCTGCTAGACTTTCTTTCTTCTTACAGAGTGTTTATCAGATTCTATCTAGTATTGTTATTACTCATGTGCATGTCTTAATTTCCCTTGCAGACTGTGATTTTCACACTGGCATGGAGAGTGTCTTATTCAACTTTGTTTTCTTCATAAATTCTATATGTATATTTCTGTAATCAATCTATCCTCATGGAACCTCCTATGTTAGTAAACTTATTCTTTTATTCAAACTTTTACTGAATATCTAGTATCTGTCAATTTCTGAAAAGAAGCTAATGTTTTAAACCATTGTTCTAAGTACTCTACCTTGTTTAATTCCACCACAAATTAATAACTATTATTCTTATCCTCTTTTCACAGGTAAAGAAACAGAAGCATAGAGAACATAAGCACTTTTCCAAAGGTCATACAACCTGTAAGCTGGCTGAGCCAAGGCCCCACCCACTGAGCGCAAGAGCCTATGTTCCTAACCAGTAGGACAAACTGCCTCTGAGTGTTGCATCCTGAACCAGGATTAGCCAAGTTGAAGCAGGTAAGCAAAGGTGAAAAACACATGGTCCCTAACTCAAGCATTTCCCATTCTGGTAGAAAAGACAGACCTGTGAAAATGTCATAAGCATCTAGAGTGATTGGGTACGGTGATGGTGCTGAATAGAAAGGGGACAGCACAGAGAAAGGGCTGTCTCCAGGGCACGGGGATCCTCACCCTAGGGCTTAGGCTGGCTATGGATTTCTTTCACCTGACAGGCCTTGTCTCAATATCAATAATAGCTCTGAGTATGAAGAATAAGGAGATTTTTAAAGACCATCTTCTAGTTCACGCCCTTTATAGCAAAAAGAGGAAACTGAAACAAAGAATCAGCAATTCACTGAGCGCACAGGACTCATTAGTTACCCATCCAAGACAGGACAGAAAAGGCGAGCTATCAAATCCTCTTGCCAATCTAAATTTTTCAGACAAATTCATTGAGAAGAAAAAGCAACCAGAAAAAAAAAAAAGAAAGTAAAGGAGGTGTAAGAAATGATCATGCCCTTAGAAGTCCATTATGAGATACAAAAAAAAATAAAAATTAAAATAAAAATCAGTGAAGAAACGAAATCCTCTAGAACCTCAAATGTTGTTCCTTTTAATTTGAAAAAAAAAAGCATAAAAATAAGACTTCCCCCCATATTCCTGTCCCATCCTTGCCCCTGCCTCTACACAATTTCTCCAGATGCTTCTAATAAGAGAACTGTGAAGCCATTATGTTTGGTGGTCTGTGCTCTGGACCTCAAATACAGTTTAACTGACTGCTAGTTTTCCAAGGGAATATAAATCTAAGTGCTTATTGTACTGTCACAAGTTTACCTCAGGCTTTCACTGTCTATTTCAGCTAAAACAGGTGCTATTTGGCCAGAGAGAATATTGTAAAATCAAGTTAACTCTCTTGTGATTTAAGTTATAACCGTTTGGGTAGATTTCTTTGACCTCCCATGCTCCAGGTTAATTTTGATTTCCACCCTATTTTTCTGTTATCCTCTCTGCCTGGATTTCCCCCGCATCCACCTTCTAACGCTTTGTTCCTAGCAACACCCACCAGGCATTCCACCTGTCCCATAGAGTGTGTCTGAGCTGGACTTGCCGAAGTGAGTTCTGTGGAGCCCGATTTCCTGAGGAGCTTCCCGAAAGCTGGGTCTCATAGTCAGAGGCGCTTAGGAAATGCCAATGCTCTCTCTTATCAGATCTTAGAATTTATAATCTGTACCTCAAATTTTAACACTCATTTATTGCATATATGAGAAATGATTAAATATCTGTTGTGGACCAAGCATATACAGTGCTGGACCTTGGAATTAGAATTGTTTTTCCGTAGTAAGTCTTGCCTATTTACCCAGGTTTTAGACTTTGGGAAAATAAGCACAGGGCTACTAGTGAGGTTTATATGGGTATTAATAGAGGCTGAAGTACTGGGGAAATAATAGAATCTCGATAAATGATTGTTGGTTGGTTTATTGGTTAAGTAAGTAAATGTGAGTTAACTTTTAGCAATGAAAATTCTTTTTATCTTGCCCTTGAAAACTACTCTGTGAGAGAGCACAACTTTAACCCTACTTTGTGGTGTTTCTAATAAAAAAAACAAAAACAAAAAGAACCCTTCCCAGAAAGTGTGAAATGCATCTGCATATTGTGACAGGCCCAAAGAGCATTGTCCAACATAAGAAAAATACCAAATTTCTGATTTGGGAGTGCTTGCCAGAATAAATAGTAGACATCAGGGGAAACCACCACAGGTTTCCCCGTTTCAGCCTGCACTAGAGAAACCCATCCGCAGTCACTTGATGGTCTAGTCACAATCACATAGAGCTGCGTTGAGTTCGTGAGTTGAATTTGGGTTGATCTCCTTAAATTCCTAAATAGAGGAGAGTATTTTTCCCCATTTGACCAGCCTTGACTAAAATGCATCTCAGGGTGAAGACAGTGCATAAGACAATGGAAGATGAAACTTTCTGTTCTCCCGTCACTGAGACATCTGTCTGGGAATCAGGTCGGCACCAGTGATTCATACCGCCAGTCTGACACAGTCCTTGTAAGGGATCTGGGTGTCAGGAAAGAAGGATTTATTATGCCATCAGATGCTCACCAACAAACTCCGGGACAGATGGGGTAAAGACAGGACTGGAAATACTTGGTGAGAGTATCCCAGCTA
The DNA here is from genome assembly GCF_021234165.1 of Pteronotus mesoamericanus. Taxonomy (NCBI): domain Eukaryota; kingdom Metazoa; phylum Chordata; class Mammalia; order Chiroptera; family Mormoopidae; genus Pteronotus; species Pteronotus mesoamericanus. Next base: position 33,130,282 of record NW_026555078.1, read on the forward strand.
CTCTTCTCTCCGCCCCTCCCCCTACCCCAGTTATTCTTTAAGGGGCCTGTCAATCATTAAACTAAGTGAAGCACGTTTCTGTGATTTTTCCTCTTCCATAAGTGGAATGTCAGTAATGTTAGCAGAGTTAATGCCACCAAATTTGAATACTTGAGTCCAGCTTTGTAGTTAAGTATTTGTCAGGAAAAGGAAGGAAAAAGGCCATTTTTGGGCTGGCACAAACTTTATATTCAAGGTAGGAGGGAGTGAATTATTTCTGAATTACACTATTAAGAAGCTGAAAGGACCTATGGAAGACATTTCAAACTGTTATCGTAAATTAGAATTCCAACCATTGAATAATTAATAGAAAAGCTTGATTCAGAGTACACTTGAATTTAGCATTTCCCCTACCATGGCTGGAGTATCACTGTATGTATACACGCCATATAAGTGGTTCTCCACTGCCCGAGGATAAGGCCTGATGTTTCCTATTGCTATTGAGTGAAAAATTAAAAGCAAACATGGCTCCAAATTTTATGTAGGCAGATGAGTCAGGAAGAAGAACTTTTGACCAGTAGAGTACATTAAACAGGGGAACGTGCTATTAAGAATGGAGTTGAAGAAGGGTGTGAGTTGCCAGCTTAGGGAGACTTGGGATGGGGACTATACCTAGTTACTGCTTCCCATTACCTGCAATGCTCTATTTTTTTTTTCAGCCACATCAGATCCTCTGCCAATGATAATGCCAGTGAAACTTTTCTAGAATGCCAGTCCTAAAGGCAGAAGGAAGGAAGCAATGACGAGTGTAGGTGTTTACATAGTGTTGGTCTCGCTCTATACTTTGGCAAATCCATTGAGAACAAGAGTCAAGTTCATGCTATGGTATCCACTGTTTTCCCCAAAGTGTGGCCGTTGAACCACTTGCATCAGCATCACATGACAGGCCTTTAACATGCGTACTCCCGGGCCTGATGTCAAACCTTCAGAATCAGAATCTCTGGGGGTGGACCTGGGGATATGCAGTTTAACAGGTTCCCCAAAGGGATTTTATACGCTCTAAACTTCTGACTTAGGGATTTGAGTTCATTGTTCCCCTTATAGTTGTTCAGTGTTTCTTGCAAATGAGGCAATAGGGGAAGAAGGAGGTGGAGGAAAGGACAAAGAATAGACCCATCAGAGTGGCAACCCTGAAGTCATCGAGTGTGGGGCCTAGAGAGAGCTGTGGACAGAGATTACACACTGGTGGCCTGCACGTGTATTTTGTTTGGACTACATGGCGTTTGCTTTATATGAACATGTCCTCTTTAGTCTCCCTCAGCCCATCACTTCTGGCTCACCCCCTTGCCTCTGAAAGCACGTGATCCTGAACTCTTGGGGATTTAATGTTAAGTGGCCCGTTGTCTCCTTGTTTTTAAATCATGAAATATAACCTTGTTCCTAAAAGTTGGTCCTCCAGAGAATAAACAGACTTTTTTCTTTGATTTGTCTCTAAGCCAAAGTTACTATTATTTTCTTGACTTGCTGGAAGGCACCAATGAAAAAGTACAAGGCAAAATGTTCCAGTGCAGTGCATGCCTCAGTAAATAATTTTTTGCATGTTAGAGCTGTTTTCTCTTATTTCTTCCATTCCCCGAGTCCTTCCAAACTTCAGGCCTTTCTACCACAAAATGGCAGGGGTTGATTTCTATGATCTGGATCCCTCATTCACCTGTTTTGGATGGGACAGGTGCAGCCCAGATTTTTCTCCATCTTTGTTTCAAATTCTCTGTGAAATCAAGGCATAGCTTTTAGTTCTGTCTGTGAGGCATTTCTATATTGTTCATTCCTGAATGTTTTCACGTAAACATTTTAATTTGTGGCAAATCTGTTTGTTTGTTGTGTTTGTCAAGTTAATGTAAACTGTAGTCCATTAGGCCTTGAGATGCGTCTACTAAATATTTTCAGATGTTTTTTATTTCCTCAGCTAAGAGCTGGATTTGAACCAGAGCGTGGGGTGAAAGGGCAACGTGTAATATACTGAGACATGAAGTTCGACATATGAAATAAAATAATGTAATGTTTTTAATATTTAAGATGAAAAAAAGCAGCAATAAAACATTGTGGAAGGAGGAAAACATGAATACCTGTATATTTTAATTTTAAATGCCTGCAGATGTTGAATTTTAATCAGAGCATGTCAGATTCTGACTCTGACAAAGGCAAAAATGTGAGATCTGTTTTCTTGAATTGCTTCCACATTTCATGCTTCAGATTTTTATTACATTTAGCACTGCATCATCATATATTTATGTAAAGTGCCAGCATCCATTGACTTAGCATGTGCATGATGGTTAACATATAAAACAGTATGCAGTTAAGGAAAGACCCCTCCTCTCTCTCCACAACATCGATTCTCTCTGTGACCTTGTGGGAAGGAAGGCATTTAACCCCTCCCTCTGTGCTTCAGCTTCCCTAATCTCAAAATAGGAACTGTCACTCTTTTTCTTTCGAAACTCCATGGGCTTATTTGAAATAGTAATTGATCTATACATTTATTGTACAGCATAACAGCATCATATACATGCATGTGTGTGTACTTAGACTGAAAGGGAAAAAGAAAACTAGTGAAAACTAGACAATTATGTCTTAAAATCAAAAGTAAATGTACTTTTAGATTTAGGTGCATTTGTGAAATAGTTTCTATTTCTCTATTTTTTTGCATCATGTTTTCTAAAGTGGTGTGAAAGCCAATGACCTTAAATTTCATACTATAATACTACTACTGAAAACATCAGATTTATATACACATAATATAGTTCAAAGAAATATCTGTTAAGTTCCATTATATTTTTGTCTGAATGGTTTGAATGTTATAGGGAAAAGAAAGGAGAAGAAGTTGATTTGGTTGATGATCTAAAATATACAAGGTCAATTCTCAGCTTGCTTCTTGTTCTTAGGGTCTTGTAGGCTAAATGCCTCTATAATCTTGGTCTTTAAAATCTTTCCTTTTTTGGTATCTTTCAGTTTGAGATTCTCCTTCTTCTGCCTTTTAAGGGGCTCTGTGTTGAGGTCTAGTCAATAGCCAGGGAACTTTTGAGAATAGTGAAGCTGAGTGTTCAGTGCTGAATTATGTTATATAGCTTATTTCTTGTTATTCTTAAATGTTCACAGAAGTCTGCTATACAACACAAATAGTTAGGGAGAAGGCAAAAAGTGGTATTTTCATTTCAAGAATGATGTCGTAGAAAACATGCACAACATATTCAGAACAATAAGACAATCCATTTGCTAAACGGAGTTAGTGGAAACACGACATGGCCAGCAGTGAAGGGGAAAATCGCAGGAGTCTCTATTCAACCATCCCCTCTACCAAATTACCAATAGATCAGGTACATTTTTATATGCAACATAGTTTCATTTTAGTTTTAAGCAACTGCATTTATTTGACTCTCAAGTTGTTTTTTTTTAGATTATATTGCAATAAAGAGGTTTTTTTGGGTTTTTTTTTTTTTGCTAGAAATGCTTCACAATATTTCAGGAGAAAGGTGGTCAGTGAGAAATGAATCACATGTCCTAAGAGCTCTGTGCACTTCCCCGGGGGACAGGGGGAGGACCCGGCAGGGAGTTGGGATGCCTGGTGCTCCTAGAGGGACCTGCGGAACTGCCGGAGTCGGGGGCGGGGCAGCGGCAGCCTGCTGGTCCCTTCTGCCCGGACAGCGGGGCTGGAGCATGATGGCCTGGAGAGGGTGGCGCGCTGTTGGGAGATGGGGAAAAGTCACAGCTGTTGTGAGTGGAAGACTTAGAAAAGAAATTCATGTCTAAACAGGTGTTTCAGAAAGTGACCTGTGAAGAACTACATGAAATCTCCAGCTTCAACATTTAAGAAAACCTACAGTGAAGATACATACTATTCGTCAAGAACTGGTTATCATGCTTCTGTGAGTATTTTTTGATTGTTGATTGTGAGACACACAATTACACCTGTCCATCAAATGGCATGCACACATCAAGGTTCAGTCGCTGTCTTCATCAGGCCTCCTTTATTCTTCTGATGTAAAATTAATTCTCCTTTATCTCTGTTCTCATAACCCTTTGCGCCTTCATACTTCTGTTTCAGAGGAATACAGAATTTCTGGGTTGAATTTAGAGGTAGTGAGTCCAAGCTCTCAATCCCCATCTAATGTCTTCTTCATTCATTCATCTAATATTGGCTCCCTACAGTCACTAAAACATAGTAGATATGACATGAAAGAAAAATATTTGCTGAGATCGATTGCAGAAAAGCTACACCTTAATGAAGATGGAGACCAAAGTGTCCTACTCTCAGCTGACCCTTCAGCAACCTAGGTCTGTCCTTTCACACATCCTTGCTTAGCTTACGTCCCTTTTTTGATAGGGCTAATCCAAACTTTCATTACTTTTTTCAAAATTTCTATTCCCATCCCCAGTGCCATGTACCCCTTTCAGGACAAATAAATAACCCTTGGTGATTTAATTTTTGAATAAACAATCTTTGGCAATTTTGCGAGGATCACTGTTATCTAGCCACATCCTTTGAAAGGTGAAAAAAAAAAGCATGTTTAAAGGAGTTTCATGACTGGCATCAATGGCCACATGGCTGTTTTGGAGGTCAACCCTGAAGCAGGTGCTAGACAAATAGAATCTCTTGTCAATCTTCTTTTTAAAAAAAAAATTTAAATATTTTATTTATTTATTTTCAGTGAGGAGAAAGGGAGAATCGAATCAGCAACCCTTTTGTTCACAGGCCAGCACTCAGTCCACTGAGCCACACCAGCCAGAGCCCAGTCATCTACCCATTAGGACATTCTGATTGAATAAATGTGCCCCACTCTAAAATACTAACATAGAGAAGTTCAACTTTATGTAATAGATTAAAGGCTGTTATTAATTTAGAGTTTACACACTCACAAAGGACTGCTTCTGTCTATGCTGCCCCGCCTTTCTGCATGGAATTCATTATAAATAAAAACTTCAAATGTTTAGGATGTTCTTAGGCTTTAAGATGGAGAACAAAGATATAGAAGTTAATCATAAAGGAAGATTCTTAGGCACTAACAGAAAATCTCTTTTACCTTTAAGACCAATTTTCCCACTGTATTTCTGAATTTCATATCACAATTGCTGAAATTCTACTCAAGTTTCTATTATATGAATTAGTATGTTTAAAAGCAAATATCTGGGGACATCTGCTTCCAGTCAAGATGGAATATCGGGAAGTAGATTTACTGTCATCCCTGAAGCAACCAAACAATGGACACAAATTGTGAGAACACAGCATTGTATGCTTGGGGTTCCTTCCTAAATCACTCAGAGCTTTCACCATGTTTGATTCATTGTCAGTGATAATTGCATGATTTTTTCTTCTTAACTGATTGTTTCATCCCATAAATATTTCTTCAATCAGATTCACTCAGTTTGCTGTGTGACAACCAGAAATCTCTTGGCAGCCAAGGAAAGCAGAAGTGGAGTTGAATTCGCCATTAATCTCTGGGTCTGTCAGACTTTAAAAAAGACTTCTGGTACTGCCTGCTTGACCTGAAGGTGGTATACAAAAATACACAGAAGTGTCACATTTAATAGTATCATTAACCATTTTGTGCATAGTAGAGGTATAGTTCCCCCCAATTACTTGTTTTCTAGAAATAACTTCATTTCTTAGGACACGTAACTTGGGCAAATTTCAGTATTTCATTACCTTCAACTATTAAAAATGATGAGTAAAGCCCTGGTTGGGTGGTCCAGTTGGTTGGAGTTTCATCCAACACACCAAAAAGATGGTGGGTTCCATCCCCGGCTGGGGAGCCTTCTCTCTCTCTCTCTCTCCCTCCCTCCCTCTCTAAAATATCAATGAACATATCCTTGGCTGAGGAGTTAAAAAAATGATGAGTGAAGTGCAGTGGTATTCTGTGCACGGGAGGAGTTTCAGTTCTGGAAGCCGCCTTTTCAGAAACAGGCCAGGGAGACGATCCGGGCTTCCACACCGGCGGGAGGTCCGGGAGCGCCGCCGCTGGGGCCCGCTCGGTTCACCTGAAGACACCGTGAGCCATCCATGCTGAGGGTCACCGTCGTGCCCAAAGACACCCAGTGGCCTCTCTGGATATGGGGAGAGAGAGCTTAAGGAGAGACAGTTTTTGTGGTGGTTTGTGGTAAATTTTGTAAAATACGTTGGTTTAATTTGTGACTTATTTTGTAAGATGGTGCATTCGTACTGACGTCATTGTTCACTCCAGATGAATGGGCAAAGTGACTGCTCCCAGACCTCAGTGACGTGAACTCTCTTGCTCAGGGGTGACAAGTTGCTTATATGCAGAAGAAATGGGTGCTATTTCTTGCTTCTCAGAATGCATGTTCTGTATATTCATGACATGTTGGATAGCTAGCTCTTAAAGTAATGGGATTGATAAGTGTGTACAGGGTCCTTTTGCAATCAAACTGGCTATAACGTGGAAAAACACCCTGAAAGAAAATGGTGAGCATATTATTTCAAAAATACTTTCTCTTTAAAAAGTAGCATTGATTTACAATTTGTAGCATTGTCCTCTTCATGACTTTTAAATTTTTTAATTTTGAAGTAGAGTCACAACAGAGATCTGGCGTACCTTTCTCCCGGTTTTCCCTCAGTGGTCATACCCAAGTATAGCGCGTGTCAAAACCAGGAGTTTGGCACTGATACATGTGAGTATAGTTCTGGCCATTTGCTCACACTTGTGGGTTTGTGTAAGTGTCACCACAGTCGGGATTCAGAGCCATTTCAGAGCAATAAAGTTGTCCTCATCACATGCACATCCCTCGTCTCACCCCACCATGCCTAACCCTGACCACCACTGACTGTTTTTCCATCTCTATAATTGTATTGTTTTGAGTGTTATATAAATAGAATCATATAATATGTAACCATTTGAGGTTGTCTTTTTTTTTTCTTCACTCAGTATAATGACCTTGAGATCTATTTAAGTCATTACATGTATCAATATCTTGTTCCTTTTTGTTGCTGAATAGTATTTCACGGTATTGATGTAACAGTTTGTTTAACTATCCGTCTGTTGAAGGATATTTTGATTATTGAAAATAAATATACTATGAACAGTCATATAGATTTTTGTGGAGACATAGCTGGGATAAATACTCTGGAGTGAAATTTCTAGCTTATATCGTGAGTATTTGTTTAGTTTTTTTTAAGAAACTTCCAAACTATTTCCCTCCAGAAGTGTATGAGAGATCCACTTTCTCATGATCCTGACCCCTTCATACCCTCAATGTGACTGAGGGGTCCTTTGGCAAGTGACCTGATTTGTGAAACTGGTACTCAACTATTTTATTTCTAATGTCAGAAATTATGGAGGCTTGTCTGATACTCACTCTGAATCTATCTTATTGATGCCTCAATTAAAACTGATACATTGAGTAAAGTACATGATTGTCTAACAACTATGCTGTACCCCTAAAACTAATACAAAATAATATGGAATGTAAATTGTAATTGAAAAATAAAATTTAAAAAATTGTAAAAACTTATGCATTGAGACTATCATTTTAGCAACCCGTTACCCACAATACATTTTTTCATGGAGAAAAAGAACACTTATTTTGATAAAATGGGATCATCCTATACATATCTCTATATGATCTTCTTTTTATAGTTAATGTTTCCCAAACCAATATAACAAAAATCAATGCATACTTCTTTCACAAAAATCAATATGTACTCTCACACTTCCAAACCCAACGCATTCAAAAGTATTAATAAAACCTTTTCTCTTTAGCAAAGACTCTTCTGAGACTCAGTGAAGCCGCACGGGAGAACTATATGTAGGTCTGTGTCTGAGGCACATTTCACACAGAAGATGCCTTGAGAGCCAACGTCTCATTTCCATTACTGATGTGGTAGTGGTGGTGGAAATGTTGGTGGTTATTTTTCTTAGCACCCAGAAGAGCCAAGTGCTCTACTGTGATTCCCCCAGCTGTTGGCTTAGTGCTATGCTGAAGTATTCAGGGGTGGGGCAGGGGGAGGTTTGGGGCAAGAAAGGGGCAATGGGAACCCACAAGCAGCAGTACACAGCTTTGCTGCTGCAGATTACTTGATATTTTTACTTCAGAATAAAACCACACCTGTTAAGAAAACTGAGACTTAATGGGGAAAAAAAATCTTGACTTGATAAACCACCCAATAGAATTTTTTATTAGTTTCTTGCTGTATTGTTCTCTCTCACCATTATCCTCTACCGTGTGGACACTGGGTTTTAAAGAATGAATATCAGGTTTCATATTCTAAAACCAAGTTAGAGAGGTGAGCTCTGGAAATTTCAAAATAAAGAATTAAAACTGATGCCAAATCAACCAGGGACATGAAATGTATTTGGTTACATTTAGTTACATTAGATCATCTTGCACACACCCCAAATATCACTTACAGTCTGTTTCCTCATTCTGTCATATTTCCTAGCAACCATTTGCTCCAAAACCATGTGTAAAAGCCACCGTCTACGATAAAAAGCCCAAGTTTTAAAAATTATTTTATTTGCTCATTTTACAGTACCAATTATGTATGCCATGCAGGAATGACTCGGGGAGTTTTCCTTCTCTTGGCTCATTAAGTCTAGAAATAAAAGTTTGTACATTCTTACCTTTCTTGTTAACTTTCCATCTTCCCAATTCCCCTCCTGAGACTTCTGTCTCACATCCTGTGTTCCTTTCTCAGAGCAGATTTGCCCCACCTTCAGGGGCCCTCAGAAGGCCTTTCTATCAAGCTAGCCTTGCTTATGTAACAGATGTGTGTGAGCTGGTGAATTATGCAGTTATGAATCAACGCAGTGTTTTCACCAATAGCTCATTTGACCTACCGCCAATCACTCTCCTTGTGTGTTGGCTCCATTTCAGGGACTGAGACATGAAGGGATGGATACAAGCTGCGAAGTAAAGGGACCAGAACCACATGGGACCCAGAACCCACCTTATATGGCCACCAAATGGGCAGCAGGTCATCCTGACCATCTGAGAAGAGGGTCATCCAAGTTACCCTTCTCCTACGAAGGGCTTTCTTTTCATGTTGTCCTTAGCTTAAAATTTACTTCTATAAATTAGCCAGATGTATTTTCTTGCCTGATATGCCCAGGAACTGTGTTCTGTGTTTACTTCAAATTCCTCAGCTTTTTTTTTTTTTTAATGCATCAAAAAATAATTTCATTTGATTTTCACCTAAGGTAGTTTAGGAACTTAGAGTACGGAAAATACTGAATACTGGTATATCTGCTTTTAATACAGGCTTGTGTTGTTGCCACGCTTTGTAATTTTGCAGATCATGGCTTTGCCTCTTTTTAAAAAATGAAGCTGTGACTTGTGACCTGTTACCTTTATTTACATAGGATGCTAATGCTTTTTAAAAGTGAATTCTTTGTAATGCCAATTCCTCATGATACTCATAGGCATTATATTGAATATTGGTTCTGTGGTCCCACAAATTGGAAAACAACTTTTGAAATAAATAGATTTTTTAAAAATATTAAATACTAATGATACTCATTGGATTGTGGCGGTTGGTGTGCGTGTGGGGATGCTGAGGAAAACATGCAGGAGTTTGCAATGTCTTTTAATTTTTTTCTCCAAAGAGCCGCCTGGGGGATGAGCATGCCATGGAATGTACCTTGGAAAACACTATCCTGCACTCTCCTGGGTACCAAACATATGAGAATAAATAAGCTTTCATGAGAACTATTACACTTTATGACATTAGACTTGAGCATTTGTGCATGTCCTTGGTGTTAGGTTTTTTATACTGTATATTCTTTCTCTAAGAATTCACATTTCAAGATCTTTACCACTGTTCCCCTCTAGATGGTCCGGTGTGCGCGGGCAGCGTTCCCTTTGAAGCACAGAGCAGGCGGGCAGTCTCACTCCCAGAGAGACAGGCTCTGCGCTTCTCTGAACGGGGTGCAGCCCCGCGGCCTCGCAGGAGCCCTTTAAGCAGGAGCGGGCTCCGGCAACCTCCGTCACTGAGCCCCCGCGCCCGGAGGTTCTTATTTACTAGGTCTCGGGTGGGGCCTGGGCATAGGTATTTTATAAAACACCTATAGGTTTTTTTCAAGTGAGTTCCCATCTGTCTAGCCATTTAACAAATTCTTAAATTAATTGGGTATTCAACCCCAAGAAAGGTGTTGTTTACACTTTTTTGATGTAGCAAATACATTTCTACCAAAATGCCATACAAGGACCTTTAAAAATAGTCACACTTCTTTAGACACCTCTTTGAGGGTAATCTTCCCTGTTTTCAGAATGCTGTTTCCCTCTCAAGGCTACTCTGCCCCTTTCCAGATCAGCCTGCCCCTGTTCATGTCCCTGACTCACCCTCTGTGCGTGTGGCGCAGGCACGAGCACACGCGCCTGCCTTTGTCTCCATACGCCCTCGCCTCCTACGGCCGAGTGCATGTGGTGTCTCCATCAGCTCAGCTGGGCTCCTCTAAGCGTCCTGCAGTTTACACAGGTGTCTGGCTCTTGGGGCCAGCGTGGTCTATTTCCTCCCTTCCTCGCAGGCCTCTCTGGCATGCATCGCCTCCTCCAGCCCATGCATTCTGTCTGTCTTTCCTCTGGCCCACAGAAAACGGGCACGCCAGAGGCTGAGCCAGACAGATGGGCCAGAATCCTGATAACGGGCGTGCCCATGGGGAGTAACCATCCCAGAAGAGTCCATGGCGCTTCTCAGGGGCGGGCAGAAGGGTTTGCATAAAAAGGCTCCTTGTCACCCTGCCTCATTTCCCTTCTCCCTGTCTCCCCTTGCCCCTTTCTCTGCTTCCTCTTTTCCAAACAAACTTCTCTTTCTTCTTTTGTTGCACCTGGGCTTTTTTCCTCCCCTTTTTTCTTCCTCCTCATTCTCTTCTCCCCACTCCTTCTGTTTCTCCTCCTCCTCCTCCTCCTTCTTTAAAGCTGTCCTTCTTGGCTATTGAATTCAAGTGTTTTTCTCCTCTGACAGAGAAATTCGAATGACTCAACTGGAAATGCATCCCTGGGACAGACCTGAGCATATGAAGTTTACACTGAGATGATTTCTCTGTTATTCTCCAAAGATAGTCTAGGTGCAGCCAGATTAGTGAGGTATTTCCCATCTCAAATGCATCATTTGCATACAAATAATATAAATCTCAGCCTGGCTTTTCTCAAGACTTTACTCCAGACAGGACACAAATATGAATGTGTGCTCTGGAGCATTGGGTTTCACACTAGGAAACTGAACATCCAGAGAAGAGTGTAAAATAAAAAAAGTTCTAAAATATTTCTAGACAAAGATGTTATTGGAACTCCAAAAAGGCATTTATTTGGGGAGACTGCTGTGTGAATGAGATGCTCCGACTCATGGGGGTATTGATTCTGGGCCATTGAGCTCTGTTGCTTTGCATAGACATACTGTCATGCATATTTAATAAAACTGCCCTCCAAGAGGCCTACATGTCCAAATTCTGTTTCTCAAAACTCAGTCTAAACAGCCCCGTTTCCTTAAAGCCTTCCTGACCTGCCCCCACCCCTGACTCAACCCTCACCGTGCCTTCTATTGGCCTCTCTTGCAGCCATCATCACCATCACCTCTGTTCCGTCATAAATGTGGGCCACATATCTCTTCAACCAGGTTGTGTATAAGACTTTTGAGGGGCAAAGTCCCTGTCAGACTCATCCTTTCTTCCCCTAAAGCGTTAAATGTGGATTTCATATGGAACAGGTACCCTACACTCTCCTGTTGAATAAAATTAGATGAATTGAATGGACAAGGCATGAATGGCTTTCCAGTCTTTCTGAAGTTCTTGGTTTAGAAACAATTGAGAATTCCAGATATGAGAAAAGAGAAGTACAAAGAGAGCAGGAAAAATGTCATTGCGTCAATGCTAACCGTTTCACAGAAGCCTGAAATTGTTTCCGGAAGATCTCTCAATGGAAATGCTAAATGCTTAAGTAAAGAGATAAGGAAACTGGTTCTACAACTCAACCCATCTAAGAAGTGTTAAAATACACCTTCCTATACCCCCAGGTAAATTTTCTCTGTTACTTCTTTTTTACAGATTATTTCTCCTTCCAGGATTTTGTCCCATTTGACTGAGGTGCCTATTTACCTGGGCTAGATAACTGCATTTTAGATCTTTTTTTCCAGGTAAAGTCTTCACCTTTGGGGAGCATTTAGTTGTCAAATTTGCAGTTTCGTGGCATTCCAACTTTTAGTGAAATAATGTCTTCAAGGTTGCAAAGTGTTGCTACTGGCCAATTCTAAAATTTAATGTTCCACTTTCCTCATTTGACTTTTACTTGCTTAGGGTTTCAGAGGAAGCCTTCTTTTGTGTGTACTCATGTCTAGAGGTGCACCTCAAGGAGGACTTCCTAATTCTGCCAGGATACTGGCAGGTGCTCTGTTAGGACAACAGGCCCTCAAAGACTTCTCCACCGCGTGGAATCCTTTTGGGTGCTGCACACACCTTCAGCATGTTCTCAGCAATTACAGAGATTTGTATTTGAGCTCGTCCCTCTTTGACTGACAGAACCAGTGCTGAGGGTGGCTCCCAGGCATTAGCTTGCGCTCTGTTTCACCTGCGTAACTTCGCAGTTCCCAGGAATTGCTCTGAGACTAAAATTTCCAATGCATGAACTTTTCAGAAGAACCTTTAGTCCAAATGTTTTGAAAACTTTTCCACGAGTACTTATCGGAGAGCAGTTTTACCTGGGTAGAGAGTTCCTGAAGAGCAATATAAGGACAAACCATGGAAAGTTGAAAAGGTTAGAGTAGGTCACACCCTCGGAAGCCCGGCCAGCTGGATTGGGGTCAGAGTTTGGCTGGTCTTCTGCTGGAAACAGTGATTCTCAGCACTCATCCCAGTTCTACTGAATTAGAATGCCTGCGGGTGGGGCTCAGTAATTTGTGTTTTAGGAAGGTCTTCTGGAGACTCTGCTGCGCACTCAAACTGGAGAACCATTGCTGCAGAAGATGGGTGCATCTACTAGCCCAGGTTTTGAAGGTTCTGTGTACAGGGCTGTGCAGGGACCATATTACACTTAATCTCAGCCTAGAGGCCAAGTAGCAATGCAGGCACCATTTCAATGACCTTTGAAGGCCGGTTCCATAGTTCCTGGCCACCTAGCTCTGGCCTTTCTCTGAGATTTACCACTTTGTGGGAGTTGGAAAAGTTAGGAGTTTACATTCCAAGCACTTAATAAGTGGAAAACACCTATATACAGTCATGCCAGAATGAGAATAAGACACCATATGAAGATGGTGGTGAAGATGACCTTGAAGACCTTCTGGAAGGGCACTGGGAATCCCCAGGTTTTCTCGGACTACAGTTTGAGAATCACTGTTTTATATAAAGGGCTATTTGTATCAAGATTTATTTATCAACTGTGTAGGGGGAGACATTCAGACAATTACTCCCAATGTCATTTCTAATGGTTTTATGTATATTAGTCTTCTTTTATTCTGATTATAAACTAATCCATGTGTATATATATTCTCCATAGTGTCTGATTTTAGAGCTAAACACTATGTGCTTGATAGGTATAGAAATGCAGACATAGTTACTTCGTAATTTTGGTCATACTGATATTTTTTTATTATATTTCTTTGTAAAAAGAAGTAAAAGGAACATTGGGTCATTTTCTGGCCTTACTACAGGCAGAATTAACTCAGAAACCTTATTAATAAAAAGTTTTTAAATAAAAATTTATTTCATTCAGATTTTTAAAATATTTATTCATTGAATGGTATAGATTTTAACTGACATATATATATTTTTTATAGCTTAGCAGTCAATGCTTCTGTCCTTAATACCAGAAAACCTGTCTGAGTCCCAAGTCTACACCCAATTGGCTGTGTGAACTTCGACAGAATTTTACACTCCATGTTTGATTTCCTATAAAACATAAAAAATAATAATACCCCTAATTCTTGTGGTGTTGGAATGAATCCTTTTAAGGTGTTTAGCACAGTCTCTGCACATGGCAGATGGTCAATCAATGTCTGTTGGACAAATAATTGTTGAAAGAACTCTAAATAAATATTGTTCATTTATAAATTACTCTTTTTAATATGATTAACTACTGCATTACAAAAATTACTTTTGGAAGGTTGATTCTGTGTCTTTTTATTTAACCATCTACTATTACATATGCTTCAGTTACTTTTTATTTACTTTTCTAAGTGTTGCACATGTGGGCCTCGGAATGTGTATATGATGTGTTTTTCAGGTAGGAACATCAATTATCAGAGCAATGTTTGCACTACCCAATGCTCTCTGCACTTATATTCTATTCTAAGTCCCCAAATTAAGTAAACATATTGTGATATTATTACAGCTTCCTCTGAGTTATTGCTTTCTTATATTAATAATAATCTTCTGGGGATTGTGACCCAGGTTTTTCACAAAGCACCCATTTTGGAGATGTTTTAGGTACTAAGTTTGCCTTAAAATTTTTCCAGTCTGTGTCTTCACTTTAAAAATGAAAATTAGCTAACAGACTGTCATGAGACCTTTACCTCTTCTACAACTGTTCTCACTCTCTCCACACCTGACATTAGGCACATGTGCCTGAGAATGACCCTTGGTTTCTTCTATGACTCATTGTTAATCATTATAAGGAATAGCTCCATCAGTTCATAAATTTGAAGTAAACTCAATTTCCCACACAGTCTGTCAAATGATCATCAGCAAGCTGTTCAGGTTGATTCATATGCTCTGAAAGTCCCATTATTTGGAGGAGATTTGGGTATATTGACAAACAAATTTGCACGTTCTAGATTTGTTCAAACTAGGCCTTCTCTATCCTCCAGAGTATATGAGTTGACCTTCTGCAAGCATCTAGTTCACAACTAAATATTTAAAATCTGAGCCCGGTACGCAAGTGCAGTGTATCTACATCTCATGGTGTAATGAGAGAATGAATTTGGAAGATTCTTGCTCAGTATAAAGTCAGTGTTGCCCCCTAAGAATCTATGGTAAACCAAGACCACTTAGTTGCGGGTTGCTATGAACATATACAGAGCCACCAAACATGGGCATGATGTTAGACCACAGGGAATTGAATAATTTAAAAAAATACCTAGCATCTTGGCTCTGTGAGGCAGAAATTATTTATCCAGGCATTTCTTGACTATTCCTGCATATGTATTTTTCCAGAAGAACTTTAGGATTATATTGTAAACTTTTTAAATTTGTGATTTTACTGTAACTGTGCATCTCGACATTTGTCCAGTCTTCTCTCATGGAGCTCAGGAAGTTTTTCATGCAAACTGCTTTTACCCTGGTGAATGGGACTTTTACATTATGTTTTCTGTGGGTTTCTCTAGTAATATTTTAAATTTATTTATTGTATTCCTGAAACAAAACACATATCAGATTGACCACACTAAGGCGTGAATTGAAGTTCATCTGGAAAAGCTCAATTTTCTTTCCCCAGTACAAAATTTTTAAACCAATGTCATACATGCCTATAGAAATAAAACTATAGAAGTTCAAGTGATAAGAAGTTCTATAGCCTACCAGTTTGCTTCTAGAGAACATTCATTTTTATTCTTTTAGAATTAATTTTGTTGAGATATAATTTCCACATAATAAAATTTGTTAATTTTAAGTGTACAGTTTGGTCAGTTTTCATAAATGCCTGAAATAACCCAGCTGCCAGTGCAGTCAGGATAGAGAACATTTCTGTTGCCCCAGAAAGTGCCCCTGTACCATGTTGTAACCTATTCCCATCGCCCATCCCTGGCAACCATCATCTATTTTCTGTAACTTGTATTTTTCCTGTTCTAAAATTTCATATAAAAGGAATCATATAGCATTTAGTCTTTTGTTTCTGGCTTCTTATGTTCTGCATAATGATTTTGACAATCATCCAGGCTGCTGTAGGTATTGATACTTCACTGATTTTTATTGCTGACTAATGTTCCAATACACAGATAAGCCACCGCTTGTTTATCCATGCACCGGCTGATGGCAGTTGCCTTGTTTCCAGTGTTGAACTATGATGAGTAAATCTGCTGTGAGCATTCTTATACAAGTCTTTGTGTGGATATAGGTCTTAATTTCTTTTGGACAGATACCCAGGCATTGAATTTCTGGGTTAAATGCTAAGTAAATGCTTAACTTTAAAATAAACTGCCAAAGTATCTATGCATATGACACTCAAAGGAGAAATATATCAGAACGCCAGTTCCACATCTGTGCTAACAGTTGGTGTGATAGATTTATTAATTTTATGTATCCTAGTGTGTGTAGGAGTGTCTGATGCTCTTAATCTGCATTTTCTTAATGATGAATGGTGTTGAACATCTTTTCATGTTCCTAACTGTCATCCATATATCCTCTCTGGTGAAGTGTCTATTCAAAATCTTTATTAGGTATATATTTTTTAATCAGGTTGTCTTCATATTATTGAATCATAGGAGTTATTTGTATATCCTGGATATAAGTGTGCTATTGGACATATATTTTGCCAATATTTTTTATTTGTTTATGGTTTTTCTTTTCATTTTCTTAACATTGTCTTTCAGGGAACACAAATCTTTCATTTTGATGACAATTTATCAGTTTTTTCCTTTATGTATTGTGGTTTTTGTGTGTGTGTGTTGTGTCAAAGAAATCTATGCCTGAGGGAGCAGCAAGCACAAAGGGCCTAAAGTAGGCTCCGGGGAGCATTTGAGGAAGGCCAGCGTGCCAGGAGTTTCATTTATGTACATGTTTATCTTTATGCCAGTACCACAGGGCCTTGATTACTGCAGCTCTAATCCCCAGACATTCTGTTTGAGTCTTTTCTCTATCTCCTGTTTCTTCACAACATGGTCAAGCTGTCCTCTGTCTTCTTGACAAATGCAGCATGTTTAATCCCCACAGCCTAGCTACAAAATTTCTGTCATTTTGGGGTCTTTTCTATTGATTGATTTTTCTCTTGGTTATGAGTCTTATTCCACTCATTCTTTGCATGCATGGTAATTTTTTATTGGATACTGAATATAATGAAGTTTTCATTATTGGTGTATGCATTTTGTGATCTTTCTTTAAATAATGTTCAATTTTGTTTATGCAGAGTTAAGTTACTTGGACTTAGTTGCATCATTATGAGCCTTTTAAGGACTTGCTAGGTGGGGTCCAGAGAAGCTATTAGCATATAGCTAGCTGAGCTCCATTTTGCTTTCTGAGGATTTCATGGGATGCCCATGTATTACAAGGTCTTTCCTTTCTCACTGGTGGAACAGGAGTTGTTCTCATTTCTCTATAAACCCCAGAAACTGCCCTACCTATTTTCTTCCAGTCATTCTTTCCTTTCTTACACCTGTCACATAAGTAGTCAGTCTGTTCTTTTAACTATGTCCCTAAACTTAAATACTTATTATATCACTGTCCCTTGATATATCAAAATAGAGTATTATCTGTTAGATAAGAAAGAGTCTAGAAAAAGCATAATTTCCTGTTTTTTGTCCTGCTCTGCAGAGGCAACCATTTTAATTATTTTAATTTCTTCAGTGGATACCTATATGCCTCTAAATAATATACTTATATCTTTGTTTCTCTATTTATCAACAATAGATATGATCTGTTGATTCCCTGATATGAGCGCTATGGATCTGGTTCTTTTATACTAACTCCAACTTCCCCCTTTTCACCTGAGAATAGACAAATATCACAATTTTTAATTCCTTTATTTTACTTCAGTCTGTGTTTCTTGTTCCATTTATTATTGACAATGCATCTCGACTCCCGTGTGTTTTAGGAAGAGGATGCTATCATCCTTATCATTCCCGCCGTATCCCTTCACATTCCACCTCTAGACTTTTCTCCACTGTGAAATTGTCAAGGCTGATCATTACACTCTTCTCTGTAAGCATGATTGCTTTCTCTGCTTTATTACTGCCCACCCTCAATTTCAGACGAAGTTATTCATATGTGTTTTGTTCACCATAGAGCCAGTATTATGGGATGATTATATACTTTTTTCTTGGTGGTTTTCCAGTGTCATAACCCCATGCTTCTCAAAGGAGAATATTTCTAGCATCAAATTTCTTTTTTCTTTGGTAGGTAATCCTTTTTATTTCTCCCTGGAAGTATCTGGATATTGTCTTTAACCTTGGTCTTTTGAAAATGCGTAATGACATACCTAAGTATAGATTGTTCCTGTTTTATCTTACTCAGAACTTGGTGAGTCATATTTATGATACGTTGCCTTTCAGCTCTGAGAAATAAAGTGTTCTTATTTCTTTTATAAGTTCCTCTTTTCTGAGTTTCTTATTCTCTTTTTCTGGATTAATTTTCTGTGCATTTGGACTGAACATCTATGTATTATCTCCCTTCTCCTATATTTTCTGCATTTTCATCTTTTAGACCTGTTTTCTGGAGATTTATTCCATTTTACCCTATAACTTTAAACTATTTTATTTTAGTACTCACCTTGCCAAACTTTAAAAGGTCTTTGTTTTTTTCCTGGTTGTTATTTTTTAAATTTTATTTCAAGGATAAAATATTTGTTTGGCTCTCTCTAAGGATGATAATTAATATTAGATTTCCCCAATTCATCTAGATTTCTTCATTTCTCTAGAGTTCATATCTATTTTTCTTTGATGTTGTGGATTTTTCTCAAGTTTCTGGTGATCCTTGGTTGTCCCTGTATACCTATGAATGATGTTCGAAAGGAGTCTGGGAGCTCTGTAGCTCTGGAAGGGGTTTGTCAGCCTGGAGGCTGGTTGATAACTGAGGGCCATTGGTCTTCATACTGGAGAACCTTTAGGACTGAAGACTTCATTGCAATTTTTGATAGTTTCTTTTTGTTGTTTTATTGGTTTGCATTATATCTTTATACTTAAATTTGTACTTTTTGGCTCCTGTGTTAGAATTAGGCACAGTAATAGCCCCTACTCTTCTTTCCATTTTCCATACTCTATCAGTTATATCATTAATTTCACCTTGTCAAATTTTGATCTGTAACTACATTTAATTTGAGTGATTTCCTTGTAATCTTATTCTATACTCTGAACCTAAAATTTATGTGGTTTATATACAATATTATGACCACATATTGTTCACCATGGAGCCAAGTAGTGTGCTAGTATTTTATTTCCCTCTCTATGGTCCAAAGTTATGTCCATCTCACCAAATAGCAAACAGCAAAGTCCAAAGTTTGACCTTTTCTTGCATTCCACTGAATGTTCGCAATTAGTTCACATTGATTTTGCTTCATAATTGGATCATGACTTTCTTCTTCTGTTGTATTTTTTCTGGAATTTTCACTTGCCATTCTTTTTTCTTTTGGGAAAAGAAACATATGCTTCATTCACTATGCACTAATATTATCCAGGTCCTTAGTTATTCTGTCTTTTGCTTGGAATCCACTCCTTTTCTTTTTTTTGACAGTAAAATTTTTGGAGCTGTGAATGATTTTGCTTTGTATTTTTAAAATGAATCTGCCATAAAATTTACTTTATTTCCAAAATGTCTTGTAAAGAAAATCTTAAAACATGTTTCCTAACTTGCAAGACAATGTAGTTTATATACTAGTTAGAGTAAAAATAACAAGATTCATGAGGACGTAGTTGGTAGATTAATTATCACAAGATTGGGGGGTAAATTCAATTTTAAGGACAAAACATTCCAACAAGTGCAGTTTCCAATAACAAAGATACACAGTCCTGAGGTCACAGGTTACAGTCCATGGGAGATGATTATTTGAAAATCATTGGAAACTCTTTTTCCCTCTTGGTAAACAGACTAGATAAAAACTAAATTCCTTGATGACAAGATACAAATAAGTATAAATTAAATTATACAGAAACTTCACCCGCTTGGCTATGGTTCTTTGTTCCCCTATGCACATTTTTCAACCTTCTCCTTCGTCTTTAAAACAAAGGGTTGTGTCAACAATCTTTTTGGCTTTCATGGTTCTAGTTTAAATACCATTTTGCCTCATGACATACGGTTTCACCAGTAATTTTAAACAAGGCTAAATCAAAATATTTGGGGTTTATAATTTCCTGTTTATTTGGAGCCAACTGTTCTAATTTAGAATAATTGCTTTCAAGGCCTGTTGTCCAACAGTCATTCTGGATTTCTCTTTATTGGTCCCCTTGGATTTCAAGCTGTCTTCTTTCTTATCGTTAACTCTCATGTTACTGGACAAGGTTCTCATTGTAACTCCTCAGAGTCTTTCTTGTATTCTCCTATATCTGAAAATATCTTCCTTTTGCCCTCCACATTTGTGATTTATGATTTGACTTGGTATAGAATTTTAGGTATAAAAGAAGACTTTTGGCATTTTGATTTGTTTACTTATTGTCGATAATTTAGGCTTTATTTCACTGAAGTCAGAGAATACAATATGTAATTTCTCCTTTTAGGTATTAAAGTTTTCTTTGTTGCCTGTTATAAGGTCTTTTTTTTTTTATATGTTATCTGCACACTTGAAAAGGAAGTGTATTTTCTGTTAATAAAGTATTGAATTTGATAAATATTTATTATAGAAATGTTTTAAAGTATATAATTCAGACTGTTTACATTCTTATTTATTTTTGTTTACTTGCTCCATCAAGAGGTTTGACAGACATGTAGTATCTTATGTTCTTCTTATGCATTATTTAGCATATTAACAGTGACAAAATATTCTTATTGCAAAATGTACTCTTTATTAATACAAAATGATGCAATTTGCCTCCTTAAAAGTGTTTTGACTTGAATTTGACTTCATCTAATATAAATATTGAGATCTGTTATATTTTAGTTTGGAGTAGCTGTGTGTATCTTTGTTCATTTGATTACTTTAAAAATTTCTCAAATATCATGTTTATTTCTCTTTAGATTTTATAAACTCTAATGTTAGAATTTTGTCCCATTGTGGGTGTTATATTTTTAAATAATAGTTTAATCATTATTGTCATAACTATGTTTGGTGGTGAAAGACAAATACCATGTACTAAATACCGCTAAAAGTGTAACCTAATCAATAAAACAAACAAGCAAAATATAACCAAAGACATTGAAATAAAGAATGGACCGACAGTCACCAGAGAGGTGGGGAAGGGAGATAACAAGGAAAAGGAGAAGGGCTACCAAGGACCCATAGACAAACCAAAGTGGGGTAGGATTGAGGGTGGACGGTGGGGGTCAGTGGGGTGGAGGGAACAGTGTGGGAAAAAGGGAGCCAACTGTACTTGAACAACAATTAAAACAGTCCTCTTACTTTGTTTTATACTTCTATTGCTGTTACTTGATTTTTTATTTTTTATCAGTATTTTACCATATCAACTTTATTTACTTTTAAAATTTAAAGTTTCGTTATTTTAATTAATCTAGAATTTTACTATAACAAACAAGAATAAAACAATAAACATTATATCGTATAAATATTATATAATATAAATATTATAGTATATTATACAAATATATAGTATGTTGAGAAAACATCTACTTTTGTTTTAAAACTTTTACATTCCATTTCTTAGTTTTATTGAATTTATGATGGAACCATTTGATTAGGTTAATTATTGTTAAAATGCTGCTTTTAGTAAGACATATATCATTTTAATTAATTTGATGTGTAAATGTTTTCTATGTCACCAGAAGTCATTTAACATACATTTTTATATTTCCTGAGTTTTTATTTTGATGCATTTTTGGTATAAATCTAAAGAAAAAATATACCATGTAAATAGCATAATTATAAATATGTATATGTCTGAGACTCTCTTCATGTAGCTAAATATAAAATCTTGGGTCAGAACCCATTTTCAAATGTTGTCGCTCCATGGTCTTCTAGCATTTAATGTCAAGGAAAATGTCTAATATTTTAGAGAGAAGTTTTTTTGTCCCTTAATAATGTTAGGATTGTTTATCTTTTTTTCTTAAAATTTATAATTTTCACCAAAATCTAGGTTTCTATTCTTTTCATTAAATTTATCTGACTCATGGTGAAGTATTTTAATTTGTATAATTATAACTTTCTAATTTCAGTATAACTTCCTTCTTTTATAGTTTTCATTATTCAATCTAATACATCTGTATTGTTTATTCATTGATTAGATGTCTTTTGTTAATTTTCTTTCCTATCACTTCACTCTTGATTTAATCTTCTTGTCCTTTTTTTCTTTTTCATTCATAGAGAGCTTCTTAGTCCTGCTTTCTATATCATAGATTTTACTTTTACATGGCTAACTCTGATTTGTACTGCTTCCATGTGATTTTTTTTAAACTAATACTAAATTTATTTTTGTTTACTTAGTTTTCTTTTCTATCCTGTAGCTTTAAAAATATTTTTCTGTGCCTCCTAACCCCTTGCTTTTTCATTTCAGTTGGCTGTCTTCTCATCTTATACCTTATTTCACAGACTTTATGTATTCTTGAATTTCCTTGTGAATATAAAGTTATTTAAAGTTGATGAGTTATGTGTAGTTATTTTCAAATTTTAGTTCTTCACACACTTTATTTTATATTATTGTTATTGTTTTAAGGTTAATAGTTTTAGGACAAGATGGCATCCAAAGTTGGAATTTGCCCCACTGGAGTATTGGTGAGGTCTTCCCAGATTCCCTTGTTGTTATTGGAATGCATTTTAAGATATGATGTTCTCATAACTTAAGCTGAAGTTCTGGTTGATAAAAGTTTATATCACCAGTACAGTGAGTAGACTTAAGGGAATGAGAAAAGATCCAGAATCATGGATTGACCCAGGATGTGTGGTTTCTTTTCCCGTACTTGGTGAAACCTGTTATGCCAGGGACTGACTCGGTATCTACAAATTTGCCTGTCCTCCATTTCAATTGTAGGTGGAGCTGTGTTTGCCTTCTTGGAGACTCATTCCTCCCTGATCAGGGAGACGTTGAGCCAGGAAGGAAACCCTCTGTCTCTAAGTTTGTGTTCTGGAAAGTCTGTGCTTGCCCCTTGGACCTCCTCAGAAAATTGCTTTAAAAAAGGTTATTGAATGGTAAAAATAAAGGAGGT
Organism: Pteronotus mesoamericanus; assembly: GCF_021234165.1. Taxonomy (NCBI): domain Eukaryota; kingdom Metazoa; phylum Chordata; class Mammalia; order Chiroptera; family Mormoopidae; genus Pteronotus; species Pteronotus mesoamericanus. The sequence goes on from NW_026555078.1 coordinate 33,153,204, forward strand.
CCCAACTGGAGATTTCTTAATCTGTTTTATAACTAAGTTGCCATGGTGTTCATCATCATGTAAATCACAACACTTATAAGAATGAGAGAAGGCTCAATTACAATTAAGCTGGTATAATAGGTGCAAACCCAGACTGTCTCAGCAACTTGGGCATGTGGTCACCCTAACTATGACCTACCACTATCTTTAGCAACTACCCATTCAAATTTGTGAGTATTATTAGGGCTCTATGAAGTTATTCTCTATAACTAATATATATCAACTTAATAATTTCTAATAACAATAACAATGACTATAGTAATAAATATCCATTTATTGGGTGCTTACTATTATTATAATATGTTCTGGGATTCTACAAGGAAAATTCATATCTACATAGAGATTTTGAACCCTTTCCTTCTCAAATTCCCAGGAAACTTCTACCCCTGGTCCCCAATTTTTAAAGAAATTCATTTTAAGTTATAATTGACATACAATATTATATTGGTTTCAGTTGTACAACAGTGATTCAACATTTGTACAGTTTACAAACTGATCGCCACAATAAGTCTAGTAACCATCTGTCACCATACATAGTTTTACAACATTATTGACTTTATTCCCTATATTGTATATACAATATTCTTGTGACTTATTTTATAACCTGGAGTATGTACTTCTTAATCCCTTTTTCCATTCTTCCCCACCCTCCGGTCATCTGGCAATCATGAGTTTGTTTTCTGTATTTGTGAGTTTGTTTATGTTTTGTTTTGATTGTTGTTTTGTTTTTTTAGATTCCACATATAAATGAAATCATTCAAGATTTGTCTTCCTCTGTCTGACTTATTTCACTTAACATAATACTCTCTAGGTCCATCCATGTTGCCTCAGATGGGAAGAATTCATTCTTTTTTTTTTTTTTTCCCTATGGCTGAGTACTGGTCCCTGATTTTTGAAGTTCATTGACATTATTGGAAAAGAGAAGGCAGAAGCCACTGGTTGTCTCTTCCTCGTCTCTTTTCCCCTCTCTACCTCACCTCTATTCTGCACAGATGTCCTTTGGTCATTTCACATATGTATCTTTTGTTCTCAGATAGGTGGTAAACTCTTTGAAAGGAAGAACCTCATATCCAAAGTCTTTGGCATTCCTCATAGCTTCCAATTTGATGCGCTCCTCCTACCCCAGCCCCATTCTACATTCTTCCTGAATGTGTCTGTAGTTCTGGGGTTGGGTATGGGTTTTTTTCAGAACATTTTTAACCTTCCTTGCCTTGGTTGTCATTACAGCTTAACATCTGATCCAATATTGCTGTTATAGTTGGATTTTATTCAAATTTTAATTCCACATTTCATCTCAAGAAGTAAATTAAATAATTAGCTTTGGTTATATATGTTTTCCTTTCTTTAATGGAGTGAAATTCTAAGTATTTTAAGACAAACTAAATCTGAATATTTGTGGTGACATAATTTTATATAATGAGGATCAATCTTGAATAGCAGAATTACAGGCTGAGAAGAACCATTCAGTCATTATTAGGTCATCTACACATACTTAGCAAGGCATTAACTTGGAGAGTGCCTAGATCTCTTTTCCTTGCCTTCTGTTTGTTAATTGTGCAATTATTATTTGATTGATGATTAAATTACATTCATTGATTAAAGTTTCTACTTGAAAAGGAAATTTAAAGTTTTTAGCTATTTCATGTGAGGAAAGATGTGCCATAAGTTATTTATATCATCTTAAAGATGAAAAGTGGGAAGGAAAATTTTAAAAGATTTAACAAGTCTTGACCTTTGTAATTGATTTTTACCTGGAAGCTAGGAAAAAAAATCCAGTATTCCCAATTCAGCAAATTATTTATTCAGACTTTACCCATTAAGTTTCGCCTCCATTTTGTGCTAGATGAACTGATTTAAATTGGTCTGATTATGTGTTATTACATTTTTTTACTAGATGAGAGAAGAGCAAAAAAAAGATAGTTCTCTTATACATTCTAAGTTCCTTGAGAGCAATATATAAATCTTAAACTTCTTTGCATCTTTTCTTTTACTTAGCATATAGCACAGTTCTTTGGGCATGATCATTCCTATGAATTTGTTAACTTGAACCAAATTTTAATTATTCATTTTAGCAGACTTGGGACATGCTATTTTGTAGGAACAGGGAAGAAGCTTCTCATCCCAAGAGCTTTCTTATTTCAGGTTAATCTTATGGTTAGCTTTTTATTTTTCACAAAACCATCACATTTAGTGTTAGGATTTCCTGTGATGAAAATCAAAAACTCAAATTACCTGCTTACTCTCAAGTGCATGTCTTTCTTTTTATCTATATAACATTCTGAATCTAGTTTTCTGAAAAGATATGTTGATAGCAAAATATTATCTGCAGAGTTTTGTTCAGCCCACACTTCTGCCACAAATTCCTCACATAAAAACCATTATCCTGCTCGTGCCTTAGCTTGCAGAGATTGTACTGCTATCCTGAGGTGATTTTCACTGTGTGTTTTAAAATTCTTGTACTTACCAGGATTAGGGATGCTGCTACTGCTGCTGCTGATATTATGTCTATGTAAAACAATGTAAAAATTTTTTTTCTGCATTGCATATCATAGTCCTCTGAACTGATATCAGTATGTTACTATGCAAAGTCTCCAAAAACTACCTTTTACAATGCATTATAAGAGAAGGAGTATAGGTCTTAGAATCAAAAGTTTTAAGCGTGAAATCTGTGGGATCTTAGGCAATGCTGGATCTCCATCAATCTCTTTTCCTATCTACCAGAAATGATTAATAATATCTAGTCTACAAGATTGTTATGAGCAAAACTGTATGGTAAACAAACAAACAAAAACAATCCTGCCTCCAGTTGGGTGTTCTATACATGATGGACATTTATTATCACATTATTATATTTCTCCTTAGAGTCAAAGCTTCCACTTTTTTCCCCCCTCTCCATTGTTTTGGGCTGCACTTACGGCTAATATAACTCAGCAACAAATTAGAAATAGTTATTATCTGTTAGACTAATTATAAAGTTTTCTAGATTTGAAATTCTCTCATTCTTGAAGTATATGACAATTGTAGGAATAAGTGTGCCCATGATTATATCCATGCCCCAAATCGGTTCATATTCTTTTGTTTTTCTCATGGGATTTTGCAAGACTGTATAAATGACCCAAGGCTGAAATTTTCCTTGAAGTCCACCAGATATAGAACACAAGGTGTATAACTCAGGACCTTGGTCCTGTACCTGCTTGTGGTTTCCCCACAAGACCACCAGACTGGGGTTTTTGGTAAAAGATAAAAGGATCTTTACACATTTGCTTTACACAGCTGATTGCCTAGAAAAAAGCCCTCCATGCACCCTGACAACTGAGGTTGGGAAATGTTGGTTTGAGACTGCATTTCTACAATGTGCAGACTAGGTAGAACTCAAGATCCAACTCTTTATCCTTCACTTACTTAATCAACTTAAGCTCCTCCCATTTTCAGCCTTTCCAATGTTCTATAGTTTTTACCTACTTAAAAATGCTAATGAGATTTTAAACAAACACTCCCAGTCCACTGTGAAGACTATTTCTATGCTCTGTTAGGTGAGACTTTGTTTGGCATGAGTATTAGGAGTGTTAGATTACAAATAAATTTCAACTCATAGGCTCTTATCCAAAAACGGTCCTTTTCCACACAGTGCACTTATGGCATATAGTAGGCCTTCAGTTAATGATCATTGAATGTGTACACAGATGAGTACGTTATGACTGGAGCTGATTTCCAAGTTGCAGGGTGAATGGTTGCTGTTTTACACATTTTCCACCTGCAGAAGCATCTGCCCAGCTAATCAGTCTCTGGATTTGCCTTGCTTGTTTCTATTTTTGCAGGACATATTGTGTCCTGCTCACACACACATTGCCCCAGTGCCTTAGCATATGCAGTTCACCCAAAAGGGATTGCAGGCCAGCCTCCAGAAACAATGTCCAAGGGAGCATTATGTGCGTGTGTTCTGAAGATGGAAATGATTATCATAAAAGATGTAAGAAGAATTATGTCAGGAATTCTCTCCAGATCTGCACTTTAGCAAGCCATCCTGTTTTGCATTACAGAATCACATTATGATCTACAGCTCCTCTGTGGCTGTTTGGTGTTGGTCATGGATTTGTGAGAGATTGGGGTCAAAGTCAGCAATGTTTACAAACATAAGAGAAAAGTCAGCAAAAGATGGCCAAATCCAAATATGATCTTTATGATTCTCTAAGTGGCTAGTCATTTGACCTATAAACAGAAAGCATGGTTTCTGGCTATGCAAGGTGTTCCCTGCACTCAGAGCTTTAAATAGTGTAACCAAATAAAATCATTCAACTGCACTTCAAGTGCTGGCAAGCTGGCCCCTTCCTGATGCCAGGGTTTCTGCCTAATACCTGGTATAGTTTTTTATGGACTAAAGCTTAAAAAGAACCACAAGAGCCAAGAAATATACATGCGTTCATGATGAATTAAGAGCCTGGAAATAACAGTAAAGCCGTTTGAACTGGGCTAGTGGGGTTTTCCCACAGCTTTGGTCTTGAGAGCCAGTGATCAGTAAAAAGCAGACAATGATATTAGGAAGCAGATAGGAGATCTTGATAATTTAGTTGTTTTCTGAGAGTGTCTTACTCAGGTAGACCTTGCTGTTGAATTCCTCTGCCTATCTTTAGATAAGACCTCTTTTGATTCACCTATGGAAGTTTTGTGGCAATTACCAGTTGCCAATTAGAGCAGGTTCAGGAGTCATGAGACAGAGTGATGATCTCCTTGCTGTGAGTTAGGGATGGAGTTGAGTGTCTTTCATCTTATGATCAGCCAAAGAGTAGTTCAGGAATGAGTCTATGACTCTGTGGGGATTGATGGGCATGCAATCAATTCTACCTTCAAAGAAGTAAGACCCTTCACAACAGTTTTATTGAGATCACATCTGCAGTTTCTGATCTGAGTTCTATTTTGGAAGCTGGAGGGGAGTCTGAGGAGGGATCTTGTTTATATTGCATGTTCCTGCCTCTCTTCCAGAAAAGAATAAAGTTTAAGCATTAAATAACTGAATTTAGAGTAACATGACTGTCATTCACCCCCTATAGAATCATAATAATGTTAAACTAAGATGCCCATTGGGCAGGAGACTAACACAGATAGGATCCTGGACAAAAAGTTTCTGGAGCCATTTCCATCTTTAAAAAGGTTCTCAGACTTGTGTGCGACATCGGGGTCTAAGTTTTATGTCTTGGAAGTTGGGAGTGAGTGTCCCATAGCTGAATGTATATGTTTGAATCAACTGGTTCCATCTCAAGCTGCTTCCCTAAATGTTCTGTTGGTGTCCTATATTGGCTACTTAAACCCATTTGTGACTGCTTCTGACAACTACCATTAACGGGGGAGCAGAGGAAGAGAAGCCAATTGCCCAAGAAAAAAAGGAGAACATAACAGCTCTATGCTGGAGAAGGGTGGATTCCATCTGAAGACTATAGCTATTATATTTCAGTCTTCTCCATGTGGATTTCTTAAATCACTTTGATTTAAGCCAAAAGAAAAAAAAAATCAAAGAATGGTATAAAATTACTGCATGCAAAAGTTTCTGATTTAGGGGAGGAAGAGACCAGATCAACACGTGCTTCAGAAAGCCATTCCTGGACAGGCAGAGATGTGATAAGATACAAGTCAAAGAGATCATCTAGAGTGCATCAGTGACTTGGAAAACACAGTTTGAGTTTATGGGGTCTTGGGGAAAGAACCATAGAGAAATGATTAGTGAGACCTTAGGCGTGGGCAGAAGAGTTATTGCAGTGTGACTTAACTCGAGTTCGCATTTCTCTGCCTGTTCTCTCTGGAAAAGTTGCATAACTCCCAGTAGCTCTTGTTGCATAGCGGTGTCCCAGCCTCTGTGGGTACAGAGCACTGGGGATCAAGAGCTTTCAGTGGTAGGTGAGATTGAGGATGCTTTAAGGAAGGGGTTTTTATTCTTAACTCAAAAGCTCTGAGGAGGAAATATTAAACATAAAAATTGATGGAAATCTCACCAAAGTTTTCTCTGAAAACTTCCTGGTGTTGATGACAGAGCTTGGGAACTCCACCCAGTGGGGGAGGTGGTTATAGGTCTTGCTGAGAATAAATACGTCTGTAGTAGGGTTCTTAGAGAGAGGTTCACATAGGAAAGAAGAGATGGACAAAGTGGTGTTAACCTGCTGCTGAGTCATACATGTAAGATATTTTTAGTGTTTCAGGGGATTGGAAAAGTTTTTGGCATTTGTAAATAAAGCTGTTGAATTCTAACATTTTAAAAGTTACTCTTATTGTACTGTATGCTGGATCCTGAAAGTGCCTATATTGTATTTCACTAACTCAAGTACCTGACATAACTGCGGTGGGTGAAGCTTGCATCTGAAATCCCCAAGAAGCTATATTTGAGAATTTTTCTCTTCCTAGTTATTACAACTAATTTTCCCGTCAAATCCTAGAGGACTGTTTTGAACCACTCTCACACTCTGAAGGCAGAAATGTATTTCAACTCATTCACGCTGCTGCTAATCTCCTCAGTGATTTATGAGGTTTTTAAAGCTTTAATTCTCTGTCTGTCAGAAGTCTTCCTTGGTAGTAAGTTGACAGTTTAAATTAGTGTTTAGACATGGCTTTCATAATGTCAGTTTTGTTTTGTCTCAGCAGCGTCTTGGAATTCCTTCCATTGTACCTCAAGTGACTCATGGCAATAAATGACTCTCCTTCTCTTTTGTTCTTAATCAAGGAAGAATGGAATGAACCACATAATGCTTGTAAAAGAGCAACTTTAATTAGTTCTCAGCTGTCGCCAGAGATGCTTGTCTTGTCTCCTTAGTATATAAATGTAGGACATGGTGCATTCAGGTGAACAAATACTTCTTTCCTGAAAAACCTCCTCTGATTCCCTTCCAAAATATGAAGGGCAATGGCAGCAGCAGCATTGGAAAGCCCTCTCCTCAAACTCACGGGGGAGACCCCAAGGAGCTTCCAAGCGTTGTGTTTGGGATGGCCTCTTTGGAATTGAATAAACCACCGAAGGAAAAAAGATCTCCTGACAGGGGTTTCCCTGCTCACCCATAGGCCCTCCTGTCCTTTGGGGAATAGTGCCAAGATATACACAAGGCTACGGGTGCCTTTCCTGCCAAATCGCCAAGCTACATTCTCCTGAATTCTGAGTATAAGGTAAACCCCAGATCCTTGGGGGTCCAAGTTTGTTTACTCTCAGCAACGTTTGACTTCCTAAGGAAAATGGTGAAAGAAAGTATAAAATTCCATTAAAAAAACCCTCAAGTATTTTTGGACATCAAACAACTCTTACAACACAGCCCTTTGATGAATTCAGTGTAAATGAATCAGAAACATATGGATAGTGTTTATGCTCAAATGCACATGCATTTAAAAATTCTGAGATAAATTAGTTTAGTAAGCTATGTTTGGGTCAATTCCAGCATCCAAGAATTTAGAAAATCACTTCTCATGAGTAAAGATGCAGAAGAAATGGTTGAGCACCCCTAGAACTGAAAAATGGGCACGTTCAGCAGCCCGCCCTGTGCTGTGTGTCATAACACGGTAGCCGAGGGCACAGATCTTGGGACAGCTCCAGACCAGGAAGGACTGGGGCTACTGATGTGGTAAAAGCTTCTGTATCTCATTACCAGCTGTCAGTACCTGTGCAAGAAAGTTCCATATTTAACAAACATGGCCCACCGACTTCCTTGGAGTCATTTTGTCCTTGAACACTTTTGTAAATTGCCTTTTGTGCTTGGCTCATTGGAACCCATAGGCTGTGTGGCACCATTTTGGTACATCTAGGCCTTCCCTTTCACTTTGAGGACAGTGGGAACAGCCAATGATGTTAGAGATGTGAGAAATGGTCTCCTACAGGGTTTATGGTTAACTGAAATAATATATATATAAACTATTTTTTAAAAATCCCCATTTGGATAAGTAGTCCTAAAGGCCTCAACATTTCTCATTTCTAGCAACCAAAAAAGTATAGAATTTTTGAATTACATATTTTTACCCAGATGTGTGTTGTCGTTTACTGAGGAAGAAGAAAGAGCAAGGAGTAGAGGCTACTGTATCTTGATACATCAGATTCTTTATTATTTTGGGCATGTCTCCAAGGGCCAGGTCTCGATCGTGGATTATTGCTTTAGTGATCTTTTTAGTGGTTAAGATGCTGGCTTTGAGAATTAAAGTAAATTCCCCTGTGTCTCTTGATGTCCAATCACAGAGCAACATCAATAATGCCCTTTCATTTTAGTTTGCTAAAAATACTAAATTACTAGTAGTGAACAACATGTGCAAAAATGTAAATAGCACAAAGAACCTAAAACTGAAGTTACAAAATATGTTATATGAAATAATTGCACTAGAGATGTCATAATAAAATGATATGCCCTTGCTCAACTCGTGACATAAACCATTGCTTTATGAGTTGAGAGATTTAAGGTGGACCTAGACTGTGTGGGATAGTAGAAAGACCATGAGATATTTGAACATTTTTTGGAAATGTAACAAAATAAAGAACATTATATTTGTTGCCTCTCCTCCAAGAAGAGTACTGTATGTGGTTGAAATACCTTCATAAACCCTTTAGCCTGATAAAATGAAGAATTAAAAATCCCAGCTCTGCCATTAACTAATTGTGTGACTCTGTTCAAATTAATTGTTCTTTGCTGACATTACTCATCACTAAAATGGTATTCATATTGATATTAACATTAATATTAAGTATTAATATCTATCATTTATTCATTCAATAGCTCTTTGAGTGATCATGCTGTGTCAGGCGCTATGAAAAGAAGTGAACTACCAACATATACAAAGCACGGTGACATACTTGGCACACAGTGGATTTGGTGGAAGCATTGGGGTTGTGTAAAATTTAAATGGAGGGGGAAGGTAAGTTGATTTTCAACTAGATAATTTTTTTGGTTAATGGAATTATTTGCATAGCTATAGCCTAAAAATGTTTTAAGACCAAAGTCAGACAAATGTCTTTTTCTTCATTATATATTGTAAACTCTAACATTGTTTCTTTTTTTTTTCTCTTTCTCCTCACTCCTTCCTCAGACTTTTGTCTGGAATGAGAGAAGGTGGTGCTGCTAATTGTAGTAACTTTGTTTTCACTCACAAGCTTTGTTCTTCTCTTTTCAAAACACACTTGGTTTCAATATGGCTTTATAGGATGCCTGCTCATTCCTCTGTTTGCTGCTCAGTGTATGCTCTCCCTGACTCAGTGTGTGACCTTGGGAATGAACATCTCCCTGTGTGTCAATGTCTCCATCTGTAAAGTAGGCCAATGATACTACATAAAACACTCAGAGAGCCTCATGAAGAATACAAAGTCTTATTATTATATGTTCATGAAGCCTATTGCTCATTGTCCCATTGCCCTATAGATATTTATGAAATTTTCTTCTCTCAATAAACTTTTATACTTTATTAGTTTGATCATTGTGAGACATCTTCTTCCTTGCATTATTGAAGGGACTAGGCACAGCCAAAACAACAAGTACACCTTTGGGAAGCAAGAGGGCAGTGTGGGAAGGGTGAGGAGGAATAAGGAAATCATGATCCCTCTGAGGGTACCATATTTCTAATATGGTAAAAACAAAACAAGGTCCATCATCCCATGGGGCCAAAATGATGTAAGCACACCAATCAGATGCAACATCTGAATGTCAATAAAAAGCCTATAGAGGGATCATATTCATTTTGACCTGTTTGGACCCAAAAAGCTTGTCATATGCATATACCAGATATCTATGAGAATCAAAGACCTAGCCAATTTTGGGTTGCTTCATGCCAAAGAAGCCAAAGTCTCAGGATCTCAAAATATTTAACTTGTAGAGACATAGAAGAATTCTGTATTATGGAAGAATTGAGAGAAGATGAGAGAATATAGAATGGAACCCTGTTACAATCTTGTCCATCATAATCAAACATACCACAAGTTCATGACATACCCTCAGAGAGAAAATATTCATTCAAGTAAAGGTCTAATAAAATATAGATCTTAGTTGTGGCTCCACCAGCACCCTGCTTCTGACCATCTCAACATAGAAAGTTTGCCCCATGATCTTGGGACCTCTAAACAAGGATACCAGTCTTCTTTTTCTTCCTTTCTCTTGCATGTAGTTGCTGCTCTAGGTAGTGTTGAGAAGCTCTCTAAAGAACATTTGGAAGTATGCAAAAATACTAGCTTTACTTGAGCACCCACATGTCTTGGGCGCACCTTAGAAGAATGCACTGCTCCGCAGTTTGAGACGCTTAGCGCCATTGGAACAAGAGTGTGAGAGAGGAGATAAGTGCTTTGCTTCCATATCTACCTGATAAAGATACGTAAGGATGGAGATGGGGTCCATTTTTCCTGTAAATCCCTAGCCTCTGGCACCATTTAGGTGCTTAATAAATGGGAATCAAAGGAGTAAAACCCTGACTCAGAAGGAAGGCATAAAACCAGGGCAAATAGAGGAGAAAGGGTAGCCAATCAATATGCACCTCAGATGAGAAGATCTGAGCTTCAAGCAGTCAAAATGTCAATCTTCATTAAATAGCGCAAATTTATAAAAGAAAAATCCCACCTTAAATTTTTATTCCCGATGGTCACTGTCCTTTAAGAGGAAAAATGAAGAGAGAAAGGGCACGTCCGTGACACACACACACACACATACAATTTGATTTAATTTCACTTTTAATGCCAAGATATCTATCTATCTATCTATCTATCTATCTATCTATCTATCTATCTATCTATCATGTATCCATCTCTCATCTCTCATCTCTCTCTCTCCTGACAAGCAGAGCATGTGGGGGACAGACCTCTGCTGCAGGCTGTGCGCCTCAGGAGTCACTGGGTCTCCTGGGGGCTCTGCTAACTCTTATAAAATGAGAGGTAGGTAGAGTTCCATTTCTCAAATTCTGTTTCTATCTGGGTTTGGTTAAAATTTAGTAATTTGTTCTGTCATAATTTCTACAACTCAAGAGGGTAGACACTGTACTTGATGTATCTTCTGGTAAATTCCATACATGTTTTTCAAATGCACAAGGAGATAATAATACAAATCAAAGGAACAAATTCAAAGGATCATTATCAACATCTGCATTTCTAATTTATACTCTTCCCTGATATGAATTTCCACATATTTAAACATTAAATTATATTTTCACATTTAAGCCAGAAAAGAAGCCATTTTTTCAACATGTATTACAAACATTTTCAGGCATACAGAAAAGTGAAAAGAACTCAGATTTTAAAATGACGCATTTTTTTGTTTCTAAATGACTTGTCATCTCAGCATCTTAAAGAATAAGACTGAAATACTAACAGCACAACTACTCTTTATCTTGGCTTTAAAAGTATGTCGAGCTGCAAGCTAACTTAGGTACTTGTGTTCAAAAATGGTTCAGTAAAATGTATATCTCAGTACATGAAATTGTACTATTATCAAACCTATGAACAATAAACTTAACTCTGGTCCCTGTGTATTTCCCTGAATCTTTCATTCTTGAGCTTCCATGGAGGAATTGGTCAAATCTTGGCAATGATGTTGACTTAAAGCTTTAACAATGCTACTTATATGCTGCCAGTTAATAAACAATGATTAAAAGAGTATTTCTAAAATAGGCAATTTTTTTTTATTCATCATAGGTTAAGGTATAAGTCTGTCTAGCACAAGGGTTGCAAAATTTTATTCTTCATCTCAGAATCCTTTCTTTAATTAAATACTTGAGGCCTAATTTTGGGAAAAGATTTAAATACAGCTACAGGGGGAGACTACAGGGCTCTCTCTGAAATATTCGTGCATGCATTCCTGATCTGGAATTACACCAGTGCGCTTGAACTGTACTGATCCACCCATATTAGTAAAATATTTTTGCACATGACCTCATATATATTATACATTAGACACAAAAAAAGGAATTGTAGAGTAAAATAAAGCTAAAACAAAGCACAGAATATCTGCCTGCACTAAAATGTATGTTATTAATAATATTCTAGAGTTCCTTAGTTGCTGGTAGTGATGTTGCTAAACATTATTAGTTAATATCCTAAGTAATTTATATTCTTAGTACAAAGTTCAACTGTAACTAGAGTGACTGTAAATTTGTAATTTCAAATACTGTTCTTAATAATTCCAAACAACTTTTGGGTGGTTTTTTAAAAATTTTTCTTTTTCTGTTTTTCGTATCATAACGAGGAGAAAGTGAAGTGTCAGACCTGCATGGCGCGCTGTCCCTGCATGTTCACATTGCGGAGAACACTCCAATTTCAGAATTCATTTAAAGAACATTTTTAATCCGTTTGTCTATTTTGTGAATTAGACAATATAATTCATAAAGTCACATAATTGGTTCCAGTAATAAGTCTCAACATATCCCAGCAAAGTCCCAAGTCAGAGCTTGCCAGCAGCCCCTCTGTGTTCTGGGATTGCCACCTCGTCTTCTGCTCATGCCATGTGACCGTCTGGCACATGGGGCATGAGCACTGCTGTCAATCCACATATTTAAAATGATTTGAGAATTATATAAGTAAGATAAAAATACAATTAAAGATGGAATTACTTCCCTGCCACCACCACCCCCGCTCCACACACACACACAATGCAGTAGTCATGGATGTGATTCCACCACAAACCTCTTAACATGGAAATGGCACATTTGACAAAATTTTTCCAGATCGAATTAATTAATTTATAGCTCCCATCCTGCCAGGCTGGGATATACAACCAACCATTGTCAAGGGCCCTACAGGCCTTGGGGAAGTCTTGCAGAAATGTACATGGTTCCAAACATTTGGGAAGGGCCTGCAGATATGCTCACTGCCTAAGCCTGTGTGGTTCTGTAACCCAGGATGCTCTGTGGGCACCTCAGGCAAGTCCTGGAGCCCTGAGCTCTAGGTTCAGCCTTCTAAGTAGAAAGAGGGGGCTCAAGCTCTTTATGTTCTTAGAACTTGAACCATCTCTCCCTCCCTTTCCAACATAAGACAGAAATTAAGTTCAATACGTTATTCTGCTCCAGCCGTGTTTGGGGCCATACTGAGGTGTCTGCTAAGGGCCTTCTGTTTCCTTCTCCCTGCCAGAGGGCCTCCTGGGCCTTTAGGCACCGGTGCTTCCACTACCACAGGGTCCTCGCTGCTACTGCCACTGAGGCATTAGAGCCACTCTGTGCCAGGCAAGAGTCTCCCACTTCCCAAAATGTCACAGAATCATGCTTCCACCTTTACTGACAGCTTCCTCACTGCCAGTTCCTGGAGAGGACACTGAAAGGCAAATTGGAGTGACAAATGCTTTGCTGTTCTCATTCCCACCTCCTCAGATGGCTGAAACTCTGTTACTAGAGCAAACTCATGTGGTTGGCCCTTCCTCCCCAGAGAGAGTTCTCTCCCAGGAGCTTCTAGGGCTCCTCACACAACTCAAGCCCCGCTGGGCCTGCCCCGCAGTGGACCAGGCCTGCATGGACGTGTTTGCTTTCCTGTGGTAAACACAGCTGGCGGGCGGGAGGGACACCTGATCCACACACCTTTAATTACTAATATGGAATTAATTGCTAATATGTTCTTATGTTTGCTGGTACATTCTCAGCATTTTCAGGTATGTTGGTCTTGTCTCAGATATGTCGGTTTTGTTAGAATTCAACAAAGAAATGGTACATCAAGAAAATTTATAACTCTCATTTTAATTACTCCCAGACCCTTTTTTTGCACAACTGGCTGGCTGGCTGACTGATTCAATGTAAATGTCCAGAAGGGTGGGACCGTTTATAACCATAGAAACAAATACAGGACTTTTACCCTAAGCTATGCTGGATGGATAAACAAACATTGGGACTAGACAGCTGATACCTACAGTCTTTGTAACCGTGTCTCTGTAGAGTCCCCGAGACAGAGCTCCAAAGTCCTCATCCATCTAGCAGATTGGCTTCTTTGTCAGGCCATCATATTATTTGGAATTTTTTGAACATTTTATAGACCATATTAAATAGATGGGCTAGTGTCAAAATCAATTATTTTTATAACTCAGTCTTGAGAAGAGAAACATTATTTATTATAGTAACTATGAAACAGATGTTGTAATATATGTCCTAATTCAATAAAAAAATCAGTAAAAGCAGTCATTTTATGGTTTTTCCCAAGAACACTAGGTTAAATTTGGTGTGTCTAGTTCGAAACAAAAATTCACACCAAGCGTGTCAGAGTAAGTTTAAGTTAGCAAATATGCAGGAGTTAGATCCAAAAGAGAAATGGGAAAATAAAACATCAGTTTGGGGAAAACTCCCTTGCCTTCCTAAGCAGATGTTCCATAAAGACAAAGACAGCCTGGGCTGTGTGTTCTGGGGCCGCACGGGAACCGGCAATCTGTCAGGGTAAGACAGGCTGGAGGTGGTGGAGTGAATGGGAATGTGCCTGGCCCAGCTCTGCCTCACTGGATATCTGGCATGAACAGAGAGCTGGTAAAAAATAATGCCTGATAAGGGAGATTGTCAGCATGGCTCTGACATAAGAAGCAAAGTAATGCATTAAGTATGAGGGATAGTCATTTCTTTTCAGCATATGTTACTTTACTACTTTCTTTTAATTTGTCTTCACTTAGCCATGAGCTTTGGCAAGGCTGATCTTTGGGGGTTGAGGCTTGTCACACTGCCCATGTTGTATTTGAAAATCTTCATGATCTCATTGAGATTTAAGAAACTTCACTTTATTTCCACCTGAGTAGAAAAAAGAGATATATGTATCTTCCAAATGGAATATGCCAGTATTTTAAGCTATGGCTACAAAAAAGTACATAACATACATAAAAATGGACATAGAGCCAAAACCTTCTAAAGTCCTTTTTTTTTTTTTGCCATTATACCTGCAATCCCCTTATTTGAGTGCAAGTGAGTCCATCCTGTTTTACAAAATATATTCTGAAAAGTCATATGTATGTATATAGACTTATATGTAATAAGAAGGAATATATAAAAGATTAAAACTTTATAGGTATGCCTGACCATTAATTTAGAGTTAATCTTTGATGCTGTATATGCAACACTATATTTCTGATCTTTGACCAACCTGGGTTAGACAAACTTCTAACTGGAGATTAATGTCTTCTGGTTTGAACAACCTAATAATTATTTTTCCTTGTTCTAATGTTATAAAGTTTATCAGAACTATGCTTCTTATTACCAGAAGCAACATTTTTATAAAGCTATAATGACAACATTACAAAAATATATATTACAATCATATAAACTGCTTTGAGGATAAATGAAGTGATGATGCCAAAATTGAATTTTTGTCTGGCAGGAAGCTATAAAAATGATGGCTTAAAATATTAGGTCATTAGCCAGTGCTCTAAAGTCTAATTGTGGTGTGTAAAAATCAGTTGTGGAGTCAACATATAACTCCTTAAAGTACTGATTTTGTGAGAGTAACATTGCAAATTTTAGGGAATGTCTGAGTGGGGAAACCTAAATTTTGCACTACTATTTATTTTTAGAAATCACTGTTCATACAGATGAGAAAATAATAAGGTGACCCACTAAGCAGCCTAGTTAAAGAAACTCCACTTCATAAAGAAATTCTGACTTCTGGTCAAGATGGAGGAGTACAGATCACAGATCGCCTCCTCACACAACCACAGCAAAAATTACAATTAACTACAAAACAACTATCACCCAGAATTCTCAGAAAGCTGAGCCATATGGAAGTCCAAAAACCAAAGAATTAAAGAAGGTACATTTATTCAGACAGGTAGGAGGGGTGGAGATGCAGAGAAGCAAAGACATGGAAAAGCAGAGATGGGAAGACATGGAAAGGGTAGTCCCATACCCACCTGTGGTAGGTAAAAATTGGGAGGGATATCTCAAAGCAAGGGATCCCAGCCCCACACCAGGCCCCCAAGCCCAGGGTTCCAGCACCAGGAAAATAAATCCTCATAATTTCTGGCTGTAAAAACCAGTGGGGGTTGAGGTGCCAGAAGAAACTGCAGGATTCTCAGACATCTCCCCTTACAGGGTTCCCAACAGGCTTAGAACTTACATAGGCTCACTATCTTTAAGCTCCAGCACCAGGGTAGCAGCTGGGAGGGCACCAGTGGCATATGGGGAGAGGCTTAAGTATCTGGCATGAGGGTGAGTGCCAGGGGACAGCTTCTTCTCTGACAAAACTCCAAAGGCCAGGTGGAAGCCATTGTCCCCTTTCTGAGCCTTCCCCCACACAGAGCCACAGTGCGGCGACACCATATCTGAGACTTCATCAACCTGGTTCGCAGGGTTTGCCCTGCCCTGGCGATTACCTAAGGCTTTGCCCCATCCAACTTACATGTGCACTTTTCTACATTAGGCAATGCTACTGACACAGGGAGTCAAAGCATCTCTACTCAATACATAAAAACAAATACAGGGAGGTTGCCAAAATGAGGAAACAAAGAAATATGGTCCAAATGAAAGAACAGCTCAAAACTCCAGAAAAAGAGCTAAACAAAATGGAAATAAGCAATCTATCAGATGCAGAGATCAAAACACTGGTTATTAGGATGTGTAAGGAACTCAGTGGGCACTTGAACAGCATAAAAAAGACCTAGGAAAAAATGAAGTTTACACTAAGTGAAATAAAGAAAAATTTACAGGGAATCAACAGTAGAGTGGATAAAGCTGAGAATCAAATCAATGACTTGGAACACAAGGAAGAAAAAGATATTCAGTCAGAAGAACAAGAACAAAAAAGAATTTTAAAAAATGAGGGTAGTTTAAGGAGTTTCTGGGACAACTTCAAATGTCCAACATTCAGATTATAGGGGTGCTGGAAGGAGAAGAGAAAGAGCAAGCAATTGGAAACTTATTTAAAAAAAAGAAAGATAACTTCCCCAATTTGGTGAAAGAAATAGACATACAAGTCCAGGAAGCACAGAAAGTCCCAAACAAGGTGGACACAAAGAGGACCACACCAAGACACATCATACTTAAAATGTCAAAGTTTAAAGTTTAAGAGAGAATTTTAAAAGCAGCACAAGAAAGGCAGACAGTTACCTACAAAGGAGTTCCATAAGACTGTCAGCTGATTTCTCAAAAGAAACTTTAAGGCTAGAACAGGCTGGCAAGAAGTATTCAAAGTAATGAAAAGCAAGGACCTAGAACCTAGATTACTGTATCCAGCAAAGCTATCAGTTAGAATGGAAGAGCAGATAAAGTGCTTCCAAGACAAGGTAAAGAAAGCTAAAGGAGTTCATTGTTACCAAGCCATAGTTACATGAAATGTTAAAGGGGCTTATTCAAGAAAAAGAAGAACATCAACACTATGAACACTAAAAAGGCAACAAATTCACAGCTATCAACAATTGAATCTAAAAAACAAACTAATCAAAAAAACAGAAAAGAAACAGAATCATAGATAACAGAGATCATTTGGAGGGTTATCAGTGGGGAAGGGGAAGGAGAAGAATGGGGGAAAAGGAGGAGGGATTAAAAGAACAAATTGGTAGGTACAGACATGCAGGGAGATTTTAAGAATAGTAGAGGAAATGTAGTAGCCAAAGAACTTATATGCATGACACATGGACGTGAACTAAGGGGGTGATTACTGGAGGGAATGGGGGGGACAAAAGGGGAAAAATTGGGACAACTGTAATCGCATAATCAATAATATATATATATTTTAAAAAGAAGTACAAATTAGTACTCATAAAATATTCACAGGAATGTAAAATACAGCATAGGGAATATAGTCAATAGTATTTTAACTATGTACGGTGCCAGGTAGGTACTTGAAATACACTACTTTTGAAGTATATGACTGTCTAACCATTATGCTGTACACCTGAAACTAATACTTAAATAATACTCAAATAATATTGAATGTAATGAAAACACTCAAATAATATTGAATGTAAACTATAGTTGAAAAATAAAAATGAAAAAAAAATTTAAGCTACCTCAGCCTGGCAAAGATGAAGCAAAAAGCAGAATCCAAAAGGGTTTAATAAGTGAATAAGGAGGGGGATTGCCTGAAAGAATGTGGTGTACTGGGTAGAGAGGGGCAAAGGAGGGAAAATCAAGACAACTGTAATAGCATAATCAATAAAATATATTTTAAAAAAGAAATTCTGCTATAAAATAGTAATATTAAGGCACCTAACCTTTGATGATGCCTCTGTGTTCTATTGTGGTTTGCAATATGAAGTTCTTATTAATTGGTTAGAAGATTGAATAGCCATATATACTGCATACTTTACCAATTCCTACTCCTTTTTTTATTTCAACAAGTATTTCCTGAGCTCCTGCTTCGTTAGGCATTGTGTAAATGGATAATCATTACCAACAACACCCTGGCCCTTCCCTCAAGGAGATTCTCTAGATTACTAACATAGAAGGTTTTCAATACCACAAACATGCTTAATAGAAAATCATGTTGAATCAATTTAGTCTTGGATGACTCAGAATATGCTTGCAGATCTTTCGGTAATCGAGGTCATATTATGAGCACCATTTATCATGGTATAATCAGAGTCTTGACATTCTAGCTAATAGCTTTTGATTTAGTAGTCTGCAGCTGAGAGTGTGTTGCTTATTGTACACTGCATTTTGCAACTGAGAATATCAGAGCACAATGACACTGGAAGGCAATGACTTTCATGAGCTGTTTAGGGAAAAAGAAAGATATCTTTCTTCTGGTATAAACAGGAAACTGTCTGTTATCATTCATTCAATAGAATTTTTTGAGTGCTTACTGTATAAATCTAGGTACCCACTTTGTTAAGTGACCTGTTTGCTTCCACAGAAGCAAACATAGTTGTTTGTTTTATACCCGGATACTCTGTTTCCCATATTACAAAACCTACTCTAAGAATAGCAAGTTATCATTGATTGAGCACTGATTTTGTCCAGGCATTATTTTAGCATTTTACATAAATTATCCCGGATCCTTAAAACAGCATTGCAAAGTAGACTATATGATTGCCTTTTAGTAAAATAAATTCAGAGAGGTCATGTCTAACTTCTTTCATGTCTCTTCAATATTTAGTGACACAGTCAGAATTTGAACTCAGGCTGGCCTGATACTAAAATATTTGTTTCCAGTCTTAAAAAAAATGATTGTGTTATCCCATTTAGAGTCAGCTCTACTTTTAAGAAGTGCCCCTTTTTCTAGCAAGGCTGTTATGCAGGGAAGTAAAGTACTGAACTAGAATGGGTAGGGCTCAGAGACCTGAGGGCTCCCCTCAAAAGGCCCTGTGGATATGGGAGGTGACTGGCCAAGACAGGAAATCAGACAGCGATTGTGGAAGGGAAATGAGACGGTCTAACTGGTTGACAGTGAATTCCTTCCTCCTGGCCACACGGGCGTGCCAGAGGAGAGTAAGGCAGGAAAGCAATACTTCTTGATCTTGTAGCTTCCCCAAAGTCAGAACTTGAAAAGATGGCAGCCAAACACCCTCAAGGCGAGACCAGGACTGGCACAGACTAAAGACTGTGGTTAAACTGAGGGGGCGCCTGCAAATTAACTGTGAAGTTCAAACAATAGATAGATGCTTTTGCTGAATTCAAACTTTTTTCCTCAAAAGCATGGAATTTTAAAAAATTACCATGTGTGAAGATAAATGAAATTTCTTTTAATATAGCATTTTGAGTTAATTGAACTTTTAATATAGCTTTACGGAGAGAATACTTGCCCCATTTCCTGATATTCCAGGAGTACTGGGAAAGAGGCAGGAGGGCAAGCCACTTAGCAGCCTCACATAAGCCATACTTATCATTACCGGTTACTAATTTACTACACATCGCTAATAAGTATTTACTAAATACTGACTACACATTATTAATTCATAGTGGCTAATTACTAACATACCGTGCTTTACTAAATATGCTTGTTCTCTTTCTCCTCTCCTTCTGAAATTCAAATTACCTGTACATTAGATCGCCTTGCTGTGCCCTGCATGTCTCTTATGCTCTCTTCCATCATTTTTTAACCTTTTTCTGATCTTCAGTTTGAGTGTTCTCTTCCTTTTTCTGTCTTGACTGTGCTTAATTTCCTTCACTGTTTTTAATTTCAGATATTGTATTTTTCTGGTCTAGAAAATCCATCGAACTTTAGAGATTCCAACTCTCTGCTAAAATTATCAGTCTTTTCAAATGTTTTGTCCATATTATCCTTTATTTTCTTTAACATACTTACTATAGTTCTTTTAGGTCATATCTCCTAATCCCAACATTGGAATCATTTGCAAGTCTGCTCCTATTGACTATTTTTGGTCTTGATTACTGTTCTCATGCTTCTTCACATGTCCCTCCCCCACTCTTTTAAATAGTTTTATGGCAGCCTTTGTATATAAAATAACTGTAGAGATTGAAGGCTATGTTCTTTATTCCTCAGAAAGGGTCTTTCCTTTTGATTGAAAACTTGGCAGATCTTCATACCACCCCCCAAAATCTTGGCAGGTCTCCCCATCCCAAAAGACTGCGCGAGTTAATGTGTTCTCTGGCAGTTTTCAGCTGTGTTCTTCAGTCTTCTGATCTGTGATCTGGAAAGCATTTTAAATGCCTTGAGGAGATGACTTGGCCCTGTGTGTGATAAAGTCCCCCTTTTCATGTAGTACTTTTGTCTCCCAAAGATTGCTACACAAAGAGGGATTGCAGTATGCCTTTTAGAAGCTACTACACAGATTTGGATTCAGCAAATGGTCTCCAAGGGGAAATGGCCATCAGATTTCAGAGCTCCTGAAGTTTCCAGTTTGTTAAAATTGTTGTGCAAAACCATCAAAAGCCTTCCTGGTTTCTCTTCTGGCTTCAAGCCCAATCTTCGGTTCTTATCCACAATTTGCAAATTCCCATAGGTAAGAAAGTGGCCCGCAGTGGCCTGCTCACCCCGGAAGGGTTTGCTACTCTCTGTTTAGTTCAGTCAGTCTTTGTTGTACCACATCTCTCCAATTGTCTTAAAAAATGTGTGAAAAATTGATATGTAAAAATACATCTATAATAAAAACTATATAAATATATAAACAAAATTATGTATGTAAAGAAATACATACACAACTGATTTTCATCATTCGAAGTAGTTAATTTTCTATAAAGTCACCAAAAACACTGAATTGACCCTGGGGAGAATACAGACATAGGCTATTTATTTATTTATTTTGTGAAAAAGATTTTATTTATTTATTTTTAGAGAGAGGGGAAGGGAGGGAGAAAGAGAGAGAAACATCAATGTGTGGTTGCTTCTTGCACACCCCCACTGGGGATCTGGTCTGCAACCCAGGCATGTGCCCTGACTAGGAATAGAATTAGTGACCTTTTGCTTCACAGGCTGGCCAATCCACTGGGCCACACCAGCCAGGGCAGGTTATGTAATATATATTGATAATTCATTAAAATTGAAGTCATGGAACAAAGCTTATCTAATACAACTGTTTTCTCCATAAGGCCCATCACAGCTTTCTTGTATTAGGAACACTAGCCAGTACCTCAGCACTATTCTTTGGGGCCACTTTAAATAGCAAAATCACCCACCAAAATGACCAAATAAAAAAAAAAAACATGGCACTAAATAGACCATGAAAATGGTGCTTATTTACTTCTGAGAGCTGAAATAAGTAGAGTATTGCCTTGTTTGACCTCAGCTGGGAACATGCATGTCAGGAAACTTACATTTTCTGCCACCCTGTGCATGTACATATCACAGATGACCACAAGAGCACTGTGAGCCCTGATTTGAGCATAAAAAAAAAATTTTAGTGGATAGGTGAATCTCATATAAGGAATCTGTGCATAATGAGGGTCAACTTATATTTAAATATATTTAGACTGTATATATAATATATATGATTATTATAATATATTGGATACATAAATATATAATATATTTAAAATTATATTGATATATGTTATATATGCTTTAAATATATTAATTTATATGTGTGTTTATATATATTTTTCCCAAATTATCTGGCTCTTGGAGCTCTTATAGTGGGAGTGGGAACCAGCTACAAGAGTTAGATTTGGCCAAAGCCTCAGGTTGATAACAATTAACAATGCTTTGAATTATTTCTTCTGATTACAATCATCACCTCACCTGTCCAGTTCCATTCTGACTCAGTTAATTTTTTTCTTTTTAGTGGTCCACTTTGAGTGAGGCTGGTACTATATCCATGGCTGTTGGTCAACAGTTATTACAATGGATAATGTCAACATGAATCTTCCTGTAATTTGTGAGAACATTATATAGTGGCTGTTGGGACGTTTCTTATAAAATAGTGATCTCTAAACTACATTATAAATCCCTCCTGGATGGGGGAGCCCCTCTCCTTATGGGAGCAGAGCGAATGTCCTCACATCTGGTTCACTGAAGAAAATGGCGAGCAAGCTCCTGGGAAGATGAGAAACAAAGGGAAGAAAGAACAACCTTGGAGTGTAGAGAAGTATGGAAGGACTTGGGGTAGACAAGAGTTAAACTAGAGAAGAAACTTTTTAACATTTCCTAAATTAATCTCCATCTCAACTCTACCTGCTTTTTATGTGCCCCTGGATCTCTGTAGGTTTTCAGAGAAGCATGGGAATGGGGGTGAAATCAGGGGGAAACAGAGCCCCTGTTGCTCGAGGTGCAGATGAGCCAAGTGAGAAGTCTTCCCCGGGAGAAGGTGAGAAGTAGCTCTTGAGCACAGAGCTGAATGAGGGGTCCCCTCACAGAGGGGACCTCAGGGACAAGTTAATTACAGGGCCACTGCCAAGGATCCTGCAGGCCTGAAGACAAAGAAATTTTTTTTTCTCCTCTTGTGACATTACCAGTGGCCTTGAAAGAAGCCCCTCCTAGAGATGAAGGCCTACAGGCTCACTGCCTCATATGAGCTCTAGTAGTCATGCTTTCTGAGGCAGTTTCCTGTGGAGAAATCCTCTTTATCTGGCCCTGTATTAAAGTGTGAAGAGTTGAACCATCCAATGGGCCTTGTTCTTGTTTCCCTTTTCTTATTCAGCATTGCTGAGTAGGAACTCAGGGAAGTAAAAAGTTAACTATATGCCCTCTCCCTACATAAAGTTACCTAGGAGTGCTTTGACCAGGTATTTCTCTTCCACCATGAAAAAGGCAGCTGCTGCCCCCCTGGATCTCTGGCCTAAATTTTTCCCTTTCATGTATCCTTATAAGGCAGAGCAGACAGGAGAGGAGAATCATTTCAAGATGATGAAATGGCTATGAGCCCACAGCTAGAGGGAAAAAGATTTTCCCCTAATCAGATGAAAAAACAATAACATTCTATCATAATATATGTAATCTATTTATAAACACTGCAAATTAATATATGTATATATGTATATGTACATATGTATATACTTATATATACATGATTTGTGAGGGCAAGAGCAAACAGGATCTCTTTAAATAGGTTTGGGGCCCTGGAACCTGCAGAGAGGCCTCCCTCGGGAAGAAAATAAGGTCTGTAGATACACCCCAAAGAGTACTGCTGTTTTGTACCGCTAGGGAGTTGTTGAGATGTAAATTCCACAATATTATTTAGAAATGTTGTGGTTGTTCTGAAATCACAGTGAACCCATGGTAGCTTAGGCAATGGAGGTCAAAAAAAATTCACTATGACAAAGAAATGAAAACAGGTGTCAATAAAAAATTTATACATTAATTTTCATAACAATATCACTCAAAATAGCCAAAAAGCAGAAACAACCAAATGCTCATCAACTGATGAATGGATTAACAAAGGTGGTATATCCATATAATGGAATATTATTGAGCCATAAAAAGGAATGGACTACTGGTGCATGCTACAACATGGATGAACTTTGAAAATGTTATGCTAAGTGAACGAAGCTAGCCACAAAAGAGCGTATATTGTATGATTTCATTTATATGAAATGTACAGAACAGACACAGCCATAGGTATAGAAAATAGCCTACCAGTTGCCAGGAATGGGGGTAAGGTTTGGAGTTACCGCTAATGGATGCAACATTTCTTTTCGGGATGATGAAATGTTCCAAGCTTGATTGTGGTATGGTTACCACAATCTCTGTGAATATACTAAAAAAACATCGAATTATATAATTTTAATTGGTAGATTGTATGGCATATGCAAAAAAAAAAAAAGCTGTTAACAAAACAAACGAAAAAGAAATATCTTACATGCCCAAAAAGGAATGATAGCAAGGCATGAAATTTGGGAATCTTAAATTTGAAAAGATCTTAGAAGCCATATCTTTTGAACTTCTACACAACTGAGTGCTGCTAAAGAAAATCACAGAATTGTACAGACTGATGCTAGATATTTCATTCTCATTTCGGGCCCTCATGCCATCTTTTAATTACTTTATCTTTCTTTCACATTGCCCTCAGTTATACTAACCCTTTATGACAGCCTCCATAAAAACCCACGCAATCTTCATTCTCCATACTCTGAGCCATTTATCTCTTACTTCAGTGAAAAACATGTTGTCACTAGCCATATTTATCTTACTGACCAGTCCTTACTCTGTCCATATCCCTGAGCATTTCCTCTCATCACTGTGAGAGAATCCCTTCCATTCAAGATCCAAGGTCTCCCATCCCTTCTGGTCTCCTGGCACTTCCCATCTCCTCACGTCCCTCACCACCTCATGCTCTAGACATTTCAAACCATTTGATTCCCTGATAAGCCGCACTGTTCTTACCCACATGCGTTTTGCATGTACAACTCCCTGCCCCTTATCTTGAATGTCCGCCTTGTGGACCACCACATACTGAACAGCAGGATCCACACAAACAAACCTACTTTTCCCCTAAGTGTGCTCATGAATCACTTCCTCCCTAAAATCTTCTCTAGTTCTATTTTCACCCTCTTCACACTCCTACCATAGCATTGATTTTTCTCTCTCTACCTGTTAGAATTTGGCACATATTTCTTTGATTGCACAAATTATACAAAATTGTTTTTATTGGTTATGTGGTGGTCTCCTTAAACTGTGAGCTCTTTGATGGAGAAAGCAGTTCTCCTTCTTCTCTGTCTCTCTCAGCATCTATATGACTGGTGCACAAGATACTTGTTGAAACAGTCACAGGAATCTTCATTACATCACCCTAATTGATGGTTATTTCGTCCTAACTTGAATGTTTTCAGTTACAGGGCAATCAGTCTTTTTTGAGGCATCCCAAACCATGCTCAGATCATTGTAATAATTAGGAAAGTCTTTCTTACATTGAACCCAAATATTCTTCCCTTAATGTTTACTCATTGATTCAGTCTCTGTCTTGTAGAATTTACAGATTGAGCTGTTCCCTCTTTAACACAGTAGCTGTACTAAATGGGTGCCCATCACTTTCAAATACCTTTTTTCTCCCTCCCCCTTCTTTGATCACACATAAGACAGTTTTTCTTCTTCAGGCTAAGTATCCCCACTTCTTTAACATGCTCTGTTTAAATGGCCTCTGGACCCCCACCATGGTCCCACTTTATCTCTGTGGGATGCTTTCAAGTTGGTCAATTTCCTTATTGAAATGGCTCCCAGAACTGGCGCCTGTCTCTGGAAGGGGTCTCAAGAAAGAGAAGTGAGAGCACTAGAAGTTCACTCCATCAGGAACTATGTTGCTGTTAATGCAACCTAGGCCTTTTGTGAACCATGTCATACCAGTGTAGTGAACTAAAACTTCCAGGCTTTTTCTGATGAGTTGGGACATGGTCCATCTCTCCTTCTAATGCCAAATTTATTGTTCAAGAATTCACCCAGAGTATTGATATGGCTAAGTGAGGCAAAAGAAGATCCCATTAGAGCACTGGTTGGAAAGGGATTACTAGGAGAAGAAAGTAAAGGAGAAGGAAGATGGGGATGGGGGTGCTGATGTTTTTACAACCACTTTGTCATCTCACTAATGCTTCATTACACCGTATATTCCTCTGTAGGCAGGGATCACAGCTATGTGACTCATCACTGTATACCTGCTCCTAGGACAGTGCCTGGCACATAATAGACACTTGGTGAGCATTTATGAATGAGTAGGTACAACCCATGGATTCTTTCAAGCATGGGCCACAGGGATATGGAAGCCTGGCAGTATCCTACACACAACGGGAAGAAAAGAGAATTTCTTTGTTAGCATGTGTTGTGCTAGATTTGTATATATTCAAAGCAGAGGTGTTTGGTTATAGCAATGATGTTCATAGCATCCTCTAAGAATAGCTTGTCAGGGATTATGGGGAGATGGAGTGAACTGGGTCTCAGGCCCCCTCCCACCATGGACCAAGAACAGCTGTACTTTTAGTTGCTTTGTATACTAGGTTTTCATACAAGTTTTCTTTTGAATACATGATTCCTTGGCTAACAATCATGTTACCATTACTAAGTTTTGATGTTGATTTAAGAAGAGATTAATATTTAGGTTAAAATTATGGTGAAAACTCACAATGTCCATCTGCCATGTCTGAGCATGTGCTGCCTGTATACCTCCATGTAAGTGAACTCAGTGCTCTACAGACAACCAGGCCCCCTGCCAAGGGAACCACAACAGGGACAAGAAGTAAACTAGCATTTACTTCTCTCTGAGTTCTACTATGAGACTTTGGGGCAGACACAGGCTACATGAGACCCTCTTCTAGAAAGACAGTTTCATCTCCATACAAAGTTCTCACTTGGTTGGGCTCAAGAAATACCTGCTTCCATGCAGATATTCCCAGACTTCTCCTGACCTTGCTCTGCTTGGGTCCATTAGCCAGCTTCCTTGCTTAAATCTCTGTCTTTCTCAAATCCATGTCCTCACTTGCCTGAATCAAGAGAGAGAAATCCTTTTAAGATGCTGACATGACTGTGAACCCATAAACTTAACCAGGTGAAAAAACAGGAGGGTGAAGTAGGAGACCACTTTGATGCAAGATGCTTTTGTAAGATGCTGCTAGAGTGAAAAAAAAAAAGAAAAGACTACCCTCCCTTCTCCTTCCTGCATGAAGAGAAGACACAGGTGTAGGTCTTAAAAGCGGAGCCAAAAGAAGTCTGTTATATAAATGCATCCCACTCTGTAAACCATCAGAAATAGTTTCTCTCCTTCTAATATGAGTCCTGGTCAGAGAAAACAGAGAGTGAGGACTGTAGGGTCTCTCCTGGTATCATAATGGGTAGGTTAGCTTGAAATCTGGTGCCTTGTAAGCAAGAGGAAAAAAGATCCATCTTCCAGACGTATTACCAGAACCCCTTTATTTAGGGAAAGTCTTAAATTCCTGATTTCCAGACCTCCCCAAAGGATCACAAGCTTGAAAGAAGACTTTTTAAAGAAACTAATTCATGGTTGGAGTTTTCCTCTGCAGCAGCAAGTCTGTGACAGATAGTGTTTTGCTCCAAGTCAAAGCTACGTCTACTCGGATGAAAATTTGCTTGAGCCCATCTCAGGCCCAAGCGACCCAAGAGTACAAAGCATGAGCTTCAAATGGCACCAGGGTAAATACTGAGTGTTTTCATAGTCTTTGTCCAAAATAAACATTTGAAAAATCCCAGAGGTTTTAGTTTCCTGAAGTAAAGAAAAATCATATTTCCAGCTGTCATTGGAAAATATCACACAAAATCCCACGTTTTTATCTTCCCAAATATTTTTACAATTACTAAATACTTAAAGGACTATTTTCGTTTGTTTTTATGTTGGTGAGCTGTTCACACAGCAAGCAATTACGTCAGAAGTCCTAAGGTATTAACACAGATCACATAAAGCTGCAGAAGAGGCTTCCTTACTTTCCTCTCCTGGTTGTTGGGTGAAGTAAGTCTGGTGTAATTGCCCATGTGGCCAGTAAACGTGCCAAAGTGCAATCTTTTGTCTTCACTATGAGAATGTTTTATAAACACATGGTTATCAGCATATGCTGACTTTCAGAAATATTAACTACAAAATTGGCAGCAAGCTTTGGCATTTGCAAAAATCCATATGTTCATTAAATTATGTTATTTGTGTGTATGTATCTGTATTTGAAAACAGTTTCTGTATCTTTTCTTCTGGAGACCTCTAGGCTCCTGTAGGATTTTAATTGAAAGAAAGTAAATCAATGTCTTTGCTAAAATTCATGTTTATAAGTCAAGATTTTAGAAACTTTCCTGAGGTTTTTAAGACATATACTAGTTGAGATTTAAAACTTTGTTCTTAGATCAGCAGTTTTTCCCAATTTGTAAAACACACAGGAACTATGGTATGTCATTGTCTTTTAATGACCAGAACAACATGTATGTTTTAGCAGATACAACCCAGACAGTCTTTCAGGATTTGACATTATGAAGCCATGGAACTGGGAAAGACCCAGAGAGGTTATCTAGTCCCAATATTTGCCTTCAGATCCTTTAGGACCACCCCAGAGAAATAAAAACTTATTCTATTTTTAAAGCTCTTCCCTACAATTCTCCTCTTTTATAACATTTTGTTTTACATTTAGCAACCCTTATTGCCAGGAGATGACAGATAGATAGCTAGTTAGATGATAGATAATCTTTTTTTCAGATTTCATTACACCAATTAGCTAATTTCAACGAACTCCTAGCAGAACGTGTGGTACTGCCATTTCCATCTTATGGATGAAGACACTGAGAAATCGGAGTTAAGTGGCCTGCCGCAAGCCTCATTAGAGATATGAGTCACCGTTGGGAGTGAGAACACAGAGCCACAGCCTTCATTCCTGAGCTGTTTCCTCAACTCTCCATTTTTCTTTAGTACATTAAGAAGCAAAAACAACCACATTTGAGTGACCAAACAATGGTAATTAGACTGTGCATGAGCCAACAGCTACTGCAGAAAGACTTCAACCGCCTACAGAGCACTATCTATGCTTGTGCAAATACCAAACTTTCATCCTCTTTTCTTAGTTTTACCAAAGGAAAAATAAAGGGTTGTTATCGAGACAAAGGATATACTTCACATTGCTTTAACTCCAAATAGGAACAAGTGGAATTCAGCTACTACCAAACAGCAAATTCCTTAGTTGATTTGCGACAAGCAGTTCACATGAAACTGGCTGGCTCTATTACTATTGTTCTCATATCGGTACTACTGGACAGCTTTAATTAATACCAGAAACAGCACAGGAAACATCCTTTAATTATTCCTCTTAGATTTAGAGAAAATGTAGCTTACTAAAAACAAAGTAAGCTGCAAGCCTTTGAACTTGAGTGTTATCTTTGTCCTTTGGCTTGCTAGGGTTTTGTGTTATCGGACATGATAATTTGTTTTCATTGATACCCTTGATGAAATTGAGTTTTAGACTAGCATACATTTCCTTTTGCTGATACTTTCACTCTTGGCAAGGTCTTATCTGGGCAGTTAGTCCTGTTCTCGTCTGGTTCTGTCTGCCGAGATTCAATAGCTGCAGGATTGTTGTTGTTTTAAACAAAGATGTTTACTTTTGTTATTAATGTAATATTCAGTTCACTTCCCCTTTTTATCTTCCCATAACGCACAGACCAACTCTTTTTCTTTTTTTTTTTTTTCAGGAGATGACGGTTTTGGACTTCACTGCTAGGTTTCCTTAGAAACACCCTACCAGACCTTTCCAAATATATCATCATCAGAAGAGGGATAGCTGTTTCAGACACTCCTATCTGTACACTTGGCTTGAATTCAATTGCTATCTTAATTCTAGGCCCTAAACATTTCCTTTATTTTTCTTCAACTATATTATTTTCTTTTATTCAAACATCAAAGTAATATATGCTTAACAGAAAAGAACTTAAAAATGAAAATAAGTGTCCCTATATACATCCTGACATCACTCAGTTTCAAAGCATGCTCTTCATTAAACAGTTTTTGAAAAAAAAAATGGCACATATAAGCTATATTGCCATATAATAAAATAGGTAGGTTTGATACATAGATCAAATGAAATTCTACTATATTTACTGTACTTATTGTTCTACAATTAGCTTTTTTCATATATTAATTTGTCTTGAACATTCTTCCGAAGAATGTGTTTTATTTAATTTACTTATTGACAGAGATTAAGTTCTTCCCAGTATTTTTGTTATTATAAAACAATATGAGTTTATTTGGGAATGAAAAGTGGAGTTTTAATCCAGCTTTAATATTTCAAAATAGTATGTTTATTAAATAATCTATTTTTTTCATGATGATGTAAAAGGGAATCTTTATCATTTAGTACATAATGTATATTTTTCCAAAAAAACTGTTGTTTGAATCATCAAACATTATTTACTGTCAAGCCATGATAGTCCCATGGCTTGTAAATGAGCTACTGTATTTACTGTGGTAACTATAGTGGGGCTCTGTTGCTATTAGTGCCCTATACCTTTTGAACAATATACTGACAGTTTGCTCTTTTCCACATTGTGAGTCCTATATGCTCAAGACAGAGCTCCTATATTTTCCAGACTCTTTTTCAGATGGGGAGCTGACATAGAACCTAGATTTCATCAATCAAAAGCAACACAAAAGTTGGAGTCAGAAGTGAGCAACACGAGGCAGGAACCCTGGGACCAGGACCCCTGGGAGCAGGCAAATTTGTTGGCAGAAGCATCTGGAGTTCTCGCAGGGGATTGTGGTGGGCCACGGGCAGCAGCAGCGGCAGTCCTGACTGTCACCCCCAACTAAATTGTCCTGTCTGTGTAACAACCAGCCTGGTTCTTTAACCCTCCTGGAATTTCTATGGGTTGCCTGATAATTTCTACAGATCTCTTTTCACTTAAATGAGCCAGGGTTGGTTTATTCTGAATGAATTGGTGTTAGGGAAAATGATTGCATAATAGACCCTCAAGCAAATGAGAATCCAGGATTGGTTACCTAAACTAATTAAATATATGGTAAGTCCTCCCTCAATGTCATCAGTAGGTTCTGTGACTTTAAGCAAAACAATGTGTAACAAAACCAATTGTTCCATAGGCTAATTGATATAATCAAGAGTTAAGGTCCCATGGCATTTCATCAATGTCTTTTCCCATAGAGAAGAGATGGAGGAAGAAGCTAACATCCATTGAGGATCTGGCTTATGCCAAATACTGTGATAAGTACTTCATACATCATCTATCAATAATTCTCAAAAATAACATCAATTTACAGGTGGTAAAACTGAGGCTCAAAAAGATTATATTATTTTTCCAGACTCACGAGCAAATAAGTAGGAAGACATTTTCATGTCTTTAGTGACTAGCTGTGCATGGTCACTAAATATTGTATGAGATACGATATATCTCATATCATATATACAGATGTATATATGTATATACAATATCATTTATACGAGGTTATGGTGAATATTTATGATATACAGATATTGTACATATTAGGTCAACAGAACTTCCCCACGGGTTCACTTAACCTAGTGTTTCTTTGTTATATGTAAGACTCACTTTGAGGGACTATTTAAAATTTAGATTGTAAACATCAATAAAATAACAACAACAACAAAAAAACCCACCAAATTAAATGGGAGAAGATATTCACGAATAATATTTCTGATAAGAGACTAATATCCAAAACATATAAGTAACTCATAAAATTTAACATTAAAAAAATAAACAATTTAATTAAAAGATGGGCAGAAGACCTGAATAGGAACTTCTCCAAGGGGGACATACAGATGGCCAACAGACCTATAAAAAGATGGTCAACATAACTAATCATTGGTGAAATGCAAATCAAAACCACAATGAGATAACATCTCACACCTGCCAGAATGGTTATCATCAGAAAATCAACACATAACAAATGCTGGTGAGGATGTGGAGAAAAGAGAACACTCATGTGCTGTTAGTGGGATTGTTAATTGGTGCAACGACTATGGAAAATGGTATTGACATTCCTCAAAAAATAGAACTGCCATACAACCCAGTAATACCATTTCTGGGCATTTATCTGAAGAAAATAAAAACACTAATTCATGGAGATATAGGTATCCTTATGTTTATTACCAAATTATTTACCAAAGCCAAGATAAAGAAGCAACCTAAGTGTCCATCAACAGATGAATGGATAAAGAAGTTATGTACATATATACAGTGGAATATTACTCAGGCATAAAAATAATGAGATCTTACAATTTACAAAAATATTGGTGGACCTAAAGGGTATTAAGCTAAGTGAAATTAAGTCAGACAGAGAAAGACAATAACCATATGATTTCACTTATATGTGGTATCTAACAAACAAAACAGGTGGATAAACCAAACAAAATGGAAACAGACCCATAGATACAGAGAACTAGCTGGTGAATGCCAAAAGAGGGGAGGTGGAGGGGATTGGTATATGGGCAAAAAAAGAAAAATATAGAAGCTCAAGGTAGAATTTGGGTAGATTTATTTTGTTTATTTTATTTTATTTTATTTTATTTTATTTTATTTTATTTTATTTTGTTTTTAGCCAGCACCTTTGTCTGCCATTTTCTGCAAGTGGTCAGTGAACCACACTTCTGAGAAACACTGGTGTCCTTCATGTGTACCTCTGACATGAGTCTCCAGCCACCCCTGGAGCCCTGTCTATGGAGATCGTAGCCCTCAGAATCCTATCTCTTTTACTCAATAATAAGCACACTCATGATTTGACGCCTAGACTCACATTGTCTCCTCTGAATGCTCATTTTGAATGACGCTGCCATTTTGTCTGGTTTCAAGCTCAGTCTCAATTCTTAGTGATAGTTTTATCTTTGTATCAACATTTTAAGATCGTGATTTTATTTGACCAGGTTGACAAGGATTAATGCTTAAACAACTCTCTTACATTTTTAACTTACTTAAAGTCTTATATAAACCACAATTGCTCTCAAAAACTTCAAAAATAGTGATGAAAAATTTAATTCTACATAAAAATATTGACCTTGGATAAGAATGCTGGACTTTTCCCATTGAATATATTGGGCACAATTCAAGGTACACATCCATCAAAAGCATACTAGATAGAAATAAGAAATCCACATCTCTATGAAATATAGACATATTTTCTATCCTCAGTTACAGAATAGTTGTTTTCGAAAATTAAACATTCATAGTTTGTTGGCAGTTCTTGTGCATTAATGCTAACTTGCAATCTTCAAGATTTCATTTAGTTAAAAACTCCTGAAAGTGTCAATGACTCATTCTCAATGTAGTTTTCACAACTATAATTTTATGCAAAAAGTTTGAGTAGTATAGAGCATTAATACTTTTCATTAACATTGTGTGTTAATTTAAATTGAATTTTCAAGATAACTAATGAGCCGATAATGCAACATTCAGCTAAAAAAGAAAAAAACCCAAGTTCCTTGAATAGACTTTATTTCAAGATTGTTTTAAATGCTTATAATTATATAAGCTATAAATTTTTTATTTCTACTTAGTAAAAAACATGTGGTTGTTGAAGTACTCCATATTTTATTTCATCTGCTCTAGTGGTTGTCTAATTTAAAAAAATCTAACAACAATTTCTCACTATTTGTACTGGCACTTTAGGAACTCAAGTGATGACATTCCCATTTGAAAGTAAAGGTATCTGAAAAAGAAGGAAAGATCATTACAACCTGGGGCAGTTCTGGAGCCAAGTTAGGGGACAAAGAATAGAGTAGGGTTCTTTGGTGATACTCTAATGAATAGCCTAAATGTATTGCTATTGAGATACAGCATTATGCAGGAGAAAAGGACCAATAAGTGATACATAATAAGACCTGGAGCTTAGAATCAAATCTGGACTGGACATTTTCATTTGGAGATTGGGCTGGAAATGGTTATTATCTTTCTCACACCTACATCAACACCTCCCACAGCTCCTGAATCTGCTGATGAAACTCCAAGGGAGAAGTGTCCCAGGGTAACAAATCTATAAACACACTTCATACCTAACGTTCATGGCCCAGTTAAAAAAAAACCTGTTTTTATCAAATTCTCTATGGTTATGAAATATGAATTAAAAAATAAGAAATCCAAACATGTTTGCTCATTGGAAGAGAAAGTTCAAGTGGATATGTCATGATATAGAATCAAGGCTTACAGTAAGCCAGAACCGTGTGTGAGCCCACATCACAGGGAGAAGAAATTGACTAACTAGAGAAAGCTAAAGGATGTCAGGACAGAAACAAGACTGAGCCATCTCAACAAAAGAATGATAGTGTGAAAATGATGAATTCAACAACAGTTTCCATGAGGCATTCTAGAATCATAGTTCAGTCTCAGTGACTATAGATCCAGCTCTAACATGGCTCATGTTTTGGACTTTAATGGGGTATATTCTTCTAATCATTTCAAATTGATTTTTAAAATAAATCCTCTTACTCCAATGAAAACGAGGGGCCTCTGTTTATGGCAACCAAATGGACTTAACTAAAAAAAGGCTATCAGCATTTCAAATTCAAGAAAGATGAATTTGATAATATTTATTTCCTACTTACTATTATTTTCTATTAATTATTGTTATTTACTACTTATTATTTGCTTTTGAGTGTGGACAAATAATGTAATCTCTTTGAGCCTCAATTTTATCATCTGTAAACTGATGTTTCGTTTGAAAATTTTTGATATGAAATGCATAAAATACTTACCACAATATTTAGCATAAGCTAGATCCTCAATGACTGTTAGTTTCTTCCACCATTGAGGAAAGTTCCACTTCAAATGTCATCAAGGAACTGTAAATTAAAATAACATTAACATGCCGTGAAACATGTTGCCCCACCCTGGTGATTACCTAAGGCTGTGCCCCACACAATTTACAGGTGCTTTTTCTATAATGGGCCAGGCTACTAAGACAAGGAGTCAAAGCAGCTCTACCTAATACACAGAAACAAACACAGGAAGGCTGCCAGGCTAAGGAGACAAAGAAATATGGCCCAAATGAAAGAGCAGAACAAAACCCCCCAAAAAGAACCAAAAGAAACAAAGATAATCAAACTATCAGATGCAGAGTTCAAAACACTGGTGATCAGGATGCTCAAAGAACTCACTGAGCATGGCAACAACATAAAGGAAGAAGTGAAGGTTATACTGAGTGAAATAAAGAAAAAACTACAGGGAACTGATAATGAAGGGAAGGAAGCTGGGATTCAGATTAAGGATTTGGAACATAAGGAAGAAATAAACATTCAAACAGGACAGAGAGAAGAAACAAGAATTTAAAAAAAAAGAGGATAGTATAAGAAGACTCTGGAATAGCTCCAAACATGCCAACATCCAAATCATAACGATGCCAGAAGGAGAAGAGGAAGAGCAAGAAATTGAAAACTTATTTAAAAAAATAATTAATGAAAACTTCTCTAATTTGGTGAAGGAAATAGACATACAAGTCCAGGAAGCACAGAGAATCCAAAACAAGATGGACACAAAGAGGACCACACCAATACACATCATAATTAAAATGCCAAAGGTTAAAGATAAAGAGAAAATCTTAAAAACTGCAAGAGAAAAGAAGACAATTATAAGGAGTTATAAGGAGTATAAGGAGTATAATGGGGAAGGCTATGCATGTGGGTGGGGCATGGGGAGTATGTGGGAAATAAATCTCTGTACCTTCCTCTCAATTTTGCTGTGAACCTGAAACTCCTCCAGAAAAATAGTCTTTAAAAAAAGGTAAGAACAAAGCTTTGGTTATATGTCTAGCATCTAAAATCTAACTTTAAGCATTTCTGTATTGACATAAATGTTCAAGTGACTATGATTTAGTCATTCACTCAGCAAACAGTATTCAGCACTTACAGGGTACATGCACTTTGAGGGTCAAGAATGAAAAAGACATATTGCCCTCAAAGAACTTTACTGTCTAATAGAGTAGACATAAAAGTGAGGGTATTCTGAGAAAGTTAGACCAAGTGCTATGGAAATTGT
Source organism: Pteronotus mesoamericanus (assembly GCF_021234165.1). Lineage (NCBI taxonomy): Eukaryota > Metazoa > Chordata > Mammalia > Chiroptera > Mormoopidae > Pteronotus > Pteronotus mesoamericanus. Next base: position 33,188,920 of record NW_026555078.1, read on the forward strand.
GAAGAGAATGAGTTTATTTCCAACCGATAGGACAAGAGAAGTTTACATGGATTAGAAGACATTTGACCTAAGTATTGAGGGACTGGTAGGATTTGAAACAGTGAGGGAAGGGTGCAAAACCATTAAAATGGGAGAAAAAGCATGAAGAAATCCTTGGAGACTGGGAGGCCTAGGGTACATACCCGAATGACAGACTATTAACTAGTACTTTGAATATGTGAGACTTCTGGGTCATTATGTCAGCAGAACAACAAGAGCAAGAATTTTTTATGGTATCTTCTTGGAGGGTTTTTCTTTTTTCTTTTTTTTCCCCCTCACAATTAGGAGGCACCATTTTACATATTTCCCAAAGGGATAAAGAAAGAAACAGATCCTTAAATTGTTCGTTGCTATTGGGTATGAATGTGTAGGTGTTCTTCTTGGAAAATAACTGTAAAATCAAGCATCAAATTAGTAGTTTGATTAATGAATGGCCACTTGTAGCCACACAATGTAAACAGATTCAGTTATTTGACCCCGGCCACTTTTGACTACTTGAGCTCATTGCAGTGTCCTCACTAACAACGGGAGGGCCTCTGCAGCCACTCTCCCAGCAGTTACAAGCAGCCATTGCCAATGACCACAACGTATCTCCAACTGGAAATTCTATTGCTTGTCCTCTGAGCATTATTTGCGGGTAAAAGTTAATTTAAACTTAGGGATTTACATATATAGATTACATATATATGTAAAATAACACACACACACGCACACGCACACGCACACACCCAGCTCTACTCTGCTAAGTAATACAGAAAACAATTAATCAAATTTCCCTAAATTTAGGAGTCAAACATATAAAACAGGTTATATATAAATATATAACAACTTACTCAAAAGTTGAAAACAGTGACATAAGATCAGTAAGTAACATGTTCACATGTAAAGTATAATAGGAAAATTTAAAAAAGAAAGAGCAGAGAAACAACAAAAAAAGTAACATGTGGATAAATTCTTACTAATGAAGTTTCCCTGCTAAGTCTGTATATTTCTTTTACCATAGGAAAGGGATAAAGTGAAGCATTTTGTTGCAGTCAGGTTTCCTCCTGGTCTGCGTTATTACTGCTATCTTTTCCGGTGAGAGCTGATAATGATGATGGTGGTGAAGATGATGGTGATGATGATGAGGTAAACAAACTGGAAATCGCAAATTTTACTGTTACTTCTAAAACTGAGTAGAGCTTAGGGGTAATATGTTTCAAGACGTACAGAAGCCTTTTTCAATCAACGTGCTTCTGGGAACTCGAGCTAAGATTTGTTAGTTAAAATAGACCAGAGTACTCTGCGGTGCAATGCATTACACTGTTCTTCACATCCCACCGCCTCGCCCTGCATAAACCAGCACTGGTTTCCATATTTCTTTTTAACATTTTAAGGGTAAAATAAAACATACACACTGAAGAACGTAGAGGAATATACAAGCTCTTCTTGTGCCCCTCTCTCATCAAAATTCTCTTCTTCCCTCTTTAGATAACCACTTCTCTTCTGTGAGAGAATTCCTTCCCTTCTCTTTATGGTTTGACTATTTACACATGCATCTCCAAACGATTTGTACTTTATAGAAATGGCATCACACTTGAAGTCTTGCCCTGTTTCGGAATTCTTTCACTCAACATTATATTTTTGAATGCTTTCATTTTGTTGTAAGTCGATGTGGTTCATTCATTTCCATTGTGTTTACATACCTAAATAAATGATCTATCTTATTAGAGCTGGGCATTTGGACTGTTTCCAGTTTTTTACTATTACCAGCAAATGCTGTTATGAAGATTCTTGTCGGGAGACTGACATGCGTGCTTTCCTTTCTCTGGAGAATATTCCCAGGTGTGGGATTGCTGAGTCATAGAAATATAGAGTATGAAATAGCCAACTCTACTAGAAAATGCCAAGCTGTATTCCAAAGGGATTGTGCCAACGGACACTCCGACAAGCAGTGAGTGAGAATTCTAGTTGCTCGGGAGCTCACCAGCACTTGGTATACTCAGACTTTTTCACTGTTGGCAGGTCTGATGGGTGTGCAGTGGTATTTTACTGGGACTTTAATACACACTTCCCTGATAAGTAGTGAAGTTGAGCACCTTTTCATATGTTTATTTGCCATTCAATGTTTTTTTGGTAATGTGGCCATTAAAATCTTTTGTACTTTTTTAGCTTGTCTCTCCTTTTCATAATGGTTTGTAGCAGTTCTTCTATGCTCTGGACAAAAATCCTTTACGAGACGTATATGTTTCTCATAGCTTCTTCCACTGCTTACATGCATTTTTACTCTTTTAATGATGAAAGACACTATAAACTTTTCATCTTAATATAGTCAAATTTATTAATTTTTCCTTTGTAGTTAATGCTCTTAGTATATAAGAAATCTTTTCCCAACTCTAAAATAAAGAAGATACTCTCCTACGCTGTAGGGCATTATAAAAGTTTTACAGTTCTGACTCTAATTCGTTTAATCTACTGCAGTTCATCTTTTGTATATTCTATAAGTCTTATTTAAGTTTTTAATTATCAAAACTCAAATGTCTTAGCATCATTTATGGAAGTCTCTCTTTTTCACACAATGTTGTTACTCCATCCAGATCACCTTGAACTGATTTTTTAAAAAAAATTTTGAACAGGTAGGCTTTTGCTTTCAAGAGGTACTACCTATAGCTCTTTTACAGCGGACTGGACTTGGACCACCGTGGACCATCTTGTCCTATACACTTGGAGAGTCTTGGAAGTGCCTAGAAATATACATCACTCCTGGGTGGTCTTTAACCAGTGATTGAGGATGCCAGAGTATGAAAGCCCAGTTGCCGTGCTTCTCTGGAGAGAATTTTGTTGCATAACTTCTACTCCAGTGTCCCCTGTGAAGTAATGCACTTCCTTTTGCACACAAATCCTCATCTCACTGTCTCCTTCTGGGAAACTTGACATAAGACATCGTCCTTTTCTCACGAGTCTTCTGAGTCACTCGTGTCCAATATAAAGTGCCCAAACCTTGTATTAGTTTATTGGGGTGCTTCTCCCATCTCCTTTGTAAAATAACATCATCTTTTTTTAAAAAAACATAAAAAAAGAACTTTTGATGAGGTTGGGTAGTATAACACAAATTTGTAAAAAGAGTAATATAATGATGGTGGGAAGTAGGGAAATTTTATCCTTCTAGGCAAAACTGTGAAATGATACTAGTGTTTTTGTTCCTTTAACAAATTCCTGTACTTACACAGTGCAGCAATTTAGGCTGGAGTTGGCCCAGAGGAGTTTTGAAGTAACAAACTTTCATCTTGTTGAGGGTTTGCTTGTTCCCTGCTTACCCTCTGCTGTGATCTACCAAGCAGTGTGGTACAGCATAGAGAAAAACACCCGAGGCAGCATGTACAGGCAGCACAGCGCCAGGAGAAATCGCCAGTTCAATTTCACTTAGTGATGGGATTTGTTGCGGAATTTTAGAGGGATGCTGGTGAACTGGGCTGGGGGTGTTGAGGGGCACTGCTTGAGTATATGCGAGGTATGAGTGAAAGCTACAAGACAGGAGGGGACAATAGGTCAAAGGAAACATGAGAAAAGGTCGCTCTGCAAGCTGAAGGTGGCCCAGAGCACCAAAATCACTTTTAAAAAATATGCAGGCTGATGATTAACGCTCACCGCATTTCACTGAAATTTTTACAGAGCTGTCCAAATGTTTCAACACCTGCTTCACATGAGGCAAAATCCTCTTGTAAACAACGGTGAGTCATTACCCAAGGCCTGTGAGGAAGGTGCTCTTGGGTATATGCACATTTTCTCCACATTCTCTTTGATGGACGGTGACTGAAAATATAGCATAACCTTCTTTGCCCCAGAAATGTCTGCTGAAAAAAGGCAAATTCTAGGGGACAAAACCCAGGACACATATTATATACCTACGCACATAAATAAATCCATCCCTTATGTATTTATGTAGGTGGAAAACATGATAATTACATTTCCAAATGGTTTTGAAAACCCCCGCAAGTGTATACTTAAAAAGTCATAGCAATAAACAGAGACTGGATGGCTCATTAGTTGTGAGATAAAGAGGCATTCCCTTTGGGTCCCCTTTCCTAAGCAGGATGAGGCCAGAAGCAATCTGAATTGCAAAAGTCCTCATTGTTAATAGGTGAGATCACAAAACCCATATTGCAACTTTTAGGATCACTATTCATTTATTCACTCATTCAGTCAGTATTTATTGAGTGTCTCCTGTATGACTAGTATGTTTATATGATAAGTGCTGGAAATACTAAGTGGAATAAAACATTGCTTAACCTCAAAGACCTCATCATATAGGGGAAGAAAGACAGGTGAACCTGAATTATAACACAAGGTCATGACGGCCATAAGGGAGAATTTATAGGTATATATGGAAATACAGAGGACGGAATATAAAGTGGGAAAATAATTATGCCTTATATATTAATAGCTCTAAATGATTTGCGCCCCCCAAAAACAGTTTGGTTGAAAGCACGCGAACTCTTTAACCGAAATGACAACTAGTCAAAAGAAGACTATTTTCTGGTTTTAATAATAGTGACAACTTTGTGTTAAGGAGTCGTTTTGCAATTCTGTATAAATTTTAAATATTTTTGTCCATTTTTAGGGCCTTTTAGAATACCTCCTAAATATCTTATTGGTTTTAGCCAATTCCGCTGAAAAGTGAACTTTATGAAGGCAGGAAGCATGCCTTTTTTGTTGACAATTTCATCTCTAATAATACTTACTGCAATACCTGACACATAGGTAAGTTTTCAATATATATTAATGAAGAAATGAATGAATTATTTCTGCATGTACAATTTATAAGTTTTAAACCGTGGGACTACCTTCATGTGCAGCAGGAGCTCATGTCCTCCAACACAGCTGTCCCTGGCACATGTCCTGCACTTGACCTGAGGTATTTGGGATACCGAACTTTATAGGATACACAAGAAATTTAGTTCTAGGCTCCAAACAATCTATTTTCAGGACATTAAAACATCCGATGTTTCTATTCATCCCATGCCTGCAGTATATTGCTTTTTAAAGAGGCCCCTGAAACAGTGTGTTCATGAGAACATCAGTTGTCTCCAGGGAAGGGAACTAGGTGTTTGCAGGACAACACTGGGAGTGAGGGGTTTTTGTTGGTGTTTGTTTTTGGTCCTGGTTTTCTTTTTTTAAATTCTCACCTGAGGATATGTTTGTTGATTTTAGAGAGAAAGGGGGGTGAGGGGGGGAGACAGAGAGAGAGAGAGAAACAGATGTAAAAGAGAAACATCCATCTGTTGCCTCCCACATGCACCCCAAATGGGGATTGAACCTGCAACCTAGGTATCTGCCCTGACTGGAAATCAAACCCACAGTCTTTTGGTGTACAGGATGATACTCCAATCAACTGAGCCACCCAGCCAGAACTGGCTTTTGTTTTCCACGGTATACTCTTTTGAATAATTTGAATGTTGTAGCATATGATTCTATCCTGTTAAAAATAAATGAATTTTTAAAAACATACTATGTAAGCACTGTAAACTTTTGCCAAACTTGTCTTGTCTTTAGGGAATTCCATCAGAAAAATCTATGTATGCATTAAATACTAGACTGGATTTTAAGCTAATGTATCTTTCTTAAACAGTACTTTTTGTTTAAAATAAAATAATATAATCATCACACAATAGGTTTTAAAAGGATTTGAACATGATTTCTTCTTTTCCAAGTAATACTTTGGTGGGAAAATTCACTTTATATTTGATATATGTTGTATATAAAATACATATTTACCAACCTGTGGCCAACGTAGAGTTACCATCAATCATAACACATGCAAATACCCTGATCTGGCAATTGCAAGTGTTGAACCTGACCATAAAAATACATGTACCATTGCAATAATTAAAACGATACAACAGTATAGCCAACGGATTGATATTCAATCAATTCTCTAGTTCCTCAGGATAAATTGATGAACATGCCAAAGAAGCACTATTTCAAATGTCACTTTTTATTTCTTTAATTGTATACCATAGCTCACATATTCAAAATCAATACAGAACAGAGGCATTTTAAAGGCTATGAAAGCTTTTTAAAGCTATGTTTTCTCTTTTAACAGTGATTTTTCTTTCTAAAAATATTTGACGTTCCAGCTAATGAATTAGGTAACTTATTGTGACTTTTAACTTTTAAAATACACAGTTCATCAAGAAATAACAGGGTACATAATGATCCCAGCTCAATAAGATACTGTCATGACTATATATATTCTGATATTTTATCCCCTTTCATCCCTCTATAATTCACATAAAAATGTGTTTGATGGCAGTGATGTTCCGACTTCTTAACAAGGTTCACTCTCAGTGCTGGACAAAGTGTGTGATGCACTTTTTTGGTTTAAAAGTGAATGCCATTCAAGTATAGTTGCCTATGGATAGAGTAAGCCTTAGCTACAGATGAATTGCTGTGTCCAATTACTGAGTCAAATAAAGAAAAATAGAGAGCAAATGAAAAGTCACCTTAAAATGTGATTCAGACAAAGAAAAATAAATAGTGCCATTATCCTTCTTTTAAAGAAATACACAAATGTGCTCAATATGCTTCTATTAGCACAATATAGTCTCATATTTCAAATATACTTTCTAGTTTTATGGGGCAAATGCCAAGCTCTCAATGAATTTATCCCCAAGAATCGTATTTTTGTGTGTTTTTACTCCAGTGTGTCCTCAGAAAACATCAACAGATTTCAAACCCCACTAATCCCGTGGAAAATTGCTCAGGGCAAAGCCATTACTAAAGCTCTCAAGGAAGCAAAGCTCACTAGCTCTGTGCCAAGGCCCTTCTCTGTGTTTATCTTAGAGTAGCAGCTGTCCCAACAGGCACGCCAGGCTATACATGAGAAGGGAGCAGCAATCGTGGTTCCAATATTCCCAAACTACCACTGGGGCATTTATGCTACCCTTCGACATATAGCAACATACACTGATTTTCTAAAATGCAACTTAGATCTGATGCAATAGAGTACTTGTCATTTAAATGTGTTAGTAATGCCAGTTTACCAAGATGATTTACTATGCATGTTATATATAGGCTTAAGAGTGGGTGTGTTGAGCTTGGAGAATTGGAAAAATAAGCAGGCCCAGAGTGACTGGAGTGTGAGAGAGCCAGCAGTACAAGATGAGCCTTAGAAACCGAGTTAAGGATTTTGAATTTTATCTAAGTGCCCTGGAGAGCCTAAGTGGCAGATTTGGACTTTAGGATTTCCCAGGATTCAGTGAGGAGAGTAGGATAGAGTTGCTCAATAGCACTTCAAGGCATTGAATTGACTTGGTTAGAGTTGACAAGTCTTCAGCCCTCACTATTTGTTGCATTTGCACCCCACATAACCTGATCACAAATCAGCTGAGTGAAAAATACAAAGATACCCTCAGCATCTCTCCTGCATCACAGATGTCCTATGATGCCAACACCAGACAAAAGTCAGTTAGGACTTTCGTTTTAATTTGTTATTTGGTTAATAAATGGTTAATAAATCATTGGATAAACTGCTGCAAACTGACTATAGAACGTCTTGGTTGAAAAGGGGTTCCTGATTTAAAGAAAAAAAATTTATTTGGACTGGATTTAAATCTCAAGAGGTTAGTGTTCTATAAGATATAATTTGTTGCAGCATATTTCAGAGAGGGTGTTTAATACAACTGATTGGCATCATACATTTTAATGTGGCCTTTAATGTAGCAATTCTCTACTATAAAAATTGCCTTAATGAGAAGTTCAGAATAGTTCCAAATCATTCATTCTGAGTGTAGCTGCACTTGCTTGCTGAATAAGCAACATTCCACTGAAAGGAAAACAGAACAAAGTCAAAATGCAACATGTGAGACTTAAAGTGCACCATGAAGTTTTATTTTTATTTTATATATCTATTTATTTTTATATCTATTTAATTTTTTACATATTCAATTTTCATTGATTTCATTTTTCAACTTCATTGAGGTATCATTGACATATAAAATTGTAATAGATTTAAAGTGTATAACATGGTAACTTGATACACACACATTGTGAAAAGATGTCCACCACAGAGGTAATTAACACATCCATCACTCTACATGTTTACCTTTTTGTGTGTGCCTGAGGACACTTAAGTTCTACTCTTTTAGAAACTTTTAACTGCACAATCCAGTGTTATCAACTACAGTCATGTTATACATTAGATCCTGAGAACTTATTTATTTTAAAACTAAAAGTTTGTACTTTTATTAACTTCTCTCCATGTCCCTCAAAACCCAACCTCTGCCAACATTCTATTCTATTTCTGTGAGTTCTACTTTTTTTCTTTTCAATTCTACATAAAATTGATGTCATGTAGTGTTTGTCTTTATCTGACTTATTTCACTTAGAAAAATGTCCTCAGTTTTTGTCCATGCTATTGCAAATGGCAGGATTTCCTACTTTTAAAGGCTGAATAATGTTAATGTGAGCGTGCGTGTATCTGTGTGAAACCTGCTTTATTCATTCCTTCATCAGTGGACATGTAGGTGTTTCTATACCTTGGCTATTATGAGTAATGCTGCAATGGACATGGGGGTACAGATATCTCTCTGAGATAGTGATTTTGTTCCCTTTTGATGTATATTCAAAAATGGAATTGCTAGCACATGGTAGTTCTAGTTTTAATTTCTTGAGGAATTTCTATTCTGTTTTCCATAGTGGTTATACTAGTTTGCATTCCCACCAACAATGCACAGAGGTTCCCTTTTCTCCATATCCTCATCAACTTCAGTTATCTCTTGTCTCTTTGATATTTGATGTCTCAGCTTGTGCAAGGTATTAGCTAATTACAGTTTTCAATTGTATTTTCTCATTTTCTCAATGAGAAAATGGGTAAAGGACCTGAAAAAAATACAAATATATATATTTGTATGAGTTCCTTGTATACTTTGGATATTAACCCTTATCAAATATGTGGTTTGCAAATATTTTTCCTATTTTTCTCCTGCACCACTTATTGAAGAAAATAACCTTTCCATGTCATATAACCTTGGCTTTTTGGTCAAAAATTAATTGGCCATTTATGCATGGATTTATTTTTCAGCTCTCTAGTCCTTCCATTGATTTTTGTGTCTGTTTTTTCTAATACCATAATGTTTTGATTACTATAGCTTTGAAACATAGTTTTAAATTAAGACTTATGATGCCTACAGTAGTGTTGGTGTTTTGTTATTGTTTTTGGTTTGTTTTATTCTGTTTTGGCTATTTGGGATCTTTTGTGGTTTTATATGAATTTTTGGATTTTTTTTTCAATTTCTATGAAAAATGCTACTGGAATTGTAATAGGAACTGCATTGAATCTGTAGATCACTTGGGATATGGGCATTTTAAGAATATTAATTCTCTCATGAACATGAAATATACCTCAGGATTTTGTATTCTTTGTTTGCTTGTTTAATTTTAAATTATTAACACAATATTCCATAGAGTTAGTACAGACTTCATCTTCTATTTCCTACAAAAATCTCTCCTATTTTGCAATTCACAACTGACTTCTGGTTTCCAGTGTAAATAATCAGATTCAACAGTAGGATCAAATAAAGGTTCTAAACTGGTTTGGGAGATTTCTCTAGACTAATTCTTTTTCAATTAAGGTATGATTTATATGCAGTAATATTTACCCTTTCTAATATACAGTTCATATAGTTATGTTACCATCAAATAAAGATGTTGAAGAATTGCTTCGCCCCCAAAATTGCCTCGTCACTGCTTAGGTTAATGCGCTTTCTGCCCCAGATGCTGTCAGTTCTCTCCTGTTTTTAGACCTCATAGCTTTGAATGCCATATAAATGAGATTATAGAGTACATAGCCTTTGACTCTGGCTTCATTCACGCAGCATCACATCTTTGAGATTCATCAACATTGCTGCATGTATCAGTATTTCATCCATTTTTGTTAAAGAGAAGTATTCTATTATACAGATAGATGTACCACAGCATGTTTATCTGTTGCCCAGGTGAGAGATGTTTGTGTTGTTTATAGTTTGGAATTATTATTTATAAAGATTCTATAAACATTTGTGTGAATATAGGTTTTCATTCCCCTTGGAAATGAAAATACTTACAAGTGGACTTGCTGAATTATATTGTAAGTATCCATTTCGCATTTTGACATTTAACTGTCAAATTGTTTAGCAAAGAGGCTGTACCTTTTTTGCATTCTCACCAGTAACATACGAGAGTTCCAGTTGTTCCGCATCTATACCAGACCTTGATACTGTCAGGGATTTTTATTTAAGCCATTCTAATGGGTATGTAGTACTATCTCGTGTGGTTTTAATTTGCAGTTTACTAGTGACTAATAATGCTGATCATCTTTTCATGTTTTTGTTTATTATTCATACATCTTTATGATGTGTCAGTTCAAATGCTGCCCCTTTTTCATGAAGTTTGGTTTCTTGAGTTTTGAGAGTTCTTTATATATTCTGAATACAAATATTTTATCAGTTTTGAGTTTTGAAAATGCTTTATATTCTTTTGTAGCTTATCTTTTTATTCTCTTAAGAGTGTCCTCCAAAGGACATGTTTATAATTTTCATCAAGTCTAATTTATCAAAAATTTTCTTTTAGTTATGCATTTGACATCATCTGTAAGAAATCTTTGCATAATCCAAGGACACACAACATTTAACCAATATTTCCTTATAAAAGCTTTCTAATAGTTTTAGGTTTTATATTGGATCTATGATCCACTTGGAGATAATTGTTTCAGGTACGGATTGGGGTTCAAGTTATGGGTTGCAAAAGTATGGGTTGAGGTTCATTGATTTTTTGCACCTGAAGGCACAAATGTTACAGTGCCATTTGTTTAAAAGACTATCCTTTCTCTATTTAATTAATCCTGTACTTCAAAAATTTTAAAGCAGTATAATCTAAAATAGCACCCAAAACATAAAATACTTAGGTATAAATCTAACAAAACACATGCAAGATTTGTATGCAGAAAAGTACAAAATACTAATGAAAAAATCAAAGAAAACTTAAATAGAATGAGAGACAAACTGTACTGATAAATTTGAAGATTCAATATTATTAAGATGTCAATCCTTCTCTCCAAGCTGCTCTATAGACTCAATACAATCTCAATCAAAATCTCAGCAGGACTTTTTTCAGGAAAGAGACAAGCTGATTCTAAAATTTATATTTAAAATTTTTAAGGATTTAAAATAGTCAAAATAATTATGAAAAAGAGGACTCATACAACCTGCTTCCAAGACTTACTAAAAATTGCATTAAACATAATGGTATGGTTCTGGCAAAGGGGTACACACAGAGATCGATGGAACTGAATAGAGAGTATATAGGAATAGACTAATATGCATGATCAACTGACTATTGACAAAGATGCAAAGGAAATTAAATAAAGAAAGGATGACATTTTCAACTCAGGGTACTGAAACTACTTAGTATCCATACTTTAAAAAACAAAAAACATGTGGTCATGGTGAATAAAAGACTTACAGGAACCCAAAAGAAAGGACTCACTCCTTTCTGTGGATTTCCAATTCCATGATTCTCCAAGTCACTTTTTCTTAGTCCCTCAATATGACTCAAGACAAAAGGACCCATCCTTCTATGATAGTTCAGGTTTCCAGGGGTTTTTCATGCTTATATAACATAAATATTTTGTATGTTCATTGGCATTTGTGAATTGCCTTTTCATTTCCTTATAGTTTCATAAAGAGTGTTACTCTTTCTCTAATTTATTTCTAAGAGCTCTTTACATATGCAGGATGTTGTACTTGTGTTTGACACATAGCACTCAAATTTTTTTTTCAAATTTCTCACTTGCTGTTTATTTTGGTTCACATGTTACTTTTTGACATATAGGAATTTTAATTTTTATGCAAACAAGAATATAAACCTTTTTCTTCTTGGCTACATTCTTATTCTGAATTCTCTTGAAAAGCCTCAAAGTGTTCATGAACTCTTCAGAAACGTATCTTAAAACTAGTTGTACATATAAGCACATTAAATGCACATATAAAGTAGGTTCAGCTCCCCTTTCATGAATACTTTGGTGTGTAATTTTCTGTTTTTGTGCAATATAGATTAAGTGGTAAGAGAATCTTTCTTTATATAAACATTTCCAAACTGTTTGAAAGGACGCTGGTAATTACAAAAAAAAAAAAAAGTTACAGACTTAAGTTGCAGAATGATGGTTGAAGAAAATAAATAACTTAAAAATATTTAGAATATATGATTTGCTAATCTATCTCTTAACTTCTTCTAAGTATTTTAAACATTTAATAGGCACTGTAATAATTTACTATTGTCTTATTAAATAGTACTTTGAAGGTATCTGTGTGATATGGAGGTTTGCGTGGCTAATCACTTCGAAGTCTAGAGAAGGTAATCAGGTCAACCCACACATAGGCACACAAGGTAAGGTGAATATTTCTGAGTCTACTTTTAAAAGAGAAAGAATACCAAGCTGATAAAACTTAGTTTTCATGGTGAATTTGTTCCATACTTTTTTTTAAGGGCCTAGTTCCATGATACACCCCATAGAACTGGTTGATGAATAGAAAAGAAATGGGTAGTGGCTGATGTTGAAAGAGATAGGAAAATTTAAGGAGAGTTTCACATAACACAGATGGGTTAATTTGCATGTTCAGCCATCTAATCTTGAATTGCCTTGGACATGGTACAACAAATTTTCTAGAACTCTAATGTTTCAGTTATTGGAAAGAACCCAATGATCTAATTCTAACACAGTGTCATGTTTCATTGCTGCATAAGTCAACACACAACATAGAATTAAGAGGCTCATTAATTATATGGTTATATATTTCAGAGTGAAAAAGGCAAATTGGGTATTTTGGAATAGTTAATGGCTTTGGGGAATGAATAGCCAATTTAAGGAGATTAACCAAATGAAAAGAAAAGCTCACCTAGGCTCTTTGGCAAAAAGCCACAGAGCCTGTGACAAGGACAGTACTTGTGTTTGCCACTTTTCATTCATACTCTTGGCTAGGCTTTATTTTTTTTAAGTCTTTAAAAGCCAACAAGAAATAATGAAAATTCTTAGTTTACATCAGCGCATATGAGGAAAACACCTGATGTTTATCAGGGGCCGCTCTGAGTGGGTAGGCTTCCTGACGCTGCTCTGAGATATCTTTCTGCTCTACACTTACTGTGTACCCTCCTCCTGGCCTGATAATACTATTGTAAGTAGGCAGAGAGAAAGAAAGGCCAAAGAAAGCATCCTTTTCTAATTGAAGAGAATGATTCTTTAAGTTTTAAAGATTATGATTGATTTTTTAATATCCCAAGATGTCATAGTTTTGAAGGAATGTAACTTAAATGAGAGTGATGTCGATTACTTTAGACATCTAACAGATTATATAGCAACTTATATCAAAGGTTATTCTTAAAACAAGGGCAACCTTACATTAAGTCAGCAATTAGATTACAAACTCAGTAATCAGCCTAATGAATCCTTACCTCAATCATTTTTAGGAGATTGTACTTTCTAACAGTGGTCCACAAATCAGAAATTATTTCTAGTTTCAGATCACAGGAAAAAAACATGTCAAAACATGAGCGATACTATTGCAAGTTATGTTGTTGTACATTATTTTAAGAGGAAATATGAATGAAGATAAATCCTAAAGAATATTTTCAGTACAGGCTCAAAAACCAAACCAAGTCATACCTTATCTAGAAAAGTACCCCAAAATATACAAGTATCTCTGCACTGAAGAACACCATTTCTTATACTACAAGCAGCAGGTCTTCATTTGCAGCAAATGCTTTATTTTATTTTTTTTCAATGCTAATATAATCAATGATGCTAAGATTAAAATCAATTCTCTCAAGTTAAATATCTGCTTTCCAAGATCGTTATCTAGTCAGTTATGCCTCAGTTTTTCCAGAGGAGGCTGGAACCAAGGTCCTGGTCACTTGGCATTGAAATGAATGGTCCCAGGGCAAATTTCCAGACATGCAGGTGTGCTCTAGTGTGTGATGGCCTGTCTCTGGTATCCGGATCAACATTTGAACAGTGCAAAAAATTAGCTTGCCCTTTGTCCTCGAGAGAGGAAACCTTGTGTCAGAAAATATCAGCCATCTTTCCAAGCCAAAATAAACTAAACCTAAAGCTTTAATTGTCAGGTGGTGTCCTACATTCTGGAATGTTCAGAGTGCAGGGGTCTCATGTCCACTGGAGCTTCACAGAGGGTTTGGGACAGTCAGACGTGTCTAAGAGACCTGTGTGAGGGATACATTTCTAAACATATCAGAAGGCCCTTATTAGAACAGAGCAGTACCTGTAACACAGGCGCTATGACTGGGTGCCCCAAGGACAATGCTACAAAAATGCCCTGGTGAACCACAAAAATTAGAGAGGCAATGTAGTAGTTTTTCCTAACTGTAGATATTTTCACATTCGCATGTAAAATTTGGATTAAATGACCACCAGGAGGTTAATGACCTTCATGGTAAAAATATGTTTTGAATACGTTACAGAAATGAGTATGCATTTTGTATCAACCATCTTTTTTGGTTACAAGAGCAGCACTTTTTAGACTAACCGGCAGGCAGGCTGTGAGGTATGGGAAGTTAACTTAGAGTGGAAGCATGTTAGAGTTGGAAGAACCCTGAGAAACCCTCTGGGCCGGTCATTTCCAAACCTCCAAATGCTTAAGATTCATTTAGGAAACTTGGTGACGATGCAGAGATCCCACCTCAGAGATGCTACCTCTTGGAATCTGCCTTGGTTCTGAAGCAGGAGTTATGTGGAATATAACTGGGGAAACATTGTTCAGTCTTGTGGTAAAGGAAGTTTAGAACCAGAGGGGGTAAGTGCCATGTTCAAGGACACACAGAAAAGTAGTATTAGACGCCCTTCCCTCGTCTGGGGCAGAACACTGGGAGGCTCTGTGACATCCCAGGAAGGTAGGAAAACAGCCGCTTATTACTGTCCCAGACCCAACTGAATGACAACTGCTTTTGTTAGGAGCTAAGAAAATTAGCTTTTGCCCTTAGTTATGTGAAAAAAATGTGTGTGTAGCAGTTAAGTGCCCTTTGTGTCAGAGAAACATACACGTAAATGGCATTCACTGGGACTTGGGAGGGCTGGGCTTTAGATTCCAGTCTTCCCTTAGCTAGAAGACTCTCTTAGGCAAGTCACCACTCTGATGGGGCTGGGCTAGGAGACGTCTAATAAATTTCCGACCTCAGACTATGAGTTTTACCTCAGGCAGAAATACCGAACTTCCTTCTTCCGTTTTAGCCACTTAATTATTTTGTGAATGATAATAATTAGGCTAATAGTTAATGGCTAGTGAGTACTAAGTGCCAGGCAGTGTCTGAAGCATTTTACCTATTTTTTGCACTTAGCTGTTCTAATAACTCATTGTTCCTACACCCATTTTTCGATGCAGAAACCAAAGTGCATACAAGTTAAGTAACTTTCCTAAGAGTACATCATAGAGCTGGGAAGAAATCGGATAAAGGACAAAGAGAAAATCAAGATATTATAATGACATAACACATTTTAAATATTAGCCTTTTTTTTTCATCATTTTATTTTTCCCTTAGTCTGTCCCCCACATTAAAACAATCAGGTTCCTCTTTGTCGATGGTTTGGCGAATCAATGTGACAAAGGAGTCTTTTTATGACTCTTACTTTTCAATTACTTAGGCTTTAGAGGAACGGCAATAAGTCACTACATAGATAATTTGAAAGAAAACATAGAACATTAAGTTTACACCTGTGTGCACACACACTCCTGCACACCTCTGCAGGTGTTAGAGCTTGCAAGGGAGAAGAGTGATGAAGAAGCAGCAGGGAGAGTGTAGACATTGTAATGCAGAAGCTGTATCTTGCTACCAATCCCCGAAGACGTGGTAAAAATCTCCAAAGAGATTTGTGGAATCCAGAAGGAGAGGGGTTTGAGCCTCATTTCCTGGGGGAGGCCAGAGATGGACAGCCAGAACCCAGAAAAGAAATGGCCAGCACTCTTCATATCCGTGTTCCAATGTGACAGAAGCATCAGAATGTTTACCGTCTTCCCAGGAGCAGCATTGAAAGCACAGAGAGAACTGCTGGACCTGGGAGGACATCTGCCATAGCCTGGCAAGACCAGACGGAGTAAAGGAGGCCTCGGTGGCTGTCTGCAGGGAGAGATGACATTGAGGACAGTATGGGCCATCTCTAACACTTGAGAGTCTCACTTGGGAAAAATCAGGTGAAACCCTGTATTGGTTGAAATTCTTGCCACCCTGGCAGAATTTGGGCTCAAACAGAAAACAATAAAAAATTTTTTTCTGGATACTTGAGTTTGTGAACTGATATTTTTTATCAGTAATGAAGCGATTCCAACTTTTGAGAGGCACTGACTGGGATATGTTCCCATATCCCATAGCTTTGGGATATGGTGTGATTTTGTTTCTGTATTCGTGAATGCTTCTGACATTGTCTTATCTACAAAGAGACAATAAACAGAGGTCTACTAAATATTAACAGTAACACTGACAAATAATTACAGTTGCATCTGTAAGAGTTAAAAACACTTGGAAAACCTCCTTTGGAGCTCAACAATAAGGTGATGCTTTTAGTTCTAGTCATGGATACTCTGGCTCTGGCACTAAACAACTTAGAATTGAGCAATGTCAATTAGAAAAGGGTACTATAAGGAGATGAGAGGTGTACCCTGCCAATACCTTGATTTCAGACTTTTAGCTGCCACACCTGTGAGACCATAAATTTTTGTTGTTTAAGCTACCCAGTGTGTGGTCTTTGTTATGGCAGCCTTAGACAAATAATAGAGAAATGTAATTGACAAGAAAAGTTAAAATAAAAAACTTTCCCAAATCATCAGGAAGTTAGGGACATCACACAGTGCATTACTTCTTCAATGCAACAGTGCACGCCTTTTCAGTGCTTAGCACAAACAAAAAGACATTCCTGGCCCAGTCATATCCAAAGTTACCAGAAGCTCGAGCCTCTGGTGAAGAACTCCTCCAATGCTCTGTGCTTGGAGGCAAAGAGCTCCACTTGGAAAGATGGTGCTCTTTTCTTTAATCCTTAAGGGAAGATGATTAGATTCTTTATTCCTTATTCTCCTCTAAAGAACCCACAAAAACCACTGCTGCTATTATGAATGCCCATGGTATCAATATAGACATTTACATATAACAAAAGTTCAAAGCTCCATAGAAGTCTTTTATATCCTTTTAAAATCCCCCTTTCTAGTTTAGAATAACATACTGGACTCTTTTAACTCCAAGACAAAAATATGTGCACATTATACTTTATATTAAACCAATTAAACTTAACAAGTAGTAGAGTTACTTTCTAGTGACTTGAAGACTATCAACTAACTGAAACTGCCTATCTAAGATTTATTAGCTAGCTACGTTTTAAAAATAAGTTCCTAATACTTAACTCTAGAAACCCTTAAAACATTACAATACTCCTCCAGGTAAGACTTAGATGTTTACATTTTTAGAAGCTGACGGGGGAGTTGCATTGTATCGCAAAACTAAACCCTTTGATGAAGAAATATCTTTTTGTTTACATTTTACTGATTACCTAAGAAAATCTGTACTTTTCTCTAGTGAAATAAAATTCAAAAGCCCTGAAGCATTACATCTTTTAGGGGAAAATGAATATATAAGGCCTTGGGAAAAGTCCAGATTGTATAAAATGGAAAGAGGTGCCAAGATAAATGCCTTGCCTTAGTAGTATCTTGCACATAGTGGGCACTATTTTTCTTTTTTCATTATAAAAGCTTATAGTATTTTATTTCAAAGAATAGTATTTTATTTCCAACTAAGAAAACTGAATCAGAACAAAGACTTTCTTCTTTAGGAGTACCTCATATTGATTTAGTATCTGACACAGCCCTTCCAAATGTATTATATCATTTGCTTTTGCAACAAACGTATGAGATAAGTATGAGTTGGCCAAGTCTACAGAAAAAGAAACAAAGTCAGAGAGATTATACAGTTGGTAAGATCACCTAGCTAGGAAGTAGCAAACTTAGACTTAAACTCAGGTTTCTAATTCCATATCCTGTGCGTTTCACTTTTCGTCCAGGCCATACGGAAGCCTATCTCTCACACCACATCTTTCAGAAGAGTTTGTCAACTGGGTTTATGTTACAATAAAATATAACTTTCCTGCATGAGTCCTTGATCTTGAACTGTTGTAGCTGATCAAGGCCTATTTGTAGCCAGTGTATAAATGGAGGAAAATAATATACTTTGATCTCATTACACATGATCTATTTCCAAGCTTCAGTTCCTGTAGTATATACTTGCTAAATATCATCTAATATTAAAGTGGCAGGAAAAGATTTTACTCCATTTATTATCTTGCTCAGCTAGAATGGCCAAGAAGAAGCAACTGAATTAGAGTTGAATTTATAGTCATAAATGTTATCACCAGGAAATCGTTGGATTTGATGTTATCATTTCTGTAATTACAAAAGAAATAGCTATTTCACTGGCAGTTACCACAATATGGGAGTAATTGCTGCACTATTACAGAATAGTTGCATGATATGGTTATTCTTTTCATACAAACTATAAATTATGTACTAAACATAATATAATTTATAATGAAAAACTTCACATGGCTTAAAGTAGCTACCAAATCCAAATGGAGCTCTGTGGTCGTTGCAAAGTAATTACATAATTATTTAAGCCTCGCAAACTTAGAAATTACAAAGTACTTATGAAAAGCATTACCACGAGAAGTTAAATGGAACTTAAAATAGTTACTAACCCAATTTGGGTAATGTTTTCTGTTGTGCTAAATGGCAATCCCATCATTATCTTTTTTGAGATAGCATCCAATGTATTTTAACAAGTGCTTCTCATTTGTCTTTATTCATACAGCCCTAGACTCTAAATGTTAGGGGAAAAAGTTTAAACCAATTCTTCACCCAAACTGTGAGCCTATTTTATAGCATTCAAGACAACTAATTATTGGACTTCTTTTTGAACCAAGGCAGCCAGAACTTTATGAACTAGTAAACAATGTCAGCTAATTGGTTGGGATTCTTTGCTGCACATGATAAGAGACTCAATTCACACTGGCTTAAGGGAAGGAAGAAACTTACAAGCTTAGGTAACTGAGAAGTCCAAGGCTACTGGCTTGGAGCTTGGTTCGATCTAGGTGTTAAAATGATGTTGTAAGTATTCAGTCTTCCGTTAACTAGTTATCTGTTTGAATTTCTCTGTTGGCTGCCTTCTCAGACAGGCACCCCTTTATACTGGCAAGATCTTCATCTGAAGATTGAGGTGCAGCTTACCAGCTCAGTAATTCTAGGAGACAGAATTTTTCTTTTCCAGTAGTTCCAAGAAAAACCTAGAATGCTCTCATTGGGATGTTCTGTAACACATGCCCTTCCCTGAATCAACCACTGTATGCAGGTGTTCATGGACCACACAAACATCTGTAGAACAAGGAAGGTAGAGTCATTCCTAAAGGAATACTACGATACTGCAAATGAAAGAAGAAAAGAAGGAAGGCAGAGCAGGGAAATACAACAGATGTCCGTGACAGGCAAGAGTTACTATTTTTAATAGAGATGTTTCTCTTCTTTCCCTTTTACAGTTGAGGACCTCTGAGTGATGAGCTCTGGTCAAAAAATTGGCCCAAGCTGGAAGCTGACATCCGTACTGTTGGCATTTACCATGAACACACCAGAAGGGTAATTACAAGTTTACAGAAGCTCTTCTTTTATTTTTCATCCAAAATGAAGTTACACTGGACACAATGTTCTCTAGCCTCAATCCACAGAGCATTGATTCACCAGCACCAACCTTTCAAAAGTACTTAAGTTTGCCTTCTGTTTTCTCTTTAAATAGTAGTCATACATGACTCAGGATCTCTGCTGACACCATTCCTCGTCCGCAGAACCTTCTGGTGAACCACAAAGCCCTGCTGTACATACTGATGAAGGGGGATAAGGAGAACCTTATATTCATATGGACAGAGGAGTAAATTGTGTGGTGCTAGAGAAGCTCCCCTCTCTGGTTCCCAGGTGTAGCGGGCATCTGTTATTCCTTCTGGCTGCCAACCATCTACTTCTCATTCCAGGCAATTATCTCCCTATGAGTTTTGGTGGGAGGCACAGTAATCTGTCATCATAGAAGGTCAAAATGCCCCAAACTCACTTTTCCTTGTCCCCCCTGTATGGGCATGTGACCTAAGCTCCACCAATCAAATTTACCTATTCTGTTCTTTGACTAGGTGACCAGAGATGTAAGGAAGCAAGGGATATAAGGAAGGGTCCAGACGGAGCTTCTCTGGCAATGGAGGCCATTGCTGGGGGATCAAGTTCTCAGAGCAACAGACCAGCAGTGCCAGCAACAGTGCCCAGTGTCTGGGGTCATTTGCGTCTGCAGCTTAAGTTGCATGCCCAGGGCTCAGTGACAGCAGCTCGAAGGCCATCCTCTTTAGATGCATTTGCAGTACAACTTTGGTATTGCTCATGACCACAGAGCCACTGGGCCTTGATTTCCAGTACTCCAAGACTTTTTATGAGTTCCCCATTATCTTTTCTTTTCTGAAGTAAGTCAAAATCAGTATCTGTTTCTTGCATCCAAAAGACCCAGACTGATATGAAAGTTCTCTTGCCATTCAGTGTAGAAAGATTTTGCAGCATAGTGTTTAAGAGGACAATCTGCAATCCCGTCTCTCACATAATAACTCTGTGATTTTGCTTGACATCCAAAATTATTCTCATTTGTAGCCCTCTTTGTGAACGGAGGGGTAAATACCTACTTCCTAAAATTGTTGCCGAGCAAATTACTTAACATATCTCTGGAATAGAGTCAAGTCTCGAGATGAGCTTTTGAAATCATAAAAGAATTCCTAGTGTGGTGGCATGGCTTTTGAGCTATAAAGAAGTATTCACTATCATAGAGGGATAAAATGAGGAATTTATATGTAAAAGCTAACAATTCTATCATAAAGAACATTTAAGCATTTAACATTTTTATTATTTTCTAATTTATTTAAATAAGTTTTTCTGAGGCAGTGGCCTTGATAAAGGGTGGGATAAGGGTTGCTTCGAGAGAAAGGGACCAACTAATAGGTGTTTCTGAGGCATCTCCCTATGGGGGGTGAGTGTCTTCCAGTGGATTAGCTTACAGTTTGATCTCCATAAAAATGTAAAATATGCCCTGGATGAGTAGCTCAGATGGTAGGAACGCTGTCCCAGTACACCTGGGTTGTGGGTGACTCTCCGGTGAGGGCACACACAGGAGGCAACCAGTGAGTGCTTGGATGCGCAGAGCAGCAGACCGATGATGTCTCTCCTTCTCTCTCTTTCTCCCTTCCTGTTTCTCTCTCAGAATATCAATCAAAAATTTTTTAAATGTAAAAGTAATGGTATGATTCCCCTCATTTATACTTCAGTGTCTCTAATGGGTCTGATAAGATGTTGGTGTCAATGTTTGAAAAAATAGATGATAGCCTGGGAATCCTGAGCAGGAGGGGGACCTCACACCTAAATTAAAAAACAAACAAACAAAAAACCGACACCACGGTGATGCTTGGGCGGCTAGAAGGAAAGAGTGAATTTTCTGTCATAGCTTTGTCCTCCTCAAAATCGGTGATCGACTTCTGTGTAGCTATGGAAATTTACTAAGAAACCAAAAATGTTATGTGCTTATTCTTCTTTGGGACAATAATTATAACAGAAAATGCTCCCCCAGCTCTTGTAGACCTGCACCCCTAATACTCACACAATTGTCCCAGAAATTGGAGATGACGGCCATGGTAGAAAGATTGACAAAGAAGGGAGAGGAAAAAAAAGCCCATGTAACTAAGTTAATAACCAGAAGAACATCCAAATAGGGGCAGTTTTCTTACAATACCACATACTATTTCTTAAACAGAGTCATTCTGTGGTTTGTAATCAAGTGTCTGAATTCTGAATTTATAGGCCCCAGGGTGGTAAGTGTGGTTATATGGTATTTAGCAATTTCGTGTGGTGTTGTGCTAAATATGGAAAAGTTAGAAAAGTATTTCAGTGCTTTCCCTTTGAGTCTATGCTGAAACTTGGGTTGGGTGACAGCTAAAAAAACCCCACTGGCCTGGCAAGGGGCAACCAAGTTTATCTGCTTTAGAGCTTTAATTTTGTTTGAGAAACATCTCTTCAGAATATGTCTAAATTAACTTCTTATTTGCTCATATTCTGATCATTTTTCAAGATCTTGAATTACTCAATACACGGAGATGAATTTTTGCTTACTATAAAAAAGAGGATGTCCTAATAGTAAAAATCTGCTCAGTGGTCCCAGATCAGGTCTCTTCAACATCCCTGGGGGCTTTAAGCATGGGGGGGGCGCGGGGGGGAAGGCTTCCAAGCCAGGGCCTGGGGCTCTAAAAGCATTTCCCAAAGTGCTTAGGGGCAATGACACTCAGTGGAAGGAAGCTGGAGTCTGACAGTCTGAGGTCTGACATAGAACTTGAGAGAGAAAAAAAAATCAGTAGCCTGTAACAGGACTTCCAAACTTAAGTTTCAATGGTGGGATTACGGATGTGATATAACACTAAAATGTTAACACTTTCTATACCAAATCCCCTTTTTTCAGGAACTGTGGTGGTTTGGAAATTTCAAAATGAATGGTATTTTAAGTTATCTTTTACTTGAGTTAAAAGTCATACAAGGCCTTCGATGTATTTCCCCCAGAGTCCCACCTCGTTTTTGGCCCCCAATCATATTAGTGTACCTCAACCTCCACCATTCTTTCCACACTTGATTCAAAAAGTCCTTTTTTACTAATTTTAAAACTCAAACTTATCCCAAAAGTAAAAAGATTCATCACTATATAGTATATTAAATGAATTACCTCGGATTCTAAAAGCGCTGCCAAATAAATGTTTTGAGTCACCATGGCAGAATAAGAATATGAGCTTAGGCTCTAATTGAATTTTGCCCAACTGCTGGAGCTGCCACCAGCTGACTGAGGTGTTGTCCTTTGTGGGTCACAGCTTTCTAATCTATAAAGTGGAGATAAAGCATTCCTCCTATGAATACTACAAGCTTAGAGACTATAATGCATTCACAGCAGGGTCCAGCACATGATAGAGGTTCAATAAAACAGAAACGGCAATATGATCTTCCTAGGTATGCAGTTGCCTAAGGTAACCACTTTGAAGGAAAAAGTACTTGTCTTACATGTGTAAGTTGTGGTTTAAACATTGCTTTTATTTCCCTATGGTTAAATCAACTATGTACTCTTCAGACATTTTAAAATGGATATTTCCTAAGTCCATGCATTTCCAGTGTATATATTCATTCACCAATTCAATAACACTCTTAAGCATACTCATTACTGCCATTATTTCAGAATGTCCCTAGATAATGAGCTTCAGAGAATGTTGCCAAGTTGGCACACTTCCTCTTCCCCCAACCAGAACTCCTGAAAACAGCTGAAATGCTAGACAGATATTCCTATCATACAGAGAAACAAATAACTGTGATGTAAAACAGTAACAGAGCTGTGCTTGTGATGTGTCGTTGACGACTGCCCTTTCCCTACCCCAGGCTCCTGGCCTTGACGCTACCCATCGCTAATCCTGAGGACAGGGAGAAGGTGGGAGTTCTTCCCCTGGAGGTTTCTTGCTTCTGTGACTGTGGTTTGTCCTGCGTACTGTCTTCTTGGTTCCAGAGGACACTGAGGAGCTGCTACCTGCCCCGGCCCTGCAGCTATTCACCTTTTCTGGATCACAGGCAGAGCCCTTTTAGTCCTCCAGGGAAGGGCCTTTATATACTCTTGTTTCTCTTTCACATTCAGGGCCATCCTCACGATCACCATTTTCCGTTGCAGGTCAGACAGCAGTCCTGGTCTCCCTGTGCTCGCTTCTCTCAGTCTCTGCTCATGACACTTCTGCGTGGCACATAGCAGAGTCACGTCACCCATCGGTTGAGTGGCTACCTCATTTCATCCCATAAGTTTCCAAGTGCTTTGAGTGAAGAATGTGCATAAGTTCTTGGAAGTCAAAATCAAGAAAATAATTATCCTCGCCTAGAGAGATCTAGATAGATTTCACAGAGGAAGTGCCAGATGACTTGACGGAAGATTAAGAAAATGGCAAAGAGGGGAAAGAATGTAATTTCAGGCAGAAGGAATGAAAAAATCAGAGGCATGAAAACGTGAAAATCCATAGGGTCAGGAAAGAAGGTTCACCATGTATGGGTGACAGGTTGAATGTATGATAGAGAATGATGAGATGAGATGGGAAAGGAGGTTGCAGACAAATCACAAGGAGCTAAACAGGGCAGTCTATGGAGTTTGCATTTACACTGTTGGCAGTAGGAATCACCAAAAAGGTATGGCAGTGATGTGATAGAGCTGCACTTTTAAAATGAATGTTTTAGCACTGCTGGGGCAAATAAAAGAACAGAATTCAGAGATATGGCAATTAGTCAAGAGTTATTAGAGAGATCCAAGCTAGCAAGACTGAGATTCAAGCACGGCTGGCAAGGGCAAAAGAGGATGGGATTGAATTAAGAGAGGCTTCAAAGGGAAAGGTACAGCATGAGATGAAACTGAAAATGGAAGAAGACATCAAAGATGATTCTGAAATGACACTTTTAATTCCTGTGTACTAGATAGATAGAAAATATACCTATGTCTTATATATCTGTAGATATCTATATATCTGTAGATATAAGTAGCTTCATCTTGCTTTCACCAGTACCCTGTTTAAAAATCTTAACACCTGCACGTAATATACCACCATGATGACGAAGCCCTCAGTACACGCACAATAGACTAGGAGAGCTTCAAGGAGGTCATCATTTTCTCAGAAGAGCTGGGCATCTGGAATAAGTTACGGGGAGGTTATGGAATTTTCTTCCCTGGAGGTCTTTTACAACAAGCTAGATACCCATCTGTCCGTGATGGCTTACGTGTGGTCCTTTCTGAAGCCTGGGAGGTGGCCTATTTGAGTTCTCGTGATCTCTTCCAGGCTTACAATTCTCTGTTTCTACATCATTTTATGGCTTAACCCCAAGGTATATTATTCATTTGATAATGTAAATAATAAGATGAAGCTTAGAATTTTTTATGGACACTGTCATAGAATGTATTCTGGAAATTCTTAAAATTAACCAGCGAGTCCATCGAATAAATTATGAATGATGTTATGGGTCAGGATTTCCCAAAGTGTGTTGGATAGAACTAGTGTTACAATATCCTTGTTCCAAAAAATGGAAAATTCACAACGTTCATCAGCATTTCAAAGCCCTGAAGTATCCTATGAGAAAGAGGCTTTTTAAATGTTCACCTAGGGCCTCTCAAAACTTTTAGAAAAAAAAGATACAGGTATCCGTAACTTTCTTTCTCTCCCTCCCTCCCTTTCTCTCTCTCTCCTTCTATCCCTCCCTCTGTTTCTCCTTCCTTTTGAACTTCCTGTAAAAATGGGGTTTCATAAGACACACTTTGGTAAATATTATTCTGACTTATTCTTCTTATCATAAGAAAATCTGGGTTGGGCATATTACCAGTAACATCTAAACTTCTCCAAGAATGATCTTTGGTTAATCTGATAATTGAGTTATTTTAAAATTACAGTTTGTTTCTCTATAAAATGAAGATAATAACACCTACCTCATGCAGTTGTTAAGAGGATTAAATAAAATCAAATGTGTAAAGCACCTGGCACAGGGCCTGGTACCTTATAAGTGTTTCATAAATGTTAGCTTCCTACCCTTTGGTTCTTCATTAAGTTTTAATATCTAATGCATCTTACTAATAAATAGTGTGGGTGCAAAAATGCTTTAAGCAATTCAAACCTTTGCTTCTGTGAAGAGATGGGTATATTATCCTGTGTTAAGCTAAAATGCATATGGTCAAGCAATTGTCCTACAATAATCACAATTATATGGACACACTTGTCTAGTGGCACAAGAGCCACTAGACAAAAATAAGAATATTTGTAATAAGTGGCAAGATCATGGGTGGTTTGTATCATTTTTTAAAAAATTAATGGACTTCATTATTAGAGCAGTTTTAGGTTCACAGAAAAACTGAGGACCTACTAGAAAATTTGGGGGAAAATTCACTTCTTAAAATTGAGTTTGTCAATCTGTCACTATGGCTATTTGCTTTCTTTCCTATGTTACAGTAATGTTTTGTCATTTTTAGTGTATATTTCTTACAAACTGTTTATTAAGCATGTCCATATTTCATGTTTTTCATGCTATAATGATACTGCTTTTTAAATTTTAATTTCTAATAGTCAATTGTTATCATATAAAAATATAATTGTTTCTTGTATATTGAACTTCTATGTTGAAACCTTGTTCAATTCACTAATTATCAATAGTTCTAGCAGTGTTTTTATACATAGGAGCTTATTGTTATATACTAATCAAGAAAGGTTTTCCTCTTTTTATCCAGTTTGTATGCCTTTCATTGGCTGAGATATATTATCCTTTTTGTATGTTGCTGGATTTAAATTATGAATGTTTTGGTAAGGATTTTTGCATATATGTTCAAAAAGGATATAGATCTATAATTTTCAGTTCTAGTAATATCTTTGTATTGTTTTCGAGACAGATTAATGGCAGCCTCCTAAACTGAGTTGGGAAATACTCCCTCATCTTTTGTTGCCTGGAAGAGTTAATGTAGAATTGGTATTATTTCTTCCTTAAATACCTGGTACAATTCATTAGTAAAGTTATCTGTGCGTAGGGTTTTCTTTTGGGGGTATATTTTAACTGTAAGACTGTTTAGCTCATGTTGCACAAGTTTTGTTTGGTACATCACATCTTTCAAAAAATTTCACCCAGATTGCATCAAATTGAAGAATTTGTTGGCATACAGTTATTCAAAATATTGCCTTATATTCTTTTAATATCTGCAGACTCTGTAGTTATAGTCCCTTTTTAATTCTTGATAGTGATAATTTGTTTCTTCCTTTTTCCCCAGTCTATTTAGAGTTTTTCATCAACATTAAGGACTGTCTCAAATAACTAGCTTTTGGATTTATTTATTTTTCTCTATTGTTTCCATAGTTTTGTTTTTCTTATATTTCATTGGTTTCTGTAGTTTTTATTTTTACTTCCTTCTTTTTAAGTTAATTACTGATGCTTATGTTTCTTTAGTTTCTTTAGGTGGAAGTTTTGATCATTGATTTTATACCTTTTTCTATGTAACAAAATAATCACTTAATGATTTAGTTTTTTTTATATATAGTACTTGAAATTAACCTCACAACTTGATATGTTGTATTTTTTCAATTTATATCAAATTACTTTCTAATTTCCCTTGTGATGTTTCATGAGCCATGACTAATTTACATGTATGCTGTTTAATTTCTAACCATTTATTGATTTTCCAGAAAAATTTCCCTATGATTTCTAGCCTTATGCCACTGTTGTAGAGCAAATATTCAGTAAATATTTAAATCTCTAAAATTTTTGAAACTTGTTTTGTGGCCCACAATATTGTCTGTCTTTGTGACTATACATCTGATAAGATTATATAGTATGCTCTTGTTGGGAGTTTTTATAAATGAAAATTAGTCTAAGTTGGTATCTTAGTCAGTTGGGGCTGCTATAAGGAAACTAACATAGACTGGGTCACTTAAGCATAAACATTTATTTCTTACAGTTCTGGAAGCTGGGAAGTCCAAGATCGAGGTTCCCAACAGATCCAGTGTCTAATGAGTACTCATTCCTGGTTAGCAGATGGTTGTCTTCTTGCTATGCCCTTACATGATAGAGAGCTGGGAGCAAGAGAAAGTCCCTTTATTTTTGGTGACAATTCTTTATTCTGGGTAATATCATTTGTTCTGGAGTTTACTCTGTCTATTGTCATAGCAGCTTCCTTTCTGTTAGTATTTTATGTTATATATTTTCCAAACTTTTAACTTATGTCTTTATAGTTGAAGTGGGATTCTTATAAAGAGAATATAGTTTTGTCTTGCTTTTTTATTCAATCCAAAATCTCTGCTTATTTGTTGAAATGTTGAACATTTTTAAGTCTAATTTAATTATCAACCATCTTGTTATAGATTTTCCATTCATTCTATTACTATTTTCATTTTTTGTACCATTTTCCTGTCTTCTTCTGCATTAATTATTTATTACAAAACCATTTTTCTCCGCTCTTGGTTTGTTAGCTATATATTTTTGCTTTATATAACAATAATAATTATTATTATTAATTATTATTATTATTTTTATTTGCTCAAGACCAGGGGATGGCAAACTTTTTCTGTAAAGGATCAGGTAGCAAATATTTTAGGTTGTGTTACAACTACTCAACTTTGTAATTGTAGTTAAAAAGCATCCATGGACATAACGTAAAAGAATGGATTTTGTTCCAATGAAACCTTAACTACAAAAGAGGCAGCAGGCCAGATTTGGCCCACAGGCTGTAATTTGATAACCCGTTTTATAAAATTTGCAATACATATCTTTAACTTAGTCTAAGTTCAAATAATAGTATACTACTTTATCTATAATTTAACAACTTTACAAAAGCAGACTTTCACTTTCCACATCCCAAACATGGTACTATTCTTATATATTTTAAATCTATATATGTTATATTCCCCATGATACATTGTTATTATTTTGCTTTGAATTTTATATTACCTTTCAGAGAGATTAAAAATGAAGAGAAATTTCCTTTTAAATTTACCCACTTGTTTCCACTTCCAGCCTTCTTCATTCCATTATCTAAATCTGAATTTCCATTTGGTATCATTTTACTTCTGCTTGTAGAATTTCTTTTAACATTTCTTAAAGTGTAGGTTTGCAAGTGATTAATTCCACTTTTTTCTTTTAGTTTCAAAAACTCTTAATTTCTCCTAGATATTTGAAAGACTCTTTTGCTGGAAACAGAATCCTAGGTAGACAATTAGATTTTTAGGACTTTAGAGATACCATTCCACTGTATTTGAGTCTTCATTGTTTATGATGAGAAGTCTGCCAACATTCTTTTCCCCCATGGGTACAGGTCTTTTATCCTGTCTACTTTTAAAGTTTTTAAAAATGTATTATTATTTTGTTAAGAAATTTGATTACAGTGTATCTTTATATGATTTCTTTGTTTTTCTCCTTGGGTTTACTGAGATCCCTATATCTGTAAGTTTATATTTTTAACCAAATATTTTTTAATGGCTATTATTTCTTCAAACTTTTTTCCTGTCCTCTACTCCCTCATCTTTATTCTTCTTTACGAGTCCAATTACATGTTAGACCATTTGATATTGCCCTTCAGGCCACATGATAGGACACTAGTTTTTATTTCTTCATTTTGGATAGTTTCTATTCCCATGTCTTCAGGTTCACTGATATTTAATCCTGCAGTGCATAGTCTGACAATAATTTCACCAAGTATATCTTTTTAATTGTAGATATTATATTTTTTTCTCTAGAAGTTGAATCGTGGTCTTTAAAAATTATACTTCATATCTCTTATCATTTCATGTTTTCCTTTTTATTTTTAAAAATATTTATAAATATTTTCCTGGAAAGCTCGTTAATGGTTCTTCTTTACTAATTTCGTAATCTGTATTATTTTTGGATCTGTTTCTATTGATTGGATTTTCTTGTGTTTATGAGCCATATTTTCTTACTTCTTTTCATGCTTTTGATTGGATGCTGGGAATTTTGAACTTTATATTGTTTAGTGCTGAATTTTATGTCTTTAAAAAATGTTGGACTTGTTCTGATGTGCACTTAAGTTATTTGTGAATCAATTTGATCCCTTTAAGGCTTGTTTTCATGCTTCGCTATGGCAGGTCTAGACTAGCCTTTATTCTAGAAATAATTTTGTCCACAGCTATGACAACTTGATCCATGTCTGCACTTTTAATGAAGTCCCTCCATTTTAGTTAGTAGAATCACACACTATACTCAGCCCTGATGAGCTCTGAAAAGTATTTTTGTCCTATTGTTTTACATTGATTTCCAAGCCTTAAGTGGTTCCACTCCATGAATGTACAGATAAGTGTTCAGTCATAGGCTCAGCATTTTGCCTTTTAAACTCACCTCAATTGGATGACATTACTAGCCTCTGTGTCAGTGTATTCTGCCTGAAAACTGTCCCAAAGCAGTAAGCAAGGTTATCGTAGGATTTATCCCATCTATTCCTCTTCTATTAAGACTATCATTCTGTGTCACCTACTATCCAGTGTCTGAAATCTTTTATTTAATGTGTTGTGTATGATTTCTAATTATTTATATCAGGAGGGCAATTATTATGGTAGTTAATCCTATAAGGGAGGAAGTTGACACTTTACCTTGCTTTTGTTGTTCTTACATGATAATTTATTTCTAACAGGTCAGTGCAGTTCTCTCAACTTACTATGAGAAAAAACATTCTTAATTTTTACATTTTATTTCTCTTTTCTGCTGTTAAAAATATTATATTTTATGAAACAGTTGTGACAGTATATGTAAATGCTTTTTAATACCTTTTTTTGATATATTCAAGAAAACTGGTAACACTATATCAACTCCTCAATATTTTGCTTATTTACTTTACTGGGCCAAAAATTGAAAAATATTTTGCTTCACTACCTTAGATCACAATTACATCTATACAGAGACCAACAAAAGTTATAAACAAAAAATTGGTTATTTCTACATGTTTGGTCCACTGGGCATCACAAGGTCTTAGGTCTATCTATCTAGATACATAAAAGTCACATTGGAGTAGTGAATGAAAACAGGTTTCTGCCATCTAATTATGTAGACAAGTTGCATCAGTTCAGGTTCTCCAGAAGGGAGACACCAAGATGGAATTTAAAGTCCAAGAGATTCAAGGATGATAAAACCATAAATTATAAATGAAGTGCCAGCAGGAGTAGGCAAGGGTAGCCTTCAGACTCTTCTGACCTCTATAGATGAGGATGGGGACGGAAGGAGTATTATGTAGGAAAAGGCCCAGGTTGTGCTGGAGCTCTGAGACAGCATCAGCCAGCCCAGTGGGGAGCTCCAGTACAAAGACTGCTTGTAGAGAGTCCTGTATTGGGAAGGAATGGCTGGGTCCTATTAATTCTGCTATACTCTGCTATTGGCCAGGGTTTTCCAGAAAGGGTAGTCTTTGCTCAAATCTGCAGCAGATCCTGAAGGTACTGTTGCTGGTAGCTTTCACCTAACTTTACTTACAGAGACCAGTTTGTTCTTATAGGGAGATTCAAGCAAAGCTTTTCTAAGACCTTCATTCTATTCTAATGCACCAAGGCTGCAGACAGTGATCTAGAGAAGAACTGGCTCAGATCATAGAAATGTGTCTGTCTCAGTCCATTGGGCTTCTAGAATAAACTACCACAGATGGGGTGGTTTATAAGAAGCAGAAATTATTACTTGCAGTTCTAGAGGCTGAAAGTCCAAGATCACGGTGCCAGCAAGGTTGGGTAAAGACCCTGTTCTGGGTCCCTGACTTCTTGTGGTATTTTAACAGGGAGAAGGGACTAAAGAACTCTGTGGGATAGCCTTCATGAGGGCATTACTCCTACTCATGAGGGATCTACCCTCATGACATAATGACCTTACAAGGACTCCAGCTCCTAATACCATCACCTTTGGGAGTTAAGATTTGAACATAGAAACTTTGGAGGAACACAAACACTTAGACCATAGCAGCATCTTCGTGATGTCACCTTCTTATTTCTCAGGAGATGTCCCAGTCTTTTAGAGTAAGTGTAAGTCTGGCACTGGTAGAAAAATTGCTACTTCTGTTTCCCCAGATAATGTTTCGAATTTGAGTTCTTTCGCCATTGTGTCCTGATTTCCTTACCCATAAAATGGAAATTACAACAATATGCCCTTCTAGGCCAAACATAAATTGAAATAACATTTGGATGGTGGGGAGAGTATGTATGTAGAGGGAAAAGACAGATATAATCTGCACCTTTTTCTTCAGCCAAGATATTTTGTAAGAATCTTTATGTCTTCATCAATTAGCACAGTCCCTCCTTTCCCATCACATTCCAATTCCTAAATGGATATTGCTATCTCTGTTTTTTCCCCAAAATAAAAAAGCATAGTAACACCCTTCTTTAAGTTATTAGAGGCATCCATAAAGCATCTTTTCCTTTTTTTAATTAATCTGGAAGCACTGTAAGTTAATTCTTACATTATTACATTGTGATAGAATTACTCGGGTTGCTTGTGGCCACACTGTTGCAACATCACCGAGCTTTTTATTTATTGTTAGTTCCCAATTTAAAAACTAACATAAATCACTGGCTTCTTTAGCATTTATAGCTTGCTCCCCTTGAAGTAAAAAATAGTTTCATCATCTTTTCTGAAAGGCCATGATTCATTGTTTGTTCAGACCCAATGTTCTAAATTTAAAAGTCACAGCAGACAGTTCAGTAGGACAGGGGGAAACAGAATACACTAAAATGCTGACTCATAATAGAGCACAACTCTGATTAAATCACCAAAAATCCAAATTATGTTCTTGTTCAAAATTAATTTTCAACACAGAGAGTAAAGTTATTGAGAAAGTAAAAATACAGGCTGCATGCATCTGCCACCAACAGTGGTTTGAAATGGTAGCAGGGTGACTTGTACTGAAGTTCAGCTCCAATCTAATACCCAAGTAAAATCATTTTAGATTCTTCTCCAGTGGTTTGAGGAATGTCTCTTCATTTCTCTGATTTACAATCTTACCATTTCACTAGAGTTTGTAGTTTAAGAGAATGGTAAAAATGTCATGATGTGTCTGCAGGAATGACTAAAACAATGGAAGTACATCTAGGAAAGGGAGTGCATCAAACGATGTGAACATGAGGACAAAGATTTCTAGGGAAGTACAACACTCTTTGCTCTACTATGAAGGTAGTACAAGGAAAGCAGGTGGGTAGCTAGACTTCCCCTGCCTTCATCACATCACTACTTACTCTTGGTTATCCAAAAGCTTCTGTTTCTCAAGGAAATAAACCAAGGCTAAGTCTAGGAAGGTGGCTGCTCCCTGAACTGCTCTTTGCATCAATAATGCTCCTGGGAATACAGGTAAGGGAGGATTTCATTTGTGGAAGTCAGGAAAGGAGGAAGTCAGGAAAGGAGAAAGTCAGTAAAGGCTCATGTGTATATCTAGCAGTGGCAATTCACAGGAGGCTTAGCCTCTGCTCTCAAATATCTTATCTTCCAACAAGAAGGTAAAAAAAAAAAAAAAAGCCCATTTGAAGCAAATGTGAACAAAATAAGGTTACACAAATTTTTGTGCTTGATCATTGCTCTATTAGTCACACTCCATTTCATTTATTCTCATACATTCCCTTGTATAAATCCTTCTCTAGAGGTTAAAATGCTCTACATTCCTCTTTTTCCTTAAGTGGGCACCACTTGAGGACAGAGGTCCATGTTTCCCACTTGCTTTTACCCTTATGCACTGGGCCTGATACACATATGTATTATTTTATATTATGAATTGGTTAAGACTAATAAAAGAAAAAGATTAATAGTGATGAGGTAGTCAAAAATTCAGTGAAAAAATCTTGATCTCAGAACTCTAGAAGGCCCTCAATTTATATGCTGTGAATGAATGAAATAAAATATTCTAAGATAAGAAAACAACATCAGCAGAGAGTCATGAGAATGCCATATTGATGGATCTGAGAGAGATTAGCCAAACTGGAGCTGAAGTTGGGTAGCAAAAAATAAGAGGAGGTAAGGATCACCAGGAGAGAGAAATTATGGGTCTGGAAAACCCAGAAAAGAGGCTGAGATTTGATGTCCTAGAAAACAGGGTCTTTGAAGGCTTGGGGACCAATGAACTGTGGAACAAGAGTGTCTGAGGAAGATGAATAGCCTTGCCATGTAGGATGAGTTAGGAAGAAGAGGCCTCACCTAGTCCAACTCTGAGCCCAGGCCAGCCGTGCAGGTGTGAAGTGATGGCTGGAAGAGGGGGAGGTGATGGAGAGGAAAGGGTGTGGATAAGAGGCATTTCAAAGGAAGACTCAGCAGGATTTAATAAACACTTTTCAGTAGATCAAAATCCCTGGGCTTACTGAGTCTGCAACAGAAGAGATAAGAAAATGACTAACACTTGTAGAAGAAGCAAAAGATAGAAGGCCTAGGAAATAGAAGCCAGGCCTGGGAGTCAGCTACCCGTGACCTTGCCCAGGCACTTGTTAATTCATTCCTTAAAATCAGGAGGTAGCCTCAGTGTTATGGAAACTTGCTAGCCTCTTGCATTCTGCCAGCATGTGAAGTTACACAGAGAAGAGATACTATAGTTCTTTCCCTTAGTAGTCTTTCTGGAACTTTCTGGAACTTCCACTTCACAAGGCAGAATTCTCATCTTGCTAAATAATCCCCACCTAGTCTTGCCTCCTCTGAAGTTAAGAATGCACTAAGACAAACACCCAGGAATGCCTTTACCTGCTGGAAGACTTGGGTCCATGAGCAAATAACCAGTTTCTTATTTCAGCATTTAAAATACCAATGCGTAGAAAGAGTGAACTCATCCAGAGATATACATCAGTATATATACAAAAAAGGTAAAATACAATTATATTAAAGCAAAGTGGAAGTATAAAAACATCATCCACTCTTCATTTTCTTTACACTTTCTCTTCTGAGAACCTTTCTTAGGTGGCAATATGGCATTTTCTGTGGATTCTGCCATTTGGGGATGCCATTAATGTTTCCAATATCCCTATATCTGTTTAGGAGGAAAGAAAAACTTCCATAAAGAGGCAAATTGTGGTACAGCCGAACATCACATAATTGAAATGATGTAATAGAAAAATGTACATGCTAAAACTTTATTACAAAAAAGAAATAATAATTATGTGACATGATAGACACATTAGCCAATGGTATGGTGCTAATCATATTGCAATGTACAACTATATCAAACCAGCCAACACGTTGTACACATTAAACTTACACAATGTTATATTCAATTATATCTTAATAAAAGTAAATGAAAAAATAATATAAAAACTTCATCCACATGGATAAAACTCAAAAACAAAACAAGCAAATTGCAAAAGAATAGCTATCTAAATATCTGTATCTATATCTATACCTATATAGCAAGATTCTGTCTATATAATCTAAAAATTGGAAAAGAATACCATTTCCTTTTTTTTGTTTGTTTGTTTAGGGACACACAAATGTATAAGAAAATCTGAAGACTTGTATCTGGAAGGGGGAAAAAGGATGGGGTATGGGATGTACATAGAGGCTTCAACTACATTTGTAACAATTTATTTCTTTAGCTGGGTAGTGTTTGTGTGGGTGTTCATTGTGTAATTCCTTACACCTTTCTGTAGGTTTGAAATACTTAACAATATATTTTCTTTCAGCCTTCAGTTTTTTCCTGGGAAGAAGCAGGGAAGCCCACACTGGCAGTAACCATTCCACCCCATAGAAGTGGACTCCCTTTCCTCCCTCCTCAGTGTAGAAGAGACTCACATCCCTGGCAGGGAGAGAAAACAAGAGAGCAGATCCCTGTGTGAAGGGCTCAGTTATAAAGGGGGAAAATATCTTTCATTCAGCCCTCACTCACAAGTTTTTTTAAGTCTGTGTGTTTCTATTTTTGCTGCACAAAAGACCCATCCCCACAGGAGGAGGGGCACCGTTTCTTAGCATTCCTGAGCAAGGAAAAGGGCTTCCTCCTAGCACAACGCTTAGGAAGGCAAATATGTGAGAGTCACCAAAAATACTCAAATGCCTGCGCCTTGCTGGCCCACGGAAAGGGGATTAGTAAAGCACCATTAACCCCACAATAAAAACACATCAGTTTAGGGCTTTCTTTCATCCTAAACATAGTTTATAAACATTGCCTTATCACAGGGAGAATGTTTATCTTCATGTGTTATAAGTAGATTCCCAAGAAACAACAGTAGCTAATGAAATTAAATATGATGTTGGAAAATCTATTCTTTCCTTCCAGCAAAAATGAGGCACAGAAGAGAGTTAGGCCAGAGGGTGGTTTAGTTTAAGCAGCATCTACTTTGATTAGTTTGGAAGCTTTATTAATAAGTTTAAGAGTCAGGATTTGAACCTAAAAACTTCTACTTTTTCAATTTCTTACACCAAATTTCTAGAACAAGTCAAGAGATAGTTTTGTTGGTTTGGTTTTTTTTATGGCTTTACAGTGCCACTAGTTAAGATACATTCTGGTAATTTATAATCATTTATCAGAAGTGGTTGATGACAAAGGGAGCTTAATTACAGCTTTCTTCTACCACTTCCAAACAGCCAAAGAGGTCTTGAGCTTCCCTGTTTGTTTTTATTTATACGTAAGCTTCCAGAGGCTAATTTGACTAAAGACCTTAACTAACCTTGACTTTTCTAAAAGCTTCCTTTAAGAGTTAATAATGTGTCTCTATCTCTATCACCATTTTTCACTGGAGGGTCATATTTGTTATGCATAATTACTAATGAAATCATGAAACAAATGGAGAAACAGTGCAGAGTGTCTCTCCCAAAGGGCCAATGTGCAAATTCAATGTGTCTCAGTTCTCAGACATCAATGCACATAAATCTGTTCAGCATGTGCCACACAAAATTCCTGACAATACAAGGATCACAGTAAAGAGACTTGAAAGCAAAATGCAACTTACCACCTATTCATTTTCCCTGGTGTGAGGGTGGAGTAGAGGCAAGTCAATAATGGAAATAAGTATGTATTTTCTAAACCCAGACTTGGAGCATATGGGCTGAGAAGAACGGATGCAATCAGAAAGACAAAAATTTTGAAATTAGTCCTCTACTGGAATGTTTGTGGTGTGTTGTTTCCATGGATAGCTGAGAGAAGTCGGGAGACTCAAATGCATACATTAGGAGAAAGATAACTTTTTTACTTTCTACAACCAACAACTTTTCTCTTGCTCTCTTCGTAGGACAGACAAGTTGTCCTATTCCATTCGAATCTTTATAGATGGATCTAATGATTTGCAGCCAACATGAGTGTTATCTCAGCTACTACCTAATTGTCGCATCTGGTTTACTTGTCAATTTCCAGGGTTTCTACCCCTTCCTTTTCTCCTTTCTTTCTCCTTGGAGATTATTTAATATCCTGGCTGACTTTCACATTGTCTTAGCATTGAGAGGGAACCTTAGCCCCAAGTGGCTTCTGGTTTGGGTTTCTCATCTCACCTGGTCTCTGAGCTGTGGCTTCTTTCCTGGTCATGCCCATTGTATCCTGTCTTCTGCCTGGTCAGGCTGGAATCCATAAACTTCTTCATTACTTCTGCCCTGTCCTGGTGCCCTCACCTCCTATCCTGATCCTTTCTGATGTACTAATTTGCTTACCCTTCTGTATCCCTGCCTTCCTTTTGGGCCTGAGAATTCTCAGCCACTTCCTCTGCTCCTTTATATAGTAGGTGGGGTTCTGGGATGCTACCCAAACCTACCTCCAGGGCATCTCCCTGAGACCTTACTATTCACTGTTCCAATCCTATGGACTGGACTTCTCTGTGTGACTTGCTGGCTTATTTAAAAAACACACAAACAAACAAAAAACCCCACACTGTACTGATATCCTCTGATTCCTTTTAAACCTACCTGGAAGTTATGTCCCTGCCCCTAGTCTGGAGTGTTAGTCTATGAAAGGAAGGAGAGAATTAGGCAATAGTGTAAGAATAACTTGAGTTAGAGAGAAGGATTATCCAGGACAGAGGATAATAATGAAGGTTTTATTCATTCACTTATTTATTTACCATTCATTTATAAATATTGACTGCACTGATTATATAAGTGTAAGCAAGACATGGTCCATGCTTTTAAGGAATTCCCAGATTAGTAGGGAGCAGGCATAGGAGCAGGTGTTTCCAGGGCATACTCAGGACATACAAAATGTAGATGCATAGCTGTGAAGAATGGCAGGGTTGTGTGGGGATTCAGAAAAGTTTTCTTAGAAAAGCTGGTGTTCCCATTAAGAATTGAGGCATGATTAGGCTATAAGCAACCCTGGGATAGAGATTTTTTGGCAGTGAGAATAATGGAAGTAAAAATATGCAGCATAAAACATGTATGCATGATTTATTTGAGCAAAAAAAGTAAAGTGGGGACTAGAAAGAAGCTAAGAAAGAGAAGATAGGAAGGAAACAGAAAATTAAACAGTTGGGGTTTTAGTGTAAGAATTGGGAAACTATTGAATCTTTGAATCGTGGAAAAGATATGATCATTTTTACCTTGTAGAAAGATTATTCTTGCCATACTATAGGGGGTGGGTTTGAGTAGATCAAGATTGGAAATAGGGAGGCCAGATAGGAAAAGATGAGAATAAGTTAAGGAAGCAACAGTAAGGGGGGAAAAAGGACTGAGTAGACTATGAAAAATACTTATTAGGTAGAATTGAGAAGATTTGATTACTTACTATTCTTGGTGATGGGAGATAGAAAGAATTTAGCAATCATTGAAAGTTTAGTGAGTGGTTAATTGTATAATTTACTAAAGAAAAGCATAATACACGGAGTAAATTTTATCAGGTAGGTTTAGTTCAGTTTTGAACATACTAAGTTTGAGGAGTTTTTGCTATATGTAGATAGACCGATTTAATATGTTATTAAACAGGTCAGGAACTAAGTGTCTAGGTCTGGCTAATTGAATAGATTTAGAAGTCATAAGCATAAAGATTGTGTTAATGACTATAGCAGTTTTTACATGCTTGAATGTGTCCTTACTTGCACTAATAATTTAGTGGACATAAGATTATAAGTGGAAGTTATAGGATTGAAGTGTGGATTCATGTTCTAATATACAGGCTTGTTGATTAGGTGTCAAATCCTCATTTGGGTTTCATCTGACTTTTCCCCCACCTCTGGGAGAACACTGGAAGAAGAAAATAAAGAACAAATATCTAAACTTAATAACACCAGTGTTTTGGGGGTTAAGAAGAGGACATGGAATCTTATAAAAGAGGCCAAATAAAAAAAGGCAAAGAACCGGAAAAGTATCAAGTATTTGAAGGGAAAGATTGAAAGGCTTTCAAGAAGAAAATAATCAGCAATGCTAAATTCCATAAAGGTCAAGTGAAATAAGCTAAGAATGGGCTAGTTAGATCTGGCAATCTGTAGATTCACTAGGATGGTTTAGTGGAATATTGGGTTGGTAACTGAATGAGCGACTTCCAGTTCAAAATGGCAGACTGAGTACACACACCCACCTCCCTTGTTGTCCTTTGAGACGACCAGAAGAATTATAAAGGAGTCTAAATCCATAACAGTACTGAAAAAAAGGAGAAGATGACACCTGTGCACCAAAAATTTTAACAAATGCTTGTGAAGTTAAAACAAGCTTTTTACTTTGTGACTAATAGGAACAAAGTAAGCTAAAAACCAGAACATGCAGAGAAAATTGAGGAAAAATGGACTTCTTATGGGACCTAGGAAGTTCTAAAACTGGAGTTAGAAGGACAATTATACCTCAACTCTAGAAGGAGACATGAAAGTTATTGGTAACATGTATGGGCAAAATGTAGAAATGTGTGAGGGAATGGCTTCTAAGGTATTGGACCAAGAAGGGTAGAATATAATTTTCAAATGGGCCAAATTAACTAAATTCTCTACCCTCAGTGATTTTTAAGCTGTGCAACACTGTTTCTGATCAAGGAAATCATTTTACAGTGAAAGTTTTAAAGCAGCATGTCTTAACAGCAGCATTATTGACATTTTGGATGATTCCTTTTTGCACTAGTTGGTCTTCTGCATTACAGGGTGCTTAGTATCATTTCTGTCCTCTACTCACTAGATGCCAGTGATACACCCCCCAACTCACACACATGCACACAAAAGTCATACCAATCACAAATGTCCCCAGGCATTGCTAAATGTCCCCTAAAGGGCAAATATCCCCTCCTGAGAACCAGTTATTTAAAGCAATGTACTGTAAAACTCACATAAAGAAGAGTTGGCTGTATTGTATAGTTAGATGGTTTATTTTTGTGTCAATTACAACATCAGCTGGGAAATAACACCCAACCTTGTTAGGCTAGAGTGCTATTTTTTAGGATGTGGCTTATCCTCTGAATCGGTATCCAATAAAAATGATGATTCTCCTTTAGTCAGAATACATTGGTCTGGGAATCAAAGTATGGGAGATGAGTATCAGCTCTCATTATTTTTTCTAATGATTCACTTAAAATTGTCTGCTCTACCATCCCCACAACAATGACTCTGCTATTTTGGAGGTTTTGGTATCAAAGGAAAGAATTTTTCCATAAAGATACAAAACAATTTTTTATCGGATTGGAAACTGAGATCACCATCTGCTTACTTCTTGCTCCTTTTGTTAAAGGGAAAAACATTGTAAAGGAAAGGGGGAGCATGAGTCTTAACTGAGGTAACTGAGCCTACCTAGTAAAGGTTGTTGCCACACAACGCGGGGCAAGGGAGCGTAGAAGGAAAACATCTGGGTTATCTCTTAGCATTGCCATGCCCAGGAAGGTTAATGGGAGAATTTCACATGAGGTTATGAATCATATCTGGTAGATCAATCCACCCACTGATCATTAAATAATCTTGAACATTTTATAAATGGTTTTAAAGCATCAGAGAGCTACCAAGGAAGTCAGGACCTGAGGGGAGGGAAACCCATCAAGGTGAGCCAAGAGATACTGCGCTATTTTTCTCCTGATGTTTTTGCTGAAATCTAAGCAATGGGATGAAAAGTTTGAAAAACAATAAAAAGTAGCTGTTAAGAGTCAGAGAAGTTGAATAGCTCTTTAGCTGCCTCACAGGAATGGGGACTGAAATATTGGAGAGCAGTGTTATCAGACAGACAGTTTGTGAGGTAACAAATCCTGGAGGAAAGGAAAGTGCATTTATTTAAGTGAGCCAGGCATTCAACTGTTGTTTTCTTGGAGGCTTTCATAAGTAACACAAGCCTATACAAGGAGACTTCCAGCTAAAAGTGGGCTTGGAAGCTGACACATTTAACAGAACTACCAATGGTTCACAGTGCTGAGGAGACTGAAATTGGAATATAGGGCCCTCCAAGGTAGAGCTCTCTGATAAACACCAAAAGCTTTGGGATCTCCCTCAAAACTACACCCAGACATAAGGACACCCTAGAAACACATCAAGCCTTACAATGACTGAAACTCAGTCTTGAATCAGATCAGACCCTGATTGGGTTAAGTGATTTACTCCTATTGTAATTGCCTGCCAAAAGCTAAAGAAAGTATTCTTTGGAGAAAAATAACATTGAATGATCCTCTATAACATATTCTACACAATATCCAGCATTCAATAAAAATTTATCAAGAAACAGAATCAAGCAGGAAAAACTAGAAGTAGATAGATGCACAGGGGATCCAGATAATAAAGTAGTGAGTTACAGATGTTAAACAAACTGTGATTAATACATACTTTAATATAACTCTCTCAGTTACTGAGAGAATCAAGAACAAACAGTAAAGATACAAACAATCTGAACAAAATGCCGTATATATACATGATGTGCTTTCCTTTCCTCTAGGATTTCTAACCTCATGATCTGGCTGCCTGGTAACCCTGGTCTCTGATATTTCATTCCCCATCCCTGTGAGGCATCTGAAGAGCTACTCAACTTCTCTTACTCTTAACAGCTACTTTTTATTGTTTTTCAAACTTTTCGGCCCATTGCTTAGATTTCAGCAAAGGCATCAGAAGAAAAATAGCGCAGAATCTCTTGGCTCACCTTGATGGGTTTCCCTCCCCTCAGGTCCTGGCTGCCTTGGTAGCTCTCTGATGCTTTAAACCATGTATATGTATTTGTGCATGTGTGTGTGTGTGTGTGGAGAGAGAGAGAGAGAGAAATACTACACCCAACAGATGCAGCAGATGCAGAATATACATTCTCTTCAAGAGCACGTAGAACATTTACCAAAACTGGTCATTCTGAACCATAAGACAAGAGTTAATATATTTTGAAAATTGAAATAAACAAATATACTCTCTGATCATATTGGAATTAAGTTAGAAACCAGTAACAATAGGATAACAGAAATACCTAAATGTTTGGACATTAAGCAACACACTTACAAATAATCTATGGAAAGAATTCATAGTGGAAATTAGAAAATGTTTTAAACTGAACGCTAATGGAAATATAGTGCACCAAAACTTGTGGTAACATAATGACTCAGTGCAACTTAAGATCCTTGTATTGGCTCATCCTACAGATTCTACAGACATTAAAAAGATAATACTGTATGGTAAGCAATTGGAAAGTTCTGAATTAATGCACAGT
This sequence comes from Pteronotus mesoamericanus, assembly GCF_021234165.1. Classification (NCBI taxonomy): domain Eukaryota; kingdom Metazoa; phylum Chordata; class Mammalia; order Chiroptera; family Mormoopidae; genus Pteronotus; species Pteronotus mesoamericanus. The sequence continues at coordinate 33,231,111 of NW_026555078.1, forward strand.
TTCCTAGGAAAAAAGTTACCAAAATAGCTTCCAAAAGAATTTTTAAAATCTAAATAGTTCTATACGTATTCAAGAAATTGAATCTATAATTTTAAACTTTTCAGGAAGAAAACTCCAGGCCCAGATGTCATCCCTAGTGAATTCTTCTAACATTTAAGGAAGAAATAGTACCAGTCTCCAAAGATTAGAAAACCTAATGGAAGATTACAGCAACTTTAACTATGCAAGATCATCAAGGTCTCAGAACTTTTGGGTATGGAGGTACAATTTAACCTACTGAAGAAAAAAAATGCCTGAAAGCAAAGAGAACATGGAATGAATAATAGAATAAGGAACACATAAACACTAACTATAGCTTTTTAACCAGATGCAAATATGTGAACTGTAATATCTACCTATATTTTATTTTTCCTTGTTATATCATATATATAATATATATGAATTTTTAAATGTAAATTTTATTTCTGTATGTTATGTACACTATATATCTATATAATTTATATTTTTAAAATAATTTTTCTCTTCTTCTCTTTTTATCTTTTTACCTTATACAGAGCATATTGATGAGAGTTCACAAGGTAATCTACAGGTTATGGGATATACAAGAAGGATCATAATTGAACAGGAGGAAAGATATGCTCTAGAAACTTTAGATTTATTGCTGAAGAGTTGTGGTGAAGATTAGGTGGGTAGGGAACAGACACTGGTCCAAACACTGGCTTTCTTGTGGTTGGGCTTAGGTTTTCCCAATCCTGAAGTACTCATAATGCTTACAAGTTATCCCTTTCCAAGGGCTCATGGGACAGCTGAGGCTAGGAAGTTTAACATGGTGATTTGTGTTCACTTGGTCATCATGAGTGTAATGAAGGGCACTTAAAAAATAAGAGTTGCAGGTGGTAAATGTAGTAATGAAAGAATGAAGCACAATGTGATCTCCCTTGGGGCACTGAGGGTCACACCCAGAGGCAACATGTCTGAGTAATTCCTTCTGATCAAAGCATAGCTGTGCTATTCCTGGATCTAGGCCTACTAAATATGTTAGGGTTTGATAGTGATCAAGATTACATCAACAGATAGTTGAATGAACAAATGGATTAACATCATACTTTAAGTATGAGCCCAAGAATGTGTTTGAAAACAGCTGCTGTGAGAAGTACTGGAACATACGCACGATAATAGACCGACACATTCTGGCCCCCAGGACAGAGAGCCAGCCGATTGATGAACTTAATAAAAGTGTTGTATTATCTGATATTGAAGTGGCAACAAGCTCAAATCCCACAAGAGCAGAGAGAGAAGCTAAAGAATGAGGTTTTAACAGAGTCCTCATTAAATCAAATGGGAAGTCTAAGCCCAAGAAAGATGGGCCAATTACTGCCTCAGAGAAATGGGTGGTTCCCAGTTCCCCCCATGCTGTTTAATGTTCTGTTGTTGCTGTTGTTGTTGTTGTTGTTGTTGTTGGCTCAGTTCAAAAAGTAGTACTTCTGGTCACCTGTCATTGCAGGAGATTTTTATTTTAATAAGAGATGATTTTCATGTACTTGGAAAATTTCCATCTTTTTACAAAATATTAGGAAATAACAAAAAATTGCACACTTTCTTCCTAAGATGTTAAAGTATTTTGACACATATCCTATTTAATCTTAAAACAACTTGTTGGAGCTATGCAAAGGAAGGGATTAAATATATTTTGTGTATGGAATACCCAAATCATGCACGAAAAGTTAGAGTAGAAAATAGCCAAGAATAGAATGAAGTGCCTCCAGATCCCAGCCCAGTCTTAGTCCTTCTTCGGTGACTTTCTGGATCTAGTTCTGTATTTAGGAAATTCAATTCACAATCTAGACTATTATTTGATCAGCAGACTTGTGGATATTCACTATGTGCAATTTTCCATCTAGGTATATGGAATGTATAGTGGATGCGGTGGTTGATAAGCAACATCCATGCCATCCCTCCTCTCCTAGATAGTATCAAAGCAGCTTGAGGAATTACCAGTAGCTCAAAGGGTTATGCTATACCCCATGACAGTGACTGGTTTAGGAACGGGCAGGAGACCAAAGAGAGGTTTTTCTGGAGGCTTCTGAGGAAGTGCTCTCTCGCTCTGGAGAGCAACAGGAAAGCAGACGTCCCCCTGCTGATTGCTTCTGGCAGCCCTCCCACAGCCCCAGGAGGAACTGCCTTAGGGCTAAGCTGACACTGCGGAAAGCACTATAGAAGATGAAAAGACGTTAAGTCCTTGATGACATCATTCAACTTCTGGATCTACTAAAGCTGAAGCCCACCCCTACTTCTGACTTCCCTCACATATGAAGCTGAAGAATAACCTTATTGTATGAACTAGTTTGAATTGGTTTTCCTATTGCTTATAACTGAAAACATTCTAATGCAAAAGGACTCAGGAAGAACTATGCTCACATGCAAAAAAGAACCTAATTCTCCGGTTCCAAAGCCTCCTTTCCAGTCTTCATTCCACCCAGCCAGGACCTGGTGTTCATAACCCCAACAGCCCAGGAGACAAACAGTTTATTTCCAACCCCAACCTCTCCTCAAATGCCTTCTCCTCAAACCATTCAATAGTCATGGTCCACGACATTACCTGAGTTTATGAAGGGATTCATCTTCATTTATAAAATTCTCTATGTGAGTTTAGCTTGGGCCAGAGTCATAATGGGAGGATAGGTGAGCTGTTAAGTCCTTTTAAAATTTCAGCCCTAGCTGTGTCGCTCTTGCTGCACTTCAAGCCTTCCTCCTGGTATTTTGTTCTTAAGAGAAAAGGAGAGGAAGGCACTGTCTTCCTTGTCACCTTCTAGCATCACATAGTGATTTTCCACCCTCCTTTATCTTTCCTGTCTCTAGTCCCTGACTTAATGGACTCCCAAGACCAACCAAAAAGAGGCCACAGGTGTTCAGAGCTGAGCTCCCAAAGGGAAACATCTCATTCTACAGTAGGGGATCCAGTGTAACTAAACCGTCCTATTGAGTAGGGGTGTGAGTGTCATACTGAGTACCTCAAGAGTTGAGGGTCTTTAGCTTCTTCCTAAGACGCTAAAGTACCTTGGCATATATCTTAATTAAATTTACAACAACCCATTGGAGCTATGCAAAGGAGGGGTTTAAATATATTTTGTGTATGAAATATCTAAATCTTGCACAAAAAGTTAGAGTAGAAAATAGTCAAAAATAGAATGCAGTACTTCTAGATCCCAGGCCAGTGACCTTTCTTAGTCTTAGCCTTTCTTTGATGACTTTCTGGAGCCAGTGCTATACATAGAAAATTCAGTTCACAATCTAGACTTCTGTTTAGTCAATAGACTTGTGGACATTTGCTATGTGCAATTTACTATCTAGGCGTATGGAGTGAATGGGAACTGCAGGTCAGAACAGTAAGACTGGGGAAAGCAGACTCTCCATAATTTGGAGAAACTTACTCAGAAAGTGGCTCAGTGTGAAATTCGGGTGGTTCCACCATGGGGGTGAAGGAGCATTAACTTTGAGTCAGACTACTGAATTTAATGTCACTTTCCAAATTGACTAGCTTTTTTGCCTTTGATAAGATCCTTAACTTCCCTGAGCTTCCTGTAGAATGAGGTCAATGATCACTGCTTCTTGGGATTGTTTTGAAGGCAATGGGGACAAAGTACCTTGTGCATACTTTCTTTCATGGAAACTTTTAGGGTCCTTTGCATGAAATGTGGAAGCACTCTGGGAGTGCTCTGCACAGAGAGGAAGTGGGGGCTTGGTGCTAAGATACTATCTGATTTGAGGGCATGTGCCCCAAGGGAAAAAGCATAGATGAGGAACATAACCATTAGCTCCAAGAACCAGCTCTGTAAAATGGGTGAGTGAGAAGAATCCCACTAATCTTTTCTGTGGTTAGCCTCCTCTGTAACCAACAGTGTCAGACTAAACACTAATCTCTAAGGTGTCTTCTGGAACTCAGGGTTTTCAGAGGAGAAATTGACAACTCTGGACATGGTGGGCAAGGCTTGCAGGAGGATGTGCTTATATAGGCCCGCAGCTGCTCTGCTCATCCCTTTGAGTGCTCATTGCAGGTTCTCAGTCCTCCACCACAGTCCACACAATGACCTCCACTCTGCCTCACCCTCCTATATTACACTCTGTCAAGAAGGCAAATGGTAGCGCCTTGACCATTTTTTAAAAATTGACAGAGTATTGTGTTTGATCATATACTTTCAGGATTCTTTAAGGGCTGAATGTTTACCTAATTTTTTCTTCTCTTTCATTCTGTCAGTTTCAAATTAGGGGCCTCTTATTGCTTGAGGACTTTTTGCCTCAGGATTCTATGAATTCAAACAATCTAGTAGCAGCCCTTTCCCCTTTCTCCCTGATCTTCCAATGTCTGATAGTCACCATTTTCATGGAAATTGCTCCTCTGTTGTGCTCATCTAATGCAAATGCCTTTCTGAGTTTCACCAGAAGTAGTTCAAATGGTTTCCTGATACCCTTGTCATGGTCTCCACTGTCTCTAGCTTCAAGAAGATATCTTTCTCACTGGTCACCCCCTGGTTGAAGTCCCATTTTTTGCTTCTCCTTTTGTTAGACCAGTCTGTCACTTTCAAACAGAGCTGCATGCTTGGAAGTTGAGTGAGAATGTGGAACTTGGCCATGTGTGCTGAGAAATCCCAGGTGATGTGTGCTGAAAATGCAGATTTCTGACCTCAGGCATGGTGCCAAAAAGAAGTTTTAATGTCCAAGTGTTTTATGCTTCAAAGATAGGCCCTTGTGGTTCTTGGTTTAAACCTGCATTCTCCACAGGAAGCAATCTGATATCCCACTGACTGGAACCCATAAGGTAATTCAAAATTGCTTAGATTGAGGCCAACAACTTTGCTGAAGATTTGATACTCTCTAGAGTTATTGCCCAAACTAGGTGAGTAGCATAACAAGTCGTTCCAGCAGGCATACATTTAGCATATTCTACACATTACAGGCCAACTTTAAGAATTTAAGTATTAGGATAATCAAGAATTAACAATTAGGATTCATTTTATATTCAGTATTTTCTGGCATTCACAGCTTTTCAAACGTTTCTGAAATTTCAATTCAAAAAGTTGGTTACAGTCCTATTACCATTTGTTAAATACAAGACAAATAGATTTCTCCAGCAAGATGGGTGCTCTCCCCTCCCAATCTAAATAATGGTATAGTGCTGCATTTATGGTCTCCTTTTTAGGGGACACATCATTTCTCCATGATTGCCCAGCACAGTCAAGATACTCTTTTAAAATACCATTTACTTCAATAAATACCTATTGAAAATCTCTCTGTGAAAAGCACTAAAGATAATACCAAGATGAATAGAACCTTATTTATCTTCTCTAAGGCTTATAAGTTAAAAGACATATATTAAACAAATAGCTATATTTAAAAATAAGTAACATGCAGTGTAAAGTGGTCAAGGAGGAAATGAATGGTCCTGGGAGAGCCTTGTATTCTTATGAAGGGAGTGGCTTTGAGCAGAGCGCTGGCTGATGGGAAGCCCTCCCACAGTTAGAGGTGACGGGAGAGTATTTCACCTGAAGAAGACACCTGAGCCCCAGTTCAAGAAGAGGGGGAATGTAGACCCAGGTGAGAGGCAGAAGGTGGTCTGCACATTGTACACAGGGAAAGCAGTGTTAGTAGAGACTGAGGGGCCACCTCAGAGGACTATGAAAGTCTATCCAAGAAGTTGGCAGCTTTTTCTGTTCTGGCTGGTCTCTCTGGTATTGCTCAGAGGCGTCATTCACCAATGTTGTGTAAATAACTCCAGAAAATGCTCCATCAAGTTGTCCATGAAAGAAACAACTCCATGGAAAAATCAGTGTCTATTGTAAATCAGCACCTGAAATTTAGAGAACCTGCCCTTAAATATTCAATTTGCGATCAGATTGGAAACCACTGTTTGTTGGGGGTTTTGTTTTGGGTTTTTTTTTTTAATGTCCATGGCTGATTTTGTTAGCTTTGCCTCTTCCAAGCAGGAGTCGCACAGGCCTGGCTTCAGCAGCAGGTTCCCCTGCTCTGAAGGTTAACGACCTACAGACCTACACCATTGAGCTGCCCCGCCCCGAGTGCCTGCAGGGGGATTTTGTGCAGCCCACAGAACTCTGCCTGTGACTCCTGTCATCCTCAACATACTCTCCACATTTGATGAAAACCCTGCTGTCCATTTTTGCGTGATGTAGGCCTCAGACAATGGAAACTTGATTTTATTTATCAAGATGAATAAAAAGCATCAGCAAGATCGGTGACATGCTTTAAAAGGCACACTCTGGGGACAGTGGGTTTATGGATAGTAGAAGGGTTCGGGACTGATGAGAGGATTTTACAATGCTCAGGCATGAGGTAACAAGACCTGAATTAAAGCAGCAAGACTTAAAAGAAAGGGCAGATACAAGAGGTGTTGTCGAGGTAGGATCAAAAGGGTTTGGCAACTGATTGAAGGTGCAGGGAAAGAAAGACAGAAATGCTGAAGTGGCTTCCAAAGGTGTGAGGCTCAGTTAATAGGAGGATGATAATACCATCACACCAGGAAGGGGAACCCAGGAGAGCAGTAATTCTGGTGCTAAGAGGGGCGGGGGTAACTTATTTAGAAAATAACAAGAATATGCTTGGTTTCTATTCACTAAATTAGTTATAATTAAGGTGACTATATATATTAATAAATCCAAACTGGGACACCATGGACAGTAAAAGGGGATACTCTCATAACTGCAGCAGAGCAGCAGGTCTAAACCAGGATTCTTCCAAGCACATCCAGTTGTTTGGTCTCCTTATTTATGTCTCTCAGTGTTCATTTACTCAAGGACTAGTGTTAGTGAAGCTGGCTTACTGTTCATTGAACTTAGGATCTCAAAGTTAGGGGTACCCTAGAAATTCATACAGTGTAGCTTCTTGGCATTCCCAGAAAGTCCTCTATACTCCATTCCCCAAGTCTAGCCTCTGCTGGAACAGTTCCCAGGGACAGAGGACTCACTATGACATTCAGAAGCCTGTTCTATTTTTGGACAGTGCTAAGTGTTCTTCCTTATTATCCTTAGCTAAAAATGGCTTCCTGTAAACTACACACATTGGTACTAATAATAGTTCCAATAAAGATGACATCACCAATATTAAAATAGCTAACCATTACTGAGTCCCAACAAAGGGCCAGGCCTTACATGTATTATTTCTGAACCTCTCCAATAACACTAGTTACACTGAAGTATCCATCACAATTTTACAGATAAGGCAGCAGACACTGAGAGGGAATGTCACCTGCAAAGGACATGTGGCAAAGAAGTAGTAGAGTAGGATTTGAACCACACTCTGTCCCCTCTATCCCAAAGCCCATATTCTTTCCACAATAACATATATCTGCAGGTCACAAAGTACAATCTCTCTTCCATACATCAGCTCTTATGATACTTGAAAATAATTATTATCTTACCCTGGCCAGTGAGACTCAGTTGGTTGGAGCATTGTCCCATAACCGAAAGGTTGTGGGTTAGATTCCCGGTTAGGGCACATACCTATGTTACAGGCTCAATCCTTGGTCTGGACATGGGCACATGCAATCTATAGTCCAGATGCATGCAATATCTTGGTTGGGGAGTGTATGGGAGGCAACCAATTAATGTTTCTCTTTCATTGGTGTTTTTCTCTTCCCCTTCCTCTATGCCTTCCTCTCTCTTTAAAAGCAATGAAAAAAAATGTCCTTGGGTAAGAATGAAGAAAAGATAAAAAAGAAAACTATCATCTCTGTTCTTGCTAACTCTGATTCATATTCCATCTTCCCCTCCTCTGCTCTGCCAATAGATACCTGCATTTTCTTGTTTAAATTTCTGGATCTCTTACTCAAGGCGAATTTCAATTTAGTATTGTGCCTCTTAAAATATGATGATCAGGAAACCTCTCATTTTAGGTGTGTCCCAACCAGCGCAGACTACAGCAAGCTTCCCACTTGCTTTGTTCCGGGCACGGGCTTCACTATAAAATGCAGCTTTTGAAGGTTGGTTTTTTCCCCCTCCTCATTACCATCTGCCCTTCATTGATCAGTTGTTTGCCACATGCACGTCAGATTGTCAGTTACTTACAAGGGTTCAGCACGGAGAGTGTGGCAGCTTGATGCAATCTATCACCAACTCTAAATGCAGGTTTTGCTTATGGTGGATGCAGCAGACATATGTTGTTTTTGCTTGTCGGCACCTCCTTTCACTAATAATGTCCTTATTTCTTTGCCCTTTCAGCTTTTACACCAAAGGTGAGCCAACTCCACCACTAGGTTCCAACAGCAGAGCTGATAGTCTACGCTTATCCAATCACATTTCAATACTCTGCCTTCATAACTGCCATAGGGGTGGGTAAGGGAAGCTAGTGGACTGTATCAGTTAGCACATGTTCTAATCATGCCATGTAACAAGTTATTCCAAGATTCAATAGCTTATGGCAACAAATGTTTGTTTGTTGCTCACATCTCTGCTGGTGGCTGAGATGTGGTTGATGAAGGCTAGGCTTGAATGGTATTGACTCCAAATGAATGCTTACATGATAATAAAAAGAAATTTGAGTGTATTTGCACAGTTGGGCTGACTGTCTTGCTGCACTCTTGCTTTTGTCATGAGGAGAACGTGCCTTGTATGTGAGTTGTTTGTGCAGGAAGATGAAAGGCACATGGAGAAACTCTAGATGTAATCATTGGATATAATCATCTCCATTTGCTTCAACCAATTGAGTTGCAAACAAAGTTTTCTGTCACTTGCAAACAAAGAAGTCCCAACAGCTATAGTGAATGAATGAAATTGTCTGCACAACCAAACTATATAGCACATGACGATTAAGCCTGGAACTATCCTGGCCAGAGTTTTCATAGCGCGGTCTTCTAGGCCATTCCTCATTGCTGCAGTCCTTCCTGGGTAGCGTGATGACGTGCAAAGCATGAAGCTAGAAGGCTTTTGCTATTCCCCAAAATCCGATCACTAGTAGTCTTGACTGATTTTAATTACATTTTATCTGATTAGAAAGCACTTTTTTTTTACCTTACTTTACTTCAAATATTTCTCCATGTAAAAATATGGAGGAAATGCCATCAAATTTAGAATTCCAGGACAAAAACTCAAAAAAAAAAAAAAGACATGGTTAGTATTTTTCAGGAAAAGAGGATGGTTTCTGACTCACGTGATCTGCAAGACTGTTATAATAATTACTTAAGATAATGAACGAGACATTTTACTATTTTCCTTATAATAGAGTCACTTCCTGAACATAACAAGTTTGGAGGGAAACCACTTAGTTTTAGCAACTAGAATGTAGTTTATGATGCTTTATACCATATAGCTGGATGATTCCTAATATTACAACCTCAACAATGAAAGAAAAGGAAGCCATATCTTCTGGTGCTTTCTTAAGAGCAAGGAGAAATCCTTTCCCAGAAGCTTCCAATCAAGCCTCCCTTCGTGATTCATTGGCCAGAGGTGGCTCACATGTCCAACTGATAAACCAAACACTGTCAAGGGGAATGGAACAGCTAAGACTGGCTGGGAACAGACCCGCTTTGCACCCAAGGCCATGTGCAAGCGAGGGCAAGACCAAGATTCATTTGGAAGAAGAAAGGACTCCGGGGTTGAAATCCAACAGTGTCTCGTATAGTTCTGTACTTACCAAACTCTACTGTGAATTGCCTGCCTATGCATCTGAAGCCCCCATTACTCTCTCACCTCTGGGACAAGAGGGGCAAGGCCTTGCTGTATGTCCCCAGCGCCCAGTACAATTTCTGAGGTTCAGTGGGAACAAAGTAAGTATTTATTGAATTGTATTATCAGATTTTAAATCTATTTCAGTTCTAAAGCCCTATGAACACATTTCAGTCTTAGGCTGACAATAGCTTCTGCTCTTGGTGCTGGGCACAGACTCAGCATGGAGGAAGAAATACCCCATGGTATGTATAAAACTCCTGTTGGGCTTCTGTGATTCTTTGATTTTCAGAATAATTCCATTCCCTGCCCCCTTTACATTATTATCTAAAACCTTTAGAACTAATTAGAAGTGGGAGGATCAAAGATGATATATTTTAAATTTGCTTCCCGCCTCACCCACTTAAAGTAAAGAATCCTGCATAGCCCATTAAGCTGGAGGTACTTGCTGACAGGAAGGAAACCATCTGGTGAACAACTTCTGTTAATTATGTTGGAACATACTAACGAGAATAAAGAACAACCCTTAATGACCTTCCCCTTGGTGGCAGAATCCACTGCAGAGTAGACAGTCGTGGCTCGGAGCCAAAAGTTAATGGTTAGTATTGGCACCAAACACTCAGGCTCACTAGTACTTAATAATCTCCCCTCAGTGGAGAAAGTATTTCAGGCATTCAGAGCATAAATCCTCCTAGCACCTGCATGTAACTGAGCTCCAAAATAGTCATTTAGGGCATTATTTGGAATCCCATAGTAAATGTGAATGTGGGTGTTACCTTCTCTGTATCTTCCTTTGCATATGGACACGCTGGGTGAGGCCAGATAAAGATTTTCATTTTGTTTCAACCAATAACAATATCTAAATGTTATTGGCAGAACACCAAAGCAATTATTTCATATCCCAGAGGGATAAAGATACACAAAAATAATTATCCTCATTATGACCAGGATGAGTTATTCATTTATAGTAATACTATTTCTAATGCTACTTTACCCTTGGAAATCTAGGCAACCCTGTAACTTCTTTTGCCATCCCCGCATAAGGTGGAGGTAAAGCTTTGGCATTTGAGTTAGCTGTAGGTGTGAGAACATTGCTATTTTTTTGTTTCATTCATGGACTTGCTACTTGGTTTAAGAAAGATTTTTTTTTTTAAGTGGCTTACATACTATGATAAGGCTAAGTAAAAGTTAAAAGAAAATTATTTAAAATGAAAAATTTTTAATATTAACAAATTTAAAAAGAAAACAAGAGTAGGAAGATCAATCCAAACCAGAAGTGAGAGTGGCATACAAATAAGCATGTCATGAAATCCTACTCATTACTAGAGACGAGCTGCAAACATGGTTCCCGGTCTCCTGGAACGCAAGGAGAAAAGGCAAACGAATGCTTCAGTGGGCATTTGGGGGCTGGGGAAAAGTTTTTAAAACATTTCCAGCATAAGAGTTTCCTAATATTAAAAGTATTTTAAGCTGAATATATCATTTAGTGCATTCATAATATGTATGCATAAAAAAAGAAACAATCCTAGAAATTGCTGCTTCAAATCAGGTGGGAAATATTATTTTAATAGAAATCTTAAGTAAAAGTTCTGTAACTAGGAACTGTCAACATTTAGCCCTTAAATTATAACAAATCTGTAAAGGATATGGATCTGTAATATATTAAAGTTTAATAACCCTAGCTATTAGCCAAGAAACTGCTTTCTATATCATTTCTTGATGTGTATTTAAGGCTTTTCATATGTACATTAAGAATATAATTTTTATAAAGGCAGGTATGTCCAAGAGTTTGCACAGAAGTAACAAAATAGAAGTTGTTTGTGCCTAAATCATCCCATCTGTGCCTCTTGGCCAATACTCAATCCTCTTTGCGACCACATGCATCAAGCAATTGGCTAAAAATCCTTGTAGACAGGATGTCTCCTATTTGCATTTGAAGTACTCTTCTGTTTAAAATAGAAATGCAATTAATTTGCATTATTTACTTAATCTGTCTTTGCATACTAATGTCACAAAAAAATAAAAAATACAAAAGGAAAATAAATGTTAGGTCCTTATCAACATACTTCAGAATATCTGCCTTCAGTGCATTTAAATGATTTTCCTAAAACTAACCAACTTTCTTTGAAGCCTTGAGGCTTCTACACCTCCTACTATCCTCTGCACGCCCACCACTATCTTTGAAGTCGGCTCATCTGGTAACAGACTTATTGCAAGCTGCAGTGCACACCTACCATTCAAAGAGTTAGATGTTGTCCATGTGACAGATTTAATCAGTCCCTTGGTCTCTCAGACATGCAGCTGTTGGTGAATTCTTTTTTGCTGGTGTAATATTGTAAGTGTCTTAAGTTAAAATTAAAGCTGCCTTTAACTTTCCACCTTGTTCTTCAAGAAAGAAGACTGTTTTCTGGAAGCAGCATGTGTATACATTTTTAAGTGGTAGTGCCAAGTAGATATTTTATACTACATCCAATCTTTAATGTTCAGAAAGAATGACCCAATTTAATAGAAAAGTCAGTAAATAATCCAAGTTGTTGGATCTAGGCAAAAGCAGGTCGCCTAGAATTATTGGTAAAAATAAAAATATGACCTTCTTTGGCAGTTTTATGCTACAGATGCTGCATTTTAAGATGACAGCATTGAAATACAGAAAAACATGTGGGATTTATAGAAATTCTCTCCATGTCCAGATTGCCTGGCCCCTACAAGTCAAAATGTCACTTCTGAAACACATCATTTACCAATCCTCTAGCAAAACAAACAACCTTTAGAGAAGTCCTCCGTGCAACCAACAAGGTAAATAGTAACAGAGTTGGAATGTCATCATGATCAGGAGAGAATGCAGCTTTAGATATTGTCAACTTTTTACAGAGGAGTCAGAAAGGAAAGGGAACCAGGGAAATGGAATATCAGACAGAAGAGGCTTTGGAACAACAGCATGAACTTTTGACAAGTACCAACAAGTATATATTCTGGGGGAGGTGCTTGGTGTGGTAAGGGAGACAGAGGGTACCAGCGAGGAGTAGAATACTTACCCCATTCTGTGAAGAAAAATGAGAACTCCAGGGATCAGGAAACATTCTAAAGTTAATACTTTGCTATAGTTGTTTCCAGCCCTCCTACAAATTCTAGACCTGGGCCTGTAGCCACCTTACATATTTCCATTACCATTTTTTTGGTCAGGTAAAAAACAAAAAAGTGTGTCAAATATTTAACCTCATTGTAAGAGAAGCTAGAGCACAGAAAAAGACATGTACGTAAAGTTCTGTTATTTCTTAGCAAGGAATTCGAATGAGCTGGAGTTAGTGCTTAAGACTGAGTTTCAAAAGAGTTGCGTTCTGGGGTCAGACAATCTCAGGACAAAGAACAGGCTTTACCACCTTCTGTTTATGTCATCCTGACGGAGCAAGTTTCCAGTATATCGAAGCTTCTGATTTCCTAACTGTGAAATGGAGATAGCACATTCTTCACAGTGTTTAAATAATTGTGAATTATGGTGAGCCTTTAGCAAAGTGTCACATAATAAGTGCTCACTAAAGTATAGTTAGTATTGCAAGAGAAAATACCCCAGAACTCTACATCTTAGTAAGTGGTATGAAGGGATTCACTCTCACCTAAGGCAGCAAAGTACTGTGGTGGGAGTATCCTACAAGGCATAGATCTAAATACATGATAGATTTAGGGGACAGAGAGTAATTTAAATAACAAGCCCCATGCCTTCTTTGAAAAGCTTGTAATAAAGGCACAAATTGATTAAGGAACAAAACACCACTCTCCTGAGGTTCTGTAAACTGATGAAGAAGCAAATTCATATAAATAAATGTGAGATTCTCCCTTTTTTGAAACCTGAATTGTCATTTAAAAAAAATTCGGGGTGATCTCTCTATTCTTAGGTAACTCAGAAGTGAGCAAGCCATGATGCAATTCTATAAAATTATTTTAAAAAGATAAGTAAAGGTTTTTATCCTGGTTTAGCAATTATTATGGTTGTCTCAGAGGGTGAAAATTTGACTCTCTATATCTACAAATTTACCTTGTTTCATGCAAATTTCTTAATCTCCTTATTATCATCTTCCTCACCCATAAAATGTGTTCTGAAACACATTTATAGAGGAGTCAGAAAGGAAAGGGAACCAAAATGGAATATCAGACAGAAGAGGCTTTGGAACAACAGCATGAACTTTTGACAAGTACCAACAAGTATATATTCTGGGGGAGGTGCTTGGTGTGGTAAGGGTACCAGTGAGGAGTAGAATACTTACCCCATTCTGTGAAGAAAAATGAGAACTCCAGGGATCAGGAAACATTCCTAAGCACAATAGTATTTATCTATCTCACAGGGTGTTGTGAATCTTTATCAATTAACATTTGGAAGCTTAGAATCTTTAGATGAAAGGAACTGTCTAATTAAATTATTATTCATTTTTGCATATGTTATAGAATAAGGCTTTAAGATGCTATTCCTGTGACAAAGTCCAATAAAAATATGCAGATATACATCTGATTGCCAACAAACAGCCTATAAAGTAATTCCCTTTGGAAATGATATGAGGGATTTCATCAGATTCTAATTTTAGAATGTTTCCTTTTTAAGGAAATGTTTCCATTTTCTTCCCCAACTGCAGGAGTTAGCCAGTGAAGAAGGACGAGAATTAAAATTTCCCTCCATCAACACAGAATTCTACCTTTAGTCCTTACCTGTTACTCAATCATAAACACTCCTGCAACATTCAGAGTTCATTCTTATCAAGGTCAGGTTAAGGGGAAGGATATCTAAGGACAAGAAATCAGTATTTAACAACAGCAACATGAGAAAGGTATTTCTCTGTGTTATCTCTTTTCTTTTTCCATCTTTGAGATTCTCCCCGCCTTCCTTCCTCTTCAGGAAAAATGCCTCAAACCTTACCGCTAAATGTGCAATTTTAGTTTAATAAAGACACAGTGATTAGAAAATCCCCAATTACACAGTGACTGCTTCCTCTCCTTTTTGATGGCTAAGACCATCTTGAAAGACCATTGCAGGGTTTGAGGATTCTTGAAAAACAGTTCAGACTCCTGAAGGGAGCAGACCCTACAGGCTTACTTGCTAAAACACATGTCTAATTCCTGGCCTGGCCTGCTCAAAACCGCCTCCCCAGGGCCCCTCACAGTCCATAGACAACACACGCCATGACTCAGGGGCTCTTTCCAAATGAGCACCGATCTTCCCTCCAGCCTTATCGCCTACTGCCCTCCTCACCCAAATCCTCGACCCAGACGCTGGTTCCCAACCTCAAACTAATTTTTCAAGACTCAGCTAAAAAGTTCTCTCTCCTATCATTCTAGAAAGTAAGTTAGCTACACCATCTTCTGTGTTCTCATATTGCTGAGAAACACTTATGCATTAGCAATTGTTGCATATATATTTACTTAAATAATTTTTATTATACTATTTAAGGTTAAATGATTATAATCACATTTTCATTATATCTTTATTTCTATTTAAACTCTGTTGTTCTAATTTATATTTTATATGCATACATGCATATAGTTTTGTGTATTTACTTAATCAAATCATTATTTAAATTATAAACATGTTCAAATTAAAATGCACCTATTCATATATGTACCTGCTTTATATATTTTCATTGTTATTTGTTTAACATTTCATTCCTATATTTATGTTTATTTCTTTTTAGAGTATGTTCAATTAAATATTAAACTTAAAATAAATATAATTATTTAATATCATGTCTGCCTCAAGCCCTAGGCTTGTGTGAACTCTCCTACAAGAGGAATTCAGAATGAGTTTCAGACTCAACTAACCAAAATAATACCTATTTTAATTAAGCCCTCACTTCATGACAGAAGCTGAAATAAGTGATTTGTGTATGTTGTCTCCTTTAATCTACACAACCACCCAACAAGGTTGGTGTTATTATTATCCACATTTATAGATGAAGAGATAGAAATGCAAACAAATGCAGTGATTTGCCCCTCATGTGAAAGGCTCAGCTCAGGGTTGGCGTTGACGCCAGAGGCCTGATGGGGGTCGCAGGATGGGGCTGCACACCACAGCAGGTAACACGAGGGCTTGGCAGTCAGATGGCCCAGGTGTAAATTCTCATTCCATCAGCTCTTGGTGGTAAGGTTTTAAAATATTTTTCCTGCCCTTCTTAGGCACATTGTGTGAGAGAGACTCAGCTCTGGAGTGAGTGCTGAGAGGGACAGGGAAGAGGCGTCAGCAGTTGGTGATGGAAAACATTGACTATGTAAAAAAATGGCATCTTCGTGTACTTCCCCAGTGATGAAACTAGAAAGAACACTGGCTAGAAGTTAAACCTGAATTTCTTCTGTGCTTGGACAGCTTCAATCCTTTAGAGTTTTGTTACTTAAGAGTAGGTAATGTTAGCATCAGCTGGGAGCTTGTGAGAAATGCAGAGTCTCAAGCCCCACCACAGAATACAGAATCAAAATCTGCATTTGGGCAAGACCCTTGATTCTATGTGCAACAGAGTTTGAGAAGCTGAGGTCTAGATCACTCTTACTTTCTGCCCAATATCATTAAATCATGGTTCTAAGGACTTATCTGATCGTCCATTGTTGTTCCATCAAATACTTATGAAAGATGCCAGAATCACGAGAGAAATGTAGAGGTAAAATAGCTGGTAAACCAAGAATCAGGTTCTAATACCAGGTTTGTTACAAATAAACTGTGTGACTTCAGGCAGAATACTGTCTCTGCAACATAAATTCTACCTCTGTAACAAATGCTTTTGGAGAACGGACCTATGAAAGAGGGAAATTAGCATAGATTATTTTAAAGGTGATTTTAAAATTCAAATATTTATTAACTAAAAGATTAAAGTAAAACACAGATCTTACAAAAAATTGTGAGGATGTGTCTGTCTCAACACTGTTGTGTTTTTTAGCATGTAGTTGCTATTCAATAACTAGGTGAACCAAGAATAAATGGTCACTCTTATGTCCTGAAGAGTCCCAAAGCCGGTAGCACCTTTGTACTCCTATCATAATTTTTACAGATATTAATTGACATAAGACAATGTAACAAATTATGTGTCTTTCAAGGACACATAAATTATCCTTTATCCCACCAACAAAGAACATTATTATTCTTCCATGTAGCTAATATCATGGAGTACATGGACTGAAATCTGCATATTCCTTTATTATGTTAAAGCACAGGTACACAGTAGGCATTCAATAAACATTTGACTGTATGTAGCTTTTATAATTACTTTAGGACTGCATCATATTTCTTCAAGTTAAGGTATCCCAACATTCAAAACAAGGTCTATAAATGCTGAACATCTTGGTGGTTTCTCAATTTTTTACTTTTATAAAAAATGTACTAGAGTGAACATCTTTGAGAATGTACTCATATATTTGTGGGTTTGTTGAAAAGTGGCATTTCTTTGAAATTTATTGGAGTGGATTGACTGGAACAAAGGGTATGAACATCACTATGGTTCTTGTTACATACTGCTGAATTTTCTTTCCAGTTCCAAATTTCCAGGATTCTTAGAGAATCTCACATTCTCAAGTAGCTGCAGCAAAGACCAGAAGCCAGCAGCCAGCTACTAGTGCCACCACAGTCCTTGAAAATGGCCAAACAGACATTCCCACATTCTTTTCTTTCATGGATGATTAAAACAAAATGGAAACCTTGTGCTAGAAATTGGCTTACAGCATCCAATAGATGAAATATCATTTTACACAAATGACCAGAGACTAGTTGGATAAACAAGATAAACTCAGAGTTGCATTCTTTCCCAGAATCTGAGAGTAGCACTTTGGAGCATGGATTCACAATTCTGTTTCTAGCCTATTTTTAAAATATCAAAGGGAAGGGCCAGATGTCACAATGAATTAATATCCTAGACTTTCAAATCTGGAGACATAGGTACAAATTCTCCCTGGTTGAAAGTAAATATGAGTTTTCTGGCTTCTTGGAGATCCCTGGTGGATATTTCATTCACCCCCAAATTTGACAGTTTGACAGGATGATCCCAGCATCTTCTTTTTCACTGTGACCTGAGGGCTGAGCGCTCAGATGAGGTGAGGCAGGTGCCATAACTGAGCGGAGGGAAGAGTCAGCCTCATCTCCCACTTCCCTCACCACACATTCCTCTAGGGATTCCTATCTACTCTTTAACCTTCCCCTTTCAAGAGGCACTGAGTTACACAGCTGTTTTTTAGGAGAGGCAGGAAATAAAGGAGGAGGAGCTCTGGCTCTTCGACTGACTTAGTGATGGAAAGTCGAAGGCCATCAAAGTGCAGCTGCAGAATCCATCGGCATGGCCACGACACTGCTGCAATCCATAAAAGGTGCTCCCCCAGCCAGTTTCCCTAGGTGACATATACCTCCACTTTCTACTCAGCCTCTGAGATCTTATCACACGCACTGTGGCAATGCCATTAACATTCTTACGCATGCTCGCCATTTCTTCTGGGCAGTCTGCCTGCTAAGTCAAGATTATATACCCTTTCTCTGTGCTCTCAAGATATTCTTCTCCCCATCGTACCACTTCTCTCACTTACAATCCCCTGTGCTTGTTTGTTTTCTCTGCTGGACTCTGGGCAACTTGGGAACAAAGAATGCACCCACTCAATTCATCAGTGTATGCCCCAGTGCCTACCAGAGCACATGGCCATCTGTAGTTCCACCCTTTGACTTGTGTCTTTCTAAGCATCTGAATCACCCCGGAAATCATCCAAGACATCTTTTGCAAAAGAAGAGTGGGGTCAACAGGCTCTCCGGATGGGACCTGTGACAAGGGCTTTGTTTCAGGCTCCCTACCAGCTGAGCAGTGCAACTCAAGTGAGCTAGACCGCCACCAGACACTCCATGCAGGTCCTCGCGTACGACACGTGAATGGTGTGATGATAAAACTGACATGTGATGTTTCTCAAAAAAGACAAGCAAACAGAAGGAAGCAAATTGAGCAGCCTCGTTTCATCCAATGTCAACATGCAACCCAGGATAGTTCCACTTCAAGAAAACCCGGACTGAGGGATTTTCAATGAAAAAAACCCCACCTATATGTCAAATATTATTTTATATATGCTTTTCTTTCTAATTAAGTTGGATTTTCAATTTAGAGTGTGTTTAAATAGACAAAAAGGCAGAAGGAGCACTTTCTTTCACCGGCCTCTCCCCTGACCATATTCCTCAGGGGTCCCCGAGTGTAGGAAGCCCGGATGATCCTAGACTTTTTATAAACTGGCGGGCCGTCCACTTGGCTCTGGCATGGATACCCTGCTTTTATTTGAGTTCAGTTGATCAAACTGTGAGCCTATGTTTTAAAAAAAAATTATGTCTTTTAAGGTACAGTAAAGAGAGGTGAAACATTCCTTCCCGTCCTCCATAGACCTAGGAATGAATTCCTCACCATCGAGAAGTCCAAGAGACAAAAGGACAGCCAGCCAGGCAGGAGACGGGGCACCGAGACAGCCGTGGAGTCAGACCTGGGATGGCGAGCCTCCCAGCGTCCAACATGCAGTCACAGCGAACTCCCAGAGAACATATCTCTTTCACATTTTTTTCCTGAAAAGTATTATCCAGAGCTCCTCCTCTGAGCCCGACTACACCCCAATACTTGAGACAGTTGCGCGCCCCCCGCCACCCCCCGCCCCTTGAGCGTGGGTGCTAGAATCACTTCCTGGAGTTGGTTTTTTTTAAGAAAGCAGGTTTAAAACTGTCAGGAAGAAAAAAGAGAGGGCCAAATTGTTCTCATGCTTGAATCCCGTGGGCTAATTTGTTTGTAATTGGATTGGTATGCAGCGAAGATAGAGCTGTCTGTGGGCAATGCTCCCCGACCCCCCTTCCCAGGGGCTGTTCCCCCTAATGTTGGTCCTGCGCCCAGCACCAGCCCCCACTGGGGGAGAGGCAGGGAGACCCTGAGCACAGAGGAGACAGGCCAATTCTGTGCACCGACAAGACAAAAGGACGGCAGGGACTGCCCGTGAAAGGAGGCAGAACTCTTCCACCAAATAAATCCAGAGATTACAGCGCACATTGCAAGGTCTGTGTCCAAAGTCAAGGACTGTGTGTCAAGGAGGAAGCTTGGATGAGAGAACAGGAGGAGAGAATGAAGCTGGAGAGAGCTCCAACAAGAGGCTAACAGCAGCTCCTACCAGGAACCTAAGGAAATGGCTGCCACTTCAATTGCCTCCTCGGTGAAGCTCACGGGTCCAACTGCCAGCCACTTCCATAGTTTCTATCTCAAGGACAGCATCGGCCGCAGAGGCAGAACCATGTAGGCTTGGGGAGAAGCAGACCTGGGTTCTAATCTTGGTCTTTGCTACTTCCTGTTCATGAGATTCTAGGCAAGATATTCAACCCAATTGAACCTCAGTGTTCTGGTCGGTAAAATGATAATAGTAACTCCTACCAGAAGGCTGACTTAAAAGGAGCTTCAAAGTTTGAAGAGCCAAATTGGGTATGATTCCTTGTCAATCAGCATTATCCCCACCCTCTTCTATAAGTTCCCCTTTATCTCAGGTGCTAGATGCCTGGGAACTATATATCCCAGACTTCCTTTCCACCAAGATCCTGGCTATGACCTGTTTAACAATAAATTTCATTTGTAGGATATCTATAAGGCAGGAAAGAGCAAGAGGCCCATCTTCCTCTGTCATTAGTAGCTGGTCTTTCACTTCACTGCCGGGCCTCAGTTGGGCTCATCTGTCATTTCCTGCAGCCCCCTGATCTCAGGGGGCAGGCTGTGGTGGCATAACCTGAAAGCTAGGCGTGGCCCATCTTACTTTCTTGACTCCAGGCTTTTCCGCAGTCTAGTAAGCATTTGTATTAGTTTTATATTGCTAGGTAGCAAATTACCACAGACTTAGCTAATTTAAAATAATTCCTATTTCTTACCTCACAGTTCTACAGAAATCCACGTGGGCTCAACTGGGTCCTACGCTGAAATCAAGATGCCAGCCAGGCTGGATCTTGTTGAGAGGCTCAGAAGTCATCCCTTCATGGTTTCAGGACTGAGGGGCCCAATCCCTTGTTGGCTGACAGCCAAAGGCCACTCCGAGCTCCTTAAAGGTACCACATTCCTCTCCATGTGGCCACCTCCATCTTCAAACCAGCAATGGCACACTGAGTCCTTCCGATGACATTGCAACCAGCAGCAGGATCCCTCAGCTCCCATCGCGCACGCCTCCCCTCTGCCTCTCATTCCGGCTCTCAGGGGCTTTGAGCAGCTCCTCATGAGATCAGGTCCATCATAATCACAGGAGTGACTTATATGAGCATATTCAGAGCTTTGGGGGTAGGGTGGAACATCTTTGGGGGGCCATTTTAGAAATTCTGCCTGCTGTGCACCTAACTCCTTTTATTCAATCACATTCTGCTTGATAAACCTAGAGGCGTCTCTGTTTTCCTGTCCTGAACCGTATGTGAGCTAAGATCACTGTCCACAAACAAACTGAAGTGGAGAAAACAACCCTTCAGATTATAATAGTCTTACCCTTAGAAAATTCTGGACTTCACCCAACAAAGGTCAGTTTGACAATTACTTAGCAACTGTCATATATCCAGTTGTGCTACATTTCTTGGAATGAGACAAGAACAAGAAACTCTACTCACCTGGTCTAATGGGCAAAATAGACACATGAATAGAGTATTTCGATGTAACATATCGTTGGAGATAATAAGAAATATGAGGTTCAAAGTTGAGCGTCACTCATTTACTCAAGAAATATTGATCTGACATCCACTTGGGGTCAGGCATCGGCTTAAGGTGCCCCTGATTTAAAGACCAATGAGGCAGATTACTGCCTAGAAAATCACAAGGCTAGTAGAAGAGTCAGATATGCAATAAAAATAAACTACATTATAATAATAACTACAAATTTTGACTTTTTACTAATTACCCCATACTACACTAAATATTTTGCACACACTATCCTATTTAATTTTCACCTTAAGCACTGGAGTAGTGATACAATTACTTTATAAATTGTATAGAAGAGGAAACAGATTGGAAACAATTTAGTCAGTCCTTTAGGAAAAGATAGATCTGGGTTTGGAATGCAGAGCAACTCAGTTCTAACATCCGCCAGGGTGGATGTGTCATCTGTCTAATGGTTTCACTTCCCACAGCAGAAACTCCCCTCTTCTTGGAGAACTATTCTTTGAGTCTCTTTCGCCCACACAAATGAAGAGGCCAAAGTGCCTGGGACTGCATGTGCAATAACTGATGGATGCGAGAGTGTGAAAATTCTAGCTTCTTTGTCTCAGGTCAGGACAACTCAGACTTGATTTATAGAGTTCATATAGTCAGCCCGCAGATTGTGCAAAAAGTACCTTTCGTACAATTTTGTGATTGCGCACACACTAGGCTTCCTCCCTCCCTGCTTCCTACCCCCACCCACTACTTCCCTAGTTTCCCTTGGGAATTTCCTTACAAATATGCACACACAGCTCTGAGGGTCTGCCTTAGGGCACCCCTGCTCTGACACACTACACCCCTACAGGAACTGAGAGAAAAGTATGACTAACTCGGTTTGGGGCAGTTGGCAAAGACTTTTCAAGGAAAGTAATCTTTCCAGTCATTAAAGATAAACAGGGGTCTGCCAAGGTGAAAAAGTGAGAAAAAGAAGATATCCTCACCTAAGGATGTTTACTGATTTTAGAGAGTAAGGGTGAGAGAGCAAGAGAGAGAAACATCCATCAGTTGCCTCCCATACATGCCCTGGCTCAGGAATGAACCTGCAACTAGGCATATGCCCAGACCAGAGATCAAACCCACAACCTTTTGGGGTACGGGATGATACTCCAACCAAGTGAGCCACCCGGCCAGCGCCCGCCATCTAATTTTTAATTTATATGTAGCAACCTTCTATTTAGCCTGCCTGCCTTCCTTCCTTCATTCCTTCCTTCTTCCCTCCCTCTCTCCCTCCCTCCCTCCTTTCAATGTTTTGAGCTCTTAATTACTTTATTTTCCAATTACAGTACACATACAATTTTATATTCATTTGAGGTATACAACATAGTGTTTAGGCATATATGTATCTTATGAAGTGATCATCCAATAAATCTAGTACCCATCTGATACCACATATACTTATTACAATATCATTGACTCTATTCCCTATTCTTACTTTACATCCCCATCTATTTAGTCTTCTTTAACAGTCACTTCTTGTGCTTTTCTTTTTTATACAGAAGAATCTGAGGATTCTTTCGATTGCACAACTGGGCCTCTGCCCAGCCACCTGCACTGGGAAGTCCAGTGTCAGAAGACCATGTTTGCAGAAACCCCTTTGAAAACGCACAGGGTCCTTTTATGTATAGATGAGGGAACTGCACTATTCGCCCCTGCATAAAGAACCCAGGTAGCGGGGCCTGCCTGCCTCAATCTGTTTACCTTGTTCATTCTAAAGGTTTGTAGCTCACAGCACATCCTCCAAAAGCCAAAGAACATTTGTGAAAGAGGCTCAAACGGAATTCCTCACATGGCTTTCTGTCATTTGCAGGCTACAAACATGAAAGTAAGGCACCCACTAGTGCAGTAATCTCTGTCATGAAATTTAAAACTGAAGATTTTTTTTTTAATTACATGTTAAATTAACAGGAACTGGAATTTCCTTTGAGGAGTCATTTTCCTCTACTTCATCTTTCACTTTCTTAGAAGAACCAATGAACAGCTAAGTTTCTAACTTACTGTCTAGAATAAATCTATCTGAAACATAAAAACTGAGCCATGAAATCAAATATATTTTAATCAAAGTGTCACTGTAGAGAAATGTAAACCTACCAGTTCTGGAGCATGAAGTACAAACCTGACAACCATGGCATTCAAAAGCTACCTCTACCCTAAAGAGGCAACTTCATATTCAGGTGAAGAAAGATTACACGTCTCCCTATTCCTGGTATGGTATATCTTTCAGGCTCCAAACAAACATTGCTGACCTTACGAAAACTCTCCTCTTTCTTATAATAATGAGAAGAGTTAGTAATGACATAACTAAATATCAACTTTTAAGTAACAAAACATCAACTTTTGTTGACTTCCTAATGCTTACCTTAGTTTACCTCACTCAGCTTTACAGGACGTTCATTATCTTGACTTATATATAATAGGCAGTAAACACTAGCATACTAGTTCCTAAAGGCCTGGAGCAGCTGCAGGGACCAGAAGATACACAACAAAGAAACTGTATTATTTCCAGGGGAGAGAAGATGTCATCGCAATCAATAGGATTGCTTTTACAGATAGTTTTCTTTGCCTTGTTTTTTTTTTTTTTCCTGTTTTGTTTTGTTTTTGTTTTTGTTTAGCACTTGGTTAATTCTCTTGCCCCTGCACCTGCAGGCAAAAGGATGTGGATACTTCCACTTTCTTCTTTGTCTAATTCTGAAAACCTAAGAAGGCGATAATGACCAAGCTCTTAGAGTTTTCTAGTCGATTATAGAGAGGTGCATTGTATTCCACAGTATATTCTTGCAGCCCTCTCCGCTAGATGAAAGGAAGAGCATAAAAGCACCAGCAAAGCCAGACTCTGCTTTTCCTGCTCTAACATGCCATCAAATGGGGACAGGGCACTCGACGGATGCAGGCATTCTGTTGTTCACGTCCCCGAGTTCAGCTGAGAATGTCTGAGATCAACAGGTGGCCTCGTTAATGGAACAGATTCACTCATTGTTTGTGTGTTTAATGAATCATTGAGTTACTGATCAGCAGTGAGCAATGGAAGCTGTTCAAACAGAAAGGAATCCCAGCCGTGAGCTGGTGTGGCCACCGCCATGCTCTTTGAAGCCCTGCTGGCCCCTCGGGGAGTGTAGGAGGCTTGGGGTTTACTCCCTAAGGTTCCCAGGGAAGCTGGTAGCCAGAAGAGGGTGTTATTTTTTAATTGGATGATGAAAGTCAGCTCAGGGGACAGAGACCAAAGGGCCAAAAGGAAGAAGGGGAGGAAGTGAAAACATCTGAATCAAAGGCTGAGGTAAAAACTGAGAGACAGGTGTTTGCAGTGAACTGTGCAATAACCCTCATCTTGCCTTCCAGTCCTCAGGAAGCAACCAAGTGGGAAAGGACCATGGGGGAAGGACAGAAAGAAGTAAGAAAAAGCAAGGCTTAGGATTCGGATGTTGATTTCCTTACAAAGAGTCCATGATACAGTGGAAATTCTCTGCTGTATCGGGAGGCAAGGCTGACACTCCAAGAGATTCCCACATGTTGTACCAGGCTTTCTTGTGAGTAGAATTTGACTGAAGGTATGCCAGAATTTTATTTATTGGGCTGTGCTTTTCTTTCTTTCCCACAAGTAAGATTTTTTATTTGCCACCATTAAGAGTCTGAATTTTAAGCAGATTCTTGGACTGGTGGCTCATGTCCATCAGCTTGTTCAACTTTATCACCTGTCTCATCTCTGAGAGCTTTTCCAGAACTATTGCTTTTATCATACAACTGAGTTTTCCCAATTCAAACTTGGGCTTCTTCAGCATTTGTACTTTTCTAATGAACACAGGGGATAAATAGGTTGGCAAGGCTTTCCTGAGACTTTCCCAGTGCTGTCTGGAATCCATTTATTGACCATTTTTTTTCAAGTCATTTCTACCTTTTGGGTCATGATTTCCATCATCTTCTTCCAGATTTGGCAGACCTGTCAGGGCTAAGTGTAAGAGGTTTCCCAATGTGATTGTTGCTTTTTTAAAAGTAAAACCATCACAGAACAGATGAAGCAAATAACCATCGGCTACTATGACATCAACATAAGCTTCAATAATGGGCTGCTTTTTATTTATTTATTTATTTATTTATTTATTTTTTAATTTTTTGACCATGACGTACATTTGTTTCATGGGTAAGACTCAGGTCATGAAAGTTGGTCAGGCAGTTCATGCCCTGAAGAGCCTCAGTAATTATCTTGGATTTTCCAAATGCAATTCCCTCATCCTGCAGGGCAACGAGCTTCACTTTAAAAACATGACCCTTGAAGCCATCAGATGTAATTTTGGTTCCTGGACATCTTGAGAATAATGTCTTTCTGTATTTCTTATATTGAACATAGCTGGTGCTTTCACATCACACCAATCTTTCTTAGGAAATGGACCAACAACTTCTTGGTTCTCTTTTTTTTTTTTGCCACGTTTTGTGAGTTATGTTTTTTTTTTAAAGGTAAGAGATATATGAGATACATGATAGAGTGTAGTTTGGTGAGGAGGGCACTGAGCTATGAGTTAAGAAATGTATGTCTTCCTTTCAACTCTGCCACTGACCCTGGAATATCATTGGTCACACACTTTATATGGCAGAGATTGGCTAGCTATTCACCAGGACTATTTTCTTCCTTCTGGATGCACAGGTAAACCCAGTTCCCAGACTCCCTTATAGTCAGATGTGTCCATATGACAAGTTCTGGCTAATGTAATGTAGACTAAGGTCAGTCAACTTCCAGTTGGCCTAGGTAATAATCCTAGAGGATCCTTCATGGTCCTTCCGCTTGCTTTTAGCTGCACAGTAATACCGAGCGTTGGAGATTGCAGAGCTTTTGTCAAGCTTAAGCTTGGTTCCCCTCAGCCCTGAGCCCAAGGCAGCTGGAGTGCCCAGGCTGGTACATCAGCTGTAAGCAATCTCCTCCGTTCACCTTAGTGTACTTTATAAACAGTGACACCTTCTAGATGTTCTGTAAAAACCCAGAAAGTAAGGAAGTGTTCCAATGGTTTCTAAAGTTCCTTGCAGCCTATTACCTTTGATTTAAAGCCACCACCTCATTCATACTTTCCTCCCCAAAGACAAAAGTACTCCTCCTTTCCACTCAAGATCACCCTGTGAAAGGAATGGGACTTTTCTACATTACCTTCTCTCTCAAGGACAGAGAGACAAGTGGAGAGAATAGAAAAGAGAGAAAACAGAAAATCTGTCCAAGTCCACAGTTAGCTAATGGGAGGAAAGCAAAAATAATAGTAGCATGAAATCTGGACAACTCAGGCCAGAGAATGAGGGTGTCACTTGCTATCACATCTGGTTGGTGGCACATCTTTGGGTGATAAATCCAGAATAAGGGCCAGAGCAGTGACAACAAGCTCGTATTCTACCAGCACATCTTTAGCCATGGGTTTCTGTTTATTTAAGCCAGCCTCAAATCCTCTTCGAACTGAAGATCCCAGCTATTCCAGCATGAACCTCCATCCATATGTCCTCTTCAATAAAGCCTTCTTTTCAACACAGAACAGGATGTGAAAGCTATTGCTCCCTTAGGCAATGTCATTGCTGTTTGAAAAACCAAGATGTATACACACACATGTGTCCTGTGTGTACATAACTCACAATACAATTTTCTGATTCTGAATGTTTGTATGTACAGTGGAATGTTAGCTCCTCCCAGATGTAGAAGCTGCTCCATATGTCCCTGTAGTGGGAATGTGTCCCAATCCTAGAATAAAAGAGTTGCATTTTGTCTGTAATATTAAATAGTCAAACAAAGCACTCACCATTGAGACAATGCATAACTGGTCTACAAAGATATTTATAAGCCCTCTCACCTTTTCTTACAAGGTAGATGAAGGATAATTCCACATTTTTATGTGTTTTTTTAATCTTTGAAACATTTATTTAGTGTTTATTATATAAAAAGAATTATGTAAGAAACATTGCTGTAAATGTCTCTACAGATATTAATTTGTTTAATTCCTTATGAGAAGGATACTATTATCACCCCACTTGATGGGTAAAGAAAATAAGAATCAGAGCTAGTTAATGGCAGAGCTGGAATTCAGATCCAGGGAGTCTACAGTCATGCTACAGTCATGTGCGCTCAGTAAGTCCACCATGCAGCTGGGTTGCTTTAACAATTGACCAACCCTCACCCACATTTGCCTGATAACCGCACACGCTCCCCTCTCTTCTGCCTTGCTCACCCAGTCACTTATGCAGGTCCTACCCGAGCTTTATGGATCAACACCATGAACTCCAAAGTGTGATCTTGGCCATGAAAATCCTTCATGGCAAGTATGACAGCTGAACAGAGGCTCTTGGTGAAAAACAAAATTATTTTCCATATAAAAGTTAATTATTAATGAGAAGCAAATGGTCAAACTATCCTGCTCTATAGAAAATAGAATCTACTTGACAAGATTAGCTTTGCCTCACTGATTTTCTACTTGTTATAGAATATAAGTCAAAAAAAGATAATATGATTGTGGTCTATTTTAAACACTCGCACTTACATGTTTAATGACATTCAGAGGTCCCGCTTTTTTAGCTTTCAGGAAAAGTTTAGCGGAAAGTGGCAAGGACTGCCTGTCAGAAGATTTTGTTTGTGCTCGTGGCATTACCAAGGCTGGCTGGTGGAGATGGGGTGACAAAGTGTCACCTCTCCAGGCTCTGTTTCCTCAGTTTTGAAATAAGAAGGGCAGGCTAGATGATCTCTAGGGTCTAATCTATATCTTGACCATTTTGAATTCACTCTCACCCTGCCTACAAGGGCCCTTGTGATCTGGCTCCCGACAAACTTTCCAAACTTATCTCTTTGTTCCAGCTACATGGGCCTCCTCTCTTTGTTCCAAAACACTTAGCTCCTTCCCCGGTCAGGGCCATTCCACTAGCAATCCCTTCTGCTGGGGTGCTCGTTCCCCCGTGTCATTACCCAGCTGGCTCTTTTTATCATTCCAGTTACTGATTAACCTCTTCAGTCACCTCTTCAGTGAGCCTATCCTTAACATCTCAAGCTAAACCTTTCTCCCCCACCCCAGTAGCAATTCCCTATTCATCACCCTGATTTATTATCACCTACCACCATCTGATATTTTTTTATCTATTTATTTTTTGCCTGTTTGTTTATAGCCTGTCTCCGCCTATTAGGCATAAACCCCATCATTATATTTCAGCGGCTGTGGAAGAACACATTAGCCACTGAGTTCAGCAAATCTAGGGCTTGCAAAAGAGGCAAAAACAGTGCCTAGGATCTAAAGGCAGGAAGATTCGTTTCTGAGAGTCACATCAGGGAGCAAAGAGATCACTTACTCAATTTAGTGGTTTCAGAGGAAATGCCAGGGTGACTGGACACAGACCGATTATCACAAGAGGTGGGTTTGTACATCCCTTCTCTCTTGCTGAACTTCTACCACTCAGTGATAAGCTGTGAATCTTTACTGAGATCTTGTCCACTTATGTCACTTGCCTCACATGCAGACCATAGCCTGTCCACCGAAGGGGACCAGCCCCTCACTGCTGAGGACAGCTGTGAAGCTCCAGCTCTGAAGGTTCTGGGCTTCAGAATCTGAGTGAGGGAGTTTCAAGTCTAGTGGCCAACAGGGCTTACAGAATCTGATGCTAAACTCTGGATGATATACTGTGGCAGCAAGAAAGGTGTCAGGTGAACTGCTACGTCAGTTTACACATTAACTGAAACTGATTTGAAGCTGGCTGCTGCCCTGACATCAGGGTGCTCCTTTTCCTCTAACAGAAGGCACTGTATCAGACCACAGTAAGCATGCTGCCTTGAGCCTCTGACCAGACAGAGAAAAGTCTTTGAGGCGTAAGGAAGCTGAGTGGAGTGTCTGGCAGAGACAGCTAGAGAAGCTGCTCCTCCCAGCTCTAAATGGAGAAATGATGCTTAACTCACAGAGGCAGAGCCAGAGGCAGGGTCCCCACCCAGGTGAGTCACCTGGGACTAAAATAGAATAAAGAGGAATAACACTGGTGACGTCACAGGCAATATCAGAGTGTCACCATCTGGATTTCAGAAGTGGGGCTGAGCCCCCCTTTGTAAGGATCATCTCAACACACCCGTGACCCAGAGATGAGTCCCCTTTATCATTTTTATGGTTAATTGACTTTGCCTCCTCTTTCTCTCCTCCAACCAGTCTCAGAACATTCAGATCAGTCAAGATACACCATCATACTCTCTCTGATTCCTTCAGTTCTTTTCAGGGCCTCCTATGTCAAATACCTTGTATAATGACAAGTCAGGACTAGTGATTTTCTGTCCTATCATAAAAAGATTCCAGAGTCAGAGATTTCAGCACTTCCTTGCCCCACTACTTGGGAAGGAAGTTCTTTCTTAGCATTACCAGTATGCCTCTTGCCGCAGTGTCAACACATTTCTTCTTTTCAATCTTCTGTGGAGAAGCAAAATAATGAGGATCCGTATTCTTCATGATACTTGAAAACAGTGAGATCATCTCTTAGCTTTCTCTCTCTCAACTATATTTGATGAGACACCATGTTTTCACCACTATATTCTATCTGGGAATTCCTTCCTGGACTGTAATTCTTTGCATCAATTAAAACATGCAAAAGTCATAATCACATGTACTTCTCTCATAAAGTCCTTGGCAAGTCTTGGAACAACAAAAGGTTTTTTCCGAGTTGTGATGTACAGCTTCCATCATTTTTGATCTGGAAATGCACTGCTGACTCACATTCAACTTGCATTCGGATATCAGGTCTCTTCTTGTCCTATATACTCACCCAATTCTTTCCTTAACAGCATTGATTACATTAGTTTTTGTTCCTAGATGCACTGATCTTGTCCCAAGTTCATCCTCTTTCAGATGGTTGGCTTCCTAAATTCCCCAAATTTACTTTACACTAGTTTGGCCGTCAGAGGTTTCAGAAAGCTCAGCCAATGAAGAAGAGATGCCTGCACATCATCTGACAATATAGAACAATCTTGGCCCCAAGATTATACTGATGTAGCAAACTGGGACTCTCAAGTTCACCCTGAGCCTTCGATGACCACCATTTTTTCAGACTTCCTATAGGGATGTACCCATCTGATCTTAGTTCAATCTTGGCCTCACCTCCCAAAAACTTGTTTGAAATCCATTTTCAGCTTCCTCTGTTCTCCCAAATTATTTTAACTCTCACACAAACTACTGTATTGTTCTGCTTGCCTGGATACATTTTTTTTTCTTCCTTGCTGTCATACATACTTGCTCAATTCTTTTTTAAACATCATTAACTCCATCTTATTTCTGTCCCTATGTACAATGCCCTCACCTCAACTTTATCCTCTTTCAGATAATTTACCAAGTTTGCTTACATTTCTCTTTCCCTTTCCCTGGAGGTTTTGGTAGACTCAGCCAGTAAAGACTGCCTGGGATAGTCCCAATTTCCATTTGTAGTTTCAGCATAATTATTATAGCCTTTTCTTTCACTCTCAAAAGTAACTTAATTTGGATAGTAAATCATGTGGTCACCCTCCTGAGAGGGCAGGCTAACTCTCTGCTATCCTTTCAGACTGACTCTAAACCACCCACTTACCTGAAGGAAGTTTACTTTCTTCCAGAACTTCAGTTAGAGGCTACACACCATCCTGCCTCCAGACCTAGCTTTGCTGGTCTAGAAAATGAGTATCTGGGCCCCACAGGGGTGCGGTGGCACTGGCTAGGACTTTAGGCAGATCTTTCAAGCTATTGGGGCTCATGAGAGTTAGCTGATGGTTCTGATTCTGTGCATATATCAGGAAGTTTCCGTGTAGTGTAGCAAGTAAAAACTGGAACTTTGGAGGCAGACTGCTTAATTTCAAATCCTGGTTTTTCACTTTCATTTATATCATTTGATTGGGGCATATAAACCCACATCCATGGATCAAGAGAGAGAGAGAGAGTTCTGAAACAGTATTTACACAGGTCACAGACCCAGCACTCACTAAAATTTGTGGATGTCCCGTGTCACAGATCTAATAATAAAGAAATGTCATGGGTGATGCAGCTCCAGGTCAGCTTGCTCATTCCACTCCAATTCATGGGACAGTAATCTTGCAAAATCTCTCTCGCACTACAACTTCCCCTCTACCAGACATATTAAACAATTGTTCCCTTCTGGATGCTCAGTAAAGGTTGAGTTATGTCATTCATTTAGTCACTCCCAAAAGCAGAGGTTCTCCCAGACATACAGTCCTAAAGGCTTAAGTGATCTAAGGTAGTTTAGATCTAACCTCAAGTAGTTTATTACTAAGCCAGGGATAACAGAAGTCTGCACCCAAAAATTAAATGCTATGCAAGATGCATTTATGCAGAAATGTTACGAATAAATACAATGATTAAATGTCAAATGAGTAGGACCTCACATAAAATCTATAGGCATTCAGGAAGATGATAGGTCACCTAGGAATGAAGACATTGAGAGAATCAAGGCCCACAATAACATGGAAATGATGGATTTGGGAAGAAAAAGGTAACTGTTAAGTATGCACTAAATTTCAGATTCATACTAAATCTAGTGCTTTGCAATAGCTTCAACTTCAATTTCTAGAAGGTCAAATAGTTAAATGTTTACTTTGATATCATTTTTTTTAGTATCCCAGAATGTGCAGATGATAAGTGATCATGTGATTGTGCAGTTTCTAAACATATTTAATGAGCATAGCAATATGAGGAAGATGACCAAAACATGACATTTGGATTAAAAGTTTCCAACTTTTTATTTTGCTAAGTGCATTAGGAAAAATTAAAATCCTTTCATAAAAGGATATTTTGACACCAAAAAAGTAAATTAGACATAGAAAAATTTAATATGACAGTATTAACTTTCAACTATAGGTCAGTATCCAAAATATAATGAGAGTAAAAAATATATACCTTATTTGCTTTATGCACTAACATAGTATTAGTATTTAAATATAAAAATATATTTATGATTGTAAAAGTTAAGTGCCTTATGAACTAATTATAAGAGTTAATAATTTGTGTAAAAAGCCAATAACTTTCTGATAAATACCTAAATAATAGAGTTTGACAGCTAACAGCAATATTAAAAGAAAGTGTATTTCCTGGATAAATTAGAAAGAATATCTTTTTTAAGTCTGCAAGAGTTTATAAAAATTTAAATAATGATACAGACAGAATAACAGTATTAGGTTTATTGTAATTCTAATCTTTATATAACTGTTTATTACCTTGCTATAAAAAACTTTTTCTTAAATTCTATTCCATTCTTCACAAAGAGTTAGGGGTGTTATTAAATGCCTCTTGCCCTGGCTGGTGTGGCTTGAGTGCCGGTTTATGAACCAAAGGGTCGCCAGTTCAATTCGCTGTCAGGGCACATGCCTGGGTTGCAGGCCAGGTCCCCAGTGGGGGGTGCACAAGAGTCAACCACACATTGTTGTTTCTCTCTCTCTCTTTTTCCCTTCCTTCCCCTCTGTGTCTAAAAATAAATAAATAAAATCTTTTAAAAAATGTGCTTTTTTTGTATCTCATATAGCTGATATTTAGACATGTAGAAACTACCAGAAATCTTATTTTCAAGTTTGACAACATTTAGCATTAATAATGATTTCAGTGAGGTTTTTGCTTTACCTGGTTCCTGAAGGATTTCTGGATCTCAAACAGTGATCACCCCAGTGAATCTTACTGAAGAAGTATTTATAGAATGGAAAAATTGAGAAAGTATGGTGTCCCATACTTGTCACTGTCAATGGAACAAACATTAAGATGACATAAATGGTTTCAAAAATACAAACTTAAGATGTTTTGTGCATGCTGTCCATGTGTGCACTCAGAAGATATTAATATTTCTAGGACAGAATAATGTAACAAAATACCTGGTGATCAGCAGAAAGATGGTGAACAACTGTGATCAGTCTTCTTTAGCCAAAGATAAACTTGATGCACAAAAGATTTGAGAATTGCCAGGTACTTATATGCAAGGTATACAAACCAGTTGGAATAGCAGCTAATGCAAGTTCTTTTTTTTTTTTTAATAGAGGCTGCTTGACAAAAGGAAAGAATGTCTTAACCTTTTACTTTATAGATAGCAGCCCCAACAGAGCAGGACTTACTGCCATGAAGGTCATCTGTGGGGAAGTTTGTGTGCCGAAACCTGCTGAAGAATTAGCAAATACAGAGGTGCTGGGAGAGAGCAACAATTGCTACATGAAACCTTCTATAAAGATGTCCCAATACTCCATGCCAGGCCATGCCTAAAATGAGAAGAGAAATGCAGAAAAAAAATTCTTGATGGTTTTATTATCTGGAGACCTGTATACCTTGTCCCACAGACAAATTTTTATATCCAAATTCAAGGACAACTTTTTTCATAAGTAACTTTAGAAAGCAGCAAGAATATGCAAAAATACTAGAAATAAACAAATTTAAGTGAGAGTAAAAAATCTTAAATTAGTTTTTGAAAATAGAAAATAACATGTGAAAGTGTTGGGTTTTTTTTTTTTTAATTCAATAATCATTTATTGAGTATGTCTGAAGCACTGAATCTAGAACCATTGTGCAGCCTGGGCTGAAATTCCATCTGAGTCACTTGTTGGTTGCATGGCCTTGGGTTAGTTATTTGTGTCCCTCAGTTTCTTAATCTATAAGCGGGATTAATGACAATACCCACATTATAGGGGTTGTTTTAAGCATTCAGTGAGCTGATATTCATAAAGCACTGAGATAGTACCTGGCAGATAACAGACATTAAATAGTATTTGTTAAATTAAAATAAGATGTTCCAGGTATAACCATGTCTGTTACACAGTACAGAAGTAAGCTTTTGTGAATTTATTTCAAAGAAATTGCATTATTACCATCAACCAAATCATCAAGTCCAAGAATTGAAGAAGGCATAGTTAATTATTTTAGGTAATTAGTTTTAGAAAGAAAAAAAAGGTTTAATACTTTGGTGACAACACAGTTATCTGAATGGTGACTAAATGTTGATTGAATTAAATGGACCAAATGGAATTAAAACTGTATGGTGCCAATGATACTAATGAAAGAAAAAGTATAGGAAAAAAAGGGGCACATGGCAAGATCATACACTTCACGAAAGTTAAGGAGGAGACAAGCTAAGAAAAGGACAGTGGTTCAATCGATTAGGAGATCCCAGTGGCCTTCAAAAAACAATTTCACTAGGAGTCCTAGGGTGGCCAGATAACGGGCAGTTAAGGAGGGTGTTTTCTGTGGAAATTTGAAGGCAAAGGAAAGAATACATGAAGGATGATTTCTGTAGATGTTACCATGGTTAAAAAAGATCTTTACTACATGGGAAACCCACATGATTAGAAAGGAGACACTGGAGGACAGATTGAAAATATACAGGAAATAGGAAATATAATTGATGAAGAAGTTCCAAGAGAGACAAAAGGGGGATGAGATCAGGAACACCAGGAAAACCATTGTGAAGTTAAAAAAAAAAAATGAATGTGAGAAAGTTCAGGTCAGATGTTCTTGATTTTTCTGGTAAAGAATAAATGACAGTAAGAGAGTAGTAATCTCTTTGGGGACTTAAGGAGAATGGAAAGTGCTACTATGGGGGATATAACGTGCCATTAACTTGACACAAATAAAAAGATATTCAACACAGGGGGTTGATCCGACACAGCTGAGATCCGACACAGGGACACCCAGCTGAGATCCGACACAGGTGGTTGTATGAATCTAAGCACAGCCTCTAGTCATGATCCGCTTTTTGTGATGGTTAGAGACAGGGCTTGTGAAGGTCACAACCTTGGAAGAGCCAAATCTCTAGGTGAGGGAGTTTCACATTGAAGGATTCTGTCTGGCCAACCCAGGTGAGAAACAATGAAGTGAAGACATAGACAGGTAACAGATGCAGCTCTAGGAACTGGAGGATATAGTGAGAACATAGGGTGGCTTGGTGGGCAAGAGATGGAGCAGCTCTCTCTGAATGCTTTTCTGATCCTCTAGGATCTATACCTGTTCCCCATATATATCTTTCCTAGAGGCAGCGGAGAGAAAAGGGCAAAGAATGAAGTCTTGGAAAATGTGCAAAGGGGCAGGAAGAAGGGAAGCCAGTAAAGAAGACCCAGAGGGAGAATCATCAGAGAGGTAGGAAAACAAAACACAGTTATGTTATAAAGATCAAGGAGGAAAAGAATTTCAAGGAGAAAGAAGAACTTATAAACTATATTTACACATAGATGCAATATTAATATTAATGAGTATATGGTACTATATATTAATGATTATTGAATGCTAGTTACAAGCCAAGCACAGTGCTAACAGTTCTATGCACACTGACCTACTAAATTTTCTCAGCAGCCCAGGGAGGCAAGTACTATTGTCACTAACACTTTATAGCTAAGGAAAATGAGGCATAGCTATGTAAGATAACTTAGTTAAGATCACACGGCATGAGCTAACTTTGACCCTAAACAGCTTTCTACTTTAATTACTGGACTTTATATCTGAAGCAGTTTCTATATAATCAAAATAGTTTTGCAAATGCAGTATCATGTGCATGTATTATCTTCATTATGTTTCTGGGCAAATAATGTAGAATTCAAGGAGGACTGAGACCAAGAAGTTGGCATGGGGTTTGTTCATTAGAGTAGAAACTGATGACAAAGCCCAGAAATGGGATGCATGGAGCACATTCCTGGGAGACAAGGCCTGGAGGGTAAAAAAAAAAAAAAAAAAAAAAAAAAAAAAAAAAGGAGGTGTAGGGTTTGGCATTTAGGATCATGAGGATTGGAGTTTGGCACATGTGGATTCAAAACCAGGCTGAGTCATTTAGTTGTGTGATGTTGGACACGTTATCCCATGTTAACCACATTTTCTTTTCCTTAGATGTAGAGTGATCAGAGGGTAATAATACCAGCGTTATAACGTGGTTCTGAGAATTAACCAACACAATTTCTATAAATATTTTTGCTTAGTTCTTGGCTTATAATACACATTTAAAAATGATTTTATTAGGCAAATTGCATATACATTATGGTTAACTGTAATCTGTTGACTTTATTTTTAAAATCCTCTTCTACCTAGGCATTTATGGCATAGCCATGCTGTGATGGTCCTCTTACTATCTCTCTGCTCTCTCAATTGATGTAGCCCATGTCAGAGCACTTTTGCATACAGGGTGGGGCAAAAGTAGTTTTGCTGTTTTTTGTATGAAAAATAATACAATAATTAATAAATTATAATACAAGAATAAACTCTGTGTTTCACATACTTATAACTGTGAGCCTACTTTTGCCCCACCCTGTGTATGGGGTTTTTTTTCCCCCTCAGACAAAACACTGAGACAGGTACAGCAAATCCTATTGTCTACCTTAGGTAGGGAATGCTGTGCCCCAAGTAAAGGACTATTCTTGTTTATAGGGAGCTATCATATGTACCATACACAGATAATCATTTTTCAAATAATTAACCTTTAATAGAACACATTTCCTAAAACTGTGCTCCTCATAATAAGCACTCTTCTGTGATTCAAAAAATCAACTTAAAATTTTTACTGTTGTCATCATCTAGACATCATCAGTATGAACCTTTATTTTCATCTCCCTGTAGATGTGCAGAATGCCAGTTATACTCCTTGTAACAGAGAGCATCTGACCGCTACAAATACAAATATATATGATAAACATTTACATGTATATTGTGTTCAAAAAGATCAAGTCCCTAGAACACTGAAAATATAGTAGAGAAATCAACTGTAGAGATTAAGGAAACACCCGAAGTTACCAATAACCTCTGGAGATAAGCATCAACCTTCTATGTTGTTCCTCCAGATCAGGGAAGTATCAGTGTCTAAGCCCAGCTAGGCATGGGGAGAACAAAGGATGGCCTAGAAATTAAGCACATCTGTTACGCTCATTGAGACATCAGAATTTAGCTTGTCGAACTGGAGGCTATGTTTTAGATAAACTCCATTTTAAAAAATCCTTATTAAGGATCTCTAAACACAGGACCAAATTCTGTCCTCAGATTCTTAAGCAAAACTGGGTCAGAAATCAATATAGGCACTGTTAGAAAGGATTTGAGGATTGAATCAGAGAATAGGATTTGGCTCCTAGGACACAAACCACGCTACTAATCCCGGAGAAGGGATTTGCCCGATTAAAGGATTATAAATTTTTGAAAAGCATATTCTGTTGATAATACTTTTCATTTCCTACAAATCAAATTACTGAAGGATATTTTCATTGTGAATAGATCTAGACAATGTCTTCAGTGTTGTTTTCATTTCCTTCGTACATAAAGGTACCAAATTTCAAAATCATCAGACATGAAGTTTCATGGCCCAAAATGGCTATACATCCAAAAATTCAAGCCAATAAATTTGAAATAAAGCCTACCAGCAAACATAAAGACAATTACATCTAAAAGAAAGGCTCTTTGGTTTCTGACACTGGTATTTTATGAGAGTAAAAATATATGCAGTTTTACGTGACAATGGAGGGGGCAAGCCCAACAATCTTCCCTGGTGGGCTTCATCCCATCCTGACTACTTCCCACTCTGGACCCATTTTACTCTAGTATAAAAAATGGCTATAAATAACACTGAAAGTGTGTTTTGGTAATGGAAAAGTCCACTGGTTCTTGCACTTCCTTAATGGAACAGGCTCTCCTGAAACTATTTGTAAGACTCAAAAGAGAGAAAGCAAGCAAGAGAAACACTTGAGGTCATATAAATAACACTTTGGTCTCCAATGTTCCCAATGCCTCCCTCTGTGCACCGACCTCACTTTGAAGTTCCCACCAGCCATAGGCCTAGAAAAGCCACTCAGTAGAGACCATGTCTAATTCTTTGTTCCAAAAGGCACCTGGACGGTTTTCTCCAAAGAAGTAGTCATCATCAGCATGATCATCATATTTTACTCACACCAGCTCAGCCTAGGATCATCCCCATAACATGGCAATAAAGATTTGACCCTGTGGGCTTTTTGTTATTCTGAATTTTCTGCTTTTGCTCAGACAAAAGGCCCATGATTTCTGAGAAAGAAAAGGCAGGGGGTGGGAAAGGGGACTGCCACAAGTCACGGCATAATGTTATTAGTCTGAATTCTCCCATGACGGAGCCCTAGCTGGGAAAGACAATTACATGTGACAGGATGATAACCTCACAAGGCAATAACCTTCTGAGAGATCCTGTGCCACTATGTACAGGTTATTAATTTGATTACCTTACAAGGAAGGAGCCAGACTTCTACAGCCCTCTCAGTGCCTAGTCAGTCCTTTCAAGGTTTGCCCATTTCTAATGAGCTGGGTCTTTTCAGCAATCATCTAACCACATGATTTCCTTAATTCTTAGCCAGTTGCATAACAACAAAGATAAATGTGGCTTTTTCCAGTTACTTCTAAAATAAGCTCAAGACTGAATTAATATGAATGGAAATAGCTTTTGTTCATGTAAAGGGCAGGGAGAAGAAACCTCATGTGTGGGATTTGTTGACACCTGCTAAAATATACACTGTGTGTCTTATATTGAGGATACAAGAGTGGCAGAGAGAGAATAACGAACTCCTAGAACCCAAAATTCCAAAGATGAAACTCCATCAAATTCATTCAGTTTCACAGTAGCTAGAAAACTCAAAAATTCTCAAAATAGACTGAGTCATAAAAAGGATCTTTTAGGCACCCTTGAATCCCATCACTTGTTCAGTGAAATGTGACAACTATGTTTTTTCTAAAAACAAGGGTTGAAATATGTTGGAATATCTTCAGTCTATCAATTTACATTCTCTTTAATCTCTTATTTGTATTAGAAGTATAATGGGTGATGGGACAGCTTGAGAGTCTGAGAACAGCAAAGATTTAATAACTGCAAAGGAAAAACATGTTACTTGAAGTTGCACAGAAAAAGGGGAGCTTCAAACCGAGAATCCTGACCTAACAGTAAAAGAGTTTCACTACTTGTTAAATTAACATTTTACCATGTACCATTGGAGCCCTTATTTGGGAAACAGTTATATATTCTAGATGCCCTCCAATTAAATTGTGCCTGTATGTAGAACACTGTGAATTAAAAATAAAGAAACAAACAAAAAACTTAGACTTGTCTATCACAGGACCTGATAATCTAATGGGGGAAAATAGCTCATGGATCAAAGAACGCTCAGAATCTCAAAGATTCCAAGTGAAAACACAGAACCAAGGGACAAAATCCCTGGAGACTGAATAGAAATTGATGAGAACAAATAAGGTCAGTCAAGAATTTATTTCCAGGAACACTTGAGGTTTTAGGCAGATTTGAGAGATAACATGGCAGGATAAATAGGAGAAGGGAAGATATTCCAGTGTAAATGAGGTTAAGACCCTAAAGCACATCCATCTTATCTCTTTGTTGTATTACCTCAACTTTGACTGCAATCCTAACCCCTCCTGCTAAGTAGAGGAAGGGTAGATACTGCTTTATTGGTTAAGTTATAAGGATTCCATGGCTTGTGAGGTACTGCAAAGCAATTCTAATCGGATCAAATTGTTCAAACTCAATTCCAACTCATTTATAATGTAAGAAGGTAGACATGGTTTTCAGGAGAAAGGTTATCATTTGCTTTCTTATTATCTCATCTTTCATTGAGCTCCAGCAAGAGACTCTACTACTTATCATGATGAGTCCTTTTAATAATTCTTTAATACATCAAAGTACCCCACAAGGCAAAAAACTGCAGGTTGATAATCCACCTTTAATCACTTTGGTTTTCTTAAACAATTGTTTAAAATTTCCTCACCCTCCTTTAACTATGGTATACATATTCAGAATAAAATTCAATGAGTTAAATTCATAAGTACTCGTTCAATTTGATGTTCCTGTTATGTGTCTAAGATAGAGACTAATAATGACTACCATGTATTGGGCACTTTCCATACTCCAGGCCCTGGCTTAAGCCCTTTACATTCATTAATTCAATTAATTCTATAGCAACACTAAACAGTATTTCCAAATTTCAAACAGATATTAATCTTTAGAAATTGGAAACAAATAATGGCTTTTGTTTTGTTTTGTTTTAGTAGTTTTCACAAAGAACCATGCTCTATAGTGAATATTCAAAAACTGGAAAATGCCAGCAAAATTTATTGGACAAAGCTAGAAGAAACATGCAGATACCCTCCCAAGATTAATGGCACTATACAAAATCATATGTTAAAATTGCTAACCTCAGGACTTATTTTGTTTCTCAACATGTTACTTCTTAAAATATGACTCATAGGATTTGAATAAATTATACTATGCATACACTCTTGTTGATATTTATTTTATTCACAAGAATGATTCACCATTAGTCAGAGAGAAGGCCGCAAACAAGCTCTTGAAACATGGCTCATTAGATTTCTATTGCTGTGAAACAAATTACCACACACTTAACAGCTTAAAACAACACAAATTTATTATCTCATAATTTCTGTAGGTCAGGTCCACTGGGCTGAAATCTAAGCATCTATGGTTTTCACCGAGCACTCGGGGTCCTCTCTAAGCTCGTTGAGTGTTGGAAGAATTATTTCTTCATGATTTGAGGACTGAGGTCCCCATTTCTCCTGCCAGCTTTTGGCTAGGGACCACTCTCAGCAAGTAGAAGCCTCTGTAGTTCCTTGCCCTCTGGCCCACAACCTGATGTTCCTTCCTCCAGGCCAGCTGGTGCACTTTCTCTGCCTTTCCCTTCTGTGACCAGCCAGAGAACAATATCTAATGTTTTTAGAGTGCTCATGTGATTAGGTAAGGCCCAATTGGATAAATAATCTCACCATCTTAAAGTCAACACATTTGAGGACTTAGTTACATCTCTAAAACCCCCTCACAACAGTACCTAGATTGTGTTTGATTGAATAATTGGGAGACTCTGGGTGTATACCAAATAAGCAAATTGGGAGAACTTGGGAGCTATGTTAGAATTTTGCCTCCACACATGACAAATAGACACAAGCTACAGATGCTGGCTACCTATGTAATTTAAATGTTCTAAAAACCACATTAAAAATGGCAAATAAACCACGAAAAATTAATTTTATGAGATTTTCCCAAATCAAATTATTAATTCTTATTCTTATTATCCAGAAAGGTAGCATCATTAATACTTAAAAAAACACTTAAAAAGCTACAAAAGCAAAAATAAACAAGTGGAACTACATAAAATGAAAAAGTTTCTGCACAGCAAAAGAAACCATCAGCAAGATAAAAAATATTTATATATCTGATAAGGGTCTAATATCCAAAATACATGAAGAACTCATACAACTCAATAGCAAAACAAACAAACAAACTGATTAACAAATGGGCAGCTATAGATCTGAATAGACTTTTTTTTTCTAAGAAGACATACATACAACAGGTATGTGAAAAGATACTCTACATCATCCATCATCAGGAAAATGCAAATCAAAACCACAATGAGATATCACTTCACACCTGTTAGAATGGCCATTATCAAAAATACTAGAAATTACAAGTGTTGGTGAGGTTGTGGAGAAAATGGAACCCTCATGCATTGCCAGTGGGAATATAAATTGGTACAACCACTATGGAAAACAATATGGAGGTTCCTCAAAAAATTAAAAATAAAACCACCATGTGATCCAGCAATGCCACTTTTGGGTATTTTTCAGAAGCCCATGAAAACACTTGTGAAGAGATATATACACCCTGGTGCTTATTGAAGCATTATGTACAATATTTGAGATGTGGAAACAACCTACGTGCCTAGTGATTGATGAGTGGATAAAGAAAATGTGACACATATTATTCACCGATAAAAAGAAAAAGAAATCTTGCTATTTGTGACAACATGGACATCAAGGGCATTATGCTAAATGAAATGTTAGACAGATAAAGGCGAATACTTTATGATCTCTCTTATATGTGGAGCCTAACTAGATAGATAAACAAACAAACAAACAAACCAAGCTCATAGATAGACAGAAAAATTTGGTGGTTGCCAGGGATTGGGTGGGGGAGAGGCAGAGAAAAAGGTGAAGTGGTTTTATTGTTTGTTTTGTTTTTAGTTTAAATGAATTTTAAAAATTAAAAAATAATGAGATCTTAATCCAATAGATTCAAAATGTTATCTTTTTTGTAATTAAATTTATTTAATTTTTTTATTTTTAAATCATGTTTATTCTATTACAGTTGTCTCAGTTTTTCCGCCTTTACCCTCCTCCACCCATCCCACCCCGTCCCCCATTCCCACAGTCAATTCCCACTCTGTTGTCCATGTCCATGGGTCATTCATACATTCTCTTTGTTTAGTCCCTTCTTTACACCATTGTCCTCTTTCCCTGTCCCGTCTGGTCACTTTCAGTCTGCTCCATGTTTTCATGCTTGTGGTTCTATTTTGTTCATTAGTTTATTTTGTTGAATAGATTCCACTTATAGGTGAGATCATATGGTATTTGTTTTTCACCAACTGGCTTATTTCACTTAGCATAATATTCTCCAGTTCCATCCACGTTGTCACAAAGGTAGGAATTCCTTCTTTCTTTTTCTTTTTTTAAAATGCAGATTAATTTTATTTATTTTTTAAATGTTAAAATCCATTATAAAATATTAAAAAATGTAAATCCATTAAAAATTCCCAGCAATTAAAACAACATGACACCAGCACAGAAATGATCAGGTAGATCAATGAAATAAAGTGAGCATTCTAGAAACAAATGTATCTCTCTGTCTAACAATGTAATATATGATTAAATTGATATTTCAAATCAATGGAGAAAATAAGGCTTATTCAACAAATAAAGTGCATGGTCCACTATTACTTGAAATAAAACAAACATAGAGTCCTTTTTCACACATTACACAAAAAACACTCAGGTGAGTTTAAAATCAATATGTAAAATCTCAGGAGTTTTAGGGGAAAATACAAAATAATATATTTCCTACCCTGAAGTAAAATACTTAAACCCAGAAGCTATAAAGTAAAATATGGACAATAGGACTATATTAAACATTTAAGACTATACAGTGATATACATATAAAAAACATTAAAGGACAAGTAATAGAATAGGAAAGTATTTGCAACACATCTAAAAAAGGGTTAAAGTTTTTTTTTCTTTTTAGGAAAAAAATTCTACAAACATTTAATTAAAAAAATGGATAAAGAATACCAAAAAATCATTTAAAGCTTTTTAAAAGTAATAAAAATAGGCAAGAAATATACAAAAACAGGTTTAGTTTCAACCAATAATAAAGGAACAATTAAAATAACACATAATTGTCACAATCAGATTAATAATTATTAAAAATATTGTTAACATCAAGTATTGGTGACTCTGAAAGGAACTGGGTATTCATAGACTCTTTTTCTTCATCTTAAAGAAGTCCCTTTAGCATATCTTGCAATGCTGGTTTGGTGGAGGTGTATTCTTTTAGCCTTCTTTTGTCTGGGAAACTCCTTATTTCACCTTCCATTTTAATGGAGAGCCTTGCTGGGTAGAGCAGTCTTGGTTGCAGGCCTTTGCTTTTCATTATTTGGAATATTTTTTGCTATTCTCTTCTGGCTTGTAGTGTTTCTGTTGAGAAGTCAGCAGCTAGCTGTATTGGGGCTCCCTTATATGTTATTACATGTTCCTCTCTTGCTTGCTTTAGGATTCTCTGTTTGATATTTGTCATTTTAATGATGATATGTCTTAGAGTGGGCCTCTTTGGGTTC
Source organism: Pteronotus mesoamericanus (assembly GCF_021234165.1). Taxonomy (NCBI): domain Eukaryota; kingdom Metazoa; phylum Chordata; class Mammalia; order Chiroptera; family Mormoopidae; genus Pteronotus; species Pteronotus mesoamericanus. Next base: position 33,275,067 of record NW_026555078.1, read on the forward strand.
CTCTCGAATGGGACCCTCTGTGCTTCCTGGACTGCGTGATTTTTTCTCTCCTCAAATTAGGGAAGTTTTCCATCATTACGCTTTCAAACAGGTTCTCTATCCCTTGCTCCTCTTCTTCTCCTTCTGGTATCCCAATTATATGGATATTATTACATTTCAGGTTGTCCTGCATTTCCCTCAATGCCTCTTCATTCTTTTCGAGTCTTTTTTCATTTTCTTGCTCTTTCTGGGAGCTTTTTTCTACCTTGTCTTCCAGCTCGTTGGTTCGATCCTCTGTTTCATCTAGCCTGTTTTTGATTCCTTCTACTGTGTTTTTCAATTCAGAAATGGTATTCTTCATTTCCTCTTGTCTCTTATTGATAGTTTCTATGTCCTTTTTCATGCTGACATAGTTTGCAATAAGTTCCTCGTAGTTTCCCTGTAGTTTCTTGTAATTCTCTCTGAGCTCACTGAGCTCATTGAGCTTCCTTAGAACATTGTTTTGAACTCACTATCTAATAGTTTACTTGCCTCTATTTCATTTAGTTTTCTTTCTGGGGATTCCTCCTTTCCCTTTGACTGAGAGGTGTTTCTTTGTCTTCCCATTATTTGTGGGACTCTTCTCTTTTGCTTCTGTTTCTTAAATTGATATGTCTTGATTTCCTGACTTTGTGGTGTGAATTTCTGTGGTAGGAAACTGCTGTTTTTCTTTCTGGATCCGCCTCTGATGATGTCAACTGTTGACCCCGTTTGACCTTAGGCAGTCTGTTCGAGACTTCCAGGAATCTACTGTTTATTGCTGTTTCCTTCTGCTATTAATCTAGTCACTCTCCACTAAGAAGAGTGGCTTAGACACCACAGGGTGGGGATATTGGGTCCTCTCACACTGCTGTTGCTCAGGGGGGTTGTCTGCCTAAGCCAGATGGCTGCTGCCATATGAGGGAGGAGTCAGAACCAGGATCCCAGGGGCTACTCTCTCCCCAAGACCTCCCTCTCCAGTCTCTCCTCAAGTGTCTCTAGAGCACTCTGCACCCCCTTTAACAAAGGATCTACTATCTGTGGCTGCCACTCTGTACATAGCTGTCAGGCTTTAGCACTACCGGGGCAGGGCCGAGTCCCTCTTGGGGGGGGCGGGCAGGGTGCTATTGGGTCCTCTCATGCTGTTGCCATTCAGGGGAGTGGTCTGCCTGAGCAATTGGCTGCTGCCGTCTCAGGGATGAGTCAGCATCAGGATCCTGCCAGCTACTCTCTCAGTTCTCTCCCCAAAGCCTCCTTCCTCCTCTTCAGTCTCTCCTCAGGCATCTCTAGCCCACTCTGCCCCTACTTTTGCCAGAGACCAGAGTAAGTGGCAGTTAGGTTGTGCTAACGCTGATTCTTCTGTATGTCTGAGGTTATAAGGCTCCTCTCTCTATTGATCAGTTATTTATTCCAGGTGATTTCTCCACAATTTAGTTGTAATTCCAGACTGGTCCTGGGAGGAGGTCAGTGTGACTTCCACTCACTCCTCTGCCACCTTGATATTGTCAAAATGTTATCATTTCAATGTATAATCAATGTTAGAATTATTGAGATATTTTACCTTCTTTTTCCATACTAGCTCTTTAAAATCTGATACATATTTTACACATACAGCATACCTCAATTCAGACTAGCCTCATTTTAAGAACTCAATATCCATATATGCTGTGTTGGACTGAGTGGGAATAGGTTGTGGCTGCTTTTTCCCTGCATAGTCCTGTCCCAGTTCTGGAAATATCTACCCTAACTTTCACTCTGAGTGTCAGCAGTTCCTGCTCTTTCTTTTAATGTGACATCAGTGACTATCTTAAAGCTTATAGCACTTCTTTGTTTATTATTAAGCTTTGATTCTCACAGGAGGACAATGATAGTTTTTGTCTTGTTTTCCTGATTTACCAACTGTTATTTTCATAGGATACAAGATTCAAGAAAACATACATCTCCTGAGAAATTCTAGGAAGAAATTCCCACATGTAAGTACTACTATGAGATCTCTACCACAGAAAACAAAACTGAGGCTCAAAGTAGTTAACTTATTGCCCCAAATCACTACTATGACTGCTTGATCATCCCCTTGACTACTATATTGTCCTTCCTCTTTGTTCCCTATCCCACTAGGTTGGGGGTTAATTCTAGTCTAAGATCTTAATCAGAGGAACACTTGGGAACAGTATTTTCACACTTCAGCTAAATTCTTGGAGGTGCAAAGGGATATCCAAGAGCTAAATTTGGAGGTAAGGGCTGGAAATGACAGAATAGCTCTGCTGAAGAACATAGAGTTAAACCCACACATTTAATTGTCAATTGACCTCTCAAAAAGACAATTCAATGGGAAAAGAATACTCTTTTTCATGAATGGTGCTAGAACAATGGAATATCCACATGTAAAAGAATAAAATTAAACCCTCTATCTCACACAATGTACAAAAGTTAACCCAAAATTAATCAAAGACAAATAAAAAAGGTAAAACTATAAAATTCTAAAAAGACAAAACAAAACATAGATGTAAATCTTATAAACTTTGATTAGGCAATGGTTTCTTAGATGACAAAAAAAGCAAAGCCACCAAAGGAAAAATAGATAAATTGGGCTCCAACAAAAGTAAAAATATTTGTGCTCCAAAGGACACCACCAAGAAGGTGAAATGGCAATCAATAAAATGGAAAAAAAAATTTGCAAATTACATTTCTGGTAAAGGTCTAATATTGAGAACATATAAGAACTACAACTTGACAATAAAAAGGACAAATAACTCAATTTTTAATGTGGGCAAAAGAATTGAAGAGACATTTCTTCAAAGAAGATATACAAATACCAATAAATGAGTGAAAATATACCCTACACATCATTAGCCCAATGGAAATAAAAACCACAGTGAGATACCATTTTACATGTATTAGGATGGCTATAATAATATAAATAATGTGTGGCGATGATGTGGAAAACTTGGAACCCTTATACATTGATTGTGGAAATGTAAAATGGTGCAGTCACTTTGGAAAACAGCTTAGCCATTTCTCAAGAAGTTAAACATAGATTTACCATTTGACCTTGAAATTCTACTCCTAGGTGTATACCCAAGAGAACTGAAAATCTATGCTTCTATAAAACTTTTACACATATGTTCATAGCAGCATTATTCACAATAGCCCAATGTTGGAAACAAACCAAATTTCCATCAACTTGTGAATGGACAAACAAATGAGGTATATCCATACAATGGAATATTATTTAGCCAAAAAAGGAAAAGAAGTACTTACACATGCTATAATATGAATGACCCTTGAAAAGATAATGCTAAGTGAAAGAAGCCAGACCCAAAAGACTATATATTATTGTGTAATTGCATTTATAGGACATGTCCAGAATAGGTAATCCATAAATACAAAAAGTAGATTAATGATTACCAGGGGCTGGAGGGGCGGGGGTGGTAGAGGAATGAGAATTGCTAATGGGTCTAAGGTTCCCTTTGGGGTTATAAAAGTATGCTGAAATTAGGTATGATGATTGTTGCACAACTTTGTGAATGTATGAAAAAACCATTCACTTGTTCACTTTAAAATGATGAATTTTTTGGTATGTGCACTGTATCTTAATTTAAAAACAATAGAGAACATAGAAGAGCTTGGATTTTGTTCCTGAGAGGATGGAGACAGAAAAGGAAACAGGAGCAAGAAGAGAAAAAAAGAGCCATTGAGGCAATGTGGTTGAAGACTGAGCCTTACTTACTGAAAGGGGCAAAGGTAATTTTTTAATTAAGATATCCAATATTCAGTGTTACAATGTAGCAATATTAAATCCTATCTTACCAAAACCTCTTTGAAGTCTGATAAATACATAAAGACTTTATATAAATGATTTTGGTTTTTTTTGTTGGTCGGTTGGTTGCTCGTTTTTTTTTTTCTTAATATAAGAAGGTGGAATTGAGTCAAAACTTTGAGTTCCAAGTATACATGATTGTAGCATGGAACATGAATATAATACAAAGGATGACATGACCATCCACACACAAAACTAACACAGGAGCAGCTAGAACTTGGAGCCAGAAGTGGGCATAGAAATGTGAGCCCTTGAAAATTTGCAGAAACTTAGAAAAGGTGCTCAACTTCCCACAAACATGGAATGAAGTTTCTAGTTAATATTATCCAAGTCTTAAGGGCAAGAGTAGCTCCAAAGAGCATGTGAGTAATTAGTGAAACTTAGTTTAAGAATGATTAGTATTGTTTCTTTCATACAAGATTTAGACCAGGTCCTCCCTCGTGAGGGCTGTGTATATTTCAAATCTCTAAGCTGTTTTCTACTCAAGTGCATTTAGAAATGATTTAGAGTAATTGAATTGGCCAAATGGAGAAGGGTAACTTCTTGCCTAAGGGGTCTTCTTCCTGCTTGGGGAACTTTCCACTATCTGAAGAATGGTATCCCACAAACAACCTTGCTCCTATAATGAAACACTCTCAAATGAACCAAATCCAAAAGAAATCAATATAAAGCCATTACCCCTGTCCATCTATACACAAAAACCACAAAGAATGTGGTGGTCAAGAACAAGGCTCTCAGGTCAGAAAGGCCTTATTTCATCTAGAGCGTAAATTCTGTGAGGTCAGGGGCTGTGCTTTATTCATCATTAGATGCCCAATGCCTAGAATAATGCCTTACACAAATCAGATTTTAAGAAGTGAAATACCCACTCTACCACCATGACTTGATTCACTGAACCTCCACTTCTTTACCTGCAGAATGAAGATAATCATGCCTCCCTCATAGAACTGCCTGCAGTGTAGTGTGTGCAGTGAGCTTAGCTTGAGAGCTGGCCACAGCACTCACTCACTCCACCGTGCCTCTTATTGTTATTTTTATAGCAACCTGTCTTTGTAACATTTCTTGATATACATTATGAGTTCTTTAAAAAGTGAAGAGTTTGTCACATAAATCAGACTACCAGAGCACTATAAAGATAAAGTAATTTCAGTTCAAATCAGAGGCCAGGCTAAATAATTCAGGAGAATAGTTTTAATGAGGGAGCCACTTTTGCACGTGAGAGATCTAAGACTGAAGGGGCAAAAATGACATTTCTATGCCTGATCTCATGTAAACCCTAAGAAAGCACTTCAGGAAGAAAAAACATATTGTCATCTTTTTTCACCTCCTGCTCCTACCATGGCCGCTAAAGTACCCACCAGACCCTGTTTCCATCTTTTGACTTTAGAAACCACAATGGAAATCATGAGTATTAATGGGAAATCTATGAATGGAAGAATCTCGCTGCCTTAATTCATACCACAGAATGTCTTATTATTCAGTTTTGCAAATTAGCAAGTGAACAAACCAATTTAAAGAAATAAGGACAATGCCACATAAAACACACTCCTCTTATTTATCTTGACAAGGCATGGTTCCATTTTAATGATTTATGTTAATGTTTTATTGTACAGTGGTTATGCCCTGAAGTACATTTTATAAGACTAATGAAGTATTAGTAATCCCAGACGTCTTCTCCAGTATTCTCTTATTATGGCTTTGCTGAGAACTCGTGTGGGGGAGACCACCAACCATGGTGTGAGTAAGGAAGTTTATGAATTAGTGAAATGAAAATCAGCCAAGTTCTACAGTAGTGAGGATCTATAGACATTTCCAGTGGGATTCTGTGTTTTCACACAAAAATGTCTATTGGTCTTCATTACAATGAGAGATGAGCAAACTCTGTTGTATTTAGGGTTCATCAAACATCAAACCATTTTTTTCAAATGTTTTGGGTTTGCCAAAATCCAAAACACGTTTTGCCCTCAGCATTTTTCCCTTCATTTTTCAAACCCCTGTATATTTTAAGGAAAATTTAATCCTTATGTTTCTGACTCATTTACACTTAACACGTGAACATGTTGTTTCATAAGACTTATTTGAAGTCTATGAAGTCTTGTAAGTCTTCTAAAAACCCTTTTTCCATAGTGGCAGGAAGCTGTGTGTTGCAAAGACATGTGAACATGAATCCCCAATGAGTGGAATTGGTTTGAAACACAAGATTTGTTAAGACACAATGTTAAATTGAGTTAAACTTGGTAAAACCCACCTTCTCTCCCATAATTACTATCCTATTCTTTGGTGAATGGATTTTAACAATGAAATCACTGAGGCCACAAAACAACCATTCTTGACATTCCTGTGATATATACCATAAGCTGGATTTCCATTGAGGAGGAAGGGGCTGAGGTCGTTTACTGTGTGTGGCCAGTGGAGTACAATTTAAGTTCTCAATTTCCTAGCATCTAGTTACATCCACCCCTCCATGGACTCCAGTGTCTCCTAAATGTGCTAATTAAAAGGCCCCAGAGCAGTCCTCATCCTTATCCTCTTTGAACTCTCCTAGCCTCACAAAAGTCTGTATGGAGTGTGGGGAAACCCATGCACATTCTATCAGACCTCGGTTCAAGTCTCAGAGCTACTACTTCCTGGAAGGCATGTGGGATGATCAGGGAGGGCTGTCGGGACAAAGAATCTTTCTTACTCTACAGATTTGGACAATGATAATAAAAAACAGTAATGCATAGTTAAAAATAATGCATAGTTTTAATCCAGATGTTTTGACAATATTGGGGGTGGGAGAATGCCAAGGCTTCAATTCTTTTCCCATTCTCATGTCTAGCCCTCTCAGGTATCCTTCTCTAAACAGCTACTTTCACTGCGATGTGACCCCAGATGGTACAAGAAAGTTGGTATACACGGGGCTCTCAGAGCCATCTCCAGATATAAACCATGAGCTTCCTGATGTTTCTTGAGAAATGATTTGGAGTGGTTAGCTGCAGAGCACAAGGATTTTAGAATTAATCAAATCTAAGCCTGTATCTTGCCTCTGCCACTTCTCAGTTATTTGAATATTGGGAAGTCAGCTACATCTCTGGACTCTATTTTCTAACTGAAAATGGAGATTAAGAAACATCCTTATCTCATCTACTGATTGCACAAATTAAATGAGATTGCAGTATTATGAGCACAATGAGTGGGAGTTGTAATTGTTGCTATTATGTTGCTGTTTTTGTTTTCAAACCAGCTCCTGTAGAATTGCTGCTATCTGGAGTCCTTCTCTTCATTTACAACCCCTTTTCCCATCTCAATATTTGGATAGGATTGAACATCCAAAAGCAGTATTTTGCTCTATTTACTTTTTGTCACTATTAGATCTCTTCAGGGTATCAACTTAAAGGTACCTTCCTCCTGTCTGCTCACATGATCCATCCTGAACAAAGACACTGAGACAGTCTTTAACCCAGCCTTTAAGCAGTGGTCTTCAGTGTTTTCTTCCTAAGCACACTAGGTTGAATTCAAATATATTTGCCTTTCCTTTGAGATTGCCCTCAACTTCTCTCCATATCAATAGATCCTGCCTCTCTATTCACTCCTCTGCAAGAGGACACATTTATTGATAGCCTTCTTTCTGCCTTCTTGTCTTTCTATATCATTTCTTTCTATTATTTATGGAGGGGTCTCATCTCCTTCAAGAAGTCTTCTCAGTTCAACTCATATCTTGTTCCCAAAACCAATCTATCTTTCTACACAGATGAGTAACTGACTCTATCACTTCCCCAGACATGCAAGCCAAAACTCTGGAGTCACTTTCATTGCTCCCTTTCCACAGTCTCCTGCATCTAATCACACTATTGATATTGCTTCAACAACAAATGTGTTTATGCAGCCTCTTCTCTCCATGTTCACCACTAACATTCCAGACTAATCCACTATTTCGTGAGGTCTGCATGACTGTAACACTTTTTAGCCTGGTCTTGTTTCTACTCTTCCTCTCCTACAATCCGTTCTTCACACAGTAGACAGAACCATGTTCTTAAAATGAACATCTAATCATATCGTCTTTTTTGCTTGAAGCCTTGTTGTGGCCTTCCAATGTTTTTAGGATCCTACAAACTCATGCACTCTACCATATCTTGCTTCCCTCTCCCTCTAGCTCGCCGTGCACCACACATATTAACCTTTCAACTCTTCAAAGGTGTTGATCTCCTTTCTACATCGGGGTCTTTTCTCTGCTTATAATAACCCACTCTCCCTTAAACAGGTCAATCCCTACGCTTTCTTCTCATCAAAGCTGAAACCTCACTACTCTGGGAAGCATTTTTCTAACCCTCCACATACACCCTCACAACATCCAGACTTCTTTTTGACACTTATCACAAGCATCACCGAATAATTTGGGGATGACTTTTGTTTACTAGCTCCAATTGTGTTGTAAGCCTAAACTCCAGGAGGGACTGTGCCTCTTGTTCACTGCAGAATCCCCACTGCTGGCAGGAATGCCTCAGCCTGGTTTGTTCTTAATAAAAATGTCTTGAATGAGTTAACCTCACCTAATTCTATGCCCTCTTGCCCCACATCCCTTCCCATGTGAGTTTCAGTTTGCACAGCTGAAATTTGTACTAGACTAAAAGTCCTTTCCTGGTTGTAGGCAAGGTACTTGATCTAGTTCAGAATTAGACAGTAAACTATATATGGAAAAATGCCATATTTTCTATTTCTTTTGTTCTCACTACATATTTGATACTTCCAATACCATAAAAATCATATTCATTTGTGTTTAATGGCTGGCTGATAACTCACATTCTTCCTGGAAAACTCTTTAATTATTTTAGGATTCATCCTATCTATAATATCCAGTTCTTGATATAAGTATGGTTATATATCATTGGTAAGATTCTTCTTTCTATATATGGTTGTAAATGGATATACATGGTTGATAAGTTCTTTAAGAAATGAATGGCAATATGAAATCAACATTGTTTATTTAATTAATTATTTTAAATTTTTAATAAATTACTAGCTTAATATAAAATAACCATGCCATTGATTAATCATATTAATTCTAAGGTATAACTCAGAGCTCTAAAAAGCAAAAGTATTTAAAATACATTCTTTAAATTCATCAACTTATTGGAAGAGGATCACCCACATTATGGAGGCCAGTCGGCTTTACTCACTCTCATGATAATCTCATCCAAAAACTCCCTCACAGATACCTCCAGAATAATGTTTGATCAAATATCTGGGCACCCCATGGCCCAGTCAAATTGATATATAAAATTAACTATCACACCTTGATTTTCCTACATGTATCTGTTTTTGTTTCTAAGAATTTTTTTTAAAGATTAAATTCTTCCCTCAATCCTTAGACAGGATTGAATCCCCTTACTCTTCATTCCCATAGTCCTCTGTCCTTTCTTATTTTTCGCATTCATCAGTCTTGTAATTAATCACGTGTTTAATATCAGTAATTTCCCTAGTTTGTAGCTATGGAGGCTGTATTATACTTTTTTTCTACCATAGTTGTAGGTGGCAACACTGTGCCTGACTCAAAGGAGGCACTTGATAAGGCTTTGCTTAGTTGAATTGATCATGTTTAAGTTACTTGGTTTTATGACCTTCAAGAAATTATTTTCCAGGTCTGCATCCATTCTGCACTGTACTTATAAATGATGACAGCCCTTTTCCCATCTGTTTTCTACTGAGCAAGGGTACTATGACTAACATTTTTCTCAAGCTTTGGGTTTAATAGAAATTAATACTAAGTCAAACAACCGAAATTCTGGATCCATAGCTCATTCTTCCAACATATCTGTTGGTTTCAGCAGCATACAACCCAGCATGCTATAGCCTACTCATACACCCTCAAAGAGGAAACCCTCCCTTCTAAGGACACACATAATTAGGTGATTGTGATTATAATTATTTGGCAGTTCAGCTTTGCATCACCAGAAAAACTGCTATATCAAATGCAATAGAATAAAATAAAAAACAAAGAAAATCTTGATGTAATAATCAGATAAAATATAACAGAGTTCCTCCCTTCTGAAAACAACTGTAAATTTTCTCCACAGTCTTAATATATTTAAACCACAGCTATGCTTCCATTTTTACTGATATAGAATTCTAGCAATAGCTTAATGTACATTCATCTTTAAAATGAAAAACTAAGATGGCAGCATAAGTAAACATGTCTTGCTTCCTTGCACAACCACATCAAAATTACAGCTAAAATATAGAACAACCATCACTCACAACTGTCAGAAATCAAGTTGAATAGAAGTCTGACAACTACAGAATTAAAGAAACCAAATCCATCCAGACTGGTAAAAGGGGCTAAGATGTGGAATAGTCTGGTCCCACATCCATGTGTGGTGGATAAAAATTTGGGAGGGATATCTCAGGAATGAGGAGTCCCAGCCACATGCCAGGCCCCTTAGCCCAGGTTCCAGTGCCAGGAAGATAAGCCCCCACAAATTCTGGCTGAAAAAACTAGTAGGGATTGAGTCAGTGGAAGAAACTGCTGGCATCCCGAGAGTTCCACTTAAAGGGCCCACAAAAAGGCTTACTCAGATTCACTCTCTCTGAGCTCCAGCATCAGTGTAGCAGCCTGAAAGGCATCAGTGACATACAGGGAGAAACTGAAGTCTTCGGCATCAAGGCAAGAGCTGGGGAACAGTTTTCTCTCAGACAGAAAGGTGGGCAGATGCCATTGTCCAAATCTGAGCCCTCCCCCAAACAGAGCCACAGAGTTGGGAGGCTGGTGCCATATCTGAGACTCCATCAGCCTGGCTAACACTGTTAGCCCTGTCCTGAAGGTCCCCTAAGAGTCTGTCCCACCCAACTTACAGACCCACCCAAAATGTTAACTGTGACTTTTCTATATGAATGGCTGGTCTTCGCTTATGCTTCACAATTTCCTAAATCCTTTCCTAAAAAAAGCAACAGCTGGCCTCAGTGATCCCCCAGCCCCGGTACCTCTTGCTAAGTGGCCTGGCACTAACAGCAGCCAGACTAGATTTACAGTTTGGCTTCACCTGGGAGCATAAGTAACAGACATCTCAGACTGCTTTATAGCTTGAGCAGGATGGCCCCAGGCAGAATGTAGGTGAGGGCTGATGTTGGCCTGCACTGCCTGGGAAATCCCAGAGCTTGCACTTCCAGTGATCAACTGCAGACCATGTCAGAGCACCACCACCCTGCCCCTGCACAGCTGATCCTCTACAGAGGGTAGAGGTTGGTGGTCAGTGGTCATAGTCAGTCCTTGCAACTGACTTGCCTGGGTAAATCCCTCCCATTTACCTACCAACAGCACTCAAGGCTCAACTACAAGAGGAGGATGCACTCAGCACACACAGAGGGTGCACCTCAAGTACTCAGCTTGGGTGATAGGGGAGGCTAAGCCACTAGACCCTGAAGGACACCTACTATGTTAGGCTATGCTACCAAGACAGGGAATCATAGCAGCTCTACCTAATACACAGAAACAAACACAGGGAGTCTGCCAAAATTAAGTGACAAAGAAAAATGGTCCAAATGAAAGAACAGATCAAAAACTCCACAAAAAAAACTAAACAAAATAGAGATAATCAATCTATCACATTCTGAGTTTAAAACACTGGTTATAAGGATTCTCAAAGAACTCAGTGAGGACCTCAACAACATAAAAAAGATCCAGTCAGAAATGAAGAATTCACTAATTGAAATAGAGAGTAATTTATAGGGAAACAATAGTAGAGTGGATAAAGCTGAGGATCAAATAATAATTTGGAATATAAGGAAGCAAAAAATGACCAATCAGAACAACAAAAAGAAAAAAGAATAAAAAAAAATGAGGACAGTGTAAGCAGCCTCTGGGACAACTGTGAGCATTCCAACATTTCTATCATAGGGGCACCAAAAGGAGAGGAGAAGAAACAAGAAACTGGTACTTTGAAAAAAAAATAGTGAAAGAAAATGTCCCTTACTTGGTGAAGGAAATAGACAGGCAAATCCAGGAAGCACAGAGAGTTCCAAACAAGATGGATGCAAAGAGGCCCACCCCAGGTGACATCATAATTAAAATGCCAAAAGTTAAAGAGAGAATCTTAAAAACAGCAAGAGGAAAGCAGTTACTTACCTATGCATCCCCATAAGACTATCAGCTGATTTCTCCAAAGAAACTTTGAAAGCTAGAAGAGATTGACAAGAAATGCTCAAAGTCATGAAAAACAGGGACCTATAGCCAAGATTGCTTTACCCAGCAAAGATACCATTTAGAATCAAAAGGCAGATAAAGTGCTTCCCAGACAAGAAAACCCTAAGGGAGTTCATCATCACCAAACCATTATTATATGAAGTGTTTAAGAGGCTTATTTAAGAAAAAGAAGGAGATCAAAACTATGAACAATAAAATGACAAAAATACAAATCTATCAACAATTGAATCTAATAAACAAAGCAAACAAGAAGAGAGAACAGAATCATAGAGACAGAGATCATTTTGATGGTTGCCCAAAAGGAGAGAGGTATGGGGAAACGGGTGAAGAGATGAGGGGCTTAAGAAGTACAAATAGGTGGTTGCAGAATAGCCATGGGGATGTAAAGTACCATCTAGGAAATGGAGTAGCCAAAGAACTTATTTATGTGCATGACCCATGGACATGAACAGCGGTGTGAGGACTGCCTGAGGGAGTGGGAAGTACTGGGTGAAGGGAGGAAAGGAGAAAAATTGGGACAACTGTAATGGTAAAAGCAATAAAAAAAACTTTTAAATAAAAATAAAATAAACACTATGATAGCGATTCCCACTAAAATGCTGCCTTAACCTTTAAAGTGTCACAGGTGTCAATGTCGCTGTTTATGATTTTCTTAAACTCTTTCAGCATTATTGTAGAGAAGAAATGAGGTCAACCTAACACTCAAATACCTACTTTTGATTCTTGGCTCCAGACAATACCAGCCATGTAACTTTAGATGCCAACTCAGCGATGTGTAAAATAAAGATGATAATGTTTTCCCTAATTATCACCAAAAAGTTATATAAATTAAATGATATTGTATTAAACATACTTTATCATTATAAAGTACTATGCATGTTAAGCTAATACCAATGATATGTTATACAAGTATATTTAATCTTTAAATAAAAGTTTTCTCAAAATGAAAGAATTTTCCATTAAGATTTGTGCTGTTATTTTTTTTTTCAGTTTTCATGTTTAACTTTTTTATAGCAAGTTTTTTTCCTAACTCTATTAGCCTATATTGTACAGTAGTTTATGGATAACAAAGTAATTTGTTGAATGAACAAGGGATTGCTTGATCCTTTCAGGTAGGTAGTTACGTTGGTGAAGCAGCTCTTTTAGTTTTCTTAGCCAATGCACATATAGACAAGAGCAATTTTCAGGAAGAGCTCTGAACCTTGGGGAATTCAATGAATTGCATTCGAGTTTAAGATGCTCCAATATGAAGCACCAATCAAGATGTTGAAGAAAAGGCAATGCTAGTGCCATATTCAAACTTCTTACTGAGGCTTCCATCTTAGAAAAGAATCATTTGGTGGTTTATTTCCACCAGGGCATCAGAGACAGCAGCCTGCTCCCACCATCTGGGTATAATAAATGAAGAATTTCAGTCATAAAAATTGCTACCCAATTTAAGATGCACAGTATTGCTTTTCTCAAGCTAACTGCCCCTGGCAGTTCTAGTTAATACTTCCGTTCAAAATAAAAAAAAAAAAATCTTAAAAGCCTTTTAAGCAAATGTTTAAAATAATTTGGGAAACAATGCTAAGAGTTAATCTCTTTTACATGAAGCCTCCTATGAGATACGATTTCGCCAATTCTTCCCCTCTTATTGCAAACCTGCTGAAAAGCAAGGCAGAGGGGAGAAGTCTGTCTCCCCAGAAAAACAAATGCTGAAACAATGTGCGTTTTTAGATTTCTCCCCTGAGCAGGGTTTAACCAACAGCAACAACAACGAACTCAACAAAAAGTATTGGTTTCTGCTGAGTCACAAACAAACTGAGTCAAGAACAAAATATGATTTTTTAAAAAACTGCTTTTCCGAAGTTTGAATCTTTGTCAAGCAATGTTTCATGACTTACTTCCAGCTCCTGGGAAAATAACTCTCCACTTAACATGGCTACTGCATATACAGGGTCCAGCAGAAGTAACGCCTGCTTGAGTGTGGTTGGTAGAGTAATAATATGGGTGTAATAATTTATAGTTTTAATTTGAACACTTCACCTAAAATGTCATATGGTGTGCTTGAATGTGATATTGTTATGTTACAGAATTACAGGCTTATGATTTTGTAATAAAAGATTTGTAATAAAAAAGGGGCATTATTTGTGCCATACCCTGTACAACAGACTTTACAAAACACTGCTGTGAACAAAGAGTAGAAAGTTTGGAAGTCACGTAAATGTAAAATTAATCATGAATTGCCTTTGATTAACATAAATTCTTTTGAAAAATGGATCAGAAAAAAGAAATCGTGATGATGAAGAAATACCTCTTCAACCTCCTCTTTGTAAAAGTTTAATTTCCTATATAGCTTTTCTAGGACAAACAAAATTTCAGACTTTCTAAATTTAAAAACAATGAAATCACAAATGAAAAAATTCTTAAAGTGAATTTTAAGAGTGGAAAATGTATGTGCATCAAGAACAAGTAGAATTAATTTGGCACAAATGTGACCAAAAGTTACTATCGCTACTGTGTAAAGGCCTCATACAAGCAGACAGGAAGGAGAAAAACATCCCCTCACCCCATCCCCACCAAACTGAACAAGGGACACTGCCAGACGGAAAACTCCAAAGCAGGGAAACATATTTAAAAAGTTCAAATTCTCTAGTAAGCCAATAATTACAAGTTAAAGAAAATACTGTGCTTCATGTATTAAGTTGAAAAAAATAAAAAATGATAATACCAATTTTAGTGAATCTACAGTGAGATGGAAACACTTAAACATTGCTAGCAAGATTACAAATCAGTTCAAATTTTTTTAAAATCATTTGACCCAGTATATTCATTTCTAGGGTTCTATCCTAAGGAAAAAAAAATCAAAAAGCCTCACAAATATTTATGCAGAAAAATACTCATTGTAGTTTTTATGTAATAGAGGGTCGTTGTGAATCTAAATTATAACAATAAATGACCAAGAGACTTTACATGATAGAATATGATATCATCAAAAGCAATATTTTAATTGATTATAATGGAAAAATGCTACCCCATGGTGTGAAAAAGTTGGTTACAAAACTACATATACACCAAGACCACACTTTGGTTAAAAAACACATACATAGAAAAAAAGACAGGAAGGAAATGCAAGAATATATACACATGGGATAAAGGAGAACTATACTTTTTTCTTTGTATGTGTATATTTCTAAATGTTTTTTAATGAACATTTTATAATTTTTAAAAATTCAGATTTTAGAATAAAAGACCCAGTATTGATACATTCTTGTCAGATAGGTCAGTTGGATATAAACTTGGCTTCAGAAGGAGTCAGTAAGTATAAAAACAGCAATATTTATACAAGTTTTGAAACTCAGACCTCAAATTCAACTTGATCCAATAAGAATTCCATGGAAACTCCCCTAAGTATTTTAAATCAAAGAAATCTCTACCTTAATTCACACTTTGTTGCCATTTATCTTTTTATTTAAGAGCTAACAATCATTGATTTCCTGTCCTAAAAATTTTATGTTAATTAATTATTATTATTCCTGTTTCACAGATGGGAAAAATAAGGCATAGAGCAGTTAAGTAACTTGCCTGGAATTGCACAACTAGTAAGTGGTAGATTGAGGATTCAAATCCAGTTAGTGCGACTTATATACCACCTCTCTCTACTGTGTTTCAGCTGTTCTATCAGTTGTATCTTCATTTTATGCATAGTTAGTCTCCCCAGTGAGAGTACCGTTGCTTTAGGGCTTCCTCAACTTGTCTTCAACAAATCCCAAGATGGTGTTAAGGACTAAGGATGATGACTCAAAATAATGGACTTAACTGTATTTTCAAAAAGGCAAACAAATTTAATGTGTTTTACACATTCACTAAAAACTCCAGGAAGCGTATTTTTAGAGATTAATATTCTTGATTTTCCACACTTGTTTCCTAGGTAGATATCTCTAAAAAGCAAACTATAGCTGGTTTACACAGCCACATGCTTCAGTTTTATTTTCCCTAATCCAGAAACATAGAGACTAATAAAAAAATTTAACTGAAAAAAAATCAAAATATTGTTATAAACTTCCCTAATATAAGCCCATTTATTACCCGTGGAGTTGTTTAGGACAAATGCAATTCAGAAGTAGGAAATAAGGAAGAACACAATGAAAGACCCCTCTTGCATTCTTGCAAAAGAGGCAGATGGTTTATAAACTTAGCTTCTGAAGGGAGTTGTCAAGTGCGAAGCACATGTACTGTGCTACCTGCTGCCTCAGCCAGTTTAGTGTGAAACATGTTTAGTAGTATGTAACATGACACACCTTTGGGGGACAAAGAGGACAAAAAAGGTGCAATGTCCTACCCAAGTGAAATTACTGGGGAATTCTGGGTTGATAGATTACGCAACTTGGTTTTGGCCCAATGATTGAAGTTAAGATCTGTAAATGAGTAGGAAAGCTGCTGGACCTTTAGTGGCCATGACAGATTAAGATTCCACGTTAGTTAGAGTTCACTTGAAAGCTAGCCCTTCCCACAGTGGCCCCTGACACCAAGGCTGGCACAGGCCTGGTTCAGATGACCAAGTGCCAGCATATTGAATCACCAAATCATTTCCTAGAGCAGATTTTTCTTGGATGTCTCCCATGAAGTTTCATCAAGGCATAGATCCTATTTCATTTATGAGTTCATAGCTCAAAGTAATGTCTATATGAATATTCAGAGAAGGGTGTAAAGGAGGAGCCAAGATTATTTTTAAAATATCAAGGTACAGAAGGCAGCAAAGGAAGAGTCCTAGGCTTCTCAGGCTGGAGTGTTGACAACACCACCAGTGTGATCCTCGTATAACGGTCTGGCCACATATGCCATGTCTAGTGACTGTCACCATGCTTCTTACATCCCATATCCCTTTCTTATTTTACAAAGTTGTTTAAAGCTATTTGCTAATGGAAACTCTGGCAGCACTTTCAATGAGACAACTTTTGTAAGTTTACATCTATTGAATTTTATCTGTTCTTTCAATTCCCAAATGCGTAAATAGCACAGTGCCCAGCACTTGGTAGATACACCATGTACATTGTTAAACTCTTGGTTCCCTTTGTTTCACCATGGACCTGGCCTAGAGTAAGAATATCCTTTCCCCCTAAACTCTCTCTAAGCCTATTCCCCACTTTTACTCAGTCCTTCCTTTATATTACATTGTGGCGTCTTTTACATAAGTTAATTCCCCTATCGAAGGATATTTTGGTAGAGCATTTTCTGCTTTGGCCACAGCAACCAAAAATCCAGCTCAAATATTTATCTATATACAAGGAGGATCTTTTATTTAATCCTCACCTGAGTGTGTGTGTGTGTGTGTGTATTTTTAGAGAGAGAGGAAGGGAGGGAGGGAGGGAGAGAAACATTGACAGGCTGCCTCCTGTACACACCCCAACCACACCCCGACCAGGGATTGAACCCACAACCTAAGTATGTGCCCTGACCAGGAATCGAACCCTCGACTTTTTGGTGTATGAGATGATGCTTTAACCATCTAACCCACCCGGCCAGGGCTGCAGTGAGAATCTTTAGACTGCCTAGCAGTTTGCCACTTGCCATTGACCAAATCCACCCACTCATAGCCACGCCTCTCAAGATACTCTGTGTGCCATTCTCCTCCATTTCTCAGCCTGCAGTCTTCCCCCAAGTATTTATATCTGCAGGGAACAGACAACTCTTTCCTTATCGGCCACAGTATATTTCCATCATATTTTAATTTTCTTCAAGGAGTTTAGAGAGAAAAACCCTGGATTAGACTTTGGAAAACCTGGATTTCAAGTATTCAATGAAGGAAATCATTTAACCTTTGTCTCATTTTCAAATAGGGACTTAAGACTCGTATCCCAAATATCTCATAGTAGCAAGGATCAGGGTCTTTAATATAATTTGAAAGTGTATAAAAGCACACAGAATTACGTGCATGAAAATATAAATACATGCAATATAAATACTATTTTTGAAATTGTTTCAATTTCAAAAATAGTAGTTGACTCCTAGTATGGAGTTAATCTTGATAATCTTATTATCAACCAAAATTTACCTTCAAATGGCCAACTCGGCCATATTCAAATTAAAAGAGCCTTTCAGTGACATTCAACACATTTAAGAGTATTGCCCTAAAAAGATAAACACTATAATATGTCTTTGAAGTAAGAACTGGTTCTGCTGCCTTTCTCCCCCGACTCCAGCCCCTTCAAAGTCATCAAAGCAATGTTCTTAAAGTGTGAATGTCTTACAAGTAGCTTCTAATGGATTCACCCTTCACTCTGTTCCTCACTAATCAGAGGTAACCTGACTTTTAAATTCTCAATTATGCCTCTTTCAAAGAGCATTAAGGCTAATATTGGTTTTAAATGGTCCTCTGCCTTTGACCTGGACACTTCTGACCAACATACATCCTGATATTAGAGCAATCCCAAGGACTGTATGTCCCAAGGGCCCCTAACCAGTAGGGTTTTTCTCAGGGTCACTTCCCTTTCTTTTCCCCCAAACCACCTGCAGGATGTTCCCTAAGTGGTTGATTTCCTTCGACCTCTCCCAGAAGAAGAATCAAAGTTTTTCAAGAGCTCACCCTTGTCTGAAAGAGTGATTTTCAATTTTAATGCACATTAAAACAAAAGTAAAAAAGGACTCTTGGGGGATATTGTTAAAAATAAAAATCCTGAGGCCCTGCTCCCCAGATATTCTAATCCTGTAAGGATGAGGCTGGGGATGTGGGTTTAAATAAAGCTGACTTGTTTACATGTAGGTGATCTGCATTCTAAGAAACACAGTCCTACAGAATAATGATCATTCCAGGCTGAACTAACTTTCCAGGCTTATCTCCCTCATTAACTCCCGACTCCCATCCTTAATGTGTGCATGCTTGCATACACACATGCGCGCGTGTGCACACACACACACACACGTGCACACACACATTGGGCCACAAACGATGATGCACTGTCCAACCTTTGCACTCTTCTTGTTCTTGGTGGGAGTGTAAACGAGAACAACAGTTTTGTAAACAATCTAATGGCTTCTAGTAAATTGTGAAGTGTAAGGATTCATTGACCCAGTAATTCTACTGTTTTGTAATCTTCCCTAGAGAAATTCACATGTAATTCCTTTTCATGAAAGACAGACACTTAACTAGCCTGTTGAAAAGAGAAATCTCTGTTTGGTCTGGTTACACTCATTTTCTTCCTGTTTCCATGGGTCCTATTCCCAATGTCTTCACGCCCACATTCTATGCTTGCCCTGTGTTATTATTCTCCTGTCCCAGAACTAATGATAAATTATAGGAGTCCTCACTCTCTCTATCTACATATGTATTAGTCAAGGTTCTCCAGAGGAAAAAACCAAAAGCCTATATGTAGATCTAGAGAGATTTATTATGATGAATTGGTTCATGTGATTATGAAGGCTGAGAAGTCCCACAACTTTCCATTTGCAAGCTGGGGGGCCCAGAGAGCCGTTGGTATAGTTTCGGTCCAAACCCAAAGGCCTGAGAACCAGAGAAGCCAATTATGTTGAAGTCCCAGTCTGAGCTGAAAGCCCTAGAACCAGAAATGTCAATTTCTGAGGACAGGAGGAGATGATGTCCCGGCTCAAAGAGAAAAAATTCTCCCTTCCTCCAAGCCCTCAATGGATTGGATGATGCCCCCCTGCACTGGGGAGGGTGCTCTTTACTCAGTTTACTGATTCAAATGCTATTCTCACCCAGAAACAACTTCACAGTGAGAAATAATGTTTTGCCAGCTATGTGGGCATCTCTTATAGCCCAGATAAGTGGACATAAAATTAACCATCACAACACAGCATCACCCACTGCTTTGCATATTGACTGGGAACAGCTGCACAGCACTGCACCTCTCTGTCTCTCACTACCATGAGCTGAAGGTCCTGCTTCTGAATGCTGCATCCTCTGCACCCCAGAAGAGAGAGGCATTTTAAACTTCTTGTTTCTGGAAAGGTCACCATGATTGAAAGTTCAAGTTAAAATGGATTTTGCTCACCCTATGCTCCTACTCCTCAAAAGAAATAAGTCAAAATAGTCCCTTTTTGGTGAGGCCTGAGGCTTATACAATTTTAGAAACCCCTCTTTAGAAAAAAAAAATAGAAAATTCAAGTAAAAGTTGCTAGGGTCCCTCCCTGGCCCTTGGAAGAGACGTTCAGGTACAACGTTCTAAATCGTAAGCTGCATTAGCCTCTTGGTAAGTTCCCTCTGCTCAAGGAGTCATACTAGTAAACATGCACCTGGGCTGTTTTAATTATTTTTTAAAATATTTTATTTATTTATTTTTAGAGAGAGTGGGAGGGAGGAAAAAAAAGGAAACACCAATGCATGAGAGAAACATCAATCGGTTGCCTGTGGCATGGCCCCAACAGTGAACTGGCCCGAAAACCAGGCGTGTGCCCTGACTGGAAATAGAACTGGTGACTTTTCGGTTTGTGGGATGATGTCCATCCCACTGAGGCGCACCAGCCAGAGCGCTCTAATTGTTTCATATCCACTGTCAGGTGGGTCACATAGCCCTCTGGGTTATTTAGTAAACATCAGCTGCCTATGATGATAGCGATAAGTGTGGTGGTAAATCAGGGTATATGAACACATATTATGACCAAACTACTCTAATATTAAAACTATACATCTTTTAGGTCACAGGCAATGTAAACTAAATCCTTTGTAATATTAAAAAAAAGTAAAAAACTTAGTGTCTTTCAAGGACCCACAAATTTATATATTCAGACAATTCCCATTTTCTGACAAAACTATTTCAAACAAAAGAAGAGTTATATATTTGGAAAAATTTATCAACACAAATTTTATACATGTTTTAGTTTACAAACTTTATAGTTGATAGATTACCTATAGAAAATGAAAAGTGTTTCACTTACACCAATAGTGTGACTAATGGAACTTGCATACTCTGAAGTTCCTTGAAAAATGCATGAATGATAGAAATAGTAGTTTGGATTTGGTTTTTTAAAAAAGATGCTTATATTTGAAAATATTGTCTTGGAACAACGTGGCTATTGAGCCAGCGCTAAGATTGTCATAAAATAATGGGAGGGAGGAGACTCACCATTCACTAAATACCCATAAAAGAAACAATAAGAGTTTGAGGAAAAACTTAGTAGCAAACCTTCTGAATATTAAATGGAGAAAATTTAGGCCAATTTTAAAGTTTGTCTTTACATAAAAATTCTAGTAAAAAAATTTAAATTAACATTATGCTTATTCTATTTTAGCATGTTAGCCGAAGATATGTTTTTCAGCATTTTCTCACTGTATTTGCCAAATAATTTCTCTAACAAAACTCTAGCAACCTTAATCACCATCATCATCATCATCATCAAAACAATAATTACAATTTATAAGAGCACCCACTCTGGGTAGTCACTCTGCTGAACTCTACATCTACAAATGCAGTCCTCACTGTGAGACAGATGATAACCTACAAAAGCACATGTCCCTAAAACACCATCTGGGTAACTATGCTCAGATTGAACATTCACTGCCTTTCCATTTCCCTGGTATGTTGGTTAGGAGTCTTCCAATTATAAGGGCCAAAAACATTAAAATAAAATTTTTTAATCTCATGACTAAAAATCCAGGTAGGACCACCTTCAGCAGAAGTTTGATCCAGTAGCTCAACCTACACAATAGGATATTTCTTTTTCTCTGTTCTCCCATTCTGTCTTCCTCAGTGTTAAATGCCCTAGAAGCTCCAAGTTCTCCCGTGGAGATTTAAAAAAAAAAAAAGCCTCACATTCTCATCACAGCACATTGAAGCAGAGCCCCTTGGACTCAATCTCGTTGGCCCACATGTCCTGTGCCTGTCCCTGTGCCATCACTGTCACAGAGGAATGGGGAGAGATAAGGTAATTGGCTTAAGGATTCAGCTCACCCTCTAGGCTCTGGATAAGATGATATAATGCTCATCTCATGGATGAGAATAAGGTTGAACTAACTTCCCCAAAAAGAAAATCTTGGTGCTGTTGGCAGGAAAAGGACGGAAGAGACTGGGGAAGAGGCATATCAGCACCAAAATATGTCTCCTACAAATATTATTCCCATACAGGTATGAGAATCTAAAATTTTTATATGGCATTTGTGTATACACATTTCCATAAAAATAATAAAAACTAGTGGTCCCTCATTCTCTCCCTACTCTATGAATAAGGGGGAAAATTTTAATCCATATCTACAATTTAGAAAATCCTACTAAGAAATTGTTATATTTATTATGTAAAAGTATTTTCTTTTCTATGGCAAAACTATATTGACTTAGTGATCAGAGACTTCAAAATTCTCTCACAAATAAAGGACTGAATCTATGTAAAAGGAAAATGGGCACCAAAATAATGATCCAGACAATAGAGCATAACATTCCATCCATTTTTATAGATTTCCAAGTCAATCTGACCGTTTGTGCCCATGAATGCCTTCATACTGTATATTTTTTACTTTCTTATAGAAATATTTTTTATCCTTTTATTAATACTTTACTGAAATGCCAAAAACATCACTATATTTGGAATTATTCAAGTGTTGGGAAGAATTGAAATGTGTTCAATCTTAACACGTCTGAATTCAAGATTGTTACCTTTTTTGCCACTAATGTACCCCAAGAATGAGGCCAAGGGAGTCTATTCTGCCATGTTCTGTCACATATACTAACCAGGTATGGGTCTAAATTTTCACCACACTTAACAACAACAAAATATTTAGACTTAGGGGGAAAAAACCCAAGAAAGTAAAAGGTATTTTCTTTTTTCATATTTCAACAAAAAATTTATATGGAATATTCTTTGTCAGAATATTCTTTGGAATATTCTGTGGTCAGTTTACCACCAAAAAAGTGCTGTTCAAGTTGCATTTAAATGGGGTGGTGGAACATGTGTTGGAGTGGGGCGAAAGGAATTGGGGTTTTAGTCTAAGCTCCATCGCTAACCAGCTGTGTGAACTTGGGCAAGTCATTTTACATCTCTGGGTTTCACGTTCCTCATTTGCACAACGAACAAGCTGGAATAAACTGTCTTCACAAGTTCCCAACCCTGAACTTCCTAGAATTTTGTGAAATGATCATACCAAGTAGGTAGCTTAGTTTACCTAAATATCTAAAATGGAACATTACCATTCATTTCCCTCCTAAGGAATTGATATCAGGTGATGGAGAGAGAAAGTTTGTAGGACAATTCAGGGCTTTAAAAATGTCCATATATCTCTTTAACTTGCGATTACCTTAAGCAAACAATTCGCTTTACACTTTTATTCAAAAATAACAAGCTGTGTTTGAAATGCCGGTATACACCCTTTATTACGCTCTCCAACCCAAACACGAAAACATTTGTACTTATGTTATGACTTCACCTGGTGGCTTTCATTTTCCCCAACATAAAGACAGGGTGAAGCAAAGTAATAGAAAAATAGAAAACATCTTTGTTGGAAAATGAGATTGCAGCTGTGTAACTGGAGCACACAACCATAAATCAGAATGTCAAATCCAAAACACATGACTTTTTGCAAGTTCTCCATGTGCGCTCTAATGTGATTACAGCCTGGTTGCTATTATGATTTAAAACAAAGTCTTTCATGCTAGAAACAAAATGCGGAATGTGAGCCGCCTGGGGGAGAGAGCTGCAAGCTAGCTCACAACATACCCCTTGCTGTCAGAGAGGTGGGCTACAGTATTTCAAGTACTGGTTTGTCAGGTGTGAGAGAGCAAGAGGATACAAGAGGAACCTTGGCAGAGGTCTTAACATGAGGGACAAATTAGCCAGCAGTGTTCAGCTCAGCTTGACAATCTGAAATTAGCTTCTTTCTTCCCCCTCCCATCTTTTTTTTTTTTTTCCTAAGCAGAATCCTGAAGCCAAATACGAAGATTACAGAAGTCATTCTTTCCTGCCTATCACATAAACAAATGGCCCAGCTGTTATTGCTAAGATTCCAGTTTTAAACTTGGACTTTCTTGTATAAACTTCAATGTAATGGTATTTAAAGTGTCATAGGCAATAAGCATCTAATCCTACTCAATAAATTGTAGGCTCGTTGCATGAACTCCTAGAGCTGTTAAAGACAGCTGTGCTTTTTTTGTAATTTAAGTCATTTCCAAATTGGGCAACTCTCCAGGTGTATTTTCAGACAAACAATGTGTGCTAGAAAAAGTGATGTTCTGCGTCTTTCAAGCAATGGAATAAACACAAAGGAGTAAAAGTTGAGATATAAGACAGTGCAAACATCATTCCTGATCCCCCCAGGGGGGCCGGCATCAAGGTCAGGGTGCTAGGAAACTGTCCTGATTTCCTAGGACTATTAGAATATGAGCCAGGACATTTTCCCCCAAGGACCTTTTGCAAGCCCAATTACTTTTGTAACTGGTTGTTGGGCAAATAACATAGGTGGTACCAGGGTACAAGATAAGCATTTAATATTTCTCAAAATAGAACCATCAACTCCCAGAGTAATGACATGACCCTGAAATAGAAAAAGCTATTCCCATAGCTGATAGTCAAAATGGTCAGGAGAAAATGGTTTCCACCCTGCGATGTCATTAAAAGAAATCAGTATTAGACCATAAGATAAGAAATAATTATAAAGGTCATTTCATCCTGTACTGTCTCCAAGAGGACCCACAATAAAAGCATTTAAACAAGGGTAGTTGGTAATTATTTCCTATCCAAATCATCATTAAGCATGAAATGGATCCTTTCTTAGTACATAAGAGCTTAGAGTGGGCAGGGCGGGGAATGTGTTTTTCTAGAACCACCCCAAGTTCAATAATTCTACAACACAATCAGCAGAGGTACCTGCTTAGGAAAAAGCCCAGATTCTTCCTTACCATGGTTTGATGATGTTGAGTCATCTTCAGGGAGGCCATGGTTTCCTCCGGGATCTGATTCCAGAGCAAAGGAGTGTTGCTGTTGTTGTCAGTTTCACTTTGCGGTTGTTTTATTGACAAAATTGATTTGTGACTGCAAGGTCTTTCCCACCTTTGTTCTACCCTGTTGTAAGGTTCTGTGCATTATCTTCTGGGCCAAACATCTCTGGTGCCTACTTCATTGTCAACAATGCAGAGAAAACAGATAAAAACACAGGGAAAACATAAATCACAGGCCTAAAGTCCACAGTGTAGTTCCTCCGAATCCCTCTGTGGTGGGTTGAACTTCATCATAGACAAACGAGGCCTGAAATGAATCAACACCTCTTTCAGCTGCTGGAACATAACACAAGCTCACAAGTGGAGGGAATTTCAGGCAATGACTCAGGATACTTTTGGCCTAGGTGGACAGTTGGACAGCTATACCTAGTCCCAAAACTCTTAGAAATGATCTTCTGGATCCCTGACCCCATACAACCCTCCAAATGACAGTTTTACGTGCAAAGTAGAAAATCCCTACTGAAACTTTTAAGCTACGGCTTAATAATTAGAACTTTCCTTCATCCAGGAATTCTGATGGTATTCCTCCTATCGCCCTTGGAGAAAGTTCAGACCTGTCACCTCAGCAGAAAACTTCTCTGCAGCCAAAGCAATGGTCCACTTGTTTCTAGCCCCATTGAGCAAAACCCCTCAGGCTTTGTTCAGTTTTAAGGGGAAACTCAACAGCTCTGTATACATTAAAGACTGAACCAAAAAATGTCTAGAAACAACTAATCTCTCAGTGTCACTTTAAACAAGTATAGCATTCCAGACACATGGTATTTATCAAACAATTTAGTCTTTCAGCTACCCAACCTATTGGGTCCCATTTCTCTCATTTAAAAAGTCCCTAAAAGTCTGCAAAAATACTG
Source organism: Pteronotus mesoamericanus (assembly GCF_021234165.1). Taxonomy (NCBI): domain Eukaryota; kingdom Metazoa; phylum Chordata; class Mammalia; order Chiroptera; family Mormoopidae; genus Pteronotus; species Pteronotus mesoamericanus. The sequence continues at coordinate 33,300,837 of NW_026555078.1, forward strand.
TCAAAACTACAAATGATAGTATTCAGAATTTTATTCTCAAGGCAAGTTACTCAATATTACAGGTAACAGTTTTCAACATGGGCCTAACTAAAACCCTCTCCAATTTTCATGAGAGGAAGGACATGTACCATAGAATGGAACGGTGGGTAGTTTTTTTATTTTTTTTAAGCTAAAAGCTGGAGAATAAAATTATTGAAACCATCTTCTGTTCTACTTTAATTTTCACCAGCTTTTTGCTAGTTTACTTTAACAAGTAATGTTTGATTGAATTCAGGCCTGCTTTTGTTTACAAAATGAACCAGAGCCAGCAAGTCGTGGCCTGGCTAATTTGCACATACACTGCCTTGGTCTCCTCCCCTTTAAACAAAAATCTGGATTTGTGATTTATTGTTGATTTGGTTACTTCAAATGATTTCGATGGCTAAAATCTACCTTCTATCCCATTCTTAAGACTTTTTTTCACCAATCTATGTCTACTATGTAAGGCAAAAACTGCCACCCATCAAAAAATGCAACACGTATCTCTTTAACTCCTAAAATTTCAGATGCCAACAGAAGAAACTGAGAATAAAAATCTACAGATGGAAGAAGGGAAATGCAGGACCCATAAATCAATAGCTTTAGAAAACAAACTGACCCATTCAGAAAAATAATGTCATGAAATTGAAACAAAGTGATCATTGTTGATGACAGGTTTCTTTGAGTCTTACACGTCATCCTTGTTTGTCAACCATGTAAACCAGTGGCTCTCAAATCCAGCAGAGCATCAGAATCATCTTGGAAGCCCTTTTCTTAAATCTTCCCTAGAAATTCTGGTTTAAAAATCTAGGGTGGAGACTGCATGTTCACAAAGCACCCCAGAATGATTCTGGAAATCCACCAACCTTTGAAACCCTGCCCAAGCTGGTCTCATCTCTCTCTCTACTTGAGTTCTCCGCCCCAAGGCTGAAGTTCTCTTCTTATTCTAGGCTGTGAAACTGGTGTGGTATTTCTTGTATAGTTAAGTGAGAGTGAATAGTTAAGGGGGATTGCCCTGCCTCCCTTGTCACTCATGTACAAAATCCACATACATACTACTATTGGGGCTTGTTACATGCAATCACTACCTAATGCTACAAATCACTTGACTCTCACATGCTCACGGTCTGTCCTCAGCAGTCCATCTCCACTTGATCTTTCATTCTCCTAATAGCAAGGAAAAGCTCATTCCCAGCATCCTCCATCCCCATGCAATCTGCTTTCTTTTTTGCCATCTACCTACTTCTCTTCAGGTTGCTCATTTAAACATAATCTCATTTGAAATAAAAAGGCTATCCAATACTATAGGTACTGCAGGAATGACTATTAGTTCTTTATTTATCCCTCTATCTCCAAGTCATAGTCTAGTGTATGGTACATGACAAATGTTCAATAAATACTTGCTGAAAATACAGATGAATGTCCAAAGCTAAATTTGCTCTTAGAGATTACTTTACTAACTTATGATTTTTCAGAATGCACCTTAACTATGTGGAATCATAAAATCTTAGGAATGGAAGGACTGATGAGAAAACTGAGGTCATGCAAAGTTATGGTTGTTCCAAAGTCAACAGGATATAGGTGGTAAAACTCAGACTAGCAAAGAGTCCGGTGTTTGTTGTTTTTGTGGTTTTGTTTTGTTTTTTAGTACTCATCTATAAAACAATTAATAATGCTTCCTAGGATAGAGGAGATAAAATATAAGGAGAAGATGCTTAAAATATGCTTAGAAGAGTTCCTGAGACATTTCAAGCACTTAATAAATTATAACGTACCATGTCCGCTATCCAAGCCTAATGCCTGAGGTCTACGTCTTCCATAGTCCGGCCAATTCTGTTAGTCCAACTGGATTACCCATTACTGGCCTTGCAATGTAATTCTGACACTAACTACACAGAGTTAGGTTAAATTTCACAGGTCAAGGGCATGGTCCTCCATAAAACTCCCCTCATTTCAGACTCCAGCTACAAGCTCTGAATCACTCAGGCCTTCTGCACTTCTGACCAACTGGCCACAAATTCAGGGGTTCCCACTGCCCCTTCAGGTTCAATAATTCATTAGAGCTACTCACAAAACTCAGTAAAGAACTATACTTATGGTTATAGTTCTATATGAAGGAGACAAAGAGGCACCAAGAGCAAGGTCTGGGATTATCCCAAATGCAAAATTTCCATGTCCTGAGGATCTGTCACCTGCCAGCACAACAAGCCATATCACCAATCAGGAAACTCACCTGAGCCATGAGTGTCCATAGTTTTTCCTTGGGTCTTATGGCATAGGTACACATGATGGAATCATTGGCCATGTAGAACTCACTCTCCAGCACCCCTCCCCTCCCCGCAAGTCAGGCTGATATCTCCTGGGTCAAGTCCCAATGTTCTAATCACATGGTTGGTCTTTCCAAAGTAGCTTGCCCCTTTCTGAGTCATCTCATTAGTATAAACTCAGGCACAGTCTTGGGTTCACCCTGAATAACAAAGACCCTCATCACTCAGGAAATTCCAAGAATTTGGCGGTTACCTCCCAGTGACCAAAGTCCAGCCAAATTCTTTATTATAAAATGGGGCCTCTACTCCAGTATGACTTGTGTTCTTGTGCTCAGGCCATGACCAGTTCTAGGTCAGCTCTTTCTGTTGAACACACCTTAGTACCTTGTTTTTGTTATACTCATCATACTCATAATTACTTGTTCTTTGTCATCCTCATTAGACTGTAGAGTCTGTAAGGGCAAGGATCATGTCTGTCTTATTCATTACACTTGGCCAAACCCTTACAGTGGTCCAAGAAGTTAGCTAATATAATTTTTAAATGCTGGCAAGTGAATTCCATCTCCATACTTTTATTCACAGTGGGACATTTGCAAACCTTTTAAAGCTAGTACCAGAGTGAGAGTAGCTGCAGTAGGAACAGGTACAAATACAGACATTCCTTGACTTATGATGAGTCTATGAGATGTCTCAATAAACCCATCGTAATTTGAAAATATTATAAGTCAAAATGCGTTTAATGTATATAACCTACCAAATAACTCTGTTAGTGTACCCTTCCTTGAACATGCTCAGAATACAATGATCTAAAAGCTTTTCACATCACAGTCCTCTGTAGAATATCAGTTGTTTATCCTCATGATCACATGGTTGGCCGGGAGTTGCTGCTCACAGCCATTGTCCAGCATCATGAGAGAGTGACATATGGCAAAGATCGAAATTCAAAGTTATGATTTCTACTGAATTCTTATCACTTTTGCACCATCTTAAGATAAAAAAATTATAGATCAAACATCATAAATCAGGGACTGTTTATAGTAAGTCTTCACTTAACATCATCAAAAGGTTGTTAGAAAATGATTTTAACTAAAGTGACTTATCATTAAACCAATTTTAACATAGACTAATTGATAGAAACAAGAGTGAAGTTTTTATGGCATATTTCAGATCATAAAAACATCACCAAATTTCTAAATAAGGACCCCAAAGACTTCCTTTTTTTCATTTTTTATTGTATTTTTATCCATTACCATTTATCCTCCCATATCCTCTTACACCTCCACCCACCCTCCTTCCCCCTATAATCACCATACTGTTGTCCATGTCCATCAGTTATTTTTCTTAAACACTTCTAATATTAACCATTAAAATCATTGTGAGCTATACATATATTTAAGGAGGATTAATAAAAACAAGCAAGATAATTAAATTCCAACCCATTTATTCCATTTCAGGGCCATGAGTAGTCAGAGCCTATCCTGGAAGCTAAGCGTACAAAGCAGCGTACCAACCTTGGACAAGACACCACTCCATCGCAAGACACATTCACACTTACACTCACACTCAGTCAGACTGAGACAAATTTAAACACACCAATTAATCTAACATGCACATCTCTGGGATATGGGAGGAAACTAGAGTACCAGGAGAACACCCATGTAGACATGCGGAGAATGCAAACCCCACACAAACAGCGGCCTCAGTCAAGAATCCATATTTTCTCATCAGCATTACAACAGAATGACATTGAATGAAATGAAAACATTATTCAAGGACCTGCTGTACTATAAGAGAATCCCCCAGTCATTGAAAAAAAATCAAAGTAAATTTGAAACATACTTCACCTCAAACAGTGTTGTGGCTATTAAGAAAAGCCTGGAAAAATGTGAGACGAGAGGCATAAAAATAAGAAAATGTCTATATTTGTCAACCTGAAGGCAAAAGGCTTGTGGAATATCATAGCTGGAAGCAATCTGCATCATCAAATGTATATTCCTTAGGATTTTCTATGTATAAGAATGTCATCTTCAAATAATTATAGTTTTATCATGAATGTCTTTTATTTATTGTTCTCACCTTATTGCACTTGCTAGGACTTCTAAAACAATATTGAATAGGAGTGGCGACAATAGTCATCTTGTCTAGTTTATGATCTTAGGGAGAAAACTAATCTCTTTCTATTAGGTTTCATAGTAACTATAGGACTAGTTGATGCTCTTCTATTTCTGGCTTGCTAAGAGTTTTTAAATATGAATAATTTTTGAATTTTGCCAAATGTGTTTTTCTACCTCTGATAAGATCATGTGTTATTTCTTGTTCTTCTGCTGATATGGTGAATTATATTGATTAATTCTTTTTAAGCCTATAGCACCCAGTATTCCCAGGTGGCCTCTTATCCAAGTACTAACCAGGACCAATTCTGTTTAGCTTCCAAGATTAGGCCAAGATTGGGTGTGTTCAGGGTGGAATGGCTGCAGACTACATTGATTGATTTTTGAATGTTGAACCAATCTTGTATTTCTGGGATAAAACTCTCTTGGCAATGGTATATAATTCCTTTTGTATGTTCTTGTATTTGATTTGCTAGTGTTTTACTGAGAACTTTTGTATCTTTGTTCATAAAAGATACCAGTCAGTAGTTTTCATTTCCTAATTTTGTCAAGACTTGGTATCAAATCAAAGTGAATTGAGAAGTGACTTCTTCTTATTCCATTTTTTGGAAGTTATTTTTTCCTCAGGCCACAATCAACCTGAATATAAAGTAGGAAAAACAAAAACAAATAAACAAACAAAAACAAAAACCAGAAATCTCACCAATGGACTGTTTCTTGAATCCTGCTTGCTTCTATACACTTCTCAGGATTCCCTGCCTGATAATTGCCCCTGGTTATCCTAGAAAAGTCTTGTACCCTCTACATCCCACTTTCTCTAGAAATCTTTCAGGCCCCTGCTCTCAAACTCTGCTACTCCATCTTGCCTGCAGTTCTCTGATATTATTGCTTTAAATCTGGTTTTTGTTTTTTTATCCTTTTCCCTTGGACTACATGTTTGGAACTTCCCTTACTTCCTGGGCCCACCCAGACCTCATCTCAGACTTTGATTCTAATTCCCCTTTAATTAAAGCCCTCAAAGTGCAGAAAAACCACACCCACTCCAATACCAGTCCCTGCTAGCAGAATTTCAAGCTGGGCCCAGTCCCTGCTTGCCTAGGAAGAAAGGTCTGCCACCTCACTGTTACAAAAAAATGAGCCTTGATAGAGTGGAACCATCATGGAATAATTCATGTGGACCTGCTGACTTTATTGATCACACTACAATTTAATCCACTGTGCAAACAGCATTTGATTTTAACCATGATAGGAAGTACATTTTTCTGCCTTCCTGAAAGATTACCTTAAATGTCATTTAACTTCTTTCTTGGTATTATTTTAACATCAGTTATCTACTAGACTATTAAAGACATCTTAGTAAAGCGGGAAAGACTGTTTCTCCTCTAAAGAGGCTGCCATTGCTATAGGTTTTCTGTTTTGTTGTTGGTGGTGGTGTGTTTGTTTGCTTGTTTTAGTTCTTTTTTCTATTGTCGAGTTGTTTTCTCCTTTTCTACACAGCTATGAATTTCCTCTTGAAGTGTCTTTTGTTTTAAATTGCTTCTAATTTGCTATAAACATTATTTAGAAAAGAAATAAAGAACATGTTATTCCCTTAATGTATCACCCTTATTCTTCCTTTTGAATTTTCGAGCTTATGTATGGCTTGAGTTTTTATGATGATTATATTATTTTACATTTTTAATGAATTAAAAATGCATTTTTAAAATGTATTACAAATAGTACTTACCTGATGGGACAGTTATGGATATTAAGTACATGAAAAACATGTAGGAGAGCGCTCTATCCCTAGTAAGTAATCCTTAAATATTAGTCATCACAGCTTTTATGCCTCATCCCAGAGACAGTCCACCACCACATCTGCAGCTCCTCTGTGATGCCCGCTCTTACCTCAGACTGCAGACTTGACTACACCATCTTCCTCTACCTAAACTTTTTCTTCCCTCTGTGTTTCTTGACTCTGCCAGTAGCACTAACTTACAGGCTTCAGGTTTTTAAAATGCCTTTGATTTTTCTCTCTCCTCCTGCCCTCAGCCCAAACAATTCTCAAGTCTTTTTATTTGCTTTGCAACATTTCTTAAGACTTTAATTTCTTCTCCATACCCTTGTTCAGAATCTTATTACTGATCATCTGGACTTAATGCCATAGTCTTAGACTAATGCAAGAGTCTAATAACTGCCTTTGATTTCTAACCTCTGCAATATATTCTACACACTTAGATTAATGTTCTTAAGGAATGTGTCTGGTAATATCTCTTTTCTACTTAATAACTTTTGTTGACTCCCTAATATATACTGAATTAAGGTCTTCCATTCTCCAGTCCCAATCAGCAACTATAATCAACCCCAGCAACCCATTCATGCTTTGTACCCTCTAGGCAAGTTATTTAACTTATACTAAAATAAAAAAAAGTAATCTTCTAATTGAAGGCCTATGATTTTTTCCCTATATTTAAATGCATGCAATGTAGTGAGTAAACTTTGATCACCTCTGTCTGGGCTTCTAAGAAATTTCTTTTGTTAGCTTTTTAACACATTCTTCGCTTTATTCTGGATTGATGAAATTGTCAAATAGCTGAGTTCCTTATAAGTGAAACTTCCTGCCATTAAAAAAAAAATACAATACACACACATGCACACACTATAAACACATACTAAGGAGCACATTGGAATTTCAACAATATTAATTCTTTCCATCAAATTCAGTAGATACCAGAGAAATACATTTCCATTTCCCTTTACATTGGACATATTTGCAACTTGAGAACAAGAGCCAGTGTTGGTTTTCAGACAGAATCCATTTAATTAATCATACTATTTGAACAGCTGGGGAGGCCATATATTTATGTAAGAGCTTAACATTCTTTCAAAAATTGTCAGGTATGAATCAAAATAATATTATTTCACTTTTTAATGATACAGTATTTATCTTCAGATTTTATTCACACCTAACTTTATAAATCACTAGTTCCATCCTTTGAGACATGTTATTACCTATATTTAAATGCTTTCTAAAAGCACTATCATATGCAGTGAGGTAAAATAGGGTCAAGGTTCTATTTACCACAGGATTCATTTGGAAAATGTAAGATTTTCCAGGTTTTGTTTCTAAATTTGACAAGCATTGGGTAGACTAGAGAAGAAATAACTTTATAAAATTATATGTTTTCCCCTTCATAGTCACTGGCAGAAAGATAAACTTTTCTTATTTAAAGGTTAACTTTGTCTCATTCAATGCAGCAACACAAACCACACAGATAAATGTTGGTAGGTGACATAGTCAAATTGGATACTTGCTTTAAATCATTCAAGAACACAGTTTTAAAATAGACATTATTTAAAAAATACAAAATAATAGCAAAAAAAGTGCAAAAACATTATTAAAGCAGTTTTATATTGGATATTAGCTTCTGTTCCAAAGGCTAATTTGAAAAAGAAATTTTGGATTCTGCTAGAGATAATCTGATAGGAAACTCTACACAGGGGCATCCAACCTATGGCCAATGGGCTTCATGAAGCCCAGGATGCCTGTGAATACAGCCCAACACACAATCATAAATTTACTTAAAACCTTTTTTTTTTTTTTGCTCATCAGTTTTCGTTAGTGTTTGTGTATTTAATGTGTAGCCCAAGATGACTCTTCTTCTTCCAGTGTGGCCCAGATACGCTATAAGTTTGGACACCCTTGCACAGGTTTAAGCAATTAGTTAAATAGCAGTCACTTATCCACAGCTGTAGCTGTTTGGGCCCAGCCAGTGTGGTCAGGGCCCATGAGGGCCACACTGAGGGCCTCAAAACTCAAAAAAAAAAATAATAAAAGGAGCAGAAGCTCCATAAAACTAAATTTGAGGATAAAGGGAAGGATAGGCCACTGGAACATGGGATGGTCAATTTTAGTTTTCCACTTTGAGTTATATCATTGCATAGCAGAGCTGTTTACAGTTAGCAATATGCATAGCTAATGCCATAGGACTTTGACAGTTACATTATGGTTCCAGTGGAGGCAGAGCACGTGTTCTCCCCTAGGGGAATGAAGCAGGAAGGTAGCCACTGTGGCCTGGTGCTCAGAAAAAATCAAGGCTTTTTATGCACTAACTCAGCCTTGAGATTCCAATGAGTCATTAACCAAGGTCCACATACCCACGTACCTCCCCACATCCCTCTCAGCCTGCTCCTACCTCCTTGTGCTCTCTCTGCTTCTCCACTTCTTTCATTTTAGTGCACATCTCTGTATAGGAAGAAGAGGAGCATGTGTTATTGTAGTCTCTGTTCTACAATGTCATAGGAGTGGTTCTGGCCCCCACCACTGTCTGAGACTATGCTGAGTACTGGACAAAGGAAACTTATCTCAGAGGATCAAGAGCCTTTCTTTGCCCCCTAGAAATTTAACAACACAAGAGGGGATGCAGATACACCTAAAAGTATGGGCTTCAGAATAAACATATTGACTTCATACATGAAATTGTCAGGTGCAGGTCAAGTGAAACTTAATGTTATTCATTCTTGCATTCATTTTATGGGTATTTATTAAATACTACAGGGTAAGTTTCTAAGCACTATAGAAATAAGAGTGAACAACATTCAGCCCTAGCTGGTGTGGATCAGTGGACTGAGCACTGGTCTGTGTACCAAAAGGTCACTGGTTTGATTCCCAGTCACAGCACATGCTTGGGTTGGGGGCTAGGCCCCCAGTAGGGGGCACTCGAGAGGCAATCACACATTGATGATTCTTTCTCTTCCTCCCTTCCCATCTCTAAAAATAAATAAATAAAATATTTTTTTTAAAAGAGGGAACAACATTCAAACTCATCTTTGCCATCACGGAGCACTCAAAATAGTGGAGTAGACTAACACATTAATATAAAATTGATATTGTGATGAGGAAAACATGGTAATATGACAGCTTATCATAACCAAAAGTAACACAGTCATGAAGGCAAAACTTTCATGAGGAAACAGACAGAGCGGAAGTAAGCCATATGACCATGAGGGAACAGGTTTCCATGTAGGAGGAGGGAGCATGGTAAGAGGGACTAAGAAAATGCCTTGTGACAGGAATATGATGGGAAATGAGATGTGATGGGGACAGGAGCCCAGACTCTGTACAATTTATAGAACTTATTGATGAATTTCATTTTGAATAGAGAACAAGCACAGCACATACTTTGAGACAGTTACCCATCGGCATCATGTCCAGTCCAGACAGAGAAAAGATTGACCTGTATAGTCTAAAATCCAATACAGCTGAGTGTAGTAAAGGTGTACTCACCTCTCAGTGTGCATTAATTGCTTGGAATAGCAATATTAAGAGACGCCTTCTTGAATAGGGGCCAAAATACCAACTGGGTAAAACAGAATAATTTTGACTAGCACCACTAATAAATAATGAACCCAATATCTTTTGCCTGGCCTTTCCTTTTTCATGTAAAATCAACATGTTAACGCATCTGTAATGAGTTGTCTCTTAAAAAGTCCCTTAAAGTCTCCAAGCCTTTAAAATTTAGAGTGTCTATGAAAAACAAATAAGCAAAATCCTTGACCTTTTCTCTATTCATAAGTAAGATCAATGGAATATGCCAAGAATCCAGGAAGCTTTTTATTTTCAGAATTATTAAAAGGAATTTGCTTCTATGAACCCAAAGCAAAACTGGAAATCTCTTTTTAAAAAAACTAGCTTGCTTGGTTAGCTTTTGATAATAAAGTCAAGAGAATACTAATATATACCAGTTGCAATGCAGAATAGCTTAATCTCCAAAACTCATACTGATATTTGACATATGTAGCCTAGACAACCCTTGGAATGTAAGAGTTAGCAATTAAAATTGTTTATCCTTTCATAGGGGAAAGGAGGGAGGAGAATTTCTACTGCCCACTGGTCAGTGTCACATGTCCCTTCTGTATTCCAGCGAGTATTTTCTATAATAACCCATTAAACTAACCTGTAACAATCAATAAAATACCTGAGACCTGAGACTGTGCATGAAATCCAAACAGAATCTTAGAATAGAGAGATAACGAGAAGATAGTCTTTTGTCAACATAAATTTTATGTTGAGAAAAATAAAGAAAAGAAAAGGGGAAGGAAATGCTACTAAAGAACTACCATGAGGAGTCAGCAATTTCTGAGTTTTTCAATTAAGTTGCCAATTTTAAAGCTATTACACTGCTCCCTGAATCAAAAGGATTAACAATTTTCCTCTTAGCAATTAGAAAGGTAGAATTTTAGCATGGAAGCACATGGGGGAAGACTGTACAAGAAGTTAGAATTAACTAAATCTCCACTGAGGACCACCCAAGAGGAGCTAAATGAGGGGTTACTTTCAAGTGGGGCTGGGATCAAAGATTGAGGGAGATTAGAACCAATAGGAGGTTAAAGAAAAACATCTGGTCCTTTGCAGTAATCACCAATAGAGAGGTGGATCTTCCTTGGAGGAAGAGCAGCCCATCTGACCACTGACCCTACAATGTACCATAAAGTACTGATGCCATAGGGGATGACACCTCTGTCCCTGCAGGAAATGCTCTCAGACCTTCAGAAAAATAAACAGGAGTCTTCCTTCATCAGGCAGAATGTGAATGTACAGTTCAACACTGGGATTCAAAAGACATTTTTCCCCCTGTGGGGGCAACATAATCGTACTACGTATTGAGTATAACCCCTTGACAGTCTTCCTCTAAGGAACTTCGTTACTGTGAATGGGGGAGGTGGGCAGTGACCTTTATGGGGAACAACTTGGAGGTGGGGCCATCACAAAAGGAGGTAATGCATGTTAATATTAATTTTAGTTAGCCAGATAGCTTTGGCTTATATAATAAATGCCATGTCTGTTTAGGCACAAGATGTTAAAGTATTAAGGAGAAAACAAAAACCATGCAGAAGAAATAAGGGACGGGAGAAGTAACAAAAACAAGTCATTCACACACAAAAAAAGTCATTCGCGAAAAGGACACTTTCTTTGAGAATGTTGTTTTTTGTCATTTAAGCCATTTTAAAAAGGAGCTTACTTTCGCAAGGTTTCTATACAAAGTGTAATTCTACCTTATTCCCTATTCTTCAGATGACTCTTCATAATTAATCACCGAAAGGAATGGCAAAACAGCCCATAAAGTGACATCTTTAAATGTGCCAATTTTATCTGTTATCTCTGCATATCACATTTCCTTAGGAGAATTCCAAGGAGGAATTTTTTAAAGGATCAGAGCAAACGTGTTTGCCTGACTCCTCTATCTAACAGGAAGGCGACTGGAACAAGATCCCGTGTGCACTTGGCCACTGGGTCGTGGAGGGCAGCGGGCTGCTTCCCTAGCCAGGCCGTGAGGGAAGAGAGTACTCACTCTGTGAACACCATCTGCGATGAGCTTGTGAGAGGTAGGGTCACAGACCAGCAGGGCTGGAATGAAGAGCTGACATTAGACCATTTCACTTTTCCAAGGAGGGAACCAAGGTCCCAAAGAGTCACAAGTGTCAGCCTTGGAGCCACTTCCTGCTGGTTTTCATCTGGATCCCTAGCTTCCTCATAGCTCACAGTCACCGTCCCAGTGTGGGCTCAGCCTCATCCATGTCCTCCACTCTTCCTCTCCTCTGTGCCAGGCAGCTAAAAGTGGAGCAACAAGGACTTGGCAATCTTTTGCCAGGAGAAGGGGAAATTTGAACAAGAAAGCACAGGCATGTAGCTTTTCCCCCACATGTAAGTGGGTTTCCTTACTAACGTGGATAAATGTTTCCCCCTTCCACTGCATTTATTGTCTTTCTTGGACCTCTTGTGTACAAAATTTAGTTATCTCCTCAGTTTGTGGCTCACTACCATCACCTGGCCATACAAAGCTTTCTCTCTTTAAAAAAAAAATTGATTATTTTCCAACTTCATCCTTCATCCCCACTCCCATTGCCTTCCTTCCCACAGGCAGCCCCTCTAATGTGTTTACTGTATGTCCTTGGATATCCATGTACCCTTGAAGAATTGAGGGTTGCTTTGTGCAGGACCTGATTTTGCATTAAACTCCCCTTCTGTTTGTTATCTTTTTACTGAATAATCTGTTATTAAGATCTATCAATGCACCTGTATGTAAATCTAGTTTATCACTTCAGACTGATGCATATTATTATTATATTATATCATAACATTTATTTATCCATTACATCCAGTGATAGACACCTAGGTTGCCACCAGCCTCAGCTACTATAAGTAATATTGAATTGAACATTCTCATATATATCTTCTTTAAACAATGAAAGAATTTCTCTTGAGGAATAAATCTACACTAGGTTACTAAGTCATGGGAAAGGTGCATATTTCTTTTCACTACATATCACATATTGCTCTCTGGAATGTCTGTACTAGCTTATATGCCCACCTGCAATGCAGGAAAATTCTCATTTCCTCATTAATACTTGATATTGCATGATTTTTAGTTGTTGCCAACTAGAAATCCTTCCCCATTAATAAAAGGGCTCTTGATTTAACAATTTAAATTATTATTTTTATGTTATATTCTTCTATTTCATGAGATCATATTTAATGACAAATGTAGAAAATCTCGTGTGCAACTTGACTAGATGTTGGGAACAGCCCAATGTCCTGATTAGTAGAGAGCTACCTGTAGAGCATACACCAGTTACCATTCTCAAAGAAGCAGGAAATGAACCACCTGTAACTGTAAAGTGCTCTCTATGACTAGTCAATCTATGAGCATTCAGAAGTCATGTCTGGATTAAGTATGATTATCTATATATATCATTATGAAAACTAGCTCTCATATTTTCCTTGTGTGTATAGCAGCTAAGAATTTACTTTGCTTTATAAACAAGGAACAATTTGGGATAATATAGCAGACAAAGTGATCATTTCCATGCTCCTTCATCCCACTCCCACACCCGCACACTTACATTCCTCCAGGAAAGTGATCCCCACCATGCGGAGTGATCCTAGATCTATGTTAGTGCCACATGATCCTGCCCTCCAGCCACAGTTTATCAGATGAGGACAATTCATGGATCTACATTAAACTCATCTATAATTAGGGATGAACCTGTAAGAGTCTTATGATTTTGAACTCACTGAGATGGAGTCACTTAGACATGGTCAGTGCCAAAGGCAGCACAAGGACTAGACAGAGCTCATGTCATGAGACGGCAGAGACTAAGAAGTTGCCGGGGATCCTGACCTGCAGAGAGATGCAAAGGCTACAACCACTGGTCCAACAGCTGTGAAGATGTGCATTAGCCAAGCAGGAGCCTTACTGGAGAGAACCTTGACCCAAACCCTTCACCTAACTTCACTCCCATTGTACAGGCAATAATGTTAATCAGACATTCTCCCTCAAAGACAAGCCCCATCAATGCCAGAAGAAAGGGCTGACATGCAGGGCTTTGTTTTCTCCAGCTCTCCAGAGCTCCCTTTAATCAAGCATCATCTACAATTTTTTTAACGGGAAATAGAACATGTGAGCCTCTATTACTCCTCACTTGTTGGAAATAAGCTTTGATAATTACTCTCAAGGAGATGGGCAGCAGATGGAGGGACAAAGGGAGTTGTAGCATTTGCCAGGGAGTCCATTCCAGCACCCAAAAGGACAGCTCCAGTGTGGGTGACTCACGAATATCCAGAAGCCACTGAATGCCAAATCTAGTAAGGATCTAAACATAACTCAGATATTTAATAATATTTTGAAACAATGATAGAGTGTGTTCTTGTTTGAGGACATTGAAGGCATTCTAAATATAATTTTTGAACAGAATCAAATTGACTTGGTGGATGTCATCAAGCTAGGGAGAAGGATGGGAAGGGAAATTAAAAAACAGGACCTGTGGTTGTTGGGAATCACTTTCTTAGCAGCCAAAAATCTTCTGGGACTGGCTTAGAGAAAGCTGTCTCCCTGACAATGGTCTGACTATAAGCAAACCAGCAATTCTCTATTTGCCACTGTGAGTTAGAGGCTACTAAACCACTGGCTCTATAAATTAATAAGCGAAGTACAATAGATATCCATGTTTTTCCTCATCCCTAAACTCCTTTTCTAGGAGCAGAGTGTATCAATTAAGGGAATGGCCTGTAAATTGGACTGTTTGTGTTTCAATTCTGGCTCTTTCTTCCCAGCAAGGTGATTTTGAGCAAGTTACTTCAATTTACTCATGTATAATGTAGAGATGGTAACATCTGTTGTTGAGGGAATTGCTTTTAGAATAGTGCCTGGGAGATAAGTGCTCATTAAGTGTCAGCTATTATTTTAATTATTATTTTGATAACAACACCATGATTCTCCTTCAGGGAACCACCATCTCTCCCATCCTCAGTCCAATTGACTAAGGTGGACTTAACCACCTTAGCTCTTCAGATATTACCAAAGTAGATTCTGTGAGAGTCAAGGTTAGGAGTTTTGATTTGAAATATTGGGAGAGAGGCACTTTTATTGTCTCAGTTTGCTAAGCTATATCTATAAACTGGAGCCACTAGAAATTATCAAATAGAGAGATTTTTCCTAAGGATAAAGCCAACACAGGAAAAAAAAAAATCAGGATTGAGCAAGGGGAAGAGATCAAATCTTTATAACATTATTCAAGCTCCTGGATTTAGCTGCTCCTGAAGCCAGCTCCTGATACCCTTGGAATTTCCAATTGTGTGGGCCAATAAATTCTCTTTTTTGCTTAGCTAATATAAATTGGAATTCTGTTACTTATAATTGAAGGAACCCTGAGTAATATAGTAAATTATGGCCGAAAAATATTTGGGGCTAAGTAATTCATTTCTTAGTTAATTCATCCAAATGTTGTATTGAGGACCTGCTCTGTGCTAGACAGTATACTGGATACTATGACACAGTATTAAACAAAATAATATTTACATTCATATGGGGGGACACAATCAATAAATAAATAGATTATACTAAAGAAATAGTCATTTTTGTAGGTCAAATACAGTTGAATACTGGCAATTTCACACTTCAGTCTAATATTTAAAGGTCATGCTACAGTTCTGTTTCTCTTAAAAGGGTACTTACTCTGATGGTGAACCACATTGCTGGCTTCTAAGCAAATCACCACAGGGGGCTTCTAATTTTACATCTTCATCCCACAGATCCCCCCTCCTCCTCCCCCATCCTTTCTTCTATCATAAATTAACTCTGGGTAATATTGAAAACTCTGTTCCAGCGTGACAAACAGCTACAACCACCTTAGAAATTATTTTCCTATCACTTAGGTCCCTGACACCTATAAAACCATATTGCTTACCAATCCTGGGACCATGTTTTCCTTTACAGATTGTCAGTGACAGGCTGTCACACCATCTCCTTCCTTTAACCTGTTAACCTACTTGAACCCCATGCAGCCCGTTTATAAATGATATCACTTGGCACCTGTTCTACCTGCTCCTCGGCTGAATTCCTGACTCCTGCTCAGTTGCTCAATCCTTGCTTTCCTAGCTTAGAACAGCTGGTCAGCTCCCATCATCTGTAGTTTGCTGGAAGATTACATCTTGCTTTGCTGGTAGGAGTTTAGCATGGCAGGCGGGGGGCGGGGGTTGCTGAATCTGGTAGGAGGTCATTTATACTGGAAGTGACAGTAAAATCGTAGAGGTAGACTAGATTAGAGCAGGGAAACAAAGTGGGTGTCCTGAGGAAGTGGACTCTGAGAAAGAAATAGGCATGCAATAAGTTATCAGGAAGAGCTGTTGAGGGCAACAATACCTGTAGAAAGGAAGGGAAGAGTGGGAAGGAAGTAGCATTGGGTAAAGCAGAGAAGTGGACCTCAGTTCAGTTCTAAGGGAAGCCTTAGAAGCCTGCAGAAAGCTCAGAAGGTAGGATGGCCTTTAGACTTGTTCTGAATTGGGATGAGAGAACAAGGCCTTTATATCCAGAGCATGGTCCCCAGAACACCTGTTTTACTTCTTTGCTAATGCGTTATCAGCAATACTTATATTGTTTAATGTTTGTTTTGTCATCTTAATTCTAATTACAGTCATTCCTACTTGTTGCTGAGCCCTTTTGGCCCCCGAGTAAGTGCTGTCCTTAAAAGTCAATGAAATGCTTATTGAAAGCATGAATAAACAAATGAATAGTTAGTGATTAAAGGGAGTGAAACAAGACTATAATTTATATTCTCTAGAGGACTGTTTATGTTTAAAGAAGGAATCTGATCATTTCATTGCCAACATTTGAGATAATTTCACATTATAATCTCTCAACAAATGTTGGCTAAGTAATTTGTACTAAATATTTTAGGGATACAAACACAAATGAGAAATGATCCTTAGTGTCAAGAAACTTGTCTTCTAGTTGTAAGTCGTACAAACAAATAATTCTCGTGCATTTCAGGATGTGTTACTACCAGTAGAATCACCCAAAGTGGCCAGAGTTAGGAGGCTTGAGCCTCTCTTAGACCTGGGTGGGGTAAGGCTTTGGGGAGGTGGTGCACTTTATCTGCGCTCTGAAGGATGGACTGCGCTTGTGTAAAGTCAGTGAGATGTTCAAAGCTAAGGGAAGAGAAAGTCATGAATTTGCTGGACAATGGAGTACATTTATGAAATGGCAAGAGAAAACACTAGAATATAGGTGTATAGTCAGCTTCTGGAAATGTCCGAGCAAGTTTCATCTACCCAGACACCCGAGTCTTAAGAGAAAAACACTCTGATATTCTTTAGTGTAATTATTTTATTTCCTTCTGTCCAGTAGTAGACCTATTCTAGGCCAATAATTCATCTGTGAACCTGGCTGTTTTTTATTTAGTGATTTCATTTTCAAAAGATAAGGAATTAGTCATAAGCATTTGTGAAATTTTATTACAACACTAAGGTGATTCTGAAATTTCCTAAACCCATCAAAAGGCTTAAATAGTACCTAAGTATTTCTGAGAGGTCTTTATTCATTTATTTTCTTTTAGTGTTGGGAAACAAGGGGTCATGTGCTGAATACCCATCTGAGAGAAAGAAAATTTTCAGAAATTTTTTTCAGGGGCCACTAAAAACTAAACAGCTACTCTCAGACTATGTCAAACCAATCAACAATATGAGAAGTAATGACATAAGAGTAAAAGAGAAATATATTTAACTTCTAAGGTTGGTAAGTACTATGTTAACCATATGTTACTTCTCAAAGATAATTCTATTTTGTGATAATGTAAAATGAAAATGGGTTTAATTATAAGTAACGATGAGAATAATTTGAGATTTGAGATACAATTTAGGAAAACAAGAATCAACAATCTATTTACTAATATCTTTTCATTAATATCCATTTTGTCCTTCACAAGTAAAAGCAACCATGGCTGAACCTCATCTCTAAGGTCAGAAAATGAAAATTATTTCTTTATCATAACCTTAGTTTTCAGCTAGACCCATGTCCAGGTTACCTGCCAGCACCGTTGTAACAGTCCCGTGTGGCCCACACTGAATAGGAAGAGGGACGTGTTGAATTAGAGCAGGACAGCCACGAGTTCATTTTGAAGAAATCCATGATTAATGTGTTCCCACATCTCCCTCAGCAGGTTGCACACTGGAAACTTCTTTCCAGAGGCTTTCTGCATGGAAAAAAAAAAAATCACAGGGCTGGGCAGATTCATGAATGTCTTCTAGCTCCAGGAAAGCCATCCAGACTGGAGATTTGCCAAAGGGCATTCTTTGGCTTCCTGCCAGTATTTTGCAGCGGGGAAACATTATGTGGAGGGACTTCCTTTGCTCTAGTGAAAGCTAACTGAAGGTCAGAAAATTATCCATTTTACCCACACACAGAGTCTGACATTCACAGATTTATTATGGCTCAGGAATTCATGACATATCCTTAGAGTTTACCCGGGATGACAAAGAAAGTAGAAATATGATAATGAAATCATTATACATAAACATTAGTCTTTTCTCCACTTTTTCCTTTCACTGACCCCCCCCAAATTATAAATAATGATTTGCTTGATTCTATAAGTTTTAAAATAACTTCTAAAAATATTTTCCCAACAGAAAGATGATACTGTCTAGTTTATAATAACTAAACCTGATGTACCAAAGCATAGATGTAATATTTTTTCTTTACTTTTTAAAATTTAGGTCATCCTATTTATAATTTCATCTTTAAGCTACATTTTTTAAATAAAATATTTAATGTTAAAGAAGGGAAATATCACAATGTCAGATTGTTTACTTCTATCTATTCATTTTCCAGTCCATTTTTTACATGAAATACTATAATTAAAGAAAATTAATATGTTATTGTTATTCTTTGTGAAACAAATAGAAAATCATGCACACACACTGCTAAACTTTAACAAAGCAATGGGTAAAGTTGTAGGCTTTTCACAATTAATTTTACCTCAGCCCTGGCTGGTGTGGCTCAGCGGATTGAGTGTGAACCTGCAAACCAAAAGGTCACTGGTTCAATTCCCAGTCAGGGCACGTGCCTGGGTTGTGGGCCAGGTTCCCAGTTGAGGGCCATGTGATCACACAATGATGTTTCTCTCCCTCTCTGTCTCCCTCCCTTCCCCTCTCTCTAAAAATGAATAAATAAAATCTTTAAAAAATTTTTACCTCAACTCTTTTTCATTCAGTACCAGTCCTAAGGCCACCAACCTAGAAACAATTTCTAGTTTTTAAAAGCTCCCATTAACATGTATGAAAATACAGTAAGTGCATAATTTTCATATCAAGATATGGAACCACAAGACATGAATTATTTATATGAACTACATGAAAGTATTCTAGTAATACCAATGCTTGCCGAACAGAAGTATCCTTTATAATTGTCATTCATTCAACAAAGATTCCTTGAAGTCCTACCAAATAGTTTGTATCAAGGTGAAAGGTTTAAGGGATATGAAATATGTAACATGCAACTCCTGCGCTAAGGAAGCTAGACTCCAGTTGACAAAACACACAAGTATGACTGTATACACACACATAAGCAAAATACCCAGTCGTATGTGATTAAGGGTTCAATAGCAGTCACAATACACAAAGGGCAGTGGCTCCGAGGAAATAGTGACGCTCTTCTAAGAGTTTAAGAAGTTGTCATGGAACTGATGGGCATGTTTCCAAAGGATAAAGCAATGACTGAGGATTCCGTTCTTCACAGATGCATACATCTAATTGAAAAGAAAATTCTGTTGATGCTCTGTTTCCCTGGATAAATAGTTTTATACCTTAACATCTCTCTTCCTTTTTTCACTTCTCCCCACCCCACCCAACCCCACACCCATCAGTTGCTTGCACTGATAGTGCCTGCTGCTAAGATTCCTACAGGTTCTGCCAGAAATCCTACGCAAATGCACAATAAGTCCTACCCTCTGAGCACCACAGAAAATGATGGTACATTAATGATACTCTCTTACATACAAATGAAATGACCTTCTTAGTGTTGGGAAAGGGGAATACATATAAACACAAAGTTTTTTCTGAAGAACTTTTACTGAGAGTTATAAGCCATCAGTGGTATCATCTTCCATGGAACCAAAACAGCTTACTTCCGAATGATTTATCTTGGAAAATGGATGGCTAAGTTTGGTGGAAATAAAGTATTCATACTCTGTAGTAAAGTTTTTAAAATATTTCTGAATCTGTGCATTTAATCAATTTCTTTTTTATCCGAGCTTTATTATTTTAATTATTAATTAGAATGAGCACTAGAAAACTGGGTGTATCATTAAGAACCTTATATATCCATAAAGGTGAGGAAACTGAAACCAGATAGAAATTGCAGGAGGTTCATAACAGAATTGAATTTTTTTCCCAATCCTCTTAGATTATAGTACCTCCAGCAAGAGGTACTACATCTGCATCACAAGATGATAGTGTGTGACATGAGATGGGTGGCAGAGAGAACATGCTAGGGATTACTGACAGTGTGACACAGAAGCTCTCTAGAATGTAGAAAATTTTCTATTTTTCCTTGAAATGCTTTTTTGCTTTGTTTTCTTCAGAACTCTACTGAAATTGGGGGGTTTCACACATGTGCTAAGCCTTATTGAGAGAATTCAAGCCATGTATCTTTTCTTAACAAATTGCCTGCGCTCTGCACCAGCAACATGGATGTCATTTTCACATATCAAGCCAAAAAAGAAATCAATTTACAGCCTGTTATTCAAATGAGCCCAGCTGTGAATTCCTCTCTGTGCAGGGAGGTTTTATGGCCATCCATTCTTAAAGTTGACAGTTGTTCAAGAAATATGTGTTAATTTTGCCATTGAAATTTTATTTATTAAGATTTTATGTACTCAGAAAGATATACGGCTTGAATAGGCTAGCTTTGTTGAAAATGAGCAGTCCAGATTTGTAGGAGATAGAAGAACCAATTTTCCAGACCAAGATGCCCCCTTCAACTAATAAAAGAGCAGAATTTATTTTACCACTGAGTTTAGTGAAAGCCAACATCTTGTTCTGGGCCACAAGTCTTTGACCTATTAAAGAGCTGGAAGACTGTGTGCATGTCTGAGGTTAAGCAAAGGTAGCTATGATTCGAAAAGATGTATAACACAGAAGCACATGAGAAAGCCTAAGAGATTAGGAAAGGTCTAAAAGAATCCACTTCTCAGCTTCGCTCATCTTTATGACTATTTTCTCCAGTGAAGTTATCTTCAGTGGCTAACTCAGTGCCATCGGATCTCATGCACGTGAATACATTTCAATGCAAGTGTCTACAGGAGCTGGGGAGGTAGTACAAAGATCTCTGAGCTCCTAAAGAAAAGGCCTATGTACTCATAAGGGATTTTTAATTAACCTTACTTCCTTTAAGAACCTGCTTTTATATATTCGTTTCTCTCCTTTTATTATCCCCCCCCAGCCCCCTCCCCATCAGTCAATTTTTTTCTGTGGTGAATTTGGTCACCACCCAAACCCACAGTGACACCTGCTGGCCAATCAGGAACGGCAGGACTGAGTCCCTGCAAAGGGTTTGCCAGGCCTCTGGTAAGCAACAGAGTATATTGAAACAAACATAAAATACTATAAAACTATTTCAGAAACTTAGTGAGAAAAAAATTGAGCGAAAATTACGTTCCAAGTACAGTTTTTGTGGGGGGAACTTTTCAGGGAAATTGGCCTGAACTATTACAAACATAAAATTTAAGGATTGTAAGTGTTTTGACCTCATAAAAATGAGCCAAAAATACACCCTGTACTACAAACCAGTGATTAAGCCATAGGAAAATTGTTATATTAGTTATTCATTGAAAGTCACTCTTTACATTGGTTTTTATCAGCCACACTTAGGATCTAAAGATTTTAGGTAGCATTAACTTAATTAAAGTCCCAAAGAAACAAGTGGGAATGTGTTACATGCATAGTTGTTTCCTTTAAAAATACTGATTAGATCTTCAACACAAAGGGTTAACCATTTAGGTTTAAAACATTCTGTCATATGACTTCCCATAGACTTCCAATTCTTTGTTACGTTTCTTTACTGAAGAAAATTCATATTGTGTTAATCCTAGGTATTTCTACATTGGTTATTTTGGCTGGGAACATTTTTGAGGCTATTTGCTTTGTTTTAAGCAAATCCATTTCTGACTTGAAAGTACAAATTCTAGTAAAAACAAAGACAAAAGGAATATTTTTTAACACTAGTACATTTTCTTAAAATATTTATACTTTTCATTTGAAGGTTAAATCCTAGGAAAAATTCCCCGTACACATGTTCATATTTGAACCAGGAGGTTGTCCCTGAGGACTTGTAGCAGCAAATGTGTATTGGACAAAAATATTGGCCTCCTTCATCCTTACTCTGTGTTCTAAAAGCTGAAGCTTCGTTTTAGCATGACCTTAGAAGAATAGTGATACTTTTAGCATTTCCTGGTATTTGGTGGAAGGAATGTTTTTATTTGACTGCGGATGTCACTTGGTTTACAGGAAAGATTTGGTAATGTGTTCATGCCAGTACTGCACTTACCCCAAATTTCTTGCTATGTAGGAAGAACACATGTCAAAGCTCACTGTTTGTTAAATGGAAAAGATTCAGTACACCAGAAGCTTCTATTATAAACATTGTGACTTCGTGCAATTTACAAAATGTTCTATCTCCATTAAACAATAAACCCTTGACCCCAGAGCTCAGTTTCGTGATTCTGTGATTTGAGAAGGTAGACATAATGGATGGCAATAATAAATGAAAAGTTCAAGAGGTTAAGAAAAACTGTTTAATTATTTCTGTAGAGCGTGGGCTGCAGAAGCCTTGCACGTCTGCGTTCTTCACTGTGGAAGTGCCGTGTGGAAGGGGCCCATGGATGCAGCCCAGCCGGGGCATAAAAGCAGGTTGCTGGCCCTCAGCTGTGTTTATGAACAAATGGTCTCTAGATACCCTTCCATCTCTGAACCTTTTGGCTCCTGCCAGGGGAGATCCACTGCCAGTCCCAGGGCTCAGCATCTGTTTTCCAAAGAGCTTGGATTGTTAGCATGAGAAATTCATTGCTCATAGTTGCTTCCCAGCTGTGGCACTGGTGAGTGTTGCCTTTTTGCCTTATTTATTTGTAGAAAACCATGTTCTGTCCTCTCTTGGAGGGTTTCTTATATAACTAGTCCTGGACACATGCTGCTGTGCTCTCAATCCCAGACCCATTAAGCTGCTTTGTGAGCTTATGAGCTCCTCCTTGAAAGCCTCCTCATTTGAACTTTACAAGGTCGGGAGTAGAGGTGATGTCCCACGCTGAGGCTGGACCTGGCAGTTCCCAAGGCACCCTGTTCTCTAAATCAGTTGTCCAAGAAATAGGCCAAGTCTATAGACTGGGGCCTTCGTTGGAGAAACAGTCTAGGGGAAGTTCACCGTAGAGCTTTGGAGGCCAGATAAAGAGCCTTTCCAGAACAGAGCGACTGGAGCAGATCTGGGAATTCCTCACAGGGCCCATGGTGTGCTCAGAGCAGGAGCCAGTAAAGAATACACAGTATGTCTAGACCCAGGGTTTTAAGGAGAGTGCACAGACATTCTTCTTGCCAAGTGAATGTGAATTCTTTAGGGCTTTCTAACCTTCAACTCATCCCAAAAACTTTTACAGTAAATTGCTATCTGTCTGATTCCATCTAGACTTGTAGAAACCGGATCAGGGGCAGCTGCTCAGAAATTGAGATCGGGGGGCCTTGGCTTCTGAAATGCGTTGTGAAGACTGCCACATGGGAAATGAAAAGGAATTGGCTTTGCTGTAGCTGAGGATTTTTCATTATAATCTGAAGAAAAAAAAAACCATGGAAACTTTAATGAAAGAAATGCAGCATTTTATTCATTCCTTGTCTTAATGTGAAAGACACTGCTATCAGCATGCCCCATAAAAGAGCGGAAAATTACTTTTTTCCAAAGTGTGGGCAATAGGAGAAGAAGGGTGTCGAAGTTTGTGTAGGATCCAGAACTATGTGTTACAAAGGTCTGGGCAATCTTTAGGAGATTATTTAATTTCTCTAAGCCTCCGTTTTCTAATATGTAAAATAGGAATAATAATAGTTCTGATCTCAGAATGTTGTAAGGTTTAAATGACACAAGGTGCCTAACAAGATAGACAACATAGGGTCTGTCACTACTCAGTCATTACTGGTCATAACTACTCTCAGTAGGGTATCAGCTGCGAATATGAAGACCTTGAATTTAAAGCCAATCTTGACAACAATGTTCTGTGTCAGCTCAAATTTCTTTCCTTTCCTTTGGCTCAGGATCTACCCTTATGTATCATCACTGGGATGATAATAGAGTGGATGAAATGTTTCTTGTTTCCAATCTGTATGAGATTATAATGAAATAATCATTTGAAGGAGGAGGGGAAGACTATGTCCTAGGAGCAAGTATCTTTATGCTGTTGTCAGATAACTTCCTGACAAGAAGGAAATGACAAACTTTATGGCTTCAGCACTATCTCAGACAGATGGGAAAAGATGCATATGACCAAACACACTGGATACAAGCCATCTAGTCTCCAGGAAGAGAAAGCCCAGCTGAACCAAAAGTCAAGGGTGGGCTAGAGAGGAATTTCTCAACCACCATGCCCACCCACACTGCACACTGGGGTGCCTCAGATGGATTAGAGACGCACTTCCCCAAGCCCTTCCTGCCCCTCTCCAACGCCTGCAAGTAAAAGCTGTTTGTCTGTTTGTCCCGATGCCATACACTTTTTAAATATGAGCCACAGGCTGAAGAAGACAGGAAAGCCCCAGGTGCAATGTGAGGCCAGGACCAGGGTAAGACGAGTGGGGCATGTGCCTCAGACACTCAATTTGAAGGGTGCCAAAAACTCAGTAATAAAATATAAATACTATTTCAATGCAATGTCTTAAAACAAAAATTAATGCTTATGCATTACCCCTGTGATAAACAAAATGTAATTTTTAATATAGCTGGGACCATGCAGTCCAGAAGCACCAGGCATGGGCAGGACTGGGTCTAACTTGGACTGTGGCTGTCCCAGGGAAGAATGTAATGCTAGAGGAGTCAAATGGGTGTCAGGAGGCCCCAGTGGAAAAGCCTGGAAATGGGCCTTGTCCCCCAAAAGCCTCATCCCATCATTGCTTTATTCCGAACACATGTGAACCTTTCCAACAGACTGACTAGGAGATAATTTGAGAAGTAAGCTCCAAACTGCCCTTGGGTTCAGGATTCATTCAAAGTTGGCAAAATTTTTCTTTTGAGTTCAAAGGGAAAAGCCACTTATCGAAGAGCTCAAGAGATTTCTTGAACCCAGGCCTAGTATTTACCTTGCAATATTTTAATGGATGAGGGGTCAATGATTCCAAAACACACAGATTAAATTTCCCTAGAATACACAGGGTTTTGGAAAATGAAAGGGAAATGGTGCTTTGAGCAAAATACATTTGGGGCTCTGCTGTACCCCAAATATTTAAAATATACTGCCAAACTTGCCAAACCCTAAGTGCTTCTGGGCTCACATAGCCCAGCTCTCAACTTGAGAATACTTTTTCACCATTGTTTTCCCCAAGCAGCTGTGGCTCATGAAAGGAAGTCTGTAACTCAGTTTTCTCTACTGTAAATAAAGGCATCTCCAAACCTATAGGCCTAAGGTCCACAAGGCAAGAAAGAAAGGAGAATACAGTTCTTTCAGGTCTTGTCATCCACACAGGATTATCACACAATTAGGCAATGAGATGCCAGGTGCTGACCTTGCAGGACTCTCTCTGATTCAACGAACAGCACTGATTCTCCTGTGATGTTACACTCCATCATCACAAGGCCTTGGGAAAACATTGTCACCAGGTTCACGAGTCTTTACTGAAGTCTGTATGCACAGATAAACCCAGCAATGTTGGTCTGCTCAAATTGAGATACAAGCACCAAGTGGGCTTCTAAGTATGCGCATGATCCATCCGTGCAGATGGAAGCCTGTGGCTTAGGGACTAGAGCAAATGAACTGCATTGTGACAAAAACCAAAACGTTGTGTTTGGGAAAAAGCCTCATTACAAATAAGTGATCACCTTTCTAATCCTCCTAAAGCGACATTAGAAATGGGTATCAAAAAGATTAAAAAAAAAAATTCTCAGTCAGAGAACTCGAGACACCCACCAAGCACTGCCGGTGCATAGTTCTCAGGTTTGCAGATGGGTTAGCAGGGCAGAATTGAAGCGTTCCCTTCCGCGGGTTTGTTTTGTTCATCCACTGGCGTGAGAAGCCAGGCACATTTCTTCAACCTTGGAAGCGACGAAGGAGTCTTATTCATTGGGGTTTGTGAATCAACAAAGAGGAATGGCGTTTAATATTTAAATATGTCTCATGTAGCCATTAAAAATCTTTTACGAGTGTTAAGCCATTATTGAAGCAAGATGGGCTCTAGGTCATGGACCCTCTCCTGGCACTCCCACAGTGCTAATGAGACAAATAACATCTCTTCACAGGCCCATGGCTGCCTCCAGCACTGAGTTCAGTGTGCCTGCTGCAGTTACAAATTCTAAAGGAAAAACATTATCATTAGAAGAATCCTACCCCAGGAACTTTTTCCTTTTCATTGTCTGAACAACAACAACAACAACAGCAACAACAATATAAAACACAGTTTCCATCTCAATTAAGTTCAGGTTGCGTTTTTTCTCCCCTCTGTGTGTATGTATTGAAGGGGCTGAGTAGGGAATATAGGCCAAAGACAATGAAATACATGGACATTAATAACACACATCTATGCCTGTTATTCATTGGACCACGTGAGTTATAGCCCTAAAAGTTATTTACCATCTTGTGTTTATAGATGGCATTATGTTCCACGCCCACCTAAGTCATCCACTCTTTCCATGGCAACAAAGTGATGACAGAAAGAAAGAACAATGATGGCCAAAGCATGGAAAGCTAATAAACAATGAGCACGCTGCATAAGAAAAATATGTGAGTGAGCACGGATGCTGTAAATTTTACATAGCAACTTGTTGGGGAAGATTGACCTTACTAATGAGTGATATCCTACACTTGCCAAAATCAAAGCTTTATTATACACCATTGCCAAACTATATCCTACAGAGAGAAGCAATGGCACGTATGAACAGTTAAGGTGCTTTTTATATATGTAAATGTTCCCAAATAAACTTCTTTCACTCTCCCCCGAAGAGGATAGAGTTCTATATTCTGCTGCCATTAGAGTGTGGCTTTCCCCCCGACAGTAATTTAATGGCAACGATCACACCATGACAATGAAACACAAATGTGTGTGGTTTCCAGAGTATATATTCAGCACAAAACTTCATCATAGCCTATTTTTATATCCTGTTTAACAACTTACGAGGTCCTTAAAAAGCATTTATTAAAATGAAACAACAAACGATTATGTGATATGAACCTCTGAGTACTGCTATTGATGGTCTCTGGATTTTTAAATCAAATATTGACAGGGGAGTGAACAATTCCCAGTGTTTTTCCAACTACATTGTAATGTCAAGGCATTTAGAAGAAATTTTCACAATTGGCAGGTGGTAGCAAAAGGGCAACAATTATATCAGATATCTTTGAGTTAGTTTATCTTGGTTGCTGCAATACTATTAATAATAGTGCTATAATCTTCAACAAAAGTTCACCAAAATTCACTAATGTTTTCAAGATTCATTTTGTCATAAGGGGCAAAGATGGTCATTCAAGGTGCCCCAAAATAAGGCATGGGTGAACTAAAATTGGAAGCAGAAAGCCATCGTGCATTAAGATGGCTTTTGCAGCGTGTCTCCATAGGAATGTGTGTGTGTGTGTCTTTTTTCCTTTCTTTCATGGACTGCATGGAGCCCCATTCACACCTTCCCTGTACATCTCTGTCTTGTTCACCCCATCCTCTTGGTCCCCATCCTCATAATTTCATCCTGTAACTGCTGCCCTGGCCTGAAGTCTTGTGGCTTTTTAATTCAGTTCCTAAAGCTAACTTGCTCAGACTCTGCATTTCCTCAGTTCTAAATTCCAAGAAAGCAAAGAGAGGGTGCCTCCTTTTTTCCACCCAGACACCCCTGCGGGAGGTCACAACGAGCCTGATAGGCCATCGTTGGATCATATGTGCCCCATCAATTCAATCTGAAGTCACTGATTCAGAGAGCCTTCGCCATGAAGGGAGGCAGCTTGCAACACGGAGGTCATGAAAATGGCAAAACACTCCACCAGTAAGCTGCTGCCACCAGGGCTTAGCAGGCACAGGATGACTGATGGCCACTGTGTTTCCAACCAATGGGGGACCCTTTTTTCACTTCAATCTGGAAACAATTCAAAGTCTTCTCCTTTGTATTTTTTGGTTAAAAGGAAAAAAAATCTTAAACTGTAAGAGTGCACATAAAAAAGAAGGCACTCCTTGCTAAAAAGTAATTAGAGGCAGGCATTTTTCAGATTAAAGTGGGTGGAGCAAGGTATCCTTGGAAACAAAATTGGTTAAACCTGAATGACAGTAACAACAACAGGGCCCTGATAAATGAAAATGACCGTGCCAGAATAGTCTGCAGGAGAGTAAGGACGACACTCAGAAGAGGAACATAACCAGTAGAGAACCCAAGAGGAGAAATATAATATCAAGAAGATACTGTTGTTTTTAGTATGTCATTATTTTCAGAATCTCCGGTAATGTGTTTTATTAGCTATATTTGGTCTGGGTTTTCAACAATCCTTCATTAGGAGGGACTCTGAAAATAATGTCCAAACCAACTGAGTTCTTTTTGATCATTTATTACTCATATTCAGGCTTACATTAATTGATGTATAATAAACTAAATATGATTTTCAACCCATGGTAGAACTTACACACACATATCTCTCATTCATTTAATCTGGAAATAGATACTTCTGTTGTTGCCCATCCCAAGATGCTTTAAGAAATAGGAAAACTGCACAGCAAGGCTGTCTGGAGCTTTTTCTTTCAAAATGTTGTTTTTAAGTAATCGCCTAGACCCTTACTATCTACTCAACCATCTTCCCAGCTGCTTCAAGGAAAGAAACAAAAAGATCAGCAAGCTTCTAGTTTACAACTCTATTCTCAATCCACCATAAAACAAGAAGAAGTGAGTTACCCAGAGAACACATTTTTAACCCATTGTTTTGTTGTGTGTGTGTGGGGGGGGTGTTTTGTTTTGTTTTGTTTTGTTTTTTGTTTTAGGACTTAGAGCTAATGTCCAGGATAAACTAATTCAAAAATACTCCAAAATTTTCCTTTATAGCTCTGGAACCTAAACTTAGTAAGGGCAGTAAGAGAGCGTGCCTGCAGTTTCCCGGGTGCCTAGTTCAGTGTTTGACCCAAGATAATGACTCAATTAGTATGTGTTGAATGATTAAATAAATTAATTGATAGTAGGCAGGAAGGGAGGAAAGGACAAAGGGAGGTAAGGGTCACTAATAACATCTTTACAAGACTTTCCTCCCATCTTGTTAGATATTATTATACTAGTAGAATCCAATCTTGGACAGTTTACTGAATGCAGCTGTTAGATCATGCTGAATGATAGCCTCAGACCTTTTAAGTTCATTGAATCTAAAAAAGGAAGCCACAAAAATGGCAGTCCTCCCCATCCTCAGCCAAGCCAGTGAGTAGTGTTGGGGCTCTAGAGTCATTGTCAAATGTGTCTGACTTTGTGAGTGGATGTTTTGGAATTTACTAGGTAAATACCTATATTGTGACTCATATCAGACCTTTTAGAAATGAACAAAGATGAAGTTAATTATGACTGATGACCCTGACCATATCCATATTCTGACTACTTATTTGTAGTTTCATCATTTCAGTGCCCATTAGCCCATATCAATGTCTGGTTATGAAAGTGTTCCTAATGTTTACAACGAGAAACCTTGGTGATTACAGCCACATAAATGTGTGAATAATTGAGAGGTTATGCTGCACTACATGCCTCATCAAGCGTCCTTTTCAAGTCTCAAGAACATATTTAAAGCTCGACACTAGACCTCAATTATGCTTCAATTACCAGCAAGGAAGAAAAAAGCTACATTAACAAAGCTGTCAAAAAACACTCTCTGCTTTAAATTTACTTGGACAACTGGACAATGGAAATAGTTCACTCATTTAAGGGTCAACCTCCTCTGGTGAAGATTCCACTGCATTAAAAAAAAAAAAAAAAAGGAGAGAGAGAGAGAACCTTGAAATTTATTGAGTTCCTTTCTTTTCTTGCTCCTCAAGAAGATAGATGGAATGTCAATCTTGACAAAAGGATTATAAAGTTGACTCGATTGCCAAATTTATATTGCAGATTCAGTGCAGTTGATACAGAGAGAAGTGAAATGTTTATGTATGATCCAGCAAGATCATATTACAGTGGTCTCAATAAACTTCAAAGGACCCAGCAACAAATTAATTTGGTGTAGTGCATACCACCCAAAGATACAATTAAGTACCAACTAACTTTATTTGGACTCCATAAGAAAAGGTTCTGCAGTTTGGAACTGAAACTAACTCAACACATGCTAATAAAAAAGTTCTATCCTTTCCCACAAATTAAGATCCACCTCATACAATGCTATCTTAAAGAATACTTCAAGTTTCAGGGATAACTCTACATTTTTGTAATACAAAAAGTATGGTAAGATTTTAAAAATAATAACAACCACCAAAATTTAAAGACTTAAAAATTCAAATTCATGTTTATTTTTAATGTACATAATATATTTTGCAATCTTTACATCAGTCCAAGTGGAGATAATCTTGTATTATTCCTCTAATATACTAGGGTTTTTTTATTTTAAACTGTTCACAGATAAACTTGACAAATTCCTTACCCTGAATCCCATATTTATGTAAACTAATCCTTTTCACTCAAAATAGAACATATTCCTATCACCCTATTGAGTGATTTCTACTTTAAAACACCTCTCAATTTGTTTGTGGCTCTTCTTAGTACCTTACCTTAGACAAAGGTAGCAAAACAGGATATGTTAGAATCTTAGTGTGGTAAGGAGCCTTAAAGGCCAACTCATCATAGTCTCTCTTTATAAAGAGGAGGGGACAAAGGTTCAGAGAATTCAGTGACCCATCCATGCTTAAAACACAGTGGCAAAGCTTGGACTGTGATCCAGTTCTCTTTTACTCTTGATTTCTTTTCCCTGTGGCATCCACCACAACTGCAAGATGCTTCTCAGCAGCCCCCACCATTTTTCCCTCCCATGCAAACTCTACTGAAGAAATGTAGTGATTCAACTGAAAAAGTGTTCATTGTGTACCTATGTGTGTGACACTCTAGAAAATAAGGCGGACAAGTACAAAGCTGGCTAAGGTCTGGGTCCCTGTCCCTGAGAGGAAAAATGCTCCCAGATAAGCAGTAGCCATAGTTGATAACCTCATCAAAGAGATGCCACATTAAAAGTCAGCACTGGGAAAACCCCAAAGCTAAGGGAGGGTGTTCCAGGTTAAAAGACCTGAGAATGCTTTGGGAAGTAGGTGGCATTTGAAAGTGATGAGGAAGATTGTGGCAGATGACTTTTATATTCATTCTGGAGAGAGTTCATTCTGCCAAATTCAACTTTACTAAAAAATATACAACTTAAAAATATAGTGATTATATCTGATCAATGGATGGTGGGTCAGAATGTTACTATAGAATGAACAGACGAGCCCGCAGCATGCTAATGCATGTTTATGAATGACTTTGTCTAAATTATTCATATAAATAAATCTGTGCCCAACACAATGCTTTCATTTTATAGTAGGGCATTAAAGACAAGTATTATTTGTTTTACAGGTAAAATATGATAATCAGAGAATATTAAAAACTTTCCCACACATGGCTGACAAGTTGCAGAACTGAAGCTAAAACCCATTTCTCTTTACTCCTTGTATTTTCCATACCCCCATGTTGTCTTTACAAGTTTACTGCTTTCACATCCATTTTTATGAGCATTGAATGAGATACGGGGAAGAATAAATGCAAGGTCACAAATTTTCAGAATACCGCTACAAAACCAATCTTGATACATCAGATATAGCTGTTACACACTCTGGACTCACTCACAACCCACTATCAAAACTGTGATCGGCACCCTAGTGTTATCAGACAGTATCCTCTCGATACAGTCCGTCAGGCATGGCGTATACATTTGCCATCTTTCCTAAGAAAACTAGAAACACCTGGATCATGTTAGGTCACTTCTGAGTTTCTACAGCTGGATTTTATGCTTCTCCCCTCTTAAGGAGTTGACAATCTGGAAAAATCTTGATATGCAGCCAAGAAAACAAGAGCCTTTCATTTTGAGCATAGACATTTCTATATGTTCTGGCGAAGGAGTGAAGTGGGAAGAGTGAGTTGGAAATTATTCCTTATGGTGGATAAATAAAAATGTGGGCAGTAAGAAAGATGGGTCACGACCTTCTAGTACAGACCTAGGAAAACAAGGAAAACCACCCCATTTCCCCCCTAAACAATCCTCTTCAGCATAACAAGTGGCTGCATGACTCAATAGCCTCAGTGAGTAGTGCCCAGTGGAGAGTAACTTCAGGCCGCCCGTGTTTCCGCCGGACCATCTGCTGCGCGGGTCCCTGCAGCTGGGCTCCTGCTCTGCTGTTCCTCCACCCTCTTGCAGAGAGACACTTGAAAATCTCGCTCCGAGCAAAGGGCAGGGGGCCAGGGGTGGGGTGGCTCTGCTTACTCTGTAGCACACGAATGATTTCTCTGGTCAAAAAGCTTCTGATGTAAAATTAGTCATCAATTTAGCTATTTTTTTCCATGAGACTAAACCCTGGCTTTAGAATGTAATGTGTAGATGTAAAATATCCAAACCATGGGAAGAGCTACAGTTTCCAGGACATGAACTTTGAGGCTAACAAAGTTCAGAGTAAATTTGACATTAGCCAAACGTCGCTTCCCTACCCAATCAGTGGGGGAAAAGACATCATGCTGAAAACAAGAAAAGCTTCCCTACCCAGGGGCACATGAAATACTCTGTGACAGTGTGAAACAAGGGTTCTTTGGCTTTTTGCCTACAGCAAGAATAAACCAAGGTGTACATGTAGGAGGGGTTGTAAATGCTACTTTGCATTTACAAATTATGAAATATATGCATCACCCAACAGGGAGAAAGTCAAGGAGAGAGGGAAAGTTCCGCCCGCTGCTGTATCATTTCCTTGACCAAATTGGAATTATTTACACATATATTTCTTTCCCATCAGTGTATGACTCAGTGCTTGTGTGCAGCTAGAGATACGAGGTCAGGTTTGTCTCTTGTTAAAAGGTCCCTTCCACATGGGCAGTCCCAGTCATACATCCAATCTACCCCAATCAGATGCTGTACTTTTGACTGATTTTACTACACTCACATGCTGACTCCTGTCTAACCAATAACCATTAAATGTAGGTTGCCATGCTCCAGCTACACTCTCACAATTGCCCGAAACTTCTCTCTATTGCTCCTGATCGTGCACCATTCTGGCTCCACCCAGCTTGTAACTCTTGACTTTACCTCCCATTGGCCACCCTGAAGGCAACCCCTTGTACTGAAGGGCAGCACTTGTCTATTCTGTGGTAGTGTGAAGCTCCCTTGCTCCCTAAAGGGAGTGGATCTGAGTCATTGTTTGACTTGTTCCACTTTTGGACACCGAGATGGTAACTTCCACCTCCCCCTACCGAGCTCTCTCGTCCCTGGGACCCAAATTGCAACCCTGACCTGTCAAACCTCAGTCCCTTAAGAGTTGGGGATGGGGGTGGCACAAATCATCTGTTCCTCTATTGTGTAATGAAAACTAGCAATAAGGAGCATTCCTACCTCCTCATTATTAACAACCAAAAGCAGTGATATGTTTGCTCTCGTGCAAAGAACTCTACTGTTTATTAAAAATAACATTTTAAACATTCTTTGCCTTCCATGAAATAATATTAGCAATAGCAATACCCATAATATTTCAGTCATTTCCAAGGCCACAAATAAATAAGGCATTGGGAGAATCTACATAACATGCTCATATATTTTGCATGGAAGGTGAAGGATAATCAAGAGTCATTCTTCTTCCATCAGAAAAAGTATTGTCCAAGAGGATGGGTTGTTAGGATCTTTGAAAACTAGCAGTGAAGTAATTTAGGAAGCCTGGCAAAGGAGGAAATTCTAAATACTTAGACTCAGAACTGAGCAGGACAGATGGCTGAAGAGAGAGGATGCTGTGGAGGGAAGTGTGTAATGGGGAAGACAAGGAAATAATAGTAGCTACTGCTCATTATACATAAAGATACCAAGGTTTAGAAAGGATGGGCATTTTTCTGGAACCTGGTTATGCTACCTCCCTACCCTGGGTTCATTCAGAACTGGTTTCCTGTTGCATCAGGACGCTCTCCCAGGTTTCGATCTTTGCTGGAGGAAGTTCCATCTCTATCTCATGGTGGCAGTGTGCATGCTGGGCCAGCTGGGCCTCACTGCAGCGGCTGTCCCTGGACTCTGAGGACTGAAAGCATCTCTTCTGCCACCTCCCACCTAATCTCCTGATTCCTGCCAAAGGTTTTGTTTTAGTCACTGTGGTATGAGATGCCATGAGACCCTCTTAGTATTCACATGCAGGGAGTGGTTCACCTGGTTCTGAAATGTGCAGGAAGGCTGGCCAGGAGTTCTCCTGGCTTGCTGCTACCTGCTATATGTCCTGTATTCTGAAGCCCCCACTAAAGAGGCAGCTACCAGCTTGGCTCTGGCCTTCCACAATGACTATGGGAGGATCAGTTGGTGTAACTCAGAAATGTGGAGGAGTCATGGGGCAAACTTTGACCAGTGGGAGATAGGAACTGATGGATAAATCCTTCTATCTTCCTTCACATGGGTGGACTATTCAGAGACATGGCAATTCCTGTGACCTCTCGGAAGATGTCTTTAAAGACTGAGCAATCAACAGCACTGGTTACCAGGTTGTACCCAGCTTGGGAATGTACCAGTTTGTATTTGCTCTTCCTCCTGCACTGTCTCACTCTTCTTCCTTCATTATTTTTTCCCTGGGATGGCATTCCCCATTAAAGTGATACCATATACAATTGGTCTCAGGCTTTCTTTTCCAGGCTAACAGTGGGCTAAGGTAAGTGACATTCTTAATGCTATACAACTTGGAAATGACAGAGCTGGGATGTGAACCCAAGTCAAGTTCACTTAGGAGAAACAGATGGACAGAGACCCCAGGTAGCCATGTAAACATATGAAAGAGTCAGACTTTAATTTTAAAAAATGGTAGCCCTGCCTAAATTCCTAGACAAGAATGACCAGAGAAAAGCCTGAGAGTACAAGTATCACACTCTGTAATTTTGGCTGCCTGGAACCAGAGGAAAATGAAAACTCCCAGGTCTTCTTCCTCCCACCTTTCCATCAAACAAGATGTCTTGCAATTATTGGTGGTCTTGATTTATTCTGGGAGAAGAAATTATCTAATGAAGACAATAGAATTTTGTTTCTATGTGTAATTCTTGCTGTTTTCTTCTAGTGCACTCCCTCTAAAACGGGTATCAAACATCATTGGCTACTTCACTAGAGGATTATGTTTATACTACTCCTTTGATTTTAACACAAAATCTTCATTTTAAGGATCTTAACCACAAAATACCAATTACCACAACTGTTGCATTTTTATTTTCTTATTCTATATAGATTTTTTTCAGAAACATTTAAGTGAAAAATCTCTACATTAATAATAATGATAGAACACTATCCTGGAAAAGTCTATTATCTTTAACAAGGAGATGTAATTTTGAAGATGTGCCTATCTTTGATCTTGTATTATCTTTAGGAGCTTTAGATTTTTACAATGAGCATTGACATCCAGTAATGAAGAGATCTTCAGCATACATTTGCCAGCTCTATCTCATAGATTTAGATCTAATATTCTCCAACAGTGGAAGATGGACTACACATTACCAAATAAATCTGCTCTGGCTTCTCTTTCAGAAAACTGTGTGTCTTCTCCCTGGAGTACCATTAACATATGATACAAGAATTTCCTTGGATTTTACCAGTCTTTTTAGCTCATCTCCCCGAATTCTCATTCTGGTCTCTACAACGTGTCTAGTTTCAGGTAGCATCATCACTGTCTTCCTGGTCCTCTTGCATATATCCCCCTCCCCCATTTCCTTCATTCCATTCAGGACAATTCATTGGAAAAAAAATCACAAGGAGTCTCCTTGTCTTCATAAAAACACTGTGACCATCAGGAAAAAAAACCTAAAAATATTTCAATTGTCCCATCCGAAAATCTTAACCACAAAGTCTAGAACCAATAATATGCCTAGTATTAAAATATTTCTCTTCCGGCAAATGGTGACAGAGGAACCTCTTTGAAGGTAAAAAAAATCTTGAACTGAATCCATTTGGAATTTTCAGCTCAATGAAGCCTACATTTCACACTAGTTGATCTTCAGATCTTCAGGGAAGAACCAGGAAAGCTGGAGGTGGTCTTTTAGTAAGACTGGTTAAATGAGGTGCTGAGTGGCATCACTGATAAATTTCATAGCTTCTATCTGCCCCACTATTGTTATAAAGTTGTACATAGTTGAAATAGAAATTAAGGGCAATGCTGCATAGGAAAAGAAGTCACAGGAGGTCAGTCAAGAGAGGGGCATGGAAGTAGGAAGTGTCATCCAACTCGTTGCCCTGAGCAAGATGGTGGCAGGGAGTACTTCAGTGACTGAAATATGTCTGAAGGCATCACGTCATTTCTAGACTTTGAAGCCACCTTCTCTCTCTCTCTGCCCATATGCCAACAGCAGAGGAGTTCTCAAACCATGGACCTGCAAAAGATCAATTCCCCCAGGAGTAGGAGAACACTGCTTATAGAGGAATAGTTGTTCATCGAGAACTCTGTTTTCTCAGGAAATAGTACTACCACTCAAGATAATAGAATCAAAAATATTTTGGCTTTCAAAAAATTACTTGACTATATAGAATAGATTATAAGAAAACCTGTCATTCATTTGAAACAGAAAAAATATATAATCCTTTTTTGGCCAACTTTTTTAAAAAGTTTATATTTTTGTTTGTTTTTATTCTGATTTCAATGTTTTTTTGGAATATATTCAAGCCATTCCAACATGGCCAAGTGGTTCACATGCCATACAAAGCATACAAACCAAAGCACATTCAAAGGAATCTGGAAAGGGGAGATTATCCATTTGATCACTTTTCTGTTTGAAGGAAAGTCATCCTTTTTTTCCTGCTGAGAATTCAGCTTTTGTACTATGGTTGATCCTGAAGTGGATACAGGATCAGGAAGCAATGAACTGTGGCCTTTGAGGCAATATTAAGTGTTGGGAAAATAATCTATATTTGTTGAGATTTTGGACTGAAGATGTAGCAACCCACAAGTCAAGGAGTCAAGGACTCCCTGTCTCCCAGAGCGAATGCTATCACACTGAGAGCCCGGGGGAAAGAGTGACACCTGCAAAGCCTATCAGCTCCATAGTGGCATAAAAAAAGAGAAATTTAGTGACCTCCCATGATTCCTTTCTCTCAAGGCTATAATTAGGGAAACATCAGCATGGTTGAAAGAAAAGACAAAGTGAAAAAAAGTCTCATTGATAAAAATGACCACTCCTAAGGAATTCTCAAGATGTTCAACCTCTTTATGATTTTTATAACTTTTTATCTTTTTCCCCAAACTCAGATGGCTTTATATTGTGTTCCACTTTGAGTGGCAGAATTTGAAAGGAATGTTGGCACAGAAGAATGCATCAGAAGAAGAGAGAAGGAAGCAAACATTTTAAAAAATATTACAACAGTGAAGGGTTTGGAAAGAGTGTCATGAAAGGAATCATTGAGGTTATAAAAGAAGTTTAGCTGCGAGAAGACAATAGGGGATAGCACTTCTGTGTGGAAAAGAAAAAAGATTTATTTTATGTAGCATCTCAAGATAGAACTAAGACTAAGATTCACAATACTAGGAAGATTTTAGATTATTTTTTAAAAAATAGAATTGTCTAACATTTGAACATGCTACATAAATAAGGAGTGAGCTTCTCAACACTGGAAATATTTTAATGGAAACTAGATGACTCCTTGTCGGGTATGTTGCTAAGGGAATGTCTCCTTGGAATTACGATTAAATGATATTTCCAACTAAAACATCACCTAAATACCAATCAGTATTGATAATATGGTTAAAGTTTTTCAGAATAAAAAAGCTGACCCAAGTAAATTAATTTACACAAACTGCATTTAAAGTGGAATTATCCATCCATCCATTCATCAAATAATTCTATGAGCCCCTAGAATATGCCTATACAATCTCAGGCACTGTGGTACAGTAATGGAAGAGCAGAAAAGAGTACTGCTTTCGCAGCTCTTGAATTCTTATGGGTGTACCACATAATAATTATTTTTACAAACAATACATAAGCTAATCTTAGACAATGATAAATTCTATTAAGAAAATAATAGGATAGATAGTGGAGGAGGGCAGCTACTTTAGTGAGGGAAAACATGGAGGTCCTTTCCTAGAAATGTCATAGGAGTTTAAGACCTGAATAAATAGAAAAAGCCGACCATGCTAAGACCTGGGGGAAGAGAGGTTTAGGCAAGGGAGAGAGCAAATGGAAGGGCTTCTGAGGAGGAAAGGCACTTGATCTCAAAATAGAATGAAGGTCAAGTATCCTTGTGAGGTGGGGTTAGAAAGAAAGGCAGGATTCATGCCATCTAAGACTGTGTAGACAATGGTCATGTATTTGGGATCTACTCCTGTTGTAGTGGAAAACTACCACAAAGTGATAAGCAGGGGAGCAATACACTCTGATTTACTTGTTTAAATTGCTCTGTCTATTGTGTAGAAAATGGCTGTCAGGAGTCTTAGGGTGAAAGCAGGAAGTCTGGTTAGGAATCTGTCCCAATGGTTAGGTGAGCACTAATAAGGACTCAGGAGGTAGCGTAATTCAAATGACACGTTGGCTATTTTTGAGACATTAAAGCAGGTCACAGTCTGAAAGCTGCTCAAAATAGAAGTGGTTTAACAGTTTGTGTGTGTTTACATTTATATGTATATGCACGTGTCTGTGTGTGTGTGTGTGTGTGTGTGTGTGTATAACACCTTAAGGATAGTACACACAATATTTTTAAAACTGACAAAAAGACGCTAAATAGAAAGCAATCTTTGATATTTCAAAGATTCAAACTGATGGAAACTTAACAAAAAGAAAAAACAGAAATGTATATCAGGGTTTTTTTATGTGCTTCATAAACAGTTTTCCAAGGAAAGTAGAAAACCCATTGTGTCTAGTTAGATAATTAGAACTAAATGATAATGAAAATTGGTGTTTGACACCTGCTGGGATGGCCTTCCTTTTCCAGCTGTGAGAAGACAACAGGGGAACCAACCACAGACTGAACCTGGAGACCTTCTCATGGCCTGCTTGTCACAGAGCCCCATGGAACAATTAACCAGTGATAGGCTCCTCCAGGTTTGTTCAACGGGGGAGAACAGAAAAGCTAACTTGCAAGTAGTATTTATTCTCATTTTGTATTTTGCTTTGGGAGAAAATATGCAGTTGTTTGGAAACTGCAGGTGATATGACCCATTCAAACCAAGATAAAAACATCGGTTTTATGTGCAGATGGATAAGCCATCAATCACTTGGCTGAAGGTGGAAAATCTTTGTTTAAGTCATCAGCGTTCCCAAGTGTAATCCTACCTGTGTTAAGCAGGGGGAATTCTGTTTTTCTACTGTGATTTGATATTGAGAAATAACATGAGCAGATAAGCTTTATAACAGCACTAGAAGCCATTGTGAACCACTGGGCTTCATGAGCTGGACTCTGGCTATTGGTCAGTGTGTATGATAACCAAGGTAATGTGGCAGAACCCAGATCACTCACAGACAGATGAGCAAGAAAGCAGAGTAGCTGAAACAAACAGTAGGGAAGGCTGGGGGTGTGAAGGGGAGGAATGAGAACAATGACATAAAGAGACTAGCCAGCTTCCAAATTTTCAAAATTGTTCCTTTCCTATATTTTTAAATTCATTTCAATGTGGCAGCTAACTCAAAGGAGTTGTCTTTCCTAAAAACTCTGCTCACACACATCATACCCAGAGTGTCCTGACCGTTTGTCTTGAAAATTCCTTCCTTCCTTTTCCATTGTTAAAATTTTAAGGAGGGCTGTTATCATTTAAAGTCTATTGGGTGGTTTCAGCTTGGAAGCTTTTCCTTACTTCTCTCCTTCTTCCCACCCTTGTGGTACCAAAGCCTCAATATGACTCCACCCACTCTTTTCCTGTTCATATTTTTCAACCATTTCCAACAAACAGTTGGGAATTCCAGTCAATGGTGAGGATTGTAGTGCAGCCATATGAGAGAAGAGCCTCAACCCTTAGAGAGAGTCAAACTTGTGATGACTAATTCCACTGCTGTGTGATTATTATGCAGTGTTTGAGAAATATGTTTGTCATAAGCAATAAACATCTATATGCATATACACATGTCTATATGTATACCTGTGTAGACATGTTTAATACACAAATGTTCCAAAAAGAGTTGGGATGAAATAGCCACATATTGGCAATGGCTATCAATATATTCATCACTTAAACTGGGTTTATAGTTAAATTCAATTATGAACAGTAATTAAAGGATAGCACAGTCTTTCAACCTAGACTAGCTATAGTAGGATCTTGTTTCACTACTAACCTATGAAAAATGCTTAAAACAATACACAGTAATTGCTATTTAAAGGTTTTCTATCATCATTAACATCATCATCATCACAGGTTTTACCATCATTAACTTATGACTTTCCAAAAGAAAGAAAGAAGTTATAAAATATTATACCAGTATTTGTTATTATTAGAAAAAAAAGTCTTTTAAAATCTTTACCAATTGTCAAAGATTTCTCTTCATTCTATTAAAACTATTTATTCTGTCCATTTTTTTGAGTGTTAACTATGTACTGAACACTGTGTATGTACCAGGTTCTAGGGACAGTCACAAACAAGAGAGACAAGGTCTCTGGTCTCCTATAGATTAAATTATAGGGGGCTGAGCACTATGGGTGGTTCATGTGTGCCAAAAATTGTTTCAAAGTTGATTCAATTTTTAAAGAAGAAAACCAATAGCTTTCCATCCTCA
Source organism: Pteronotus mesoamericanus (assembly GCF_021234165.1). Taxonomy (NCBI): domain Eukaryota; kingdom Metazoa; phylum Chordata; class Mammalia; order Chiroptera; family Mormoopidae; genus Pteronotus; species Pteronotus mesoamericanus. Next base: position 33,341,640 of record NW_026555078.1, read on the forward strand.
GGCTAGAGATTAATATGTGTTACTGTTCTTCAGAGCTTTATCCAGATCATATCATTCTTATGTAAATATCTCACTTCTGCTTTATAAGCCACCAGAAGACTTATATTAGTGATTTTCCTCTAATTGACCTGCTTCCTTTACAAGGTGCCTGATCAAAAGGAAGAAACACTATTAGGTGATAACACTGTTATCCCTTACCCTAGACAGTAACATCTTGACATGGAAAACAAGAGAATGTGAATATTATGCATGGTCCTTGTTGAAAATTTTTCAACAGCAGGTATCTTAGTCATTGTAGGCAACTATAACACAATAGCATAGACTGGGTGACTTATAAACAACATAAATTTATTTTTCACCATTCTGGAGGCTGGAAAGTCCAAGATCAAGGTGCCAGAAGATTTGGTGAAGGTCTTCCTCCTGGTTCATAACCATCTTCTCATTGTGTTCTTACATGGTGGAAGCAATGAGGTGGCTCTCTTGGGTCTCTTTCATAAGGACACTAATCCCATTCATGTGGGGTTTCATGCTCATGACCTAATCACCTCCCAAAGTCCCCATCTTCTACTACGATAGCATTGAGGGTTAGGGTCTCAAAATATGAACTTGGGGAGACGAAATCATTCCATCCACAATAGCATGTTATTTTCAAATATAAAAAGAAAGAAATGCCAAATGAAGCTTCATTATAATTTGACTTTCACTGAGCAATCTTAGCTCAAACTACACAAAGAAGAAGGCTGACCATGACAAAAAGATCGAGCACCACTTGCATAGGCATGGGTTTGAAAAATTATGGTATTAAAACTCAGAATAAGTCTAGGATACTTTACCAAAGTCCAATGGTGTGAGTTCTTCTCCTGTGCAAATTATGGGAAAGTCATCAAACCTCACCGAAGCTTACTTTCCTCTTCTGTAAAATGGAACAAGAATTTCTACTTTGTTCATCTCATAGGTAAGAATACAATAGGATAGTATTATAGAATATAGACTACAAGCAGTGGTCTTATGCTGGAGCATGAACCATGTAATAAAGATGACCTGCAGAGGATCATACCAGTCAGGGTTCAACCAGAGAAGAACCAGTAGGAATTTGTTCCAGGGGAGTGGCTTTGTGCAACTGTAGTAGCTAGATGAACAATCTGTAAGGCTGTTGTTTCCACAACTGATATTGAAGATGGAGGTCCACAGAGCAGGCTGTCAGGCAGAAGGTGGCTGTAAAGTAGAACATATCAATGGCAGGACGGAAGCCAGAGGCACAAGCTGGGATCCCTTGAGCGTAGATAAAACCTGTGTCTGATCTTGGTAACAGACAGAAGATGGACCCTTTGTCACAGGGATAAACACACGCACACCTGGTCCAGAAGTCAGAGAACTGGATCCAGAGGAAATAGAGCAATTACAGGCTTAGTGTCACACCAAACGCAAGGCGACTCAGCAGATCAGCAGCAACATGTGTGAGCTACAAGATAGCTGCTGCTTCCCTTCCCCTCCAAATCTCCCAAGAATTTTCCTTGTGGCTCTCCTGTCACCAGAAATGTACAAGAAAGTGACTTCTGAGAATTGTAGTTCAGCCTAGCCAAGCTGATACACCAAAAAGTTCTTTGATTATGACTGGGAAGTTGACATAGCAATTTTCACATTCTTATCCATACAAATGTCACTAAATTCTAAAGCACTGGTACTGCAGCAGGTAAGAGCAAGAACTTTAGAGTTCTCCTGACCCAAGTTCAAATCTAAGGTTTACCACTCTCTTGTTTTATGACATTGCACAAGCTAATTATTTAACTCTGTGCCTCAGTTTGTCAACTGTAAAATGGAAATTATAATACGGGCCTCATCAGTCAGATCAAAGGGTATGGCAGATGATATAGGCAAAATGCTAGTATAGAGCCTGTTGTGTAGCCAGTGCTGTGTAAGTGGTGACTGTTATTCTAATGGTCACTCGCCATGGGCTCTTAAGAGCTAACTACATTTGAATCAAATGTCTGAAAAGATTCCCAGGGATCTCTTTTCCCTAAGCCACAGCATATGCTTAAGGAGAGTGCAAAAGAAATGTTCAAAAGACATTCCTGAGGCAAATAAGAATGGATCCAATTCATACATCAAATCATAGAGGCTGACTACTTTCATATTTTCCCAGCTGCCTGAGATATTTGCTGAAAGAACATTGGTATTTTGAACCATTATGCTTCCAAGTTGACTTGCATAGTGGGTTCATCAGAAAAAGCATTTAGCAGGCAAAGCCAAATTATGTTGGATACTACATGCCAAGAAATAGAGTTATGAGTATGGACTTATACTCTGGGGATAGACTGCCTGGGTTCAAATCCTGGCTCCATCGTTTCTTGTGCTTAAGCAAGTTATATAAACTGTCTATCTCATGTTCTACATCTGTAAGGTGGAAATAATGCTAGCATTTATGTCATAGACTCATTTTGAGAATTAATAAGTTAAAATATATCAAAAGTTTAGAATAGCAAGAGTAGGAATCATCACATAAGTGCTTGTTATCATCATCATCATCTTCATTGTCAGCACCCATAGATCTCTCCCCTAATTTCAGCCAGGAATCAGAACCTACAAACTCAGGTCTACACACAACCACTAGAAAACAGAAAAGTGAGCAAAGAAAACTTGACCTTCACCCAAGGACCAACACTCAACTCTCTAACACCTGTATTCCTTATTGAGATCTACCTGCTCCTTTTACGTAGGTAGCCTTCTTTGGACTTTACTCCTCATCTGTCCAGACGAGGGAAATTGATCAGTGTTACATTTTTCACTGCATTTCAAGAACTTCTTCCTAGCCAGCTTCAGCCAGCTCCCACTCATATTTCAGAGTAATAGTCCATTAGAATGGACTTCCATGGCACCCTTGTGCCTAAAGAGAATTGGTGAAATAGCTTTCCATTACTTGTTTTAGGAAGTCAAAATAATGGATTCTTTCACAATCTCATTGTCTGAAAGAGAATGCAATTTTTTAGGCTCTTTGCTCACCCATTGGAAAGCATCAGGTGATTGAAAACTGAGCCCTGCTGCTCTATAAAGACCATGGTTTTCCCCAAATGTTTACTTTTCCACAGTTGCACCTGCAGTTGACCATAATAATAAAGCCTGAAGAAGTTTAAATAGAGATGTGCCTAATTCAGAACACAGACGCTTAAGGAAAGATTTCTGTTTTTAAAAGAGATTCCTATAAATGATTTAGCAAATTTGAGCATATAACCTGTCCAAAGTGCTGGCACACTTAGCTTCAAGCAGCCAATTTTGCAAGCAAAGCTGTGGTTTTCTTGTTTCTCTGTGAGCTGTGGCTGCCATTTCCTCATGGCCCAGCCCTCAGTGATGCACAAACCAGGGATGTATTTCTCATTTTGTGCATAAAAGTGGTTTCCTTGAATTATGAGCCCCAAAGTTCCAAGACACTTACAATCTGGGTGGCCACACAGGTATAAGTGCATAAAAGTCTGTTCTTAGCATGACTCAAGGAGAGAGAACATATTCACTTCAAACAAGTCGTCTCTCTGGGAACATGCTTCACAGCACTCCATCAGGGAGAGGCATATTTGTGGTCATAATGTACGACAGCAAAGGTACAAGGAGACACACACCAAGAGAAGTTAGAAAACCAAAGAGCCAAATAAATCCAGCTGTTTATAGGATAACATCCTTTAGCTCCCCTTCTCTCCTCTAAAACAGCTTAACTCCTTGGACTTCAACAGAAATGCAAAAAGGAAGTTTATGTCTGTGAACTCACAGAAGCCAAACAGTAGCAGAAGTTAAAATTGAGACTTAAGAATAAAAAATAAATATACAAAAAACTTTTTTTGAAAAGGGGCCTCTTAACTTCTGGTTAATGGCACAAAATAAAGATTCCTCTGGAGGTGAAAGGTCTCACCCTTTTCAGACTGGCAGGAGAAAGGTCCCCATTGGCCAGGCAGGGTCACTAGAGTGGTGTGTGCATCAGGATCTGAGCCTGCATGAGAGCGAGTCAGCCCAGGCCACAGCAGGTCCCAGGCCTCCCCCAGAGACTGAGGACCACTACCACCAGGTGAGTCACCACTGGGCTACTGGAACAGAGGAAGGCATAGAGGGTAATTTGGTCACTTGCAGTTAATGCAAGTTCTTCAGATTCAGGACATCTACCTTCTCTTTTGAGCAGGTCCTAGGTAGGGCCTCACAAACTTATTCTTCTAAAAGCCAAGAAAATGTTTAAAAGGTTATAACTATTTTCTTGGAAAAGTTAACTCAAACTGGGAGTACCCATTTTCCTTTAAGCAGTATATCTTGTGTTCCTTTTTCTTCTCATTCACCTGGGAATGAAATATTATTGATTATAAAGTACATATTTACCTATTAAAATAAAAATTCCATACTGAAAAATGTCATAATAAGTCACTATGAATGTATGAATTTGATTCTCTTTGGTTATATGTGCACTTGAACTAAAATTGTCTACAGGTCTATTGTCTAAATTGTCTATTTTTGATTATAGAATAGATACACCCCTAAAGAGTTGCCAGGAAATCTTTGAAAATAGAAATGTATCTGTAGAGTGCTGGGGAGCTCATTACTTCCAAGAGATGAATTATTTAGTAGAGAAACAATGTGTACTTATGGAGGGCCTAATGGATGAAGGATATAAAAGAAATACAAGGCATGATCATTGCCCTCAATCAGAATCTAGTTTAGGGAATTGTTTCAAGAATTTGGATCTTCATTTGTGGAATTTTCTTAAAATGAGGCCACGTGTACAATATGTAGCATCCAAGAATTCCCAATCTTGCTATGTGCTAAGGAAGCAGACTGATAAAGTCCTATTACCAAACGATGCCCCTTCCCCATAGCCGAAACAGCCCTGAACTTTAGGCCATCCAACTTGAAAAGGTGAATTGTCTAGGACTGAGCAGTTGCAAAGGAAACTTAAGTAGCCATTCCTCCTCTTCCTTCCATTGTCTTCCCCTGCCATACTGTCCTTTATTCACTCATCTTACATTCAGAGGCATCTGCACACACACACACACCACTCACACAGTTCCCAATGTCTCGGGATATACTTTTTGGTTATTGTAGGCCCTCTATAGGGAGGTTTCATTCTAATGAGTTCAGTATCAGCAGCCCATTGTCTAGGTGCTTGTTGACTTCGTTCTGTCTCCCCCAATAATAGGAGAACCAGAGGCAAGATGGAAAGTCTTTCTCTGAGCTCCTCAATGCATACTGTGTAAGTAGCCCTAGTCTGTTTATGTCTAGATCTTACTCTGTCCCAAACAAGATGGGGATAAAGTTGTCTTACTCTATTGGTTCGGTTATAGATGAGAATGTGCCCAGATGACTGAAAGGACCCTGAGAGTCTTCTAAACCTGGGTAAAGTGGCAAAGGACTGTTGGTGGTTTAGTGACAGTAAGTGAATCAGAAATAAGGCTGTACTCTCAGAACCTAGAGAAAACTAGATCCCCGTGTGAAGTTAGTGCAACACGCCTAGCTCTTAATTCTGTGCCTTTGACAACATCCTCTATACAGCTTCTCCTTTTGGCTTCTGCAGTACCACACTTTAATGGTTTCTATCTCTGTCTCTACTAACAAAAGCAACAGCAACAACAACAGCAGCAGCAATGAATGTTACATGTTATAATGATGACTTACAATTATTGAATGCTTCCTCTGCATCAGACATAGTGCTAAGTATATTTCCATGTATTACTCAAATCCTAAGCCTTTTTACTTTATTCCCCCTCCTCATTTCCCTCCATGGATTTAGAAACCATCTGCAAGCTAATCATTCCCAACTGGTATCTCCCAATTGGTACCCAAATTGGTATCTCCAGCTCAAACCTTTTTTTGCATTCCAGACCCAATATCTAACTGCCTAGTTGGCAACTCTTCTTGAATATTTATCTCTCAGGCTATTCAAAGTGAACTCTTCATCTTTACTCAGAAAGCAGCCTCAAAATTCCCCATCTCCGTGTACGGAACTATAAAGACAGGAATACAGGGGTCATTCTGACACTTCCCTTTCCCCACTTCTATACCAAATCCATCATCAGCCTTGTCAATACTGTCTCCACAGTGTAGACCAAACTTGCTCCTTCCCTTCCTTTCTGCGGCCACCTGTCTCACAAGGACCAATGCCATCATCTCATAACCAGCCTCACAGCTTTCATTCTTGCCCAGTGCCACCCTATTCTCCACAAAGCAGTTACAACAATCTTTTCAAAATACAGTGGTTCTTGCCTACTTCAACACCCTTTCTATGGCTTCCTGTGGCACCTAGGATAAAATTGAGAATCTTCATATACCCTCTGACAACCTCTATAGCCTCACCTCTCCCCACCCCTATCTGCTTCAGTCATTACTCATTTTTCCAAACACTCGAAGACCATCCCCACCTCAGAACTCTCCCACAGGCTCCCTTTGCTCTCCTGATATTGGCCTCCCTCCCTAGACTATACCTTTTATGAGTGTCCCCTAGCTCAACACTGTATCCACAGAGCCAACACAATGCCTGGCATAGGTGTTTGGTAATATTTGCTGAATACGTGAATAAAATATATTCAATACATATCTTTTGAAGGCCTAATATGTGCCAGATATGATGATAGATATGTGGACATTCCATACTTAAGAGTCTGCATCCAATTCCACGTGTGTGGGGTTTTTCCCCACACAAGCAATTCTCTGACAACAGCTAGGTAATACATAACTCAACTCAATCCTGACACTATCTTCCCAGAGATAACATCAAACTCCACAGGTTAAGGGCTCAGTATCCCAAGATTGCCACCACTTCAGGTGCCAATGGCAAGTCCAGGTCGTCACCTGTGTTTCTGGTCCAGCAGCTATAGACTATAAGTTCCAAAGATCCCCTCTTTGGGTTCCATTAGTCTGCTGGAACAGCTCACAGAACTCAGAGAAACATTTTACTTAATAAATCGCTGATTCATCCTAAAAAGATAGAACTCAGGAACAGCCAGATGAAAGAGATGCATAAAGCAAGGTATATGGAAAGAGGTACAGAGCTTCCATGACCCCTCTGGGTGAGCAGTTCTCCCTGGATCTCCATTTGTTCACCAACTCGGAAGGTTTGGGAATGCTGTCCTTTCAGGTTCATATGAAGGCTTCATTACATAGTCATAATTGATTAATTTATTGGCCACTGGCAATTAATTGAACATCCAGCCCCTCTCCCCTCCCTGGAAGTCATGGGGTGGGACTGAAAGTTCGAACCCTCTAATCGCATGATTGGATCCCCTGGCAATATAGACCCTATTCTTAGGTTATCGAGGCAGTTTCCAAAAGTCACATCATTAATGTAACAAAAGATACCTAATTGTTCTCATCACACTTAGGAAATCACAATGATTTTAGGAGCTTTATGCCAAATAAATATTTCTTATTGTTATAAATCACAATATCACACTAGGTCAGCTTGCAATAAGGCAACTGATTTCTCTAAGAGTACACAAGTAAGAAAGCAAAAGAGAGCAAGACAGAACCTAGGATTTTTGGAACCTAACCTCAGAAGTGTCATTCCATAACATTTGCCATCTCTGTTCCTTAGAAGAAAGTCAGTAGATTCAAGGAGCGAGGAAAGAACCAGGGCATGAATACCAGGCGTCTGGGATCACCAGGGGCCCCCTCACAGACTGTCATCCAGAGTGCCTATCACTCCATGTCAACGTACATAAATCTGTCTCTTTGTTGTTAAAACTGTAGGGTATTCTACGGTAGAAATGAAATAATTGGCTATTCAAGCAATCCTTTATTGTTGGGGTATTTAGGATGTTTACAATTCCCCACTAATTTTGCAATAAACATCCTTGAACATATACATTTTCACACTTCTCTAATTATTTCTAGAGGATCAATTTCTAGAAATAAAATTGCTGGGCCAAAGGATCTGCACAATTTAATTATTCAGATATGTTGCCAAATTGCTTTCCAAAAATGTTGTACCAATTTACCTTTCAACAATTTCTAATACTTTACATACTAAATATTAAAATGTTTTAATATTTTACTTTTCCATGACATAAGAAATATTGGGATGGTGCCACCTTCTTCTCATGGCTTCTTTCCCAGTGTTCCTTCAGGACCTCCCCAGTCAGGTATTTGATGATCTTAAGACGTGATCTCTGTAACTACATATTTTACTTAATTCCCCCACTTGGTGCAGCTTTTCTTCTTCATCAGGGAGATGTTGGTGAAGAACGTATTAGGTAGGATAAACTAGGTTATGCTGCAGTAACAAACAAATCTAGAAATCTCAATGGTTTGTACATGAAAACTTATTTCTGGCTCATACAGAGTCCATTTTAGGTTTCTCCATGAAGGCTCTCCATGACACCTTTTCTTCCCATGGCCACCTGCTTCTACCAGGTGGTTCCACCAGATCAACACGTGGTGTCCTTGGCTTAAGAGGAAGAGATGAAGGGTTAAGTAAGAGCTTTTAACTCTGTCAGCCAAGAACAGACAGACATCATTTCTCTCCAACATGCTTTGACGAGAGCACGTCATGTAGCCCACCCAACATTTTTGGTGAACATTCAATTATTAATTAAATGATTTAACTTTACTAAATATTAAATAACTGATGTCAATAAACACTTAATATTAACACATTTCAATAATTAATATAGGCATATAACATATGTTGGTAAATATGGAAAAGTGATAAATAATCTATTTACTATCTATTACATTTTATCTCTTTCACAAAACACAACAGGTACATACACTTTTATGGATAGCAGAGACCGCTCTCAATGAGCCCAGATATTGTCAACAAACTGGCAGCCTTGCTCTGACTTTCATCTTCTTAGTAAAGTTATACAAAAATATAAAAGTAAAATTGTAAGTCTCTAACCCTGCCTTGCTTCATACAGACAGACATGTGCCACTTCGCTCCACATGTTGAAATGGCTGTTGCCAGATGATGTATTTTTTAAGTGGACACAAATTGGCACTGGACTTTTCCACCGCTCCTGTTTCTAATCATCCATTGCCTGGGCATGTCAGGGTCAGGCTTAAAGACCTGCTAGAACTGGATTCAAGATTTATGAGGACGAGATGTAACCAGGCCTCTCCCAAAGGCTTGGGAAGAACAGCTGGAGTCTGGCCCTTTGCATCATGACAAGGACTATTAAATCCTAAAGCAGTAGTTTTTTTTTCTTTTTCTTTTTTTGAAAGATGAGTATAGAAAAGCAAAAAGTAATCCAACAGAATATCAAAGGCATCGTCATAAGAAACACCTTTAAAGCAAAAGATTTTAACAGCTCTGGCTCTCTATCTCACTCACATTTCAAACTCTTTGTAAACAAAAGGCAAAAATTATTAAGTTTGAACTGTGGATTTTCCCCCTTGACCCATTCCTGAATGGAGTTGAATCATTCCTATTCAAAGCAGTGAGGGGCTGTTTTGTTCTCCAGGCCCCACCCTGTGCTGATGTAATGCACCCAGGCTATGTTTTTCTGATGAGTGTGCTAGGGAGGGTCCTCGCCAGGAGGAGGGAAGCTTTGCCCAGCACTCCTGGAATGGCAGGGGAGAGGAAGTCTGGGCGCACAGATGCCTGCCGTAGAAGGAGCTGACGGCTCACACTGAGTATTGGAAAGTTCACCTTGTCCTTTCTTTCCCCCCACCCATCCCCTCCAAAACCATTCATCCCTGAGACCTCATCAGTCATCATCGGACAGCTCTGGTTTCCTGAAACTGGTTCCAGTGGCCACACCTCCTTCCTATGTAGCATCAGGCAAGGATGACACCCCAGCCTCAGAGTGCCTGCTGTCTCCCTGTGCCCAGGGTTGCCTGCTTAGGAAGAGGAAAACAGACAGCCCAGGACCTTCTCTGGCCTTCCTAATGGATAGCCCTGTCATCTTCTCAAAGTGACTGTTTTACTCTTTAAATGTCTTATTTACTTTTAATGTTGAATTTAATGTTGAATTTGTATTTTAATGTTGAACATGTCAGGAAGACCAGAGCAGAGAGCAAGTTTTAAATAAAATAAAGAAGAATATAAGCATTCCATTTATGATAAACCCTTGCATGTGCGCACACACACCACACACACTCAGTTCTCCTCTCTCCCAATTCACCTCTTTAATGCCTTTACTTTGCCTATTGGTTTTCAGTTTCTTGCTATTTGAGAATTATAATTATTTTAAATTAAGGAGTTGTGTACAGTTTCTTAAAAAATATGAGTGATACATATAAACTTTTTGCATGTAATTTTTAAACTCTCCAGTGTACTTCATAAAAAGTATAAACAAATTTAGCATTTTAAAGTAATTTTGTTTTTTTATACGAAAGCAACTTCAGTAAAAAAAAAAACTTACTAAAGATTATATATTCCTACTGGATCAGTGGAAGCTGCAAACAATCCTTGAAGGTAAAAAAATAATTGTTACATAATTCTACATTGCTGTGAACCATCTATTTTTTCTATGGAATTTAAATGTATCCTGATCTATTCAAAGATTTTAACTTGCTCTCCATTTGGTAGATGATTTTTTTATTCCCTTTGGAAAAAAGTGCAAAAAATAGGGGAAAGTAGCTTCTTTATTTGAATGAGGAGAGAAGTCATGTATTGTGAAAAACAAATCATTTGTTGGTTCTTCTTCATCACTGGTGGAGAGCATGTTAGTTAAGCATTGAGAGGTCTCCACAAATGATTAAAATTATAAAAAAATACAGTTCATATAAAACCATTTTTTTTTTTTTGGTGTTAAGAATTTGGTCGTGAAAACTTTAAATCTGATAATAAATAACAGCTTAAAATATAGGGTCCCATACAAATAACACCCCTTTTTTAGTACAAAATCTTTTATTACAAAATCATAAGCATGTAATTCTGTAACATAGGAATAGCACACTCAAGCACACCATATCACATTTTAGGTGAAATATTCAAATTAAAACTATAAATTATTACAACCATATTATTACCCTACCAACCACACTCAAGCAGACATTACTTCTGCTGGATCCTGTACATCCCAAAAAATCCTCTAATACTTTTGGTTGAAACCATTCTAACCTCTCTAGCCACCCCTCCCCAAAAATGTTTCATATTACTAAACAAATAAAAAACTAAATCTATTTGAATTTATTAGCCTCAGATTAAAGAAGATTTAGAAATGGATTCTATCCTTTATAAATCTTTGCCCTAGGGCTCTGTCTCCTCCTACTCCTTTGGAACACCTATCAGGGGCCTCCAAGCAAGTGAGCCCACTAGGACTTAACTCAATGGGTAGCAATAAAGCAAAATAGTTAAGACTGTGGGCTCTAAAATCAAACTGGGAACACACTTCATCATCTAACTGTGCAATTTCATGCAAATTGTTTAACTTCTCTGAACCTCTGTTTTCTTATTTACAAAATGCCCATAATCATAGTAACCTCTTTTTGAAGCTATGATGAGAAATAATTGAGCTATACCATGAAAGCAGTAAAAAATTAGCCATTATTATTCTTGTATTTCTGACACTACTGGAGGGAATTTGTAACTGCCTACAATTTCTAATTTGTTTTAATCATATATTCATAATTGATATGAATATGTAACTATGAATACATATATGAATAATTCATGTACTCATAACTGATCTTGAGTTAAAATTAAAGAGAATAAGGAACACTGATGTTAAAATAATAATAATGAGGAGCATAAAAATAATAACTCTGCAAACTCACCTCAGTATGATCTTTACTATATTCACAAAGGACATTCATTTCATCACTATTTCTATATATGTGAAGAAATTCCAGGTATTTCTAAAGCCAGTTACAAAAATTTTAGTGACAATTATCACCTGATTTAGCTTTTATTTACTAGTGATAAAGGCTATCCATATTTGAAATGTATTATTTGTGTGGGAGTACTTTCAAAGAGCAAGCTTGAAGCTTCTCCCAGGTTTAGATTGAGAAAGAAAACAGGAAGATCAGAAAATCCAACCAGTTACGATTTTAAAGCACCCAATGCAAGAATTACAAACATCAGATGGTAAAAGATCTTTGTTTTTATGTCATCAAAAAATTACATTTCAACTTACACTTGCCAGTGCATTTGTCCTCATACTGAAGTACAATATTTTCAATGTATTTATCTTACATTATGCTTTTTACTACATAGTTAATGGAAACAAAAACAAATCAAGTGCATCACTCATGAAATGGGGAACAGGCAGAAATGGGTCTCTATATATGATAAATGTTGCTGAGACTGGATTCAACCTAAAATTAATAATAAAATAATACTTGATTTACCTAAAGGAGCTTTTTTACTATATATTACACACATAATAAAATCATAAAAATTAAACTTCAAGGAGGACCAAGAGATTATATCATTTTAAAAAGCAAAATAAGTCCTATGAGATTAGGAAACTGTGCTATGATCAGTGAGGGGTTTTATGCAAAGAAGTGACAGATGGACTTAAGAAGAACAAGACTTAGACAAAGAGAACAGTTAGGAGGCTGTTGGAAAAACCCATGTGAAAGAGGGTGAACACCTCAATGTAGAACTGTAACAGGACTGGCCTGAAGAAGAGAGATTTGAAACAATTTTAGGAAGTAAAATTGTCAGGATTTATGGTGACATGATGGAGTAGTTTCTCGGTGATAAATAAAATGAAAGGAGAGAGAGAAGTCATACACGGCACCCAATTACTACTTAGTCAATGGGGTGATGGTGCTACCCACTTAAGTAATGAGTGATGGGTAAGCACTATTAGGAGAGAAGAGAATGAGCTCATGTTATCCAATCAACAAGTTGAGGTTTTTTCTTCCTCATTTAACATCCTCTTTCCTTCTCCTTTTCCCCTTTCTTCTGCTCCACATAGCCTCTTTTTCTTTACTCTGATGCTAGTGACTTACAGAAACTCAGAATATACCTTGAAGGCTCTGGATTGTGGAGAGAGGCAAAGTATATTTTAAAAAAACTAATATTTGTTGTTGACCTGTAAAGCCAGCCTTGCTGTGATCACTAGGTCCAAGTTCTCATTCTTGTTCTTCCATAAACCAACTATATGATCTTGTACAAGTCACATAAATTTTCTGGGTCTCAATTTTTTTCCTCAGCAAAATTAGGGGATGACTTATATAACTTTAAGTCTTCTTTTTTTTTTAATTGATCAGTGGATTATTTATTTTAAATTTTTTTTATTGTTCAAATACATTTGTCTCCACTTTCCCACCACCACTTTCCCCTGCCCCACCCACCCCCACCTCCCTCCCTCAATCCTTCCTCACTCTGGCTTTGTCCATGGGTCCTTTATACATGTTCCTTCCCTTTCTTTTCCCCGTTACCCCCTCCCTCCTTCTCTCTCATTACTGTTGGTTTCTTTTTTCTTTCAACATTGCTGGTTATATTTTCCTTGCTTATTTGTTTTGTTGATTAGCTTCCACTTATAGGTGATATCATATAGTATTTGTCTTTCACCCTCTGGCTTATTTTACTTAGCATCATGCTCTCCAGTTCCATCCATGCTGTTGCGAACAGTAGTAGCTCTTTCTTTCTTTCTGCTGCATAGTATTCCATTGTGTAAATGTACCATAGATTTTGATCCATTCATTTACTGATGGGCACTTAGGTTGCTTCCATGTTTGCTTTTAAACCTGGAAACTTAGGTTTGCTGCTATGAACATTGGGGTGCATGGGTTCTTTGACTTGGTGTTCTGGGATTCTTAGTGTATAATCCCAGCAGTGGAATCGCTGGGTCAAAAGGAAGTTACATATTGAGTTTTTGAGGAAATTCCAAACTGTTTTCCACAGTGGATGCACCAATCTGAATTCCCACCAACAGTGTATTAAGGTTCCCTTTTCTCCGCAACTTCACCAGCATTTGGTGTTTGTTGATTTGTTTATGATGGCCATTCTGACCGGTGTGAAGTGGTATCTCACTGCAGTTTTAATTTGCATTTCTTTGATAGCTAGTGATCATGAGCATCCTTTCATATATCTCTGGGCTCTGTTTATGTCCTCCTTGGAGAGGTGTCTGTTCAGATCCTTTGCCCGTTTTTTAATTGGATTGTTTGTCTTCCTGGAGTGGAGTCATGTGAGTTCTCTATATATTTTGGAGGTCAAAACCCTGTCTGAGGTATCACTAGCAAATATATTTTCCTGTACAGTTAGTTCCCTTTTCATTTTGCTGATGTTTTCTTTAGCCATGCAGAAGCTTATTTTGATGAAGTCCCATTTGTTTATTTTTTCCTTTATGCCCCTTGCTCTAGGGGACATATCAGTCAAAATATTGCTGTGTGGGATATCTGAGAGTTTCCTGCCTCTGTTCTCCTCTAGGACTTTCATGGTATCGCAACTCATATTTAAGTCCTTTATCCATCTTGAGTTTATTTTTGTGTATGGTGTAAGTTGGTGATCAAATTTCAATTTTTTGCATGTAGCTGTCCAGCTCTAAAACACCATTTTTTGAAAAGGCTATCTTTATTCCATTTATGCTTCAGCCCCCTTTGTTGAATATTAATTGAACATAGAGATATGGGTTTATTACTGAACTCTCTATTCTCTTCCATTGATCTATGTATCTGTTCTTATGCCAGTGCCAGACTGTTTTGATTACAGTGGCCTTGTAATGTAGTTGGATAGCAGGTATTATGATCCCTCCTACTTTGTTCTTCTTTCTCTAAATTGCTGTGGCTATTAAACACTCAAACTGATGGAGACTGAACAGCATGCTATTAAACAATGAATGGGTCAATAATGAGATCAAAGAAGAAATAAAAAAGTTTCTGGAAACAGATGAAAATGAACACACAACAGTTCAAAACCTATGGGACACAGCGAAGGCAGTCTTGAGATGAAATTTCATAGCAATACAGACCTACCTAAAAAATATAGAAACATTTCAAATAAATGACCTAAACTTACAGCTTCAAGAACTGGAGAGACAACAACAAACAAAGCCCAGAGCAAGTAAAGGGAAGGAAATAATCAAGATCACAACAGAGTTGAATGGCATAGAGATGAAAAGAACAATTCAAGGGATCAACAAATCCAAGAGATGGTTCTTTGAAAAGATAAATAAAATCAACAAGCCTTTAAGCAGACTCATCAAGAAGAAAAGGGAGAGGATCCAAATAAATAACATCAGAAATGAAAGAGGAGAAATAACAACTGATACCACAGAAATACAAAGGATTGTAAGAAATTACTATGAACAATTAAATGCAAAGAAATTTGAAAACCTTGATGAAATGGACAAATTTCTAGAAAAATATAACCTGACACTGAATGAAGAAGAAGGAGAAAGCCTCAACAGACCAATAACAGCTGGTGAAATTGAGGCAGTAATCAAAAAACTCCTGGCAAACAAAGGCCCTGGACTGAATGGTTTCACAGGAGAATTTTACAAAACATTTAAGGAAGAGCTAACCCCTGTCCTTCTCAAACTATTCCAGAAAATCCAAGAGGTAAGACTCCCAAACTCTTTTTATGAGGCCAGCATCATCCTAATCTCAAAAACAGATAAAAACACAACAAAGAAAGAAAACTACAGGCCAATATTGCTAATGAACATAGGAGGCTAAAATTCTCAACAAAATATTGGCAGACCGCATCCAGCAATACATTAAAAAGATCATCCACTATGATCAAGTGGGATTCATCCCAGGGATGCAAGGATGGTTCAATATTTGCAAATCAATAAATGTAATACCTCACATAAACAAAAGGAGAGACAAAAACCACATGATCATATCAATAGATGTGGAAAAAGCATTTGATAAGGTACAGCACCCATTTATGATAAAAACACTCAGCAAAGTGGGAATGAAGGGGACATACCTCAACGTAATAAAGGCCATATATGAAAAACGTACAGCCAACATCATACTCAACGGGAAAAACTAAAAGCTTTGCCACTAAGATTGGGAATAAGACAAGGAAGTCCACTTTCACCACTTCTACTTAACATAGTATTGGGAGTCCTAGCCACAGTGATCAGACAAGAAAAAGAAATAAGAGGCATCCAAATTGGAAAGGAGAAAGTAAAACTATCATTGTTTGCTGATGACATGATAGTGTACATAGAAAACCCCATAAACTTCATCAAAAAACTACTTGACGTAATAAGTGAATTTGGCAAAACAGCGGGATACAAAGTCAATATTCAGAAATTGAAGGCATTTTTGTACACCAACAATGAAGTATCAGAATCAAAAATCAGGCTTCTTCTACTACAGAGATTTTGATTCCATAGAATTAATGTTTTTTGCTAAGCACAAAGCTTGACAGGCTTTTAATAATTCATGCAGTATTGCAATGGTTAATTTTACATTGACTAAAATAATCATTTAATGTCAGTTGCATCATAATGTTTTGGAGTTTTAGATTAGAAAGAGAGAGGGAGGAGAGAGAGAGGGAAGGAAGGAAGGAAGATAGAAAGAAAGAAGGAAGGAAGGGAATTTTATTTTATAGGGGAAAAATTATTCAACTGAAGCTCTTCATGTCATGTGTTCTGGTGCATACAGGTAAGTCACTTTCTTCTCTGCTTCAATATCCCTAATTTTAAAATAGAAAAAATAATCCTCCATCTACACTCTGAGAGTACAGGAGAAGGTGATTAATAAAGATAAAGGTTAATAAAATGAAGAAAACCATCGCAAATAGGGTCTGGTTTGTTCTTAAAGAAAAACACTTCATAAATAAATCTATTTTTTTAGATTAAGTCTTTTTAAAAATTTTTTATTGTTGTTCTATTACAGTTGTCCTAAGTTTCTTCCATTGCTCTCCCTCGCCCTGCCCACCCCCTGCTCCCATAGTCAATCCCCACTCTATTGTCCATGTCCATGGGTCATTTATATTTGTTCTTTAACTAAGCTCTTCCCATTCTTTACTCCCTTATCCCCCTCAACTGGCCCCTCTGGTCCCTGTCAGTCCATAAATAAAACTTAATTATCTTACTTTCTATTGAAAATGCTAAGATCCCTTGGTTAATCCTATGCCAATCTTTGTTTCATCTTGCTCCTTCCAAATGGCAGGATAGATATAAAAGTGCTTTTAAAAAATAAAAGAATTTCCTAATGAAAATGGTATTTTGGGGGGAGAATCAAGATGGCAGAGGAATGAGTGGAAGTCACACTGACCTCCCAGGACCAACCTGGAATTACAACTAAATTGTGGAGAAATCACCTGGAACAAACAACTGAACAACAGCGAGAGAGGAGCCTTGTATCCTCGGAGATAGAAGACTTGGCTTTAGTGCAATCTAACTGGTAAGGAGTGCGGTAGAGACTCAAGAAGGTGGGTGGGGCGCCCACAGGCAGCAGCACCAGAAGGATATTGAAACGGCCAGTTAGATTCCCCCCTGAGAAGAGTGGGGTCTAAACCATAAGAAGAGATTTTCAGCCTACAGCACCAAGCCCAAAAAGTATGCAGAAAACAGCCAGCTGCAAAAAGCTGCAGGGTTGCTCTCTGCCAGAGACAGGAAGCTGGAGACACAAAGAGCCATTTAAAGGACCAATGCATAAGTTTTTATTTGCAGCCACTTACCCTGGTCTCTGGCAAAGAGGGGCAGAGTGGGCTAGAGATGCCTGAGGAGAGACTGGGGAAGGAGGCTTTGGGGAGAGAACTGAGGGAGTAGCCAGTGGTATCTCGGTGCTGACTCATCCCCCATGTGGCAGCAGCCATCTTGCTCAGGCAGAGACCACTCCCCTTGAGTGGCAGCAGCATCAGAGGACCCAATACCCCCATTCCCAGGTTGGATTCCACCCCTCCCTGTGTTGTCTGTCTCCTGCTGAGTGCAGAGTGACAGCCACACATAATAGATCCCTGGCTAATGGGGGTGAAGAGAGGTCTGGATACACTTGAGGAGAGACAGGGGATGGAGGCCTTGGGGAGAGAATGGAGAGTAGCCAGTGGGATCCCAGTGCTGACTTCTCCCCCATACAGCAGCAGCTTGAGAGGACCCAATAACCCCACCCCAGGAGGGACTCGGCCCTGCCCTGAGCTGTCTAAGGTGGCCTGCTGAGTGCAGAGTGACTAGATTAACAGCTGAAGGAGACAGCCACAAACAGTAGATTCTTGGAAGTCTTGAACAGGCTGCCTCAGGTAGGACAGGGACGACATCAACATCATTAGAGGCAGATCTAGAAATTAAAAACAGCGGTCTCCTACCATAGAAGTTCATACCACAAAGTCAGGAAATCAAGACAGATCAACTTAAGAAACAGAAGCAAAAAAGAAGAGTCTCACAAATAACGGGAAGACAAAGAGATACCCCTCACTCGAAGGGACAGGAGGAATCCCCAGAAAGAGAACTAAATGAAATAGAAGCAAGTAAACTTTCATACATTGAGTTCAAAACAATGGTTCTAAGGAAGCTCAATGAGCTCAGTGATCTCAGAGAGAATTGCAAGAAACTATAGGGAAACTACGGGGGACTTACTGCAAACTGTATCAGTATGAAAAAGGACATAGAAACTATTGATAAGAGACAAGAGGAAATGAAGAATACAATTTCTGAACTGAAGAACACAGTAGAAGGATTCAAAGCAGGCTAGATGAAGCACAGGAATGAATCAAAGAGCTGGAGGAATAAGTAGAAAAAAGCTCCCAGAAATAGGGAGCCCCAATACATCTAGCACCTGACTTCTCTACAGAAACACTGCAAGCCAGAATGGAGTAACAAGAAATATTACAAGTAATGAAAAGCAAAGGCCTGCAACCAAGACTGCTCTACCCAGCAAGGCTCTCCATTAAAATGGAAGGTGAAATAAGGAGTTTCCCAGACAAAAGAAGGCTAAAAGACTACACCTCCAGCAAACCAGCATTGCAAAATATGCTAAAGGGACTGCTTTAAGATGAATAAAAGGTCTATGAAAACCTAGTTCCTTTCACAGTTGCCAATACTTGATATTACCAATATGTTTTAATGTGTATTGATCTGATTGTGACAATGACGTGTTATTTTAATTGTTCCTTTATTATTTGCTGAAACTAAACCTGTTTTTGTATATTTCTTGCCTATTTCTATTATTTTTAAAAAGCTTTAAATGACTGGTATTCTTTATCCATTTTTTGATTAAATGTTTGTAGAATTTTTTTCCCTAAAAAAAACCAAAACAAACCATTAACCATTTTTTAGATATGTTGCAAATACTTTCCTATTCTATTACTTGTCCTTTAACTTTTTTTATACATATATTACTGTACAGTCTTAAATGTTTAATATAGTCATATTGTCAATATTTTATAGCTTCTGGGTTTGAATATTTTACTTCAGGGTAAGAAAAATATAATTTTGTATTTTCTCCTAAAACTCCTTAGATTCTATGTATTGATTTTTAACTCATCTGAATATTTCTTGTATAATGTGTGAAATAGGGCTCTATATTTGTTTTATTCAAATAATAGTGGTCAGTGTACCTTATTTGTTGAATAAGCCTTATTTTACTCATTGATTTGAAATATCAACTTAATCATATATTACATTGTTAGATATATATGTTTGTCTCTAGAATGCTCATTATATTTCATTGATCTACTTGATTATTCCTCTGCTGGTGTCATGTTGTTTTAATTGCTGAGACTTTTTAATGGTTTTAAATTTTTTAATATTTTATAATTAACTTTGACATTTAAAAAAATAAAATCAATCTGCATTGAAGGAAGTTAGGAAGGAAGGGGAAAAAAGAGAGAGAGAGAGAGAGAGAGAGGAGATGGAACTCCTACCTTTTGTGACAACATGGATGGAACTAGAGAATAGTAAGCTAAGTGAAATAAGCCAGTTGATGAAAGATAAATACCATATGATCTCACCTATAAGTGGACTCTATTCAACAAAATAAACTAATGAACAAAATAAACCACAAAATATAAAAATAAAAATAAAATAGTATTTTCAAAATGTTTACAGTTTTCCCTAGGGTTTAGAAAAAATATTAAAATAAACTCAAAATCCTCTAGATCAAGGCTCTTATTCCAAATCGGACAATTAACAAACGAGAGATAAAAGTATGTGACAAAAACCTCTGAACCTCAGTTTCCTTCTCTGTAATACGGAGATCATCACATCCACTTACAGTATTGCTGAGATGATTAAATACAATCTACATACTCAAAGTCCTTAGCAGTGGACCTGACACCTAATACATGTTCAACAAATATTTGCTCTCCTGTCCCTTCTCTCCTGTCACCCATCGCACAGCCTGGTTATATCACTTCACTACTACATTTATCAGTGGCTCCCCATTACCTTAGAGCTGAAATCTGAATTCTTTAAAATGGTGTTCAAGTTCCCTGCCCATCATCTCCTACTATACGAGAAACTGCAGCCTGTTTTCCTGGCAAATGCAACTGCTGGTAGTTTTCTGAGGAAAACACGTTTCTTGCTTCAAAGCTTTGGAAGATGCTACTACAGTTTTTTCAAGTAATGACCTTCCAAACTTCATTTGCCTGTCCAACTCCTACTCCTACAAATCTCACTTCAAATGTCACCACCTCTTGGAAGCCTCCCAATCCTCCTGACTGAGTTAGGTGCTCCTCCTATCAGTCTTGTGGATGCACTTAATGCTATTTTAATTGTGCATGTTCTTGAACAAGCAATCCATCTGATTGGGAATATCGTCAGTAAAGTTTTGGTTGGATTTATTTCTGATTTCCTAGCACATGGTAAGGACTCAATATATAATTGAAATGTAAGAAGAATGAGAAGAAGCAGTGGAAAGAAAGAAAATAAAAGAAGAAGAGGGGACAGGAAGAAAAGAAAGGAGAGAGAAAGGGGGATGAGGGGGATGAGAAGAAGAGAAAGATATTTTGACATTCAAACAACCCAGTCAATTCAGATTTGTTTTTTTAAAAATAATCTTCTATATTGGTGATGCTATAAAGTTGAATACTTAGGATCTACCAGGGTTGAAATTTGATGAAAAAGAGAGATTTGAACTAATATAAATCAAATAACTTTAAAAATTAATTTTGTATCGACAACAAAATAATATGAGCCAAATGTGCAGTACCTAGTTATTAGATTAGATACCAGGAAACCTGCCTTGAGGTGAAAACGCTTACACGCTAGAAGACATCACGAGGGGAGGTTTCCAAGTCTATGTAGAGAATTTATAGAAAAGTCAAATGGAAAAAAAAAAAAGAGACACACACACACAGATACATATGCTATGACATGTAGAGATAAGTACCCCTGAAGGTGATTTGAAGGCAGGCCTGCCCCTGTGTTTTATTTTTGAGGAAAGGTTATTTCTTTGATGATCTTTTTTCCCTGTGGTCAAATGATTATGATTATGAACTACGACTATGATTAATTTACCTCTTCAAACAAAATTTTAAAATTGAAAACCTTTAAATCTTACTCATTGAATGCCCCCATTTAAAAAAATCAGTACCAAATGAAATTTGAAATCATGATATTCCACTTTCAGCAGCGATAGACCATGTTCAAAAGAACATGTCCTTCAAAGTAAAAACTGGGACAATATTAGCAGGTCACCACACAAACATTCCTGTTGCTGTTTCAGCATTTTCTCTGTGCCTGCCCCTCAAGCTGTGTCCATTGGATGAACCAAATGACATACTTGGGCTACAAGGGGGTATGGGTTGCCAATTCTTGGAAAAATCTTACTCAAAGAGAGACAAGGAAAATAAAAGGATAAACTAAGCAGGGCTTCCTTATGCCAAGGATTCATAAGATCTTTTATGGTGGATATATTTCAATGCTCTTGAAAAGGACATCCTCTCTGGTGCCAGGGTCAGCATCTGACCTTGCCTCAGGTGAACTACTTTTCTGGTCCAATTCTCTGGCCCAGCTTTGGAGAGCTCTGCACAACCAGACATGCAGAAACACCAAACGCAAGCCCAAGCTTTCCCATTTTTGACTGCAAAGAGCACTGAACTATGAGAGTCATCACAGAGCAGAATTTCTATGCAAACTGCTCTTCATGGAGGAGGAAAGCTCTTGCTACACCCGGTTGAAACAATTATTTGCAGCATATCCCAGACTTTTTTTTTTTTTTGCTAGGTCTCTCATTATGAAGGTTTTGCCCATTCACATGTGAACTGTAAACAGACTGACAGATGGAATTCTTTTGTATAAACAATTTCAGATACACTACTCCTTCGTGGCTGTGTCAGTTGTTTACAGTATCAAAAAGCCACAGATACGCCTAAAAGTAAGGCAAGTCCGTATTTCTGCCAAACATTTGCACAACATCTATCCATAGTTTGTACCCGGGTGCTCAAAGTGTTGCTGATGAAACACAGTTTCTCAAGTGTATTTATGAGCATTGTCTCATCAAGACTCCCCAGGAATTTTCTCAGAGCACCCCCTTCCAAAGTGGCCCACATTTTTGTGAAAAGGCCACAGAGATGGCAACACAAATCTAGAAGCAAGCTGAAAAACAGGATGGCCCTTGAAGAAATACAAGAATGTAAAAGCAGAAAACTTTCTCATCTTCTCTTCACTTGTTTTTTCTCTCGGGCTTAATATACGTTGTCCAAAGCAAAGGGTTCATTTCTCTTTTTTCCCTGCAACTCAACTTCAAGAGTCTTAGGGAACTCATTTTGCAAACATTCATATCCATTTTAGGTTTCTCTTCCTCATCTCCATCAGCCTCAATTCCACATACTTCCTCTAAGGCTATCCTCTTTCCTGGCTTTTCGAGCTATTTGGAATCTTTTATTTCATGTTTCCTCCTACCCAGAAGTTCACCTTTTCTGAGGAAATGATTGGTTTCATAAGTAATACCTAATGCTCTTCAGATTAGTTCAACTGAGATAGTCTGCCTGATCTGTCTTATGAACAAAAGCTGTTCTTACAGCTTTATTGAGATATATTTGCATGTGCTATAATTCATTTTTTAAAGTGTATACAGCTCAACATTTTGTAGTATAGTCACATAGTTGTGCAACCATCACCACAATTTATCTTTTTTAGAATATTTTCATTACCCTAAATAAGACCTTGTATCCATTGAAGGCACTCCCCATTCCCCACCCCACACCGCCAACTGCCCCAGCCCTAAGCAACCATTAATCTACTTTTTGTCTGTATAGATTTCCTTATCCTGAACATTCATATGAGTGAAATTATACAATATGTGGTCTTTTGTAACTCACTTGTTTCATTTAACATAGTGTTTTCAAGGTTCATCCACGTTATAACATATGTCAGAATTTTCTTACTTTTTAATTGCCAAATAATATTCCCATATATGGATATATCATTTTATTTATCCATTTGTCAGTTGATGGATATTGGATTGTTTCCACTTTTGAATATTATAAACAATGCTACTATGAACATTTCTATGTAAGTGTTTATGTGGACATGTGCTTTTATTTCTCTTGGGGATCTAGCTAGAAGTGAAATTGTTGGGTAATACAGTAACTTTATGATTAATCTTTGGAGGAACTGCCAAACTGTTTTCCAAAGTAGCCACACCATTCCCTATCTCCTCTATCAACATATGAGGGCTCCAATTTCTCTACATCCTTGTCAACACTTACTATTATCTATGTTTTTAAGCATAGGCTTCTTAGTGGGAATGAAGTGGTATCTCTATGTGGTTTTGATTTGCATTTCCCTTTATGGCTAATAAATTTGAGCATCTTTTCATATGTTTATTTGTTTTTTGTGTATCATTTTAGAGAAATATCTTTCAAATCTTTTGCTTATTTTTACATTGTTATCTTTTTATAATTGAGTTGTAAGAGTTCATATTTTTTAATACAGCCCCTTATCAATGTATGGTTTGAAAATATTTTCTCACAGGATATGTATTGTCTTTTACTTTCTTTTTGGTATCATCTGAAGCATGTAAGTTTTTAATTTTGATGAAGTCAAATTCATCTTTTCCTTTGTCACTTGTGTTTTTAGTCTCACATCTAAGAAGGCTTTACATAACCCAAGGTCATGCATATTTATTCCTGTGTTTTCATTAAATGGTTTATAGGTTTAGCTCTTTCATTTAGCTCTGTGATTTATTTTGAGTTAATTTTGTGGAATGGTATAAGGAATTAATCAAACTTCAATCTTTTGAATGTGGATATCCAGTTGTACCAGCACTGTTTCTTTAAAAGATTATTTTTTTCCCTCACTACAGTCTTTGTACCCTTGTCAAAAATCATGAATGTAAATGTAAAGGTTTAATTATGGATTCTGTTTTATTCCATTGATTTATATGTCTGTCCCATGTGGGCACAACACCCTCTTGATTACTCTGGTTTTGCTAGGTCTTCCAGTATCTTGTGAATGGAACTGGCAATAATGGGCAATCTTTTACCATTAAACATGATGTTAGCTGTAGGTTATTTATCAAGTTAAGGAAGTTCCCTTCTGTTTTTAGTTTTTGTTATGTGTTTTTATTATGCAAGGGTGTGGGATTTTGTCAAATGCTTTTCTGTTTTTATTAATATAATCATGTTGATTTTATTATTACACTGACTAATCTTTAGGAGGTTAAACCAGCCTTGCATTTCTGGAATAAATTTCACTTGGTCATAGTATATAACACTTCTACAAAAGCTTTCTGTAATATTTTCAAGGTAAACAAGGGAAGAGATATCAAATCTGCCACCCCTGAGTTCATTGATTGTATGTAATACAGGTTTGGGGTACAATCGCAGTGTAACATGAGCTCTGAGCAGTAGCCTCAGTAACCAGCTTCATAACAGCAAGCAAATGATTCCCACAAGTTCCTTGTACCTGACTTATTGGGAAGAATTTGGGAGTGGTGGGTAAGTAGTAACTGAATGTTGGTCTAATTTCAAGCTGTAAATATATGCAAATGATACATTACAAATAAACGGAAATAAGATGGGAGAGTGGTGGGCAGAGAGAAGGAATCACCTAATAATCAAAAAGCGTAAACATCCAGAGATTTATAGGACCATGGGGACATAAAGTTATTTCTATCACACATTAATGTAAAAAAAATAAATAAATAAAGGTAGAACAGAGAGATTAAGTTTCAAAAAAGTTAGATGAATCTATCAATGTCAGATCGTTTGACTCCTTGTCCACTTACCCTTACAATGGCCACCTCCTCCTATCAATGATGCTCAAATGTGATTGTATGGCCAGCACTTTATAGTTTGTAAATCACTGTCACATGCATGATCCTGCTTCATTCAGGGGCCTTTGCACAGTGTCCCCTGCCCCACATGTCAGTTAAGGACAGATGTTGAGTGAGCCCTTGCCTCTTTGGCGATTACAGTGGCAGGACTTAGTCTCAAAATTAAGAATTTTTTCCATATTTCACATAGAAATCAGAGTAACAGAAATTTAATTTAAATTTTGTGATTCATTGCACTAAAGTGGAAGTAAATAGAAAGGGATGACTTATTAGGCAATGATCTACACAAATCTGGGTTGCTTATGGGTAGAACTACAGAGTAAACAGGAGCCAGTGCTTTTAATTTGCTGGCAAACATAATGCAACTGTACCCACACATTCACACTGAACTAAAAGCACAGAGAGGAAATTTACTAGTTTATAGCAGCCACTAGGACAAATCATATTTTTTTGACATCTTGAAAATGATTTGGATAAATTAATTCAGGATAAAATTAAATTTATCCATATCTACCAAAAAGAACTTCTTGTAGGTACCTGCAATTGATACGCTAATAAAATGGAGACTCTCTAGGTTTATTCCTTAGGCTGGATTGTGTGAGTTATACAACAAGGACACCATACAGGATGGGAATTGGGTCTCTTTATTAATAGTTCAGTGCAGAGAAAAGAGTGTGTGGTTGGGAAACAGTCATCTCAGATCCTTTGGAGAAAGAGTATGGGTGAATTGATGGATGAAAAGTGAATGGCATTGTCATCAAAAGATCTGGGAATTCAACTAAACTGATGTCTTTAGGCAGGTGAATTCACTGCTAGGCTTCCATTTCTCACCTAACAAATGGAAATAAGCTTATCTGCCCTCCCTCACAAGTTGCTATGCATTTGAAATGAGATAATGTCTTCAATATAATTTCATAACTCTAATATAACAAATACATATAAAATAGTATTGCTATTAGCTGAAACCCTTTTTATTTCAATGCCACAAGAGGAAGCAAGAGGAAAGAAACAGCCAGAGCAGTTGGGAGGGAGGTGAGAGATGTGCAGTAATCTTGTTGAAGAAATCCAACGTGTTTCAAATTTAAAGACCTGCAGAGACCTTGATTGAGGTGTCGGTGTTAAATAAACATCTTCTTGTTCAACTCCCACTCTGAATGTTACAAAGTGCTTTATGGTAGTGCACACCACTCCAAAATGCATTTATAGAAACTTATGAACAAGACTAAACTGTGTAACCTCCAACCACCTTCTCCCCTTATTTTCTTTTTATCCTAGTACATTGAGCCTAATCAAGACAAACTTGTGAAATAATTTTAATGCCAGTTTAAAACCTAAAATGTGAAGCATGTGGAAAAAATGGAGACTGTGGGAGCTGTACAACTGCAAAAAAAAGTAAACTATCTTTTCAGGAAAAGTGTTGGCAATGTGTGCACTTGTGTAATAGGAAGGAAGGAGATTTGTATGCAAGAGCAAAGAGAAAAAGAATGGGAGGGGGAGTTGGGAAATAGTACTTAAAAAACTAGATAAGCTAAAAATGTTCTTCACTTTGAATCAAGTAATTGTTCTTTGAAAAAGCTGGGACTGGGTTCAGGGGAAGGACTGGGGCACAGAAGCCTTGTGAGTGATAGCATTAATCAGCTATTGTGTTAATAGCATTAATCAACCCAAATTCATTAAGCCCCTCCAAAATGTGCCCAGCCCCACTTTTTGGACAGCCTCTTCTTTTTATAATGCAAATTTCTGAGCAGACATTTGGAGTGACTAGAAATCCCCACCACTTTAAGTTATTTATCTGCTAAAGAATTTGTTTGAATTAATATTGTTTGCCCTTGAGGCTTACCCTTCATGATTAAAAGTTCTACAACACATTCTGAATTATTAGCTTACTAAGTATACAATGCAAAGATTAGTAATACAATGAGATTCAGCATCATTGGTCCAAGCTACACAGACACTGATAAAGCCTGTGAGGTAACCTAATTTATCTTATATATAAGTGTTACTGGCATTTCTATGACAAAGTAAACGCAACTGTACTTTGGTATAAAGCCATGGCCTAGTAACCATCGTTAAGCCCACATGTCTTATAGGCCATTTCATTTCCGATTTCTAAGATCTTTTCCTGATAATGTTTTAATTTGGTAGTGCTTAACATAAATGCATTTAAAAGTCACACCATGGCAAATCAATGTTTCTCTCTCTCTAAAAATCAATTTAAAAAACTTTTTAAAAAATCCTACTACTGCATCCTAAAACGTAAGAATTTAATTATACAAATTGTCAACAAAATGGATGCCTCATCAAAATTCAAATGTGGAAACAAAATTACTACCCCTATCCCCCTCAAAAGTTCATGTGATCCAGGATCCAAAAGGCAAAATTCACCTTAGGGAAATGGAAGCTGAGCTATACACGCAATGGAAGCGCTTAGAACTATCTCAGGCATAGAGCGGCACTGTCCTAAACAGCAGCCGTCGGCCACATTTAGCTGAAATGTGGCTCGTACAACTGGGAAACTGACTTTTTAACTTTATTTTCTTTTTATTAGTTAAAATTTAATTTTAAAAACTGAGAATTTACTTATTGGAGAACTTTTAAGTATGTTCAAAACAACTTGGTATATAAATCTACTTCTTCAACAGTAAATTTTATGAAACATATATACAGATCCAGCACTGAATTTCTGATAAATATTTAGTATCTGACTTGAGACATGCTGTAAAAAATACACAGGATTTCTAAAATGTAGCAAAAAAAAGAATTTAAATCTCCTATTAATAATTTTTAATATTGATTACATGCCAAAATAATAATTTTGACATAGTAAGTTAAATATTATTAAAATTAATTTCACGTGATCTCTTTACTATTTTAAGTGTGCCTAATAGAAAATTCAAAATTACGTGTGTGGCTCATATTTCATTTCTACTGGACAGTCTGATTTAGAGTAGTATGCTCCCAGGCATACATGAAAGTGTACAAATAATTAAATAAGAATTCTATCTATAAAGGCAATCTCATAGACAAAGTAAACTCATAGAGCACTTTTTGAAGCCTTAGACAAAGGTAGCCCATCTTACCCCGTTCAGGGTGAGACCACACTCGGGAGGGCCCATTCAAGCTTTGGGGACCTCCCAGTGAGAAAGACGCAGTGTGTAGAGTTCAGAGCAAGTCAGAAAGAATTACTGAATGGCTAGAGGGGTTGACTTATGGTGGGGGAAAATAAAAGAATGAAATCCAAGGAAGGACTAAAGATGATATAATTGTCTGCAAAGGACAGAGGGGAATTAGTTGGCATGACAAAGGAGGTTGTAACTAGAAGTAATGGGATAAAGAGAAGAAAGGAAAATTTAGGCTTGAGACTTTTCAAGTTGAGGAAAAACTAGACAGGGCTCAGGGGGTGAGGCCGACCCAGGATTGACAAAGGAATGGAGGCCTTGACCCAGAGGTCTTTCCAGCTCTGGTTTCTAAAATCCTTCCTTGGTGGGGTAGTAATTTGCTGATGGGGGTGGGCGTGGCAGGCAAAGGAAGAGTTGGGAGGACAAACTGGATGGCCATTTATATCTGTGATGATCCTAAAATGGCTATTGTCTCCTTGCTCTTTTGGCTTCCTGAAGCATCATTTTGTTGACACTGGTGTATGTCCCCTCTTGTGAATCTCTGTAATGTGCATTTGATTTTCGTGTGTGTCTGCACAAAAACTCCACCAGCGAAAGTGTGTGACAAGGCAAATCTGCTAAATGAGTCAGAGAATTGTGAGGCCACAGATATGGTGCACCTGTTTGTTACTACGTGTTCCTTTCCCACCACAGTTTCTTTGTGAAACAGAAGTAGAAAGAGCTAAGTCCAGGCCTGAAGATTAAAAACAGATTGATGTTCACACACATGCACTAAACCTATTTCTTAAGAGTCTTCCAACACACAATGCAGAGATTCCTCACAAATACTGATATGGGAGACATTATCTACAAGACAAGATAGATCACCAACTTAAAAGTATGTTATAGTTATCACCAATGTGCAAACATCTCTCTGGTAACTTTTTTAATAACAGCCTATGCTCCAATGAAAAGATTGCAATAAAACAATGTGTTTCCACAATCAGTGGAAAGGAAATGAATATTTAACTATTATTAATTCAAGTACACCGTATTAGAAAGGAACTTTCCATTATCCTCAAGGGTATACATAGGGGAGTGGGAAGGAATATCACATCCTTTTTTCCTTCATATAATCTCCTTACTAATAAAAAAAAATTCAAAATAGAAAGCAATGATTCTTAATGCTCATACACACACATCTCTAGTAGTTTCCTCCTGTTCTACTGGTTTCTTACATGTAAAATATAAATAGGCTAGCTCTAATTTTCAAAAATTAGCACTGATGTGAGACTTTTTTCTTGTAAGACTCTAATTAAGAGCATAGATTCTAGAATTAGAGTGCCAGGGTTCAAATTCTGGCTCTCCCACTTGAGAGGGTATGACTTCAGGCAAGTTACCTTCTTCTCTGAGCCTGTTTCCTCATCACTAAACTAGGTCTTGTATCTCTCTCATAGCAGTTTACTTAGAGAAGTACGTGAGCTAAAATATCAATACATGAAATTCTTAGCATAGTACCTGGCACAGAGAACACAATGACATATATTCTTTGTTGTTGTTTCCTTTGCTCTTGTCATTCTTATGATTGATACCACAGTCACCAGTGATAGCGCACTGGATATCTGTTAGGGAAATATAAGCAGTTAAAACAATCAAAAGCAGAGATTTAAAGAAATCCAGTTCTCTGTAGGAGAGTAACAGGTTGCCTCACCTGCCAAACACATACTGGAGAGTATACTCTACTCTTTATTCAGCAAAATGACTCTTGAACCTTAAGATCAAATGGGTTGGATGAGTGTACTTGAAATAGCCATTGCATAACTCTGTTAGGCTAAACTGGGATAAATTATTAGCATGGCCCTGGAACTGTGCTTCATTGTGCAATCAAGAGATTCTGTATGGTTTTACTTTTCATACAAAAAAATATCAAAAACTAGAACCAGAAAACATTTGGAATTTTTTTTTAGTCCATGGCCAGATCTTACAACATCAGTGATTTAAACCAGGCATAGAATATGAATTCAACTAGGTCTCTAATATTTCTGCATTACTTGGTTACAGCGAGCAATGCAGACACTGGCTGTTGTTGAAACTCTGCAGCATGCAGAGGCTAAAGGGCTGTGCAGGACAACTGGAATCTCACTTTCACAGAGTTACTCTCCTGGCATGCTGGAATAACTTAGTACTACGATGTTTAAGTCTTCTGCACCATAAGTAAAAAATAAAAATATTAAATTTAATAAGTCAGAGATGAAAATCAAAGCCATATTTACTGCCAAGGAAGCCAACTAACAATAATGTGGAGCAAGGAGGGAGAAATCTACATTCACCCTGGTTTAAATATCCAAGAAAATGATAGCAGAAGAAAGAATTATGTACATAACTCCAATATACCGTGAGCTGTAGTCTCCCTTCCAAAATTCAAGAAGTACACACAGGATTTCATAAGTCCATTGTGAACAGATTTTCTAAGTAGCTACAATTCTACCAGCACAACTTTTCCTGAAAGAGGAAGCTGTTTATTTGCATCTTCTACGCTGTCTTTTCCAAAGAGCCATTAAGCAAAGAAGCAGCTACAAACAAGTACCTGAAAAGAATGGGATCAAGGCAATGGTACAAAGCTTTGTCCCGGCAATCTGAATGCAGGTGTGAGAGACACAAACCAGGTGGCTAAAAGGCTTCTTTGTTTGAAGCTGTCAGTAGGAGGACCTGATTAATCTCATGCCCCATCCCTAAACTCCCTTTTAACTATGTCAAGACATCGCCTCACATCAGGAAGTCTACAATGACATGGCTATGTGCTAAGCTCAGTTAATGTGGCCCTAGGTTTAAACACTTCAGGTTGAAAGTGGATAATTGGTGGTAGTGGATTTTAAAAGCTCACACAGGTGCCTTTGAAAAGAGGTCAAAAGTCAAGTGCATCTCTCCTGAGAGTACTGGCGAGCCCTTCCTAAGGAGATCAAAATTCTTTTACACAAACCCCCAGGGTCTTGTAAGAACTGTTATTAATTTAGTTCTGTATGTTCCAAATAATGGAAAAACGATACCACATGTGTATATTACCAGTAACCTGGGCATATTTGTTCCAGAGAGGTAGACGTTAGATAGATTTTCACCTGGCACTTCTGGATTGCTAATGAAGTAATCCACTTTCGAAACGGGGAAAACTGGGAGTTCAGGGCAGGGTAATGAACCTTGAAAATGGTGAAAAGCCTGAGGGGAAAAAGAGTATAAACATAGGAATGCGTTGTCCGACGCTGAGTGTATTTGTAAAACCAAAGCTATGGAGTTTTAACTATAGCTCATTAAAAAAAAGTCACAAACGTTGCTGTATATACTCTGAGCTCCAAAAAAGTGTGTTATGATGCATTTTCTCTTTTTATTTAATATGAGCTACAAAGTTTCATCATCATAACATATTTTATGTGTTTTGAAAAGCACCCAAACACTTCAACCATTAACTGGTACATTTGAAATACCAGTTGGGAAGAGTTTTCTGGTTCAGTTTGGAGGTCTTCCACTGGTCATCTTTACTTTTTCCTTCCACCACTTGTTAGACATTTTTATAATATGCACCTACTATTCTATTATCATTAAGGTGTGTTATTTACTAAAATACTATATTTGATGTTAACTTTAAAACAGGAACACATAGTTAGGAAATTTTATGTTTCTGCATATATACAGTAAAATATTTAATTTTATATCTTTTGTGTCTGCACATAAAAAGGTACAATAGCATACCAATATTATTTAAGCCTATATATATATATATATCCATTAGAATGGCTATTTAAAAAAGATACAAGTGTTGGAGAAGATGAGGAGAAATTGGAACTCTTATGCACTTTTGGTGAGAATATAAAAAAATGGTGCAGCTATTATGAAAAACAGCACGATGATTCCTCAAAAAATGAAAAATACAATTACCCAATTATCCAACAATTTCACTTCCAGGTATATATCCAAAGGAACTGAAAGCAGGGATCCAGAGCAGATATTTATGCACCCATGTTCAGAGCAACACTGTTTACAATGGTTGAAAACTGAAGCCACATGGCCATCACCAGATAAACAGATACGGATACAATGGAATAC
This sequence comes from Pteronotus mesoamericanus, assembly GCF_021234165.1. NCBI lineage: Eukaryota > Metazoa > Chordata > Mammalia > Chiroptera > Mormoopidae > Pteronotus > Pteronotus mesoamericanus. The sequence goes on from NW_026555078.1 coordinate 33,373,874, forward strand.
TATTCAGCCTTAAAAAGGAAGGAATTTCTGACACATGCTACAACATGGATGAATCTTGAAGACATGCTAAGTGAAACAAGCCAGACACAAAAGGCAAATATGATATTATGCCACTTGCAAATTCATAGAGACAGAAAGTAGAACAGTGGCTGCCAGGGGCTGGGGGGAGGGGAAATGGGGAGTTAGCATTTAATGCAAACAGTTTCAGTTTGGGAAGATGAAAAAGTTCTGGAGATGGATGGTGGTCATGGTTGCACAACAATGTGAAGGTACTTAATGTCATTAAACTGCATACTTAAAATGGTCAAAATGGTAAAATTTCTGTGATGTATATTTTACTATACCACATAATTTTTTGAAAACTAAAAAAAAACTTTCATACGTTCATGAGTGCTCTGGAGTTGGGGTCTGGATTGGTTGGTCTTGGCTGATTGACTGCCCTTAAGTCTGATGCACTGTTACTAATCAAAAGAAAATGTGTTTCTTTCAAGACCTTAAAGAATCCAACTGGCTTGAGCAAACAGATAAAAACAAGGGTGTAGCTGACATTTTGAAACTGGTACACAAGTTCTTGGACCCACTCACTCTATACTTAAAATTAAGAAAAAAATGTTTGTCACTAAAATTTTTAATGAAAATCACTGGTTTGTCATAGCAGTTTTGCCACAAAATCATGGTTTCACTCAAGAAATGGGGAAAAGAAAAGGAAAAAAATTCTTTCAGAAATAACATTTTAATTTAAATTTAATGTTAAGCACACATGTTCATGGTATGTAGCAAAACAAAGTTAACGGCATAAAAAGTAATATGACATTTGATTAACTGATGTTAAACGGAACGTGTTAATTGCAGAGAAGAGAGACTTGCCAAGGCATGTTAGGAGCTGAGCTTCCAATTTGAACTCAGAATACAAAAGAAATGGCTCTAAGATCTGAGTAGCTGTTTTAACATTTACACAAGTCCAAGAAATTCCAAGCTCAAATCCCAGGAACATAATTCTATTTATTCTACTTAAAGTGTTAACAGAGGACAGTTCAATTAACAGCATGTAACATTTTTTTTGAGAAGACCTCAAAATCCCTTCACTTGCCAATAATAGTTTAAAGACTCCATCATGTTTTAAAGTCTGGGAAAAGATTCAGTCTCTACCAAGAAGGAGATTGTCCTTGGAGAGCTTGCTAAAGGCTTCGGTTAACCAAGAAGCTATAAACCCCAATGTTCTCACTATTACTCACATATCTTTCACTTTTGCTAGATCACAGTGGTTCACTTGATTGCTTATAACTAGCAGTATTCTCTGGTAGACATTTACCAATAAGGAGAAAGTTCCAGACCCAATATTGCCCCATTTGCGCTTTTCCAGCCAATTTTCACCTACCAGTAAAATAACAACAACAACCAGAGATATTGGATGGTCACAGAGATATTGGGTAGTCATGCTTGATTTCTGCTGTCTTTTAATCAGCCTCACATCTGAAAACTTTCTTATAGAAACAACACACACACACACACAATATTAGTAAAATTAAGGACCACGGACAAAGCATTTAGTACAACTAAGGTTTTTGGAGTGCTATTCATTATCCTTAATAGCATTATTGATAATTTGCTAGCTGAGCTACTGACAAGTATTTTTCCTTGGTTTTGATCTTGGCCACATAAAAATGTGTTAGAATATAAATTTCATGAAGTCAGATACCAGGTCTGCCATGCCCACAGCTAAATCCTCAGCTCCTAGCACAGTGCTGATCCACGTTAGGCACTCTATACAAATATGTGCGGAATCAATTAATGGAAAAATAAAAACAGATAACATCATTGGAAGCAAATTGAATTTAAGAATTTAAAGCAAATTATGAAATGTTTACCATGTGCCCAATGCCATTCTTAGTGGTTTACGTGGAATACATCATTTCATCCTTGAAACAGTCCTAAAGTAGTCCTTTTTAAAATTTTTTTAATTATTTCAATTACAGTTTCCATTCACTATTATTTTCTATTAATTTCAGGTGTATAGAATAGTGGTTAGACAATCATATATTTTACAAAGTAAAATATTTCTAGTACCCAACTTGTACCATACATAGTTATTACAATATTACTGACTATAGTTCTTATGCTGTAATTTACATCTCCATGACTATTTTGTAACTACCAATCTGTACACCTCAACCCCTTCACTTTTTTTTTTGCCCAGTCCCCCAAACCTCTCCCCTCTAGCAACCATCAGTCTTTTGAAGTGGTCCTATTATTTTCCTCATTTTATAGTTAAAAAACAGAGGCACTGAAGACATAGAGCTTAAGTGGTGGATCGAGAAGCAGGAGGTCTAGTTTCAGAGTCTACACAACTATTCTAACACATTATACAAAAATTTTAAACTAAGATTGTGAAAAGTTACAGGAGCTCTGATCCTCCCCTCCCTAAAAGTAGACCTTGAAGGTATAACATTTTTAAAGTTGTAAGGAGGGATCATTTCAGTAGTCAGAAATGCTCACTTACAGGCTTAAACATGGAATTACTAAGAGGAAAAAACAGCAATGTTTTAATGTGCGAGCCAAAGCAAATGGATTTTGAAAAATCACTTCCTCAGACCCTCCAAATATTAGACAGAGGAGCCAAGGGGCCATCTATCCCTGCTCTTTACCCTTTGCAAGTGTTTAGAACAGCACTGGCACAGGTGAGGGCTACATAAGTATTGTCATTACACAAATCCCTTCTTTGATACCGATACCTGGTCACATTTTTTATACTTCATCTCCTTCAGACGTAGAAGGGATGGCCAAGAGCGTTGCAAGCAACTGTCATATCAGGTCTTACATTGAGATGAAATACAAATTGTTATTCTCCCTGGCCACTTTGGCAGTTCAAAACAACTTCTGTATAAAATTCTTTTCTTCAGGACAGCAACTCGGGTATATGAAAATAATACCCTGTTCCCTTAGGTATTCACATGACATCTTCAGGTTTATTAATCACTCTTTTGGTGCCCATGAATTGAAACTGTTTGAATGACCTGTTCTGGATACAGTCTAATTAGACATATGCCTCCTAAACTATGGCATCAGAATTGGGCATAATATTGCAGCTGCTTTCTGATCAAAGCAGCTTTTTAAAGGATTATCAGATCTCATGATCTGGAAGCTACATTCAGTGTGGCCTATTCTGCTAGCCATTTTTATGCTTGCCTTGTACTGTTGATTCATAATAAAATGGAGGTCAACAAAGCCCTGGCTGGTGTGGCTCAGTTCATTGGAGTATCATCCATAACCAAAAAGTTGAGGGTTCTACCCCTGGTCTAGGTTACAGGTTCAGTTCCAGTCAGGGCACATACCTAGGCTGTGGGTTCGATCCTGGTCCAGGAACGCATGATCTCCCATCCAGGCACACACAGGAGGCAACAGTTAATGCTTCCCTCTTGGATCAATGTTCTTCCCTCTCCCTTCCTGTCTCTCTAAACGCAATGAAAAAAATGTCCTCAGTTGAGGATAAAAACAAAAAAAATAGAAGTCAACTAAAATTCCTGATGAGCTACACTGTTTTTTAACTCACACTTGGAAAATTAATACTTTGACCCTAACTATTTGATTTTACTTTTATTGAATTAAATTTTACCAGTTTTGGTCTAGAATTTTGAGATTGTTTTATAATTTTAATTCTGTTGTTATATGGGAATTTTACAATAAGAGCAGTAAAACTTAAGCTTTTGGAGCCCCTTGCTTGTATGGATAACTTCTAAGACCCTGGGAGAAGCTCTAGTAATGTGTCCACGTGGTCCTAGGTTTTTGTAGACTCAGCATAAGTAAGACATTTTAACTGTAATCAGTTCTTGATCTTTCCGTTCCATCTTCCCCTCTGTTGCATGTGCCCCATGGCACTCAGCACAGAAGTATGTGTGAGTGGTAGAGAAATAAGATGTGAGATACGCAGAGCCAAAAGTTAATCTGTAGAAAATTCTCTCAAATCTCACAACTCATTATGAAAGAAATTTAAAGTTTTTCCACATTTGACAATTCTAAAAATTTACATAGCATTACCAAAATAAATTTCAACTAGCCATGCTAGAGACAAGACAATTACCTTTATATTCTCTTGCTGGAAATACATTATAAAGCTACTTCCATATGAAGAGACAAAGAGTAAGCAGCCAAAAAATGGAAGGGAAAAGGGTGTTATGAAGATGTATCCAAAGGTTACAAATAAAATTGGTATGTATCTTCCTCTATATTGTAGCATTTTTAGATTTTTAGATTTGTAATTTGTTGTACTTTTTCTTTTTCTAATAGATCCTAAATACTGATAAACAAACACTTCAGATATCAAACCTTAGCAAAATTCTGTAACAGAATATGTGGTTTGCTAATAGCTTAACAAGAATGGAATAACTACTGCAAGTCATTTTTCAATAATTCCATTTTTAGTTTTCTTAGAAGTGCCAGCTTTATATATTAAGATAACTCTAAAAACTATAAGGATATTAGCAAATGATACTGGATTTGATCATATCTTCTGTAACGTGCACGTGGATGAAATGACGCCTATGGGAGCATGTAGATGCAAGATCGTGTTGTACAGTTAATTTTCAGCTGGTTGAACAACTCACCCTCGTGTGATCCTGGTGAGGACCTCCAGGAGTAGGATGCCTCGGGCTCTTCAGTAACAGGTAGTGGATAAATATTTGGCCATGGATAGGAGTGGCTGCAGGTTGCGTGGGGCCTGAAGCTTTTATAACTGGGGGAGGGGCGTGGGGGGTGCACGAGGAGGGAGCAGCAAGGGGACAGACATCGCATTAGAAAACAAATACAAAATTACAGATACAAAGTCAAGTATGAATATTTATTTAGAATGAAAAAATCATAAGAGGTGATAAATTCTTAAAAGCTAATATGCCATAGGCATTACAAAATGCAGAAAAATAATTCTATTTTTACTAATTCACCGCTTACCATACCATTATAATGTATTTTTCCTACAGTTTTTCAGCTTTATCCTCCTTAAAGACAGGTTTATGTTTTTTGTGTCTGCATAAAATCCTCCTCAAATATTGATTTATTGACTGATTAATAAAAAATAACAAAAGCTCAGAAAACTAGAATAATTGGGGCAGACTATTCTAAGTAAAAATGCAATTTATAAGATTCTTAAAATTGTATGAATTTCAAATAGTCTTCAATATATATTACTAAGACAAAGTTAAAATATAAATGTATAATTTAAAGGCAAAGAAAAATTTATAATAAAACTAAATCACAATAATGTACCATAAGTAAAAAATTTCTGTAATATAAAATATAATAAATGCAGACACTGGGTTTGCTGAGCCATTTACAATGATTTAAGAAATAGAAAGTTTGGATTGAAATTACTTTTTTTTAAATTAATTAATTTATTTTTTCAAATACATTTGTCTCTGCCTATCCCCCACCACTTTCCCTTGCCCCCTCCCTCCCTCCCTCAACTCTTCCCCTTGAAATTACTTTTGAGTGTTTTATTTAATTAAATCATATTTAGTGATGGAAATATTACTGATATTAAAATAAATTATGGTTTTCAACTAATAGAAGTCTATTGCATATTTGAATGTGTCAGTTATATTTTCTAGAGATTAGAATTAAAACATAAAACCTAATATGTGATTTCAAAAATACAGGATTTAATATTAAGCCATTTATTAGCATATACTGATCTAACATAGCTTTTATAATAATTTAAAAGACAAGTAATCGAAGTTGACCCTGAACAATATGAGGGTTAGGGTGGTGGACGCCTCCTCCCTACCTCCACCCCCATGAAGTTAAAAATTTGCATATAACTTTTGATTCCCAAAAAACTTAACTACTAGACTTCTGGCCAAGAAGGAGGCATAGGTAGATACACTTTGCCTCCTTGCACAACCAAAAGGACAACAGCAAATTTAAAAACAAAAAACAACCAGCACTGCTAGAAAATCTAACTCTATGGAAGTCTGACAATGAAGGAGCTAAAGAAGAAACATTCATCCAGACCAGTAGCAGGGTCAGAGCCTGGCAGCTGGGGCAGAGAGGCCATGCAGCAAGGTGGCAGCTGGAGGACCAGGTAGGCGAGACAGCAGTGGTCCCACATTTGTGTGCAGATAAACTGGGAGGAACAACTGGGGAGCAAGACAGACCGTGCAATCCATGGTTCCAGTGTGGGAAAAGAAAGCCTCAAACCTCTAGCTGTAAAAATTTGTGGGGGTTGCAGCAGCAGGAGAAACTCCCAGCCTCACAGGAGATTCCATTGGAGACACCCACAGGGTCCTAGAATGTACACAAACCCACCCACCTGGGAATCAGCACCAGAAGGGCCCAATTTGCTTGTGGGTAGCGTGGAAAGTGACTGAAACCTGGCAGAGAACTGAGAAAGTGGCATTGCTCTCTCTTGGACCCCTCCCCAACATACAGCTCCACATTCATACAGAATGAAGAAACAAGAATTCAAAAAATGAGGAGAGGCTTAGGAACCTCTGGGGCAACTTTAAACATTCCAACATCTGAATCATAGGGGTGCCAGAAGGAGAAGAGGAAGAGCAAGAAATTGAAAAACTTACTTGAAAAAATAATGGAGAACTTTCACAATCTGGCAAAGGAAATAGACTTCCAGGAGATCCAGGAAGCTCAGAGTCCCAAAGAAGTGGGATCCAAAGAAGTGCACAACAAGGCACATCATAATTGTATGACCCAAGATTGAAGATAAGGAGAGAATATTAAAAGCAACAAGAGAAAAGGAGACAGTTACCTAGAAGGGAGTTCCCATAAGACTATCAGCTGATTTCTCAAAAAAACCTTGCAGGCAAGATGGGCTGGAAAGAAGTATTCAGAGTCATGAAAGGCAAGGACCTACATCCAAGATTACTCCATCCAGCAAAACTATCACTTAGAATGGAAGGGCAGATAAAGTGCTTCCCAGATAAAGAAAAGTTAAAGGAGTTCATCATCATCAAGCCCTTATTATATGAAATGTTAAAGGGACTTATCTAAGGAAAAGAAGATTAAAAATTATGAACAGCAAAATGACAACAAACTCACAACAATAAGTAACTGAACCTAAAAAAAAACAAAAACAAAAGCAAACTAAGCAAACAACTAGACAGGAACAGAATCACAGAAATGGAGATCACATGGAGGGTTATCAGAGGAGAAGGAGAGGGGAAAATAGGGGAAAAGGTATAGGAAATAAGCATAAATAGTATGTACAAAATAGGCACAGGGAGGTTAAGAATAGTATAGGAAATGGAGAAGCCAAAGAACTTATATGTATGACCCATGGACATGAACTAAGCAGGAGGGGTCCTGGTGGGGGGTTGCAGGGTGGAGGAGGATAAAGGGGAGGGAAAAATGGGACAACTGTAATAGCATAATCAATAAAATATATATAAAAATAAATTTAAAAAAACTTAACTACTAATAACCTACCATTGACTGGAAGCCTCACCAATAACAGAGTCAATTAACACATATTTTGTGTGCTATATGTATTCTACCCTGTATTCTTACCATAAAGTAAGCAAGAGAAAATAAAATGTTATTAAGAAAATCATAAGGAAGAGAAAATTCATATATAGTATTTATTGAAAAAAGTTGACATATAATGGACCCATGCAGTTCAAACCCATTGTTAAAGGGTCACCTGTATTTTGAAGTTAGATTTTTATCCATAATAAATATCAACTATGAAAACTAATATCTGGTCACAAGCACAGAATTTCACAGAATTTTCACTTTAGACAGTGGTAAAGAGCCAAAAATTCATAAACAAAATCTGTAAACGTAATATAAAAAAATATTTGGGGAGCTGGCAATTTAGGAGAAAATGAGTGAAAACCTGCAAACTCTCCTCCAAGTGTGAAATTTATGTATTTATACATTGTATAAAAAGAGGCTTGCCCTGACCAGTGTGGCTTAGTGGGTTCGGTGTCATCCTGCAAACCAAACTATCACTGGTTAGATTTCTGGACAGAGCACGTGCCGAGGTTATAAGTTCAGTCCCCAGTCGGCGCACATTTGAGAGGCAACCAACTGATGTTTCTCTCTCATGTTGATGTTTTTCTTCCTCTCTTCCCTTCTCTCTAATAAATAAATAAATAAAATCTTCAAAAATGAAAAGAAAAAGAGGTTCATGCTCATGGAAAGGTAACTATTTCTTCAGCTCCATCAGAGGCTCTTCATTCTCATTATAATCAAAGATAGGCCAGAGACCTTGGACAGCTGGAAAACCTTGATGCAGATTTCTAGGCTGCTGCAGGGCAGTGGGATATAGGTTCCAGCGTATTTCTTAGAGTCTATCTGCTTACCAGTCTCTGCTTTGATCCAGCTATTTCTGGTTATAATTACACCCTTTTTGTTTCATCTGCTTACATACTAGAATTTTTCATTGCTTTTTGTTCACTGAATTCCTCAGTAAAATCGACCAACTAGACAAGCAGTTCTCAAGCAACTTGCACATTCCAAACACCAGAGAAGATTTTTATAAAACTTATGCCTGGACTCCATCAAGAACCTCTAATGTTGGGTCCCAGAGTCATGAAAAGCTATCAGGTAATTCAAACATGAATCCAGGATTGAGAACCAGGTGGTGAAATAATGAATGAGCCAGTCTAGGCAATGTGGGGATGGCAGAGCACAGTAAAACCATCAGTTCATTTTGTTATACTATTTAGACTGTAGTCAATTCAGAAAGGGTGAAGTCTTGCCAATAAATTCCAGTTACCCTCAGGAGTCTCAAATTCAAATCTAGAGGGGCTGGAAGTAAAAAGAAAAAAATTTAATTAAAAAAAAATAAGGAGACATCCAGTCAAGATGGTGGCTTAGGTAGACATGGCTTGCCTTTTTGCACAACCACATCAAAATTACAACTAAAATATAGAGCAATCATCACTCAGAACCATCAGCAAGTTGAGTGGAAGTCTGACAACTATGGAATTAAAGAAGCCACATCCATCGAGACTGGTAGGAGGGGCACAGAACAGGCTGGTCCTTCAACCACACATGGTAGATAAAATTTGGGAGGGATATTTCAGGAGCAAAGAGTCACAACCCCACACCAAGCCCCCCAACCCAGGGTTCCAGGGCCAAGAAGATAAGTGCTCACAACTTCTGGCTGCAAAAACCAGCAGGGATTGAGTCAGTGGAAGAAACCTCTGGGGCCCCCAAGCAGTTCCTCTTAAAGAACCTACACATGGACTCACCTACTCAGACTCACATCCTCTGAGCTCCAGCACCAGGGTCTGCTTGAAAGGCACAAGTAAACAGGAAGAAACTGAAGTGTCTGTCATCAAGGCAAGCAGAGGCCTTTGTTTCTTTACTAACCATCCCCCTACAGTGCTGGCAAGCTGGTGCTATATCAGAGATTCCATCAACCTGGCTAAACTGTTTGACCTGCCTTGGAGATTCCCAGAGACTCTGCTCCACCCAACTTATGGGCCCACCCAAGCTGCTTTACCATTTGAACAGCTAGTCTTGACTCATGCTTCACAATTTCCTAAATCCTATTAAACAAGCAACAGCTGGCCTCAGTGAGTCTCAGGCAGGGCACTAACAGCAGTCAGCCTAGATTAACAGCCTGGCTTTGCCTGGGAATCTCCAAGCCCAGCACAAGTAGCAGCCATCTCAGATTGTTTTATAGCTCAGGAAGGGTGGCCCCTGGCAAAACACAGGTCGGGGCAGACCTTGGCCTGCATAACTTGGGAAACCACTGGGCCAACATACCCAGTGGACAGCTACAGACCACTTCGGAGTACCGCCATGCTGCCCCAGCACAGATGATCCTCCACAGAGGGCGGAGGTTTGTGGTCAGTGGTCACAGCCAGTCCTTGCAGCTGACTGGCCTGGGTAAATCCTTCCCATTGATCTGGCAATAGCAACCAAGATTCAACTACAAGAGGAGGGTGTACTCAGCTCACACATAGGGTGTACCTCGAGTACCCAGCTTGAGTGATAGGGGAGGCTATGCCATTGGACCCAACCCTACAGTACACCTACTACATTAGGCCTCACTACCAAGACACAGAGTCAAAGCAGCTCTATGTAATACACAGAAACAAACGCAGGGAGGCTGCCAAAATGAAGAGACAAAGAAACATGATCCAAATGAAAACACAGATCAAAAACTCCAGAAAAAGATCTAAACAAAATGGAGATAAGCAATCTATCAGATACAGAGTTTAAAACACTGGTTATAAGAATGTTCAAGGAACTTAGTGAGTACCTTAACAGCACAAAAAAGATCCAGTCAGAAATGAAGGATTCACTAATTGAAATAAAGAACAATTTTACAGGGAAACAACAGTAGGGTGGATGAAGCCAAGAATCAAATCAATGATATGAAACATAAGGAAGCAAAAAATGACCAATCAGAACAAGAAGAAAAAAGAATCCAAATAAAACAAGGATAATGTAAGCAGCCTCTGGGACAACTTCAAGAGGTCCAACATTCACACCATAGTGGAGCCAGAAAGAGAAGAGAGAGAGCAAGAAATCGGTACTTTTTTGAAATAATAGTAAAAGAAAACTTCCCTACTTTGGTGGAGGAAATAGACATGCAAGTCCAGGAAGCATAGAGAGTCCCAAAGAAGATGGATGCAAAGAGGCCCATTCCAAGACACATCACAATTAAAATGCCAAAGGTTAAAGATAAAGAGAGAATCTTAAAAGCAGCAAGATAAAAGCAGTTAGTTACCTACAGGGGAGTTCCCATAAGTAGATCAGCCAAATTCTCAAAAGAAACTTTGCAGGCTAGAAGGGATTGGCAAGAAATATTCAAAGTCATGAAAAGCAGGGACCTACAGCCAAGATTTCTCTACCCAGCAAAGTTATCATTTAGACTCAAAGGGCAGATAAAGAGCTTCCCAAACAAGAAAAAACTAAGGAAGTTCATCATCACCAAACCATTATTATATGAAGTGTTAAAGGGACTTATTTAAGAAAAGAAAGAAGATCAAAACTATAAACAACAGAATGTCAATAAATACATATATAGCAACAATTGATTCTGAAAAACAAACTAAGCAAACAAGAACAGAGACAGAATTGTGGATATGGAGAGCATTTAGATGGCTGCCAGATGGGAGGAGGGTATGGGAGAATGGGTGAAGAGGTGAGGGAATTAAGAAGTACAAATAGGTAGTTACAGAATAGTCATAGAGATGTAAAGTACAGTAAATGAAAGGGAGTAGCCGAAGAACTTATATGCATGACCCATGAACATGAAAAATGGTGTGGGGATAACCTGAGGGAGTGGGTGCTGCTGGGTGGAGGGGTGCAAAGGGGAAAAAATTGGGGCAACTGTAATAGCATAGTCAATAAAATATAAATTAAAAAAATAAGGAGTGAGTCCTCACTATGGCACACAGGAGAGGGTTCAAACTCCATCTAAAGAGGATGGGTGTTACGTGGTGGATTACACACCACATAGAATGTGAACCAATGTTGCTGCATATTTTAATTTTTCAAGAGAAATCAAGTATGAGCATATTTGTGTGTGTGTGTGTGTGTGTGTGTAATCACCTGACTTTTCAAAAAAAATTATGAAGTTGAAAAGCAAAATAAGTATGTCTGCTACGTATACCAGGGACTTTGCTATGCACAACCCAAAGGCCAATTCCAAGTGCTGGAGCTGTAGGACCAAGGGGTATGCCTGGTGGTGGCTGCAGGGTCCTGGCCTTCCTGCCTGAGTTGTTAGGTTTATACCAAGGATCAAAAACAAATGAACAGCCACTAAACATATGACATGCAACAAAAGTAAACATTTTCCCACACCATGATTTATCCCTTAAAAATATTACCTCATACTACCATAAAAAAGAAAATGAGTACTTTCTTAAAAACCACATTAAAGACATTTTGAGAGATGTGAGATCATAAAATTCTGTTCTAAAAATGGACACATTAGTGGAACACACATAACATGAGTGGTGTCTCTCCAGACTTGCCCAAGAATGGTAATGCTAATATGAAAGGAACAGATGGCTACCTTTTTATATCTTCTTTAATACTTATTTCACACTAATGTGTATGTTAGAGACACCTACAAAATATCTGTGGATTGGTTAGACATCAAGAGTGACAGTGAGTATTGCCTTAATGCTCCATCACTGCTACTTGGGCACCTCTAGGCCCTGCGTGAATTTATGTACAAGGATATCGTAAAATGTGTACAGATGATTTCCAGAAAAGCAACCTGACAATGCAAATCAGAGTTTCTAAAGCATGTACTTTTTGGCCCAGCATTCACACCTTTAGCAATACACAACCTACAGAAATACCCAAGTACACAAAAATTATATGTGCAAGAACGTTCAGCAAGATCCCTACATTCTCCTACTCAAAATCCTGGGAGCCACCTCCATACACTCAGACATCATCCAAATAAAAGCAAGGATATTATAAATAGGAAACCAAAGAATTATTGAAAAAACTGAGCTCCAAGGTGACCATTTAAATCAGTTTTTCAAATTGTAGGTGACAATCCATTGGTTGGTCATAATGTCAAACCAGGGGATTGCCACTGGAATTATTTTTTAATTTAAAAGAATAGAATAAAACAGAGCAGAACAGAAAATAATCAAACAAATTAAACAGGGTAAGGGGAAATGTGTTTCATAAATACATTGTTTTCATTTGCATACATACATACACAGGCATCTGTGTACCTGTTGTGATGTAAGTTGTGCTTCTTACCATGCGTCACAACAAAAAAAAATTAATTAAAAAATATTTTGGACTAATGGTATACCAGAACACTATTTTCTTTTGGTCCACTGATAGTGGGTGGGAGCTTATTTAGAAAACCCACTCAGTTACATATGCATGTAAATATATGTTATTTGTAGAGCCATGGAGTATACACACCAAACAGTTAACTGTGTTAGGGAATATGGAAGATATTATAAAAGAGGAGAATCTTTATTTTATTTTTATATTTTAATTACTTTATATACTATATATCCTCATGTGCTTCTGTATTGCAATTTTTTTAAAAAAGAAAAAGCAGGTGTGTGAGAATACCCTGCCTATAGAGTATTTAGTCTATTGATGTGAAATGTGCCAATGTCTTTCAGCCAAAAGTCTGTGGGAGATGAGGAGAAGGAAGCCATGTTTCAACCATGAAAAGCTGGTGGTAAATTGGCAGGAACGTGAGTGATAGAAGTCCATAAGTGGCCTATTTATTTATGTCCCACCTAATTAATAAAAGGATTTGAGGCAGCTAAATGTTGCATAGCCAGAAGTCACAGCAAAGGGAATCTGAGAAAACATCTTAAATGAAAACCTAGCACTAGGAAAGGGATTTGAAAAGCAGGAGAAGAGTGAGACTCAGGGTAAAAAGTAGGGGCCGTAGAAAACCCAGTGCTCACAAACAAATAAAACTCTGAGGAATGTTCACCTAATGGCCAGCAGGACCCAACCCATTAGGAAACTACAGGGTTAGTAAGAAGAGAGCTACCACCTAGAGCTGCAAGACATCCAAGGCTCCTGCGACCCCACGATAAAGGCCAGTCACCAGGCAGTCCCTCTGTTCACCATCACGCAGTCATTGCAGACTGTGGTACCCCGTGTCACCACACGGCTCCACCTACTGCCTGGACCAGGCACTCATGTTCATGGCCAGGCCTCTGGGCAGTACTGGGGACACTCAGTGTTTGCCTCTCTGCCTTTCCCTTCTTTATGATTCTATGGCTGAATAGCTTCCTGTCTGGCTGGCACATGCTTGCAGCAGAAAATGCTAATTATCTTTAATTAGATCTCATCCAAGAAGCAGTGTGGGTCGTACTGGGTGGCACATAATTAATTAACTGTTGCTTTAGAGCACCTCTCATAGTTGATGATAGTGGCATTGATATCCTACTAGTTTGCCTTGTCCTGCTGTTCCCAACTGGTCCTTTGGCCTCTCACCTGTCCCAGGGTATACTGATGGAAAAGTGGCCATTCTGTGTATTTGTACCTGCTGGCTTGGAGGTGATAGCACATATTTCTTTTCATTGGCAATAATATAAACTTGAATAGCAATTATTCTACCTTTATAAACCTGGATGCAGAGAGGTTCCAGTATGCCAAGAGGTTCTAGAGCAGCGTTTTCAAAGGAACAGGCTTCTGTTTCCTGAATTCTAATGAAAATGTGCAAAATGTATCATTACCCACTCCAGTAAACCAATCCCCAAGGGAAGCCTTTGCAATTTTTTTGTCAAACTTAGAAAATCTATTTAACAATGGCAACAGGTAAACTACTTTCCTAACTTAAAACCACAAATCCTCACCATATCATTTTACACAAGGGATTACTTGCAAACAGATTAGTTGCAAACGTATATTAGTCATATTTGAAATTTCAGTACTCAGCAGTAGTGTTGCACATAGCACATGCTTAATAAAAACTAAGTATGTTAATGGTAAGCTAATCAAGTAAGGTGGACATGAGGCCTTATTTCAGTGATGATTGTTGCTATTTACCACAAGACTTTCTAATCATAAAAGCAAAGGCTGATGCTATTTGTGAAATCTTGCACTTGTGAACATTAGTGATTCTTTTTTTCTGGCTTTCCCTCCCTTCCAGTTTTTAAAAAGGCTGCAAGATTCCTTGATCTCAGTTTTGATAGCAACTAAAATACATAAATTTCCCACCTGAAAATTATCAATAGAGCATTTAGTCTGCCATTTAATATTGGCAGCTTTACTATGGTTAAGTCCCTTTTAAATCATGTGGATGATGCCCGATTTTTAGGAGCAGTGAAATCTATTAATTAACTTTCCTGTTACTCTTTGGTATAGTATTGTGAGATAAAGGAGATCTATTCTTCTTATAAGTAAAACGCATGGACATAACACACCCATAACCCAAACTAACTCCCTTTTTCTCTTTCCACCCACCTTTTCTTCTTTCTCAATAGTTCGATTTAAGACTAAAAATCTAGATTAAAATCGGACTCTTAATGTTAAATACATTTTTACAGAGGCAAGTGTCTGCAAAAGAAATTTTATAGGAACAAATGATCAATTGATTCTTTAAAACCACTCCTGCACATACTGCTGAGTAAACTGCCAAAGGGTTCATTGCGTTTCCCACACTGGGACTGATTGCTAAGGACACTCAAGAAGTGAGCTTAATATTTCACAGCTTAGAAGCTTAATTTTTAAAAACTTGACTGAGATAAAGCAATAGCAGTTTCAGAATAATGACTGTTATTCAGATTCTTTGCCCTGGTGTCATGCAACTGTATTTTTAATCTTTCTGTTCAAAAGTTAATCATTTATTTGATTAGATAGAAAATACATATTTTCAAAGTACTTCTTACTGAGCAATAAATTCATACCATTAGCCATATCAGCAGTGCTTTTTCCATCATGGGCCAGAATTTACAGTCTTTATAATTTTAAAACAAGAGGCATTAGACAGGCCTCCTGGAGCAATTCACCAGCTGTGGTGAAACTACCATAGTATCTCCTTTGTGTTTGAAACAATGGTGGCAAAATCTTTCCTAACCATTGGCTTTCCAGGTTAACCAGTGACAATATTAACAATAGCTAACCCAATGTCAGCTATAACCTGAGCCAGTTATAGACTCCTCGTCTCTTCATTTGATCAATTTCATGGAGTAAGAAATTACCAGTAATATTTACTTATGTACACATAGCCATACTGCTTAAGAAATAAATTTTTATCACAAAATAATTTGAAAACTACACAGCATATAATCAAGTGATGAATAAAATAAACTTGTTCTCTGGTGTGATGGACGTAACCTTAGCCAGCATAGATGCTGTTAAATATCTGAAGAATCATAGTTAAGAGGAGAGAAAACTTAGGCCCATGGATAGAAGTGGTTAGTTATAATAGAGTGTGTCTCAGTAAGTGTTCTTAAGGTAAATGGAGGAGGTATGGGAACTGGGTAAGACTGCATCTTCCTCTCCAATATCACTCTAAGCCTGTAATTCAGAGATTGGGCTCTGCTGCCTCCCAAGCAAAGGCTTCATTTTCCAGTAGGGGAGTAAATTTGCTGCCATTTTGAGTAAGTGTGTACATCATACCATGTCCCATAGTCAGAGAAATAAAAAAAAAAAAGACACTTTATATATGAAATAAATAAACAAAAAGGGAATACTATGTCTACCTCTAGTCCTCCAAATAGAGTAAACTTCCCCTTTCCGATAAGTTACTATGCCCTTTACAAAAACAGCCTTTCCTCTGATGCCTTTGCAATGAATACAGTATGACAATCAAGTAAGAAAAAAATACTCTTTTTCTTTCTGGCCATGTTCAGACAAACTATAACCTTAATAATTTTGAGAGTATTATGCTGTAATCATCCATGTATCTTTTGGGGAGCCAATCCTTCTGAATTCTAGTCTTCCTTTACAAATAAACTACTTTTTTTCTCCTTAAAACATTTTGTCCCTGAATCCTCAACGTTCTTGTCACACCTGTAAAGCCCTATAACACACAAAGATTTTTTTTTTAAAAAAAGACTTCGTAAACAAACACGGCACCCTTCAGGATTCTTTAACAGCATGTTCAGAGATGATGTCTGTCAAACTGGTGTAGACAGAGACTGTTCCAAGCTAACAAGACTCAGTGGAGTGAAAGGCCAAGAATTACTCAATTAAAAGCTCCTCTTTAGGAAAGAACATCCTGAAGTATACTCTCAAACTGTGTCTTCCTATGAAGATGAAGCAAATGAAGAGGAATTTTGCATCGTTGGAATTTCCTTGAGCCTTTATTTTTCACGTGCCTTTCTAACACACATGAGAAAATCCGTCTCTGGAAAGAAGGAAAGCCCTTCCAAGAACTACATCTAAAGAACCCTGTGGTACAGAAGTTAGACCCAACTTGGAACTTCAAGAATTCCTTTTCAAATCCAAAACACTTGAGATCAACCAGAACAAAGTATTATTTTACTTAATAAAGTCACTAGATTAATTTTTCTTCTTTTCTGGGAGCAGAGATTGCTGAGTCAGCCCAGATCCTAAGAACTTTCAGAGAATAGGAAATCCTTTCAGGGCCTGGGAATCAAGATGGCACCCTTCTCCTAAGGCATGGTTATGAACTTTTCTTGTATGGTAGGAGAGCAAGCCATCCATCAAATGAATCAAGATCAAGAACATTAATTCAATTTGCACTTAATAATGAAGGCCAGGTGTTTTCTTCTACTGGAGTTTTTTAAAAAATAAATCTGTTATTAAACTACTTAAAAGTTATATAGAACAGAGGTACAACTGTAATAGCAACATGACCTGTTAGCCATTCCATTTTAATTGAAGATTCATTATCATCCCATTAAACTGAAAACAACCTCCTTTTTATTTTGATTGTTGGGAACTGAATAATAAACTGAATTTAAAAAATAAGTAAAAAGAGAACATAAGGAGAGCTGCTGTTAGAGGCAATAACGGCTAGAAATATTTCTAGCCATTAGAAATCCTCGCGCGTTCTCTCACATCTCTCTAGTAGTTATGCCTTTCCCTATTTATACACCATCAAACTCCTTTGGTAAACTTCATCTTTCAGTTTGGTCACTCCTTACCTGCTCCCAACTCCATCTCTCATCATGTCACCCACTCTCCTCATAATTAGCCTCATGAAAAACAAAATGGGATTCAGCAAACGCCTGTCTTTTTTCACTAACTGAGTTTTACAATATTTTTTGTTCTTTGTGTATTTATTTACATATTCTCTTAGAATCCAAAAGCTATGAGTATTTTCAGACTACACGTTACTACGACCTCCCTAAGAACATAATCAATGCTTGCTAAAACCTCAAGTTATATTTGTTAGGTATACCTTATGTGAAGTAGCCCCAAAAGACCAGAGCTGGATGGTGAGGGGAGAAGAGTGTTTCATGATCATTTTTGTTTCCGATTAATACTATTCAGCCTGAGATCTTGTTATGCATTCTAAAGAGGGGAGAAAAAACAGATACTAAACAGAAAGATAAAAAGGGCCTGAGGGATTACCGAGTAAATTCTGAAGAACAAATTAATAATAACAGTCATATACTCTAAACCACAATAATGATAGGTTGTACTTTTATAGCCCTTAATACTTTTCAAAGATCCTCATCATCCCATTTGATTGAAAATGATCAGTAATTTTTCTCCCACACTGAGGACCAACCTATAAGAAAATTGTTTTTAAGAATGCCATTAGATTTCCAAATACCTTAATGAGGATAAAAGAAATAATCAAGCTGAACACATGGAAAACTTTCCAACTTCAGATTTTGTTTTCCAAAGGCATTTGAGAACATGACAACTACCTAACCTTCTGAAATACTTTAGGCGCAACCCGATCTATGGGAAGAATGCATAGATTGACTGCAGTGGCAGGCAAGCAGCTCCCTAGTATTCCATGTTGTTAAATTGGAGCTCTCTCACCACCCTGAGGCCATTAATCTCACTCTGAGAGAACCTCGCTATCGTGAACTAATGATCCCATCCAGTGGCTTGTATGAGAATTAATATCATTCAACATAGCTTTCTTTGCTCTCAGGATGATGCATGTATGTATTGCCCTCATTTCTTCCCCTGTTTTTCTCCCTATAATTTATTTTCATTCTAATTTTATCTCTGGGGGATTTGTAGAACCCTTTATTTCCTCTTTCACAGAATAGCCTTTTACATTTTAGTTCCTGTTCATCCAAGCTAAACATATTGTAGTTATCCCACAACCTCAGCATCTTAATTTATCAACTTTGAAAACACTTCAGTGTGTCTCTGTCCCTCTGAAAGTGTGGTATCCAATACTTATTAAAATACTCTATGTATAGTTTGACCAGAGCAAAGTAGAGTAGAATCGCCACTTCCCCCAGACTGGTTACAATGCCTTTAGTAATACAACCTAAAAGGACATTACCTTTGTTGGCAGCAATGCCACTTGGTTGATATGCATTGCACAACTAAAACTTCTCATCTTCTAAATTATGTAAGCTAAGTTTCCACTGATATACTCTTTGAAAGAACCCAGAAATTCACTTCATCATCTCCAATTTCCATTTATGTCCTTATTTTTATCTAATCAAATTGAGTGGTCTTCAAGCACCTGCAATAAAAATTAACATCATTAAATATCTTGTTGGCATTTCATATTTTCTGTACTATCTAATTAGCATTTTTACAACAGTAGTCTTTCTGCTATTTGCTTATGTTAATGCATAGCTTTTTAGCTACATTTTGACTTAAATAGATTGTGATAAACCTAACCACACCTTAGAAATTTCTATCTTTAGGAAATATATTCCAAAGCCCAAACAATAAAATCAAAACAATTTTTTGGATGCATAACCTTCCTGAGTTTGAATAGATGACTTATACCAGGCAGAAGCTGAATAGAGCATCTTTATTTTTATTAACACTTGTGTTCTAATTAGAGTCGCACCATTATCTCAGTCTTAACCCTATTTTCCTGCTTACACTCTTTATTCAAAACTGTTTAGTTTTGTCCAACATTATTTATGCAACAATAAAGTTTTTATAGATAAGCACAATTTTTCAAATCATGTTTCAGGACCTCTTTTCAAGCTGAGTGATACATGGATAGACTATATAACTAAGGCAAGTCTTTGTAGTATCACCAACTAAAGTCCACACATTCATCACACAGTTCTGTAAAGTGCATCTCCTCATAACTCTCAAGTCCATCTACTTCTTTCCATTCCCATCGCCATTACCTTAGTGCAGGTCATAACCACCTCTCTTTGGAGAACTTGGCAACATTCTAATGTCATGCTTAATATAACCCCCTTCCAAAAAGTATCCGTCCACTGCAAACAGGATGATCCTTCTAAATACATAAATCTAATTGTGTCAAGCTCTTGTTTAAAATCCTCAGAGGTCTCTGCATTGCCTTCAGAATTATAGGGAGTTGCCTCTCCCATGGGAATTAGGTTATAAAAGTAACTAATAAAATATAAATCAAGTACAGTCAAAATTATCTTAGAAAGTTCCTTGAGTGACAAGATACAATATATGTAATTGTGTGTGTATGTATATAATAATGCATAATTTTATGAATATTTCCCTGTATAGGAGAAAGTACATTATACAATATATATGAAAAATATACTATATGTAAAATAAACAAAATGTACAAAATATACTTTATAGAATTGTAATTAATTTTTTTGTTTCACTTCCTGTTCAAAGTTAAATTCTTATTTGCATGTGTCAATTACTCAACTATGCTAGACAGACAAATATATTAGAATGTATTTGACAAATATTCATTGAATGTGTCCTATATACCAGAAATTGTTCTAGGCACTGAGGCTGCATCAAGAAACAAAACTGAGTAAAGCTTCTGCCCTCATAGAGCTTACACTCACTAAACCAATAAGTAAATATTAGAAAGGCTAATGGCAGCAAGTGCTACTGGAGAAAACTAAGGCAGAGACAGGACACAGGGAAAGTTGTTGAGGGCAGGGTGGAGAAGAGAGAGGACTGCCATTTTCAACAGGGTGTTCAAGGAAAGCGTCACTGAAAAGGAGTCATTTGCGCAAAGCCCGGAGGAAGGTGGGAGAGCGAGCTAGGCAGCCTGCCACTAAGGGGCTGCTCCAATGAGAAGGAAGAACTAAGTGCTTGCCCTGTGGAGGGTTTGAGGAATGAATGACAAAGAGCTGAAGGCAGCTGGAGTGGAGGGAGAGATCAGAGAGGTGGCAGGGAGCCAACTGTGTAGGGTCTTTTAGATTTCTGCTCTTTGACTGATGTGGAAAACCACTTGTAGGTTGCACAGGGTTGCCTGATGGCCTGATTATGCACCTCTGAGAGTCATCCAAGACTGTCTCTATCCTTCCCCTGAACCCCTGGCCTCCCGCTGGAGCTGCATTTCCCTGACGGCTTTCTTTCCCACACCTTCACTTCCCTGCCTTACCTCCTTCGCAGCCTCTGCCTGCATGATTGCCCTCTCACTCAACTCCACAGCTAACTTGTTTTTGTAGTTGGTCTCCCAGCTTCCAGGAGCACAGGTCTGCCTCATCCAGGACACCCTCCCTGAGTGCCCCAGCCTGGGCTGCCTGGATCTTGTTAAGTTCCTTAAATGTCAAGACCACTCTGCTGAACAGTGGTAACCCCCTGTATCCACCTCTAGACCATGCACTCTTTTGAGAGTAGTGTCCAAACCTTGTAACTCCAGCGTGTAGCACCACATCTGCATGCAGAAGACACTCAGTAAGTATTTGCTGGGTGAAGGAATAAATAGTGGTGAAATAGGACGAAGCAGATGAATACACAGGAAAATCTCTCTTGTTCAAGGCATTTTGAATTACCTAGATTCTCTATATATGAATTCCTGTTCCTCTTTTTGGACAATTATGTTTTAATTTATATCCTATATTGTCTTTCTAATGTGATTCTGACTACATTCTTCTGAGCTTTAAACATTGTGCATTAAAATGAAAAAAAAAAAAGCTATGAACTCTTTCCTTTGGCCAACTTGAGGCAAACTTACATTTGTAAGATAACGGAAATGCCTTAGTCCAATTTTCAAAGTTTTCCAAAAACTTTATTTATTTATTTATTTATTTATTTTTGGTCTTTATTGTATTTTTTTTCATTACCATTTAGCCCCTTATGTCCCCCTCCCTCCAACAACCACCACACTATTGTCCATTGTCATGAGTCCTTTTTCCTTTTTGCTCAATCTCATTTGAAATATTTTTAAAATGTTAGTGCTATTAAGAAATTATACTAACAGAGACAACCCAAAATGCAACTTACTTGTAAATGGGGGCATACTGGCTTTTTCAATGGGGGAAAAAAGTGGACAACCTCTGTTTGAAATCTACATTCTAAAGGGTTAAGATAGAAATAAGAGATCACTGAGAACAGAGTTTAGTTTGAATCCTGATACGATCAGCTCCTGAAAAGAGAAGATGGTCAATGTTCATGTTAATATCTTCCACAGATAATAATTTGAGCATTCTAAGTGGGAAAGAAAGAGAAACAGAGTGTGGAGAAACAAGGGCATTTTGTGATATAACCTGGTCAAAATGTTAGCCTGCAAGGGTGACTACAAAGACCTTTATCGTACTTGGGGGAAAAAAATTTCCCTTCCTCCCTTCTGGAGAACATGGTGTTTAGTGTCAGTTTCAAAAGGCACGCTCTCCCTTTCAACACACATCTGAGGCCCCACTCTTGCAAAAAAGGTAGGATAATGTGCTCTGTAAGTAAGAAGTCAAGTACCCACTGCCTTTTGAAACTGCCTGACGAGAATTAACGGCCTTTGCCATCCTCTTTTAAACAACTTTGGCCAGGTTTTCTATAAGCACCTCGTTTATCTTAAAACTCTTTCATCTATTATCTGACTGTAAGCATGTTCATAGTTCATCAGCTGGATTCACTTTGACAGAGAGGTCTTATGACGAGTAGCCAACAGCCTAATGTCAGGTCTGTGAATATCTCTGGAATTAAGGTGATGGGAAAAGGGTAACCTTCTGCTACTTCTAATAGCATTTGCTGAACAACAAAAATAGAGCCTTAAATCATCCTCTATTTAGGAAAGCAGGTCCTCTTTGCTAATATTAGAGCACAGTGCAGCTATGTTCTTTCTTAGATGGGAAACACTCCTGGGATTAACGCTTGCATGTGGTTATAGATGTCAACCATGATATTTCCAGTTGTGGATAGGGTCACTCTCTGTAAGATTTTGATTTGACCTCTAGCAAGGCCATTCACAGATATTTTTTATAATGACAATGGAGGGGGGGACACCATCATTCTCTATCTTTATAGTTTAGCCACCTGGACCCCAGAGGTTTACAATTGTTACTACTTTTCTTCCTGAAGAACTGAGAATACGTTTTGTGATGAAAACAAAGGTACCTGTGTCCCAAACATAAAACTCTTCTTTTTAAACAGCTCCATCTTGGTTTAGGATAATCTGAAAGTTCATGATACTTAAACCAAAGACTTATGTTTACAATAACTTATAAGAATTATATTTCAAAACAAGTTTAAGACAGACAGTACACATTCATAAATATTTTGAGTAACTGAAGTAGACTTTTGAGAAATCTTGCCATCACAGGATTCAATGTTTATCCTTTCTGTGGACAGAACAGGAGCTTTCTGAAATTATCATCTTTACTAAATTGGCAGGGAGGTGCCTGTTGTTCTAAATCCATCATTACCCAATCAGCAGGGCCCATATCTGCCCAGCTGACAAGTAAATCAACTCATTGGAATGTGTTTAGCTTTGCTAATCACCTGATGATTATTCAGAAACATGAAAAACAGAACTTTTTGGTCCCCAAGGTAAAATTATGCTATAAACAATGGCTTTCAATTGCTCAACACTTAGTCAACACTTCTGCTCCAATCCTGAGAATGTAACTTAACGTTAAGATGGAAGAAACCAGTGTGGACATTTTCCAAATAAAAAGGGCAGTTGGCATTTTGTGGATATTTGTTTCCATCTTCATAGTCCTCTGGACAGAGCGGTAGCCAGGTGCTATAGGAATTGGAATTAATTATAGCCTCCCCACATTTAATGTGTTTCCATTTATGCCATTTATCAGTCGCTTGAAAAATAATGTACTTGAGTTTTCATGAGTAGAAATAACAAAGATAAAGTCTATTTTCTATTTAGCTATTCACTCTTTTATTCTTGAGAAACTGAGCGTAATATACAGAAGCAGGTGCTTATCTTTTGCTTGGAGCAGACAATACAGCTGAGGTATTTATGGCTAGATGTTTTGCAAGGTAAAAAGTGAAAAGCAAGAATTGCTACAAAGGTATTAATAACGGTAATGATTCTTTAGACGCACCCTAGCTCACTGGAATATTGTGATTAGCAAATTGAGGCTTTGGGAATTGTTGTATTTTAGTTTCTCTCTGAAACAAAAATGAATCTGTCAAAATCTCTAGTATAATTTTAAAAGAAGAACCCCTGCAGCCTTCCTCCCTTCCCCCACAAGCATACACAGACATAGAAACTTCAAACCACCAGAAGACCCTAAATCCCCATTCCTACAGGGGTTTACACTGGCTTGCCCCTCGGCCCTGTGCTGCCATCTCCCTTGTGGGAGCTTCCACCAAGAGCTCTCTGCTGCATCTGCTGCACCTGCGCCTGGGCCATGTCCTCCTCTCCAACTGACTACCAGGTCTTTCCACTTGGGTAATTGCCAAAAATCCGATGGACACATCTAGATACAAACTCATTCAGGCATACATCTCCTTTGCCATCTTTCCACTTCCTCCCCTCCCTCAAAAACACCCATGATGTATGGCCCCCCCACCGGTGGCTCTCCTGACTCGTCAATGGTATGAATAATCTCCCAGCCACCCAGATCAGTGTTTTAGGGTTGCGTTAGACTCCTTTTTCTGCTTCATTTATTCCCTCCATCTGTCATTGTGCATGTCCTGTAAATGTTTCATGAAAATGTCTCTCAAATCCAAGCTTCCTCTTCCTTCCCACCTTCACCATCCTACGAGAGTATCCATCATGCCTGGGTTACAATGGCTGCCAAGCTCTCCTGGGCTCCAAACCTTTGGAGATTACCAATACCATTGACAAAGTCAAGGAAGTCACAGGAGGAAGATATATCATCTCAGGTATTTTTTAAAATTTATTTATTTTTAATTAAATTTATTGGAGTGACATTGCTTAATAAGATTATATTGGTTTCAAGCATACATTTCTTTGATACGTGATCTGTACGTTGCATTGTATGCCCAGCACCCAAAGTTAAATCATCTTCCATCACAATATCTTCCAGCCCCTTTACCCTTTGCTGCCCCCACTCCTCTTCCCTCTGGTAACCACCATACTGTTGTTCATGTCTATGAGTTTCAGTTTTACATCTCATATATAAGTGAAATCATACGGTTCTTCACTTTTTCTGACTGACTTATGGAGATTCCTCAAAAAATTAAGAATAGAGGTACTATATGACCCAGCAATCCCTTTTCTGGATATCTACCAAAAAAAATTGAAAGCACCTATTCACAAAGATACATGCACCCCTATGTTCACTGCAGCAGTATTCATAGTAGCCAAGACATGGAAACAGCCAAAGTGTCCTTCAATAGATGATTGAACAAAAGAGATGTGCTACGTACATACAATCGAATACTACTCGGCCATAAGAAAAGATGAAATACTACCATTTTCAACAACATGGATGGACCTAGAGAAATATCATGCTAAAAAATTAGTCAGTCATCTCAGGTGTTTTTGAAAGAGAGGAGGAAATGGAGCGGAGACAAAAGAGATGTATGCATAAATGTGTTTGCTTCTAATATATCAGTTTGACTTTTGGAAATTACCCACGTGGAAGCCTTGGTAGTCAGCTGGTGAATTGAAATTGATGCAGGTGCAGGCAAAACATAATCTAAAAAACTATTATCAACACATCACTACTTGATCATGAGCCTCCAATGGCTAGAAGCATTTGTGCATACTTGTAAAAGTGTTAAGACCCTGACCAGATCAAATCAAACTGTTTCTTACATAAAATTAATTACCTCCCTATAACTTTTACCCATTTGTTCTGTAATAAAGAGGGAAAATTAATTCTTTCTTCTACCAATCATTCAGATATTTGAAAATAACTCTCATGTATGTATTTAATATTCTTTCCTTCAACTTAATTCCTCATACCTCCCTTCAGATGACATTTTTGTCTGATCCCTTGTCATCCTCATTTAGACCCACTGTCATAGCCCCACTTAAAATGTACAACACTCTTGAGTTGAATATTATGTTACTTTTCCCCCTTTTCTAGTTTCTTCGTGCCTACTCAGAGTAATAGGAAATCCCCCATAAGATTTTTGATAAATTTATAACAGCATGAAATATCTGAGAATTTAAACTATTGTAAGAAATTTTCTTTTTTATAATTTTATCTTCAGCATGGCACATAATTTACATTTAATTAATATTTAGTAATTGACTAACTTCAATTAGTTATAAATGTGGTTGAGTAAATGCATGGGAAAAAAACAAATCTAGGCTCTTTGGATATGATACAACTTAGGCAGAAAACCAAGAGAGCTCACTTTACAGAGGCATTGTATCTTTAGCTCCCTGATATTGTCAAAAAAAAAAAAAAATCTCTGTAGCTACCGTCAGACAAGAGCTAAGAGTCTTTAAACCTACTTTGCAGGAAACAATCACTCCACTTTCATTCCCCCAACTCTTAAGCCAGTGACCTCCCTTGATCTTTGAGATGACAGTTTGCCAAGTTCCATGAAGAAGGCATTCAGAAATGACCCCATTAGATTTCCTAAAGACTTTAATTGCCCAATTCCTTTCACCCAGGTTTCTGAGGTTCAAGGAATGCTATCCTTCAGTTACTCTCCTGCGTAGGTTCTAGCTATTGTTACCTTAATCCCTTCTGAATCCCTGAGAATGCGAGAGCTGAAGCAGACTTTGATTCTCCTACTGAATTACAAGATACTTTACATACTTCTCTCACAAAGTCATTCCCCTGTGTTTACTGTTCAACAATGACATTCGCTTTCATGTCTAAACAGAGAAGGGAAGCACCATTGCAATAAATGTAATTTTAAAGATTCAAAAGCTGATCCCCTTCAAAGGACCATGTTAAATACCTAAAAAAAATTAATCACTTCCTGCTGTCCTAGCTCCATAGTTCAATCTTATCTGGACAAACACTATGGTCTGAGAGTCAAACATGTATTGTGCATCAATATTGGAAAATATTATCTGAGCTTTTTCTTGCAAATCAAATCAACATATATGTAGTGAGTATTCACTATTTGTATGGCACTAAGGTCTATTGAAAACAAAGCAATTTTATTTAAACTTTAGCTTTTCTTTCAGGGTTTGTGATGAACTTGGAAAAAATTATTACATTGAATATCTCAGATTTACTGAGATTTACTTATTTGAAACCTAGATGAATATATGATGTGGACTAGGGCACCAAAATACACAAAAACAGATTAATAAACTAACCCAAAAAAATATCAGGAGCTCTTCTAATTTTAATTAAGTCATTCCAGAATCACAATGCTTTAATTTCCTTGTATAAAATTCTTAACAGCATTATATTGAAACTGTTTGAATTAAGTCTCAGTTCCACGAAACTTTGCTATACAGCGGGACATCTGTGGGTACAAATGCTTCCCTTACTTTTGATGCAATTTGTTTCCAGTAGCAAAAGTATATGAAGGGCCATGGCGTTATTTTATAATCCAGCCCCACTAACACCCTCTATACACACATCACATATGCACACATGTGCACGCGCGCGCACACACACACACAAACTTAAACCATTCAGGGGTCAAAGGTTAAATACTCCTCTGTTACGAGAGAAACAAGATAAATGGAGGAGGCTTTACGTAAAGGACCGACCCAGAGGAAAAGGATCACTCTTATAGTCACACTAAGGGCTTCCAGCAGCTCCAAGAGACTGCGACATCATTCCATAATGATAAATATACAGCTAAATCACCACAGGAACCCATGAAATAAACAAAAAATTTATTCAGTCAAAACATACTTATTTAAACTGTACTCTCTCGCGTGAAGAGAAATTGGGCTTTAAAAAAAAAACTTCCAAAGACCCACATACCAATTCTAAAATTCGGTCAGTTCACAAGATTTGTACTGGTGGGTAGAGGATTAAAAATAGATAAAATTAAAACAGCCTCTGATGAGGAATAGGCTAATTACACTATTCCATGATAAATATAGCACACTTCAAAATTAATAGGACATGTGCTTTTCTACATTTATGTTTTATTTCAGTAAAAATAACCAAAGATATATTATAGCAAGCTCATTATTTATCTGGGACTTCTACTGGTGGGCACCCAGTACCACAGAGGAAACAGAATAGAAAATGTAGTCCACAAACCAAAAGGGGTAAGCCAGAAAATAAAGAGGTATCTGATCAAGGGAAAAAAAGAGAAAATGAGTTTGGGAAGGAAAAGAGATTAAGGTGTTGCCTCTTCACCCTCCATGAAAGCTGGGTCTGCAATGTGACCTTGGGTTCCACCCAGGAAAGCCAGGACCCAGGAGGACCTGCCACACACCGTGACACAGGCTGCGGATCCCAGAAACGCAGAGGTACTATGCTGCACTGCAGTCCCACGGGACTGACATGTCAGGATGGCCAACATTTGGGCATAAGCAGCAGAAGCAGTGGAACCCAAGCCAGGAGACACGACACACATCCAGTCAATACAAACAGAAGAAGGGCCTCCAAAGTCTAGGAGGCTTGGGGAGGAAGTGCTGGTCATTTCATGTTTCTGCTAGCAATGTTCTTTTTAATTTTTTATTGTTTCCTGCTTTTCAAATTTCTTTAAAGATATACCCTCTCCAAGAGTGCTTGCAAGATATGATTAGTAGAGAAAAAGAAAATTGCCCCATTCGGTCTGGTTAATATTTCCAAGATCACCAGATGCCAAAGTGAGAGAATATCCCTAAGTGTCGTTCTCTGGACCCCCTCTGATAATACTATTTTGGCGGGCAAGGGGTTTCTATGAGCTGTTCCCTTTTCATTTATACATGAAGCCTTTCCTGCTTTTAGGAAATCCAATGAAAACCTCACATCTCAGGCTCCATGTACCATAGAAATTTCTTCTTTATCTCAGGAGTCCTAAACTCTGCAATTATAGTCCTTGATGCTTAAAATATGCATATCTTCTTTCTTTGTGTCAGGATAATATATGATCCTTACCCACAGTTGACATCATCTAATCTTGATCTTCTTCAATTCACCTGAAAATCCTTATGTTACCAATGGCAGGTAAAGTAGAACAAGCGTGTTCCTTCTTCAATCATTTCAGTAAGTTTGAAATCTTAGATATTAAGCTACTTATAAGATGAAATGAGGACAAGAATATTATACATTTTTTAAAGTATTTACTACTCTCATTTAAAAAACCAGCATAATATCATGGTTAAGATTGTGAGTTCTAGAGGTTGACTTCCTGAGTTCAAACTCCAGCTCCACCACTTACTAGCAACATGACCTTGGGCCAGTTACCTAACCTCTCTGGGTCTAAGTTTACATGAGTTAATCAGTTTAAATGAGTTAATATGTGTAAGAAACTCCTAACAGTGTCTTGCTTATGGTAAATGCTAAATAAGTTATAATTAATTAAAATCAGATGCTAGTTTCCCCTCCATCATAAATTATAAACCTAACAACTATGATTAAGTATTACCACATCAGACCCCCCACACAACACCTCAATGTTCTCCTGGTCTACAAACTATAGTCCATGGACCAAATCCAGCCCCTGGCTTGTTTTCTTACAGGCAACAGCTAAGAATAAGTTTTACATCTTTAAAGAGTTGTTTAACAAGGAGAGGAGGAAAAGGAGAAAGAGTAGGAAAAAAATATGCAACAGAGACCAAATATGGTGCTCAAAGCCTGAAATATTTACTATCTGAGCCTTTACAGAAGTTTGCCAACCATTTTTATATTGACATATGTATAAGAATATCATTACACTCTGAGAACAAAGTGGTTTTCTAGAATATTTTGTCTGCCTGTTGATTCTAAGTACCATACTTTTTTTTATTAATTAGTGGCAAGAAAGGTCAGGGCTTGGTGACAGAAAGCTATTGCAACGTCAGAAATGGCAGCTTTGCCATTTCTGCAGCTTCATTGGCTGTAAGGAGACGGCCCTTTGCACACCTTCAGCTCCCACCTAGAAGCTTCCTCCAAACTGACCACCCTGAGACACGCCTGCCAAAGAGCAAGTGCACACACAAATCCTCTCCGCTCCAGAATGGGTAGGTTGCCAGATTTAACAAAGATACCCAGTTACACCTAAATTTTAAATACAATGGACTTTTTAATACAAGTATGTCCTATGCATACTTTTTTGGTATACAATTATCCCAAAAATGTACTCACAGTATATCTGAAATTCAAACTTTACTGGGACATTTTGTATTTCATCCAGCAACCTTGAAATGGTGGTATTCATAACAAAATAATGCAGGGAATTGTGAAGTATACTAAAAGCAATTTTAAAATAGTAAAAGATTTTTTATTTTTTAAATTAATAACAATAGCAGTAGCAATAGTTTACACTTATTGAGAGTTTCTTATGTTCTGAGCATTTTATAGGTAATAAATCATACAACCCTCATAGGCACACATAAAAAAAATAAGTTGGTATTGCTATTTTCCTCATTTCACATGAGAAAATTTAGGAAAAGAAAGGTAAAGTAACTTAGGCAAGATCACACAGCAAGTGGTGGAGGCAGGATAGGCAAGTGCCCAATTTTCTCACTCCTTTCTACTTAGCAGCTAATTAAGAATCGCACCTAAATACAAACACACATAATGCTAGAAAAGTAAATTTGCTTTGGTTTGGTTTGGCACAAAACTAGACACAAAGGTACTGGCCTGCCAGCTTGTCTCTCAGTCTTGGCACTAGTTGACATTCGGTGCTGCATCCTTGACCTCTACCCATTAAATGCCAGCAGCACCTCCCTCCTGATCCTGACAATAAAATGTCCCCAAACACTACCAATCCTCTGGGCATAGCAGTGCCAGATTTATCAAATGAAAGTACAGAGCATGCAATCAAATTTGAACTTCAGAGAAGCAATGAATAGTTTTTCAACATAAGTATATTCCATGCAATATTTGGGACGTGCTTATACTAAAATTTACTTGTAATTTACCTGAAATGATAGTTTAACTGTGCATCCTGTATTTTATCTGGCAACCCTACCTGGAAGACCAAATCGCCCCTCAGACTCTGTTCCACGCTCTTTGAAATATTCTTTCAGGGACATGAAAACCCCTTGACATTTCTCCTTGGTGCTAATGAGCATGAGCCTCTTAATTCCTCACTTTCCATTTAATTTGCCTTATATTTTAGGTTGTTTCTGCTTGGAATAAAAATTCTGACTCATTCTTCCCCCGATCTCCACGTCTTTCTATTCTTCAGTATCTTCCTCACTTCCTGGGATCACAGGATCAGGCTTGTTCACGGGTCCTCGTGTTGGTGCCTGGCCCCCAATCACTTGGCTGTAACCAGGACTGAGATTTAATGGGCCAGGCGTAAGTCCCAGGCAGGCCCTCCCTCTCCAGCCCCGAGTCCCCTACTGGCTTCGTTGTGGAACTGGATTTTGGTCCCATCTCCTTCTGAATTCTGACCAGCTTCTGCCTGGTCCTCTAGACATTTGTCCCTAGGCCTGAAGTTCAGCCGCAGCTTCAAGTATTAGGCGTGGGCCCTGAGACTCCATCTGGTATTGTCAGGTCTAGGAGCATGGTATTTCCCCCATACATGCTGACACAGAGCAGCATAGCGTATGTAAATCACTTGGAACCGCAAAAGATGCCCGAGCACCTCCACAGCACTCCACTGCCACCTGCGCATCATGCTGCTGGGCTAGTTCAGGGAGATACAGTTAAACGAGTTAGCACACGTGTGCAAGTGGGTGTCTGCTACTGGTAAACAGCTGGAGAAATTCAAGCTCTTGCCTGTGAGTTACTCATAAAGGGACCAAAACACAGAAAAAAGAAAAAAGGTGGGGGAGTATTAACAGACTGGACTGAGAGAAGAAAGGAAAGAAGAAAGGAAGAAGGGAGGGAGGGAGGGGACTTATTTCCCATTCTAACTCTGCCACTACCCTGGACAAGTTATTGCACTAACCTGAGCCTCCATTCATTTATGGGTGAACAGAACAATCATACATTCCATCAAGAGTTGTAAGAATTACATGAATTAACATATTTATGTCTGGGTTAGGAAAAGTGTTCAGTAAATATTAGATCTATCTCCCTCCTCACTTTCTTCCCTATTATTGGTGAAACACAGAAAGATTATCATGACCTTTCAAGAGTGGGCAGAGATTCTTTCCTCTCAAGCCATCCCTGACCCTCCTCGCACTTTTCAGCCTCTCCCCTTCTCTGCCCGTCCATGTCATCTCGTTTTGTCACGTCATTCCTTTTCCCTCTGTGCAGTGGTCTAAATTTTATGACAATTTAAATTCAATGAATGGAATGGTAAAGGGGCCTGAAAAATCAATGCTCTATTAAATTATAAATGCAAAAATTAGAACAAACTTCAAGCCTCAGAGAAAAAGTTTATACTTTTACTGTGTAAGGAAACGATTTGTCCTTGGCCCCAACTCTCCCCCTCAGCATCTATATTCAGTCTTACCCAACCATTTAGAATTATTATGGCAATATGGTTGCCTTCCTCCCAAGGATTAGATATTGGTGACCGCTGGGGGTTAAATACTAAAACTGACAGAGCAGTGCTGTGATCCAGCATGTTATATTCTGCTTTAATGGTTGGGCAAGAGTTGTAATTGCAGTCATCTTAGCCACCCTGCACCACCTTAGTCAACACGCCAGCTCTGGAGATCCTGAGGGAAATGATCTTATCATCACTCCATTATTAATGTACACCTTGCCTAAAGGAATTTACCAAGCTATTAGAGACATGATTCTCACCTCTTTGTCACTATGAAATTCCTTTGGGACTCCGAATTGAGTGAATCAACAGATTATCACACCTGGCATAATTAAGATATATCAGGGTATAAAATGGGACTCCCCACTGACTTCTGTCATGGCAAAAACTAAAAATAGATGTTTAAGTATCTGTTTTCTAGCCTATAACTCCATAGCCTTTCCTATAGTTCAGCTGGCTTAGCTACTTTCAGCAACACTTGCGGTGGAGAACTTCACTGGACATTACACGTATCGAAGAGTATTTCTCAATTAGTTTTACTTTTTCTTAATGCTTGGGTTCCCAGGGTACTGTTTGCCCCAGTGAGCCAAGCTCCCTTGTCATGTCCCCTTTTCTAAAACTTTCAAGAACTATCTTAAAAAAAAAAAAACAACACATTAATAGCATTATAATGATGATCTTCATGGCATTATGGGTGAGAACTTTTCTTTTTTTTTTTTTTTTGCACTGAGTACTACTAGCTTCATAAATCCCCCGAAATGGATAAATATTATTTTCTTTCAAGGTACTAAAAAGGAAAACCCTGAGAATTCAGCCTCCCCAAATCACTCATTTTATACCAATGATTCTCTGGTTCTTTGAAGGGTAAATGACTAGCTTTTTTCTGAATGGTGTTTGTAAAATGATGGAAACCTCCATTGCCTAATCATTCTTTATAGCTTTTTCAATTTCTGTGAGACTTTTTAAGGGGTCTCCATCCATTTCCTCTTTTCCCTTGGCTATAGAACCATGTTCTATAGATTTCTTCCTTCCCTTCCCTTCATTTCTTTCCTGAACCTCCTGCCAGTGGCCTTCCCCGTCTTTTCCTTCTTTCCCTCAGTAAGACTTAGTCCGGGCCCCGGGCTTTTTTCCCTTCACAACACACTCCTCTGGGAAGTCCGCCGTCAGATGGCTTTAATTACCACCTGAATGCAGATGACTCCCAAATCTCCAGCCCCAGCTCTGACCTCTCACCTTTCCTTCAGTCCCATATTTCTTTCTGTCTGCAGAATATCTCTACTTGGGTGTCCCACCACCTCCTAAAACTAAACATGTCAGAAACGGAGCTCATTATCTCTCCACACCCCCGCTCTTCCTTCTCTCCCTGTTTCCCCAGCGCTGTCAATAGCACCCTCTCCTCAGGCTCCAACCCGCGGAGATCCCAGATGGGCACAGGGCAGTCGTCACCCCCTGCTACGGAAACGCAGATTTCAGCCCCCACCTTCCACCACAGCTGAGGACTGTGCTCACCAACCTCATTTAGAATCTCAGAAAGGGATTTTGAAAGAACAACATTGTGATCTGAATTGATTTTGCTCCAGTTTTTTTTTTTTTTAATCTTCTTTCTTATTCATCCAGCTGTTGACAAATATTTAAGATCTCTGCTGCATTCCATTCCTTATTACGTCTTGAAGTCCTGGGGGCCTCTTAATTGACAAGCAAATCATGTACCTCCTTCTGATTCATGACCCTAAATTACAGAATATATGAGACTGCATATTTATAAGACTTTTTATTTGCTAACATAATTAATAGCTGCAGTTACCAATTAGATAGTAAACTAATTAGTAATTAGCCCGAGAGATTGATGAAATTAAAGTTTTAAGTGATTGTTTCTATTTTTAATTCCTGTTCTCGGCACCAAAAATCTCTGCCACCCGATCCCTAGGGCTCGGTGACTTGTCATTATGGGTAGCAGCCCCGCACCCCCTCACCGTGGGACCGTAGTTGTGCCGCCGTGATGGATGCTGCCCTAGAACTCGCCAGGCACTCTAGGATATTTATCCATACACAACCCCCCTAAAAGTCAGCGTACAAATTGGTGGATGTGAGAAATAAACTGGTTTAACAAATAAGAAAACACTAGTGCTCATATGACTGAAAAGTCTAGGGACACCGTGGGGTGCGGGCACGGTTCGATCAGTGCTCTGGATCCATTTCTCTCTATAATTCCCTCATTTCTGTTCTCCACATGTTAGATCTGTCATCAGGTTCATTTCCATCACAGTAACAAAATGCTGCCAGCCAATAATCAGGCCTACATGCTCTCTCATTCATATGTAAGGGAATGGGAATGGATGGACATCCTCCCAGAACCATTGAACAGAAAGAGCTTAGACTGAGCTTCAGACTGAGACGTGAGTTATCTGTACATCTCTGACCCCATCGCTGGGACAAGGGGTGGGAGCACAAAGAGGAGCTGACTAATCAGAGCCCACTCCTGAAGCGAGGGGTGGGGTCAGTCTCACTGAAGGTACGTGTTACACATTGGAGGATAGATGGAATGCTGTTGGAGCCAACTATCATCTCCTTGTCTCTGTTGTTTACATGAGAAAACTGACCACCACAAAGAGAGTAACTGATAAAGCTTAGATTCAAATTTGGGTCCCTCTGACTTCAGAGTTTGCTCTTAACCACTAGGCAGATAGTTCCTCCATATATATAGTGGAATTTTTCAAAATAAGAAAATGAAAATTCAGAATATACAGCTCTTGGCTCTTTGCAACTTGTCACAGAAAGGTCATCCTTTGCTGCAATCATTTTTACACCTAACATTCGAACCACACTAAATTTATCTTGCTCTTCTATTGTCCTGCTGATATTCAAGAAGAAAATGTGTCACTCATACCTCAACCACATACTATTTTATATTTGGAGCAATTATGCTTATTCACATAAGATTATAAAATCCTCAAGACTTGACCAATGGCCCCTGAACCCTAGGCAGGTTATTGGCACAAAAAAAATTGCCAGCGAAGACAATACATCTCAAAAGCTTTCATCACAAGAACAACAACAAAAATTTGTAACTATGTATGGTAACAAG
This sequence comes from Pteronotus mesoamericanus, assembly GCF_021234165.1. Taxonomy (NCBI): domain Eukaryota; kingdom Metazoa; phylum Chordata; class Mammalia; order Chiroptera; family Mormoopidae; genus Pteronotus; species Pteronotus mesoamericanus. The sequence continues at coordinate 33,409,098 of NW_026555078.1, forward strand.
TGATAGCTAGACTTATTGTGGTCATCATTTCACAGTATATACAAATATCAGACCATTGCACTGTACTACTGAAAAGAATATAATATTATATGTCAATTATAACTCAATCCTAAAAAAAAAAAAAGAATGTCAGTGACAATGTCCTCCCATAGCACTGAATGGTATTTGCCTTACATAGGACAATCAATTTTGCTCACTGACCAGTTTCTACTGAAGAGCCATTCAGAACACTTTTGGACACGTGTGAAGGCCATGTTGAGAAGTGGGAAAATTTGTCTTTCATGCCTTCAATTCTGTGCCCCCTTCTTCTTTTGATATAGTTATTTACCACTCAATATGGTGTAAAAGAAAAAAAAATGGACTTTGGAGAGAAGTAGGGCAAATATTGGCTCTTTTCCTTCCCCAAGCAAGTTATTTAACTGGTATGAGCCCTAGTTTCCTCTAGACACTCCATCGTAGAGTTTATTTTACATATTTAACCAATGCTTATATAGAGATCTTACCTTTAGCTAGTCACTGTTCTTAGAATTTTACAAACATTAGCTCCTTCCTCCTCACAGCACACTGAGGTAGATAATATTATCTGCACTTTATGGATAAGTAAACTGAGGCACAGAGAAATTAAGGAATTAAGGTCACAGAAAGGCTAAATGGTAGAGCCAAAATTCAGACCCAGGCAGTCTGGCTTCAGAGTCTACATTCTTAAACACAAAACTACCTTGACTTATTAAGAAGGTTGAACCAGGTAACTTATGTGGAAGCATATTGGTAAACGTTAGATGTCCAATATACATTAGAGCATCTCCCTTTCTTGCACTTTAAGGTCCTTCCCAACTATGAAACCACAGAGGTGTAGATTTGTAATTTGATAGGAAAGATTTTTATTACTTTATTAGACTTTTTTAAACCCTTCCTTAAGTACACACAATTTTATGTACTTTAAAGGAGTTTCAAGTGTCATGGAGTTGGTAAAAGGGGCACTTCAGGGATAGTAGAGGATTCTGATTCCAGTCGCCTTGGAAGATCACATTACTACCCACACAGCTGATCCTTAGGAATCACCAGCAGTAACTCATTGCACGGTGCCTAGGTATTATAGGCAGAATGTTTCTAGTCCTTTCTGGTTGCTCTGCCACCTTAAAGGCATGGGAAAGTGACTTGCTGTGGTCAAGGACATGTCAATGAAGTGACTTATGTAATCTCCAGGCAGAATCTTTAAGGGCCAGGGTAAAATTTGCCTTTCTCTTCCCTCCCCCTTTGCTTAGAAATCAATGATGCCCCCAGATAGCAGAAGTCCTGTCAGGCTGCGTGTTGAGTGGGGTGACATAGAGAAAAGTGTCTAGCCAGCCTATGACAGACATGCAGAAGAATAATGAAGAAATAAATTTTTGTAGTATTGCACCGCCGAGTTCTGAGGGCTGTCTATTACAGCAGCATCACTTAATCTATCCTGACTGATTCATGATTCACTAGGGGCCAGAATAAAGCAGCAGTACTCTTTGGTCTCTCTCCTAAATATGCATCCTGTCCTACTCAAGAAAACAGATGAGAGATTGTATCAGTTTCAAGAGCTGCTGAATGAGGAATGTCCCTTGGCCAGAAAACTTCCCACTCAAGCATTTCCCCTTTCTCAGCAAGCTCCTTCCTTCCATTTTTCCAGCCTGAGCATAAGCTCTTCCTCCTACCCTTTAACTTCCCTTCCCTAGGACTGCCAGTTTCCAAAGAGGAAAGGGCCCTTCCCCCTCTGTTTCTCTACTCTATATGCCATCCAACACGTGTCTATTATTCCCCTGAGCAAGATAGTCCAGGGTCATGCACCATAGTCCCCTAGTGTCCAAACCTTTACCATCTTAGAAACTTAGAACAGGAAATGTTGGCAGAGAGCCAAACCCTCAGTGCCCAGAGGGCAGGAAGCAGGCAGGCATGGGGAGACTGAGGTTGTCCACTGAAGAAGGACAGGCTCTCTGAGGCGGTCACATTTTTAATCAAGGAGAGAACAGAATATGGGATACAGGAATCATGTGAGTCAGTCTGTAGCATCTGTATGATTCAATTTAAAGTAAACTTCTCAACTTTAAAACCAAGCTGATATTTATATTCCCCCAGAGCTTGGAACATAATAAAACTCAATAAATGCTTGAGTTTTTTGAATTTGAAGTATAATTCAAAAATGAATTTTAATTGATGATACACAATATCAGTGAAAACTGCTGACAGATCCATTCTAGATAAAGAACTAAGGAAAAAGAAAAAAAGTTGATTTGACTTTTATCAATATGCATTACAATATTGTATGAGAACTGTTTACCACCTGCGCCTAACTGCAATATAGCACAATAATGACGGTGAATATTATTAAATGCGTCAGGTTAACTTTTCTGTGTGTTTTATTTGATGACAACAGGTTTCCATAGTCTGCTGCTCTGCTGTTTATGCAACTTGTTCGTCTGCTTCCATCTTAAAAAATTAAAGGCAATATTGTTCATTGACACTCTGCATGATTTAATCAGCCAGAGCTGAAGTTCACATATGTGAACAGTAACCAAATCTAAAACAATCATCAATAGCTTCTTCTGGTTAAGTTAGTGGACTTACAGGTATTTATTTGTTTGTTTGTTTGTTTGTCCTTTTATTGTTCAAGTACAGTTGTCTCATCATTCCCCACCAGCACTTTCCCCTGCCCCACACACCCCATCTCCCACATTCAACCCTTCCCCACTTTGGCTTTGTCCATGTGTCCTTTATACACATTCCTTGACTTGACCCCTCCCCTTCTTTTCCCTGTTATCCCCTTCCTCTGGATACTGTCAGTTTGTTTTTTCTTTCAGTGTTGCTGGTTATATTTTCCTTGCTTTTTTGTTTCATTGATTAGGTTCTACTTACAGGTGAGATCATATAGTATTTGTCTTGCACTGCCTGGCTTATTTCGTTTATTCTTTTTAACCTGTATTATAAAGAGGTATTATGAAAGAGCCATCCCTATTTGTTATGGGCACAAGTTTTCACACTGGACTTTGCATTAAGCCTCTCTTTACATTACGCAGCAATTCCTGTCCCGGAATCCTCATGTCCTCAGGCAGCACAGCCATAGTAACCATCCTCCCTGCTGAGGCCACCCACTGGGTCTCACTTGAATTTCAGTTCCATTTTACCAGATGCCTTTGAAATATCTCCACTTGCCTCTCCCTGTGCCTGGACTCATTTCCTTCCTCAACTTCCCCAGTTTCTTCTGCATCATTATCTTCTCCACCAGCAGAGTAAAAGCCTTGTCTGTTCTTCTGCTCCCTTTCCTCACTCCCTGTTTCCTTATTGGTTCCTTCCCACCAGCAGTTTGTCAGATGCACCCCTCCCCCTCTATTTTCTTTGTCCCCACATAATGTAGGTCTCACACGGTTTCTGGAGGATACAAGAACCCATGAGTTCTCCTATTTACATGCCACCTTGGGAGAGCCTGTATCAGTAAGGGTCCAGTAAAGAGACAGAAATAATACAAAGAATGGCTAAATAAATGTTGAAGAACAGAAAACTCAAAAGGGGAACAACTTTAAACAGAGGTAACAATCAAAGGAAGCAGCTACCCTTCCTAAGGATGTAAGAACAAAAAGAAGAGGTTGGAATTATTAAAATGTAGCAAGAGGGGCTGCACAGAGCTGAAAGACTCAGACCTCTGAGGAGGGCTGCTGTTTGCTGGGGCTGGTGCCTCTGCATTCGAAGGGGGCTTTGGGGTTGGGAACCCAGACCTCAGAGCAGGAGGTGCATCTCGGCTGTGGCTGCTGTTGTGAGAGGTCAGAGTACAACAAGTGGGTTCTGTCAGTGTTGGGAAAATGGCTAACTGGATTCAACTGCTGCTCCTGGAACCAACTACTGCTGCCAGGTTTTGTAAAGAAGAAAGGCTGGGAGGATGTTCCCAGGGACAGGAAGCAAACAGGTAGCCCACAGGAAACAGGAAGGAGCAAGTCTCCCACTCTCCACCAGCATCCCCGAATGACAGAGCCTCACAGGGAGCCAGCTGGCAAAGCTGAATCGTTTGCAGAGCCCCAGCCCTGGCATGACTAAGGGAATACAAAAAGGTAGGCTTAAAGCGAAAAAACTGGAAATGGCACATGATGACATAATGAATGGAGGTTACTTCATTTCATCATGACTCTCATCTTCTTAATTTCTTCTGGCTCAGGGTCAAGTGCAAAACCCTGTTCCTTTCCATGTTTCCAACCTTATTACTCAACACCACAGATACTCTGCTGGAATCAATTTCTCCCTTGACTCTATATCTTATCCAGTAACCTTTGACTTTTCACAAATGCCATTTGCAACTGCTTCAGTATCATCTTGACAACTAAGTTACAGCGAAGATCTCCCAGCGGTCAAACCTCTGTAGCTCTTTTCTAATCAATTCATAAAGCTCAATCAAGGGCCCACTCGGGGATTTCCTCTACCATACCTACAGAAATCCATCTCTTCTCTTAGAATCTTCATCTGAGGAAGAGCCATAAGCACTTGAGCAGGGATGTGGAAGCATGATAAATGGAAAGTACATTCACATGTAGAACTGAATACAGTCCTAATGAGAGCCCCGGCATTCATGAAATCAGCCACGAAGACGGCCTAAGCTTTCCCCTACCATAACTACAAATAGGTTGGACCAAGAAAATAAGCCAGGGACTCTGGTCCTTCTGGCTTTGCTTACAGAAGCTCCCCTAACTGAAATTTCCTTTTATTCCCTCCTATACATGAAGGCAAGCTCTAAATTTTCTTTAAGGTAAATTTTCAGACTCATTTCTTCATGGTACCATGTTTACCAAGCCTCCCAACTCTTGAGAGTGTAAACAAAGAGCAGAGAGTATACAATTAAGTTTGAAGTATAGTTTGAATGTGTTCAGTTTTTATGCAGAGCATAAAAATATACCCAAAGATACCAATTTTCACTCATTAGTCTGCCAAAGTTTTTAAAGATTGGTAATAGTTTAAAGAAAAGATAGTGGCATTTCAATGTTCATATTATGATAGTGTTTATTTGTAATTACACACACACACACACACACACACACGTTAATGCATTGTATAAAAGACCTGGAAGGATATACAGCAAACTATTAAAGGAGTTATCTCTGGGGAGGGGAGTTTGGGAGAAAGAGTACAGAACTTGCACTTTTCAGTCTATATCTTTCTATACTGTGTGAATTTTTTACAGTGCCAACATATATGTTTATAATTTTTTTTAATTTTAATGGCAGACCCTAAGTTAAAGTAATAAAATTGTGGATATCAGAATACAGATTGGAAACAGTCTGGTGAGAATACCAGAAACTTGATTAGCTCTTTTCAGAAATATACTATATTTAACTACTTGTTTATAAGAAAAGAAAACTTAAATTCAGTAGATTGGTTAGTCCAAGCAGCCAACTGCTCTTTATCTAATTACATATATCAAAGTATGTGTTTCTATGTGAATTTCAAAGGAGACCTGCCATCCACAAAACCTTATTTTTAAGCTTTTATGCAGCTAAAAATCATGGGAGTCTATCCAATGCAATCTGCAGTGTACATTTTGGCACTCACAGTTGAACATTTGAACAGAGCAAAGATCAATGGGAAGCCCGTTATCCTTGGGTTTGGCAAAGTGTTTAAACCTGTTTGGGTTTAAGTATTCAGAATGATGAAATGTTAGCCCGTCTGAGACTACTTCAGCCTTTTTTCAGGTGCAATTTCGACAGCTGTGTAAAGGATTTATGCAAGTTTGGATGAATTCAAACACAGGTGTAAAAGATAAAAGGCAAGTGGAACAAATGGTCTACCTATGATCATTTTTCCATGTTTGGCCGTCTTATCTGTGCCTGTTGATTCCAGTACCCTTTCATGCAACATCTATCTTATGAGTAATCAAAAAAACCCACCTTATTTTAATTTATTACTAATAAAGAGTAAAATTTTGAACAAAATTATGCCTGGTTATTCTCTCTAAACTCAACTCTTATTCCCTTGCATTTCTTCCATCTTTTCAGCCTTCAAGGAAATTACTCTGCCCCCTTCAGTTTCTTGGACCTATTTAGCAGATCTTATAACAGTATCTCAAAGTATGCAGCACCGTGCTTCATATAATCATTTGACTATATTCTAATTGAAAGCCTTCATATTTTGTGTACCCAGTAGAAGTAAGTGCTGGAGAATGGCACCAAATCTTAAGGTGTTATTGTCTGTTTGCCCAGATTTGGTGCCAAATGTTCATTCCTCATCACACTAAACATAGTGTTTATAAACTGATGTTAGACGAAAGATAACTAGATACTTAAAATCAGATTTTTAAAATTTTCCACTCCAGCTTTGTGCCATAGCAGTATCGTAGCCAATGAGATTTATCCAAGGTACAATTTTTACTAATTGAAAAAGAAAAAAATATATATTTTTCTACTCCATAAAAAAAATGTGGTGTAAGGAGTTTGTCTCAGTCTTGCATAACCTTACCATGTTAAAATAAATTCAGAACAAGGTGGCCCATTCTTGTAGATAGAAGTGACCCAACAACAGTGACAGCCCTGCTTGACAGATAAGAAGGACATAAATGAGCAAGGTCCCAGCAGAAGGGGACCCTGGCAGCTTCACGTAGCCACCCAAATTTCTTCATGAGCTCCTGTGCCACACAAGAGCCTCAAAGTCTTCTCGCAATTCTTGGAAGAACTTTGAGGTCATTCATTCAAAACAAACAAAAACAACTGCAACAAAAACAGTGACACACAGAAAAGAAACTCAGGTTATGTGAGCATCCATTTTTGGAAAACCAGAGCACTAGACAGGTTTCAGGATCCTGGATTCTAGCTGAAATTACTAACTATGCACCTCCAGGAAAATCCCGACTCTGCACCTCTTTTTCCTCATGGTTGAAGCGGGAATAATAAATTCTGTCCAATTTACTTCTGAAGGTTCAAATGAAATGAGGTACATAAACTGTTCTAAAAATTGTTGAGCACGGTAGATGGTAACATGATGCGTAATTTCATTTGCTCATAAAACTGTGTTTAGAATATTATTGGTGAAGGAAATTCTTAATTCCTTGTGAAGAATTTGAGATATTAAGTATAAATTATTTCTTCTAAGTTTACTTATGGAATGTACTTTTAACAGTACAATTTTTGTTGCAAGTAGAATTTTTAACTGCAAAACTTTAAGACATTTCACTTCATTTCTGGCAGTTTGTGAAAACAGGGAAAACCCCAAGGTAACAAAACCACAAACATAGTAGTAATGATTATTTACTTTTCTAATGTTTTGAAAACTCTCTACTGTTCATGTTTAAAAAACTCTCGTTTTCTAAAAACACTGTAAGGGATTATTAAAAAACTCATTACAAAAAAAATACTCATAATATCTAACTTTTGCACCCAGTTAACTGCCAATTCATCCCAAACTTTCAAGCTACTGGCATAATCACTTTTCAAATTTTTGCCACTTTTCTTTTATCATCTTTGTAGATTTCTGAAAAAGTAAGGGTTTGTGATAATTGAATCATGCTTCTATATTATTCCCAGAAATAGAGCTGAAGAGGACCTCACCAACACCTTGTTGTTGTTTTTTAAGGTAAGGAAACCAAAGTATGAAGGGACTGACTGTGGGACTAACCCAGCAAGGTAACTGGCAGAACTGGGCTCGACCCAGTCTCCTGGCATGGCCCTCAGTGCTTTCCAAAGCATTGGCCAGCTAGCCTGATGCTTCCGTACATAATCCACATTCCTTTACATACAGTAGATGACAGAGGACCTCCATGATCTCCTATTGAAGACTACTTTATTACAACAAAGCCATTTTCTAAACTTAATTATTACACCTGCCCCTACTGTGGGTCCTGCCAGCTTAAAGGCACCACCTGGAGAAAGCTGTCTAGTCATCCAACCTAAAGCACCACAAAACTCTATCCCATTACTCATTTTATTTCTTCATGTTTGCAGTTGTTTCTTTGTGTATTGCCATCTTCCCCACCAATATGTAAGTCCATGAAGTAGCAACCCCATCTGTGTTGTTCATCAATTATTTTCCAATGACCAGAACAATGCCCAACACTTAGACTACACTCCATAAATATTTGCTGAATGAATGAATGAATATGCCACTTGCTTTGTAACTGAATCAAATGCATTTACAGCCTCTCATCCGTCACATTTCTGCCTTAGAATGTTTCTCCCAGATTTGCAGCAGCATGAATTAGCCAAAAACAAATTTCTTTCTATTTGTTTTCCTATTACCTGGGTTGGTAATAGTAATAAAATAATGCATTTTGCTTTCTTCTGTCTTGATAAGAGAAAGTACACTTCTGGTCATGGGGAAAGAAATGTTATCTTTGCCCTCTAATTTGACAGTGTATTAACTGAATCAATGTTTCTGAGTTTTGGAAAATCAAAATTTGTCTAGTGCTCAAAAGCGAGATTTTTTTTCCTTGCCTCCCAGATCTTAATGTATCCAGACTCTCTATTGTCTGTTTGCCCAGAAGTCCTTTCTCAAAATGTTCCTCTTTAAAAGCTTTCAAGAACATACCAGTGCTCTTTAGTGTAAAAGGCTATTTTTAAAAGGCGGGGCAGGGGAGGGAGTTAAACAAAACAAAATGAAAAGATTGAAACCTCTTGCCTATTTGACTTGTCCACTTGGTGCTGTTAAAGCACAAGGCCTTTGTCTATCCCACTTATCATGAGATAGACACACTAAATGACCCCTACACACTGAATACCCTTCATGAGAAATTATAAGTTTTCTGCAACAATAACCTCACCTACTTAATCGGGATCTTAAAAAATCTACGTAGAGCAGAGACCACTGAACCAAACTAGCTAAATGTTGTTTGTAGAATAAATTAAGATCCAGTGCTGGGATGCTAGTGTCTAACTCCGCAAAATAATAAAACCTGAGCCAACTAAGGCAAGAAGGAAAGGATGAAGTTCCACTGGCACCTTTTCTTTTGAAGTGGCCCCAAACCTTAAAGCCTGCATTTCATTTGGGAAAATCTTTTGCTAAAACCACTTCCCATATGCAACCCATCTGGAGGACTATAATCTAGTCTTGCCTGCAGCAAACCGACAATAATGATGCTTGCCTTTCATCACAGATCCCTGAGCACTAGACAAACATTAATTAATGCCCCCAACACACCTGTGAGGTAGGGGAGTATTATTATCCCTGGCTCACAGATGAGGAAATCCAGACACCAAGAGGTTAAATGGCTTGCCTTAGGCCACAGAGTGAGCTAACAACAACGGCAAAACTTTCCACTAACCCTCCGCCCTCCTGAGTGCTGAGAAATTTTAAGATTAGTCCGGTGAGCAGAACCATTTCTAGATGAGGTAGGCAATAGCCAACTTACTTTCTTTTTCAAAGTATGTTGAGACCCCATTCCAGAACATAAGTAAACTGTGTGCCCAAAGGTCTTAAAATGTAGAAACAATAAGAAAATCTGGAGTATTTATATATTTCAGCACTGTTTCCAAAGTGTCCTTTCATCTTCCTGTCTGGTGGAGAACAATCATCCGACTGCATCTGAACTTCAGATAACATTTATTGACCCACTATTTGCTCGGCTCTGTGATTTCAGTGCTGGCTTCCATTTTCTTTCCAGAGAACTCAAGTGTGACTCCAATAAAATAACTATTGCAACTTTTGGGTCAAGTGGAAATTACAAGCTTCTCTAAGAATGGCTTCTCTCCTACCCAAAGTTTGGCAAGAGTTATAAAAATTACCAAGAAAATCTCCAAGTTGAGCAACATGATGATTATACACCAGGACAGTATTCCTGATCGTCACAAAATTTAGCAGCCCACCAACTTTTTTTAGACATTTTTCTTTATTTGTAGAGAGAGCAAAGGGAGGGAGAAAGAGAGGGAAAGAAGCATCGATTGGGTTGCCTCTCGTACAACCTAAACCAGGGACCTTGCCTGCGACCCAGGCCTGTGCCCTGGCTGGGATTGGAACCAGCGACCTTTCTGGTCTGCAGGACGATGCCCAACCCACTGAGTCACACCACTCAGGGTGCCTACGAATGTTAAAACAGCCTATCAAAAGTTCTACCAATATGTATAATCCAAGTTTGTCAACAATTTAATTTTTCTATATTACAGACCTTACATAAAATATCTCATTTAATATTTCCAACAACCTTCAAAGAAACTGTTAGTATTTTTCCTTCATTTTACAAATGAGGACATAAGGCTCAGCATGTTAGCTAGTCACTTGCAGAGCCAGCATGTAAAACGAGGTCTGACCACCAAGCCCCTACTTTCAACCATAATATTTACTATTTTTTTCTGAGGGTAATTGAAGATTCTTAACTAATCCTCTCTCCCTCTTTTACTCTTTCTTTATTCTCCTACCGCCTACTATGAAAGCTTTTGAGTTAGTATCCATAGTATGAGAATGAATCAAAATGCCAGACTTTTCTATGGAAATCTCTGCTCCCCACTGGCCTACTCAGTAGTTTGCAACACAGCCATACTTTGAGCTTTCAGACTTGCTGACCAATCCCTGGAAAACAATCTTTTAATTCTGTCCCATAAAAACTACTGTTTGGATTTGGACTAGAGTTTCTTATTCAAGGAACACTGGACTATTTCCATACTCTGGCTCTTATATCTGATTTGAGCCCCTGATTTTAACGTGACCTCAAGCTTCTGTATAGTAATGGATTATTTCTCCATCCATCCCTTGAGATATCAGTTTAGGCTGCAAATGTCAGATGAACCAAGTCAAAATGACAAACACTAAAATGGATTTGTTGGTTAACTAAGTGAAAAGTCAGCAGTAGTGTGGGTTTCAGGTATGGTAGATCAGGACTCTGGCTCTGCTTCACCCAGATTTATTCTTATCTGTATGTCTTTGTTTCTTTGACTCCTCTCCTGGTTGAAAGATGGCTGTCAGTAACGATGCAGGTTCCAGCTTCCTCATGCATATCCAAGAACATGGTGAGGGCAGGTGGCATAGGAGAGGAAGAAAAAGAGGGGGGGGGGAATTTGACTTAATGTCAAAATCATTGAGTGAGGATTATAAGCTTTGTGCTGATTAGGCCGCCCCTGAACCTAACTCAAGGCTAGGGAACTGACAAGTGCCCTGAGTAACTATGCCAAGGGTCGCGGGATAATCTAAATTGTCCAAAATCAACCTGATGCATTCTGTATAGCTGCAACACAATGGTCGAGAGGTAGTTCCCCAAATAAAAATTTGGAGAGTGTTAGCAAGGACAAAAAGGGGGCTGAGTGCTCTGTTGGCACCCAGTGAATGTTCTCAACAGTCTACCCTTTGGCTACTTAACTTCACATACATTCCCTTTCTCGCAAATGTACTTTCAAATTTGTCCACACCTGTGTAAATGAACTCACCCAGTGGGGCACAACACAACATCTCATGTAGTTACTACATCCAGCTCCAAGCCTAGGAGCTGTGGCTGATGGTCAGACTACTCTGACAAATGTCACATTTCACCCCTCGTGGATCAGTGACACATGGCTAGGTGGTGAAATAACCTCCATCAATACACTCAATACACAGTGGTAGAAAGGGTACAGGACAACTGCAGTTTATTAAAATTCCCTTTGAAAAGGAGGAAAAAGGGGAACAGCACATTGGCCCCATAATATATATACATGATATATGTAATATATCTCAAAGATATGCGCTTTGATAATTATATATGTATGTTATATAAATATGTATTTAATAAACATGTAATAATATGCACAGTTCGTTGCCTTGGAAGTAGAATGAGTTTCCTGGTCAATTAGCAGATTTGTTTTCTTTTGCAGGTAGCAAATGATGAACACAAGTGCTTGGAAAGAGCAGGGTTGTCAGACTTCTCTACTCAGTCGGGTCCTACCTTTGCAGCTTCAAGTGAAGTCAACCTTGCCCAAACTTCAAGGCTGCTGCACAATACAAATTAAAGGGGTGATTCCCTAAAGGAAAGTTGAGATTCTGTTAGAATGTTGAATTAGAGTGAACAGATGCTCATGGAGATTGCTAGTTACTGAACCTAATATCCATTCTCCTCTTTTTCTTTAAAAATGAAATTCCAGATTTTGTTTGTCATAATTAAATACCTCACTGTCCAGCTTCCCTTATAGCTAAGAGTACACATGGGCCTAGCGTCTGGCTTGTGAAATGTAAGCAAAACTGTTATGTGACAGATTCCAGGAAACTTCCTTTAAGGACAGCTGGCAAGCACTCTGTGTCTCTTCTCCCTTTTTTCCATCTTACTGTCTGGAACATGTTTGTGATGGCTAGTGCTCTAGTCACCGTCTTGGCCCATGAGGACAAAGGCTACCTCTTACATAGAATAGTAAGCTGGAAAGAAACTGGACCCCTAACTTCATAGAGCTGCTACATCATTCATGAATTCTTTTTCTCAAGACATCATTTACCTGAGTTTGCCTTAATTTAAATCATTGTTTGGGAGAAGTGTGACCTATTTTATTAATATTAATCTAGTAAGCAATCCAAAATCTTTCATTTAATCAAAATTTATTTGGGATCCTCCTGAGCTAGATTTCTAAATCTTCAGTTTCATTTACTCCTGCATCCAGACTGACCCTCAGCCTACTCTAACATTTTGAGCTGATTCTCTCCCATCTTCCTCTGGGTCCCAGTAGACAGCTGCCACCACTGTCTCCCACTTTCCAGGGCCCAGTGTGACACTAATTCCTGTTTGGGGCAGGGGTTTTTCTTACTCTATTTAGGGATATGAATTCAGATTTTTGCATGTCCTTATTCAGTTAGGCTGGACTTTATCAATATTCCAGGGGAGAATAAATTATTAGATATAGTAGTCCCTCCTTTATCCTTGAGGATATGTTCCAAGACCCCCAGTGGATGCCTGAAACCAGGGATAGTACCAAGTCCTAGGTATACTATGTTATTTTCATATATATATATATATATATATATGCATAACATTTGATAACACTTAATTTTAAATGAGGCATGTTGAGAAATTAACAACAATAATAATAAAAATAGAACAATTATAACAATATACTATAATAAAAATTACACGAATGTGGCCTCGCTCTCTTCCAGCACACTAGCATGAATTTCTCTTTCCTTCTTCACAGTTTCGCAGGTGGATTTCCTCTTAGCCTAGATGTTAACAACCTCAGAATGTGCTTTTTTTTTTTCCTTTCCATATTAACTCGAGAACTTTTACATTTTCACTTAAAGAAAGCACCTGATGGCTTCTCTTTGGCATATCTGAATTGCCACATCACTTCTCTTGTGTTTTTGGTCCATTATTGAATAAAATAAGGGTCACTGGGACTCAAGCACTGTGATACCACAACAGTCAGTCTGATAACCTAGACAACTACCAAGTGACTAACAGGTGGAGAGCATATACAATGTGGGTACAGCCGGACAAAGGGAAGATTCATGTCCAGGCAAGGTGAAGTGGGACAGAGCAAAATTCCATAACACTACTCAACATGGCACGCATTTTCAACTTATAAATTGTTTATTTATGGAATTTCCATTGAATATTTTTGGTCCACAGTTGACCACAAGCAACTGAAGCCACAGAAAGCGAAACCACACACGAGGGTGGACTACTGATCCTAGTAGTTAACAATGCATTTGACCCCTTTTACTCTATAACCTGGACTTTCTCCTGTGAAATGATTTTCTAAATGAGCATCCCCCAACATTTTCGACCTTGAAAAAACTTAATGTGAATTACAGCATAATGTAATTCGTATCTATTTTTTTATATTTTATGGGTCTGTATCAGCAACTATGTATGCTTAGAATAAGAATATGTTTAAGTGGGGACTTTAATGCTTTTTATTGAAAAGAATGAAGATGTATGTTTGGTAATTTGAAATAGTGCAATGATAATGCCATTTACTGAACACATTCTAGGTTCCAATAACCACATTAAATTACATTATTGCACTGAAATCATATAATAATCCTATGAAGCAGGAGCTATTATTACCCATGTTTTATAGATGAGTAAACCAAGAACTTAAAAACAATTGCCAAAAATGACACAACTAGTAACGGTGGAATTAAGATTCGATCCAAAGTCTGGATGGCACCAAAACTTTCTGAACCCACAAAAGGAACAAAAGTTCTCCAGGTGGTGGTACCTTACATGCAATCACCTGCCCTGAACTACATAATCAATCCTCAGATTTTCACCTTTGGAAAATAATCAGAGCGACACATATGTTTCCCTGTTATCTGTCAAGCATTAACCTCTAGAATCCAAGCAGAGAGTCAGAGAGACCCCTCCACAAAATGATTCATATATCAGAAAATCCACTTGCTCAGAAAATTACATAGTTCAGTATAGCATTTGGGGCAGGGGGGCGGTATGTAAAAGGTGTGGTCTCTTAATGAAAATCTTGGGTGGCTTAGGAATTCCGTTCTAAATTTGAAAGCAGTCTTTAAAGGTCGGTTCCCTGATATACAATACGTATGAAAGCCAAAATCTCTGGTTTCCCTCATCAGCTGTTGCAAATCTTGTACTTGCAATGCAGAGTTAGAAAGTACACAGGGTTCACTTTGCTAATATCTGCCCTGGCTCTGAGGGCTGTTGATAGAACACATGACAATTAAGCCACCAGCAAAGGGTGTTTGTTTTAGCCATTTACAATTTTACAAAGAATGTGAGCAGACTGGAATGCAAAGGGCTCTAGAGTACACAGCCATGCACACACTGTGCCATCTGTAGGCAGAGCCCGGTAATCTCAGCAAACACCTGAGACACAGGAAGAGACCTGATTTTTCACCAGAAATGAGTGAATGAGCCAGGAAATCAGTGGGGCCATTGAGACAATGGCACAAGGTCAAGGGTCAGTCTGGGGGGTAGGGGGGAGTGGACAAGGGACAAATCTACCACACACTACCTATGGCTTCTCAGGGCTGCTACCAAAAAGTCAAACCTGTACTTCAACATTCCATGTTTTAAGATCTAAAATATTCTAATGTGATACATTTAAGGTCAACGTATTGAGGTATACTCTCAATGTGGGGGCAAAGTGGGGATGTTTTGATCTTCCTTCAATTTTCACTCTACCTTTCTAAGAAGTAGCTTAAGTTAGCTGTAACTGGCTTTACCAATCCATTGATCATTTTCAATATTTAGTTTCTTTCCTTAAAATATTTAAAATATTTAGTTTCTTTTCCTTAAAAGGGAAATTGTGGATGTATCAATTCAATAGCCACAAGCCACATGTAGCCACTCAAGTTTAAATTAATTAAAAATAAATAAAACTTAAAATTCAGCTTTTCAGTCATAAAAGCCCTCCTTCAAGTGCTCAATAGCCATGTGTGACTAGTGGCTTCCATAGAAAGTTCTGTCGAATAGTGCTGGTCTCTAGTCATCATCATCAGTGTAAGAGATTCCACTGCTAAGAAGTTAAAGTTGTGTATTAAAATAGTAACTGCAAAAAATAACACCTAACTGCCTGACTATATCTGAGTTATACTTTCATGGATTCACAGTTATCTATGAGCTAGTTATTCACTTCACCCATAACTCTCTGCTAGCTACACATAGCTAGAATTGAATTCATTTGCATGTCACAAAAACACAAATTAATAGTAGCTTAAACACATGGTTTTCTATTACATCAAAGCTCCACAGGTCATAAGAACAAAGCTGGTACAGTAATTGAATGAATTCATTAGGAACTTAGGTTCCATCCCACTTCTTTTTGGTTCACCCCCCAGGAAATGGATTTCACTGGCCTGGTCCAAAATAGTGTCTAGAGCTTCAGTCTTCATATCTGCCTTCCAGCCAACTGGAAGGAGAAAAGGGAAGAAGATGAATAGGTGCTCTCCTGTAAGGATATTTTCTTAAGTTGCAAACAGCATTCTTGTGTGCATCCTATTGTCCAAAATATAAATACATAGTCACTCCCAGTTGCACAAGAAGCAGGAGGATATGATATTTATTCTGGTGACCATAAAAGTAGGGGTTTTATTACTATGGAAGAAAAAAAAGAATGACTATTAAAAAGCAACCAGGAGTTTCTGCCAAAATGGAGAAAAGTGGTAAAATGGAGAAATAAAAAGAGATTAAAGAAAATTAGTTTCCCTAAGTGAAAGCAATATTGGTAAAAAGTTGAAGAAAAATTTAAAAGTATTAAAATATGAAAATCTGAGTTTCATTTTCAATGATCTATATATTCTTGGTGTGTACCTAAGGGCTGCGATTTAAGGAAGACCCCTCCACTCCTAAACTCTTCTCCACGGTGCCCAGAATTACGCATTTAATTTTGTCAGATGGCTTGAAATGCCATCAGCTATAGATTTATGTCCATTAATAAGACCTTTACAAAATGCAGACATCCTGGGGATAGTAAGAATATCCATTCCCAATTTATTATGAATTACCAAATCCAACTTATGATCTCCATAGATAGAGGCATTGACTGAATTGGAATTTTGTGGGGAATAAGGAAGGAGGAAGTGATTTTGCAACTTTTTGATTGGGGAGACTTAAGAGGAAAGCATGCTGGGTGTTTTGTAGAGTGGCTGGGGGAAGCTAAAGAGCAGAACCAGATTATTGGGAACTTGGGAGGAAGCAGAAGGAAGGTCAGGGAAGGAAAGAGAAAGGAAAGAGGGTGAAGGGCACCGATATAGAAGTGAGATCTGCGAAAACATCCAAGATAAATTTTATCATCTTGAAATTTTGCCTGGAGTTAACCATGAATAATTACAGTATTTATGTGGTTTCTTAGCAAAATACGCAAGGGTACAAACCCTTTTTTTACTATTAAGAAATTAAAAGGCATATAGGAGGTTAAACTGCAATGCTCACTGAAGCTTACATTTTGTTTACACTCAACAGAAGCAAAATAAGTACTATAACCCGAACTAAAAAGCCTCTCTCTTACCGTTTTGAAATTGTGTTAACTCATTCCCTTTTGATTTTAATTTAGCTGCCATTTTTTAGAGATCCTGCCTAATAACAATAGTAACAATGAAAGCCTTTAACAAGAACGTTGAGGAAAGCACTATCCTAAGTGTTTTATCTCTATTATTCCATTTTCTCTTCACAGTATCTCTTTCAGGGAAATATACCCATTTAACAGAGAAGAAAGCTGAGGCTCAGAAGTGTTAAGTGACTTGCCTGATGAAACATAAATAACAGTGATAGAGTCAGGCTCCAGGCCTGTAAAGCCAAGCTTAAGATTCCGTGCTCTGTCAAAAATATCAATAACACACATTTGGATCAAAAGTGACACCTGAACAGACTATATGCTGTACTTTGCTCAGTAAGGCATTCTTCACCAGAGTGACGTGACAGCTGACTGTTGATCATCCATTACGGAGATGAACTGCCACTTTTTCACACAACTTTCTTCATTGTCCTTCTCCCACCTTCCCTGCCTCAAGCTCCCGCCATCATCAACACCTCCCCAGAGCAACCAAGGTGTTTCTGTCAATGGTGTCATCTAGTGGTCAGAAAGAGGAACTCATAGATTTAATGGCCCTTCTCTATGCCCTATCCTATTTTCCTCTTCAAGGTTTTTTATTTGTTAAGTTTGTTTTATGACAGAACATATTTATCTCTTTAAAGTTATTACTCACAGGTCATTCAATTTTACCCTAAATATTCTTTTTCATTCATATACATTCATCCCCTTTAACTTCTTTCTTCTCCTCTCTCTCTCTCTCCCTCTCTCCCTCTCTGTCTCTCTCTCTCTCTCTCTCCCTCTCTCTCTCTCTCTGAAGGAAGATGTCTGCTCTGCTCATCATTTATTTTCCAAGCCAAAAAGTCAGCTTAATTGTCAGAGGATAGTGGGCTCTGGAGTGAGTCAGAACGGAATTTGAATTTTGGATCCATCATTTATTGATGGTGAGATCTTGAGCAAATTACATAACCTCTCTAAATCTCAGTTTTCAAATCTATAACATGGAGATGAATTACCTACATCAAAGAGTTGTAGCAGGCATGAGATCAATTAAGAAAGGCACTAATGCTTCTCTGTCACATAGTAGGTATTTAGTGGATATTACTCATTTTGATGCCATCATAAGTAAGACATAATAATCATGCCATTGAATCAAAAAAAAGGAAAAGCCATACTTTTTAGCCTAATTCTTTCTACTAGAGAACCAGTGTCTATAATACCTAAGATGACAAATTATGCTTGAAGATGCTCAGTGCTTTTAGAGCAGGCTGAATTTTAACATTTTTCTACAGTGTATCAGCAAACAGATTTCACTCTTTTTTGTGAGCAGACCCACTTAGAAGTTCTGGCCTCCATTAGGGGAAAAAGAAAAAACAAAAAAAAGAACATACTCTCTTTACCTTTCAGTTCATTTACTTTTAAACTTTTCAAAATTTCAAAACCCAAATTAGGACAAATTACCAATTTATAGTTCTTTGAATTTTAGAATGCATTTTTGCATAGAAATAGTGCTTGTTAATGATGGTTTCATACCCAGGCTATCCCATAAATATCTGACTCAGCTATAATGAAGAAGAAATACCAGATACTGATAATAAGGAAAAGGACCAGCAAGTACAGGGAGGCTTATAGAGATCTGATGGGAATTTATTTAAAAGGTTTTAATATGTTGTGTGCCAATTATATCTCATTTAATAAACAATATTCATTATTTGATCTTATTATAATTACATTGCAAGAAAGGATAGAATAGTACAAAATGAGAAATTTCATAAGTTCATATTTCATTATGCAGTCAGTTTATACAGGGCTTTAGAAGGGACTTCACTACAAAAAAAATTAGATACTTGCCTAATGAAGGACAAAAATATGTGAAGATCTCTCAAAATGCAATAACAAAAGCAAACAATCCAATTAAAAAATTGGACAAAAGATTTAAACACTTTGCCAAGAAAGATATACAAACACCAAATAAGCACATTCAAAGATGCTCAGCATCATTAGTCATTGGGTAAATGTCAATTAAAGCCATAATTAAATACCACTACACATCTATGAAACTGTCAAAAAGCTGACAATACCAAATGCTGATGTGAATGCAGAGCAATTAGAATGCCCATGTATTGCTGATAGAAATAAGAAATGGTTAACCCATTTTGGAAAACTCTTTGGCAGTTTCTTAGAAAGTTATATATATATTTGCTACATGATTGGGCAACCCTCTCCTAAATATAACAGAAATAAAACATATGTTCAATGAAAACCTAAAAGCAAATACTTACAGTGCCTTTATTCATAATCATCAAAACTAGAAACAAGTCAAATATCATCTACTTGTAAAAGGATCAACAAACCATGGGGCATCCAAACAATGGAACAACACTCAGCAACAAAAAGAACAAAGTGCTGGAAGCCACAGCAACTGGATGACTGCACTGGGCTGAGTGGAAGATGCCAGACTCAGAAGACTACATAGTCCATTACACTGTGGAAAAGGAAAAACGACAGGGACAGATAAAAGATCGGAGGTGCCAGGATCCGGGAGTCAGGTGCAAGTCAATGACAAATGGACATGACAGAATATTTTCCACTGATAAAAATGCTCTATATCTTGATTTTTGTGGCTGTTACATGACTATATGTTTTTTTAAAAAAGTGCATAAAAAGGGTGAATTTTACTGTTTATAAAGTACAACAATAAAAAATTAATAATGTAAGTGAGGGTATTCAAGTTTAATGTTTCCTTTCAGTAAGTAGATAAAATAAATATTAAAACATCTCTAATTGTGCAAATGTAAAGTATCATAGTTGTTAAATGGTATGCAAAACTATTTTCAATATGTTATTAAGTAAGCAGCAGGTCATAAAACAGCATGTATAGTATATTATGAGTTGCACTGGGAAAAAATATGCAGAGAAAAAGATTATACTCAAAACATTAACAATGGTTATCATTGGGTAGTAAAATTATAGATTTTCTTTTTTCCTTATCTTTATTTTCTAATTCTCATACAATGAACATATGCAATAAGAACAAAGATAGAGCCCTGGCTGGTGTGGCTCAATGGATTCAGTGCCGGCCTGCAAACCAAAGGGTCGTCAGTTTGGTTCTCAGTCATGGCACATGCCTGGGTTGCAGGGTGTGAGAGACAACCACATACTACTATTTCTATCCTTCCCTTCCCCTCTCTGGAAATAAATGAATGAAGTCTTTTTAAAAAAATAGAAATTCTTTCTTACCAATATCAGTGGTCTTGATGTATAAATAAAGAATTTTAGTGTAGGGAGTTAGATTAGATTTACTGGCTGACAAAAATAAACCTCATGAGGTCAAATGACTTCTCTGAATTACACAAGGAAGCAATTGGAATAATTAAAAGGCAAACCAAATTTTCATACAAATATTTTTACATAACAATAACTAGGAAGAATCAATACAAGAGCTAACAGTTATTATCTTAAAAATTATGTCCAAACATTTCCTTTCCAGCCTGATATTGGAGATATAATTCTAGAAAAGATGCTGTCTAGCCATGAAATCTACCTCTGCTTCTTCCTACCCCTGCCACAGTGATAACTTAGACACCACACCTTGGCAAGAATTATCAAAGCAAGAAGTCAACATGCATTCTTGTTGCTTCCACTTGACAAAGGAAACTTTCATTCTTTTGCAAATATGAAAATGATGCTGAAACAATTTTGAAAGCTATTTTCAAAGCATTTTTAAATACACTAAATATGCAATTTTATAGTGCATATTTAATACATTCTAATAATTGAGTATGCATTAAGAAATAATTTTAAAATGATTTATGCTTACCAGCCTTAAGTTCCACACAAACAAAGTAAAGAAAATCAAAATCGAACAGGTGTAACTGCCTGGATTACAGAATTTACATGGATAAGTAAAAAGAGTTATTGACTCAGAATATTAGAGTTGGTAGGAAGTCTAAGACAATTACTCATCAACTCCTATACATTCCTTCATTTAAAAACAAAACAAAACGGAACAAAAGACATAGCCCAAAGGAATTAAGTGCTTTGTCTCAAATTTCATACCACAGTAGGGCCACTAGACTGAAGGCCTCCTGATTCCCACTTAGGGCCCCTTCCAGTGCACCATGGGAGAGGGAAGAAACCACAAGGTAGAACGGAAGAATGAGTTGTGTCTTAGAGAGCTGGATGGCACTTTCTACTTCCTATGTGCTAGTTGAAAGAACAAGGTTATTTCATTAATGTTGACATTAGCTGACTCATGTTTTTTGAACTAGAAGAGAGAAATCTTGGCTTCTAAAAAATCACAGAATATGATGGTGTTTTTGGAGGGTAGCTTTGGTAGATTATATTTTTGTAGCTTTGGTAGATTATATTTTACTATTGAGTAAGCACACTGTTACTTCTGGAACATTCCAGAAGTGCTAGTGTTGATAAATTATACTGCTGTGCTTTAGACACTTTCTAGCCATATTTGCAGTCAACAAGTTGGCTCACATAATAAGAGAAATGGGAGTGGGTGGGAGAAGGAGAGATATACAACTAATCCTAAACCCTAAATGTGTCAAGAATCTTTTGGGATTTATTAGGGTCAAAAAGTTGCCTTAAGGATCCATTTAAGATAATTTCAAAGATAAATGGAGCACAGATAGCCATGCCTCAGAGATTGTTCTTGAATTGCATCAGCAAAATTTGGTGCTGGCCTCAAGATATTCAGCATAATTTTCTAATGAAAATAATTTTTTGATGTAGAAGTAACATATGACAAAAGTAACTAATGTTTTTATAACAAGAAAATAATTTGAAGAGTATTTAGAAAAAAGAAAATAAAAATAATACATAATCTCATCATGCCAAGATAACCACAGTTAAACTTTTGATATATTTCCTTCCAGAATATTTTCTGCATATGTAGGTATGTATATTTGTGTGTTAATTTGTTAATATTTACTTAAATACAAATTAACACATATTTCTCTTTTGTAATTATGCTTTTTTACAAAACAATAGGATCATAGAAACTAATTTTCATATCAATAAACAATAGATTCACATCATTTTTAATCTTAATTAAACCTTTGTAGATGGCTATTTGGGTCAATAACATACTTTTATAATCAAAAACATTATCTGATAAATACATGATTTATATTATTAGAAGCTTGATAATGATTTCCTTTGCAAAAAAAAATCTGAAAGTGAAATAGCTAGATTAAAAAACATGTACCATTTTAAAGATTTTTTTATTTACATGTAAACTGCCCTCTAGAAAGAGTGTGTCAACTTATGCTACCATTAGCAATATATAAAACTGTTTTTCTACTCCCTTCTCAGAAGTAGATATTATTTTTTTTTAAATAAATATTTTTATATTGGGAATGAGAACATGATAGCGTTTTTATTTGTGTTTTTTTAATTATTAGTGAAACTAAGTATTTTTCATACATTTATTGGCCACTGTAGTTTTTCCTTTGCAACTTGACTTTGCCCTATATGAGTGTTGATTTTATATGTATATGAGAGTTTTTTCACAATAAGTAATACAGAGGAATTCTTACTGATACTAAGATAATGACAACTATCTGGATCTGAATCTCTTTACACATCCTCTCCAAAATCATAATTTAAAAAGGAGAACAAATAATCCATAAACATCCCAAGAGAGAATACTTCAAATTACTTAAAAGTGGAGAAATAAATACCAAATTCCAATATAGACACTGCTAGACCTCCTGCTGCCACTACAAGCCTATTAGGGGGGAGCAGCGGGGAGGCAGTCTTAAGACACTCCGTGGAAAAGAGATGCCTAGAGGACGTGGCTGAAAAACAAAAACAAAATCACTCCCTTAAAAAGAATGTCCAACACTAAGCTCTAAAATAGTAAACACAAACTTGGAATTTGATGAATCACAGCACCAGTTGCACAGAATTCAGCAAAACTAGAGGTACTACTCCTGAAAAAGGATTGCTTGTGGAAAGAAACAAAAAAATTAATGGAAGAGCAGAAAGTACCCTTTTGATATGCAGAAGTGAAAGAAAAAAAGTAAGAAGAGAAAAGTAATGATTCTGCATAAGTAAAACAGAATGACAAGACAAGCCAACAGCTCCACTTCCCAACCACCATCATAATGTCATTCATTTATGAAAGCATTAAGAAGTAAAAATTACCAGTTATAAGAAATCAATGGAATGTAAAGCAAAGGAAATACAGTCAATAATATTGTAATAACTATGTGTGGTGTCATATGGGTACTAGATTTATTGGGGTGATCACTTCATAAGTTATATAAATGTCTAATCATTATGTTGTGCACCTGACCAATGTAACATTATATGTCAACTATAATTGAAAATGTTTTTAAATTATAAACAAATAAATTAATTAAAATTGTACTTTGCTGTACTGGCCTTGAACTAGGAACACTATATTAAATACTTAAAAATTGGAGAAATCAGAAAAAAAAATGTTTAAAGCCACAAAATAATAAGAAAACATTTCACCTGATGAACATCCTCCCCAAAAAACTACAAAGTTGAATAAAATTGTAACACAACACTCTAAATGGAACTAAATATTCTCAAACATTCATTTGTAATAAAAAAAAAAAAAGCTAGCCTCCAAAATCTGAAAACAATGAATAGAAAAGTATGAAAAAGGAAAGAAATGGACCAAGAGTTCATTGAATCCTAGAAAAAAGTTAAAGAAAAAAAAAAAACTCCCTCAAAAATGAAGAATAAATTACAAGATTCCCAAAGAAGAATATTTTCAAACGAATAAAGGCAGGGGGTAGGAAAGGATAAAAATGAGATAAAGAGAAGTAAAAATG
Source organism: Pteronotus mesoamericanus (assembly GCF_021234165.1). Classification (NCBI taxonomy): domain Eukaryota; kingdom Metazoa; phylum Chordata; class Mammalia; order Chiroptera; family Mormoopidae; genus Pteronotus; species Pteronotus mesoamericanus. The sequence continues at coordinate 33,432,799 of NW_026555078.1, forward strand.
TTCAGAGAGAAAGTGATCAAAATAGAAGACTGACAAATAAGATCCATCATATGTATAATTGAAGCCCCTAAGGGAGAAAAACAATACTTTCTAGAAATAAAAAGAAAATATAAATAGGCATATTGTATGAGTCCATCATTTACCTGGGAAATTTGATTCAAATTGGTTAATTCTGAGAACACTGACCCTTATTTTGAAAGGGAGTAAAAGTAATTAACTTAATAATTGTTAAGTATGGAGTGAAAAGGAGATGGAGAGAAGGCTTCAATGCAAAAAAGGCTATGAAGAGGGAAACAGAAGCAGAATACACCAAAAGGTTAATACAGATCCAAAAGCATAATAAGATTTAGAAATAACTTCCAAATATATCAGTAATCACAATAGATATAAATGTACTAAATACTCCAATTAAAAATACAAGGATGAGCAAACACCAAAAATTTTTAATACTAAGCTATTTACATAATGCTTTTATAATATAAATTATTAGAAATGTTCAAATAGTTTGACAAGATACTGAATTTAAATATATATAATTAATTGCAATTTTATTCACCAGCAACAATCAATTAGAAAATGTAAATTTTGAAAGCTACCATGCTCAATAGCTACAAAACACAAAAATATTAAATGTTTAGGGATAAATCTAACATAAGATGTTCCTTTAAGAAAAAAAACTCCTTAAAAGACATTAAATGATTGGACAGATAAAACATATGTAATAGCAATTTCATTGTTTGCCAAATCTATTCACATTTTCAATGAAATCCCAATCAAATTCTCAACAGGGTTTTTTATGAAACTTGAAAAGTTAATTTTAAAATTTATATGAAAGAACAAAGAACCAAAAAAATACAAAGACACTCCTGAAAAATAACAAAACAGATGATTTTACATTATCATATACCAAGACAATATAAAGCCATACTCATTAAGAGAGAAAGATGTTGTTACAAGTATAGCAAGTAGACCAATGTAATGTTTTTTAAAATAATAAGAATTCCATTTATGCTTAAGCATTGCACAGCAATAGAGGAAAAAATGGACTATTATTTGCTATTTATACAGGGAAACATAAATTTGATTATCCCTCACAACCGAAGAATTTAATCCAAGTGGATTAAAGTCTTATAGATGATTAACAAAACTATAAGTTTTTTTTTAAGTTAATAAGGAAAAATTCTTGTAATCTTGGGTTAGGGAAAGACTACAAAACAAAACAAACACAAAACACCAAATGTATAAAGATACAAAAGAAAAATGACTTATGAAATTAAAATTCTTAATTCATCACAAGACACCATAGAAAGGTAAAAAGAGAAGCTATATACTAGAAGATATATATAGCACATATTACTAAGAAAAGGCTAGTATTTTGCTATATAAAGAAATCCTACAAAGACAACTCCATGGAAAAATAAATCAAATACATAAACAAGAAGAGGAAACCCAAATGCCTCATAAACCTTAAGAACAAAGAAACAAAAATGGTAGAGAGAGAAAAAAAAATGTCAACCACATTAGGAATCAGGCAAAGGCAATCTAAAACTACAATGAAATATCATTCCATACTCACCGGGTTGGCAAACATTTTTAAGTTGGTTAATATCAAACAACCATGTGGGAAAACAGTTTGTCATTTTATAGTAAAAGAGAGCACATATATTTCAATGAGTCAGCAACTCCAAATAAAACACTTAAACATATGCAACAGGAGACAAAAATGTTCAGAGCACCATTGTCTCAAATGGCAAAATATCCATTAACAATAGAATAAATGAATGTAACATTGTGTATTCAGACAATAGATTTCTACATATTAGTAAAACAAAATGAAGAAACTACAGCTACCACCATCAACATTGATGAATTTTACATCAATGTTAAGCAAAAGAAATGTCTCGGAAGAATATATTCAGTGTTTTTTCAGTGAACTTACTTAAAGCTCATAAATAGAAAAAAATTGAGTGATACATTGTTTAGGGTTACATAAATAGGTGATAAAACAATCAAGAAAAGCAAGAGAATAGTTAACACAAAGTGGAGGATAGTCGTTACCTCTCAGTAGAGAAAGTGGGAAGTGTTTTTGGCAAGGGGCACATGGTAAGCTTCTAAGTTACTGGTAATATTCCAAGCCTTTATCTAGGTGTTGGGTACACTGTTTATTTTAAATTGTACACACATGCTTTAAACACTTGCATATGTGATATCTACTACAATTAAAATCAAAAGTAGAGTAAAGTAGTGGAAGCTTCACTTGGGGCTGCCTTCTCCTGGAATGTTAGCCGGATGAAATTTTGAACATTTTAAACTTATATCTCTTGGAAATCAAACCCAAAGCAGTTAGTCTCTAAGCCTCAGATTTCAAACTAGCTGGATGAATGATTTTGCACATGCTATCTGCTTTCGTTATTTAAGTGACAGATTTTCTTTATTTGCCACAAGTAATTCATTTATGAAGCCTAAAGACAGAAAGTTTCATTTGACTCATAAAGTGCCGTGTGTGTCTCATCTTTTCCTTCTCTGGTTATTAGCTGTAATTGTACAAGTCCTGGGAGGACAGCTGTCACTACCACCTGCGTGCATCAGCACACGTATTTATTGCATTTTAGTGGGGTGTTTATTTATATCAGACTCCTGAGTAACTCCACCAAGCAGAAGAATGTGGGTGTATGCATCTGTGTGTGTCCTGTTCATACACAGTAGACAAATTGTGGGCAAATAGTGAAGAAATAGGAAGATATATACAAAAGCAAATGGGAGCGAGGAGAGAATATGCCTATTCTGATGGAATTTTGATGTGTATCTTCATGTTAACTCTAAGTATCCAATAGCCCAACTTAAAATCAATGTAATTTGAATATTGGATGCAACCATCTCTGAAGCAGGGCTCTGTCCAAGGGCCATTCAGTAACATGAGTTTAAAAAAATGTTCCTTATTTTCCTACTGTTTCTAACTTTGGAAGGGTGGGTTTTTTATATTTAGAAAGTCCTTATTATAGTACAGTATCACTAAAGGCCATTGGATACAGTGTGACACAGCAAAAGCTTTGTGGAATGCAACACGCTAGCTTCAGAGGCCTGAAAGAGTCACAGAAACATTTTTTTTTCAGAGAACATCGAATTTGCAGCAATCTGGGCACTGAGCAATTGGTGAGTGTGTGCAGCAGACATATACATTTAATGAGGAAAGGACAGCCAGATTTAAAATCACACTCCTCAGCCCCTCATTTAGAGAAATCTTTCAATATTTGTACATGTAATATCTTCACTGCCAAATCAATAAAACATGAGTTTAATGTGAATCCGTGTAGAAAAGATTATTTCTCATGTACCCTTCTTTGAACCGATCAGCGGATCCACCCTGAAAATGAGAAACCCAAATAGAGAATGTGGGACCTCCTCCTTCCCTCCATGTTTTCTGAAGAGAATAGAAAACAGCTCCACCTAAGGAATGAAAACTTAAAATGCCTCTGAAACAAGAGCTCGCTGAGATTGGCGAAGAGAGAGGAGGGAGAGGTATTAGGTTTGGCCAAGACTTTCAATTAATGTAATCCAGATGTTGGTCTAAAATCCAGATAAGATTGTCTTGAAACCCCTATTCCATCATTTATGGAAAGTCCAATGATGTTCCCCAAATTTCTGTGAATCCCTGGGTTCCTTATGTTCTCAAGGTCACTGGCAGAATTGCTTCCAGTTTTGAATCATCTTCTCATCTTCTAATCAAGATAGGCTTATCAGCCACTTCTCATAATTTCCATACCAAACAAACAAGCAAAGCAAAAACACTCACAAAAGGCTTTGTGAGTGTGACAGTCTGTAAGCCTAAAATGTACATAGTTGTTCTTTGAAGTCCTTCATCACTGCCCTGAGTCGCTCCCCCTTCTCCCTGTTCCTCACCCCATCTCCTTGGCCATGGCCCCTTTCAGTTCAAGTACAGAGCCAACCATCTGTCTCTTTAGTTGCCTTGTCCACAGCTAACCTGCACATTTCAGTATTTACCCCCGAGGATTTATCAAATGTGTTCCTACACAAAGCAACCAACATGAATTTTTTATTTTGATTCAAGTGTTAGTAGAATAAGGTTTGTCATCACAATATGTGAAAACCAAAGAGGGTGGAAGTGTCCTCCTAGGACAGCATTTTCTCTGTGTCTCCAATCAATGGCATGTTTTCTAAAGAGGTGGAGGCCTTCTGCTCTGGGGACTTGAGTTGTGGCGAGTGCACCAGGGGAGGGCAAACAGGGAGGGTGCCCGGGCCAGGGGGGCTGGAGCAGAGGAGTGCTAGACACTCAAGACACCCCGAAGACAGAGAGCCCCTGTCTCTTCTTAGGGACTAAGAGTGATAATCAAGTTCCTTAGACTTTGTGAACCTCTCTGTCTCCCTACGCAATAAGGCCTAGGCTTATTGATCTTATTTTCTATTCATTAAATCTTTTTCGAAAACGTCATTTGGGGCTGATGGTGGAAGGAAAGGGGGAGAGATAGCTTAAGGTGACCACATATTTATACATACGTTTAAAAGGACATATTTATTATCTCCAACAGCCCTCATCTCACCCTTAAATTCATATGCCCAAAGACAGCAAAAGAAAAAAACTTAGAGTTGTAATTAAAGCTATCTCAACCTCTTTTGGTCTCATTCAGTCTCTAGTGACTTAAATATTCATTTAGTTCAAAGTTTAAACTCTCCAGCAGGGCTGATTATTTCTCCTCAGAATATATTCCTTTATCCTCCTTCTTTCAAGGTTGTGTCTGTGCAGGAAAAGCTCTGTAACTTTGTTGGGCAGGGGGGTGGTGGCGTGGCAGGGACAGTTGGGAGGAGAACCTCAAGGCTGTGGATCTCCTCCACAAAGAAGTGGCTCCTCTTGTGCCTAAAGGTGCAGGTGGTTCCACATGGTCCTTTGAGCACCCGCCTGGCACCCTTTGCTGAAGTCCTTGGTCCCTGTCTCAGACCCTAGCTGAAGTCTCTGCTATGTACAATCTCTTAATCCTAGTTCTTCTGCTCTCAAAACTTTTGCATCTCACCAAGGCAGGCAAGAACATCGAGGTCCTTTCCATGCCCTTTCCACTCTGCAGGACAAAGAAAACTAAGAGGCCCTGACTCATCAAGTCCCTTCCTGAACACCCCAAGCTGCAGTGGCTGTACTGACCTGAGAGACCCAGGAAGACAGTCTTCTCACTGAGTTCTAAACAGGAAGTAAGAAGCTAACTCCTTCTTCATTTTTACCTCAACCTGCGTGAAGCATTGCATCTCTTTGCCACTCTTCCCTTCCCACCTCCAAAGCCCCAGCTGAGACCCATAGGAATGCATGGTGGGCATCAGATAATTAGCTTAGGAGAACTCTTAGGGAGAGTTTTTCGTTCAACTCTTCTTTTTATTGAAAACCGACTCTATGCCAGGCATGCTTCTAGCAGCAGACAAAACTCTCTGAGTTCTTGGTCTCTTGGAGTTTAAATTCTAATGTTGGTGGACACTTAAGAAACACATATACACAATATACCACAGTCAATTTGGTGTAAGCACCAGGAAGAAAAGGTCAAGCAAAAATGGGTATAGAGAGCAATAGAGGTATACTCTAGTCAGGATGGTCCCCAGCAAATAGTTATAATGCAGACAGAACTATAGACTTCTCCAATGTCCCCTAGTGAGTGTGAGTGAGTGAGTGAGTGAGTGAGTGAGTGAGTGAATGAGTGTGTGTGTGTTGTGGAGGGAGTGCTGAGGGGGAAGGGAGTCTGGAGTCTGGAAACCTAACACCTCTCCAGTGAAGAAAAATGATGAAGGGGTATCTATCAAATTTTGCAACAGATATAGTTAGTATACATCTCATGAAAAGACAGGGGAATAGAGGAAAATATCTCTGAAGCTACCAACCCAATGGGCCATCTGTTTAAAAAAGGCAAAGAAGAAGCACAGCTGGCACAGGCAGTGGCATGAGTCCCCCCAAGCCAGCTGTGCTCAACAGGCAGAGCTCTGGAAGCGCAGGAGCCAGCATGTTCAAGCATCCCACATTCCAGTGGTGTGCTGGAATGAACAGTTTCTCCCAATCCTCATTCAAACCAGTGCCAGGCGGCCACCAGCTGGAGGGCCTGCTCACCAGGACCAGACAGTGCTAAGCCCACCAAGGAGAGACACAAGTTGGCCCAACGGTTTCTCCACCCAAAAATCCAGAATCGGTATGAAGTCAAGTGTCCCTAAAAGCTTAAAAGAGTCAAAGGGACTAGGAAACGTTAAATATCAGAAATGACCTCAGAAACCACCCAGCAGAAATATCTCATTTCAAATATCTTTTTCTGGGATAACAAAGGAGAGAAAAGGGAGAAAGGTAGTCCTAGGAAGAGTCAAAGAAGAGGAAGCATTAGAACTCACTCTTAAAGGATAAATAAGCATTTGCTAGATGAACAAGAAGGAGATAGGCAGGTGAAAACATCACAACAATAATATCAAAATAGTACCTTCTTGGATCTGCTCTACCCTAGCCTACCAGACTCTGAGTCCATCAACCTATTCTGAGAAAGTCAAGAGAACTCTTACCATCCCCCTTCACCAAGTCTTTTGGCTGTGCAGTGCCCATCCCTACTGTGTTGCATAAACAGGACACTACACATTTAAAAAAAATAAAAAGGCCCTTGCTGCTGTGGCTCAGTGGATTGAGTGCCAACCTATAGACCAAGAGGTCACCAGTTTGATTCCCAGTCAGGGCACATGCCTGGTGCGCAGGCCAGGTTCCCAGTTTGGGGCGTGAGAGAGGCAACTGATTGCTGTTTCTTTCACACATCATGTTTCTCTTCCTCTCTCCCTCGCCTTCCCTCTCTCTAAAAATAAATACATAAAATCTTTTGGGAAAAAAAAGGAAACCACAATATTTATCAACAATGTCAGGTAATAGTATGAGATTTGTAGTGACTAAACTCCAAATGAGCAGTGATACGTTCAGAGAAAGGAGAAGTCACCTCCCTTCTGCCACCTCCCTAGCTCTGACCTGAGTAAGGGACCCCCTGCTCCTGGCTTCCATATGCCAGTTCACCACAGAGGTCCTGGCTACCGATTTCTTCACCACCTCTTAGCTCTCCTTACCAGACCAGAGAGGTGCTGAACATTGCACCATCAAAAAGGTGCAATTTCTTAATGACCATGGAATTTTCAAGTGTGAAGCTTCTTTAGAAAACACCTCAAATAAGTTTTAAGAACAAGAAAAAAAGCACCAAACAAGGAAATACCTAAAGATGTAGAACTGTAAGCCCACAGACATAAATGCTAGTAGCAACTCTAATCCAACTAACTAAGTGATTTGGGGCCACTCCCTCACCCTTTCTGCTGTTTGGTGTGCACATCTGTAAAATAACAAGATTAGCTGATGAACTCTGAGGTCTCTCCAGGTGTATAGTCGGGAGGTTTTGTGTTTCTATTACAAAAAAATACTAAAAGTACTAACAACTTTGTCACCACCTAACGAACATTGGATTTAATATTATTTTGTGTAATTCCAAGCTACTGGAATGCCAAAGCAACATTTAATCATCTGAAATGACTGGCCCCTCTTATTTCTTTTCACCAAGTCTTAGGACAAGCAAAATCCAAAGCAACACAGTCATTTAAAACAGTTTTGACCTTTTGTCAGAAAATATCCTAATTGTAAGCGTACAGTGTGAGCACGATGCTTTTCCCATGTTGTCCTTACCTGGGGCACCTCCCATAATTCAAGCTAGCAAAATACTTTGAAAATATACATATGTTGGAATTTGACTCAAAATAACTGCCTTTTATGGTTTACAGAGACTACAAAGGGAGTTAACTGGTAAGATGCACGTGTTTTTGGGTGCTCTCTGTGTACTTTTACAAGTGTTTTTTCTCTTTGATGATTTAAACCATATGTTGAGGTATTTAGAGGATTATTTTATCAGGAATCCTCTAGTTAGAAAGGAATACCAGGGCAGAGCCCACAAGTTTATGCAAGATGCGTATGCACACATGCACATGTACACATACGCGTACACACATGCGCATGTGCAGTTGGATGTAAATCGTTCTTTGTCCTCCAGCAGTTGGGCTGCCATATTGATAAATAGGACCTGTCACATTAATTTAATCCCAAATTGCTCTGAAACATAGTTTTGGTACAAATATAAATTCTGTAGAGTAATGGAATGTGTTAAGCCTTTAACAAATGAATGTTTAATGACTGTGAAAAAACATAAATAATGAGAAACAAAAGTTACAGCATTTAGTAAATTTATCCTCTAAGTTTACAAAGTTTGTAAAATATTTAGAGGCAGCAATGTCATGTCATACTTCAAATAATGCCCTTCAAAAGCATTTCTGGTGCTAGACTATGCCAAGGTCCTGATGGAGCTACTGAATAAATTCCAAATAATCAGTGACTCTAAGATACGCAGAACATACTCTCCCAATGATGCATCATTAACAACTGTTATGTAATTTAACACAAGTGTCTGAAGTGGCAATAGGTTTCATCTCTTTCGCCGGTTCTGATAAACAAAGAGTAAGTTTAAGAATGCTGTGTACAGAAGGATCTGAAGCTGCATCTGGAATCTGAGTCCTGACTGACTGTTGAGCTCTGCAGAGGGAAAGGGAGGCTGGGCTGGCTTCCTATGCGCTGCACATCTTCACTCAGCTCCATGGGCATCCAATCCTGAACCACCGTGTGTGGTGATAGAAGCCCAGTCTGCATTTTCACTGTGTCACTAAACTCTTCCAGAATTTAAAGTAGCTCCAGGTTGCATTTCAGATCAACTTTAAGCATTATGTAAAGTTTTGTATCAATTGATTACAATTGCTAACTACCCTACTTACTCCCTTTCTCACCTTGCCAATTAGGTCCTCAATTTCTTTTCTATTGCTGCCTACTACACAACTCCTCCACGTGGCTCATTAGCTCTCCATGGTGTTCCTCTAGTGTCCTTAACTATTCCCGCCTCCTTTTGTAGAAGGCATATTTCTGATGCCTATTTTTAGCCCTACTTCCTCAGTCTTATGCTACAAATTCTATATCGAGTTGTCATACTTTTATTTTGATGTTGATTTATAATTATTCTTTGATTATTTCAAGATTTTCTTTCTCTCTTCTGTTAAAGTGGATGTACTGTAATGATAGATATCATATCTTCTAATTTTCCACACCCACAACTAATGCTTCTCACCTGAATAAATACTATGTCATCTTATTACTGTTATGATATACCAAGTCACACTTTATTTTGAAATATTCTATTTTTCCCTGCATTATATGGAAAAGAAAAGAACTAAGAATAGTATTTTCTCTGTGCTTTCTCTGCCCAGGTCTTATTTGTACTCTCTCATTGAATGCTTACAACAGCACTACGAGGAAGACATTTCTATCATTGATCCACATTTTCTAGGTGAGAAAATTAAGGCTCACAGGGAGTAAGAGACATGCTCAAGGTAACATAGCTAATATAACAGTCTTTCTGCCATCCCTCGCTGTCTCCCCTTTGACAAGATGCAAAGAAGGTAAATGCCTTCTATTACAGAGGAAAGAAATTAGTTCACCTAGAGAGGTCCAAGATGTTGAAAAATGCAAATATTCTGGAATCCTAAGATAAGTAAGAATTTCCTTTTTTTATATAAACAAGAGAAGAAAATATGTCATTATATTACTTTATTGTAACCTCAATAGAGAAGAAGAAAATACTATTGGGTGGACATTGCAAAAATTAGGCATCTAGTTTTTTACACAGGTGAAAGCAGGCACAATGAATTTTTTGCATCCATATGCTTCTCATATTGATATCACTCTTCTCAACTCTCTTGTAAAGTTTTTTAAATCCCCTTTTTGTTGCCTTTCTTATGCTCTCCTGTCACCCAAAACAAAAACAGTTAAGAAATGAATATGGCTCTGACCAGCATTGCTCAGTGGGTTGAACATCATTCCGTAAGGCCAAAGGTCGCTGGTTCTATCCCAGGTCAGGGCACTTGCCTGGGTTGCCAGTTCAGTTCACGGTTGGGGCATGTGTGAGAGGCAACAGATGGATGTTTCTCTCACATTGATGTCTCTCTCTCTCTCTCTCTCTCTTTCTCCCTCCTTCCCCTATCTTTGAAAAATAAATAAAATCTTTTTAAAAAAGAAACAAATATGAACATACCACAAGCAAAAGAAGAAGCAGAGATTTATATTAGTTTTCCTCGATGAAACTAAAGAGCTTCCAATACTGCATGCTTTTATTTATATAAGATTTATTTTGGAAATGAAAGCCTATAGGAAGAGAGATCAGGTCAGTGGTTGCCAGGGGCTGGGAGGAGGCAGAGGGGATAGACTGCACAGGAACATGAGGGAACTTCATGGGTTGATGGAAATGTCCTCTCTCCGCTGTGGAGGAGGTTATACAACCGTTTTCACCCGTCAAAACTCATTGAACTGTGTACCTAGAACAGATGAAATTCCCTTATGTAATTATACCTCACTAAAACTGAATTAAAAATAAAATAAAAAGCTTTGAATAATCTGAAACATAAAATCTGACTACCAAGAGACTACAGGTAATGCTTGTATGTGGATATACATAATTTGCTATTATAATGTACTTAAGTCCAGATAGCAATCTGGTATATGGCTATGGTTACTTTCCTCAAAGCATTGAAGAATGGCCAGAGCATTTATGTTAGACTAACACAAGTTTTTATCGAGTTAAGGGTTTTTCTCTCAAAGTCAAGATCACACAGCCTGAAACTTTTCTGCTGAAATAAAACCATGAGTTGGAATGTCAGTAAAAATGCTGGTGTGATAGATCGATCCTTCTTAGAAGAGTTGGTCTCTGCCAACACCTCTTCCAGTTGCAGTACATTTTGTAATAACAAGACAGATAAATTCTCTCAACCTAGATTTCCAAGTCCCAGGAGACAATGTATCCAGGAGTCAAGAGTCCTTTAAAATATCCCTGAAAAAATTACAAACACAATAGCCCACTTAAAATCATTAAACTTCTAATCCATCAAAATAAAGAAATAAAGGAACAAATATTGCAAACTATCATTAGTGCATTACATATCAGAAACAGATTATTTAGTTAATGTAGTTTATTAACAGTATCATACTACAATATTATAGTTTACAGTGGTTGTATTTCACAGAATGTTCAGAAAGAGAAAATTGGATCAAACCTTTTGTTTTCTTCACTTCCACTGAGATTTTAAAATTGCATATATATTCAAAATGTGTATATTATAAATAATAATAACTCATTATAACTACTAATGAATTTTATGGCAGCATACTTAATCTTTCAGTATATTTTTGGACAAATCCCTCCTTTAGGCTTTCATTATCTTTATTGTAAACTTAATTATATCTATCTACTTAGTAACTATAAAACTGTGACTAAGTTTTATTAACCTATCTGTATTTTATGGTAGGAAAATTTTAAATGTTGTAGGCTATAAACTGCTTGTGAAGAACAGAAAAAAACTGTGATCATTACCTAATTAAAGGAGCTCCTTGCCAAATGCAGAATGATCTGACTTCGTAGTTTTCTTGGGGTGGGGGGGTAGATTTTTTTGTTTCATTGGTTTTTTTATGATCTTTTTTTTAATATGATTAGTTTTTGTTTTGTTTTGTTTTTAAAATGCCACCTATAAGAGAGATGATATGATATTTGTCTTTCTCTGTGTGATTTACTTCACTTAGTATAACACCCTCAAGGCCCACACACATTGTCATAGGTGGCAAAATTCCATTCTTTTTTATGGCTGTATAACATTCCATTATACATATTCAAGTTCTGTCCAGAAGTTACCCAGCCATGTAATATGAAAAATCAGGATACTTATTGAAGAAGATACAAGATACAAGAAATATTGTACATAGGACAATGAGACCTCAGTCCTCTTCAAAGTATACACCTTGAGACCTCATACAGTTCTCCCAATCACCATCAGCTGCCCTGTTGTATTTTCCTGAATCTCATCAATAGTCTGAAATCTCTTCTTTTTCAAAGGTGATTTTAGTTTTGAGAAAAGCCAGAAGTCACAGGGCACCAAATCTGGGCTATAGGGGTTCTGAGTCACCTGGGTGATTTGATGTTTCACAAAAAAATTCTGCATGAGGTGTAACGCATGAGCAATCATGTTGTCATGATGAAGCTGCCAATCACCAGTTGCCATAGCTGTGGCCTTCTGAATCCTCCAAATGGTTGCCGTGGAAGAATGGTCAAGTTTAATACAAAATTCAATGGAGATTCATTGCTCTACTCACTCAGTCATTTTGAATGTGGCCGCCACACAGTGCACATGCTCACTCAATGGTGTCTACCACCCCCACTAATGGGTACAGTGAAGTTGGCATTGCTCGTGCATGTGCATTCCAGTCCACTCTCCTTGGCTGGCAGGTTACATTGATGTCACGGGAACTGTTCTCATTATATTAACAATGGCTGGACTTTTTCTGGACAGACCTCATATGATTATAATTATACACAATTATAATTCATGTATACATATATCACATCTTTTTTATCCATTCATCCATTTGATGGATGCTTAGATTGTTTCCATATGTTGACTATTGTAAATAATGTTGCAATGAACACAGGTGTACATAGCTTTTTAAGTAGTGTTTTTGTTTTCTTTGGGTAAACAACCAGAAGTGAAATTGCTGGATCATATAGTAATCCTACTTTTAATTTTTGAGGTATCTCCTTACTATTATCTATAGTGGCTGCACCAATTTACATTTTCACCAACAGTGTGCAAGAGTTTCCTTTCCTCCACATCCTCACCAACTTGTCTCATCTTTTTGATAAAAGCCACTCTAACAGCTGTAAGGTGATATTCCATTGTGGTTTTGCTTTGCATTTCCCTGATGAATAATGATGTAGAATATCTTTTCATGTACCTGTTGGCCAGGTGTATGTCTCATTTGGAAAAATGTCTATTCAAAAGCTCCTGCCCACTTTTTAATTGAATTGTTTAAGTGGGGAGGGTGGTGGCTATTGAGTTTATGAATTCTATATATATTTTGGATATAAGCCCTTTATCAATATATGATTTGAAAATATTTTCTGCCATTTAGTAGGTGTCTTTTTATTTTGTTGATGGTTTTCTTTGTTGTGCAAAAGCTTTTTAGTTTGGTATAGTTCCACTTGATTATTCTTGTTTCTGTTGCTTTAGCTTTTGGTGTCAGATTCAAAAAGTCACTGTGAAGACCTATGTCAGGGAAGTTCTGACTGTTTTCTTCTAGGAGTTTTATGGTTCCAGGTCTTACATTCAATCTTCAATCCATTTTGAGTTAGTTTTTGTATATGGTATGAAGTAGTGGTCCAGTTTCATTCTTTTGCATGTGGCTGTCCAATTTTCCTAATACAATTTATTGGAAAACTTTCTTTCCCCATTTAGTCATATATTAATTGACCATATATGTGTAGGTTTATTTCCAGGCTTTTTGTTCTGTTCCATTGATCTATTGACCTGTTTATATGTCAATATCATACTGTTTTAATTATTATACCTTTGTAATATAGTTTGAAATCAGGGCACATGATGCCTCCAGCATTATTCTTTTTTCTCAAGATTGCTTTGGCTATTCAGGGTCTTTAATTGTTCCATACAAATTTTAGGATGGTTTGTTCCATTTCTGTGAAAAATGTCATTGGAATTTTGATATGGATTGCACTGAATCTATATATTGCTTTAGGTAGTATAGACATTTTAGCAATATTAATTCTTATAATCTATAAACACAGAATATTTTTTCATTTGTGTCTTCTTCTATTTCTTTCACTAATACCTTGAGGTTTTCAATATACAGGTCTTTCACTACCTTGGTTAAATTTACTCCTAGGTTTTTATTCTTTTTGATGATATTATAAATGGCATTTTTTTTAATTTCCATGAGCAAAATGATTACAACTAAGGAAAATGAATCAGTAATCAAAAACTTTCCAACAAACAAAAGTCTAGGACCGGATGGCTTCACTGGTAAATTCTACCAAATATTTAAAGAAGAATTAATAGCAATTTTTATCAAACTCTTCCAAAAAAAAATAGAACTTATCTGAATTTTATAGTAAGAAATTTTAAATGTTTCAGACTCTAAATTGATTCTTAAGAACAGAAAGAAATTCATCATTACCTAATTAAAGTAGCTTCTTGCCAAATGCATAATGGTCTGACTCTGTAAATGTGTTTTTAATTCTATTTCAACAGAAAATAAAATATTAAAAAAATGCAACTACTTAAAAGGCCTATGACTTCACTTTTAAACCAGGTTTGGTTTTTTGGGTTTTTTGTTTTTTTAGTAACAAAAGAAACAGATAAAAGCACTGGTCCATAGTTTAAATGTCATTTGTGTATAATAATGAGCATAAAAATTTTAAATTATTTTCAAATGTAATATCACTCAAGAGTAACTTTTTTGCCTCTCCTCAAAATTCTAAACAAATTCTTTAATAACAATTAGCTTCAGATATTGTTACATTTTACAAAGACAAATAATGTACTTCTTAGAAAGAGACACTTTACCAAAGGAATATAGAAATTGAGGTTGAAACACATCCACAAATGTTAAAATATCAGTCTACTCAAAGAGAATGAACTGAAATCTAATGGGCTGAGCAAAGGGAGAAAACTGAGAATCTCCTTGAGTTTCTGAGTCTTGCTAATAAGGACCACTTCTAATATGTTTCATTACACTGTTTTAAATAAAGACTTTGGGTATCAGTATAGTATAGTGCTTTTGATACTATGCTGCACTATGGGGCAAGCAACTATGTGCAAAGTTCTTTTAAACTCTTTGTGCTTTATCTATAAAATGAAGTCAGTGGATATCCCATAAAATTGTTATAAGGATTAAATGAGATAACACATATAAATCTCTTAGAGCAGTACTTAAAATATAGTGAGCACTCTGAAAGTGTTAGCTATTGTTATTGTTGCTGTTGCTGTTGTTGTACTAGTAGCTATAGTTCTTGGAGCATCTACCATTTCCTAAACACTAACATATCTTAATTTTCTTAAAATCTGCAAAGTAGTATGTTAACTCCACTTTACAGATGGGAAAACTGACCCTTGAAGTTTAAATAACTTGTCCAAGAACACGTCAATCTAGACAAGGCCTGAATTCATACCAAGATCTAACATTGGAGTCTGTGCTCCGTCTGCTTTGCCACTCCAACAGAATGATGCTTTGTCCTTCATCCTCACACATTTAAGAGCAGAATTATGATGTTGTCTACTTAAAATATTAAAATGAAGCATGGTTATGAAAAAAGTACCACCTAAAGTCTTAGAACACAGTCCATATATCCCACTAAGAATATTCATACTTATTCTCCTAAGTCAGATACTTAATCTTGAAATATCTCTAATAAAAGCATGTGTTCGCCTGAGGTGAATTTTTAAAGCTTTTTTCGATAAAATGAATGTTAAAACCTAATTAAAAGTATGCCCTAGTCAATTAGCCCAATAATTAACCATAAGCATTGTAACTTAGCTGCCACATAAGCAGCCAGCCAGAGGCATTCTATTCTGAAGGGGAGAATAAGGTTCCCCTAATTCTCTCCCCATCTGGGCAGTGGCAGTTTGCCATTAACCTTTCTTGTAAGACTCTCAAGGAGAACACATACTGCTTGTAAGCTATTCTTGCTGTTCTCACAGTATTTATTTCCGATACTACAAACAGAGCATGGCTTATATTTTTATTTTTCTTGAATTACTTTTTTTGTTTACATATGTTATTTTCTCAATGAGTGAAGCAATAGGCAGACTATCATATTCTTTTCTTTTTTTCCCCCTTAAATTAGATCTCAGAGCACATTTTTCAAGTGCAACTGAAATTAACCAGATTCTAAATAGAGGATGGTCCTAATCACATCACTGTGTTTATGACTATTGTCCAGTAAAGTGCAAAGTAGGACAGAGAAGCAGAGTTTAATGTGCTATGATGGACCCATTGAACAACTCTCAAAAGACATAAAGATGGGGTAAAATTGTTCAATACTGACCAAAAAGGTTGGATTCTTTTTTTCTTGCTAGCCAATACAGGACGGGACAAAAGTAGGTTTATAGTTGTGAGGACACAAAAAACAAGAGTTTATTCTTTTATCATTGTTTATTAATTATTGTATTATTTTCCATACAAACAACTGTAAATCTACTTTTGCCCCACCTTACATACCCAATATGATTTTTCCAAAATGAAGAAAAGAGCACTGTGCAGAGTAAAAACAGTTTGTCACCAGGATAATTTCTCATTCTCAATTGTCTAAGTTTTCCAAGTCAACCAGTGAAATAGAAAGTCCTTTAATGGCTATAATTCATGCAATAACCTGGGTAATTTATGGTTTGTAGTCCAAGAGTTCAAAATGGGAAGGGTAAGCAACTATAGTTCCCAGCCAAATTGTGTGTGGGGCTGGGGAGTGGAGGCGAGCCGGCATCTGCACGGCCAATGTGGCTACGGCCAGGCATCAACATGGTGTGAGATGTGCACATTTCCAGTTAGCGTACAATGTTAAAGGTGCAAATTCTTGAATGTAGCCAGTGTGGGAATCTGAGCTCCGATCTGACACATTAGCAAGCAGTTGGTGTATCTCCAGTCTGTATAGTTTCTTACCCTGACATCTTTCATCACTCTCATTAAGGAAGAAGAGGAGAGTACATGTGGTCACCAGATTCCTTTTTGTTTCTGAAAGAAAGCCGCATCCTTTAATTACCCTTTACCATCTTATTGCTCCAATTATTACTGTAACTTTGAAAAAATTCTTATTTGACATAGGCTTTTTAATCAAGAATAAACAAGACCACACACCCTTCTGATTGATACATTAAAAACATATGTCTATTATGATAAAAACCCTCACAAGGAAAAAAAAGTTCAATGAAAGTCCAAAAGCCTAACTAAGTGATGGAACCAGACTTACCTGTAGAACATTTATCACTTTTTCCAAGGTTGCGCCTCTTCAGACTATCAAACCCTTAACGTGCTCAACAGGACATTGAAGTGTGTGCTTTCTATCAGAATATCTCAGTTTGGCCTAGAAGGTTCAGGGTATGATTCTGATTTCAACTTTGCCATACTCCAGGAGTGAAAGTCATAGAACCAAGGAGAAGAGAAATTGAGTTGTGACATAAAACTTGTAAAATTTAGGACCTGACAAACAAGTCTTCAGCTCTGTATCACTGACATTTTAAATTTTCCCACCTGAAATTTTCCAAGCTTAACCAAATGGTATTGAAGAAGAGTTGAATATTTTTTTAAAAGCACTAATTATTGATTGAAGAATTGTAATACCTGGCATTAAATTATCAACTTGTGAAATATGTGTAAAATAATAGGAAGATTGACATAGTCCATACATGTATTTGTACAAAAGCACATAAGAGAGTGCAATGTGAGACCCAGCAGCACAGAATAATGACACAAAAGAATCTAAAATGCAAGAAGCGAGAAGAAAGAGGAAAATCAACAAAAGAGAAAAGAAAATAATAGAAGACAGAAAAATAGCAGGACTAAGAGGGAATTCAGTAAAGATATGAGAGAAAATATAGATCAATCAGTAGCTTTGAAAACAATATTTTATTTTGTGAACCTAACATGGTTGCAGAGTTTTGAGCAGAGCTTTGGTTGGGGATTTGTGTTTTTTATCTCATATATTATTGAAGATTAAAGAAATTCCAGGCTTCTAGGCTAAGAAACTGAAAATTAATGAGGCTACTATTGGAATGGAGAAACCAAATTGTGAGAGAGTCAGTTAGAAGGGAAAGAAGAGCCTTAATATCTCAAAGTGACAAGGTTGGTGGCCAAGGGGAGTGTGTAATTCCTCTGTGTCAGAGCTGGAGGCATAGTGTGGAGGCATAAATCCTCACAGAGAGAGGATTTTTGTGGATATGAGAATTAATAAGTGCACCAAACATAGTCCAAGTGCAATAAATATTTGTTACAATAAACTGAATGAAAAGGAGTGGGTAAAAAATAAAAAGGGGAAGGAGCTAAGAACAGACCCTTCAAAATGTCCTCAGCTATGAAAATAAGTCAACCAAAGAGACCAAGAAACAACTGCAAAAAAAAAAAAAAAAAGGAAGAAAGTGAAAAGGGAAAGCATGGTGTCAAGAAAGTTCATATTAGGGAATATGTTAAAAACATGATTCACGGACACAGACAACAATATGGTGATTGCCAGAGGGATGGGGTTGGGGGAGGTAGAAGAAGGTAATGGGGGGAAAATGGTGATGGAAGGAGACTTGACTTAGGGTGGTGAACTCATGATACAATATACAGATGATGTGTTGTAGAATAGTATACTTAAAACCTGTGTAATCCAATGTCACCTCAGTATATTCAATAAAGTGCTAAAAAATACATAAAAACACATGATCACAGTGTCAAATGAAAAAAAGCAATATAAGGAAACATGGTTACATATTTCAGGGGAGAAATGTGATTCAAAATGTTCTCTGAAAAGAATGTGATCCTTAAAATTTTCTGAAAACTTTGTTGCTGGAAGCAATTTATAATAACAATAATCAACAAGAACTATGCAAATAAAGTTAAAGCCAATTTCAGCTAAAAAAATAATTTAAAGCTATTGAAGACGGTACAACAGGAAAATAAAGAAAGAAAAACTTCCCTTTAACCAATTTTTTTTAAGTCATTTGGAGTTTGATAAGCATAATGACATCATGCTGCTGCATAACATTTATTCTTTTTCTTCTGCTTTCTCAGAAGTAAATCAGTGCTTTCCCAAAGTTCAGGGAAACAAAGACCTTCTCTGTGAATATTTAGAACTTGTCTTACAAAATACTAGGAGTCAACCTGAGATTCTTGGTGTTGGGCTTCAGAGGGCCTGTGACTCCCTTACACTGCATTCTGTTTCTGCTATTCATGTGGTCAAGAAGGTCCATGGTTTCCATCAGATTCTCAAAGCACTGGTTACCCTATTAACTGTTCTAGAGAAATTAATACATTTGGTCACTGGGGGGGGAGGGTTCAAAAAAGCTTTGATGGCAAATAAGGCTGACATCTGGTCATTCTTACTCACCCTTATCACTTTTTATTCCACTCAGTGGAAGTACTGCTCTCTTCTTGGGCTTTCTCTGTGCTTTAAAGCTCAGCCCCTCCCTGTTTCCTCCGTCTCCTTTGCCCCATAAATATTGCAGTTCCCAGGACTCCATGTCCACTCCCCTTCTCTTCTTACTCTATATATTCTATCTGGCTGATCTGTATTCTATCGGGCTCTAACAAATTTCTACAGATGGTTATAAAATCTGGGAACATAGGTGAATACATAAGAAATGATTGATTGATACTATATTATAACACATGACAAAATATTATTATCTGTGTTTTCAGAATTTACGATCATCCTGTATATACTTATGGTTTCCAAATTAATCTCAAGCCAAGAAGTCTTTCTTGAGCTGGATGTGATTTTCAGACTGTGGACTACATATGTCTCTTTGGCACCTCCCAGATTCTTCTCACATAACGTGTCCACCATCACCTCCTCTTGCATTCTCCATCTTAGGGAAAGGTATCCCCATTTTTACCCAACTCCCAAAGCACAAATCCGGGAGTTACCCTCTGTAGCTCTGAGGTTTCTGAGAGTTATTCTCAGCAGATACCTCTTCTTCACCAGTTCTCTTTCCAACCAATCACCAATCCTGTCTACTCTGCTTCATACACACTTTCCATTCTTCTCCACCCCAGACCATCTCCACTGGTATTGTCTCAATTCAAGCACTTGTCATTTCTTGCCTAAAGTCTATATTAGAGCTGGTCTTTTTATCTCTCATCTCACTAATACCTTCCAACGAATACCTCTTCCCAAAAATCTTCCTAAAATGCAAGCCTGATTGTGATAATCTACTGCTTCAAACTCTTTTGTAGCTCCAATTGGTGAACAACATACTCCAGAGTCCTTGGCCTGGCATACAAGACCTTCATCTTCTACCTTTTCACTTTCATGTCTTTGGTGCCACAGCCACATCCACCAACTTGATTTTCCTCAAACATGCCTTGAAGCTTTTGCTTGGATTTCCTTACTTGCTATCCACCAGTGATGAGCTTCTAACCCTTCAAGGCTCAACCCCAGGCTCTCTGGAATTATCCCTTTACCAATGCCACTGGGATTCACAGCAGGTTATCAGGACTAAGAAGCAAGCACAGGGAAACAAGGTGGTTCAATATCTTTGCTTCAACATCTAGGTTAAGGTGAGCTTGGTGTCAGGGACACAGCTAAACTGGGAGCAAAGCCAAAAACAGAGATCCAGCGGGTTAAGACATTGGAGTATTGGGCTATAGCTCCTGAAAGTCCCACCAAGAATGGTGTTGATCCAGAGTCCGAGGGAGGCCAGAGTGGGGCTGAGACGTCACCTTAACACGAGGAAGAGTGCTAGGCCAGGGAGCTGGACAGGCCCTGAAGTGGCTGTGAGACGCCGGATTTAGGAAACTTCACTCTACTCTTAGGAGTGCAGGCCCGATTTTATTCGTTTTGATAAGATATTTTTCTGTTGGCACCTTTTCTAATAAAACATTAGTCAATTTTATTTGGAATAAAAGAATTTTGAGGCTAAATTGAAGTTTTCAAATGCCCTATAAAACACAACTTCCTTCTTTTATAGATAAAGAAATTGAGGCCTATAGAAGTTAAACAAAATTTCAAATACCATACTTCTAATTGGTGGCAGACATTTGATGACGTAACAGGAAACTAAGTAGAAAAAATAGTCACAAGTTCCCTAGAAGTTTTTAATCTACAACAGAAAATCAGTGTCCCAATGCCCATGTTCATAAACCGGACAGAGTGGTATAAAAATATTAAACAAAGACATGACTGGATAAGTATATACATCTATACAGATCACAGTCAATATTTTCAGGTTTATACATTGAAAAAAATCTCAAAGACAATGTGATAAGTTGTCCTGTCTATATAAAACTTAAAATTATTTGAGCTGAACAGACCAGTTGGGGTACAGTCAAGAAAACAAAAGCCATTCTGTATGTTTGAAACAAAATAAAATTGGAACAGAGAATTGGTTACATAGATGATGGAAAAGTTGAGAATCTAAATGAAGTATGGTGAGGCCCGCCCAAGATGAACAAAAGCAGGAAAGCACCACCACTCTTTAGGCTAGAGCTGTGATTTTCACCTGGCATGCTGCAAGAATTTTTTTTAAAATGCAATACCATACTATTTAGTCAGGGGCACTGACCTGTTTTCCCTTAGATTGTCAAATTAAAAAATGACAACAGCTAACACAGCAATAGCCATTCAGTGTGAATGAATCAAAACTATACCTTTTTTTTTTGGCCAGACTGGCCAAAAAAAAAAAAACCAACATTTTTTGGTGTGCCACAGAATTTTAGTAATTAGTTTATGTATGCTATGTGATGAAAAAAGTTGAAAATTGATAGGCTAGAGGGTCAGCAGGAAGATGTGGTATTCTCAGAGTCCATTTAGTAGAAGCTGGGCCAGGAAAGTGGTTTCCAGCTGGGGCTGGGTCCACAGAGAAAAAGGCTGCCTAATATTAGGGTCCTAAAATGCCAAAGGAGATTCATTCACTACTTCCAATAAACTACAACAGACTTTCTTTCAGAGTAAGGGAAAGTCAAGTTAAATTAGGAAGTGATTATTTCCCAACTCCACCCCATCTCTCTCTTTCTCATTTTTGCTTGCAATCTGATTCATCATCCTCACCCCCAGGGGCAGCTCTGAGAGGAGAGAACTTTTCCAGCCCACAGTCCAATGGAAGGAAGCTGTCCAACAATGCTGCTCTGAGCCAACTGCCCATATCTTTTGGGGTTAGGAAGAACGGCCTGAGGAGTGAGCCATCCCAAGACAAAGTGACCCAGAGAAACATACTTCCTGAGCATAATGAAAACACCAAGGTTAGAGATGATGACTAACTGCAGTCAAATCACCTTCCAAGTTCTACTATGCTTAATTAATCCTTTCTTCACTATCTGACATATAGTGGACTCTTAAAGGAACGTTTTAAACCTACGCAGTCAATTGCCTTCTTCAAGCCAGCAAAAGCACCATCCAGAAAGAGAGTAAGCAGGGAAGTAATCTCTGCTGTACTAGTGAGATATTTCTGGAAACCCATCATTTTTCCTATCTATTCCTTTAGAGCTGGGGATAACACCAGAGAGGGTCTCTAGCCTCGAGTTAATCATTTGGGGGGAATATGCAACAAGGGGTCATGGATCCTCACTCTCTAGGTCACCCTGACTCATGGAGGATTTCCAGTATTCTGGAACCTGATTCATTCCCGCACATTGCTTTGTTATGGGGTCAGCTGTCAGTGGGCCACGTAATAGAAGGTGATTGGCCGTCTCTGATCCAGACAAGCCTGAGGACATAGATGTTGGAATTCAAATTTGTCCCTTCTTCCTTCCAATTAACACTCCCACCTGGGACACCCAGGCTACCCCTGATACATCCTTTTTTTCCCAATTTATTCATTTTTCATTCATCAATTCCTTTAATAAACATTTATTGGTTTGTCACTATGTGTCAAGCACTGGGGATAGAGTAGAGAAAAAAACAAGCAAAAATTCCTGTCCTCCTGGAGCTTATATTCTAATCTGGGGTAATAAACAAGCAGGTAATATATATAGTTTGTCCAATGATCATATGGGGTTATAGAAAAAATAATAAACAGGAAAAAGCCATATTTCTTCCTAGGGTAGGAGCATTGAAATTTATAAAGATGGGAGTCCAAGAAAGACCTTTTTGTAAGGGTGACCTTTTGAGCAGAGATCTGAAATTAGACTGTGCTAGGAAAGAGCATCTGAGTCAGAGGAAACAGCAGGTACAAAGGTCCTGGGGATGAACCACTCGTAATGACATGATCCAGGACCAGCAAGAACACCTCTGTAGTTAGAGTGGTGTGAGTATAAAGAATAAATTGTAGGCATAGGAGATGAAGTCAGAGATGTGAAAGAAAGAAGTTTTGTAGGGCCTTGTGGGCCTTTTTAAGATCTATGACATTTACTCTGAGTTAGATGGAAAGCCAGAGAAGTGACATGATCTGACTTGCTTTCTAAAGAGGATCACTCTGTCTGTTGGATGGAGATGAAAATATAGAGGGCAAAAACAAGGAAGCCAGCTGCAATAATGTGGGGCGAGATAAAAGTGGAGGTGGCAATTGTTGCATTCTAAATATCATCTAGACATATTTTTAAACTCTTCCAAGGTATGAATTTGTGGCCACTCATCCTCTTTACTTGAGTATAAACCTATGATTTACATTAATCTAGGGTAATCTAGGGGGAATAAGAAGCTCAGTTATCAAAGCTTGGGTTAGTACCTCTCACTGATTTAAAGAATCTGTGAAATGGGGAATAAATATAACAAAGAGGAAAAGAGATAAGAGGTTAATATTGTCCATGATGAGAAACATCAACATCAATGTTGAGTTCCTAATACTGTTAAGTCCCTATACTAAGAAAATGATATATGCTATTTTATTTATGGTTGATGTATTAGTCTGGAGTTCAGAGGAGAGGAGCAGGCTCAAGATAAAAATATAGAAATCATCAGTGTATACATGGTGTCTAAAGCTCTGAGTCTAGATAAAATAACAGAGGGAGTGAGTTTAGCTAGAAAAGTAAAGATACCTGAGCCTGGGGACTCTCTGGTCTTTAGAAATCAAAGAGATGAATAGGAGTCAATAAATAAAACTGACCATTGCAATTTGCAGAACTACTAAGTCATAATCTTGAATCCAGAAATCTAAATAGAGGTTTAGGTGTCCAACTACATGAAGCTCACAGGTTCTCCAAACAGATTCAAAAAGAGATCTTCTCCAAAACACATTATAGTAAAATTGTCTAAAATCAAAGACAAAGAGAGAATTTTAAAAGCAGCAATGGAAAAAGCAGCAATGGAAAAAGCAGCAAAGGAAATTTCTCACAAGATAGCTTGTAAGTGTATAAGTAGATTTCTCAATAGAAATCTTGCAGCAAGGAGAGAGTGGGATGATATACTCAAAGGGCTAAAAGAAAAAAATCTTCCACCCAAGAATATTTAACCCAACAAAGTTGTCCTTCATAAATGAGGGACAAATAAAAATTTTCTCAGATGAATAAAAGTTGAGGGAGTTCATCACCACAAAACTTGTCTTACAAGTAAGTCCTTACCTATCAATAATTACTTTAAATGTAAATGAATTAAATTCTCTAATCAAAAGGGAAAGAGTGGCTGAGTGGATTTTTTAAAAACACACACACAAGATCCAACTATATGTTTCTACAAGAGACTCTCACTTCAGCTTTAGAACTCACATAAGCTCAAAGGAAAGGGAAAATATATTCCATGCAAATAAAAAACAAAAGAGAGCAGGGGTAGCTATACTCATATCAGACAAAATAGAATTTAAGTCAAAAACTGTAATGAGATAAAGAATGTCACTATATAATGATAAAGGGGTCAATTTATCAGAAGGATATAACATATACACACAAACACATCCAACATCATAGCACCTAAATAAACTAAGCAAATACTAACAGACCTGGAGGGAGAAAGAGACATCAATACAATTATAGTAAAGAACATCAATACCCCACTTTCAATAATGAATAGGTCATCCAGACAGAAAATCAAATAGGAAATATTGGGTTGGAACTATATTTTCAAATGGACCTAACAGACATATACAGAGCATTCCATCCAATAGCAGCACATTACACATTCTTCTCAAGTACATTTGGAACAGTCTCTAGGATAGACGGTGTGTATTAGGTCACAACACAAGTCTTAGGAAATTTTCAAAACTTGGAATCTTACCAAGTAGCTTTTTTGACAATTATATGAAGCTAAAAATCAATAACAAAAAAAACTAGAAAATTCATAAATGTGGAAGTTAAACAACATACTTCTGAACAACCAATGAGTCAAAGAAAAAATCAAAAGGGAAATTTAAAAAATATCTTAAAACAAATGAAAACTGAAACACCATGTACCAAAACGTGGAATGCACCAAACACAGTTGTAAGTGGGATATTTATAGCAATACACATTTATATTAAGGAAAAAGAGCCTGATTGGTATAGCTTAGTGATTGAGTGCTGGCCTGCAAACAAAAAGATCTCAAGTTTGATTCCCAGTTAGGGCAGTCAGGGCACGTGCTTGGATTGTGGTCCAGGTCCCCAGCTGGGGGCGTGCAAGAGGCAACCAATTGTTTCTCTCACATATCAGTTTCTCTCCCTTTCTCTTTCCCTTCCCCTCTTTCTAAAAATAAATAAGATCTTTAAAAAAGAAAAGAAGAAAGTTCTCAAATATACAACCTAATAATGTAGTAAACTACTTTTAATTGCTTAATTTTAAGTAATATAATAAAGTGCTTATGAGATGAGAATTATAAAGAAGGAATGGAGGAAGAGTCAGGAAACCATGACCATTACTATAGTTTGTGCTTCTAAACAAAAGACTTAATTTTTGCTAAACTCCAGATCATTTCATTCAATTCCAAAAAAATACATGTATCCTAAATTTCCATCTCTCATGTGGTCTTAGATATGTTCCTAGTTTTTGAAATGAGGAAGTTGGGGAAATATTTTTAAACATGCTATCTGGGTTTGTTCGTTCACAGTTTCATCACACAGGGTGGCCAAAGAAATCCTAGTTTTTTTCTGTGTGCCTATTTAACAATGGAGCAGATGATAGAAAAGATTAAGAGCAATTTTCATGCAAGTTAGAGTTATCCAGGAACATGCCAATAGCAGACACCCCAGACAGGAACTCTAATAGGTGGTACATACCACTGAATTGGACAAAGCCATGAATCTGATGGTGAAATCAAAATTGAAATTCAAAATCCAAAGGCTAACAAAAGCCAAAAGATCCCAAGAGAGTCACTGCAGCTGACTGTACATTTCTATTCACGTATATATTGCTTGTTACGGCAACAACTACCTATACAAGGACTGAAATTCTAAGTGGATGATAAATATCAACATAAGATAAACCAATTGAGGGAAATGGAGCTAAAGTTAAGGCTGCATAAATCTACAGTGTTTAGTACTGTTGAAAGATAAAATGATCAGAAACTTCCACCTGAGGATTCAGAGAGAAAAAAATAGCTAGAGGTGTTGAAAGGCTCAGTAAATGTTTGGAGAATTCACTCCCTAGAGCTTTTTGTATTACTTGGGATGAAGTTAAACTTTAGCTCTTAATCTGCATACCAATAGCATAGAAATCACCTGGAAGCTTGTTAGAAATGCAGATTCTCGGGCCAATTCCCGACCTGCTGAATCAGAACCAGTAATTTAATAAAGACCCCAAAAGATTTGTGTGTACACTAAAATTTGCAAAGCTCTAATGTGGGGTTTTGGGGGGTTTGGTGTGGTGGGGTTTGTTGTTTATGTTTTTGTTTTTAAAAGTATCGCTGATAGAGGGGGTGAAAAGAAAGAACATAGTGGCCAGCTCACCACCAGACTATGATAGAGAACTCATAGA
The DNA here is from genome assembly GCF_021234165.1 of Pteronotus mesoamericanus. NCBI lineage: Eukaryota > Metazoa > Chordata > Mammalia > Chiroptera > Mormoopidae > Pteronotus > Pteronotus mesoamericanus. The sequence continues at coordinate 33,459,234 of NW_026555078.1, forward strand.
CAACTAAACTTTCTTCTTAAATTTCAACAAAAAATCCAGGAAGCCCCTCAATTTGTTAGGCAAATGAAGATTGGTGAAGGAGGAATTTGGAAGAAAGGTATGAGCCCTAAATTAAAGGCAGTCCCAGACTAGCTACCACTAAAGGAATGGAAATTACAGTCAAAGAGCGACAAATCAATTTTGGTAACTGGAATTTCCAGATGCATGGAAAATATGAACTTTAGAGGACTTCACAAACATTAACATTTCTGCAAAATCTTCAGCAGCTATGAATTGCAGTCACTTGCATAGCACTGAATTCTAACCATCTCCTATAGTGAACTCAACAGGCCTGACCAAGTCCACCAAAAGCAGAATCCAAGAACGTTGTGTTCTAAGACAAACCAACACGCGTGCTCTTGCCATCCTGAAAGTGCTTTCTGGAGAGGCCTCTTCCTTCTATACCACAGTGTTGAGTAAAGGGTGGAGAAAAGTCATATCATTATCCCATATATTTTCTTCGTCTAACCACAATTACAGGGAGTCTTGTGGCATGTTACACAAACCTGTCATCGAGGCTGAAGCTGAAAAATGTAAGTTACACAACAGTAAGATGGGCCTGCACAACCTCAGAGCAACTTACTTAAGGTGCTTCTGCCTTCCATGCTAACTGCCATTAACACTGGAGAGTTTAGGCATACATCCATGCTGATAACTTATAAAAGGAGCAGAAAAAATACTCTTAAATCATTGAATAGTATTAACTTCATGTCATGTGCTGTGTTATGGCATTCTATGCATTTTCACATTTGATCTTCAAAGGTAGTGCTCTCAAAGGTTATGATTATTTGTATTATTTTTATGTTAATACAATAATATCTATATTATTATATCATGATTATCTATACTATTTCTAGTAAGTATATAAACAAGATTCCATTTGATTCCAAAGCCTTATACTTCTCTACTAAAGGGTTAGACTTCCTATTATGATCTGCCCAATCTCCCCACATAAAGTATAACCATCATAGATTTTATGAGGCAGCCTCATTACCATCTACTTGAAGAAGACCTTCTTGCCTGGACAAGGACCTACTTGGAAAGGAACTTGATAAGAATACTTTTGTGTACCTACTAAGCATGGGAAATCATGGTAATGGAAGTGAAAATTTTAGACTGTTCATACTGATCCGGTCTTCACAGGGGCTGATTTACAACTTTCAGCACATTCTGTACCACAGATGGTGTAGAACCATCTGCCCTCCCAAAGCCAATTGGATCTCGGTTTCCAGCTCTTCCCATCACAGGGCAGAGATATGGGAACATGGACTCAGATTTGGAGAACATTCTGCATGAAATAATAAAATGGCGCCTAGAGAAGAATCAAGGTGGTCTGAATAGACACAGCAGTCACCAAAAGGGGCAGGCATTCAGCTTTCAGAAAATCTTTCCAATCCTAAAAGAAAGTTCTACCACAGTTACTACATCCTAGGGGAAGGATCAGGAGTAGTCCACCGCCTTCCCTGGAGGTGGGTGGTTAGCAGCCAGCCCTAATCCAGGCTTCCAGGAACACACCAAGGGGCAGTGGCAGATTTATATGTCAGCAGGAAGCCAGCTTGCCACCCAGACGCTATTATTGGAACAGGATAAAACTTGGCGTCTGGCTGGCAGAGCTGCCAAGCACACCTTGCCAGTGACTGCAGGTGCTGGCTGCTGCTCCAGCAGGCTGGAGAATAGGAGAGTGCAAGAAAATATGACATGGACATATTTTCAGCTTAGGGCAGCGATTTTACCAAAGTGGCTTGTCATTATGTTGCTATACAGAAGAGCTTTAGTATCTTATCATGAGCTTGTTGTAAGCATTGATGCATAATCAGCATTGGGGAAAGCCTTTCTCATAGTTGTTCTCAGTCAAGGGAGATTCATCACTGAGAATACACATACATACCCTCCAAATAAATATGTTTTAGAATCAGCAAAAAAGCTTTCTATGAGTCTAAGGAGGCCATATATAAAGGGTCACAGTGGGAAGCAGAAAGCATTAAGCTATTATGGAAAGAAAGGATGATCTCTTCAAGCAGCCAGATGAAACAGCAGCCCCTCCAGCTGGGTATTTGCAGTCTTAGGTTGAGCAGTGTGTGGCAGGGGAGGAGGTAGAGGGACAATGGCAGGAGTCTAAATAGAGCGCAATGTGGGTTTTTAGATCTCCAGGATTAAGAAACCTGACTGGAAAACTATTATTAAAAAGGAGAACAGAAGGTTCATAAGCAGAGGTTCCCATAGGAAGCCAGTGAAAAGACCCAAGACAGAAATGTTTTTTAAAAACCTTCCCATTCAGAAAACTCATTAAAAAGGTGGCCGTTTGTAATTGCTTCCAAGAAGTCATCTATTTGGTCAGGAAGATTTCTGGCCTCCACTCTGCTACCAACAGGTCATGGATTCTGGGGAGCAGTCTCATCCTCTTTGAACAGGACATACTCCACTTACTCAGAGAAACTAATAATGCTTCCAGGCCCTGCCTGTCCACGCCTGAAGACAACACGCCTGCCAGAAGGTGCCCAAGACTCTCCAGGCCATGATTAGCTGCCTTCCCCAGAAAAATAAATAGTAGGAAGGTGTTAGGAGAGGATGTCATTTCATTTAATTCACCAACATTCACTGAGCTGTATATGTCCAGCACTGCACACTAACCACCTAACCAAAACCAGAAAGTTGTTCCAGATTAATTTCACAGGTAATTATTAAGCAATTAGTCAATGTACAAACATTATATCAGGTGCTGAGAAGGATATCTACCCTGTATCTTCAAGATGCTTACTGCCCAGTGGGGAATCTCAAAAAATACGCACAAATCACTGTGACTCAGTATATAACTATGAGATGGCTTTAGCTGGATTTGTTAACTCCTTACTTTATAAATACATTATTCTTCTTATAGTCAATTTTGCCAGTTAAAAGCCTAAAGAGTTTTTAAGAGTGGTTAGTAGAGCAGGTTTAGTAATTAGTTCTGCGTGAATCCTATCATTTAGAAACCAAGGACAAGGACTGGATGTAGGAAATGGGTAAAAAGAGCTCAGGCTCTAAAAAAAGCCTTTGGACTCACTTAGCTGGAAATTATCCTTTTTATTCTTGGGCTAAAAGAGTCACTATGAGTTTTGAAGAGTTCTTACACCAATTGCATGAAAATGCTCAGTTCTTAAATACTAAGCAGCTTCATAATTTTTTCCAATTCTAAATCTTTTTTCTTTATACTGACAAAACAATTTCAGTTGTACTTCTCCCCCCACCCAAAAAAAATCAAGGTGAGATAACATTACCAAAAATTTCCAGCTCCTTGTGCAAAGGAGACAGAGCTCTTTCCTACAGCAATATATCATTAACTTGCCAACATCTGGGCTGGGAGGTGTGTGATGTTTTGAATCAAACTTCAAAGGTCAAGGGTAAGCAAGGACCTAGAATTGCATCTAAAATTATTTTATTGCCTTCAAAAGGACATGGAAAAAATGATTGCAATTCTTAAAATTATATGCTGCCTTTGGGCAAAACATACATCTGAGTCCTTGGGAGTGCATAGGTAACGTAAGCAGGGCCAGGCCATTTTCCACTTCATAGTCAGTGCCAGACAGGAGGCATGGAGGGCAGGGTACCGCCTTAGAGTCCCCCACCTGTTGTCTGAAATTAGCATGTGGGTATCCATCATCTTCTCCCACAAATAGACACCCCTTCCCATTTTTTCCATTACCTCCTTGTTCCCTAAGCTTGCAGTTTTGACTCATTTTCACCCGTCCTGTTTTCACATTATTCATTCACTTATTTGACAATTATCTAATGACTACCTGTATGGTATCAGACCCTGCGCTGGATGTTAGGATTATAATGGCCTCTTCCCTCCTAAAACCACAGTCCAGTCTAGAACTCTAATAAGTAAACAACCAATTATAATTCAGCAGTATTTCTAAGAGTGTGGGCTCAACTAGGCTCCAGTAAATCAGAGCCTTTGGTCTGGGGCCTAAAAGTCTACATTTAGTAAGCACCGCAGGTGATTTCAGTGCCCACCAAAATTTGGACAGCCATTCAGTACAGAGTCGTTTGTGATAAAGTAAGAAGCTATCACCACAGGGAAAGAAAGTTAGCCCAGGTAGATGGACAAGAAGGTTGTCAGAAGAGACGTTCTGCAGAAAATGATGTCTGAATTGAGATCTCCAGTATGCAAAAGGATTCTTCTGCTTTGGGGGAAAAAATGGAGAGCATGCACAAACAGGAAGAATACCATAGGAGAGGCATTCCTTACAAAACTCCAAGTGGAAATCTTCATTCAGAGTGGCTGGGGCACTGAGTTCAAAGTAAGGAATAAGGAGAGATTGATTGGTGGGGTAGTCAGAAACCAGACCGTAAAGACGTTTATACCATTATTGTGGAATTTGGACCTTATCTTGAAGGCACTGAAGAACTACTGAAGGAATTTTAAAGAAGGCAGAGGAGAGAATGAAATGAGCAGAGTAATTCCATCTCCCAATGATTATGGGTCTGTGCTGCTCAGAGACAACCACCTTTAAGGTGGAGATTCTTTTGCCACCATCTCCCCTAAATTTGTCCCTCTATATCCACTTCTGCATACACAACCCTTTTCCAATATTCCTAAATCCAGAATATGGCAGCATCTTTCAAACTAGTTGCTTGTCACTTTTTCCCAATCTCATCTGTTGAACAAGCTATCAAAATGGCTTCAGCCCTTGATTTTATCATGTTGGTATCCTGCTCAAGAATATCCCTCTTTTCTTACCTGTGACTACATATCTTATCCTAACACTCAAGACTTGTTGCCTTCTTTTCCCACCTCTGCCCCTTCTGCCCTAGGGTCTTCCTGCATTCTCAACCATTCAAGGAAGCAACAACCATATCCATTGATGAAAACATTTAAGTATTAACTCCCATTTATATCATTCATTTAAGTTTAATTAGCTTTAATTGTAGAGTGAAAACCCCCCTTTTTTTTTTTTAATCAACGGAATGTCCAGCATAGGCAAAGTAGGTTGGAAAGATTTTGTAAGAACAAAGCTTCTCTTGACTTTGTGGCCTTATATGTGGTATGAAAATGGACCAGTGAGGCACAATCTAACCATGATGGCAAGAGATGACACTTGTATTTGGTTTTTATCCTCACCCCTCATGTCACTTTGCATTTCATAACTTACAGGTTTGGTTGTTTTGGGTTTTTTTTTTTTTCATGAACCATCAGGCTTTATGTTTTGTTATATTTCAGGTAGTTACAAAGAAGCCCCCTGCCATTTCTGGAATGCTGGATGTCATTCATAATGTTTCATCGCAATACTGGGGATTGAGCTGCCACTATGCTAAACTCCCTCCTGAACCCCTAACTCAAAGGAAGAAACTCAGAATCTATTCTTGACAGGGATGGCAATGTCTCATCCCCAATCTCTCTACCAGTGCCCTTGTCTGAGCCTCTCACCTTTTTTCGAGGTGATGGATCATGCTGCCACCAGAATAGGTGAGTAGTTTGACCAGTCTACTTTCAGATGAATTCTGGTATTGAGACATCTGCCACCTCTCTTGGCAGATCTATGGAAATTGTGTAAGGAACATTTTTCCTGACTTCTAGGTTAAGTTTTCCTTTTCTCAGTTTCATTAAGTCAGTCATCTAAAAGTCAGGGTCATTTATGAGTCATAAATTATGTCTTTTATGGAATAAGTCATAATAGAGACAGAGATTGAGACACAGGGAGAATTCTTTTAAGATTAAGAAAATATTTCCATAATTAGTTTTAGTAATTCCCAGTATCATAGAGTTCTTTTTCTTTTTAAAAACATATTTATTAAGATATAATTCACAGATCATACATTTTGCTACTTAAAGTGTATAAGTCAACAGCTTGTAATATATTCATGGGGTTGTGCAAGCACAATTTAATTGTAGAACATTCTACTACTCCCAAACCCCCACCCCCTGGCAACCACTAATCAACTTTTGTCTCTATAGATTTGCCTATTTGAGACATTTCATGTAAATGTAATTATATAATAGGTGGTCTTTAATGAGTGATTTTTTTCACTTAGCATGTTTTCAAGTTTTATGCACACTATAGCATATATCAATATTTCATTCCTTTTTATTGTTAAATAATATTTCACTGTATGTATATACCACATTTTGTTTATCTATTCATCGATTGATGAACATTCAGGTGTTTGCACTTTTAGCTATTATAAACTGTGCTGCAAAGAATATTTGTATATGAGTTTTTGTACAGATGTATGTTTTTAATTCTCTAGAGTAAATATCTAGGAGTGGAGTTGTTGAATCATATGCTAGCTCTATATTTAACAGTAAAAGAAGTGCAAAATTGTTTCCACAGCAGCAGCACCATTTACATTCCCACTAACAATGTGTGAGGGTTTCAATTTTTCCACATCCTCACCAAAAGTTATTATCTGTGTTTTTTATTATAGCCATCCAAGTGAGTTTTATCTCATTGTGATTTTGATTTTCATTTCCTTGATGACTAATGATGTTGAGCATCTTATGTGCTTATTGACCATTTGTATATCTTCTTTGGAGGAAGGTCTATTTGGCTCCTTTGTTCATTTCTTAACAGGATTATTTGACTTTTTATCATTGAGTTGCAAGAATGCATTCAATATTCTGGATACAAGTCCATTATCAGATATATATCAGATAAATGGGAAAAATAATTTGCTATTATTTTCTCCCATTCTGTGGGTCCTCTTTTAATTTATTGATGGTTTTGTTTGTAACATACAATTTTTTAATCTGAATGTAGTAAAATTTATCTTGTTTTTTCTTTAGTTGTTTGTGCTTTTTGTGTCATTTTAAAGACCCAAGGTCATGAAGATTTAATAGTTTTATAGTTTTTGCTCTTACATGTATACCTATGATACATTTTGAGTTAATTTTGTATATGGTGTGAGGTAAGCATCCAACTTCATTCATTTGCATGTAGATATCCAAAGGTCGCAGTACCATTTGTTGAAATGACTACTTTTCCCCCATCATATTGTCTTAGCACCTTGTCAATTGTCAATTGACTATAAATATAAGGGAATATGTTTGGTTTCTTGATTCTATTTCATTGATATATCTATCTATCCCTATACCAGTACTATACTGTATACATTTCTGTACTTTCCAGTGAGTTTTGAAATTAGGAAGTGTGAGTTCTTTAATTTTGCTCTTCTTTCTCATGATTGTTTTTGCCTTTTTGGGTCTCTTACAATTCCACAAGAAATTTAGGATTAGCTTATCAATTTCTGCTCCCCACACCGTCAAAAAAAGTGAGCTGCAACTTTGACATGGACTGCATTGAGTCTCTAGACCACTTTGGGAAGTATTTTTGTCTTGACAATATTAGGCATTCTAACCTATGATTATGGGATATCTTTCTATTAATTTAGATCTTCTTTAATTTCCTTCAGCATGTTTTATAGTTTTCAGCGTACAAATTTTATACTTTTTAAAATTTATACCTATGTAGTTTACTCTTTTGATGATATTATAAATGGACTTGGTTTTTTTGTTTTGGTTTGGTTTGGTTTTTTGCCCATTGAGTATGATGTTGGCTGTAGGTTTTTCATATATAAGGCCTTTATTATTGTTGAGGTATGCCTCCTTTACTCCCACTTTGCTGAGTGTTTTTATCATAAATGAGTGCTGTACCTTATCAAATGCTTTTCCCCATCTATTGATATGATCATGTAATTTTTGTTTTTCCCTTTGTTTATGTGATGTATTACATTTATTCATTTATGGATATTGTACCATTCTTGCATCCTTGGGATGAATCCTACCTGATCATGGTGTATGATATTTTCAATGTATTCCTTGAAGCAGTTTGCCAATATTTTGTTGAGGATTTTAGTGTCTATGTTCATCAGTGATATTGGCATGTAGTTTTCTTTCTTTGTTGTGTCTTTATATGGTTTTGGGATTAGGATGATACTGGCCTCATAATGAGTTTGGGAGCCTTCCCTCATTTTGGACTTTTTGGAATAGTCTGAGAAGGAAGTTAGCTCTTCCTTAAATGTTTTGTAAAATTCTCCTGTGAAACCATCTGGTCCAAGGACTAAAAGGACAATTCAGAGGACCAATAAGTCCAGAATCTGGTTCTTTGAAAAGATAAACAAAACCAACAAGCCTTTAAAGAGACTCATCAAGGAAAAAAAAAAAGGAGAGGACCCAAATAAATAAAATCAGAAATGAAAGAGGAAATATTACCACTGATATCATACCATAGAAATACAAAGGATTGTAAGAAATTACTATGAACAACTATATGTCAAGAAATTTGAAAACCTGGGTGAAATGGCAAATTTCTAGAAAAATATAATCTTCCAAAACTAAATGGAGAAGAAGCAGAAATCCTGAACAAATCAATGACAGCTGGTGAAATTGAAGCAGTAATCAAAAAACTCCTGGCACACAAAAGCCTTGGAGTTGTTTTCTTAATCTCATTTTTAGAATGTTTATTGCTAGCATATAGAAATACAATTGATTTCACATATTGGTATTATATCCTACAATCTTTGAACTTACTTGTTATATCTAATGTCTTTTTTTTATTGTAGTCCTTAGGACTGTCTATAATCTATATATAAGACCATATTATCTGCAAATAGAAATAGTTTTACCTTCTTCTTCATTATCTGGATACTCTTTGTTTTTCTTTCTTGCCTAATTGCCCTTTACAACAAATGTTAAGTAGAAGTGATAAGGCCCTGGCCAGGTAGCTCAAGTGCTTAGAGCATCATCCAGATACACAAAGGTTGTGGGTTCTATCTCCAGTCAGGATACATACAAGAAGCAGCAAATGAATGCATAAATAAATGGAACAACAAATCAATCTCTCTCTCTCTGTCTCTCTCAAATAAAAAAAAAGTGATAAGAAAAATAAATGTCATGAGGATGTAATCTATAGCATAGAAAATATAATCAATAATATTGAAATACCTTTGTGTGGTGATAGATGGTATACACTTATTATGGTGATCATTTCATACTGTATATAAATATTGAATCACTATGAAGTGTACCTGAAACAAATAGGATATTATTGCCAGTTATATTTCAATTTTTTTAAAAAAAGTGATCAGAGTGGACATCTACACTCTGTTCCTAATCTTGAAGGAAAGGAATTTTGCCTCTGTATTGATACACAGTTTTATTTTCTTGTGGTATCTTTACCTTGTTTGATCTGTTATGTCTGTCTCTTAAAATGAGTTAGAAAGTGTTCTCTTCTATTTTTGGAAGTGTTTTTGAAGGATTAATATTATTTATCCTTTAAATGTTTGGTGAAATTTACCAGTAAAGCCATCTAGCTCTGACTTTTTCCTTATAGGAAGGTGGTTTCTTTTTCTGCTAATTCAATCTCTTTACCTATATATTATTTAAATTTCTATTCATTCTTGAGGCATTTCAGTAACTTGTGTCTTTCAGAAAATTTGTCCATTTTCTCTAAATGACTTAATTTGTTGGTATCCAGTTGTTCACAATGTTCCCCTTAAACCTCTTCATTTCTGTAAGATCAGTAGTTATTTCCTTCTTTCATTCCTGATTTGAGTGATTTTAGTCTTTTTTTCCCTTTAGCCCTACTATCTAAAGGTTTATTAATTTTGTGTATCTTTTTGAAGATCCAAATCCTGGTTTCATTGATTTTTTTATTTTTTTCTCTCCTCTGTTTTACTTAATTTCCCTCAAGTCTTTATTCCTTCCTTCTACTTGCTTTAGGTTTAGTTTGCTTTTCTTTTTCTAGTTTCTTAAGGGAACTAGATTTAAGATCTAGTACTGACTTAAGATCTTTCTTCTTTTTTAGTACAGGCATTTAAAGGTATAAATTTTCCCTGAGCACTATGTGACTGTGTCTGGGTAAGTTTTGCTATGCTGTTTTTCTTTTCATTTATCTCAATGTATTTTCTAATTTCCTTTGAGATTATTTAGGAGTCTGTTATTTAGTTTCCACATACTGATGAGTGGTGAGTTTTTCAAGTTCCCTCCTACTATTGATTCCTGATTTAATTTCATGAGAGTAAAATTTTTAAGCACTTTAAAGTACTCACTCAAAATTACACCTGTTGCAGTTCCATTCTAAATGTAAAAACAACTAAAGCTTGTCCACAAATAAGCTTAGACCAAGCAATTTAAGGAACAAGCCCTGGAAGGAGGGAAAAAATTTAATAAGCACCTGGTGATTTTTTTTCCTAGTGACTCTAACTCTTTATATCTAAAAAATAGATATAAAATACCTTTAAGATTCTCACAGGGAACACTTAATTTAGAGAACTCACACATACCAGTGAGGACAAACAATTCATAGATTTTTTTAGATAGAGAGATGGTGGGAGAGGACTAAAAAATATTAGTGGTTTCTCCAATCTAGTTTTAAGTGATTTCAAATAACAAGACTTCTACCACTTCCCTTGGCAGATTTATGGAACTTGTATAAGAAATATTTTCCTGACATTCAGGCTGAGTTTTCCTTTTCTCAATTTCATCATGTCAAGCATAGCCGTGCCTCTGTACACCACCCCAAACAATTCCTCTCCTTATTCAGTTTGAGTGTCAGCACCTCAAAGACCTACGGAAAGCTATTCTATCCCCATTTTACACCCTTCATCCAAGTCAAACATATTTAGGCCTCTTAATCTGTCTTCTTAAGCCAGCTATTATACTTTTGAATTTCTGTTCTTTGAATTTAGTCCAGTACATTCACTCTTTGTAATTCATGGGACCCTGAACTGCGTGTGAGTCATGAGGACTCACTCTTGATGTCATATAAGCAACTGTCTACCTCCATGCCCCTGGCATTTTATTTGACCTATGAAGCCCAAAATAGTACTTAAAGATAAAAAAAAAAGAAAGAAAAGAAAAGAAAGACGTTTGCTTTCCATTACCAACCACAGGTGGTTTTCAGTCTCACTGCTTTCCAAGTACTGAACCACCATCCTGTTGGATGTCTGTCAGTTGGATTATTTTTCCCTCTTTTGGGCGGCAGAAATAAGCAAGTTCTTTCCCTGGCTCTCTCAATAGTCCCAGCAGTTCATCTGGTCTGGTTCAGCCATTCACAGCTCAGGCCTGCCAAGTTTACAAGTGCACAAGTTCTCTCAGAGTCCTGCTAGTGTGCTCTGGCTATTTCTGAAACCCTGGGGCTAATCTATACCTTTATATGCCTCCCAATGGCTCAGCAGATTCACAAGCACAAAGTCTGATTATTTCATGTGCTTTTTAAAAACCAGACAAAAGTGTAAGGTTTTTTTTATGTAATTTTTAGAATGCTGCTCTCAAAATGATCCAATAGTTCTTAGATTCTAATGGTGTATAAGTATTAGTATTAGTCCAAGGAGGTACCAGTACACAATAAGTAGTAGTATTAAACACAGAGTATAAGATTCACACATACAACCTCTCAGAACTATTAATGACTGAGCATTTTGCACTGGTTCTCATCCACTGATTCTTATGAGCAAAATTGACTGACATCTCATTCACTTGAATTCCACTAATGGAGGATGTAATGTTGCCTAGGCAAACATTTATCTTTGCCCTATGGACAAAGATTCTCCGAGCAAATAAATACTGTTTAGGCAGCATTGGTACAATGGGTGCATCTAAAGGAATAATGGTGCTTAAGAAGTATAACATACAAATTATTGGGTATTTTCTTGATAAATGTGTCTTACATGTTCATTAAAGCAGGTTTGTAGCATCTCTGCTTGAAAGGGTATGTTAAAAAATTAATTTAAGTTATATATGAAATAGAGAAGACTATATCTCTTTTCAAATGAGAATTCAGATTTTTCTTTACTTCCTATACCATTGGAAAAATGATGTGTGTCATTCCTTTAAGTTCCAAACACAGATATGAAGCCAGGATCCTGAAATGAAATCCATCTCTCACTGTACTGGTTTACTTGCATTTAACATTTTGCCTTCAGTGGTCATTCCTTTGCTCAGAGATAACTCTAGAGGTATTACATCATGTGATTCCTTTCAGATAATGAATATGTTAGATTGTAAGCCCCTAAGAGGAGAGATTGGGTCTGTACTTCCTACCACAATGCATTTCATAAAACTGGCCTCAAGTAATGTACATTAACACACAGGCAAGACATGAATGCCTTCAACCAAAAGAGTAAATAATAGAAATTTCAGGCATTTTGGGTGATCTTTTGAAATGAGTGGGACTTCAAAAAAAATTTTTAATTATACCACAAAGACTTTCTTTGCTCTCCTACAGATGGGGTGTCACCAAGCAGTGTTTGGAAGACTGGAGCAAGAGATTGGCTCAGATAACTGGACCTAAGGCATAAACATTCCCTAGCAAAAAGCAAAGAAGGATCAGCAGTAGGATTAGATTCTCAGCCAAATGAATCCAGGACAGTGGCATGTTCAGGTCAGGTAAATGACAAAGCCAGATATACAACCTATATCCTAGAGCTAGAAGAGACCTTATAGAGTACTTTGTTCAATTCTTTATTTTCCAGATCTAGATACTGAGACAAGAGAGATTAAAAGATGTGCCCAATAACACAAAAGCAGTACTAAAGCCAAAACCAAAACACACTTTTCCTGTCCTCCCACCCCATGCTCTTTCATCTATGCCCCAGGTTCATTATTTGTATTGCCAGTCCAGTGGATAATCTTCCATATAAACCCAAGAACTTGTCACTGACTCAGATTTTTTAAGTTTAAATAGGAAAAACATTTGCTCATATCCAGTTCAAAGGAAGCCTAAATCTTATGCTTTACATAACATTAGTTCATTCTTCCTTATGCCAGGTGTCATAGTTAATTATTCTTCATGATATCCTAAAATATTTTTGCTTTAAAATAGTCATTACGCTACCACAGGGCAAAAAAAAGTATGTGAAATAACTATAACTTAACTCCCCTAAGATGGTAAATAGGATAACAGGCTGTCTACAAAGGAAGACCACTCAATGAGCCAATTCAACTGTTTATGTAAGTAGATGAATACACAAAGTTTCCCAGGTACAGGGTTGCTCTGCTGTGTCTTGGGGAGCCCAGAGGACCTGCAGGAGAACAGTTACTATTGTTCCTGGACACGGTCTCATTTGAATGCTATGTCTGTGCAGCAGGCAAAACAAAAGCCCAAAAGTAGATTCCAGAAAGAAAACATCAGATCCTAATGATACAATTTCCCACATTTCTAAGGAGCAATAGCAGGATTTTCCTATCTTTTCCTAAACCCCAAGGTTTCTTACATTTCCTAGAACTTTACCAGGTGCAGGTATTCATGTTGGTGTCAAGTATCAGAAATGTATATTAGAAACCAACATGGCAGGCCCCAGGAAAAACTGTGAGATGCTTTCTCACACCTCAGCACCTCCTCAACACCTTTCTCCTTTTCCAGGGTTCGGTTTCCTTCAGAAGTATCTCATGTCTTGAGGATCCTGATACAGGCTTATGGCAGGGATGTGTGCCCTACTTCTTTCCTGCTGTACCTATGGCAGACATTACTAATCATGATTCTTTCCCCCAATGAATGTGGTCTTCCAGTTTATCTCAATGCAGAATTCCAAACAATCGCTCTTAATAAAACATGGCACACAATATAAAACCTGTTTGCCATTCCTGGCTTAAAATATCATCACAATCCAGAAAAATCAGCCTGGAGGGAAAACTCTTGAATCCCAAAAGTCTGCAATGGTTCAGTGGACTTAGACAATAATATATAAAATAACAAGCTGCAAGGGCTGACATTTCTCCCCTCAAATCACACCATTTAATGAAGAGGTAGTCTGTGTTTGTCAAGATAAAATAAGGAAGTCTTTGAGAATACTGTACCCTACATCTAGAGACTCCATTAATCAGAGTTAACAAAATGCTTCATCATACATTCCTGTAACAAAATGATTCTCCAACTTTAGCAGCCATCAGAATCACCTGGAGGGCTTGATAAAACGCAGATTGCTGGTCCCCATACTCAAGAGTTTCTGATTCTGCTGACCTTAAGCGGAGCTCAAGAATTTGCAGGAAAAAAAAGTAATGATGATGATGCCCGTCTAAAGACCACACATCAAGAACCACTACTGTAATCTGTTGCACAAAACATTCCATCCTGAACCTTATCCCTAAATCCACTCACTTGAAGCCACATATTTAGGGTCTCAAAGGTGTAAAAAGGTACTCCTATTGTCTCCTCTCCATCTCTAGTCTCCTAGCCTATCAGCCATATTTTATTTTGATACCCACTCCTCTCTTAGCTTCTTTAATGCTGAAACACCCAGAATTTCCTCCTAAATATAGTATTAAATAAACCTTCAATATCTTCTTACATCCATAAAAACCCAAGATTTGGTCCTTAGTTCTTCTGTCTTTCTGAACATACTTTACCTTACCTGTTTCCATAAATGACTACAGCAGCCACATTCTGAATCTCCCAAATACGTGTCTTCATTTTTCACTTCTTCCATCTTTATATTATCACTGCATGTTAGGTACGAGGCCAACTCTCCCATTCAACATGGTCCACAAAACAGTGGAATCTACCTTTCTAGTCTTGCTTTAACCCCCTTCCCCAAAATAAATTATGTACTGACAGCTGTATTTCCTATATGTTTTGCCTCTAAACTTTTGGGTTTCATTCATCCAGTGACTCAACCTGAAAGGTCCTTACAACTTTAGCTCCTTTGTTCAAATGTTATACAATCACCAAAATCTAATTATGTGTTGCTGACTTTGTGAAGTTTTCCCTGATTACCCCAACTGGAAAAGCTCTCTCCCTTTCCTAAACTCCTCTTGTAAGCACCTGTCACCTTTGGCTTCTATTACTTTCCTATGTACATACCCTCTCCCCCTTATTCTGAGGGAAGCCCCGAACTACAGGCATATCTTGGGGACTACATAGTCTCCTATTTTTTAAAAAATAAATCCTGATTGCCAGTATTTTATCCAATTATCCTCATTGGTCTGCTCATATTTGTCACACCATGTGTCCTAATTTTTGGTTCAGAGCATATAGATCCCAAAATAAATAACTGATGGTTTATTCTGGGACATTATCATATTTCTCTTGGTATAGGAGCCACCCAGAAATATCACAAATATACCCTTGATAATAATTTAATTCTTTCCATATTAGCACTAGCTATTCTAAGTCACAAAGGCCTTTTATTATCTCCAAGAAAAGAGTACCTGCCCCAACTCCATCCAGCTAAATGTGCTAAATATTTAAGCTGCACATTCAACCCCAGCTAGACCCTGAACTAGTTCTAACCCTTCATCGTGGTAGTCTATCAAGAGTCTCATTCCCACCAATGCATAGAGCCCAGGATTAGATTTGCTGTTGCAAACATGACATCCCGTATTCCTGAAGGGAGCCACTGCACCCACAAGTCTGCTGACTGCAGTCTCCTTACCAGACCCTACTGAAATCTACCCAGTCTATATGATTTTGTTTTCTTCCTCAGTTACCAGTTTGCATTCTAATAGTTCTTTCTCTGAGCTACATTCTTGACCTGGTGTCTATAGCTGACCTAGTCCTCACTGGGTACCTCTCCACAAGGGTCTGGATGCTGTCACTGTTCCTCCAGACCTCCAGACAGGCCACCCTTGGAAAGGATGCTAGCTTCTAGCTGTGAGTATTGCCACTTCCCAGAGATCCTTGCTGTTTACCTCTACTCGCCAAATTAGAGCCTCCCCAGGACTTCCAAGGACTCCTTGAATGTAATGATTTGGGCAGCCTTAGGGCCACATAATTGTCACTAATGATAGTGGTCACACGACATCATCTTTCCAAGAACTCCAAGGCCTGGATGACTGCCTTCAACTCACTCCTAATGGCATCCTCTGGCCCTGGGTTCTCTTGAGTCTCCCTTAGCATGGAGTTGAGAAAGGGCTCACTGGTGCTCCTACTGGCTGCCATATGTTCTTCTGTGGGTAACATGAGTTTGGGCCCTTATTATCACTAACCCAGCCCTTCTAGTTCTAGCCCAGCTATCATGGCATAGGGAGTGAGACACAGCACACCAGTCACAGAGGGCAAGCTCTCCTTGAGAGCTTCTGCTCAGACTCTTATCCTCTGATCAAAGTGATGTAAGGCTCCCTGCGACCCTACCCTCCTCCCATCTAGCTTCAGAAAAATTGAAAGAATTATGTTGTGGGAGAGACAGAAATGGTTCCACCTTCTTGAGCTATCTCAAAACCTGAAAATTCTTACTCTAAAACTTTCACTCACCCTCTTAGAACCAAGAATTGAATGCCAACCAATGACCATAAAGAAGCTCCACTGCTTGGGGTTGGGCCAGATGTCTGAACAGTTGTAGCAAGGGTAGTTTTTATCTTCAGCTCAAACTTCTCATGTTTATACACTGGATTTGTATAATTTTCAGATTGTCCTGAAGAAAACTTCAATAGCTTCTCAAAATAATGGAATTACTAATGCAAGTTTAGAGCACATAGGAAACAAAGACACACTCACCCTATAATCACCAACAGTGACATTCAAATTCAACACCTGGCAACCATTCATTAATTTGACTGGTTGCCAACATCCTTAAAAGAATTAAACTTCAAGACCATGTTGCTAGAATATACTGTTCTTGTATCTGGCAATTTTTTTTCCATGCTGTTGCCAATGAAAATAAGCCATCTGCTGATCCAACACTGCTATAAGAAAAGTTTAAGATGGAGAACACTAGTTGTCAAACTCTTCAACCTTCTACTTGTACTTATGACTTACTATTTGTCCAACTACTCTTTGATTTGATTTAATATCACTCAGCAAACTCTGATTTGGGAGCTATTGTATAACAGAAGCTGCTTCAGATATTATAGTAATCAATAATAGAGAATTTGAAAATTTACAAAACATTTTTCTGATTATTTCATTTAATCAGAAAAATCATCTCATTTAATTATATAAACCTAATTACCTTATAGATCAAGTCAGAAAAAAACTAGTTAGTTGTCTTGCTTCTTCCCTCCTTCTACCCAGCAAGCTATTCTAGAGCCCCCTCGAGTCAGTTCTCTATCCAAAAAGGGGGGGAATTGGAAATAAGAAAAATAGGTCAGGAGGGTTCTAACAACCAGTTTCTATAACCAGTTTATCTAACTGCCCTATTTGTCTCCATAAGGCCCCTAAAGGTTTTTGTCCTTGTCCCACCACTTCCCAAAAAATTCAAATTCATATATTAAAATGTCACCCAAATAAAAATGCCTTAAATTATGACTCTTACTAAAGTTGGGGACTACATTTAATGTTGATGTTAAACTAAATAAAACGAGTAGAATTTTGTTTCCAACTTCTAATGATATGGGCTGTTAGTCATGAACAACCCATACAAACAACTTTTCATATTGACCTTTCCTACTCTTGCCACTTCCACTTAATTCATCCATGACTTCTGGTCCCTTCACATACTTTGCACTAACAAACACTTAATTTGCAAATGGAGATGGGATGACTTAGATATTTTTTCATTTAAGTAGTAATATGTTTGGTAAGTGCTGTCTACTTAAGTTAGGAACTGAAGTTAAATCCACAGGTTAAAAAAAAAAGCTTTGTTTACCAAAAAAAAGAGAGAAAAAAATCTTGTTCACATCATTTTTCTACAATGCATCTGAATAATGGCTGGGCTATAAATAGAAGATGCAAGAATGACTAATTCTGTTTTGATTCCATCTCTTCGATGACAAAGGAAATCCCTCTGTACAAACATTAAGCTAAATCATAACAGCTGGACTTGAGGAATTTTATTTAGAACATCTACATCAAACAATTAAGAATGCCAGCCTTGAAGATGGACAAATAATTCCCAAAGGAACAAAGTTTTATAACTATCTACTCAGGGAAATGTGTGTTTTAAGAGAAAGATTTAGGTACAGCCTTGTTTTGAGAGAATACTCACTTGAAATCATCACTGCTAATAAAATGCAAGAGAAATTCACCCCCAATTACTTTATCCTAGAAAAATCCTCCTGTCTTTTGAGACTGAGAGAGAGTGTATGCATCATTTATAGTTAGAATATTTCTTTTAGAAATTTAGTTATATCTTCAGAAATTTGTCAGCTAAATTAAGTCTCTAGCCATACAGAGAGAATTGTGTTGGCACCACACCGGGAAGGGAATGAATGAAAGACTGGATTGAATTTTCCATGGAAGCCGACAATTAAAATTGTTTTCTTTGGTATATCCCTTTCTGTCAGTTGTTTTTGAGCTCTCCAAGAGAAGAAAAAAGTTAAGAAGCCTGGTTCAGTCATTTCCAAATCTCACTTCCAGTTTCCATCTTATTAAAGACATGACTTAACTTTAATGTGTGTAGCGTAAACAGAATCATAAAAGGGAAAGAATTAGAACAGTCTGAAAGAGTCAGTGTCCAAGGCAGGAAAATGCCACAGCTGATTTGCTCTTTTTATTGTTGTTGTCCTTTTGCATTGTTTACTGCAAGTAGAAATTCCCTGATCCTCTGCTGCTGATTCCTCACCCTTCATTACAATCGTTGGGAATTCCAATTTCACAAAGTTATTACAATATGGCCACAAATAATCCATCTTGTCAAGTCCATCTTCGGGACTGAAGATAAAGTTGGAGCTGAGTTGCTACACACATCTGGAGAAGGTTCGTTACTTGTAATCGTGAGCCGCTCTGTTAATGCACCCATGAGAAAGGGGCTGACAGGCTGCATATTTCTGCAAACTGTTCCCAGAAAGAACCAATTTCCTGACTTCCATGTGGTGTCAATAATGGAGGCATGAGATGGAGCAGTGCTTATGAAATATTGAATCTGCTTACAGAACCAGCTAGCAGCAAATTCAGACCACCTGTGAGAGGAAGCCTTGCCGTGGGTACTCATACTTTGGCACACACGTGGCACATGTGAATGATATGCTCTAATCTACATATTTGGGCTTATTTGCCACAAAAGTCCCTGACAGTGGTAGTACAAGAAAGAGAGAGGAGGTAAGGGGGAGAGATATGCAATAAAACTCATTTCTGCACATTTAGAATTGAAACAGTTCAAATCACTGACATTATTAAATTTACTATCATAAGCAGCCAAAGTTCATCTTATTCATCAGGAAAAAAGTGACTGATGTTTCATGGCATTAGTATTAGATCATTTTGGTTCTTGCCAATAAAAACAAAGCATTAGTGTTTCAATGTTTTAATATCATGATTTAATTCTCTCAATGATATTAAGACCAAGAAGCTCAACCAACGTGAAGACCCCATCAAAATTCTTGAGTCAAAACTATGGTTCTAAAATGAGTTCACCATCCTGACCTCCCATTTCACAGCATATATTTTATGCTTGCGACTTTCCAAATATGGGTTCTTCACATTGCAAATGTAAAGTTTTATATCACTAACTTGTGTTTCAAGGGTTTGCCTAAGTAAATAGAAAAACATCTGGGCTCTTTTTACTGGCAAAAGCAAGAGATATTTGACCTAAGATCAGATTCTGAGACTTGAACATTAACTTGGTCTTTCCACAGAACATCTCTAATTTTCCACAACTCTCTGGTAAGAGGGTTCAACCCAGTACTTCCAGGGGAAGGATAAGACTAAGCACATGTCCCAGTTAGACATATGTCCCAGTTGGCTTCCTTTACCCACGAACTTGACCCACAGGTCTCAACCATTCTAAAACAAACCTTCAAGGTCTCAACTAACCTGTGAGCATCTAGATCAAGGTCTCTCCAGACAGAAGGGTGCAGGATACTGCGTTAGCTGTGAGTCTGTCAGAGCTTTCAGTCTCTCCCATCAGCAATTCAAGAGCACATTGGATATACTAACCTGAGATTTCCTAGGGCTTCAAATAAGCCCCCTTCCTAAGTCCTGGAGCTACAGTAGTCTGCAGAGTGACATGCTGGGCCTTCTCTCCTCAGATGACTTGGCACTGCCCTCTACAAGCAGGACAGGTCCCGCCTCCAGGGACAGAGTGTAGAGGACACAGGCTCAAGAGGACTAGCAGTATGGCCATTTGTTCCAACACAGCTCCGGGGAGCACAGTTCCCATTAAACCCCCACATGACTGGCACACCTAGACACAACTCTGATGAAAAGATGCCTGTTGTAGTTGTACAGTATGGTAACCCTTTGATTCTAGTCTAACTCTTCTTGAAATTTTAATTAAAATTCAAGAATAGAAAAGCTATTAACTTTTTACTAAATATCTTGTTAAAATTAACTTTTTTCTTGTTTAACTGAAAAGTCAAATCTATGATGAATATAAATCATTGTGCTTCTCCAAAACACCCTGGCAAAAAATATAGTTATTACCTAAGGTTAGGAACCAAGGGCTGTTTCAATAGTCATCCTCCTCACAAATTCAATGTCTCATAGAATTTTAGAACTGAAGATTATATATTAATATGTTCACACAAAGACTTATATAACAATGTTCATAGTTGCATTATTCATAATAGCCAAAAAGTAGAAACAATCCAAATATCCACCAACTGGTGAATGGAGAGACAAAATATGGTACGCCCACATACTAGACTACTGCCCAACAGTGAAAAGGAAAAAAAGTACTGTTCTATTCTACAACATGGATGAACCTCAGAAACATTATACTCAATTAAAGAATCCAGACACAAAAGACCGCATACTATATGACTCTATTTATATAAAATATTCCAGAGAGGACAGAGTTATAGAAAGAGAAGGTAGATTCATGGTTGCCCAGGGTTGAGTGGGAACAGGGTATGACTACAAAGGACACATCTTTTTAAGGTGATGAAAATGTTCCAGATTTGGATTGTGGTGATGCTTGTCCAACTCTGTACGTTTATTTTTAAAACAACTGAATTGTATACTTTAAAGAAAAGATTATATAAAACAATAATGCTTAACATGTATTGAGCATTTACTCTCAAGAGCTATAATAAATTATTTATGTACATTCTCTCATTTAGTCTGCACAAGAATGCAGGATGCGGATAAGTACTATTATCTCCACTTTACAGATGAGAAAGCTGAGGCTTAGAATCACAAATCATTCTCTCAGAGTCACAAAACTAGTAAATGATAGAATGAGGATTCTTGTTCAGACTATCTGACTCAAGAGTTTAACCACTGTGCCAGGGTTTCCCAAAAGGTGTTCTTCAGTGTACTGACTTTGTTAGAAATATGGTAAAACAGGGATTCTTCTCACCCTCTGGTATAATCAGGCAGGACCTAGAGCAAGCAGAACACCAGGCCAATCCTCTTTAAGACACCAGTAGTGTCAGCAGTTTCCTCTAAGTGCCATGTAAGTGTGTTTATTTTGTACATGTGCTATAACTCAAAGACCCACTGCAGTTTGTCATCATATTCTCCTGCTCTACTTATCTATGCATTCATTGGCTGATTCTTGTATGTGCCCTAACAGAGGATGGAACCCATAACCTTGGCATATCAGGACAATGTTCTAACCAACTGAGCTACCTGGCAAGGGCTATGAACGTATTCTCTTATATTGTAGCTATTGACGCCCCCTGCAAGGAGATGGCTGGCCAGGATCACATTTGGGATTTGTAGTAGACGTGTATCTGGCCTCCCAGAAAGTGCTCTTTCCACAATGCATGGTCTCTTCTGTGTCATGATAGAATATTTGACCAGAAGATATAACAGCAATTGCTCTTAAAGGCAAAATAATTTAATAATTTAAGATAAAAAAGAAACTTCATTTCCAAGAACATATAAATACAGAATTAAAAAACCCTGGGCTTCATCCTTAACTACTCTCTTTCCCAAACATGTGACTAATAATCAAGTTCCAGATCTTCTATCTTCTAACTTCCTTTTGATTCCATCCATTTGTCTCCATCTTCACTGCTGTTACCTATCATCTCTTACCTGGATTGCCTTAATGGTGAGACAGTGGCCTCCACGCAACCACTGTTGCCTTAACCATTGATTCTCTATGCTGTAGCATAAGTGGTTTTCCTAACGTATAAATCACGTCATGTCACTTCCCTCCTTAAAACATTCAGTGGCTCCTCACTGACCACAGAGTGAGATCATCACCTTAATATGGACCCCTTTCACTTTTAGACTCTTCCTGCAACCTACAGAGTACATTTAGCTCCTCAAACCATAGTGTGCAGACAGTAGGTCTTTGCTCATGCTGCTCATACAGCTTTACCTGAGTTTCACAGGTTTGCCTAAATAAATAGAAAAACATCTGGACTCAGTTTCTGGCAACATCAAATATTTTAAAGACATGACATTAAGCCCTTCTCCCCTCTTCGCCTGGCTAACTCCTATTTATCCTGCAGAGCTCATCTTAGAACATACTCCAGGGTGTCTTCCCCTAACTATCTCTAGCCCCAGCCCCAGGCACAAGCCTAGGTTAGGTGTCTCCCTCTGTTATGGTTCTTCCATGTCTCCTCATCACCTGTCTCACCTTCTAATTTGCAGCTCTGAGAAAGTGGACCTGTGGTCTGCTTTGTGCTCAAATACATCCCCAGTTTCTGGCACGTGGCACATTAAAGGACTTCTGTACATTTTCAACAGATGAAAGAATGACAAAAATAAAAACCATAATAACACGGAGCTGGATTAACTTTTTCTCCAGTTTACTACATCACATCTATCACATCTATTAAACCAGTCAAGTAATTTGTATGCTAATTAAAAAATATAATTATCCTCCATCATCCTATCAAGGATCCTGAGTGGCTGGGTCACTGCATTTTTCTCTCGGCATACCAGCTTGGCAGATGAACTGTCTAGATGTTTTGCATCCCATTGCTTTCCTACAAAAGGGCAGTTGAAGGACAAAAGCTTGTTAATATCTTAACATCTATTATGTTCATTGTAAAATAGCAAACTGCAAAAATTGATCTACCATGAATACAGTTCTGTAAATAATATGCTTATTTGTGAATGGGTAAGAACTGGCAGAGATAATGGAATAATGAACATGGTTGCTCTGTCAGAGTGATAGATTATAGGTTATATTTTATCTTTTGATTATTTTACCTTTATTGTTATCACGCTATTGTTCATGATAAGTCATATATATTTTTCACATTAGGCAGTTGATGTCTATATATCAACTTAATATATAAGTTTATAAGGGTCTTCTAGCAAATCAATAAACATAACAAATGGAATTGATTGCTCTGTTTGATTTCCAATATAGAGAGCTCCCTTGAGACCCATTATGTAAATTTAGTTGAGCGCTTGCCATGATCTTAACAACATAGCCAATATGTATTGACCACATTTTCTTATTTACTTTCTTAATCTTATTATTTTATTTCAGCTTAATCTTATTATCTCCATTTTACAAAAGAAAAATTCAACTTAAAGGGGTTAAGTAAACTTGCTAGGAAGTTAAAAGCTAGGGTGATGGTTGATTTTATGTGTCAATTTGGCTAGACCATGGTGACCAGTTGTTTAGTCAATCACGAGTCATGATGTTGCTGTAAAGGTGGGGTTTCTTTTTTTTAATGTGATTAATGTTTATAATCAGTTGATTTTAAATAAAGCAGATAACCCCTTCATAATATGTGTGCCTCATCCAATCAGTTGAAGACCTTAAGAGCAAAAACTGAAATTTTCTGAAAAAGAATTCTGCCTCTAGACCAAAACATAGAAATTCTGCCTGAGTTTCCACCCTTTTGCCTCAAATCAGCTTTTCCCTGAATCTCCAGCCTGTCAACTTGCCCTCCAGATTTTAAACTTACCAGGCCCCACAATTACGTGAGTCAAATTCTTAAAATAAATTAATTGATCAATTGACCAATAAATAGATATACAGACTGGTATTCTGATTAGTTACAGAAATGGAAATAGAGATAGAGAGAAACTCCTGGTTCTATTTCTCTAAAAAACCCTAATACAGCCAGTAATTAGTGTTACCAGGATTTGAATCCTGTAGAGCCACTGCTCATAACCATTACAAAAATAAGGTAAATTACCAAGTTGCATGTAAGAGCACATCTACAGAGCAGCCATGTTGCAGGAGGACAGGGTGGCATGTTTTGGGCATCGCCGGACAACAGAAAGCCTAGCACGCCTTTCCCTGTGCTTCCCTCAGCACAACAGTGCTTCCTTGTGGCTTTCCACTGGGTCCCTAGTCCCCTTCCAGTGCCCCTTTTAACAACAAATACAGACTGAAGTGGAACTCTCTGCCATATTCCAGAGACACCAGTCATCTGCATTTTCCTTCTCTCGCCCTCTCAGTAGCTGCTCTTACTCCAAAACCCTAAGTTTCGATCACCGCAGGAACATAGACACTACCTGCAGCTCTCGGAAAACATGTGCCATTATGGGAAAAGAGCAAAGAGAACTAAATTACAGCAGGAAAGACTTAAATTCTTCTCATAAAAAATTTTTTTTGAGAAGAAAAAGTATTGCTGAGTAAAATCATGAATGTTCCGACCCTGAAAAAAAAATGTTGAAGAACACGGCTGTTTTTTTAATGGCTTTCTGGGACATTTTTAGGTGTGGCTCACCAAAACAGCACAAAGATGTAGTTGATGTCTTTGCAAGGTTCGTTCTGGCCCTACCGCCCTGCTAGTGGGACCGGCGCCACAGTAGGCCCAGAGCACGCACAAGCCTCCGTGGCCGGCTCCCAGCGTAAATGGGCACTGGCAGGACCGGGGAAGGGGGTGCGGGCCAGGCCGAGAGCACCTCCTCCCTCGACTTCTGAGCCACACTCACAGTTTGAGAGTCCTGGCACTTAGCAAGCTTCCTGCTGAGTTGTAAAGTCATTCCAGACAAATCTCTGTGTTTACAGAGATTCCAGAGCAGCAGGGAACATCTCAGAATACCAGTCTGGACGTAGAAATTCGTATATCTGCACTAAGCTGCTCTCCACACCTGCCATCGCCCTCAGCTCCCCCTTCCATCCACACCCCCTCCTCCGCTTCCTTCTCTGCATCTGCTGTGGTTTCCTCCACACTGAGTCATTCTGGGATGTTAATAGTAAAGTCCTTTAAAAATCAAGTTAAGCCAAAGGGAGTGAAGTGGAAAGAAAACTATTACTTGAGTAAATGAAAGAGAGGCGAGAAAGAAGAGAAAGAGCAAGCGGAAAAAGTCAACTTTGGGTAGGAGTGCTGGTCTAGATACTTTACTCAGTGCCTGATGAAGACGGAGTCAGAAATGATCTGTTATAATAAACTGGTGGTTCCATAGGCCATGTAGCAGCTCAGGCACATTACCTGATCTTGATTCACCTATATCCTTAATTTGAACTGAGACTTTTTTAACCAGACATAGAGGATTCAGTTTAGAGTAATGAGTCAGGTTTGAGATCTCACTTCACTACTTTCCAGGCACTTACATTCTCTGGGCTGCAGTTTTCCAAATCCTTAAAAGAGGAATAACAACACTGTTCTGTATAATCTCAGGGCTGATAAGAGGATAAAATGACATAATGTATGTGAAAATGTCTTTTAACTTTTCCAAATTATAAGCCATTTTTATTCAACTCAATAAACACCAAGTGTTTCTTATTCGTTGTTCTTTCTGCTTTCCAACCCCTAAAAAATCTTTCACAGAAAAACTGCCTTCCAGCCAGCCTAACTGGGTTATTTTTAAATCTCACACAAAAGCTCTAAAATAGAAAAGAAAAACTAAAAATTGCCATTCAGTAAGGTTTCCAAGACAGCATTCAGCAATCCATAGTCATTCCAGAAGCAATATTCATGTATACCAACAATAACCATCTCTCTAGAGTCAGGATATATGTAATTCAAAACTGGCAGGTAGTCTTTCTAATGCTTTGTTTAGAGAGATCAGGAGAAAATTTTAGCACACTTACTGTTATTCATATCTCAGCCAGTTCTCCTTAATCACAACTTTTCCTCCTTAGGTCCTTATGTAAGTGTAGAAACTGTTCTCAAGAAGCTTAAATAACATGTCAAGTGAATCCTTATATAACCAGGTAACTCAGGATGAGGCTACAAACTCCCAGGTTTCAGAACTTTGATGAGAAGAAACTGAAGAGAAAATCTCCAGGACTGTTGATATCCCACATGTGGTGTTATTTAAGACCAAATAACCTGGACTTTGAGGAATGCGCTTATGTCAAACTATTATATGTCAGACCACACCCCTGTGGGTGGGGGTGGGGTTTCCCCTAAAGGGAATGGATATTCCCATTGTCAATCATCCTGCAGAAGGGTCAATGATGGGTCAGAAGATGAGGGTTTGACAAGTAGTCCTAAAAATGAAGTCAGGAAAACGTTTCCTTCTCTCTCTGTATCCAGGAATTGGTTTGGTCAGGACTGTGGTGCAGGGAGCTTTCTGGAGCTATTCCAGTGGTAGGCATTCAGCCATCCAGGCCACAGCAGAGGCAGACCAACAGAGGGGCAGTAAGGTTATAAAATATTCTAACATCCCCAAGTCAACAGGTTTTGCTAAAAGTTGCCATTTGGACTCTACCAAGCTTCCTTGTACTTGTGGAAATGCAAGTTTGGAAGAAATGTGGCATTGTCCCAGATTTTGATCTGACAGTGATTCATCAGTCACCATCAGGAGTCAGCTGTGGCACATGGACAGAGATCTCTCTAGGATCCTCAGAGGCGACGGTGGCAGCAACTACAATCAGCATCCAGGCCTGAATGTGATGTTAGAGTCACCTCGGGATCTTATTACATAGCAGGCTCTGATTGAATAGGTCTAAAGTAGGGTCCAAAATCCTCCATTACTGGCAAGCTCCCTGAGGATGCCAGTGCTACTAGTCCTCACACCACACCTGTAAGTGGCAAACGTCTAGCCTTTCACCTCGAGGAGCAAATCTGAGAACCAGTTCCATCACCAAGCAGAAAGACAAACCACCGGGACTGGAGGTAAGACACCAGGAGGCAAAAACAAACTCATTCATATCCAGGGAAGAAGGCCCCAGAGGAAGACTAGCTGGGGTCCTTAATGATTAGGGAAACATTAACTCTAACTTGCTATACTCTGGAGAACAAACATATGGTGAGGAGTTTTCAACCCCAAGTTGGTGAACAATTGGCATAACTACACTTAGAAATATCTAACCATCTCAAAAGCAGAGAAGAGTAAGAAAATGATCATCTTTTAATACTTAACTGCTAGAGTGGGACGGGCTTGTTCCAGAAAAACTCATTGTATTTTCCTTTACCCTCACACTCCTGCCACACACACACTTCTGGCACCACATGCATGAGGTTTCCTCACCAAGCAATTCTGACGCTAACTGCCTGGAATTAGTGCAGACCCCACAGGTTAAGGGCTTAATTCCAAATGAATAAACCTTTAGAAGCAGTGCAGGCAAAGGATGTAGCAAGTATAGAAGTCCTGAGAAAAAGAAGGCTCTGGTGTGTTTGAGGAAGGCAGGCAACGGTGGCTGAAGAAACAGACAGAAGCCACATCACTCATGGCCTGGAATCTTTTGTGGTGCATGGAAGACATAATGATGGGTTAGGCAGACTTTTTCTGCACAGAATCAAGAGGCAGAACCAAAGATATTATGTAGGTACTTACATAACAAGAGAGGAAAGAGTTCCACAAATTTTCTGTTAATGAAATTCAAAATATAAAAATAATTATTGTTAGAGGGTAGAACTATTCGGGGGAGGGCAACATTTCACTTAACTGTGGCTCGAAATTAGTGTTGCCTGTCAAAATCAGTCGAAATGCTTATGTGAATGCTGACCTGTAAAAAGATTTTATGTATTTCATCTTTGAAAACATCTTTCAGAAAGATGGATACTGATAAACAGTGACATCAGTCCACAAGCTATGGTTTTCATTGAGCATATTCGTTCACTCAAAAGGCACTTGTGGAATTCTATTCTCTAGATATTTGCCTTTTGGCATGTCATTCCATTGCAAATTAATGATTTCCAACTGAAGTTTAGGTGGAAGCTCCTCAATTGCACAGTTAAGTGGATTTCAGAATATAGAAATTTCCTTCACCCGCTAAAATCTGAAAAATGCTACTGGACTGCAGTTTGTGTTCAGAAAACATATCTGCTGCAAATTTGAGTGGGAATGGAAATTTTCTTCTTCTTTTAGCTTTTGACAGTATGGAAAGTATATTTGAGCATGATATTACTTGTGATTCAAAAGTTAGTTGTCATCAAAATGACTTTTTCACATATAAGTTTCACATGTAAGCACTGTTTTATATTGTGATTTTAAGTTGACTTAATTGACAAACATTGTTGTGTCTGCAACAAAATTGCCACAGTCATTTAGTGTTCAATAATAGTGGTTAAAGACACTCCTTGTTCAGGAAAAATTCAATTGCAGTTTGAAAAATTGCAGTAAAACTATGCCACTGCTAAACCATCAAACTGCTGTGTGGTGAGCAAGTCAGGATACATAACTTCTATTACAAAATTTCAGAGTGCCAGGGTGGAGCCCCAAAGCCCTCTGACGTTTAGTCATCAGGTCGAGAGGAGAAGCCAACCAATAGGCTTTGGGGAGCATGCAGTGGCAGGAGGAAAACCAGAAGAGGGAAGAGTGTTAAAGACAGAAGTTGCTGAAAGGTCAAGTAAGCTAACTAAAAGTATTCGCTGGTTTGGAGGTCATTGGTAATGGCCTTGCAAGTACAGTTTCCCATTTTATGGTAGGAAAAAGCCAAATTAAAGTGAGCGAAACAGTGAGTGGAAAATAGAGAGGGCAGAAGTCTCAGTTGAAATGTTTTTGTGTGATAGAGGAGGTCATAGTGACAAGGATGTTTATTGTTTGGGGTTTTTTTATGGTTCAACTTACATATATTTTCAATGATTACCACAGTAGGCTCAGCTAATATCCCAGCTTCCCATATAATACAATAAAAAGAAAAGAATACAGAAAATAAAATAGGAGAAGGATTTTCTCCTTGTGGTGAGAACTCAAGATTTACTCTCTTAACATTCCCATATACCATACAGCAGTGTCAGCTATAGTCATCATGTTGTACATCACATGCCCAGTGTTTACTTATCTTATAAATAGAAAGGTGTACCTTTGACCACCTTCCTCCATTCCCCCTCCCTCATCCCCCTTCTCTGTCAATCACAAGCCTGATCTCTTTTTCATCTCATTTTATGAGTTTTTTTATTTTGTTTTGTTTTCAAATTCCACATTTAGGTGAGATCATGCACTATTTGTCTTGCTCTGTCTGATTTATTTCACTGAGTATAATGTCTTCAAGTTCTACCCATGTTATTGTAAATGGCAGGATTTCCTCACTTTGTATAGATGAATAATATTCTCCACACATTGTATACACAATGGAATATTGTGTATATATTTGTGGAATGGAATATTCCATTGGGTATACAATGTGCGTGGAATATTATTCAGCCATAAAAGTGGGGAAATTCTGACATATACCACAACTTCTTTATCCATTCATCTACTGATGGGCACTTAGATTACTTCCATGTCTTGGCTATTGTAAACCATGCTGCTATGAACGTGGGGGTGCCGATATTTTTTCAAGTTTGTGTTTTCATTTTCCTTGAATATATTCCCAGAAGTGGAATAGTTGTGTCATCTAGTAGTTCTATTTTTAACTTTTTAAGGATTCTCCATACTGTTTTCCATAGTGGCTGTACCAATTTACAACCCCCGAACAGTCCAAGGGTTCTCTTTTCTCCACATCCACACCAGCATTTGTTATCTCTTGTCTTTTTGATGATGGCCACTCTAACAGGCATGAGGTGATGTCTCATTGTGGTTTTAATTTGCGTTTCCTTAATGACAAATGATGCTGAGCATATGTGTATGTACCTATTGGCCTTTAGTGTATCTTCTTTGGAAAAACGTCTATTCAGGTCCTTCACCCATTTTTTTATTGGGTTATTTGGTTTTTCACTTTTGAGTTGTATGAGTTTTTTAATATATAGGGTTCAACACAAATAATGCCCCTTTTTATTACAAAATCTTTTATTACAAAATCATAAGCATGCAATTCTGTAACATAGCAATATCATACTCAAACATACCATATGATGTTTTAGGTGAAATGTTCAAATTAAAACTATAAACTATTACACCCATATTATTTATTACCCTACCAACCACACTCAAGCAAGCCTTACTTCTGCCAGACCCTGTATATTTTGGCTATTAACCTTTTACCAGATACATAGTTCACAAATATTTTTCCCATTCTGTAGGTTGTCTTTTCACTTTGTTTATGAATTCTTGTGCTGTGCAGAAGCTTTTTAACTTGTTTTAATCCCACTTGTTTATTTCTTTATTTTGTTGTTTATGCTTTATATGTCATATCCAAAGAAAATCATTACCAAGACCTATGTCAATGACTCTATTCCTATTTTATTCTAGGAGTTTCATGGTTTTAGGTCTTAAATTTAATCACCTAATCTATTTTGAGTTAATTTTTTTGAGTAGTGTAAGATATGAGCCCATGTTTTTTCTGTTACACATGAATGTCCAGTTGTCCCAGCACCACTTATTAAAAAGACTGTTGTTTCTCCATTAGGTATTCTTGGTTTCCATGTCAAATATTAAATGACTGTATATGATTGGATTTACTTCTAAGCTCTCAATTCTGTTCCATTGGTCTACTTCTTTGTTCTTATGCCAGTACCATACTGTTTTGATGACTAAACCTTATAGTATAGCTTGAAACTGGGAAGTTTGATGCTTCTTGCTTTGTTCTTTCTTCTCAGGATTTCTTTGGCTTTTTGAGATCTACTGTGGTTCCATATAAATTTTAGGAGTTTTTTTTTTCCTGCTTCTGTAAAGAATGCCATTAAAATATTGATAAGGATTACAATGAATCTATAGATGGCTTTTGGTAGTATAAACATTTTAACAGTATTAATTCTTCCAATCCATGAACATGACACTTTCCATTTATTTGTGTCTTCTTCAATTTCTTTCACCACCATCTTGTAGTTTTCAGAATAGAGATCTTTTACCTCTTTAGTTAAATTTATTCCTAAGTATTTTATTGTTTTGGATGCTATTGTAAATGGGATCGATTTCTTTATTCTTTTTTCAGAAAATTTGTCATCAGTATATAGAAACACTACTAATTTTTGTGTGTTAGTTTTTGATTCTACAAATAGACTGAGTCCTGAATCCTTTGGTACAAGTTTTTTGGTTGAATCTGTAGAATTTTCTATATATAAAGTTAGGTCATTTGCAAATAGAGACAATTTTACTTCATCCTTTCCAATTTGGACACCTTTTATTTTCCTTGCCTGATTGCTCCAGCTAAGATTTCCAGTACTATGTTGATGAGAGTGAGCACCCTTTTCTTATTCCTTATGTTAAAGCAAAAATTCTCAACCTTTCACGATTGAGTGTGATGTTAACTGTGGGTTTGTCTTATATATAATTTATTATGTTGAGATATGTTTCTTCAATGCCTAATTTATTAAGAGTTTTTATCATCAGTAGATGTTGAATTTTGTCAAATGTTTTTTCTGTATTTACTGAGATAATCATATGATTCTTTTATTTCACTCCATTAATGTGATGTATCATACCGACTGATTTATGTATGCTCAATCATTTTTTCATCCCTGGGATCCCATTTGATCTTGGTGAATATCCTTTTCATGTGCCACTCAATTCAGTTTACTAGTATTTTATTGAGAATTTTTGCATCTATATTCATCTATATTTGCATCTGGGTTATTGGCCTGTAGTGTTCTTTTCTAATAGTGTTCTTTTCTAATAGTGTTCTTTTCTGTTTTGGGTAGATTCTGATGCAATTAGTATGATATAGGGCCTGGGCATTAGGGAGTGTTAAGTTCTGCAGGTGATTCCAAGATGGCACAAGGGTTGAAAACCATTGCTATGGCCCAAACTCTTCCCTTTAAGGTGAGGAAACAGATATCCACACAGGTTGGATGAATTAAAGTGACTTAATTTTCAGTAGTCAGTGTACTGTGCCTCTTTAAGAGACCCTCATTCCTAAGTTTTGTACAGGCTAGGAAATTACTTTATTCACCAATGCATTTGTTGGGTTCTTGGCATGTACTAGAATCTCGTCAAGCTATGTTAGAGACAAGGGTGAATAAAACATAATATTTAGTGGTAAGTAGTTCAGAATCTATTGAGTTAAAACTACAAAAATAAAATTACAGTTAATATGTTATAATCATTATTTATACAGTGGAGTAGACAAGTGAGTGACTAAAAAAAAGTCTAAAATAAAAGAAAATTAGTTCTGGGAGAGAGCTTGCATAAAGAAGATAAGCTTTAGAGGAAACATAAAATTTCCAGAGAAACCACAACATAATAGGCATTAATCAGCCTGATTTTTTTTTTTTTTTTTTTGCGTACTAACTAATCCTGCGCTAGACTTTCCTAAATCAACTGATTGCTTTTTCTTGTAAAACATTGAGGGTTTAGCTTTTTACAAACCCCATTTTTGCCTTTGTTCAAGGGGACAACCTTCTCAAAAGCTGTTCTGCCTTATATATACCAGCAAATCCTCAGTGCTTCAAACGGCTGTCTCAATTATTCTTTGACCCACCTATTTTATATGCTGACTTTTCTTCTCATTTCAACATCTTCACTTATGTTCTACACACTTAGAGTCACAACATAAGTAACTTCTGAATGTGACAGCTACAGCTAGGAAAAGAGCACTTAACTTGAAATTTATAGTGTACTTAATGTGTATTAGAAATGTTGTAAGCGCTTCTCATGTACTAATTTATTATTTTTTTAAGATTTTATTTATTTATTTTTAGAGATGGGGG
This sequence comes from Pteronotus mesoamericanus, assembly GCF_021234165.1. Classification (NCBI taxonomy): domain Eukaryota; kingdom Metazoa; phylum Chordata; class Mammalia; order Chiroptera; family Mormoopidae; genus Pteronotus; species Pteronotus mesoamericanus. The sequence goes on from NW_026555078.1 coordinate 33,491,854, forward strand.
AGGGAAGGAGAAGGAGAGGAAGAAAAACGTTGATCAGTTGCCTCTCTCACACGCCCCAACTAGAGACCAAACCCACAACCTGGGCATGTGCCCTGACTGGAAATCAAACTGGACACTTGCTTTAAGAGACGATGCCCAACAAACTAAGCCACACCAGTCAGGGCTAATTTATTAATTTTTAAACCAACTCTATGAAGTAGGTACTTTTATTATCTAATCCCCATTTTACAGAAAAGAAAACTTTCTGAGGCAACCAAAGTTAAGCAAATTTCTCAAAGTCTCATAGTCTCAACTTACTCATAGTTGGTAAAAGGAGCAAGGCTTCAAACCCAGGCATCAGATTTAACCATGCATTTGTGCTACTTCTATACTGACACTTGATAAGATCCTATAGGAAGACAACAACAAAGCTTAACTGAAGGACATAAAAGCAGACTGGTACATTGAAAATCATACTACATTCCTGGAAGGAATACTCCATGCTAACTTTTCTTCCTTCCTACCTCTACTAGATCAATTTTTAAATTGAATCAAATTTCAATTAAGATGCTGGAGAGTTTTCTAGAGCCAATCAAAAACTTATTTTTTTAAATATAAAAGTCAACATATGAAAAAAATATTCAAAGAGTAATAAAAGACTAGTCAATCACATAATAAGCTGTTCTATTAGACTATCATAATTAAGATGGAATGATAGATGAGAAGTATAGAACCTGTATCGAGGGAATAAGACATCCACAAGTAGACCCAGGTAGGTATGAGGTATATGACAAAGGCTACATTTCAAATCTGTGGAAAAAATAAATTATTCAATAAATATTGCTAACATAATCAATAAATTATTAATTTATTTGGGATAAGAATTAAGATGGATTCTTACTTTACACTTAATACAAAAAAAAGAATCTTAGATATACTTTTAAGTGTAGAAAATGAAGCCACAACAAAGCTAGAAAGTAATATGTGAGGTTTTGGGGAGGTTTGTCTGCGCGTTTATTTGTTACTTGTTTATTTTTGGAATCAAGGATTAAGGAAGGGTTTCCAAATCATGATACTAAAGGGGATGAGAAGATGCTTGATAGATTGGGATCTGTAAATATGAATAGACATATTTCCTCAAATAAAATTTTGCCAGATGTCTAATTATAAAACAGATAAAAGCAGATATTTTGATTGACAACAAATGGAACCTATACTGTAGTGCCTGAAATATATCCACAGCACCCTGGGGGCAGGACAGAATAATCTTAGTTGATTACAATGCAGACTCATGGGCCCCATCTCATACCTACAGAAATAGAAACAATGGAGTTAAGATTCTGGGCTCTGCATTTTTACAAAATCCCAATCAATATCCATGCACACTAAAGTTTGAGGGTTATAATACTGTTCTGAGCTCTGGGGAGCACCATTTTTAATGAAGAACAGCAATTTAGAATCAAGGAAGTAACCATAGCTTCAGGAGAAAGGGGGCCCTTTGCAACCCTTCAAAGTCCTCCCAAAACCATCACTAGGGATTGAAGAGCCCAAAGACTGGGAAGCAGATGACTGAAGATGGGGAGGTTAAGTGCTAACTTGAGAGCACTCATGTGGAAAGTGAGTAGCCAAAATAAAAATAATGTGGTATTTAACACTTGTATTCTAGAAACTAAGGGTAAATTGAAACAGGATAGCTGGTAATAAGCAACAAAAATTGCCTGAGGTAGCCAAAATATTAGAAGCACTAAACCAAGTGGTAGAAGAGAAAACTTAAACTTATGTCAATAACAAAAATACCCTATTTCTGCTGAAACACCTTCTGCATTTTACATGAGTTGCTTCAAATAGATAGTTTACATGTTTTTAATATTTGTCATTTTTATAATTTCAAAAATAATATCTCCTCACTGCGAAAATGCAATTATAAGTCAAATATTTTAATGCAAAATGAAGGTGCCTCATAATGCCCTCAGAGAAATTCACCATGAAGTTTGTGTATTTTTCTGATTGTTTTTCTATAGTATACAAATAATGTGTTTTATTATACTTACTATAATTCATTAAATGACAACATACTATAAAACTGTTATATTAATTACCTCATAGACATCTTTCCACAGCAATACATAGTAGTTACATCTTAAAAGGGCTAACAATATGTCACCTAAAATATCCCACATTGAAATAAGGATAACTTTGAGCTGAAGACAATTAAAAAATAGCACGTGGACTTCCAGGCAAGATGGCAGCAACAGTAAACACAGCTTGCCTCCTCACACAACCACATCAAAATTACAACTAAAATATAGAACAACCATTACTCAGAACTGTCATAAATCAAGCTGAATGGAAGACAGACAACTGTGGAGTGAAAGAAACCACATCCATCCAGACTGGTAGGAGGGGTGCAGACATGAAATGGGTTGGTCCAGCATCCACATGTGGTGGATAAAAATTCCAGAGGGATATCTTGGGAGTGAGGAGTCCCAGCCCCATACCAAGCCCCCCAAACCCAGGGTTCCAGTTCCAGGAAATACCTCCCCATAACTTCTGGTTGCAAAAACCAATGGAGATTGAGTCAGTTGAATAAACTTCTGGAGACCAAGCAATTCTTCTTAAAGAACCCACACACAGACTTATACAGACACACTCCCTCTGAGCTCTAGGATTCGGGTAGCAGCTTGAAAGGCACAAGACATATAGGGAGGAACTGAAGTGCCTGGCATCGAGGAGGGACCTGAGGGACAGCTTTCTCCCAGACAGAACAGTGAGCAGAGGCCACTGTCCCTTTTTTGAGCCTACCCCCACAGAGCCACAGAACCAGCAGGCAGGCATCGTATCTGAGACTCCATCAGCTTGGCTAACACAGTTGGCCACACCCCAGGGATCCCCTGAGACTCCCTCTCACCCAATTTACAGGAAATTATGGGCCCACCCAAAGTGTTAACCATGACTTTTCCATACAAATGGCTGGTCTTGGTTCATGCTTCACAACTTCCTAAATCGTATCAAATAAGCAACAGCTAAGTGGCCCCCAGCCCAGCACTAGCAGCAGCCAGCCAGGATTCATAAATTGGCTTTGCCTGGAAATCTCCAAGCCCAGCACAAGTAGCAGCCATCTCAGATTGTTTACAGCTCAGGCAGGATGGCTCCAGGCAGAACACAGGTGGGGGCTGACCTTGTCCTGCACCACCTGGGAAAACCAGAGCCTGCATACCCAGTGGACAGCTTCAGACAGTCAGACCCCTGCCCCTGCACAGCTGATCCTCCACAGTGGGCAGAGATTGATGGTCATAGCCAATCCTTGTAGCTGACTGGCCTAAGTAAATCCCTCCCATTGACCTGCCAACAGCAACCATGGCTCAACTTAGCCCACATGAAGGGCACACCTTGAGTGCCCAGCTTGGGTGATGAGGAGGCTGTGCAACTGGACCCTACAGGACACCCACTACATTAGGCCACATTACCAAGACAGAGATTCATAGCAGCTCTCACTAATACATAGAAACAAACATAGGGATGCTGCCAAAATGAAGAGACAAAGAAATATGGCCCAAATGAAAGGTTGACTCTAAACTCTAGAAAAAGAACTAAACAGATGGAGATAAGCAATCTATCAGCTGTAGAGTATAAAACACTGGTTATAAGGATGCTCAGAGAACTCAGTGAGGACCTCAGCAGCATAAAGAAGATCCAATCAGAAACGAAGGATACACTATTTGAAAGAGAGAACAATTTACATGGAAACAACAGTAGAGTGAATAAAGCCAAGAGTCAAATCAATGATTTGGAACAAAAGGAACAAAAAAACAACCAGTCAGAACAAGAAGAAAAAAATAATCCAAAAAAAAGAGGATAGCACAAGCAGCCTCTGAGACAACTTCAAGTATTCCAACATTAGCATCACAGTGGTGCCAGAAGGAGAAGAGAAAGAGCAAGACAGTGGAAATCTATATGAAAAAAGAATGAGAAAAATATTCCCTAATTTGGTGAAGGAAATAGATATGCAAGTCCAGGGAACACAGGGAGTCCTAAGCAAAATGGATGCAAAGAGGTCCACTCCAAGACACGTCACAATTAAAATGCCAAAGGTTAAATATAAAGAGAGAATTTTAAAAGTAGCAAGAGAAAGTATTTAGTTACCTACAGGGGAGTTCCCATAGACTGTCAGCCAAATTCTCAAAGAAACTTTGCAGACTAGAAGGGATTGGCAAGAATATTCAAAGTCATGAAAAGCAAGGACCTACAGCCAAGACTGCTCTACCCAGCAAATCTGTCATTTAGAATCAGAGAGCAGATAAAGAGCTTCCCGGGCAAGAAAAAAATAAAGGAGTTCATCATCACCAAATCATTATTATATAAAATGTTAAAGGGACTTATTTAAGAAAAAGAAGATCAAAACTATGCACAATAAATAGAATGGCAACAATTGAATCTAAAGAACAAACTAAACAAACAGGAATCAAGCAGAAACAGAATCATGCATACAGAAAGCATTTTGATGGTTGCCAGACAAGAGAGTGCTTGGGAGCATGGGTGAAGAGGTGAGGGGATTAAGAAGTACAAAAAGGTAGTTACAGAATAGTCATAGAGATGTAAAGTACAGTATAGGAAAGGGAGTAGCCAAAGAATTTAGATGTATGACCCATGGACATGAACAATGGTGTAGGGATTGCCTGAGGGAGTCGGGGGTGCTGGGTGGAGGGAGCAAAGGGGAAAAATTCAGGACAATTGTAAGAGCATAATCAATAAAATATAATTTAAAAAATAAAAAGAGATTAGAAATTAAAAAATAAAAAATAGCAGGCAAAATGGGAGCTTTCTGCCCTCTCCTTATCTGCCTAAAAGCAGGGCATAAATTTCCCTTTGTAATGCTGACATAAAATTTGTTGTGAATGTGTCCTCCTCTCTCATACCAAAAGGATGGAGATGACACCAAGGTGAGTCTGTATAAATAAACATTACTAAAGGACTCTTCTCTACCATTAGTCTCCCCCACATGTTTACCTTTCCACAATACACTTCCCCTAGGAGGCAAAACTGCTTTCCTTTGTCTAGTAACTTCTCTACAATGTATTATTGCCCTTTGTTAAAATAAATCCTCACATTACACCACTTCTTTGGGTTCCAGTTTTTTTCTGTGGAGACCCTGTTCATATAAAAAAAATTTCTAAATCTTTGTGTAATTTTTCTTCTGTTAATCTATTGCCAGTTTAATTCACAGGCCTCAGTTATTGAACTTAAAAGGGTAGAAAAAAGTTTTTTCTTCCCCTACAACTTCATTCCTTTAAAAGGCCACATGATACTATGCATTTTGCAATTTCAAAGTTGAAGATAAGGTTGATTTATGCCCATCAGTTTTTTGATAAAACATGTAAGTGTGTTTATTCCCAATTGTATTCAAATTTGCACATACCATCTATGCTTAAAATAATTTAGTGAAGCATTATTAATCATCTGGTGAGCACTTCCGGCAGTAAAGGCAAAGTACCTAAGGGCAACTTAAAGGCTTTTGGAATGCTCAGCTTTCCTTTGGATATTGGATTTTTATGTATCAATGATAAGAGAAATTATACTTTTTGAGGACAGGTATTGACCAGTTAAAACAATGAAAACAGAAAAACCAAACCACTCAAGAATAATGTGTGAAAATTAAAACCACAGAGAGGTCAGAATGGCTATCACCAATAAATCAACAAACAAGTGCTGGTGAGGATGTGGAGAAAGGGCAGCCCTTTTGCACTGTCAGTGGGAATGCAGATGGTGCAGCCACTGTGGAAGGCAGTATGGCGTTACCTCAAGAAATTAAAAATAGATCTGCCTTTTGACCCAGCGATCTCACTTCTTGGACTATATCCAGAGGAACCCAAAACACTAATTCAAAAGAACATAAGCACTCCTATGTTCACTGAAGTACTATTTATAATCACCAAGATATGAAAGCAACCCAAGTGCCCATCAGTAGATGAATGGATGAAACAACTATGGCACCTTTGCACTATGAAATACTGCTTGGCCGTAAAAAAGAAGTTTCACCCTTTGCGCCAGCATGGATGGACCTGGAGAACGTTATGTTAAGTGAAATAAGCCAGTCAGAGAAAGACGAATACCATATAATTTCACTCATATGTGGAATATAATGAGCAAACTAAACTAACAAGCAAAATAGAGACAGACTCATAGATAGATAACAGGCTGACAACTCTCATGGGGGGACTAGGTGTGCAGAGGGATTGAGCGAAAAGGAGAAAGGACTCATGGACATGGACAACAGTGTGGTGATTGCGGGGGCGGGGAGAATGTAAAGGGAATAAATGGTAATGGACAAAATATAATTTAAAATAAATTTTAAATAAGAAAAATGTGTTCAAATTTTCCAGACTTTTGATTCCACGAGGAATCATAATGACCACCATGCACTGATTATCTATTAAATGTCAGGTGCATTACATGAGTTGCCTCATTTAACCACCACAATAACCCCATGAGACTATATTTATTATCCCTAAAATATACAATTTCTCAACTCTGATACCTTTCTCATTTAAGTTTCCATATTCCTAAAATACTAAACAGCCAGTTGACCCTGCTTTCCCTTATCTGATTTCTTCATCCATAACAGAGGTCTGGTGTTTATATCTAAACCTCCTCTGAAGTCAATAAGCACATGCAAAGTCAACAAAGACCATCTTCAACTAAGCTAAAGAACAACTTTTGCACACCTCTTACAGAAGTTCATATACTTTCAAGGCAGAATGTTTAATAAATTGTGTTCTTCATGCCACAAAGAAATTTGATATATGAAAAATGGGCATGTCTTTCTGTGGGAACTGCTTATATCATTAGAAGTGCCCAACGTCCTCTTCTAAGCTAATAGTGCCCTTTCTTTGGCCTGTGCTCAGGGAAATGGCCGGCAGGGTCAGGGAGTAAGTGCAGTCCTTGCCCAGGCGATCACTGACCCAAAGACAATTAACCCATGCGAGGAGTTAGAGAATGTTCCCCGACTTAGCCTGGCACACAGAGATGAGCCAATTTCCCTCTCTTACTATTTTGAACTTATTCAAGTACTGAAAGATTTGGGCTGTTAACAAGTGGAGATGAAGCTGAACTGAGGATCCAGTAGGGTCATGAAAAAGCCTAAGAAGTAGCAGGATGAAGCTAGAAGGAGAGAAGGAGAGGCCCTCAGCACAGAGGACAAGTCTAAAGTCCTGGACAGCCACCCATATCCTGCCCACAGGCTGTGAGGGGAATCAGAATATGCCATCTCAAAATGTGCCACTTTGGCATGGGGGGGGGCGATTATTCTGAGCTGAGAAAGCGTGCGCACCCTCAGGTCCCAACACCTCCCAAAGGCCCGACCTCCTAAGCCCTCACCTTGGGCTTTAGGTTTCAAGATATGAATGGGGGGAGGGCAGAGGACATATTCAGTCTGCAGCAGTGAGGGAACCAGAAGAACAGGGCAGAGGGGATGTTGAATTGTGATGCAGTCATAGCAGAGACCTCCGCCAATCCCACAGAAAGCACTGGAGCTGGGGCAGCATTTTTGAACTGGTCCTAAACTGAAACAAGGGGTCAGAATTTTGTATCTGTTATAGGATGCAGGCCACCTCTAGGGAGGGAGTTTCATCGTGGGTAAGGTGGCTCCCTTCGGGCAGCATTTCTTAATCTGAGCACTGTTGGAACTCGGGGCTAGTTGGTTTTTTATTGTAGAACACTGTCCTGTGCACTGCAGGATGTTTAGCAGCAACCCTGGCCTCTACTCACTAGATGCAATAGCACTCCGCCCTCAGTTGTGACTATCAAAAATGTCACCAGACATTGCGAAATGTCCCCCTGTGGGACAAAATCACCCCCATTAGGAACCACTGCCTTAAGTCAAGGGCAATTCTTACTGATAGTTTTAGCTGCAAGCCATCAGCAGCCAATACTCCCAACAGGTGAGGAAAGAGAGCCTGGAGAGCACAGGGTGGGAATCTGGGTGACACACCACAGCTTCCCCTGTAGGGATGACAAAATTACACAACTGCAGACAGTGTCCGAGCTCCTGCCGCCCAGTCCAGTGCTCCTATCTTAGGAGAGTTATTTTAATTTATACACTTGAAAAGCAAGATTAACAGATCAGTTCAGATCATGATGGCAAGCTCAGGAAAGAGCCAGAACAGAGGGCTCCGAGTCTCTGAACTACTATTAAAACTCCTCAGCCAAGGGCAAAATTGAAAGAAGGCACAAGAACTTGCATTTCCAGAAATACGTGTGGGAAGGGGAACTGGGAATAAAAGAAGACCCGTTGGAATTTGGCGCATTCCTGCCTAGCAAAGCTCCAGTGCTGACCCTTCACTAAGGTCCTCCTGCCAGTCCTTTCCTGGAAGAAGTGCTCTGCTAGCCCCATAAGCAGCCCAGCCTTTCACCCGCCTGTCAGACAAAGCCCTGCAGCCCCATCGCTCACTCGCCTCCACCCTGCTTCTCACACCAGCCTTCTCAGCCTTGTCTGACCTACTGGCTCCTGCTTCAGCTTCCCAGGGTCCCCGCACCCCAGTTCCTGCCGGCTCCCACGGCCTGGAGCTGCATTCCTCCAGGGCAGTCACTGGATAAAGAAACCACAAATTGGGAGAAGAGGGAGGTGGACGCAGAGCCTTGTTCTTTTCTCCCCGTCCCTTGAGAAGCAGATGGCTTCTCACCACTAACGATACTGAATGGACCCCATCTCCCAAAAGGCGGTGAAATCAAAATAATTGAAGCAGATTTTTCTCTAATTCTCAGCAGAAAAATATGAGAGTGAGGAGGAAAAACCAGGCTGGTATTAAATATTCCCCAAAACCACCTGTTGGCTTTTTCCAACAATGAGGGAGAGATGGTTATAACTACGCTTTTAATGAGCTGTCCTATCCAAGGATCCTGCTGCTTCCCCGAACACTGAAGCCAAATTCTGCATCTTAGACTTGGACCTATTTCTTCAAAACCTTACTGACTGGTTTCTTCAAACTATTGTTGCTAGGCCAAGTTCAGTGTTACTAGGCACTGGCAAAAATATGACTAGACAATTCACAAGAAACAAGAAGACCATGCTGCTCTTCTTTACTTAGACACTCCATCCTTCAAACTTTTCCTTTAATAAATATAGCTAAGTTATACCAAGCACTTGGTGATAATCACTTCTAACGCTGTATTAATATACATTAACTTGTCAATCCACATGAATCAAAACCTTTCTGCCCCATTGCAATGGACTGAATGTTTGCATCCCCCAGAAATGTATATGTTGACATCGTAACCCCCAATGTTGTGGTATTAGCAGGCGGGGCTTTGGGGAAGTAATTAGGTCATAAGGGAGGAGTCCTCATGAATGGGATTAGTGCCCTTCCTTAGAAAAGGAACTCCTCAGGACTCTCTTGCCCTCTTTCGACCTTGTAAGGATACAACAAGAAGATAGCAGTCTGCAAGCTGAAAGAGGGTCTTCACAAGTACCTGGCCATGCTAACAGTCTGATCTGAAGGCTTACAGCCTCCAGAACTGTGAGGAATAACTTTCTGTTATTTATGAGCTACCCAGTCTATGCTATTTTGTTATAGCAGACCAAACTAAGATACCATTTTACAGATAAGGAAAGCAAGTATAGGGTCCAAGGTCACTTACCAGAGCATGATGTGGATGGGACTTGAACCTGGACCTCTTCTAGTCATTGTGCAGTCCAGCCCACCTTGGCTCCTCTCCTCCTGGCTGCATTTCCTGTTGTGCCAAGGAGAATGGAGGTAAATGGGATGTGGGGGTACTGACATAAAACTGGCCTTAACGTCCCAGCAAGGGTCAGGCACAAAAGCTAACCACACAGGCGTTTTCTTGCCAGTCAGATCTTGCCAAACACCAAGCAATTTTGTGCATCAGACTCAAAAGGCAACAAGCCCGGTGAGATAATCTATAAAATTTGCTTTTAAAAGGGTTGGAACTAGAGCGGAAGGGGTTTGCTCTCCCTGAATATCCCACAGAGTGATCCCACACCATGGGAATTTTCCCAATTTGAATGATTCCTTTTGAAATAGGAATGTAAAACTACCTTCAGTTTGCTCTTTTGCCAGGCCAAAATTACTTCCTTTCTATAAACACTCTAAAAATATTGACTGTCTGCCCCATAACCAAGTTAGTGTTTGCTTTAATTTATGGTATTCCAAGTTGAAAGAGTACTGAAGTCAAAGTCAGAAAATCTGACTTTGACAAATCCTGGCACTTTGAACCTGAACTACTCATTTCAACTTGCTGAGGCCTGGAAGCTTCGTCCACAAGTGGGGACAATGCTGTGTGAAAAACAAGGCCACGTGCTGTGGCCATACAGTCAGCCTCAAGAGCCAGGCTTAACAGTCAGCCTCAGGTTTTACTCCTGACTTTACTACTTACTAGAATGTGATGTTTAACTGTTCTTTTACATCCCCAGGTTTCAATGTTCTCATTTTTAGATAGGAATAATTCTAGTGCCAGTCCCTGAGACGCTGTCATAATTAATCAGGTGTGCGTCTTAACCCATAGCCAAGAAAACTGCACTCATAAAACTTCACTGTTTTTTTTTTTACAAACACTGTTATTATTGCCACATGACTCCTCTGAATTATATGAAGGATTAAATAAATTAAGGGACAGAAAAATGCTTTACAATGAGAAAGCACTATGGGTGTGAAAGTAGTTATTTTTCTGCCCATTGGTTTGCACTCTCAAATTCTATCGCTCAGTACTGTACTTCTTTTCTTTGAAATATTTACATATCTAAATGCTGGCCTTTAAAGGGGAAAAAAAGGAAGACCACTCTTGGGTTGTTTGTTGTTTTTTGTTTTGGGGGGTTTTTTTTGGTTGCGAGTTCTACAATTTGCCTTATATTCACATAAAAAGGAACGCTTTCCAACTTGTCTCGTTTGCAATGAAATTTTCTGTTGTTTAGGAAACTGGCATAAATGTGTACAACTTTAACAGTGTGAAGTAGTCTTCCTTACTAGCTGGAGTAGCCCTAGATGCTGTAAGAGGTAAATCCAGAAATCTCAGTGGTTTAACACATTTTGTCTATGTATGAGTTTTTTTCATGTGTAAAACAAGTCAGGTGCTCCTGTCAGTCTGCAAGAGTATGGATGGAGTCGGGGGTGGGGGGAAAGGAGCCTCTGCTCTACAGTCTTTCAGGACCTTGGGCTTCAGAAGGTCTGCCATCTTCAAAACAGGGCTCCAAAACTATCCTGGACATCAAGATCCAGCTGACAGAGAGGAAGAAAAAGGGCAGAAGGAGGGAGAGAAAGGGTAAAGAAAATACACGTGCTTTTTAACCACATCAATCCAAAAGTGACACGTCATTTGTACCCATGTTTCATTGGACACATGCTCCCACCAGATGCGTAGTGGCCTAGGAAAGGTAGCTGGACCCTGGCTGAGCAGCTGCCACTTCTGCCTAGCCAGGTGGGACAGCTCGCCATCCTTGTCCCTCCTCCCTATTAGTGGTTGTGGCCATATATTCAGATGTTTCCATTTTTTGCTCTCTGTCATATGATTTTATCACACAAATAAGTAGTAGATCCTAGAGTTCAAAACCCTTAGGAAATAAAGTTGACGAACAACCTAGGATCTAAACAGTCTAAGACCTAAAGTTTAATTCATTGATAACCCCATTTCTTCCCTTACTAACAAATGAAGAAAAGACGCTATATGAATGCAAAGTTGGCCCTCAATTACTATTCAATGTGTTCACATCTTAATAAACTAATATCTTATTTAAGAAAAACATGTAGAACACTTAGAACAGTGTCTGATGGATGTTAAACACTCAACAAAAAGTAATTATTATTTTTCTTAGTCACTGCTGGAAATTTGAGGAGAACAGGACGATAGGAGAGTGACAAGTAGGAGCTACTAACCATAAACCTCTGAGACCACATTGTTTCAAATCTCTAATCCTCTTGTACAGTGAATCTAACTCCTCCCAGCAAGACATGACCTTGCCCGCCATAGGCTAGTGTGTACCATCCCTTCCTCACAGACCTGGACACAGAGATGTGTGGAAGCCCTCACTCAGCTTCCTCTGTACACCAGTGCTGCGGACTTGGTGGTATCTGTTGAAATTCAAAAATTTTCATTCCTTCTGTATTTTCCATTGAGCTATACAATACATTCTGACCTCTTAAGCTTTTCCAAGGGGAAACTTTGTTAATTCTTTTTCTTCTATGGTTTAGTATGTGACTACATGAAACAGCCTTTGGGGTACAAATCATTATTTGTTTTATTGCCATGGTGTTTATCGTTCCTTCATAAACACTCTGAATAACAGTGCCTGCTCCAGGGAGAGGAAGATCTCCCCCTTCCTTTTAAAGCCTTCGCCATCTTTTTTTGCCCAATATTCTCTTTATCTTCTTCAAGATGATTTCAACCATTAAAATTAAAGCCCTTAAGGAAAATAACAGGAAAAAAAGAGTCTGTATTCATTGAAACAAAATTGGTAAGAGGGCTTGGACTTGCCAAGAAACAAAGGTGACAAGAAGTTAACAAAGAAATTTACCACTTTTTTTAATTCTCATAAGTACAAGTTAAGTTTCAGGTGATGCATCTACTCAGGCCTCTCACAGTAACAGTGCCTACTTTATTAAGACATTAAACCTACTGTATTTTAGTGGTTGATTTAAAAACAAATTCCTAAGAGGCATTTCCATTGTAGGTCTGGGGGAAAAGGACTCCATAACAATTTTGTGCTTCGATTTTTCTATATCTTCCATTTAGACTTAGGCAGCCAACTTAATGGAATCACGAAAGTAAGTTTTCTTAAGTACAGGGCAATATTCACCTCTCTCATTGCTTTTTCTTCTTGCTAGGTATTCCTGATGTACTAGGACTTTCTGCATCAGTTATTATAAAATCCCTGTTCTCTGTGTCTCTGGGAATGTCTATAGAATTGACTCAGATGCTCATGAAAAGGATAGCATTCTTCAGGAACTACCACAAGGTATGGATGGATGCTTGAAGTATCGCTCTGGAGGAATGATTCAGATATTGTACATGAAAATTGCCATTGTAGGAACAACCAGAAAGTAACCAAAATTTTCACCTATATTGGGAAAGTTCCCTGGTATGTAAAAGAGATTTACTTGTAACCCCAAGATGTCAAGTTCCTCTTGAGAACTGTAAAGCAATATCGTACAAAAAACCCGCCAGCGCCACAGGAATATGCGGCATACTGTTAGAATTGTATCAGTTAATTTGGATGTCAAGAACCACACATCATCACAAAGAACTGCAAGAAATTTTCTTAAGTTGGAAAAAGATACAGAATCCTCATCACCACAGGTACCACAACAATCTGCAAATTGAGGGCTATGTGTGCCAGACATGCAGTCCCTGCAAGAATCATCTCTTTGACAATAGATCATCCTCTCCTTAGTAATTTGCTGAATCAACAAAGGCAGGCCAAAGGAATTTCAAATGGTGTGCTTAAGTGTGTGGCTCCAGCACAGGACAACAATGGTGTCCATGTGGCCCTCACTCCCTGAGGCAGGCCCTGGAGTATAGGGCTGTTTAGCAGTGTGTTGCTGGCCAAATGTATACACTGTAACTAAAATGCGCCTTCCTTTATTTCCTGTTACCAATCTCAAAGTGCTCCTTCAATTCCAGTCCCCAGTTCCTGGGGACTGGGGATGGAGTGTGGTGGTGAGAAAAAGAGATGGCAAAGAAAGGATTTGTAAATTACCCATTAAAGGTAACTCAATCTTCTCTCATTTAAAAGACCCTATGGTCGACTCAATCCCTTTTAACTCATAGCTTTTCCTAGCCTAAACCCCTTAACAGTGTAGATTCTCTGTGCCTTAAAAGGATTTCCCTCATTCTGTCCCATCCACATCATGAGATATCTTAGAGTAGGACTAAGTTTAAATATCCTCATGGTACTGGTTAAAGGATATGCACCCTGATATACACACTGCCCCCTCAGTGCTCAGGGTGCCTTAGCCCAAATGTCTCTGGGTCTGTGCAGACAGCCTCACCTGCTTGGAGTGAAGGCCTGCACTCTCAGCACAGGCAGCAAGTGGTAGGGTGCTCACAGGTCCCCTGTCAGCTCTCCCTGGTACCATGGCTTCCCTGGGGCTGCCACTCTCATTCAGTCCCCACCCTGGGAAAGCCTCCTGGATCCTCATCTACAAAGTCCCTTCTTTCTTTGCTTCAGTCATCCACTTGGCAGGGTTACCAGCAAGCTCTTTTAGGTACTGCCCACATGCTCCCTACAGGCAATGAGGAACAATGAGGGAACATAAGAACATCTGTATCCCTATGTGCCACACAAAAACCAAAGAAAACAAAGGACTCTGTCTCAGGTCTCCTGTGTGAGCATGATATGCCAACACTACTTCTCTATTGCACTTGTCCATTACAATGCAGGGGAACCCTAAAATGCAGTCTCCTCTTAAAGTCATACATGAAAGTAGGACATAGTTACCCACTGCTTCTAGTTATTTTCTCAACTACTTTTTTTCTGCTTTCTTTCCAACCCTCCCCCCAGACGAGGCCTTCACTCCATTCTCCATCCTTTCACAGCTCCTCCTTTCTTTATAGAAGAAGGCTTTCCACTCCCTCTTCCTCTTTGGCAGGAACACCATTTATATGGTATCCACTGTCTCTTATACACTTTGACATAGTCCACCAAACTGGGCTCTTAATATTTTAAGAGAGTATTTGGAATTTAGAAAACACTGTTCTCTCGATAAAGCCAAGGTTTAAAGACTTGTTGTGTTAATTAAAGCTTTATATTGGAGGTCAAAAGATGACCATTGATTTGTTTTTTTCTACTCTGCATTCTTATTCTAACAATCTAAGATCTCCCTAAAGCAAGGGACTCCGCTGGTTGAAAAAGGGTGAGATTGAACAGAAAGAAGCATGACAAAGTAACTAACTCTACAACATTTCAAAATTAACATGCTTCCTTTCCTCCCTATCTTCTCTTCCCTTCCCATCTTTTCATCCCATAACATCTCCCATTCTTCCCCTTCCCTTCTGTGTGCAAGGATTTCAGCTTCCAAGGAAGAGGCATATGAAACAGCCTAGGCAGCAGAACAGTGAAGAGGAGCAGGCAAGTGGAGGTGGATGTAGTGTATGAAGATTGGTTATATTGAGCAGATCAGTTAATTGATTGAACAAATAAATATAGTGAAGGTAATATGAGCCATGTTTCTTACTGTCTGGAAAAAAAATTCTAAATATGAAAAGGAAGGCTAAAATAGACCCTGAGATTAAGATTGAAATTGGAAGTATATATATGAACTCATGAATTTTGACAAGATAGATAATACATAGAATGACAGATGGGTAGATGGAAAAATTATCACCGATGTATGTATGCGATGGCTTTTCAATGTGTCAACTTGGCTAAGCTGAGCTGGAGTCCCAGAAGACCCTTTCTAGTAAGTTTCTGGTTGGGGTGGGCTACAAGGATATTCTCTCATGAGAGTTGAAGAACAAAAGGGAAGCAGGGCTATTCTGCAGTATGCACATATGTCTTTTCCCAGTTATTCAATCAAACTGATATAAGTGCTGTTGTGAAGGAATGTGATTAAAGTCCCTAATCAGTTGTCTTCAAGTTTTTTTTAAAAAGGTAATTATCCTGGGAGGGCCTGACTTAATCAGTTGGAAGACTCTTAAATGAAAACTTAGGATATTACCAAGTGAAAGAAGCCACTCTTAAAAGGCTACATGTTGTATGAATCCAACTACAGTCATACACCACATAACAACAGGAATACATTCTGAGAAATGCATCATTAGGCAATTAGTACACACTGTAACTAAAATGTGCCTTCCTTTATTTCCTGTTACCAATCTCAAAGTGCTCCTTCAATTCCAGTCCCCAGTTCCTGTGTGCCATTGTGTGAACATCATAGAGTACATTTACACAAACCTAGATGGTATATAGACTACTACTCACCTAGGCTATATGGTATATATAGTCTATTGTTCCTGTCTATAAGTCTCTACAGCACAAAATGACATGAGATTAAATCAAATACAAGAGAAAATGATGCAATCAAGAAACACCATAAACAGAAGATGTGTGAGGCTGATGCCCGTGTAACACAGCATATTGTTTTACAGCAAACTTTTTTTGTAAATAGAAAGAGTATACTCTAAAATAATGATAAGGAGTATAGTAAATACACAAACCAGTAACGTGTTTTTATTATCAAGTATTATGTACTCTAAATAATTGTATGTGCTATACTTTAATACACAGTAGGTTTGTTATACCAGCATCACCACAAACAGAGAGTAATGTGCTAAAATGTCATGACAACTATAACCTCACTAAACAATAGGAATTTTTCAGCGCCTTTATAATCTATGGGATCACCATAGTATATGTGGTCCATCATTGACCAAAATGTCATTATGCACTGCACGGCTGTCTATAACATTCTGGAAAAGGCAAAACTGTGGAGACAGTAAAAGGATCAGCGGTTGCCACAGGTGAGGTGGAGAGAGATAAAGAGGCAAAGCACAGAGGATTTTTAGGGCAGTGAAACTGTTCTGTACAATACTACCATGATGGATACATGCCATTATACATTTGTCCAAACCCACAGAATGTACAAGAACAAAGAGGGAACCCAGGTGTACACTATGAACTTTGGGCTGTAATGATGCATGAATTTAAGTTCATCGATTATAACAGATGAACCACGTTAATGCCCAAATGTTGATAGTTGGGGAGATTGCACATGTGTGGGGACAGGACACATATGGGAATCCTTTGCACTTTCTGCTCAATTTCTCTGTGAACCTAAAAATGCTCTTAAAAAATAAAGTTTATTAATTTTAAAAAAAACAAGGCTTAGGCCTGCCCTGATAAAAATAGCATCAACCTTGAAATTGTTCCCCCTTTCCCCCAGATCTTCCTTCCTGACTGCAGCCTGAGAACACAAACATTCAGGCCATACCACCTGGAGTGCAGCCTGTTTGTCATGTTCCCTGTTTGATTGGTTGCTCTTCACACTGGCTTAGCCAGGAACCAAAAGTTGTATAAAGCATTCCGTGTGTGTGTGTGTGTGTGCGCGCGCGCGCACATGCGTGTGTGTGTGTGTGTGTGTACTTAAATAGGAAACACATAATTGTGTTGAGTTTTTCAAAGATAAACAAGATATTATTTTTAAAGTATATTATTCTTTTAATTATGTTAACAAGTGTGATATTCACAGTGAAAAGTCCTACATAAATCAAATGATGATTTTGCAGACTTTAAAAAAGGGGGTATGCTGCTAACAAAGTGTATTAGCTTTCTATTTCTGCATACAAAGTACCACAAATTTATTGGCCTAAAACAACATTTATAATCTCACAACTTCTATAAATCAAACGCCTGTGCACAGTGTAACTGGGTTCTCTGTTAAGGATTTCACAAGGCTGAATTCAAGGTGCGGCTGTCTACATTCTCTTCTGGACTTTAAGGTTCTCTTCCAAGCTCATTCAAGTTGTTTACAGGAAGTTCCTCATTTTCTTGCTGGATGGCTGTTGGCCAGGAGTCACTCTCTGCTCTCTAGGAGGTCCTCTATGTTCTCACCATTCGGCCCTTCATAGGCAGTTCACAGTGTGCTTCTTCCTGGCTATCAGGAGCAGCTCTCTGATGCTTCGTCTTCTTTTAAGGGTATACCTGGTTAAGTCAAACCCACACAGGATAATCTCCCTTTTGATTAACTCAGAATCAACTGTTTATAAATCACAAGGGTGATATCCCATTATATTCACAGGTCTCTCTCATACTCAAGGGGAGAGCATTATATGAGGTGAGGGTCATTAGTGGTCATATTAGAATTCTGCCTTACACACAGAATAAGCTACTTTGATTACCTGAACCTTCCAGGCTGTGAGTTTCACACAAATTAATATGACTGACTAGAGGGAAGAAATCCAAAGCAGTACCATTTTGTTGTTATTCAACCATGACACAGAGCAGTGATCAAGTGTCTTGCACTTCTGGTTGCTTCCTGAATAGCCCCTAGGTGCCTTTTACCTTCTTCCTGGTCATGTAAATCAAAAAAGTGGCAATAATTACTTTCTTTAAGGACTAAAAGGGGTTTTTTTCCTTACCATCTTTGCCCAGAGTACATATGCAAAGACTGCATGAATAGTGGTTTTGAGAAAAGATGAAAAATGAGAGAAATGTGTTTAAAAAAATTTTTTTTTCCTACCAGACACCTAAAATCACTGACTCCCAAATACCAGCCCAGTTAAAGATTCAGGCTCTGGCGATGACTGTGGCGCAGGAATCACAGTTGTAGCAATAACACTTGCCTTTGGGTTAGAGCGAAGAACAGAGTTGGCTTTTCTGATGTTCATGCCTCTTAAGTCTTGAGTCAGGGCATCAAAGGCTCACTTCCTGCTTCTTCAGTCTTCCAAGATCCAGACCGCTGCTCTTGGGATGCTCTGCTCTTTCTAACTAAGTTTAGACCCAGGTAGTAGGAGACCTTGTGGCACAATTCCCATACCATTGTTTCCCTACCATTCAGCTCTAAGCCTTTGCCATTCAGACCAGCATCATACATACTCAAGGGGAGAACAGAAAGGTGGAGTAGATTTGTTGGAGAGGGATGGGAAGATGAGGAATTAGTAATAATGGAGTCTGAGAAAACTCCAAGACTTCCGGCCATGCCAAAATTCTTTGGCACAGGTTCAGGCATTCCCTGTCTTACCACCCACTCCCCACCTCCTTGCCACCATTCCCCAAGTGAAGTTTAGAGACCACCCACTCCCACGTAGAGAACAATTTCAGATTGTTCTTCTACATAGATGAGACTACGCAAGAGGATAATTGGGCACTTGACTCTATAAAGTAGCCTGTATTTTTGGTGTTTCTTTGGCTTTTTTCTCAGAATATAATGAGTAGAAAATAGCTGTTAGAAATCACAAAAGGAAAAAAACAATATTATACTTCGAATGGTTTGGTCTTCCTAGCCACTGAGTTTTCCCTGAGATAATCTTACCTAGCTAGATCCTATATATAGAATCTGCACACCTAACAACTTTTAAAAGTTGCTCAGTTTTTGAAAGAAGGTGAACCCTCAACATAGTAGCAGAAAGGCTCGTAGTGCCCTAGGATTAAACCAGCCAAAGAGGAGTCCAAAAATCAAAGTTTCCCCGGCATTAGTCATTAGCAATGGGTGCTCCAACACCCAAGGAAATTGGGCTTTCTCCTGCAAAGACCATGGCCTGGCCTCTCACTACCCTCTGCTTGGTTTGTCTGTAGTGACAGACCCATCAGACAAATGCCCGCTTAGCAGTTTATGACAAAGTGTAAGTAAATTTCATGATAAAACATTGAATGTGGTATGTGATTTTCAAGTACATGGATCAGCCATAGTTTTTCCTTTAGTCTGAGCCACAGCCCCTTCTTGGCCATTCTGGTAACTGGTAAAGTAAGATTCTTCCTGGCTGGTTTCTCTGAGGCTGATTTTTCACTGTGGGTTTCTCCAAAGCTTGACCAAGCAGGCTACTGGGATCCTAAGCCACAATGATGTGGTGTTACTAAGGTAACACTAACTGCTATAAGAGATAAACCCTGAAATCTTTGTTTCACACAGTCATTCAATAGCCAGACTAAGGGAGGCCCTGCCATCTTCGACACTTGGTTTCCAAAGTCATCCTAGTAACTGAAAAACTGTGAGGGAGAAAGAGTAAATGCATATCTGCTAAGGGAGCAGTTATGGGCCACGCCTGGCATTCCATTGGCCAGAACGCAGTCCCATGGTCCCAACTGAATACAAGGGTGGTTGAGAAATGTAGTTCCTGCTGGGGCGGCCACTTCCCAGACATAGTTCTCTATGGAAGAGGAGCATGAATCATTTGTGGACACCAACCCAGCTCAGCTACAATGAAAATGATAGTGCTGGTGGTTGCAGCAACTACAATTTACACCACGCCCTTGCTAAGTGCTTAACCAATAGTTCCTCATTGACTTTTCAGACTAACCCTATGAAACACCTTTCATTAACCCATTTTTAAAGGTAAGAAAACTGAGGCTCAGAGAAAAGTAATTTACTTGCCACAAATCACATGACTAATCAGGAAGACACAAGGACTAAAATCCCACAGTTCCTGAGCATAAAGTACACATTCTAAAGCACTACCCCATACTGTTTCTCTTAAGTTTAGTAACGGTCATTTGATTAGTTCTTTTTTTCCCTTCTTTGATTTGTTTATCTTATTGCCAGAGAAGTTCCTACTCACCACAAAACTTGGAGCTCTCCATGAGACAGGGAATTGTCCAGAATCTATAAAATTCCTTTGTACTTTGAAGTTAATCCTCCTTTTCCATTTAATGATCCCTGGATCTCCCACTCACCAAAATCTCCTTGAACTGGGCACCCTCCTTTCTTGGATGCACAGCCCCAGGCCAGCTCCCTGGGGCTATTCCTCACACCCAAGTCTTTCCTAATGAATTTGCCTCAAGTCATTGAATGAACTTTTTGTTGCCCTTGGAACTCTTCCAATGAGAAGGTCTCCAAAAATGTCCTGTTGCTTTTCATACTCCACTCCCCAACCCTCAGATGTCACAAATCTTTCCCACTCACTGTTTCCCTCAAACTCTGCTGTTAGGCTTTGTTTTACAATCTATTACTTTTCTTCCTCCCTTGAGAAATGACACCTTCAAAACCTAATACTGAGGTTTAAAATTGCTCTGGACCAAGTAAGGGCCAGATAGCTTTCATGTTGGAGAGGAGGCTAGGGTCAAATTAGGGAAAAATTAATAACAGTGGGGGGTGCAAATGTCTTTAGCTTGGCAGATTTGTTTTTTTACTGTGGGGCAATTCAGCCAACCAATGTCAAGTGCTTTCTGACATCAATTTAATGCAAGATTCAGAGTTTTAAATATTTTTTAAAAAATTAAAAAGAGACTAATTCCAGCTCTTTGGTTGGTTGTTACAAGAGCAAAAGCCTGACTCATTCTTTTCCTCTCAGAACAGTGAGCCATACTGCGAGAGAAGTTCTCATATCCTAACCTGAGAACTTGGAACTCTCCAGGTGACAAAGCTTTTGTTTTAAGCTTTTTCTATGATCTAAAAAGCCTGTTTTACTTTGTTTCTCCTTTTTTCCTGCTAACTGAGAATGGCTTTTCTTCTTTCTTATGGACATAGTTCATATGCCACATCTAGCTCCCCTTTCAGTGAGCTGACTCTAGAATGGCAAGCAATGTTGATACTAGAAAGCCTCATCATACTGCTTTCTTCAAGACTCTTCATGAACTTACCCAACTGCAAAACCAAAAACATAATGAAGTGTGTGTGTGTGTGTCCTTTCTTTCCTTGACAAACAAAAGCCTACTTCCCAGAGGTAGCACCTAGTATGTTCCCTTAATTATAACACTCCTACCTCCCCAGGAATGTTCCTGAACAGAATCAGAATCATGCTTGGTCCCTGAATCAAGCCTACGCAGTTCTTACCTTTGTGGAGGAATGAGAGAAAAACTTTCCTGGGCAAAACAACTCACAAAAACTAGTATTTCTCTGTGCCCAAAGGCCCAAATCACCGTCACCATTTTAAGTAGTCAATAAAGCTTGTAAGGGACATTGCATGATAGGCTGAATGTGCTTATTTACCTCCCCTGCCTGCCAAATTGTCACAAAAAATTATAGTAAGGAGAGAATAAAATGCATAAACCTGTAAGGAAAAGAACAATAAGAGAAATTAGAGTAATTAAATTTTGGAAGCTGAAAAGCAAAGGAACTGGTGATAACTGACTTAGCAGGCCTGACCAAAATAAAACCTAAGCTGGCCGTGAGGAAAAGCCATAAGCGAGCTGATCTGGACTACGAGGCTCACGAACAGCAGACACCTGGCACCTCTTAAAGAAGGAGTCTGCGCAACTCAGCGTATGGGTGCTGCTGGGGAAGTCTGACCGAGCTGCGCCACCTAGGTTTCAGTTTGCATCCAAGAATTTCTGTAGAAACAGAGGGACCTTTTGAAAGAGAAAGAAACCAGAGACTCCAGTCCCTTCACTATATTGTTTAAAGAGGTTAAATCTCTTTGGGGGACCAAGGTGGCCCCTTACTGAAGCTAGATGGCAGTAAAGGACACCAAGTTCCTCAACTATGAGAATAGGAGGTGAATACAGATGGAACAAAGACAGCAAAGTAGTGCTGTGAATAGGAAGGCTAACCGGGCTCTCAGAGTCCATCCCTGCTCACCTGATATCTCACCTGGTGGCAGCATCTGTTCCTCCCGAACTCTTACCCTCCTCCCTTGGAGCAGCTGATGCTCTTGCTATACTTCCTGAGCTTCTCCAGAGATTGAGCCTCAGTAGATCACATTATGGGCATCTGAGAAAGACTAAGGCAAGTTGACACACATCCTAGATTGGGGGTAAGAGAGAAATATGAAAAAACAGTGGGGAAAAAGGGGGTAATCGGAAAAGTATCTCAGAGAAAGAATCCTGCTGTTTTCCAAGGGCTCAGCTTAGATAGGCATGCTTTGCCCAGAAATGGTTCCTTTGGTCCCAAACTGCAGGGGGAGAATAAAAGGCCCTGCCAAGCATTCTGAGAGCAAAATACAGAGGAATCATTCATATCTTTACCATGAAACTCAAAGGAAGAGCAATGCGAAGAAAAGTCCAAGATCAAGATGAAGATTAGAGTTCATTGTCTTTAATTAGCAGTGAGAAGATTTCAGCATCTGAGTAAGACTGGGGACAGGTAATTACATAAGAATACTCCTAACACTATAATTAGCTATAGTGCACTTACATTAATTATTAAATATAAGGTACATAATTTACTCATTGTAATTGGTATCTTTCAATAAATGGGAACTTTTCATAATCCCTCTTAAAAAGAATCTTTTGAATGTTGCTAAAATGAAAACTCCTGAAGCAGGCAAGCTAAACTGACCCTCTGGGACTACCTTCTTGTTGGTGGATGCATGAAAATAATGCATGACCCTTTAGTTCACCATTGGTCCCAGTACCAGATGGAGAAATAAATGGCCTTAGGAACAGAGCTTTGAAAATTGTCATCAGCACAACCTAGATGTTTTGCTACAGGCAAGAGGAACCACATCTGGCTAACTTAATGCCAAAAGAGAATTGTCAAAAGGGTGTGGCAAGAGCTCACAGAATTGTAAGGGATGAACAAGTATCTCAGGAAGAACAGGCAACCAGGAGCTCCTGCTGATGGGGCAGCTGAGCCAAATGGCCGAGGGTGGGTGGTGCAGGGAGAGTAGAGGGCAGGAGGGTTGTCAGCAGAAAAGGGGGAAAGGAGAGATGTTGGGCGTAGCCCCTATTCCATGCAACCCAAGTCTCATTACTTCTCAAATACTGCCTGACTTCACTTCTAAGATTCTAGATTCAGTCCCCAAGTAGAGGGTAAAACAATGTTAAATTGCTTGTGTCTGAATTATACAATGGTTTTCTTGAAGAGAAAATAACATAGCAGTTCAGTGCACAGTCTTCGGAATTAGACAGCCTGGGTGCCAATCCCAATTTCTCCCTCTCTAGCTGTGTGACCTTAAACATTTTCTAAAGAATCCATGTATCCAGCTACTCTTAACCTTTCCGTGCTCCAGTTTGTTCATCAGCAAAATGGGGAGAATGTTTACCTGTGTCAATTAGGATGCCTAAAGCCCAAATAAATAAGGGAATGTCATGTTTTATGTAACTGAAAAGTCCAGTGGTAGGGAAGTCTTCAAGTGGCTCAACAATTCCACGAAATACTTAGCTTCCTTCCATTGCCTGCTCTGTCCTTTGGAGCATCGACATCATTCTAAGGCTGGCTGTTCCGTGACAGCAAGGTGGCCTCCAGGAGCTGCTGGAATTTCATGTTTTCTCATTCACATTCAGTAAACTGGGCTGTTGCTTCCCTAGCCACCTAACAAAAATTCTGGACTTCTCTTAAACTGGACCATCTTTTTTCATATGCCATAAGTCACTTTGGCAGGAAGGATGGATCTGAGAATCGGAGCAAAACCTAAGGGAAGAGGGTCAGAGTGGATATTGAGAAAACAACTGCAATCCCCAAATCCATCATATTATATCCTAACGTTAATCTGAGGACTCAACACATACGTAAAAAGTGCTCAGTGGGTGCCTGGCAGATCAATGGCAATAAGTGTGTGTGTGTGTGTGTGTGTGTGTGTAACTAGAGAACTAGAAACAGACGTCGAGATAGAGGTATATTCTCAAATTTAAAACCTATAGAAGCCCTAAAAACTAAAAAGTTATAGGACCACTACTCCAATGTATACAATATTAAACCCCAAAATAAGCGTAAGAAAATCTAATAAGCCCTGGTGGGTGGCTCAGTTAGTTGGAGCATTGTCCCATACACCAAAATCACTAAAATGTTATGGGTTTGATTCCCAGTCAGGGCACATATGGGGAGCAACCAATCAGTATTTCTCTCTTTCTCACTCCCTCTCTCTTTCTCTCTCCCGTCCTCTCTCTCTAAAATCAATAAACATATCCTTGGGTAAAAATTTTTAAAAATCTAATAAAGCTGATTTTTCTCAGGATGATCATTTTAATCAGGTCTTTTCCATACATCAAATATCAAAATATTTCTGAAACATTTTGGTACCACTGCTCAAGAACAGCTAATCAGTCTACTTGATAACGCAACATAATGTATGGGTGGGTGGAAGAAGGGAAAGAGAGATACATAAATGGATAGAGGATATATTTTAACTGCTCACATAATATTTCAAAGCATATTTAAATGCAGATAGATTAATTTGTTAGAATGTTATCTATAGAGTATAAGTGCCTCAAAAATGACTCATTTTCCTCAAAAGCCGATTATAGAATTCTAAAAGTGGAAGAGACCACAGAAATCATTACACCAGCCACTTCCCAGATGGGAGGATTTAGGCTAAAGAGGTTCCTCAGTCAGGATCCTGAAGGGGCCAGTAGCTGCATAAAGCCAGGCATCCAGCGTCGCGACACCCAGGGCAGCACTTCTGCACGGTGCAGTTCTACCTCCCTTGGTAATGTCAAATGGCTTAGCAGACAAGACCTTCATAAATGGAGCAAAGATAAACTTCCTCTCAATTTGCCCCAAGAAAATAATCACAGTTTTGGAATTAGCAAAACCCAGATAGTAGAGACATTATCATCCCTTCAAGTCGTCCAGAGTGGCACTGTCAACCCGGAAGGAAGTTTTACTTAGCACAAGTGTCCCGGGTCTGAGGAACATGGTAAGAGGTGGATTTATTATTGTTATTGCTGCTGCTTGTCAATAACAGTGAGAAAAGGCATGTTATTCAGCAAGGGAAAAATTATGGCTGTCATTTCTTTTTTTTTTCCTAAAAAGTAAATCATTAATATGAAAACCACATCCACAGGAACTTACTGTTTTTCACAGTCACTACTCATTGGTTTGCAGCAAGGACCCAGATTTAAAATAGCTCTGAAATGAATGACTACTCTAGAACGAACTATTCCATGGAGCAAACCCAATATCCCACTTTTCTTGAGTGCTCTATTATTCTCATTTCCGGAATGGCCACAAATAGCTTTTTGAAACTGAACCAGGCACAGAAACTAGTTAAAAAAAAGAAAAAGGATAAAATTTGGAAAAGGCTGCCATAGGCTTTAGCTTCCAAGCACACCACCAAAACTTTAATATCAGCAACTTAAGCAGACTCTCTCGAGGAGTTGATGTCAACAAACCTTGCTCCAGTTGACTGGCTACAAAGCAGTCCACCAAAGGAGGAGGCTAAGAGAAGGCTCTTCTACAGAAACTAAAAAGCTAAAAAACAAAACAAAAAAAATTCATGTGCTTCTTGGAGCCATTTTTTCCAGGGTGCTATGTTTCACACCAACCCAAACTAAGCGGCAGAATCCACTGAGTGTTGACTTGCACACTCCTTGTCATCAGCCTGTCCCTTAGCCAACATCAAATGTCCTTTTTATGCTGTGAGACAGATAATGAATTACGACATTATGCTCTGTGACCCTGCAGGGCCACGGTACAATATCATAATATCAAACTGGGTCTGAAGAGAGCTTTGTGTGGGATGAGACAAGACTCTAAAGATAGCAGAGCTGCTCAATCACTTAGGGTATAACGACAGAGGATGCCATACTCAGCTCGCTGGGTAAAGCTGCTATCAGAAGCCCCAGGTAAATCTGTGCTAGTTATGGAGGGGGAGGGGGCATGATCTTGCAGGCAAATTACACTTAAGCCTCAGGGAAGAAACCCACGTTCTAAACCTAATAAATAAAATCTAAAATTCACAGATTTAATAAAAGCATGCTATCAAATGACAAGGTAGTTTCCCTAGGAGCAGGTGCATTGCAATTTTTTTAAAATATTAAGTCCTCAGAGAGTTACACGATAGATGGCAGCCTGGAAATATGCTGATGTGTCCTGGCAGAATTTCAGATGTAATGATTTTTTCTTCTTTGTAAACCTTCCATCCATGAGAAGGCAAGCGCTGCCAAAACTGAGGAGCCCAAGCTGGAGGCAGCAAGGTTCCACCACTCAGACCACGGCCACGTGCCAAGACTTCAAGGCCAAATCGGAAACAACCACGTTGAGTTCATTAAAACGACTGAGTGATCAAAGGCGCGCGAGCCTTCGCAAAGGCAAAAATTAATCTGTTTAATACTTGGCTAAATTCTCAACTGTTGAAGTAAATTTGAAATGCAATTCATCAAACTCCCCCCTTCCTGTGGAAAAATCCTTTGAGTTCCTCCAAATGTCCTGAAGGTGGCAGAAGTGTTCTTTGTTTCAATTCCTGAGACACAGCTGCAGTTCCAGGCCAAAAATGAGTGGCAATATATCTGGGTATAACTATAAATATAAATGTAAATATATATTTTCAGGATATTGTGAATTATATTCAATCATGGGTAGGCAAAACTTCATTTGGCAATCGTTTTTTTAAGAAGGAAATGATAGGAATTAAAAAACAAATCTTGGACCTCAATGAAAAGGCTGATGGAAGAAAAACAGCCCAAGGATTTGCACCCTGTTGGTGTACTTCTCATGGCTTCCATGAGCCTCAAATCTTTCAGCACACCTATCCCTCGCCTCCCTTCCCTTCATTACTCCTTAAAGCCCTGCACACACATTCCTGAGTCACCAATGACCCGCGGCCTCCTCCCTAAGCTGAGGAAGCTGGAAGACATACAGGGAAATTCCTTACTGCAATGAATCCTAACCTCTCCTCAGCCTGTGAGGTCAATCTCCATAACCCGAGGTTTATCCACCACCCCGAACATGATGAATAGTGGTTCCTGTTGGACAAACCAAAGCGGGTGGTAGACCTCAGATTCCTCAATTTCCTGGGAGGACAACGTGTAAAATACAGTATCATGAGAAACAAAACTCAATAATACATAGAAAGTCACAAAAAGTCTTTCACTGTTTATTTCATGAAGTGAAAACATTTATTCCAACCAGATCAAGGGAGGGGAAAAAAATGTTTTCTATAGCTCCAATTTCACACACTCTAGTACAAAATGAATCAATAGTAGCTAGGAGGAGCGAAATCAAAGATTTCCTTTTCAACAGTAATAAATCCAGTCAAACCCTATTTGGTGTGGCACTTGACATGGCTTGTAAAATCTGAAGTTACTAAATTATGTATTTCAATAGTAATCCCTTACAAAATTAATAGGAAGGGCTAAATTGGGACAAATGGCTTCCAATGGGATCCAGATGCTTCACCCTAGACTAGGTAGACAGTGTGAAAAATTAAGAACTGGACTGAATTTTTTCCCTGAGTTTCTTGAAGGAGCCAGCGTTCTTCAAACATGGAATGTAAACACTTGGGAAGGTAGCCTAAGAGAAGCATGTGTTATGTAGCAGCCTGAGTCCCAGCTGTGTTTATACTAAGATTCCAAAATATCTGGGCCTGAAAGGAAACTGGCAGGAGGGACAGGGGAGCCTGCTGGGGCAGACTGACCCCAAGGGGAAAGAAAGGAGCTGGCTCAAGGCAAGTGGGAGGTGTGAGTGTTGACAGAGGACGGTGCCTGTCATTCAGCTTATCGTGTAGCCCCCTTCCCAGACATCATCTGACTCCCAAGAGAACGGAGAAGACCCTGAAAGACATCAACCCGATTGGCCGCCTTCACAGTGGAGGCTACACTGATGGCAGTGACAACAATAAGGGCAGCAGTGGCCTTGAGCAGTGTCCGGGCTGCCACCACCCCCCTCAGATTGGAGGACTGGCAGTAGCCACAGAGGTATCTATGGCACCACTGCTGCTTCTGCCATTGGTAGGAGAGAGGCATCAGCAGCAAGTGAAGCCACATTCCAGTGGCCCAGTGTGGGAAGAAGAAAATAACAGGGCTTGTGTTGTGACTGAGAGAGCTAATTCTCAGAGAACCAGTTGTGGTAGGCTGAATAATGACCCCTGAAGATGTCTATGTCCTAATCCCCAGAACCTTTGAATACAGGACCTTACATGGCCAAAGGGACCTTGCAGATGTGATTAAGGAAAGGACCTTGAGACGGGAAGATTATCCTGGATTATTTGGGCAGGTCAGTGTAATTACAAGGGTTTTTGCAAGAGGAAGGCGTGGGAGTCCTAATCAGAGAAGGAGATGTGACAACAGAAGCAGAGGTCAGAGAGAGACAGTTGAAGTGCCACACTACTGGCTTTGGAGGTGGAGAAGAGGGCCCCCAAGCCAAGGAACACAAGTAGCCTATACACTCTGGGGTTAAGGCAAAGAAACAGGTTCTCCCCTGGAGCTCTGCCAACCTGTTTTAGGCTTCTGACCTCCAGAACTTTAAGATAATAAATGCATGTGGTTTTAAGCCACTAAGTGTGTGGTAATTTGCTATAACAGCCACAGGAAAATAATATGCTGGCGATAGACTCCTTCGAGAGATTTCACAATCATTTGTGAGGATAAAGAGACTCACATTCCCACAGAACAAGGGGAAGCAGAGCCAGCAGCTTTGGGAGCCATTCTCATCCACAGTTTGTGTGGTTAGGAGGATGCAGAATAGAGTGGGGTCTGCTTTACACTCCAAGTTTCCTCAGCAGAGCACTATACCTTAGATCTCACCTTGAGCCTTCATTCAAATCATCAGTATATGTTTTCTGACACACTCTAAGATTCCCAACCAAAGCATGCATTATTTGTTCTCTTCCCTACCCTTCAAGAACTTCTGAGAGGCAAGCCGTACAATGAGTACCTCAAAGAGTACCACACGTGTCCATAAACAAGTCCCTAAGTCATTTGAAATCCTGAGACCAAAACTCATACTTATCTTTTGAATACTAATAATGTAGCATTTCTCAGTCACTTGCACTAGACTTTAGTTCAACCCTTAAATGCATTCTGCTGATACAACATTCTGAAAACGTCTTCAGAGGTTTGCGCTATGACTACAAAAGAAACCCGAGATGCAAGACTTTCTTCTCAGCCAGATTATCATTAAACATTGAGGGCTTTTTTCTCAGAGCCCAGAAAAGTATTTGAATTGGCTGTACTTATACAGTGCTTTCTGCCAAATGAATCAGTTATCTCTTCTCAAAATTCAAACGTGGTCCTAGATTCAAATATATAGTCTTCCTTTTAGTAGCCATTACGGTACATTACGGTAGTTATATCCAACTCTATTATCTCTGATAACAATAGGCATCAGGAAACACACAAAAGATTACAATCAACAAGTGATCTCCAAACTTCATTTTGGCTTATATATAATTTCTCTTAAACCTTATTACAAGAGCTATCGACATGAAAGAAAAAAAGCGAGTTTGTTCAAATTCTCCTTATTATTTTCCTTGGCCACCTTTTGGCAGAGTAGTCAGATGATATTTTTTAAAAACTGTAGGACACAAGCAAAATAGACACTTGATGATGTTCAAAAGCTAGGAACAACCTGCTCCATGGTCCAGTCCAACTGGACTTGTCCTCTGAACAAGTTAGACAACCTTGGACAAGCCACAACCTTCCTGGGCTTCTGTCTCTTCAGCTCTCCTCTTTAATACTTCCACACTTGTTCTAACGCGAAACATTTCATTTACTTGCTAGTTAAGTTGTTTAATATTTCTTGCTCACCTTTTCAACTTGAAATCGACACTAGAGGAAATTCCACCAGGGAGCCGAGTGCCCTTGTTTGAAAAAGGTGGGCCTGTGTACTTGCCAACATCCCCTCTACCTCTAACGCCGCACGTACCCATGCACTGGGTAGTCCCATTTCACTGCTTTGATTCACTTCATTTTTTTCACCTTCTATTTCCTTCACCATTTGAAAGTGCCCTCTCCTTCCTTCAATCTTACTACTTTTGAAGACTAATTTATGTCTCTCCTCCCCCACAAAGCCTTCCCTGGCCACAGCTGTCCAAAGAAATCCTCTTTCAAATTCATGGCACTCATCCTATGTAGCATTCGGTTGGAATACAATTATATCCACCTTTAATGACTTTCACTGTTATTTAACTCAGGTTCTTTCTCTTGTCCACTGTCATTGGTGGTGGTGTTTTTATGCTGCTGGTCTTTCAACCACCTCATAAACTTCCTAGATTTCAGAGACCATGGAACCTATTGTTTGTATTTCCCACAGCACCTAGATCTGTGCCCTGCATGTGAAAAGCACTCATTCATTTATTATTACCTATTCAACATTTATTTATTAAGCTGTATGCCAATTCATAATTGTTGAGTGAATGAGAAGCAAAAGGATTCACATAATCTAAAAATTTAACAATTCAATTCTTAATAACAGAATTTATCCTTTGCATTTCAGATTCGCCCTTTGTTATAGGGTAATTTCTCCATGGATAAATTTAAGACGCAAATATTCTAAACAGGTTTCAAATATGGGATGGCTGTGCATATTCTTGTAATTATAACTGACACAAAGTGTTGCAGGTTAATTGACTAGAAGAACAGATTTTGTAGACTCATAACCTTCAGAAATTTCCAAGGCTCATAGAGCGAAAATAATACTTCCTGCAACTGCTCAGTTCATAAACTGCATGTTTAATGACAAGATATTTGCTTTTATTTCATCACACTTTGTCTTTATGAAACTTAGGTGTGTGCTTATTCAATTCCTTCAGGGGAAATAAATTGATGCCCTTGTTCTACTTTGTAACCAGAATTAATGGTTATCTGCCATTTCTACCATAAATCTCAAGTTTCAGGTATCATAACTAAGTACATGAAAATCATATTAAACTGAAAGTTATCATCAAAATTATTAACCAGATGCTATTTTAATACACATCAGAATGAATTACATCCGTCAAAAAAATCATGTGCCTAACAACAGAAGTCCCAAAATAATCCAAAAGGTTATTCCCATATTTTTCCATATAGACTACATAAACTTAATTTCAAAAATAAACGCATTTACTTCATTTTATGGACTGCTGCCTTTTGCTATTTAGTCCACATGGAAACTGGCAAATTATTTCACTTTAGGGTGTAGCTGCTTGAGGGGTTTAAGTTGTGAGTGTAATTGGAGAACCTTAGTCAAGTGCCACCTTGTGGTCAGATAAATATTTTTCTACCATAATTTGATCACTTGCTGAGAACCCAAATTCTGCCAATTGATATTTACCAGAAACAAATTATTATAATCAAGAATACTTTATCAATCTTTAATCCTGTAAAATATTGATCTACTGGAGGAAATATTCAGATTAGATTGATATTGGTTCAAACCTCAACTCCAGCAGTTTTTGGAGTTGTTCTTTCCAATTTCTTTATGTTGGACCAATAATTTAAACCCTCTCAGGCTCAGTTTTCTCATTTATGTCATAAAGCTGATTTAAGGAATAAGTGAAAGAAAGGCATAAAGGGAATAAAATAATGCCTTGGATATTATTTTCTGGTACCTACAATTGTTATTATCATTTTCTCACCATACATACTTGAATGGATAGAATGTTTATTATCAGCCAAACCATATATTCTTTACCTATATTACCTCAGTTAATCACTACAAGAACCATATCAAGTTGGCATTATTAACTATCAGTTTAAAAATTAGGAAGCTAACGATAAGAAAGTTAAATGATTGGCTCAGGATCACACAGTAAGCAGCTCCTAGCTCAGAACAGAAGGAGAGAGTCTGGGAAAAGGGGCGCTGGGTTTAAGGCAAAGTATGGGGAACACGTGACACAGTTTCTCAAGGTACCAAAGAAGGGAACAAACAAACACCCACGCTCAAAATGCAAGAGAAATCTGATATTGGACCTGAAATTCCAAGTCTTCAAGTCTCTGATTAACATCTTGAGTTTGGTACCTCTAAAACTACAGTTGACCCTTGAACAATGTGGGGTTAGGAGTCCCGACCCCAACGCAGTAGAAAATCTGCGTGTAACTTTTTACTCTCCCAAAACTTAACTACACCAGCCTCTTCGCATCCGCGGATGCAACCAGCCGCAGATCAAAAACTAGTATTCTCCATGCTCGGTTGCACATGCAAAAATACTTCTTGGGGCAGTAGTTGCTCGATTCCCCTGATGCAAACCCTCAGATGGAAAGGGCTCAGTCAGTGGGCCTGCGCAGTTTGAATCCATGTTGTTCCAAAGTATATAAAGATGTCGTGGGATATTGGCTTCAGTCCCCACCAAAAGGTCAGTGACACATGCTTTCCCTAAGGAACCAGGAGTGCTTATCAAGGTTCAGGGCGAGGGGATAAGTCGTAAGACATAGGAGGGCTTCAGCTCGGCCACCACGGCAGCACCGAGAGGGCAGGTCACACTGGGGTGCTGCGTCTGTGTTCGAGGCCTACTGGTTAAGCTGAAAACGGCAGGAACAAAAATGACAAGGGCAGGTAGGCCATTCCGATTAAAACTATAGGAGATTGTTACATGCGTATATAGCTAATACAGTTATAGGCGCATGCATATATATCTAAAACAGTTACAAGTTATCCAAACTCTCCTGGAAATCAGTTCAGTAAATCGCGACTGCCTCCTCTAGTGCTCAGCCGTGCAGCCTTTATGGATCAGTGCAGTGGTCAGCAGCACCATCAGGATGGGCACAGTGGGGCAAAAGTCACAGGCAGGCCAGGCCACTGCCTTTTGTCCATGCCTCCGTGTTCTAGTTTTCTGCCCTTAAACCAGATTTTGTCCTCTCAAGTTTTTTTAATCCTAACAAATGATTGTTTTCCAGAGTAATAAACAAACCTATGATTAGTTCAGTGGTTAAAATGCAAGCCAATCATTATAGCGACTTAAAGAGCGTAAGTCTCAGATGGATATGGGGTCATGCACCAGACCTAACCACATCTACCAATAGAACGACCACAGAGAATGCCAATTAGTTTAAGGCATTAGGCAAAGAAACCTCTAATTAGCAATAAATTGATAATGTCAGGAAGATATCTGCACAGAGATCATGCTTCATGACCTTGGATGGTTCGGTTTAGTCAGCAGTCCCATTTCTAAGCATGCATCTAATATTAAACAGCCAGAAATCATAGAAATGATTGGCCCTTTGGCCTAGTAATTCCCCCACAGGAATTTATTTTCAGAAAATAACCCAGGGGAAGGAAAAATAACATGCATGAAAATGTTCTTTGAAAACAATAGGATAATGAGTAGATAAATTATAACACATCTACTCAAGTGATGGTTATAAAGATTTTATAGCATGGAAAAAATCTTCTGATGTAATGCTAACCTTTAAAAAGAAAGATTAAGTACATGTACTCTAAAACAGCAACATGTAGAAGACATCCATAAAAACAAAGATGGGAATATGCAAAAATAGTAAGAAGTACATTATGGCATGTTTCCACCCTTTTAAAAATGTTTACATATTAATAATTTTTAAAAATGTGGGAGGAAAAAATAACAAATCGGTAAGCACACTGTCCTGAGCCCAAGTCAATGATTTACGTTTTCAAGTCACAATTTAGTAATTTTTATTGAAAACTCTCCTTATTTTTCTATGCTATATGAATAATTTTCTCACAATAGACCTGTATCTCCATCTTTTGCAAATTAGGAAATGCAGTAATAAGCATGTGGTATTAATTAATTAAGTAATAGAGAAATGTAATATCACCCAGTGATTAAGGATGTGGGAGCTAGGTCATTATAACCTGAGCTTGAATCCTGGCTACTTACTCTGGGCAAGTATTTAATTTGTTTTAGACTTCAGTTTCCTTAAGTGTAAAATGGAAATTATGTATAGCAACCACACTATGAGGCTTTTATGAGAAATAAATCAATTAATACATATAAAATACTCCATACAGTGCCTGGAAAATAGTAAGGGTAAGCAAATATTAGCTGCTGCTGATGGTGATGATTTATAATTACAAACAGATCAAAATGTATAGGAGGGGGACCAAGGTGGATGACAAGATACAATTACCCAAAGAACATGTTTCCAAGTGTTTAAATGAGTGTCTTGTCTCAAATTATATTTAAATTGCATTTTAGTTTTTATTAAATTTATTGGGATTAGTTAATAACATTGCAAAAATTGTAGGTGTACAACTTTATAATTTGACATCTGTATACTCTATTTTGTGCTTACCTGGTAGAACAAGTCATGTTCATCATGCTTAGATGTATGTCCTACCACCACGGAACCTCTTTCAGATTTTGGTGGTGTCTTTCTAATTAAATATATCCATAATGTTGATACAGTAGCTACCTTCCTCGGGATTCACCCAAGTGAGAAACTCTTGTTCACTGTATCAAAAACACATGAACAAAATTGTTCATAGCAACATTGTGATAAAAAAAAATAAAAGCAGCCTACATGTGTCAGCAGGAGAATTTGTGGTGTATTTAAACAATGGAATATTATATAGCAGTGAAAATTAGTGAAGTGCAGCTGCTTCTGTAGGTATGGACAAATATCACAAATTTAAATTTGAATGGGAAAAAACAAGTGGTAGATAGATAAGAATATTATAACATCCACTATATTAAATTTTTAAACATGCAAAAATAATGGTATTTTGTTTATGGATATGTACAAACCATATTGTTTTGGGGTACACACATATGTATTAAAAATTAAAAATATGCAGAGGAAGAAGAAAACTAAGTTTAATATAGTTACTACCTCTGGGGTGAGAACAGAAGAAAGAGGAACAGGCAAGGGGCTTCAGTTTTATCTGTAATGTTGTATTTCACATAATAAAAGCAATCTGAAGTGTATATTGTGAAATACAAAGATTTGACAAAGCCAGATGGTAGAGATTTGTTATATTGTTCTGCCTGTTCTTCTGTATCCCAGTGGTAACAAAAGGGTGAGGCAGTGGGAGTGGTCTGTTACGGGTACAAGCAAAAAGAGGGTGTATTTTCAGCAGAGAATTTTACAACAATAATAAAACAAGCTAGAAGTTGTTCCTTTTAAAAATATCCCCTTCAGCTAGCAATTCTTAGCAAAGCAACAACGCTGTTTCCGCCTCAGTAAGTCACTTGCTGTATCCTTGAAACATTTCCTAATCTGTGGAGATTCACTCCATTAATGTAAATACTTTTTATCAATCATAGTGCACAAGGAAATCCATAATGATTATCATAAAACATTTTAAGATCTCAAATTATCAAAGACAGTATCTGTCATTTTTGTTACAGTCTACTGAGGAGAAAAGATATTTTAGAAAATTTTTCAACAATTGTGGTTGACATTAAATACATCTTCTGTCCTCTCTTCAATTTAACTAGAAATATTTCAGTGTACTACTAGAAAGTTTTAATCATTTAGTAAATATGATGTTGCCATAATAATAATATAGAGACCATAGATTAGACTAGGATTAAATTGCAAAGGCAACATGGATGACAAAAGTAATGAACTTTAGGTGAAAACCCTTAAATTGATCATAAAATATAGTAAGCATGGTTTAATGAATATAGCCCTGTATTCACATTTATTCTTATTCTCACTCAAGTTTGAGACTTGAGAACAATAGGAATGTCTGGATTTCTGGGCCAGCAAACCAAGTTGCCATAAAGGTAAGATGTGAAGGAGTAGGTGAAGAATGCTTCAGAGTCTCAGACTTGAGCAGACATCACAATCACTCAGAAAGCTTATTAAAAGCAGATTCCTAGGCCCAACCACCATGAATTCTGATTCAGTAGGCCTGAGAATTTGCATTTTAAAAAGCTCTCCAGTGATGCTGATGCGATCTGTTTGCCATCACAGTTTGAGAACGGTTTGAAGGAATTTCTTTCAACTTCATTTACTTGTTCCCTGCATATTGCCTTTAGAATCAAATTCTGGCATAATGTAGGTTCTAAAGCTGAAGTATAAAGTAAGTGCTCAGAAGGTGCCAAGCCACAACAGGCTTGTTATCACATATTGGGGAATAAAATTAAATCATGTAATATATAACAACATAGAACAATATATTAAACAAGGGGGGGACCCAAAAAAGATCAGAATTATCTTCCGGAGGGTGGGCGCTTATAGTACAGGCTTCTTCCACTAGCTGAGGGTCCTAGAAACCCGTCTGTATCAGTGCATCAGTTGGTATTGTTGTGAGAGGCTATGTTCAGCTTCAGTGAATTTTTCTGAAGACTCTTTCTTTTTTTTTTTTAATTTATTTTTTCAAATACATTTGTCTCTGCCTACCCCCCAACCACTTTCCCTTGCCTCCTCCCTTCTTCCCTCCCTCAGCTCTTCCCCTTTGGTTTTGTCCATGAGTCCTTGCTATATGTTCCTTGACTTTCCCCTTCCCTTCCTTTTCCCCGCCCCCCCCCCCCCTCCTTCCCTCTTGTCTCTGTTGATTTCTTTTCCTAACACGTTTGCCCATTTCATGATGGGTGATTTACAAGTGCACCTGCCCACACCGCCCTGAGTGTTCAGCAGATTTTGACCAAAAATGGCATGACCCCCATACCCCACCCTCTCTATGAACCCAATCTCACCCCGAGAGACATTTTTTTGTTTCCTGGTTGGAAAAAAGTCCTCAAAGGGAAATGTTTTGCCAATGTGGAAGAGGTGAAACAAAAAAAGGGCAGAAGCACTAGAAGGCATCAAAACTGGTGAATTCAAAAACTATTTTGAGCAGTGGAAAAAAAGTCTTGATAGGTGTATTGCATCAAATGGAGAGTACTTTGAAGGTGACTTAAGTTTAAACATGTAAGAATAAATACACAATTTTTTATAAATAAATTCCGGAATTTTTTGGGTCCCCCCTCGTATTATCCTAAATATTTATACTGAAATCCCTGTCTTTCCAAGAGCCTGGTGTGCTTCTTGTGTCTTCTCCCTGATGGATCTGTGAGAACTATAAAAATCTATTTCATAAGGAAGTAATGTACAAAGACAATTGATTTCTAATTCAACAGCCTGTGGCTGCTTATACCATGAGGCTAACCGGCATGCTTGTTATTAGCTAGCACCCTTAGGTGGCTTAAGAGAAATATGTAGTGGTGGCATTACATTCAATAGAATGCAAACAATTAAGGTTTACATTCCCAAGGATATAGACAAAAAGGTACTTGATTATCAATACATCGAAATAACTGGATCATGTCATCCAGTTGAAAGAGGAATGTAATTCAAGATCAAAATGTCCCTCAAGGAATTAGGGACATTTTGATCTTGAAACACAAACAATGTTTGTCCATTATCTACTGAAAAATAGCTATTACTGTATAATTTTACTGCCAAATCAGTGGCTTTCCTCCAAAAACAAGTACCATAATTACAGCATTAGAAATACACATGTATTCCATTAATTATTATGCTCCAGCTTGTAGTTGAAAAGAAAATGTTATTTGGCATCAAGAAGCCACTTTCTAAAATGCTATTTAAAATGTTAGGGTTTAGGAAACTAATTTAGATAAAATGTAAAGGGAATGGCTAAAGAAAACAATCAGTTGCCTTAAAGGGAGGTTTCCATAACTGTGGCATTTAACTTTTGACCTATTCTAAATGCTGGGTACCCTCCCTAAAGGCAAGGCCAGCATTTCCCAAAATGTTTTCTGAAAATTCTATTTAAAGATCCTGAATCTTTAAAATGTAAGTGTTTTCTATGTATATTTCATACAACTAAAATATGCAAACAAGTTAGTAGATACAAAGAAATATAAATTCTGCTATATTGAATAGAAATTATAATTCATATTTTATGTTTCATGTTTGCTTATTTATAGATTTAAGCAACTTTACAGGGTAAACCTAAATTCTAAATATTAAACTCTACTTACTGTCAATTCAACTATTTTTCTGATGAAATGTGTATACTATATATACGTGAAGGATTGTTTTAAAAATGTATATACATAAACTCTGCCCTAAAGAAAAAAGCAAATTGCTTTACAGGGAGGTTCCCATAACTATGAAATTTACCATGAACTACTCTTAGTATAGGATGTTATCCCTATACGGAAAAGAGAAGGTCTTGTACAGAGTTTTCCAAAGTATTCTGAAAATGCCATGGCCAAGTAAGTTTTAGAAACACTGACTCTCACTTACAGAGTAATAAGTAATTCTGGTATATTATAGAAAGTGCCAAGGACCATAAAAAACAAATAACATG
Organism: Pteronotus mesoamericanus; assembly: GCF_021234165.1. Lineage (NCBI taxonomy): Eukaryota > Metazoa > Chordata > Mammalia > Chiroptera > Mormoopidae > Pteronotus > Pteronotus mesoamericanus. Next base: position 33,530,247 of record NW_026555078.1, read on the forward strand.
ACTTTTATGGAGTTGACTCCTTTGTTTGCCTCACCCTCCACCAACGAATCAATACATCTCTAAATCTTACGGTTTTACTCATATTATAGATCTTGAATCAGTTTGTGAAAAGATACCATGCAAAAATAACCAAAGGATTTACATCATATAGTATATGTTCTATGACTTCATTAAATTAAATTAGAACTCAATAGGAGAAAGATACCTAGAAAATCTCCAAATGTTCAGAAATTAAGTATCGAACTTCTAAATAAACAATGAAATCAATGAAACAAGAAATCATGAGTGAAATTAAAAAAAAATTTGACCAGAAAAACAGTAAATACACGATATATTCACACTTATGGAATGCAGTTAACTTAGTGCTTAGGGAGAAATGCATAGTCCTAAACACATTTATGTCAAAAGAATAAAGTTTGAAAATCTGGACTATAACTTTCAAATCAGAAATAAAGAATAGCAAATTAAATTGAAACAAATAGAAAAAAGGAAATAAAATAAACTAAGAGCAAAACAGTGAAAGAGAAAATATAATAGCGTCAATCAACCAAAAGTTGGTTCTTTGAAAAGACTGATGAAATTGATAAAATGCTATCAAAGCTGATCGAGTAAAGCATAAATCAGGCTGTGACATTCCTCTGCTTTAAGCCCTTTGAAGACTTTCCATATTCCTCATAGTTAAAGCCCAACAGTGACCTCGAGATCCCACATGATGTGTTGCTGGTATCTGATCTCACTGCCTGTAATTATCCCCCTCACTTAGAGAATGTTCGCCTTGTTGTTCTGGATAAAGGCCACACATGCTTCTCCCCCCTCCCCCTGCCAAGCTCTGCTCTTACTGATCTCTGGATAAAATGTTCTTCTCTCACTATCCACATGGTGCTTGCTTCCTCTGGGTTCAAAAGTTACCTTATCCGTAAGGCCTTTCCTGAATGCCCTGTATAAAATATAACTCCATCATCACCCCAAAGATAATGTTTTCCTTATCATGATATTTTTTTTTACCAAATCACTCATTATCACCTAACCTTTGATATAAGTACACACAAATGCTTTGTCATCTACATAAGTTCCATAAAGGAAACAGCTTTAGCTGTTTTGTTCATGGTGGTATCTTCAGCACCCAGAACTTAGTAGAGTAAGTACTCAATAGAGTTGCTATATAAATACAACAATTTCTTTGCATTATCTTTGTACACCTTAGCTGTGACTTAATATTCCTTTACATATGTTTTTATTATAACTCTTTGTTCTGAATAAATTATGTTCTTTATAGCGTTCAATGACATTTTCACTTTTTTTATTATGCTTTCAAGCTTTGAACAGTCTTTGAGCATGATAGTATATATATTTCTCATAGGAACTACTTCCTTTTGTCCAACTTCATTGAGGTATATGTAGTAACTACCTATTTTTTTCTCTTTTAAAGTTATTGCTAATCCTGTTGAAACATTCACATTCTTTTGGGCTTTCTGAAATTCTACATGTGTTTTCCATCTTTCTGCCAAGTTTTCTCTGCCCCATGGATGTTATAATACTTCTCGTTTGGACCTGTTTTATTTAAGATTCCTTCACTGTATTTGCAACTATCTGTGGGGAGGAGTATATGCGGTGAGGCTAGTGGTGGGAAAACACAAAGGTGAAGTTCCAGTCTTAAAAATGTGCAACATAGCAGAGATATTAAGGCTCTAGAGGTAAAAACAAGACCGGGGCCATAGTTATGACCTTTAATCTTGTTGAAACAGTGTACATCTCTTTATCCTTTCTTATGGCTGAGTAGTATTTAATTGTTAATATGTACCACATCTTTATTTGGTCATCCATCAAAGGACAACTTAAGATGTTTCCATGTCTTCATCACCATGAATAATGCTGCAATGAACATAAGGTACATATATCTTCAAGAATATATGTTTTGGAATTTATGGTAATTCTGTTCTTAATTTTTAGAGGAACCTCCATACTGCTTTCCAAAGTGACTGTGCCAGTTTACATTCTCACCACTAGTATATGAGGGTTCCTTTTTGTCCACATTCACTCCAATACTTAAAATTTCTTGTCTTATTGATAATAGCCACTCTAACAGGTATGAGGTGGTATTTCACTTTGGGTTTTATTGGCATTTCCCTTATAGCTAGTAAAGATGAACATCTTTTCATATATCTGTTGGCAGGGTAGACCATTTTTAAACCAACCTCCCCGCCCCCTGCAAAGGATAACTAGGAAAACTAGATGAAATATTTTTAATACACTGAAAGGCATTGGAAACCTCTCTAGACAGTGAGAATTATAACATCGAAAGCCAAGAGGGAGTAGTATAGCATTTGGGGACACTTTTCCAAATTTTCTGTTTGCAAAAGCAGCATCTGAGAGTGTGAGTAGCTGAATAAAGACTCTGTGAGGACTGACTCAGCATCCCAGAATTGGAATAAAGACTATTGTAAGATGAGTACATTTGAGATTTAGCAGATGCAGAAAGAAGTCTTTTCAGAGCTTCACTTATCAGTCTAAAAACATAAACTTTTGAGAAATGAGGCTTCTATAAATTCCCTTTTCAGGATGGGTCTATTCCCAGGATAAAGACCAAGAGTAAAACTATCATAAATTCTCTCTCCAGGAGAGTTGAGAGGCTACTAAAGACAGAAAGAAGACAGAAAGACCTCTTACACCGGCATAAACAAGCACCACAAAGTTTTATCTTCCACTTGTTCTCCTAAACATCTATTTGTTCTTTCTAAAGGAGCCTTTTCTCTCCTCTCCCTTTCTTCTACTATGTTAGGTATAAAAGCCCCAAATTCTAAGCACCCTTTGAGTTACTTATCACTGAGCACTCCTGTGTGTATTCACATTGCACGTGTAAATACACTTTTACTCCTGCTAATCTGTCTTCTGTCATTTTAACTCACGGGTCCCCAGGAACTTAACCTAACAGGGTAGAGGAAAAGTGTTTTTTTCCTCTCCCACACTTCAATAAACTACTAGGGCCAGAAGAACAAAAGAGGGGTTCAGGGTTCACAAAGAAGAAAGATCCCGTAAGTACAATACATTTTCATGAGTGACATTGAAGAACTATGCCCTAGGGTAAGAATGACTCATTAAACAGACCAGTCCTTACAGGAACTTAAAACCAGATTCAAATCATTCAGTTCTGATTAGAATGTGGTGAACTGGGATTGATTGCTAGTGCCATGACTAGCTGAATGCTGGAAACAAAAGTAAATTCTCTCCAGAGTAACATATCATTGCATAAAGTCTGAAATTATATTTAGTGAGTTTTCATATATGATTTTCACATTCATATTCTTAAAAGCACACAAAACTACAACATAATTGAAACCCAAGAAGTGTGGGGCAGGGAGTAGATTAAAAAAACAGACTGGGGATGGTGGAGGTGGGGAGAATAGGGAGTGACTACTAATGAATGGGTACAAGGCTTTGGGGGAGATGATGAAAATGTCCTAAAATTAGATTGTGATAAAGGCTATAAAACACTGTAAATATACTTAAAAACCATTAAATTGTACAAATTTTTTCCATAGTTTTTTTAAAAATTTTATTTCTTTTTTAAAGTATATTTTATTGATTATGCTATTACAGTGGTCCCATTTTTTCTCCCTTTTATTCCCCTCCAACTGGCACCCCCTCTCCCACCAGCAATACCCCCTTCCTTAGTTCATGCCCATGGATTGTACGTATAAGTTCTTTGGCTTCTCCATCTCCTATACTAGTCTTAACTTCCCCCTGCCTATTTTGTTTCTACCATTTATGCTTCTTATTCTCTGTACAGTTCCTCCCCTTATTCCCCTCTCCCCACTGATAACCCTCCATGTGATCTCCATTTCTGTGATTCTGTTCCTGTTCTAGCTGTTTACTTAACTTTTGTTTTTATTTTTGTTTCTTTTAGGTTCAGTTACTCATTGTTGTGAGTTTGTTGTCATTTTACTGTTCATAGTTTTGATCTTCTTTTTCTTAGATAAGTCCCTTTAACATTTCACATAATAAGGGACCGGTGGTGATGAACTCCTTTAACTTTACCTTATCTGGGAAGCACTTTATCTGCCCTTCCATTCTAAGTGATAACTTTGCTGGATAGAGTAATCTTGGATGTAGATCCTTTCGTTACTTCAAATATTTCTTTCCAGCCCCTTCTTGCCTGCACGGTTTCTTTTGAGAAATCTGCTGATAGTCTTCATGGGAACTCCTTTGTAGGTAACTGTCTCCTTTTCTCTTGTTGCTTTTAAGATTCTCTCCTTATCTTTAGTCTTTGGTCACGTAACTACATGTAACTATAATGTGCCTTGGTGTGTGCTTCCTTGGGTTCAACTTCATTGGAACTCTCTGAGCTTCCTGGACTTTCTAGAAGTCTATTTCCTCCGCCAGATTGGGGAAGTTTTCCTTCATTATTTTTCCAAATAAGTTTTTCAATTTCTTGCTCTTCCTTTTCTCCTTCTGGTACCCCTATGATTTGGATGTTGAAACATTTAAAGTTGTCCTGGAGGTTCCTAAGCCTCTCCTCATTTTTTTGAATTCTTGTTTCTTCATTCTGTTCTGGTTGCATGTTTATCTCTTCCTTCTACTCCAAATCATTGATTTGAGTCCTGGTTTCCTTACTTTCATTGTTGGTTCCCTGCATATTTTTCTTTGTTTCACTTTGCATAGCCTTCACTTCTTCCTCTATTTTGCAATCTTACTCAACCATTTCTGTAAGAATCCTCATTACCAGTGTTTTGAACTCTGCATCTGATAGGTTGGCTATCTCTTTAAAGCTTAGTTGTATTTTTTCTGGAGCTTTGATCTGTTCTTTCATTTGGGCCATACTTCTTTGTCTCTGTGCTCCTGTTACATTGTAAGAAACAGAGCCTTAGGTATTTACCAGGGCAGGGCAACTCAAGTTGCTGCGTGGAGGTGCTGTATGTGTGGAAGGGGTCAGAGAGGGAACAATGCCACTTGCTCAGCTCTCCTCCCATTTTCAGTCACTTCCCCTGCTAACCACAAGCAAATTAGGCCCTTCTGGTGCTGATTCCTGGGCGGGTGGGTTTGTGTATGTTCTAGGACCCTGTGGGTCTCTCCAACGGACTCTCCTGTGAGGCTGGGATTTTTTCCTGCCACCACAATCCCCCAGGTTTTTACAGCCAGATTTTAAGGATTTTTTTCCCTGTGTGGAACCCTGAGTTGAGAGGTATGTCTCTCACTCTCCAGCTGTCCCTCCCAGCTTATCAGCATGTAAATGTGTGATCGCCCAGGTCCCACACGCCAGGTGCGCCTCATCTGCCCGGGTGCCCCAGCCACTGCCTTGCTGTGTATCATTTCCATCCTCACTGTCCATCTCCACCCCTCCTACTGGTCCAATGAATGTTTCTTCTTTAACTCTTTGGTTGTTGGACTTCCATACAGTTCGACTTTCTGGCAGCTCTGATTATTTTTTGTTTTTAAATTTGTTGTTGTCCTTCTTTTGGTTGTGTGAGGAGGCAAAGTGTACCTACCGATGCCTCCATCTTGGCTGGAAAAAAGTCAAATTGTACACTTTATATAGGTGAGCTTTATAGTATATCAATTATATCTTAATAAAGCTCTTTTTAAAAATAATTAATTAACTAAAGGGAGTGGAGAGAATGACTGAGAATTTTGGCCCAAGACACAGGAATAGTGAAGATATCTTAAACTTGGGTGAAGAAATCTGTGGGTGATACAGGTCTGGGGAGAAGGAAATAATAAGCTCAGCTTTGAACATGTGAAGTTTAACGTGTCTATTTTATAATCAAGTATGGATATCAAGTTGAGACCTGAATAGATGAGTCTAGAGTTTGAAAGAGAGATCTGAGCAGCAGATATACATTTTGGAGTTATAGTATATAGGTGGAATTTAAAACTATGAAACAGGTGGATATCATCAAGGAAGTGCAGCCAAAAGAGAGAAGACTAAGAGTTTAGTGGAAAAAATACAATAAAGATTAAATAAAAAAAGAATTTAGCACTGATCAATTCAAGATAGAAAGGGAGGAAGGGAGGAAAAAAAGAGAAAAAAGACAATGGAAAAGGAATAAAGGAGAAAGATAAAAGGCAATTAGTAACTGTTCAATGTTCTGGTAGCCAAGTAAAGAGAAAGTTTATCAAAGAGGCGGGAATAATCAATTGACAGGTTAAATAAGATGAGGACTGACAACAACCATTGGATTTAGCAACGTAGATCCCACTAACGATATACAAAAACAGTACCTGTGAAGGGCTAAAATAGGACTGCTCAGACTGAGTTTTAGGGGGAAAATGGATGAAGATAATTAGGAAAAAATAAGAATAAACAGTACTTTCAAAGGTATTGGGGCAAAGAAAAGAAAGAAATGGGACCATAGCCAGCAGGAAGAGTCAGATCAAGAAATGAATTTATCTTCTCTTCATGGCTGGTGAGATTGTAATTTCATTTAAAACAAAGACAAAAAAGAGATCTATAGTAGATCCAGATAAAGGGAAGTATGAAATACAAACTTTAAAATAATTTTAATTAATATATTTAGGAAGTTGAAACACAAGATTGAGAAGCTTAACAGTTAAAGCCAACTATTTTCAAAGAACTGGGGAAATCTACAACTAAACAATAGAATAAATGAAATTGAGAACTCAGTGAATGGATTTTTAATTTTAGTTCAAATCCATTTCTGTTAATGGCCAAGTAAATTTCTATCATACTAAGCATTTCAGAAATAACAACTCTAGACAAATTATAAAACAACTCTCTGCAGGCACTAGAGAGTAACCAAAACCAGGCAGATTCTAAAAGGGAGTCAACACTTAGAAGGGACTAAAACTGAGTGAGTTTCCTATTTTTACAATTTCTAGCTGGAATGAAAGTGCCAGTCAGTTCCTGGTAGGCTGGGTAAAGCTCCGGTAGAAAACCCACGACCTTTCAGGTGTGAGGAGCCAAAAGTCAGAATTCAGAGCATCCACAGTGGCCATGAAGTGGGGAGGGAATGACAGACAAGGAAGAATGAGAGCAGAGCCCCACATTCTGCTTTTAATTTTCTGCTTTTCTTCTATTATCAGCATGTATTTTTAAATTTAGAAAATCCAAAAGTGAATGTGTATGCTGCCTTTCATGCCACAGTGAAGCAAGAAATGGGACCACCAGGTAATCAGCCCAGGAGAAAAGTTCCCTCCAGAAGTTCCCCAGTGCCCCTCCCCCAACTCTTACAGTACAGCCTGATCCCTTCTGACCCAAATTTGAAGACTTGCCTTCATGGCATTAACAACCACCAGTAACTTGGAGTACAAGCACTCCCATTCCAATTTCAGGGAAGAATGAATAATGTTGGTGTCCACTAAATAAAGCTTAAATAGTTTAATGTTACCAGTTGGAGCTTGGGAGATGTCCTGGAAACCGTTATATTTTTCCCTCCTCCCCTCAAAAAAATATATTAATACTCCCACCTTTGCTGATTTGTATGGTGGGAATAAAAATTTTCTGTGCCAACCCATGGACTGATTCACATAGTAATACTAATGCTGATTAAATGCCAGATGCAACTCTAAATGCTTCACATTTATTAGCTCTTTTCATGCCCTTAACAACGCTATGGTGTACATACTGCTCTTATCTTCACTTTACATATGATGGAACTGAGACAGAGAGAGGTTAAGTAATTTACACAAGGTCAAATTGGGAATCACTAGCAATAGGCAGTCTGGATTCACGAGTAGGCTCCAGAATCCATGCTCATCATCACTATACATGCAGCTTCTCCTGGGCTCACAAGGCCCTCCACCAAAAATGCAAAGTGCAAAAGGGAATTTTCATTCCAATGGGCATTGAAAGATTGTGGATTTTTTTTTCATGGTCACAATTTTGCCCATTGATCAATACCTGCATTTTGTATAATCCTATGCCAGGTTAGAATGGTAAAAAGCTAGAAAAAAGGTAGATGATATAAAAGAAAGGGCTAGAATTGAAAAGACAGTCTGTAAGTTGTATGAGTCTAGTTTTATCCAAATAAATAAAGAACACTGGAATATTAATAGGTAGGGACTTTATTGTAGCAAGAGACATTTTAAACTGTCTGAACCTAAACATATCAAAGAACACTTCCATGGAAAAATACATTAGGATCAGCAAATTCAGCCTAAATTTTTACAGTTAAGCTTATTGATAACTCATACACCTGTAGGACATAAGTAAGTATTGAAACATAATTTTGCCTCTTTGCATAAATGTGTAGAGTAAATCTTATATGCTCATGAATAATTTACATCCGTAGATTCATTTTGTACAATTGGTACACTCTTTGGTCCAAAGAACCACGAGGAAAGAAATATTTACAGATTATCACAGAACCTACAGGGACTTGAAAACAGTCTGTTCATGAAAAAACTTTAACTGGTCAGGTGGTAATAGTTGGGTTTGGTACACAGAAGACTTTTCATTAGTGAAATGATCCTTTGTGGAATCTGCAGGAAAATATAGCACACAATTAAGATAATCAAAGGAACAGAAAGACAATATCAATCAAGGTATTTTGTGCTTTTTTTGCAACTTAGATCTGTGTGTGAAACTAGGTAGATTTGTTGACATAAACAAGCATATTGGATTTGAAAGAAGATCCTGCCAGTGTCCTTTCTAAAACACAGTTCTGATTACGTCACTCTTCTGAGTTAAGCATTTGCTGATCTCTACCACCTGCAGAATCAAACCCAGTTCCTGGAATTCAAGGCCGTATTGCAGCCAACACAGCCTGCCCCACTCACTAGAGGCGAAACCCAAAGCTTTTCACTTAACCTTCCTTAGCCTTGGCTTCCTCAGCTCTAAAATGCATTCTAAGTAGTGCCTGCCTCCTTTGTATGTCAGTCAGGATCCATTCAGGAAAATAGATACCACACTAGTATTTCAAACAGTATATTTAATACAGCACTTGGGGCAAACAGGTGAGAGAAAGGCTGAGAAGTCAAACAGGGGACAGTAAGGCAACGCAGACATGTCTAACAATAGAAAGTCACTACCACTGCCAGGACTGGGAGGACATAGTTCTGGAGTGTAGGATCCAGGTCCACCTGGCAAGCTCACCCTGGTGAGCTTCCCTGGAAGGAGTTGGACCAGCAAGCAAAATGGGGGAGCAGGGGCCAGAGAGGAGATGTAGGTGCTATAAAGACGAGAGAAAGGGAGAGAGGAGAAATATCCTGACTTCTCCCCTCTCCCTCTTTTCATTCCCCCACCAGAGTCTTATCCTGATCAATTTCACTGGCAACCAGTGGCAATGAAACATGGGAACCGTAGTCCCCTATGACACTGAACAGAGCCGGGGGAGGGGAGGGAATAGATTTAAGAGCAAAAAGCAAATAACCAACAGTGTGTCAGGAGAACAAATGCCCTTGCCCTAGTACCTGTATATAGCAGATACTCAGCAAACTTTAGTTATTATAAACATTTTTAGTGTGGATTTTCCAGCTTTATTTTCCACTCCTCATCCTTAACCTCCTTTTCCAGCCAAATAGAACCATAAGTCTTCCCCAGTCACATCTGACCTCCCTGCCTTGGCAAATACTGTTCATTCTGCCTGGAAGGCCCTTCCTCCTTTTCTCTACCAGTTGACTCCTGGAGTATGTAAGTAAAGGTTGGAGCTCCGAAGCACACTCAGCCTGCTGACACGCAAAGGTCATAGCCTGGGCCTGCTACTAGTGTTCCTTCCTGCTGTGGTTAAGGACTTTGGTCACATACCTCTTGGCAGTCAAATGCATCACCATCCCCAAGATTACTCAGAGAAGCCTCTCCCCTGGGGTTCGCTGTGAGTCTCCTTAGACCAGGGAAACCTGGCCTTTCAAAATGTAGCATCTACTGTGTTGTTCTCCATCTTTCTCTCATGGCTCCCCAAACTCAGCCCAACTCTGCCTAATTCTACTTAACACTCAAGGGAGGGAATCGGAAGAATAGGGAAGACTCGCTGCTGTGGGCAACCAGGGCTCAACCCCTCCAGGGACCCTCTGAGAAACCATGTGAGAAGTGCCTCAAAATATCCTAGAAGAGAACAGGAAAATTAGGTTTTAATCTACCCATTCCCATTCCCCCTTGATGAAGAGTCACTCTTTGGGGTGGTAACTTCCCTGAGCATCTAGATTTTACCAGATTTAAGAGTGAGCCCTTAAGTGACCCTGGTAGAATCTTTAGTCTTTAACAAGAAAGACTTAGCAGATACAAGAATGTTGAAGCATGTATGTCTTTATAGAGCACTTTAGAATGAAATTATTAATTATAGATCATTATTTGTATTATATTACTGCTGTAATAAATTACTGAAAATTAGTGGTTAAATAACACAAGTTTACTACTTTATGAGTTTGTAGGTTAGAAGTCAATACATGTCTGACTGGGCTAAAATCAAGGTGTTGCCAAGGATACAATTTTCTCTGGAAGCCTTATGGAGTAATCTTTTCTTTGTCTTTTCCAGCTTCTGAAAACTGTCCATAATTCCTGTCTCATCTTTTCTCTGTGTTTAAAGCCAGCAATGTTGCATCTCTCTGACTATCCTTTTATAATCATATCCCCTGACCAGAGCCAGGAAAGGTTCTTCTCTTTTAAGCACCCAGGTAATTACATTGAGTTCATCTGGATAATCCAGAATAATCTCCCATCTCAAGGTCCTTAGCCTTAATTACATCTGCGAAGTCCCATTTTCCATATCAGGAACATTACTCACAGGGTCTGGAGATTAGAACATGGTCATTATTCTGCTTACCACAATTAAGTAAGAATTTTTGTAGTGCCCTTATTCTTATTAATTGATTTGATAAGCATAAAGTATAGGACTATGTGAAGAACTTGCACTTATGTGTTTATTTGTTTTAGGTATCTGTTTAGATGGGTATATACATCGAGACATCAACAATCCACTCTCCAGGGGAACAGGATAAGTGTTTAAGCACAGCTCTGCCAAAGCAAAAGCTGCACCTTCCTAATTCACTCATCCCAACAAAAAGGACCTCTAGACACACTAATGGGTAGTAGGGACAAGCCCATCTGTCCCAGTATAAATATACCATTAGAAAGTGTGAAGGGTCCTCATTCCTCATCTGGACACAGCACCCGAAAATTCCAAGACAAAAATTCTAGCCCTTCTCTGCTATTGCAGTACTCCAGAACCTGAGAAGTCACATTCTCTACCTTCAACCCTAATCAATTATTTATTGGAAACTCTAATAATTACATTATTTTCTTTCCTTTTTCTTTCTTCCTTCCTTCTTTTCAGCACTTATATATTAAATGCCTGCTGCATACCCGGCACTGTGCTAGGCAGAAAGATCCAGCGATGAATAAGACAGAGCCTTGTGAAGTTTCCTTTCTAGTAAGAAGATATATAGTTAAACTAGTCATTTTTTAAAAACTATAGTAAGTGCTAGAATAGAAAAGAATATAACAGAAGACCTTAGTCTCTACTGGATCAGGGAAAGATTTGTTGTGGGCAGGGCATTCAGGCTGAGCCTCATAGGAAGACAGAGGTCAGATTGGCCCAGGCAGCTACGATGTGAATGCTTTTGGTTTTCCTCTCTTCTTCTTTTGTCTTTTTTTAGAGATGCTGACTGCCAGGGTTTCTGCTTCCCAATAGGCCAGGTGGGATGCTTCAGTATGGCCTTTGCTCCCAATGGCTACCATCAAGAGAACCTCAAGACTCAACTCATGATCTACTTGTTCCCCAAGTCTAATCATCTCCCTCCAGATTGAGTTTAATTGAAACTTAAGTTGTATTCAAAAAGATTACACAATGATTTGTCATTGGATAAAAGGATGATTGCATGTACAGAAAGGCAAAGAAACAAAGAAATGGAATGTAAATTTGATATAAGGAAAACAAATACTTTAGCTGGATAAATTATTGCAATTCTTATTTTGTTGCAAAACAACAGAGTGCTCTAATGGACCTGTAAAAGGAAGATACTCTCATGTCATTAAGACGATGCTGCATTATTTTTACTTACGTACTTGCTAAAGGAGTGCCCATCATTTGCCAAGCATTGTGGTTAAAGGCAAGGCAAGAGAATTCAAGTCCCCCAGAGTAGATAGAAGAAATTTCACTTCAGTAAAAGACTGGAATGACCAATTCATGCCTTCCACAGAACAATTATTAAGACACTGTGCCATGGTCTTAATCGTATACAAAATAATAGTGCACCATGACATTTTCAAACTGATAAAATACAGTAGTCTTAATGCCAGGCTTCATTGTTGACAAAGAAAAGAATTTAAAAAATGTTTTAGTCTCCTTTAGTATTCAACCTTGTTGCCCTAGATCATGAGCTTTTTACATACTTTACAAAGGAAACTCACAATATAGGGGAAGTAGAAAGCTGGTTGCTTCTTGTCAAAGGATTGTAAAAAGGAGAATGGCAGGGCTGTAGGAAGAATGGGTGGTAAAAATGTGTATAATGACTATTCCACTCCTAGTAAAAATCCTAGAGAAATAGATGTATTAGCTTGTGAAGGAAGCTAAGGGCAGAGAAGGAGGAACTTTTCCCACTTCCTAAAACAGGATTCTGAAAGGAAACCCCTTACAGTGGCAGTATGGGTGAAGCCAAGGACGTTCTGAGTTCAGGGTCTCCCTCTGCTGCCATGGGATATGGAAGCTACCTCAAAAACTCCAAAGTTTTCATTTTCCCATGAGAAGTAAGTGGTGCTGGCTGGCAAGCATATGGTAGTTGTCTTAATGGGACCAAGTGACCCTGTAGCTTGGAGAAGAAGAATAGGTATCCCTGGCTGGGGACCAATTCGGAGTCACAGCCAGACCTCAAAGGGGCATTCAGAACTTAACACACCAGGAGGAACATAAGGCACAGGGTAAGCAGGAAGAAAAGATCAAGAGTTCACCAACTGTTGAGCCTGGCCAGGGTACCAGTTAGGATGAGCAGTGGCCAGAAAAATAAGGGACATTATCTCTTCATAGACCAGGAAGGACTCAAGAGTGGTCCTTCCTTGCCACAAGAACCTTACAAGTGCCTCTATATATCCAATCACCACCTTGGGAAGGAGAAGGGAAAAAAGAGAAAATCTGAAAGACAGGTAATAAAGAAAAAGGAAAGAAAAGACAAGACTGAATTGCGTTTTTTCCTTGTACTTAATTTTTTTCATAAATAATTATCTTACTTTAAATATTGCTTGAAAATTGCTTATTTTACTTCAGACCATAACCTACATATACTCCAAGTCAGTACACAAAAATCTCCTTTTTCTTTCCACCTACCAACAGCTATCCCATTCACTATCACAATTTATTTAACTAGCACCATAGGAAAAGAGAGTTAGGTTGTATTAGATGTTTTTCCCAAAACACATGGAACTGCAATTCACACCCATGGGAAGCACTGTTCCTGCACTGCATCATATTCAAGTGCCTGGCTCTCTTCCCACAACTTCCCCAGCTATCTTCTCTGAGACTGGGACTGGGCCCACCAGACCTGTTCAGGCAAGGAACACGACTTAAACTCAGGTTTGGCTCCTTGCTACCAGAAGTTGAAGGTCAAAGTCACCAGAAAAGGCCAATGGCTTGGTAATTATCATCATTATAATGGTGCTTCCTATGCATCAGCCATGGAGTTATATCCTAAAGTATGTTTCCTCACTGAATGGTTGGAAATACCTGGCTGGCTCAGAGCTATTGAGTGAGATCAATTAATTACATGCCAAGAGACTCAGGCAACCCACTCCCAATATCAGTTTCCTGACAAACTGAGTCTCTTCAGCTTTCCTCAGGCTATGGCTCCACAGGGAAAGAAAATAATGAATGTATCAGCCTCTGCCACTATTTCTCCCCCAGCTGCCTAATGGACCCAGAATCAAACCAGTTTCCCTGGGGCCTTCCAGATTACCCCAGGGTTTATATTAAAGCGATCTCCTTTTCTGGAATGGGTCTGCACTACAGCTTCAGAACATTAACTCTGGGAATGCAGACCAAGGTTACTAAATGGTCTCATATGTCCTGGATCGCCCATCCGCATGGCTACAATGTGCCCTAGACAGGGAGCTCTACAATGCTTTAAATAAGAAACACTCAGCAGGATTTTAAAGTAATTTATTAATTTATTACCTACTTGATAGCCTCAAGGTAAAATGATTAAATATATGGGTTGCTTAGAAATTATTATGGTAAATACTCTCTATTATTTGATTTATATTAACATTAATTATGGATCATTCCAAACAATATGCAAGTATGATTTTTTTCTTCCTGTATCCATATTATTTATTATTGAGGTAAAATTGGTATACAATGTTATATTAGTTCAGGTATACAATATATTAATCTGACCTTTGTAGACACTACAAAGTGATCGCCGCAATAAGTCTAGTTACCATCCACCATCATACAAGTGACCCCTTTCACTCATTTCACCCATCCCTCAGCCCTTTCCCTTCAGATAATCACCAATCTGTTCTCTGTATCTGTGAATTTGGTTTGGTTTTGTTTTCTTTACTCATTTGTTTTGTTTTTTAGATTCCACATATAAATAAAATCATATGGTATTTGTCTTTCTCTGACTTATTTCACTTAGCATAACACCTTCAAAATCCATCCATGTTTCACATATAGCAGAATTTCCTTCTTTTTTATGGCTAAGTAATATTCTATTGTGAACACAAGGTCTGTCCCGAAGGTAAGCAGCCATGTAGTATGAAAAATAGAGAGATTTCTTGAAGAAGATACCAGAAATGTTGTACATAGGACAATGACACCTTAATCCCCTTCAAAGTAGGCACGTTGGGACCTCACACAGTCCTCCCAATTGCCATCAGCTTTCCCATCGTATTTTCCTGGATCTGACTGATGATCTGAAATCTCTACCCTTTCAATCAAAGGTGATTTTAGTTTTGGGAAAAACCAGAAGTCGTGAGGTGCCAAATCTGGGCTGTAAGGGGGCTGAGTCACCTGGGTGATTTGATATTTTGCCAAAAACTCTGTATGAGCCCTGCCTGGTGTGGCTCAGTGGATTGAGTGCCAGCCTGCAAACCAAAGGGTCACTGGTTCAATTCCCAGTCAGGGCACATACCTGGGTTGCGGGCCAGGTCTCCAGTTGAAGGCATGGGAGAGGCAACCACACATAGATGTTTCTCTCCCTCTCGTTCTCTCTCCCTTCCCTTCTCTCTAAAAATAAATATTTTAAAAAAACAACTCTGCATGAGCAGGCACATTGCCATGATGAAGCTGCCAGTTATGAATGCCCATAGTTGTGGCCTTCTGAATCATCCAAATAGTTTCCATGGTGGAATGTTCAAGCTTAACACCAAACATGATGCAGATTCGTTGCTCTACTCGCTCAGTCATTTTGAATGCAACCCCCACACAGTATACATGCACACTCAGCTGCGTCTACTGCCTCCACTTACTGGTACAGTGAAGTCATCATTATTCATGCATGTACATTCCAATCCACACTCCTTGGCTGCCAGGTTATATCAATGTCACTCAAACCATTCTTGTTATATTAAATGTCTGGACTTTTCCCAGAGACCTTGTATATACTCACCATATCTTCTTTATCCATTCATCTATCAATGGATGCTCTGTTTATTTCATATCCTGGCTATTGTAAGTAATGTTGCAATGCACATGGGGATACATGTATCTTTTCAAATTAGCTTTTTCATTTTTTTTGACAAATATTCAAAAGTGGAATATCTGGATCATATGGTAGTCCTATTTTCATCATTGAGGAATCTTCATACTGTTTTCTATAACGGTTACACCGGTTTACATTCTAACATATGTGGTTTTGATCTACATTTTCCTTATAATCAGTGATGTGGAACATCTTTTCATGTGCCTATTAGCTATTGTTACATCTTATATCCATTCTTTTACTCAGGAACTTTTTTACTATTGAGTTGTTAGAGCTTCATATATATTTTGGATATTAACCCCTCATTTGATATCTGATTCACAAATATTTTCTCTCATTCAGTAGGTTGTCTTTTCATTTTCTTGATGGTTTTATTTGCTGTGCAGAAGCTTTTTAGTTTGATGTAGTTTCACTTGCTTATTTTTGTTTTTGTGGCCTTTGCTTTTCGATTCAGATCTAAAAGTTTAACACCAAGACAAGACCAATGTCAAGGAGCTTATTGCCTATGCTTTCTTTTGAAGCTTTATTGTTTCAGGTTTTACATTCAAGTATTTAACCCATTTTAAGTTAATTTTTGTGTACTATGTAAGATAATGGTCAAGTGTCATTCTTTTGCATGTGGCTGTCCAGTTTTCCCAATACTATTTATTAAAGAGACTGCTCTTTCTCCATTGTATATTCTTGACTCCTTTGTCATAAATTAATTGCCCTTGTATGTGTGGGTTTATTTCTGGGCTCTCTGTTCCATTGGCCTATATGTCTGCTTTTTATGTAAATACCATACTGTTTCTATCACCATAACTTTGTAATATAGTTTGAAATCAGAGAGCATAATATCCCCAACTTTGTTCTTCCTTCTCAAGATTGCCTTGGTTATTCAGGGTCTTTTGTGGTTCCATACAAATTTTAAAGTTATTTGTTCTAATTCTATGAAAAATGCCATTGGAATGTTGATAAGGATGAATCTGTAAATTGCTTTGGATATGTGGACATTTTAACAACATCAATTCTTCTTATCCATGACAATTAAATATATTTCTATGTATTTATATCTTCAGTTCCCTCCATTAATGTCTTTTAGTTTCAGTGTATATGTCTTTTACCTCCTTGGTTAAATTTTAAAAGTGGTATTATTGAGACTCTGTAGGAACACTGAGAAATGCTTATACTATACATAATGAAATAAAAATAAGGTCCAAAGTTTTATATACTGATTGCAACTATATTCAAATGTTCACAGGAAAATAAAAGGCTATAGAAAAAGTGATAATAATAAAAAACCGTAATAATGATAATGATCATTTAAAGTGTGCCTGAGATGAACCAAGCAAGGTAGTAACAGCTTCTACATATTGTCCCTAATGTTTACAACCACCCTGTAAGATAGGTATTACCTATAGCAAACTATTAGTTGCTAACAAATCTCAGCAGAGAAGATAGGTCTTAACATTATTCTCACACTAAATCATTGGTTGATGGAATCATATATGACCCAATACTGGCCCATGGGACATAAGGGGAAGTGAGTCAGACAACTTTTGGGAAAGAGTTTCTTCCCACATAATAAGTAAAACCTTGTGAGGAGAGAGTCCTATTGATTCCCATGTATTGCCTTTCTGCTATGGCTGTGCTTATGTGAAGCATTATTTTTGAGCTAAAGTGGCCATCTTGGAGCCATGACTTAACCAGCCTGATAATGAAAAGCCAATATACTGAAAATAGCAAGGAAAAATACATAGAAAAAGATTGGACCCTTGAATGCATTGTCAAGCTGCTGTATCAGTCCTGTAGCAGCTTACCTTCAGACTTCTTTTTATATGATTTAATGTCTTTATCATTTAAGCCATGTGTGTTGGGGTGTTGTATATTTTTAGCTGCAGATAGTCCCAAATGATACTTTATGCTTTACAATCCTCACACCTGCTAGTAAGAAGCAGAACTTGGATATAAACTGGGGTTGCTCTGGCTCTAAAGTTCAAGAACTCTCTACTCCACCACTACAGTCAAATCAGGGCATTCTCTTTCCCCCCCAAACCGCCCCCCCACACACACCCCGTGTCCTCCCACACATACTGCAGTGAAGGAAAAAGAGAACTTGTGCTTTTCCTGCAGGTTATTTCCTCTCTCTCTCTCTCTGTCTCTCTCTCTCTCTCTCTGTCTCTCTCTCTCTCTTTCTTTCTCTCTCTCTCTCTCTCACACACACACACACATGCACACACACACACACACTCTCACACACACCCACACCCACAGCCACTTTTAGCAGCCATAGCCAACATTTCCCTCTCCGTGTTACTCTTAGATGTCTGTCAACTTCCTTCATTAATTTGACAGAAGTTTTCTGTTTCAAGTGTTTCCAAAATGTCTGCAAATATTACTCCTTTTGGGCATGGCTCTTGATGCAGCAATCGTGTGGGTTTGAGAAAGGAGTGATATCCCTCAAAATGTATCCTTTCCTGGCTTTGTTTCTGACCAGGTTAAAAATCCCTTGGTTTTTGTCAGGTTCAACAAACTGTACTTGAATCTTCACTTTATTCAACATATTAATCACTTTATACCTTTGATTTTAAAACTACACTTTCTCCAATGCAGTCCTTTATTTCCCATCTGATATCCTCCAGCTTTTGCTTTAAAAAGGAAACAAGTTGATAGAAATCTAAAATGGTAAGAAGTACATAGTTGAAATACTGCTTGTACTGCCAAAATCACCTTCAGTCCTACCCACTTTGTGTCTATGTAACACATTTTTCACTTTATCACTGCATAAAGTAAACTTCTTCCCTCTGGCTGCAAGGCTCTCTGGCACAGGTCTCCCTGTTCCCATTAATTCTCCTCCCACTTAACAAGCAAGCCCAGGAGAGGCCAGAATATCCTGTAGAAAAGACATTATCTTGTTCATCTGGTAAAAAAAAATTACAATTCGTTTCAATCCAATGCCTTAACCTCAAGGAGATGATCTGGAAAACCTTATCTGTGATGATTTTTCAGATTAAGAATTGTGTTGGGTATTGTGAAGATATGCAATCAAACACAGTGTAACAAACTTCTACACGTCTGCTGCTACCAGCTACTGTAGTGGAGAAGCCATAGTGCAGGTGAATTCCCCGGATATAAAAACATGTCCCATTCTGAGAAAGACAATTAATCTCCTGCAAGCAAATGAGTAGTCTGCAAAAGGGAGAATACACCTATGAACTCCCTATGTCTTTCCTCTAAATTCAGGAAGGTACAGGCACCTCATGTCCAACTCTAAAACTGTAAAGTAGGAAGACATGATTTAAATTTTTGCTTATTTACTGGTCAGTGAAACCCAGTCACACAGAATAAGAGATGAAAACACGACTCAAACAAACTGAGTCCATGGAAAAAGGTTAAAACTAAAAATTTGGGCACTCAGCTTTTAGTTTCTGCTCTATTATAAACAAATTTTGTATCCTTAGGGAAAATACTTTACCTTTCTGACGAGTCTTGGTTTCCTCACATGCAAAATGATGGTGACAATAATAACATTCATTTTATACTTCATGGTTACATGATTCACTTACCTACATTGGTACAACAACCCTGTGAAGTGTGTTAGACAAATATGCCCATTTTAGAGATGACAAAACTATGACTCAGAGTTGAAATAATTTGGCTGAAGTTCATGCAAGCTAAATTGTAAGGTGATATTCAAATGTAGTTCTAAATCTAAAATCAGTGGTCTTTCTGCTAAGCCCTTTTGATCAGGAAGATCTCCAACATGATTCAAGACCTATAATGCTAAAATCAAAATCCCAAGAAAGTAAGATTAAACTATTTATGTGTGCATGTGTTTCTATACAGAGATTAAGTCCTTGGTTTTTGTTTTCTTATTCTTACCTATTTGACTCCTAAAACAAAGTGCATAGAAGAGAAATGAGAACAAGCCAACCTTCAGAAATAGGAGGAGAGGCTATGTAATTACATAGTAAGAAGGTAGGGAGGGATGGCAAGAGCCCCATGAAAGGATTTGTTGAATGCTTCCAAGTAAGATTTTTATGAAACAAGGAATTATTTTTATTTCAGTAAATTAGTCTCCTTTTTCTCCCTTGTGAAAGATGTCTTAAGTACTTTGATTAAAAGATTTTTTGTTTAATTGTTTTAATCCACTGGTTCATCACAAGCATTTTAATCATCTCAAAAGAAAATCCTGCTGTGAATTGAACTGTGCAGCATAATCAGCTACTATCACAGATACGTTTTCCTCCCTCAGTCAACATCCTCTTGAGATATATAAATGTAATAAAATGAAATGAAGTTAGCAAGCTTTGTTACTCCCCTGGTCTAATCTGTTGCCCATTCTTAAAAGAGAAAGAACCAGGATATAAGATTTCTGAGACCTGAGGCATAAGGGATTCAAATCTCAGAGACAAGAAGGGAAGAGGGAGGGGAGAGGAACTTGTGTCCTTTGTGAATTTACCTAATTTTTTTATATGTAAATGCATATAAATGCATTTTCAAAAATGAATTTGAGGCATCTTAGAATAAAAAATATGTAATTAGGCCCCAACAGTTGAAGTAAAAATAATCTTTATTTTTCTCTTCATTTTCTTTGTTTTCAAGGGAAAGTTAGAGTGATGGTATCTCACTTCTAAATATGAATAATAGTAGGAACATATAATGCATCCTAAAGACAAATTTTAAGGCTCCAAAAATATATTACTAGTTTTACTAACAGTCTATAGGTATAATTGAATGAAGTGAGCAACAACAGCAAATAAGGATTATATTCTCTGATACCATTATCATTGTCGTCAACTTTATGAAAAAAAAATGTTAAGTGCCTTATTGTGGAAGTTAACATATTAAGGTTTATTGTCTCTTAAAAAGTTGAATAGACCTGGTCCCTATCATCAGGGAACTTAAAAATGTGGCACAGGAGGCAGAGCAGGAA
This sequence comes from Pteronotus mesoamericanus, assembly GCF_021234165.1. Classification (NCBI taxonomy): domain Eukaryota; kingdom Metazoa; phylum Chordata; class Mammalia; order Chiroptera; family Mormoopidae; genus Pteronotus; species Pteronotus mesoamericanus. The sequence continues at coordinate 33,550,747 of NW_026555078.1, forward strand.
CATTAAGCCAATCCTTAACTAGAGAGCAAGCTTTGTGGATAATTCAGACGGAATGAGGGCAACTCTTCCATGGTCATCAGGGAAGCCTTTGTTGGATGAGCTTTGTTTTCAGGAGCTCTTTAAATAAGGGGGAAGGAATAGCTAAGTAGTTATGAAATATAGGGTGCTTATTAAGTGGCATTGCTTTGGAGAGCTTCAAAGGCAACCATGGGAGATTAACCCATGGGAGAATTAGTCCAATGGTTAGTCAGTCTGGCATTGGTTGACAGCCAGTAGAATAACCATCTGTTGGTAGGGAGAGAAGACGGGGAGGAATCATGGACAGTCTGCCTTTTAAAAAGCCTCAAGGGTTTTAACCCAGATGACTTTTCTAAGATGTGGCTTTGCCCAAACACATAAAACTCAGGTTGAAAGGAAGGACAGAACAGGCACAGTCATTTGATCAAAATAAACAACCAAATTCAGATAATTTAGTAACAGTCAAATACTTGCCAAAATCCCCCTCTGTAATACATGCGTATTAGCCAATTTTAAACCAGTTTGTGAAAATAGATGGTATGCCATTCTAATTATCAGAATTCTATAAAGGATAAAAGGAATTATTAATAATAAAATGTCAAGGAGAACATTCTCTGTAATCTGTGTTAACAATGTAATATGAAGATCTACTTCACATTTTCAATTCAGTAGCATAGGATTTAGTATAGTCTAGTTTTCATTACCAGACAGAAAATAAATAGCTACTTCTTAATTTTGTCGATTCAAAACACAGAAATCTCTGAAAAGAAATAAACTAATGTTTTTCTACAGAAGATGAAACAAGATAATAATTCTATAAAATCTAACACTGCTATTTCTGATTATTACTTTGAAAAGATTTAATATTTCAGAATTCTTATCCAACTCTGATAAAATTCTTTTCTCCTTCACCCTCTCTCTCTGGCCACTGTTCTCCCGTCTTTACTCCTTTATTCTGATCTCATTGTTTCCTACCTCCCACGGAGAGTTCTGATCCCACAATCCCAGTCTCTTGACCTAATTTATCAGCTCTTTACTTCCATATTCAGTCTAGACAAAACCAAAGGTTCTTCAATTCTGCTATGCTCTTGACAGAATCCTCAAATCCCCTTTTCTTCACCCAAAGATCAATTCAATTATGCATCATATATGCTCCTGCATGGAGCAGCCAGGTGGATTGCTGCCAGAATAAAGGCATACCTGCCACTGCTGCCACATAAATGCCACTCAGCAATACCTTTCCCCTAGCCCTGGGTCCTCTCATTCTTCCACTCACACCGTGTCTGTCAAAATAACCTCACCAGTCTTGTTCAATCCTCCCACACTCTCTCTGGACAGATGGCATTTCTCCCATTTAGAAAAAGCAGAAGCCATCTCTCCACTTCAGGGCCTCCCATCCTACAGGTTTATGTATACAGTCTCCAAGATTGACACTATTTTTCCTCCTGATTCAGGCCCATTCCCTTGTGAATGCTCTGGATCCTTATCTTCTGTTTCCTAAACAACATGGCTCCAGCAGTTGGCTGCCATTGTCTTACCCTCTCCCCCATACTCTTTCAACTTGTCTCTCTGTTAATTCTTTCTCCTTTACTTATAAACACATTCATTGCTCTCCCATGTGACAAAAAAGTAATACACTACAACAAAACAAGAACAACAAAACCCACAATAAAACACTCTTGAGACCCAGGAACTCTATTTTAGCTGTTGTCCAGTCCCTCTCATTTTCCCCTCATACAAAAATGCTTATTTTTTAAATAATGACTATTTATGTCATCATAATAGAAATTCATTCTCATTGTTATATAAAAAATACAGGTAAGTAGAAAATCATTCATCACTAAATGCATTATTAATACTTTTCTGCATTTATGTACATCCTTTTGGTTATTATATTAAAAATAATTATAATTATAAAATACAGGCAAGCATATATATGTTATTTTAATCAAAAAAGTAGTAGGAACTTCTGGACAAGTTGAGTCAGTGAATTCACCCTTCAATATACTCTCCTCTAAATACAAAAATCACTAAAAATAAAATACAAAAAAGAGAAAATTAAAAAGAGTCAGCAAATCATATATCTGATGAGGGATTAATATTCTGGTTATATAAAGAACTCAACAACAAAGGAAGACTTGATTTAAAAATTGGCAAAGGAATTGAGTAGATATTTCTTCAGAGAAGATATATATGTGACCAGTAAGCACATAAAAAAATGCTCGATGTCACAACCATTAGGAAAATTCAAATCAAAACCACAGTGACATACCACCTCACACTTATTAGGATGTCTACTATCAAAAGAACAGAAAATAACAAATATTTGTGAGGATGTAGAGAAACTGGAACAATTGTGCACTGTTGGTGCAAACGTAAAAAGTATAGCTATTATAGGAAACAGTCTGATGGATCCTAAAAGAATTAATAATAGAATTACCATATAATCCAGCAATCCCACTTCTTTGTGTATAACCAGGACTGAAAACAGGGACTTGAACACATATCTTATATGCATGACATCATTATATACAACAGCTAAAAAAGTGGAAGAAACCTAAGTGTCTATCGATGGATGAATAGATAAACAAAATGTTCTATGTATATACAATGGAATATTATTCAGCCATAAAAAGGAAGGAAATTCCAACATGTTCAAACATGGACATGGATCTCTTGAAGACATCATACTAAGTGAAATAAGCTAGTCACAAAAGTACAAATACAGAATTACTCCACCTTTATTAAGTATCTGGAAGTGTCAGATTCAAAGAGACAAGAAATACAATGATGGTGCTCAGGGTCTGAGTGAGGGATGAATGGGAAATCATTGTTTAATGGGTATAGAGTTTCAGTTTTGCAAGATGAAAATAGTTCTGGAAATAGATGTTGGTAATGGTTGCGCAATATGAATGTACTTAAGGCCACTGAACTATTTATACATTTAAAAATGGCTAACACAGTAAAATTTATATTACCTGTATTTGACTGCAATTTTTTAAAATTTAAATTTAAAAAGAATTAGCTAAGCTTCAAAAATGATAAAACCTCTGTGACCAGAAATAATATAGAAAAACAAAGCAATAAACAGATCTGAAACTAATGTTTTGTTGGTGTGATGCAGGTGGGAGAATGAGAGATAATCCTGAGAGAAAAGCAAAAAAAAAATGTGCATTTCACTGTATATAAATGTTACCTGAAATTTAAAAAACAAAGAACTTCAAACAAATGTAAAACTCTACATGCCATGAACTCTGAACAATATGTTTTAATGAATTATTTGGAAGGAAGTATATTGATATTTGCAACTTACTTGAAATTCATTTTTTTAAACACAACTTTTCTTTCTCTCTCTTTTTATTTATTTATTTATTTATTTATTTATTTATTTATTTTTGAGAGAGGAAGGAAGGGAGAAAGAGAAGGAGAGAAACATCAATGTGTGGTTGCCTCTTGCACACTTCCTACTGGGGATCTGGCCCAAAACCCAGGCATGTGACCCGGCTGGGAATTGAACTGGCAACCCTTTGGTTCACAGTCTGGCACTCAATCCACTGAGGCACACCACGCAGGGCTTTAAATTCATTTTCAGTCGATGGATTGGTGGATTGATACAAAGACATGACAAAGTAAGCACAGTAAAATGTTAATTATAAAATCAGTGTGAAATTCTTTTAGCTTTTCTGTCTGCTTGAACATTTTCATGACAAAATGTTAGGGTAAATTATATGAGAGTATGAAAGATATGTAAGGTTCAGGGATACACAGAAGATGCTTCATTCTAGCTATGGAGAAGAGTGGAGAGATGTCAGAGACAATGTCAATGAGATGGTGAGGTGTGAATTGTGCTAAATGAATAGGATTTCATCAGGCAGTCAAAGAAGTTGGTAAATCAGTGTATTTGGTTGACTGCAAGAGGTCTGATCTTGCTGGAGCATGAGAATGTAAGGAAGAATGTGACCAGAGGTGGGGCTAAAGTGGTAAGCAAAGGCCAAATCATGGAAAGTTGTGTGTACTTTGCTAAGGTTTTATCCTGTTAGTGATGGGGAGTGATTGTAGGTTTTAATCATAGGTTCTGGTGGATCCACCTTTCACTGTAGCAAGATCACCCTGGCAACAATGAGAAAGAGAAATTTCCAACTGCAAGGCTAGATGCAGGAAAACCAGGATGAAATCTACTACCATAGCCCAGATCAGGGGAAAGAGTGACCTGAATTAAGATAATGGAAGTGTAGGTGGTAAGGAAGTACTGGATTTGAAAAATATTTGAGGTAAGACTGACAAGAGATGAAATTGACAGAATTGGTGATTGATAGAGTGACTGGGTGGGATAAAAGAAAGAGAAAGAACTGAGGATGATAAAGGCTCTGAGTGAATAATGATAGAATTAAGGGGTAGGATGGAAAGCAAGTTTTAGGAGAGAATATGCATACAGTTGCAGAAATATTTATTTTTTAAGGCCTATATGGAATGTCCAGATGGACCTGTTCAGGAGGTTATTGAACATAAAACCTGAGCCTTGGCAGGGAAGTCAGCATGGGATTGATTGATTTTGTTATTTACTTTTTATCATCTACTCACTGTAGCTCATTCCAAAGAGTACCTGAGCAAACGTTTTATCTTTCAGAGGCCTCTGATGTGAGAAAGCTGAACCATTAGATATTTATGATCCCTTCTAGCTCTTGAATGGGAATTTCCTTTGAGCTATAGTTCATGGTTCATTATCCAGGCCCTTTTCCTCTCTCCAGTGACAACCATTTGGCCTCCAAGGTTCTAATTAGCACTTAGTGCTTTCAACTTGAGAAGAAGAGAAAAGAAGCCTTTAAAAAATATTCTTCTTTCCTGGATATTATAATAAAATATAAAAATAGAGAAACTGGCATTATTAAAATTGATGATTGGACCCAGATGTTTTAGTTTATACAGACTCACCCTAACCTATAGGTCATAGACAATGTAAGTCCAGCTCCACACCAAGAAAGACTTATTTAAAGCAGGTTTATTTAAAGATACTTAAGGATGTCCTAATGCTGTGATCTTCCTATGCATTTCTATAGAAATCATGATGTTCTCCAATTATAATAGCATTTTTGCCCAACTGCAGAGTTTAATTTTCATAAAAGAAAACAATCAACCAACCACAGAACCAAACACAAAACTCTCTTTAAATGTGATTAATAGCATAACTTATGACCAAAAAAGACCTAAAAAGAAAAAGACTAAGCTACACAGAACAATAAAGATGCATAAAATATAATGTTGAGCAAAACTGTCAGGAAATTCTCAGTATAGTCAACATACTGTGTTCAAGTCATTGACAAACTTCATGGTACACAGCAAATGAGCTTTATCCTGATTTGGGTGCAATTTTTCCTGCAATGTTTTGGCTCATCTCCTCTGTCTGGAAAATGCTTATACCCAATGTTCTCAAACTTGAGCATGTATCAAATTCTATAAAAGGCTTTTAAAACACAAAGTGCTGTCCTCTACCCTCAGAGTTTGTGATTTATTAAGTATGGAAGAAATCAAGTTTGTGATTCATTAAGTCTGGCATTTCTAATAAGTTCCTGGGTGATGCTGATGCTTCTGGTCCAGGAACCATACTTAAAGAACCACTGGCCTTACCCCTACCTCTATTTCAAAAACACAGCTCAAATCACACTCCCTGAGTGAGGAAGAAATGGAGAGGGGAGGGGTTTCACTTTCCTCTTCTCCTCCCAAGAGACTGTAGACAGCTCTATATTACAGCCATATTACAGCTCTGGTCCTGAACTTGATCACCATGCCTCTCTCTACCCCCGCCTCCCCTGCTCAAAGGAGCAACCTCCTTGAAGCAAAAGCCCAAATCTTATTCATGCTTTCATGTTTCACAATATCCAGAGTAGTGTCTGCCCCCACCAGATATTTAAATAGACCAAGAAAGCAAATTAATAAATGAATAAAAGAATGTGTATGAAAGCCCTTTTAAAGTCAAAGTGCTATGAAAAATATGCTGCAAATGAATCTCCTCAAGATCTAATTAAAATGCAGATTCTGATTCAGGAAGTCTGGAGTAGAGCCTGAGAGTCTGAATATTTGCAAGTCCCACACTGTCCATAGGCTACCATTTAAATTGCCAGAGTTTATAACAGGGGTTCTCAGCCTTGACTGTGTATTAGAATCACTTGTGGATTTTCAACAGCATAGTGTTGAATCCATTTCCCAAACCAATTAAGTCAGAACTTCTGGGTGTGGGGCATCAATTTTTTTTAAAAGCATCTCAGTAATTCTAATGCACAGTAAGAGCTCAGTATACTTGATAATATCTAAGTGATCATACATAATATAGTCAAATTACCTTAAAATCCAAATGTGTGTGGTCCAAATTATTGGAGTTTAATATTATTTATAATTATCGTATTAATGTTGATAACACCAAATATATAATGTTACTATCTTTAAATCACTTAACATAAACCCATACCCTTATCAAGTAGGCATCATTATCGCAACCCAGCTAGGAAACAATTTTCTGACAGCTTTTAGAATAAAGCTTTACTGAATGTTTACTTAGTGTTTCTAAAACTACAATGTTAGAAAAAATCAGTAACTATACAATTATAATTATGATATATATTTTTCTTATAAATAGGGCAATGCACCCTCCAGAAAATGCCGTCAACATTAATGGGGGCCAAATGTCAAATGCCAGGGCACGTGGCCCTGAAATGCTGGCTTCCAGAGTGCACAACTGTCTCCACAGTCTGTCTTAAAGAAGCAGAGTCAAGCTTTTTTTAATCATTCCATTTTAAGAAAAAATATCAAATAAAGTCCATATTTACACAGATGATCTATTAGAGAGAGTTTTTTTCACAATACAAAAGACAGATCTTAATACATTCTTTCCTGTGAAGCTACCAGAGTATCTTTAAAATGTGATAAAATAGACCATTCAATTTCTACCAATTTTTCACAAATACATCTGTGCCACATGTAAGGAATGCCTTAATGATTGACTTTAATCTTCTTGTTTCAAAGAGCCGCCCAGATAAAACTAAGCCTTCCAGAGATACAGTGATCTGTTTTTACATTGCTCTAGAAATAGGCTGCATGATCCAGCCCAGGTCCCTGATTCCTCTGCTCCAGGCAGCAGGTTCCAGAGTCACCCTTACCAAAATGTGTGTGAAAATATAACAAGCAGTTCTAGATGAAGATACTTGGCCAATGTTTTAAACTGTAGTGTTCTGCAGCTGTTTCTCAGAATAATAAAGGGAAGCTCAGTTGTGCATTTGAGCAATCCAAAACTAAGTACAGGGAATTAAGTCTCTTGCAGGTCTCTTTAAGAATAAAAGATTGAAATGAAAAGCTTTGAAAGACTACTAGTTGAAACTTCATTATGGATAACTCTTATGATATTCCTTTTCTGATAATCTTAAATATTCAGGCAATTTTGATCATCAAAGACATATTTGAAAAGCATAACAACCTGCATATAAGAAAAGGTAAGAATGGTGCCAAGTTCAATAACTTGTGCTGTTATGAAATAACCGCTAAATAGAAAGAAGTGCCAGAAATAAGTTTTCTAATGGACTGGATTCTTCTTCTTATGGCTGAACTCAAAACAGAAAGAAGCTTTGAATATGTTTTTAAAAATCATCATGAATCAAAGATCTGGCTTTTATTCCCCTCTAGTTAACTCAGCACCTTAAAATCTGGTTTCCAGTTTTATTCCTTTGTGGAAACTTTTCTAAGATCATCATCAATGGCATCCCACAGAAAAGAGTGCCAGAAATACGAAGAATACTTTTTTTTAGTCCTGATTTTCAGCAAAGGGAAGAATATGGATTTCATAAAACCAAAGTGGGGGTAGGTAAGCCATCATTAATTCCAGGAAAAGTTCTAAAATGGCTTATTTGAAAGATATTAAAGAGGAAATTGTGATCACTAGGAACTAATCTGAATTCAAGAACAGTCATGACAAAATTTTTTTTCTAAGATTAGTGGTATAGTAGGAATCACAGAACAGCTATAAATATTATAAATCTGCATCTCAGCAATCATGGTATCCTTGTGGACAAGTTGGATAAATGTCGATGACTTCAAAGTATAGGTAGAGCCAAACCCAAAGAATGCTGAGTCATGAGTCAAAGTCACCCCAGAGAGAGATTTTCTAAGTCATTCAGCAGAGTTTTATTCTTATCCCTGCTAGTTCATGTTTAATAGGCCACTTGAATGAGGGGTTTTGTGGCTTGATGAATAAATTTTCACACAACTTGAAGATGGAAAAGAGAAATAATGGTGAATGACTGAATTAGATCACAAAAAGGTCATGATTGTATGTACCAACAGGCCAGATCTAACTAGACTGAATTTAATAGGATAAACATAAAGTTCCTTGATCCAGCTGAGTGCTTAGCACAGGGCCTGGCATACAGTAAATGTCCAAAAGTGCTCATTACTGTTGTCACCTTGATTATTCATTATTATTTCTTTTACCTCAGGAGTCACTTCCAGGAAAATAAATCTACCCTTTAAACAAGTTTCTAGTAATTGAATAACAAAGTCATGCCCTTTGTTCTGTGCCATGTTTCAGCTCTGGTGGATGTATAAATGTATAACCCCTTACCTGCTTTCCTGTATTGGAGGAGGAGAGAGGTGTCAATCATATATTTTGTGTCTATGTTAATGTGTTAAATAGCTGGCCTCCCACAAGCTCCTTATTTGGACTTTCCTGAACTGTCTGCTATATATTTATTTCTAAGAAAATCTGAAAAACATTCATGATAATACCTACCATTTATTCAGTGTTTCTTGTGTATCTAGCACTCAACTAGGTATTTATAGATAGACTATCTCTAAACCTCACCAAAACCCAGAGGGTTATTATTACTTCCATTTTATGCATGAGAAAACTGAGACTCAGAGGATCTTAGAGACTTACATGTTCAAAGAATTACAGGTCAAGTGTTAGGTCATTTCATTTCTCCTCTGGAAGTCCAGATAATTGCCTTCAAATATGTTAGCCATATTAGCATAGGTAGCCCCAGTTTGAAGCCCCAAACCATCAAGGTCCCCAGGAGTTCCTAACCTTAGTAGAATGCCTCTACAGATGCATATCACACTGTGTCACCTCAATGCAACATGGTCATTGCTTTACCTGATCCCTGAGGATCTTCTGAATCCCAGCTGTAGTGATATATCCAAGATATTGAATGAATTCTTCCTCTGAGCTCCAATTCCCATCTTGCTGGACTCACAAAGGCCATTCCTTATTGAGACATACCTCTTCACCGTGGTTACAGTAGGACTTCTGAACTGAAGCTTGCTCTTTCCTATGTCTCTCTCCTTCAAATATTAAATGCCCCCCCCCCATATGAGAGTATAAACCTCTGGCTTAAGGCTGCCTTTGAGCCCCCAAGCCCACCTCATTACAGAAATAACTCTCCTGAGGAATTGATTTAATTGAGTTATACAAACAGTGTCATGAAAATATGTAGTGAAAGAGCTATTTTCAGCTGAGATTCCATTTAGGAGTAATTAAACGAGATTGGGAAGACCTCTTCCTCACTGAGTGTCACAAATTGTTTATCTGTAGAGACTAAATGCAAACATATGTGCAGACATCTTTCATGAGAAACAAGAGCTAAAGCAGCCGGATTCTGGGCTGACAAATTAAAACTAATAGTTTCCAAAACCTCCAGCCTTCTGGGCTCACCTTCTGTTTTAACATCCAAATACACTGGCTGAAACCCACATTCTAAATACTATAGGAAGTTCAGAATCTTTGGTGGGATTTTTATTCATTCATTCCAACAGCATTTTACTGAGTGACTATTGTGTGTCAAGCTCTATTCTAGGCAGAAGTAGAAGATAAAAAACACAGGTAAAAAGAAGTCCTGCCCTCATGGAGCTTACATTCTGTGTGTGTGTGTGTGTGTGTGTGTGTGTGTGTGTGTGTGTGTGTGTGTGTGTGTTTGGAGTAGGGAAATTGAGGAGCACGTAGGCTGTTCTGGTGGGTCCACTCTGAAGCCCACTTCCTGCAGTTACCCATATCCTGGTAGCTGCTGCCACCTCCCTCTGCCCTGGTGGGAAATACCACCCTCACTTTCTTCCCTTCCATAGAGCACCACTAATACTAGCTGGTGTATATAACAGGCTTTTGCAGGAGTAAAGGCTAACAGGAGATCAGGTCATAATGGAATGCAGCAACTTAAAATGGAATTCTAAAAACTGCTGGCCTAAAAAGCCACTGCTCATCCACCCTGGTGGGCAGTTGCTTGCTGGCAGTATTCTTCCTTGCACTCTGGCTGTTTGCCATCTTCTCCCATCTCTCCCAGGATCCTTTTCCCAGCCCCTGGATCTCCTCTGCCAGCCTCTGACCCTCAGTTTCCTTTTATTTTTCTCATGGGAAGCAATTCACCCACAGATTCTAGACTATGCCCTGGGGTGCAGTGGATGGAGAAAGAGGGGCTTCGCCTTTCCCATCCAAAAAGTCCGCTGAGATATTTTTTTAAAACAAAGAGCCATCTTTTCTGTTGTGAATCATGCCACACCCCTGCAGTCTGTTCTCATTTCAATAGAATTTTTTTCTCATTGGCCATCAACCAGCATTTGGGGGAAAACAATATGCAGAATGAATTGCTAAAGACTACCCCTAAAGTGAAATTTAAACACTGTTATTAACAAAGACTTGCTAAAACAAAGTTCTCAAACAAGTAAGCAATCAGTCCCAGTATACTCAATATTGAGGAGGATGAAAGTGAAAAAATAAAACTGGATCATTACTTCACATACTACATCAAACTGACTTGCAAATTTATCAAAAATTCAAACATAAAAAAAGAGATCATGAAAGTAATAGAACATAACTGAGGCTTTTTAAAAATAATATTCTTGAAGTAGAAAAGACTTTTTATGTATAATATTGACTCCAGAAAAATACAAAAGAAAATGAATCTGAAACAATAAAGGAATAAAGCAATCTGATTATATAAATATTAAACTATCATAGGTAGAAAATTACTACAAACCAAGTTTTAAAAGTGTGAGAAAATATTGTAATGCACACAACTAATTAAAAAATAACTTCTTAAATAGACAAAGAGTTCAATTCTCACTAAAATGAACAACAAATTTTTTTAAATGGGCAAAGGTATGGATAGGCAGTGCACACACACACACACACACGCACACACAACTGGTCACTAAGATATGAAAATATGTTCAGCTTCACTTCCACTCAAATAAACAAACTGGACTAGATCCTGAACTCTTCTAGTTTCCTCAAATATTTGCTGCAACTCTCTGAACTAACATTTCCAATTTTCTCCCATCTTTTAACTTGGAGTCACCGAGAATTACAATTGGCCTTTTTCCTGAAGCCCTGCAAATTGCAGCTAGATGACTAGATATAAAGTCCAGAGAAAGTGACACAAAAGATCATGCTTAGACAATTTTAGTGCCTGATGATGTGTGAGCTACTAAAAACTTTGCCTGAACACGCAATGACATCATCAGAGACATTTCAAACTACAAAAGATTCCTTGAGCCTGACAGCCAGAAATCTTGACGGGCTATCCTCCAGGCTCAGAACCGGGTTTATAATTTGCTTCAATCATTAACTTTTGTTTTTCTTTTACTTCCACAGAAACGCCTCTTATAAACACCTAATTGCTTGCTTACACAATATATACCTAACTTTGGGAGCCCACCTGCATCATCGCCTCCTGAAATGACACGTTCTTAGGGCTGAATAATTGGTTCAATGAAATACAGAGCAATCTACCAACTTCAGTGTTTGAAATGTGAAGTTTCTTATTGAAAGTTTCAAAGGCAAGACTGAGGGGACACAGAGTTTGCCAACCCAAAATATGCCTTTTGGGATATTGACTATTTATAGCTAGTTATTTTTTAGAAACAAGACTGAGAACTTTTGTCCCTGTAGTAGAAAACCCAGATACTCTTTCATCTTTAGTGCCTATGAGGATATATATTTTATAGTTGTAGATCTGTGTTCTGCTTTCTTCAGCGTCCCTTTTGGTCAAAATAGTACTTGTTTGCCATATCCTGGGAAAATTACTAGGATACCTGAACTGTTAGGCCCCAGGGGGTTATTGAGGTACTTTCTTACATTTCACAAGTCCTCACCTAGGACCTGTGATTCTGTTCTTATGCAATGTTTGGATGACCTTTATGTTGTGTTTCAAAGACGAGGTGAGCTCTAAGACTAATCCTTCTATTGGCTTACTGATTTAACCTAGAAAAATGTAACATTTCCAAAGAGAAGTTATAATTCTGTTATTAGCTAGGACATGGTTTATCCAGAAGTAAATCCTTAACTCTTTGCTTCACAGCCTGGTGCTCAATCCAGTGAGCCACACCAGCCAGGGATAAATCCCTTACTTCTGACAGACTATAAAACTATATAAAATTTTCCAGACTAGCAATAAATAATTAAGAAGATTTCTCGATTTCACTGGCTACTGAAATTGCCATGCCATGATAGGCGTTAACAAAGTCATAGGTAACCAAACTATTCCCCTGTGAACTTAAACATTTACAGGCCTGGGCTTGCCTAATTTTAAATCTTTCTACCTTTTTTTTTTTTTCCACTTGAGAAATCTAGACAAATCCTTCTTGGAATTCATTAAACACCAATAGCCTACTACAGTCTCTTGATTCAGTGGCAAACCCTACCAGCATTGATAAGGGGAATAACTGCAGCAGCTTAAGTAGTGGAGATTTCTGTTGACTTGGGTTTAAGGTCTGCTTTAAAGCTGGTCATTCATGTTGTATAATCTCTGCTGCACACTAAAAATATACAATGGTCTCAGCTAGTAGGGTTACTACCTATAAAATCCTATTGTGTTCTCCCAATCATCATGTGGTCCTTTAAATCATGTTACTCTTCAGTTATCTGGATAAAAAGAAACTTATGGCTGATCAACCTCTTTTTTTTTTTTTTTAACTATCCATGCCCCAAACAGATTTACTAAGATCCCTTTAGAAAATTCAGACTTAATCTTGTTCATGACAGGTTGAACCTGAAAACTGAAACAGGAACCTAACAAGGCAATATATACTCTAACAGATCTCCCTTCATCCCCAAAATACGACCCCTTGCCAGAGGCAATAATCTGTGCAGAACTCATTGCACTCATCAGGGCTTATCAATTAGCTAGGAATAAAAGAGTTAATACCTACACATTTTGGATAAGTTCCTGCTTTTGGAATGCTTTGTGTACAACCAAGGTTTTTAACTTTAGTAGGAAATTCTAATGAAAGTGGTCAGCATCTTAAAGAACTGTTGAGTGTCCCAGTGCTTCTTTAGGAGGCAACTGTTATAAAGGTAGGAATTCATGCAAAGGTTGAGAACATGGAACCTTGGAAGTTAGGATTTCAACATATGAATTTTGAGGAGAAATAAACATTCAGACTATAGCGCAACACATAGTCCGTGCTATGTAAGAGTCAAATATCAAGGAAGACTACCAAGGAAAAAAGGAAGAATTTAGAACATAGAAATAAATTCCCTGAGTTGTTAAATTAGCAGAATTAAACCTTCTTTAACTCACTTTAATTGCGGAGAACCAGTTGGTAAAAACTTATATTTGCATGATATCTTGAAAGAGTTTTGTTACTTATAATTATATATAATATTAACTTAAAAATAAAAAAGCCCTTTCAAAGTGAGAAGCAAACAAGCATTTATTTGAGATCAATAAGAATAGCTATTCGGGAATCGTTGATTCTGGCCGAAGCCCAAATAATGTTTTGATTAGGAAACAAAGGCAGTGAGTATATATGAGACGGGGAAGGGGAACAATTACATCAATAGAAGGAAGGCATCTCTATTGCTGCAGATAACATAACATGGTGATATTAATTCTTAATTATGTGTTCAGTTGTCAGTCTGCTAGTCATTAGTCAAGTAGTCATAATAAATTCTTTCTTGTTATCATTGTAAACAGTTACCTGAGAATTAAGGGTGCTTAGATCCAGTCCAAAGGTTATTTTGCCCTGTTTTTAACATTCCAAGTTTTGAGGTATAGGATGTGCAAAGCAGTTCCTCAGGCACGGCAGCTTTTAAAGTGGCTCCATTTCTATTATCATTTATGCTAGCAACCCTTTTAACAGAATGTCAAGGCGGCCTTTCCCCTACATCTGCCTTAGTAACATATTTTAATTAGTAAATACTAGCATATAAACAAGAACTGAGTCAAAGCCTTTACAACACCTTTTTTCAGATATAGGGGGAAAGTTGATACCTAAAAACATAATCTCTATAGTAATACTAATTGAATTAGATTGTTAGGGTGACCCTAGCAAAGTACCATCAACTGCGTGGCTTAAATCCAGAAATTTATTTTCTCCAGTTTCTGGAGTCTAGAAGTCTGTGCTTAAGCTGTCTTCAGGGTTTCCTCCGAGGCCTCTCTCCTTGGCTTGTAGATGGCTGCCTTCTCCCTGTGTCTTCACATGGTCTTCCCTCTGTACATGTCTGTGTCCAAATTTCCTCTCCTTATAAGGATACGAGTCATTTTGGATTAGGACCTATTCTCATTTTATCTTCCTCTTTAAAGACCATATCTCCAAATGCAGTCCCATCATAAGGTACTGAAGGTTACAGCTTAAACGTATGAATTTTTGAGGAACACAGCTCAGCTCATAAAACTGATAAAATTAAAACAGAAAGATATTTGTATATAAGGGATAAAATGAAGCTAGATCCCTCTTTAGATGAGCCTAATAGGACAAGGAAAATAAGACACAACACAGGTCCCTTTCGAAATCTGTTTTAAGTTGTTAACTTTAAAGTACATACTTAGAACAAATTTTAAATTTCTTCAATTTTTTTTGCCTATAATTTTACATTGTGCCTAGACAATATTACTTTTTAGGAGCATTATTTGAGCAACTTCTGAACTTTGAAGAAGGGAACATTACTTGAGGAAGAGAATGCTTTTTAAAAATACCACCAATTTTTTCTCTCTTAAAAGTAAAGAAAACGGTTAATTTTTAAATATTGATGTCTGTCCTGGGTTTATATATTTTCATAAGAAATCAGGCACTTTTAAATCATTTTTTGATTCAAGATGTGTTTTATCCTTTAAAAATTCATTATCAGTAAGTAATATATCTTTGGTCCTCTACGCATTAGTGATCCATAATCTCTAGAGTAGTTGTGTAGACCTCCCTATAATAAAATAACTACTATATAATTGTAGTGAGTTCCTATTTGATTGTCTGCCCTGCCCAACCTCCTTTCTGGGAATTGTCTTTTCCCTCTCTTCACATTGTTAGGAAGCAATTGCCTGTGTTGCCTAATCACCTGAAAAGTGGATACCTGAGCAAACTGAACCAGTGAGGCTCTGGTATCTGGGTCAAACGTCTATTCAAATAAAAAAAATAAAAACAATCCCCAGAATGGGAGAAAAGAATATTTGCAAATCATATATCTGATAGTGGACTTATATCTAAAATATATAAATAACTCTGACACTCAACTAATATTCCAATTTTTAAAATGAGAAAGGGGATTGAATAGATATTTCTTCAAAGAAGACATACAAATGGCCAAATAAACACATAGAAAGATATTAAAAAGAAGTAGTCATCAGAGAAATGCAAGTCAAAACTCAAAGAAATATCATTTCACACCCACTAGGGTAGTTATTAAAAAAGAAATTGTTGGTACAAATGTGGAAAAGTTGGAACCCTCATACATTGCTAGTGGGATAGAAAATGGTGCAGCCCCTTTGGAATAAGATGGATAAACCTTGAAAACATTATGCTAAGTGAAAGAACCAAGACACCAAAGGCCGCATATTGTATGAATCTATTTACATGAAATGTTCCAAATAGGCAAATCCATACAGACAGAAAATAGATTAGCGGATACAAGGAACTAGGGGTAGAGGGAAATGGGGAATGACTGCTGATGGGTAATTGAAGTATAATTTTGTGACTATACAATAAAGCCTCATTTTTCACGGCAGTTACATTCTATAAAGTTGTCACAAACACTGAATTAGTAAATACAATGAGGCCCTGCTCAGCATTAGGAAATACAGTATTAGGTTCCCACTAGCTTCTGGTCATAACATTTCATCAACTAATCATATGTAGGCTTGTTTTATGTGTGTTCTATTTAAACACAGCTTGTTTAATATATATTTCTTATAATCAATTATACACAGTATTTCTTTGTACTGAAACACTGGCCAAAAAGAGTTGAATATTTTCCTCACCCTGGGTAATGTGACAGTAAATTTCCCTGGCTTTCAGACTTACAACAATGCTAGCCATTATCCTTTATGCCTTTTAAAAACTGGCTACCATTCTCATGAATCCACAAATTTAGCCACTTTTCCATCTTCTCCAGAGCTTCATTACATGCTACAGATGTTACTTTAGCACTTTCCAGAGCAGCCGCATGGAAAGATTGGCAACATTGCTCTTCCTTTTTCTGGGTGTGCTGCATTGTTGATTCATTAACATTGAACAGATAGCCAATAGCACTATAACTCATGCCTGAAAAGAGCTTATCTAACACATGTATTTTTCCATCAGGCATATCACAGCCTTCTTTGCTTAGGAGCAAAGCATAGCACCTTAGCACCACACTGGGGGGCCTTTTAAAACAGTAACATCACCAATGAAAAGCATAAAAATGCAAAAAATGTATACCAAATAGACCACAAAAAGGGTTCTTGTCTTTATTATGAAAGTGTTCAACATTAGTTAGAAATGTGCATGTCCAACAATTCAAATTTTTTATCACTCTGCATGAGTCCATGAATGATGAACTGTACGAAAAAAATCAGTTTCACACTTCAAAAGTGAAGTTTATAGTATGCAAGTTTTTAAATTATATCTCAATAAAGCTGTTATATTTTTAAAACTTAAAAAAAGAAAAACATCAAGTGTTTCAGTGGGTAGTTCTACATGCAACATGACACTCATGATTATTTATGGATTTTTTTTTCTTTCATGTCTCCCATGAAACAAAAAACGCCACTTCATTCTGTGAGAAAAGAATGAGACTGGCAAAGCAGAGAGAGGCGGATGGAGGAAAAAACCCAGAAGGGGGACCTCCCAGGCTCCGTACAGGGCTCTGGACCTGTTTCTACTGTCTTGAGGCCTGTTTGTCCAACTCCTTTTTTTTGATCCCACCGTAACCAATACCCCGTTTTTGCTTAAGCTGGCTCAGGTGGGTTTCTAGTCCTTGCTAGCAAAGTAATTCTAATTAATACTGTTAAAGAGAAAACCACAGGCTCAAAATGATGTCCCTTATGCTAAATCTACCAATCTTAGATTTAATATGTGACCTAATTGCTGTTTTAACCTCTTCCAGATATTTCATCTTCATTACCAGTAAGTTATGTGTCACGTAGAGCCTCTCCGTTCCCCACCCCCAACCATAGACACAAGAAGCAATCTGCACGATAAAATCTCCATGATAAAAACCCTGGCCATTCCCTTCCCCCCTACAGGATGTCCTAATCTAAAAGAATCCCTTCTTTTCGTTACACAATATATACCTAACTTATATATAAGGGCTCCCTGATCCCACCCTTTTTCCTATAAAACCTTCCATTTTGTACAACTCCTTGGAAGGCCCTTCTAGTTGCTGGATGGGATACCGTCCGATTCATGAGTAGCTTAATTAAGCTAACTAGATCTTCAAATTTACTTGGCTGAATTTTGTTCTTTAACAGTACAATAGATTTTTAGAGAACTTTCTGGAATCTTTTGATAATAAAATGAATGAGTATAATTAGTGCTGTCAGTGATGTTGGACCTTGGTTCTTGAGTTCAGCAAAGACAGAATTCAGAGCCAAGGACTCTAGCTCAAAAGAAAGTTTATTTTGCAAGAAAAGTGAAAGTACACTGAAAAGAAGAATCAAGCAGGCTGCTCAGATTGCTGCCTTGGCCTTTTAGAAATAAGGTGAGACAGCTGGGCTGTGTGGACTCAGGAAATAAGCTACAGAGGCAAAAGAAGTTCCTTTGGAGACAGTTGAAAGGGGTTAGCCCAGGACGAGCTACCACTGCCCACTTTTACCCTGGTTACAAGTCTCGAGGGGCTCCGTAGAGCTTAGGAAAAATAAAGCAAAGATACACACCTGAAGGAAGAAGGCGTGGGCGCACAAGAGACAGGGAGAGGGAAAGAGTGTGCACGCATGTGCACTGAATCATTTTTCTTAGGGTTTGTATCTGTTTTCTGAAGACAGGAACTTTAGGAGAGATCTCAGGGAAGGATCTCAGTATGTAATGGGGCACAGCCAAGGCCCCAAAGGTTATTTGTAACGGGTTCTAGAAATTGGGGTGTCCAAGAAAAATATATTCTTCCCACCCCAAGGCAGGATGTCATGGGGGATGGGAGACCTGGAGCAGGGCCACTGAGAGTTACTTTGTATAACAGTAACTGGCCAGCTTCCTACCTGCAGTGGAGCCGGCCCATTGAGAGTCATTTTGCCTGTCAATAACAGGATAGCTTCAGACTTCATACGCAAAGAGGGTTATTTTACATCTCAACAAGGCTAACCAAAAAGGTCTGAAAATTTTTAATACAGAATGTAACTGGGAGAGGAAGGAGGAGAGACAGGGGCCTGCAGGAGAGACAAAGGGACGCAGACTCTGGGGAACAATGGGAAGATCAGGAGGGAAGAAAGAGGGGAGAAAAAACTCTTACTAGTGGGCCATGAGAAGGTGCCACATGGAGAATCGTGAGAGGCCTGCCTAGCCGAGCCCTGGACTTCTGTTCTTTTACTTCTGAAGGACGGTACCCCTGACAGGCCTGACTGGCCTAACTGGGCCAAGCGGGGAAGGCAGGGCTGTGTGTGTGCTGGTGGTTGTTTTAAAGGGATTTTGAGATTTAAGGGCGACATTTAGCCATTAATCAAACCTGTATAACTTTTGAATAAATCGTTCCTTTCCTTTTCACCAAACTCTGCCACTGAGAGCCATAATTCCAAGGGTGGAGGGTAAAGGACCTAGAACCAAGGGACCCCGGGGAAGGAAGAGGGTCGTTGTTTAGGTAACAGCATCTGGGCACTCCCCCGCACGCCTGCACACGCACAGGTCCAATTGTTCGGTAACAAGTAAAATATTCATCAGCTTTCCAGGTGTGTCCTTTAATATGCTGATTCATCAAAATGAGCATATAGGATCAGGGTCATGGTCTCCAGTGAATGGCTGGCACTGGGGTAGTGGGTCATTAGTCATTGCATCTGGTCCCAATTCCAGCTATGGCATTGCTTTGTCTGGCTTTGCTGCTTTTTGACCTTGCAAAGGAGAGGGAGGTAGCTAAGTCAGGGTGCTGCGAGAGACTAGTTTGAATCAGCTATCTGTCTCTGTTTCCTCTTTCTACCTGCCAAGGAATTTTCCTAGTTTCTTATTATCCTGCCCCCATTAGGTCTTCAACAAGAACTTGAATATAAAGACGGTTGTGAACCATCAGACTGAATTCCCTGAGGGCAGGATATTATCTTGGTCTTTGGTGTACCCAAAATTTAGGCCTGGCATCCATTCCATGTGAGGAAAATGTTGAAATGTAAGTGCTGAGTGATGTAAGGTATGTCTTACTGTAGAAACTGTGTATTAGAATCCCTTGAATAAGCACTCTTTTATGAATGGTAACAGCTTGGTTTGTGGTCCAGGCTCTAACACTAATTGACTCTGAGACCCCTGGAAAATAAGGAGATCAGGAAAATAATCATTTCCTAAGATCTTTTGCAACTCTGATATTTTTGTTGTGTAAATTAAACATACTCCTAAAAGAGTTCATACACTATTGATTATCTTACTGAATCGCTCCTTCACGGTCATCACAAAAGATAAATGTCAGCTCAGGCTGACTCAGCCCAGTGCATGCAGATCAAATCACTGTGTCTAACTAAGCACTATTCCTGCTCTCAGCTGAACTAGCAAATCCTTATTAAGATTAGAACTGATAGTGTAAGTGTTATTTTGGTGGAGAGATCTTCAGGGTATTTTTATTTTAATGGGACAAAAAAGGAGAATAAACTATATTCCCCTTGCCACAAACATTCATTTTCTCCAATTTCCTAGATCCCAAGGCTTAATTGATCTGAGCCACAAGTAAGTAAAAACTGGAAGAGTCACGGTGCCACAAATTGTAGCCTGAAGCAGATTCGCCTGGTGGGGGGTCATTTAAAAATAGATTGCTGGGCTCCACCTCAGAGTTCCTGACTCAGTAGGTCTCAGAAGAGTCTGGTATTTTACATTTCTAGCCAGTTTCCAAGCAACAGGAACTGTTAGTTGTTGGTTCAGAACCACACGTTGAGAACCACAGAGGTAGAGAAGCTCAAAATGCTGATAACTGGAACCAGGTTATATTGTTTCTGAGAGGCTGTCAGGTTGGAATGTTATTGTATCAGAGGTTGCAGGTGAGGAGAGCCTCCATAAAGGTTTTCATTGTGGCCTCCACCTTTCCTATTTTTAGCTTTCCTAGAGAGGTAGGGAACTGTTCCCAAGAGCTTTCTAAATCATTAGGTGTATCTCCTTTCAAAGTCCCATGATGTGACATACCGACTGAAAGAAACCTTTTCCTTCTTGAAGCATCTGTCTAATTGCTATGTAATGTGAGAATAGTTCTTTAATGAAACTGAGTACATTGAAGCCTTACATTAATATTTTATGCCACATCCTTTATCAAGCAGTGACTCCCCTCCCCTTAAGTTAATCAGTTTTCTGGTACTCCTTTATGAGTACCTACTGTGCACAAGGTACCAGATTATTAGGGGTTATGAGAAAAACAGACACTTAAATACACTGGCCACAACATATTTACATTGCACTGTAGAATTAAGGGTACAAAGTAGAAAGTATGAAAATGACATATGGCATGAGCAAAATTGTATCAGAGTCTAGAAGGGGTCGCATTTCGAGGAGGGAATCATGGATAGCTTCATAGCATGAATTTTTTTCTTAAGGCTTTGAGTTTCTGGAAATTTGGCCCATTCTCACTTGGTGTTGAATACTTCTTATGGTACCAGTAATAATTAATATAACATTAGTGGTATAACGTTTTCTCTCTAAGAAATAAAAAGAGAGCTAGCTACATAGGGCAGGAAAAAGTAAGAGGCTAGCTACCAAGTGAAAATTTGGAAGTGTTAGTAAGGTAACTGGTTGTCCGTAGTAGCTGAGTAGAACTCGCTTCTCTCACTTGGTCTCTTTGCCTTTCATCACTCACACACACACTCATGCAATCAGGCCTCCACCCACACTGCCTCTTTTTCGTCTGACTCATGGCTTAAGTTGGATGGGCAATATGCAATTTTTGAAAGCGCAAAGAAGAGCATAAAAACAAGTTGCTCACATTTTTAAAATATATTTTAGAAAGAGAGAGAGGGAGAAAGAAAGAGGACAGAGATCAATTTGTTGTTCCACTTCCTTACGCATTCATTGTTGATTTTTGTATGTGCCCTGACCAGATTGAACCCATGACTTTGGCATTTTGGATTGATGCTCTAACCAACTGAGCTACCTGGCCAAGGCACTCAAGGCACTAATTTAAAGCTTTGAAGCTGTTGAAACAAACATACTTGCAATTCCACTGGGGCTTGCATATAATTAATATTAGAATAAATAGCACTATGCATACTAATCTCTTGAATACGCAAAGCAGATAGAAGTGAGAATGTGTGAAATCCAAACTGTGACACAACTTTCCATTTAGTATGCATTTAGTCTGATTAAATACAAGTTTCTGATCATACTTAAAATTGAGATGGAAGGAAAAGTACCTTAAAATTTTAGCAGCAGGTCAGGGGAAAGGTACCTATACTCAAATTATTATAGTCTAAATAAAAGTTTCAATGTGATCTCAATACATGATGTGGTTTTTTTTTTTATCCTCACCTAAGGACATGCTTATTGATTTTAGAGAGATGGGAAAGGACAGGAGAGAAACATCAATGTGAGGGAGAAATACCAATCAGTTGCCTCTTGTATGCACCCCTCCCAGGAACTGAACCTGCCACCCAGGCATGTGCTCTGACCAGAATCAAACCTGCAACCTTTTGGTTTTTTGGATGATGCCCAACCAAGCCACAGACTACTTTAAGTATACTTTATTTCAAAAGTCAGAGTAGAACAAAAGAGACTGTATTATGATCAATATAATTCTGTTTTTTAAACCAAGTGAATGATTTTTCAGTTTCCTTCTAATTCCCAATCTTAGGAGACCACACAAATGTAACCCTATCTTTTATTTAAATGATTGTTTGAGGCATTATTATCATACTTGCTAATTGCTGCTTGTGGTTAGACATACTGGTCCATGCAGAACTAAGCTTCCCTCTAATACAACATCCAAGAAAAATACCTTTTTAAGTTAGAGAGCAAAGACTGTGTCAGTGGAATTGAGGCCATGATAATATCAGCAAAAACATGGGTATCAATGTGATATAAGAAAGGACAATATTAAGTTTTGCTGCCAGCTGTGAGACTTTGAATAGTTCACTTCAAATCTCTGGGTCTTAGTTTCTTCATCTATAAAATAGAGCGATTGGACTTGATCAGTGGCTCTGAACTAGAATAGGCATCAGTCATTGCAGAACTTAAAAGCCTTTGTGCCCAAGTCCTAACTTAACCTCTAGACCACCCCGTCTGAGACCCTGCAGGTACATTTCTGGAAAAACTCTCCAGATCATTCTGAATGGTCTTCCAGAGCCTCCCTCACTACCCCCAACTCTAAAATTCTCTAAGCCTATAAAATATATCTTTATTTCCATTCCTTTGTTTCCTCAAAGTGGAGCCAAGTAAGAGAAGCACTCAAAGCAGTTCAATGAAAACTTGGATATTCACTAAACAAAGATGACTTCCTATCTTATTCTGGTTGAAATCTTAGAATTTCAAGCTCCCAGAGGTCATCATAAATGTAGGCTACCCTCAGAGCTTTATGATTAGAACATGATTCTATATTCTTTTCAAACTTTCAAAACTTTACTGGCCTCAACACTTGGTATGTTTTAATACAGCAGTGTCCTTTTTTTTAAACTTTGTTCAAAAACAAAAGTATTCTTTCTAGCTTGGAAAGAATCATTTAATCATAATCAAAATAGTATTTGTTAAATGCCCTTTTGTTCCTGACACAATGCTAGAAGATGTGTAAAACAGTGAAAAAAAAATCACTGCTGCTCTCTGAAAATACGTTCCAAAATCAGTAGCTTAAATAGCAAAACTTGGTTTTCATGATTCAAGACATAGAATTTTCTCTTGACCCACCATGGATTCTCTATTTTCCAAAGCACTTGAATATTCATTATCTATTTTTATCCACAAGTCAGTATTTTGAAGTATACTCAGAAAGCATTTTTATTCTGATTCAATAAATAAACTAAAAATCAGATTGGATCCCTTACCTTCTGTGAGTGACTGGATTTTAGAAAATGTGGATGATCTTTGTGGCCCCAGTGCCTAGCACACTGCCTGGCATAAAATAGGTGCTCAATAAATGTTTGGATAAATGGATAAATGGATGTGTTGCCTCCTTCCTCTGGCCAAGTCTCCCAGGCAAGAGCAGGGAGAAAAATCTAAGCAGGAGATTGCCTCAGTTGTCACATGGGAGACCAGGAGAATGAGCATCCACTTTTCCTAGTTTGCGGTCCCTGATTTCTAGGGTTTCCTTCCAAGTGGTGATTCAGTGAAAAGACCAGGTGAGACACTGTGGATATGCAACCATATGATTTATTATTTTCATTGACTTTGACTTCAAGGATTCTTTGCATTGCCTCCTGGGCCCGCCCCAGCCTCTCACCTTTTGCAGCAGCTGCAGAAGCTGCAACTTCTGAATAGTTCACAACTGCTAACAGCTGTTTACACTTACTCACCTTTGTATGCAGGGCATCTAACACAATGCCTGGGTTTAGAATCAATGGGAGTTTAATAAATGTTTATTAAACTGAATTGCAGAGGCTGCTGTGTCTAAAAAACATGGATGCTTGACTCTCATGCTTAGAGCTTCTGACTTCATTGGTCTTGAGTGAGGTCTTACATTAGAATGTTTTGAAGTTTCTCAGGTGATTCCAAGGAGCACCCAAGGCTCAGAACTATTGGACAGACTTTACACACGCTCCCTTTCATTAAGAAGGAAATGAGTAGCTGGTCAAAACCACATGGTGTTAAACAGAGATTAGTACCTAATAGAAATGTTCTCTATGATGTAGTCAGAGGTCAATGATTAGAAACAGGAGATGTTACAGAGAGAAATGGACACAACTGTCGCTCTCTTTATTTGCACTTTTCAATGACATCGCATTGCTCCAAAGATAAGATCCAAAATCCTTAGCATGGCCTGCAAAGCCCCCACAGGACCCCAACCTGACTTTCTAACCTCATCTGGTACTACCTATTGCCTCCCCTTCTTGGCGGAAGCCTTTTTTTACTTCTGTAGACTACCACACCCCTTCTTACTTTAGACCCTCCCAGCTGCTGTAACCTCTCCCTGGAATAATGCCCACTGCTCATCCTTACTCCCGCCCTACTCAGGCCCCCACCCCTTTACCTTGCTCTCTCCTATACTCTGGGGAGGCTCACAGTTGAATGTCACTTTGTCAGAAAAGGATGTTTTCCTCCACCCCAAAGTCTGAGGTTGTGTGTTCTTAGCACCTGGCATGGCACTCATCACAGCTGTCAGCAATTACATACTGGATTGATTGTTCAGTGTCTATCTTCTCTGCACAGTGCTGGGATGGGATCTACCCTGTTCACCCCTCCATGGGTCTCCGCTGCTGAATCATTCTGTAACTTTGGGCCTATCATTTAACCTCTTTAACCAAGTTTCAAATTTCTAATTAGTAAAATGGCAACGTCAATAGTACCCATCTCATAGGACAGCTGTAAAAGTTAAATGAGATCACTCATGCCAAAGGCTTCTGACCCAGTGTTTTACTCACAGTAAGTGCAGAGGAAAATACTAAGGATGATTGCTTTGTAAACATTTTTAGCTTAATGTTGTTCCAGATGGCTTCTTAAGGTCCCATTCAAACTCTACCTTGCAATTGTATGATGCCAGATAGTTTTCTATTTTAGAGACTTACAACAGCTCCTTTCTTCCCTTCCGAAATCTGCAACAAAGTAAGAAATAAAACACAGGAGACAGAAAAGCTGTTAACTTTTTAACAGAAAAAGCCAATTGAGTAATGTGACTTTAGATATGAAGCCAAAGGGGCTTATAATAACAACACCCTTCTAAACTGAATTCACTGCAACTCCAAAATAACAGGCCTCTTCTGAAGGGTAGGGCTGTCTCAGCAGGCAAACCACAGGGAAGAGCAGAGGAAGTGGGCTTTTCCGAGACAGATTGGATCCAAAAGATAAACCCAAAAGGCAGAGAGCCAAGCTGATTCACAAGTCAGGTGAGTTATTTTATTTCCCTGGAGGAGGAGAGATTTGGGGCTTGGGGGGGCAGGGTAGGGGGGACACAGCAAAAGATAAAAGGGATCCTGGCCAGCCTATCCCTTCTGTAAAGGAAATGGATGTGTATGCCCTGTACAGAAACAATGAAGAATGGGAAATAAGTACTCTCTTTCCCACAGTATAGTTTCATGATGCTTTTCACAAAATAATTATAAAATTTACTTTGAAAAATACCAACTCATAGTGCACTACAGGTAGTATGTCTAATAATAGCATGCAAGTAGAAAGAAGTTGGGTGAATGATTTCTTTGGTTGTCGTTTACACCAACTGTTGTCTGTGCATATATGTATGAAAATATTTGAAGACAACGTCAAAAGTCTAAATCTGAGGCCCTTCCTGAAGCTAAAGCCTGAGCCTACTCCAGACTCTCACTCTCACCAGCTGCCTCCAATCCCTTCTTCTAGAGATACTCTGATGTTCAAGCTAGTGCAGGTCTCTGACCGAGTTTTCACCTGTTGCTGTCAAAATTTTAAAAATAAGTTGTGTAACCATTTTTATAAGTGAAGCTAAATGTACGTAAGGCCTTAGTAAAACTAATCACATAGTTTTGAAAACCGTAGATTCTGGAGAAATGAATCCAAACGTTACCATTACTGTGTTACGTTAGACATGTTACCTCTTTGTACATTAATGTCCTCATCTGTAAAATGGGAATAATAACAGTATCCATCTTACAAGGTTGTATGAGTAAAATAGTACATTCAAATGGCTTAGAACAGCACTTCACATATCCGTTTGATAAATACTAGCCACTATTATTCAATTTGAAAGACCATTCTTTATTCTGAAATTATAGTCAATCCTTAATTTCAGTATTCAAATGTCTTTCTTCATGAAATTATTACAAACTGGTATAGCAAATCTCTTTTCTAATTTTCTTACTTGAAAAAATTTGCAAAAAAGTTGGCAATCTTATATTATTCCCTCCGATTTTTGTTCTTAAATTTAATTCATGAAAAACATGTATCTGGAAACCACTGAACTACAGAACACTACCTCCTACTTTCCTGTTTTTAGAACTTAAAGGGAAGAAGATGGCCATATACATTTTGTAATTAAATAACTTTCAGAATAATACCAACTCTCTTGCCCATTTATTTATATAATTTGTCTTTACTACAAATTAACATCCTATCAAGGTCCTAGTACATTATTTCCCAAGGGTACAGAGGGCTCTGTGAAATGATCTGTGTGTTAAACAAACTTACCTCAGGGGCAATTATTCGGCCTATCTGCCTTGCGTCGGCATTATATAGTGATAAAATTATGATCAATATTATTCAGTAATGATGTCTGTGGTGACGGTGATTCTAATATTCTCGGCGATTTGTCTTGCGGTAGTAGAGGCACTGAATGAACAAACCATTCCATGTGATTGCAAGACAGTGGAAGAGACCCAGTGAAAACAAACCTCATGACCTTATGAAATTGTTGTCACTCTGATGGTCACTAGTGGGAGGTTAAGTCATATTTTGAAATAAGTAGGTAATGAAATAAGGAAATGAACACTCATGTAGTAAGGAAGTGAGAATCCATGTCAGTAATAACATCAAGAAGTTTTATAAATTTTATTGATTTGAATTTTAAAAGGCCCAGGATTCCTATTTGTTTATACTGTAGCATTGCGGTTTAAAACTGTAATTGATTCTGGCTAGAGTCACACGGGGAGAGTAATATTTAGCATACACACACAGCCTTTGCTTCAAATTGACATGTTAAAGTATCTTTTACTATGAAAATATCTGGGCTCTTCCAGTCTGTTCCTCCAAGTTCCCTTTGAGCATCTGGCCCATCTCTGTGAGTGGGCCAAGGAGTGATGCCAAAGTGGCTGTCCCTTGCGGTCTGACCTCTTTATTTGCCTTCCCTGATAGCACTGCGTGGAAAGAAACTGTGAGATTAGGGAGATGCCTGGCTCCTGGGAATGTGACAAGTGACAGTTTCCATCAGCATTTATCTCCACATACTTGGCAAAAACAAGGGAAGTCTGGAAACAGGCCTTTGTGAAATACCTTGGCAATCTCAAACCATCCTGAGCTGGGCCTTCAAATCCAGGAATATACATGAATTATCTGTCATAACCAGATAAAGAGCCTGACAGCTGTGAGAATAATTAGAATATAATCTTCCTTCACTGAATGAAGAGCAATCATCGAATGACCAAGACATTTCTATACATTGTCTTTGATCATTACAATACCTCTCAGATGAATATTACTACCCCTGCTTTCTGGCTGAAGAAAACCAAAGCTGAGACAGATTTGGTCATCTCACACAAGAGCACACAGTTGGTAAATGGAAGAGCCAGGATTCCAACTAGAGCCTTTCTGGCTCCAAAACTCAGGCTCTGGCCATTGTGATAATCAACCTCTTGCTCTCTGAGCAGCACTGTGTAAGGTAAGACTGCTCTCTGCCAGACTGGGCTGTGTTTGAGAAACTGTCTTTCTAATCAACTTCTCTCTGGAAAAGTTCTCAGAAAGGACCACCCCACTAGGGATTCTTAAGTGTTTGGCTGGCTTATTTGCTGCTGTCATTTTCCCAAAATCCAAAGCTAGGAATAGTGTGTGTATTTGTTTAGGTGCATCAATTTCCTCTTTGGTCTGAGGTTGACTTATCTTGACCTTCGCTTCATTTCAGGAAAGACTTCCAGGCAAACTGTATTATCCTTCAGCCAATAGCCCCTTTTGCTAGTAATTCTTAAGAAGCATCTGATTCTAAAGGTGTGTTCTCCTGGCTTGTCACCTAGGAAAATGGAAGCATAGAAAATTATTTCTTTTGTTTTAAGTAACTAACCATCAGTAATGGTAAGGCTGCAAACAAACTATAAAAACTAAGAAGTTTTTATAAAGTTATGTTTAGTAGCCAAAATACAGTATCATTTTCCTTTTAAATTTTATTTTCTAATTACAGTTTACATTTAATATATTTTGTATTAGTTTCAGGTATACAGCATAGTAGCTAAACAATCATATACTTTTTAAGTACCCACCCGGCACCATCCATAGTTATTATAGTATTACTGACTATATTCCCTATGCTGTGCTTTTATATTCCTGTGACTATTCTGAAACTGCCAACTTGAACTTCTTAATCCCTTCACCTCTTACACTCAGCCCCCCAACTTCTATCCACTCTAGCAACCATCAGTCTGTTCTCTGTATCTGAGTCTATTTCTATTTTTATAGTATCTTTTTCAATAAGTAAAAACCAGTAGAGAATATTAGGTTTAGCTTAAATGTCTATATTTGGGCTCTACTCCTAATCCTGACTCCCACCCTAATAACCTTAACCAAGGTCCTCATGTCTGGGCAATAATATACCAAAGGGAGGTCCTAGGGGTTGGCACATGCATCCAGCATCTGGCCAATAGCAGAGACCTGCAATCAGGAAGACAGGGGACATAGTGCCAAAGATCAGAATCACAACCAGCCAATCATCTGGAGGGTTGGCTAAGCAGATGCAGATGCCATGAGGCAAGCTCGGGCTAGTAAGGAGACACTGAATCAGCTCTGATCACATAGGCTAGGCAGTGGGTACCTGAGAATATTCTAGGTAAATGCTCTTGCATTAACCCCAACCCACTTTGCTAGACCAAAGTTGGAGTGGAAGGATTCCACTATGTTGAAATATGTTAGAGGTAAGACTGTGTTATAGACTAAATGTTTGTATCCCCCTAAAATCTGTATATTAAGATCTTAACTCCCAGTATGATATTACTAGGAGGTGGGGTTTTGTAGGTGATTAGGTCATGAACCCTCATGAATGGTACTAGTGCCCTTATAAAATTGGCCCAACAGAGCTCCCTTTCTGCTTATGCCACGTGAGGACACAGCAAGAAGATGGCTACCTATGAACCAGGAAGAGGACCCTCACCAGACATTGAGTCTGCCAGTGTCTTGATCTTGGACTTCCCAGAATACAAAGTTGTAAGAATAATTTTCTGACATTTAGAAGCCACCCAGTCTATGGTACTTTTTGTAATAGCAGCCCAAATAGACTAAGACAAACTTTTTACAGCTTTTGTACTGAGGCTATAGTTCATAAGAAGATACATCCAAAGGCCATTATATTAAAATGAACGTGGCTTGGTACTTAAGGAGCATGCCAAATAATACAATAACTCTTGAAAATAAATTCTGACTGTATTTCAATATGCAAGAAATAGCTCATTTGCATAGTAGGGACTTTCCAAGAACACTAAGGAGAATCTACTTCCCTCATCATATCATCATGACCTTTAACCAGCCTGGCTCAGAGTCTTTAAGACCACAGCACACACCAAGCACTACATAAAGCAAATCTCCTTTCCTGTTCCCTGTTGCAGACCACATCTAGGAAACCCTCGGCCCCTTCCGTACTTCTCAACCTGTCCTAATGGTCCAGTGGACCAGCTGGGATTCGTGCCTGCCTCTAATTGGCTTCTTCTGACAGCATCCCTGCAATCCCGTCTCTCACAGCCTTGCAGACACTCTCACACATCAGCTCACTCTGCCTGCAGGTGTTCCTTTGAGTTGTTCCTCCCTTACCTGATTTGCCCCTGCTTTCAGGGAACGGGGCAGGAATGCCCATTCCTTTACCCTAAACTATGGAGGAGCACCTCCTGTAGTGAGAAAAAGATAAAAAATCTCTCTCCTACAATTTTCTTAAATTCCACTTTAAGTGTGTTAAACATTGAGCAAGCCCTACTACCCTCTTTTAAAATTTAAATACTCCTGCAGGACAAAGACTTTTAGCATGAATGAAATTATCTCATTTTGCTCCCTGGAACAGAAGAAACCAGGATGACAGAAGCAACACCAAAAGAGAAAACATCAAATGACAGAAAAAAGAGAGAAGAAAAGAAAAGAAAATAGAAGCACCTTTCCATTTTTACCTTTTATATGGACAACATTGGATTTTGAAAGTGATATCCTATCTTAGCTACATCTTTGGGATGAAAAAGTCAAAATACTTCAAACATTTTTTATTGCTGTCTTGTGCCAAAAATCAAGAATTAAATATCGACTCATTATTGCTGGTGTAGTGGGACAATATTCTGAAACAGTGACCTAGAGTTCTCCCTGTTACCCCCAGGCCCCTACACCCTTGTTTCCCCCCAAATACAGTGGACCCTTGAATAACATGTGGGTTAAGGGCACACACACCCATGCACACACACACACTTAGTTGAAAATACCTGTATAACTTTTGACTCCCCAAACACTTATCTACAGTTAGCCCTTCACATCCACAAATTCAACCAACTGTGATTGAATAACCTGTGTTTAACTGTAAATAAACTGTATTTATTGAAAAAAAATCCACATATAAGTGGACCCATGCAGCTCAAACCCATGCTGTTTAGGGTCCACTGTGATCCCTAGTATCCCTAATCCCTCCCCTGGACCTGTCAGCTAGGATCTTCTTCATCCATTTTCTCAGGGGAGAACCAAGGGAGCCTGCTAAGACCTCCATTTCTGCCTGCTCATCCTACAGTGAGAAAGTAGAGATGGCTGTACAATATCACCCCTTGTCCAGAGGGCCTGAGATATCTTCACCGAGTTTGCCACTGTGGTGCTCAAGCCAAACAATGCTCAACATGCAACTGAGAGAGGGATAGCAGGCTTGAAGAGGGCTTGAGGTTGGGACAAGGGAGACACAACAGTGACCCCTGGATCTACTATCAAATATATGACAGAAATATAGTCATACATGCTGACTTTGGGAATACAGAGAACAATCATAAAAAGTCATAACTAGAGTTAATGTTGCGCAAATTTCTCATATCACAAACGAGAAAAGTCAGACTCCATGAGGGTAAAGGGTTTCAGAGGTCACATGTCTAGCTAGTGGCCAACCTGAGTCTAGAATCCAGGTTTCCTAACTTTTTGTCCCATGCTTAACGGCACTCCTTGATTCTCATGCGCTACGCATCTTGAAACACAGATGTTTTCCCTGATCTCTGTCAACAGTATTAACTTTTTTTCCTTTCATTTCTATGAAAGACACTATTAAAGACAGCTGGGATCAGCAAAGCCTATGGCATCCACCTACAAAAAAAGTAAGGGAAAGTTACTATAGCCCAAACGTTCTGTTTTTCCATGCCTAGAGTTTTGTCTGGAAAGGTTCTGTAAAATACTTCCATGCAATAGCAATGAACAATAAAAAGTAGAAATTAGCTCTAGAGTCACTTGAGGACAGCCTATGTCTGTCTGGATGACTGCAGGCCTCAGCTGGGGAAAGGGTAAGCCACCATTGCATCACATGTCCTTCGTGAGCTCTGGGGAACATGGTTAAAGCATAGGAAGGAAACAGAAGAAATCTAGGCAGGAAAAGGGGCGGACGGTTGCTCAATATTATTGCCAAGTAAACAGAATTGCTTTTCAGTTACTTCTTTGAAAGAAGGAAACAATATTTATGTTCATTTAGGGAATGGCATCTTCTAAGAAGGTTGCAATATTTTAAAAATTATGTATCAGGAAACTCTTTGTCCTTGGAGTAGAGCCAAACTTAAGGAAGCCTCATTACAACAGGCTATCTTTGCAATAAAGCATGCCCATTAAAAATGGATGGCATAGCTGTTTTAAGGAGGCTGAAAAAATTGTTCCTCATGGGTCACAGACACGGAGAAAAAAAGGGGGGACAGCACTTTCTGTAAATGGAAATCCTCTAATTCTTGATGCTAATGCCTCCTCATTTTTGTGGAAAGACAAAGTTTCCTTAAAAGGATGCCTGCTCAATTTGAAAAATGAGTTCTGGGCTGTTCTTGTGTGATAGCAATTTATATAGAATCTCATGGTACATTAGCACCACTTATCAGGCAGCAAAGTCTACCGAGAGACAGTGTAATGGATGGAGGAAGTCAGTGCTTAATTCAGTCTTTTCTCATGGGTTTTTCCAAAGCTAGATTTCCAACAACATTCTTGCACAGATCATTACTGGAACTGTTCCCTCATCTTTACAATTATGACAAGTATCTCAGCTTCTTTAATCCATCCTATACTCCATTGACTAATCTGCCTTTTTAAAAAAGTGAGAGAACTGAGATGATGTTACTCTCCTGCTGAAGAAAAATCTGTCAATGTCTTTCTACTATGTACAGAATAAATTCTAGTCTCATGAATATAGTATTTCAGATCCTCTCACGATCTAGCACAAAAAAAAACTTCACTTGGCAGAAAGTAGCATGCAATTATTGTTTACTTTATTTTTTTTGTTAATGCCAAATGAACCTTTAGCCTATTCTTTTAACCATTTTTAAGTTTTCATTTCCTCTTTAGCAAATTTTCTGTTCATAACTTCTGCCCAGGTTTCTGATGGGGGCTTATTCATTTTTCTAATCTATGACTGAGAACTCTTTATCTGTTAAAATTTGTAATCTTATGTTAGTCATATGAATGACAGCTTTTTCAGAGTTGGTTGATGATGTTAACTTATGGGTGCTTTAGAATGACAAAATATTTACAGCTTAACTGAGTTTGTCTTCCAGACAATTCATGTCTAGAATCTCTTTTTGGAAGATTTTCCTCTCACCTCCTGCCTTGCCTGTTTTCTACCAGATTCATGTAGGACTACCCAGAGTTTTCTGGTTCCAGCTACTTCATACATTGACATTGACTAGTCTTGAGAGTTTTGTGCTTCAGACAATCTGATAAACTATTGACTATTTGTTGGGTTAATGGAAAAGAGCTATCTTTTTCCTTCTGGATGGTAGAGCTTCCTTTGTGCCCAGGTGCCCTAGCTGGTCCTGGACCTTAAGATTTTTGAAATCTCGGTAAAGGGATATAAATAAGGAAGTTGTCATTTAAGAGGTGCAGGTTCTTTTTGTACCCAGAAGTAGAGGCTCTTTTACCCACCTTAGGAGGAGACTATTCCTTTGTTCTTGGGAAAAAATATTAAGATGCTTCACCTTGTCAGTATGTTAAGCTGACCACAGATGCTAGACGTTCTAATCTGATCATGTACTGTTCTGTACTGGTTAACACCAAACTTTATCTCTGAGGCTTTTCGTGGTTTTATTTTGGGAAGGGGAGAGGACATAGAGATGAAGAAGGGGAGCTGAGAATTGATGCTGGGGGCTGAAAATTGAAGGGAGAGTTTGAAGGGAAAGCTTTCTGACTAGGCAGAGGGGTTGGTGCTCTAGGTTCCAGGTGGAAGTATGGCTCAGAGCTGGGAAGAGGGCTGATCCCCCCTCCTCCTAAGTCAGACTGACAGGGTTCTGACTCCTGGATGGTGGAGGAATAAGGGGAGTCAGAAGACAGCACCTTGGTAAGGCCACCACCAATATAAGGAGGGCTCAGCATCTTTAGCAAGGCAACAGAAAGATTTCTTCAAGCTACTAGGAGCCCAGAAAGAGCATTTGGGTAGACACTGTGTTGCCAGAGCAGGAGAAAAGGAACAGATTGGGCAAGGATGATTATTGTAGTGGATTATTGTAGTGGGTGATTATTGTAGAACAGACTGTGAGTTGATGTAAGCCATCCTTTTGGGGACAACAAGAATTATTTCAGTGGTGGGGTGGGGGGATCAAGTAATAATTTGAGCAGCAAACACTTAATATGACCTCATTTGTACTTAGTGAAAAGCCTGGCCCTACCAGTTGCACACATTTTAAGGATACAAATATGAGGACAATGTTCCCACTTCAATTGCTAGGGACATAAGCCCACTATTTAAGTACAATGTGATGTGATCTTCTCCAAGAAGCACACACCAAATAACACCTTTTTTTCCCCCAAAATACCTTAGACACCTACAGTATCTATGATTATTATTTTAGACTATTTAGGTTTTCCAATAATCTGGATTTTCTCATCTCTCCCATCCACTCTCTGTCTTCTAGTTCTTCAAATCCTTTCTGGGTTCTTTCTGACTAGAATCTTCTTCTGCATCACACTCCATTTCCCTTTTCAGCTACCTTTGGTTTGTTCTTTAGGTTCTGCTTTAGGCACCTCTTTTTCTGGGAAAGTTTCTGTGACTGAAAAGCCCCGTCCTCAGCCTCACAGATGGTCGGGGCATCTATCAAAGTGTTGCAACAGCAACGCTTAACGGCCCTTCTCACGCCTCCTTTCAGCTTGACCATGGTACAGTTAACTGTCTGTCCTTCCCACTGGAGTGTAAGTTCTGTCCCTAATGCAGTGTGTGGCTGACCCTTAATAGACATTCCATATGTATTTGTTCATTTGAGTTGATCTTTTGTCAGCTTCTTCTAATAACCAATATCCTTGGAGAGAGAGAGGTCATTTCAATTGTCCTTCATTTTACAAGTAGGAGAATATTGCCTGACTGTTATTCAAAGAAGGTAAAAGATGCTACTGAACATAAAATTGTATTTGCATCTCTTTCCTCCCTGAGAATTATAATAGCAAATTTCATGTTTTCACCTCTGACTCAGACTACTAATCAGAAAACTCCAAGGAAGTTTCACTTACCTTAAAATTCATTTAGTTCTAATGAGGTTTTCTCATAGTTTTCATGATCTTTGAGGATGTTTGTAGGTACCAAGGAATCTCATGGGTCCCTGGGCTCCTCAGATTTCAAAGCACATTGAAGAGTATGTTTAATTTTAGTTCTTAACCCCACAGGCTGTGTCACCAGAATATTAAGAAGGCCAGCAGTATTAAGTAGGGGAGAGGGCAGAGTTGCAACAAGGACTACATGTCACCTAAAATTCAGGCCAATGGCCTCTCCAAGGAGTTGCACTAAAGTAGAGGAGCCAAAATAGGTTTACAAACAATTCCAGAGAAGATGATATGAGTTACAGCTCCTCTGATGTCAGAGAAGTGAATCCTTTTCCTTGATCTCTGCATGGATTTGCCGACAGTTCTGAGAACAAAGTTAAGTAACTGAGGAATGACAGGGCTAGTTGAAATGTAAACAAATTAGGTACTTATTGAAAATAATGTACTTAAGTAAATAAGATGCTGACTATCATTGCTTCTACTTCATAAGAGTTATGAATAAATAAAAATAAAGCAAAGGCAAAAAAGAAAGAGAAACCTTTTGAAACATAGGAAGGTCTTCTGTTGCATAATGTGTTTGCTGCCAGCTATGGCAGGTGACAATAGTGGGAGACTCTATAAAAGCTTTAATATATTTTATTTCATTTTGTCTTAAGTAATTCTCACTGCAACAAAGTGAGGCAAGTATTGTCATTATTCTCATGTAACCAATGATGAATCTGAGGATCAACACTCACATAGCTAGTCTTTCACAGGACAGAGAATTGAACCTAGGTGTTGTCTGGAACTTATGTGTCATTTCTATGACACCTGTAGAGAGTGATTTTATTCAAATGTGCTAATCAACTATTAACATGGAAAAGAAAAAATGTAGGCGGGAGTGATCAATACTAAGGAATATTATTCTCTGTTATATTTTCCTTGTTTTAAAAGTTATTTTTTAATTATGTAATAACTTACAAATGTATCTCAATCATATGAAGTTCAAATAATAGAGAACTTTATTTCTTCCCCACATTCAGATGTAAGTATGTGGGTAATTTGTAGCTTATCCTTTCAAACTTTTACCATTACTATACATAAATGTAGGTGAATATGTACAAATATGTACAAATATGTGTTTATATACACATATAGAATGTGTATTTGTATTTTTAATGTAAAAATAAGATCAAACCACAGATCATTTTTTTGTAACTTGCTATTTTTGCTTATGACTTGGAGACCTTTCTGTGTTAGTACATTCTTTTTAACTGCTCTTTGCATAGATGTACAATAAGTTATTTAACCATCCTGCTATTTTTATTCCAATGTCCATATTTCCTACTATGGACTGTTTCTGGTTTTGTTACTATTGTTTTGTTTACAAAACAGGGATAACACACAGAGGAAGACACACAAGAAAGGCCATGTGACGATTTTGGCAGAGACTAAAGCAACACAGCTGTAAACCAAGAAATGTGAATGCCAAGGACTGCCAGCAACAATCAGAAGTTAGGAGAGAGGCATGGAACAATGTTTTCCCCAGAGACTCCAGAAAGAACAAACCCTGACAATACTGTGACTTGGACTTTCAATATTCAAACTGTGAGGTAATAAATTTTTGTTGTTTTAAACCACATCACAGTTTGTGGAAATTTGTTATGGCAGCCCTAGGAAATGAATACACTGTTCCCCTGTATCTTCATTAAAATTATCCCAAGAATACCTGCGGGTTAGTTTCTAACCTAGAAAAACAGTAATATGAGTGATCAAGGTTTATCATTTCTAACTTGAGAATACGAATAATCAAATAAAGGACTGTTATAAGGCATTGATGACTAAGAATTAGTTTGAACCTGAACTTTTCAACTTAAGAAGAAAAATCAGTTATAGAGGCAAGGTCATTGTTACTCATTTCTCATATCTAAAATACAGGATTTTTTTAGTCTTGAAGATTAAATTTCTGTAGAACTTTGCTTTTCTACCATCTCAATTTAATTTGTTAACAATGTGACCATAACAGCTGTCATATGATTCAAAGAGCCAACAGGAGAGGTGTGGAAGGGCTTGTGGGCTTTTGAGTCCAGAATCATGTATTGTTCAAGCTGACGCCCTACTTTCAAAATGCCAACTGTGTAGATAAACCCACTTTCTTAAGCAGCAGTTGCAAAAAGAGTGAATATTTCTGCCATTCAGTCCTTTAAAAAAAATCAGCAAATTACCCAAAGGTGGACTAATAGAAATCCCTAATGAAACAGGTTTTTTTTTCTTTCCTTTTTCATTTGTTGTATGAAAATTAGAATAAGCCACACACACATAAGATGCTACTTCTAAGTCTTTCTCAGCACAATATTATGGTTACATTTTGTAGAAGGCCCATATGAGTTACATATCTTGTGAATAAATAAAGCTGTACTTTCAGTTTATCTCTGGGGTGAAATAGGGAAAAATCCTGGAGCACAAAAAAAGTAATCAAATGCATGTACAACGGATGTGTAATGTGAACCTCACAGCAGCCTATGCTATTGTCTCACTCACTTTTACAACGGAAGATCAGGAATATAGCCAAATCTCCTCTTTCTGATAAAACTAAGCTGATGAGGATTTTGTGGTTGCCTTCATAGGGTATACATCAATATTGTATGATTGGGGTTTGGGTAAGTACAATTTTGTGGGTAGACCTCTTACAAATCTTTAAGTAAATGCATTTGATAATTCTACGTTTTGAGAGATTTCAGTTAAACATAAAAACAAAAACAAACCATCTTCAAAATAGCATTAAACAATGAATATTTGTTGAATTAATAAATAGAAGTAGAAATAACTGTATTCATTATGTATTCCTGTTATTTCTGCTCACCTAGCTACCTTTTGATTGTAATTTGGCTTCCTCTATTGTTTTTAGCAAAAGAATGACTCCTGTGGTCATTCTGGCATTGCAATTATATTCCTCATAACAACCAAAAAGTTGGCATTGTGGGTTTATGTAAAGACACCTCTAGATTGTGAATGCTTCTCTACAGAGCTTAGCATTGTACCTGAAACTTAGTAGACATCTAATACGTATTAATGAATGTTCCCTGTTTCAGTCTAGGTTACCATTCCATATAGTCTATGCACCAATGAAGATACTCTCTTTCTGTGTGTCTCCCTAAAAATTCACATCCTGAAATCCTAATACCAAGGTGATGGCGTTAGGAGTTAAGACCTTTGGAAGGTGATTAGGTCATGAGAGCCCTCATAAAAGAGGTCTCACAGAGCTCCCTAGCTCCTTCCAACACATAAAGATCCAGGGAAAGGATGACCGTCTATTAAAAAGCCCTCACCAGACACCAAATCTACTGGCACAAGCTTCCCAAGCTCCAGTTTATGGTATTTTGTATAGCAGGCGGGACAGACTAAGATGCTCTCATTTTAAGAAACTGGATAAATAGTAATACTAAAAAAATAAAATAAAATAAAATTTGAAATGTAGTGGATGGCTTATCAAACAGGAGACACAGCAGATGAATGTATGGTTATATCACTACCCTCTTTCCTCATTCTGAATCTTTAAGCAAAGCCATTTCCAGCGCAGGTATGGGTTATTGGTTCAGACTAAATTACGTGGCATAAGCCTACTCCTAACATTTTGATGCAAGTAAAAATGAGTTAAAATGAAGAACTGGGAAAACCCTTATGGGAGAAAAAAAGGGATAGGTGACACAAAATTGCATCATGTAACTTTGGAGAGGTAGGGAGGAGAAGGTGGCCATTG
The DNA here is from genome assembly GCF_021234165.1 of Pteronotus mesoamericanus. NCBI lineage: Eukaryota > Metazoa > Chordata > Mammalia > Chiroptera > Mormoopidae > Pteronotus > Pteronotus mesoamericanus. Next base: position 33,589,364 of record NW_026555078.1, read on the forward strand.
TTGTTAGATCGCCCTTGCCATATGCCTAATGGGGAAGGGAGGATGGCAGGCTGTGCAGATAAGCTGCTTCAGTCTTCCATAGTACTGTACAAGCCAGCCGACTTTGTCTCTTTTTCTCTCCTTTTCTCTCCTGTACCAACGAGAATGTCCTCAATTTTGGTTCTACATCCACGTGGTTATTGCAGCAGCATAGATCCATAAGTGCCAGAAGTCTGAATCAATCATACTTATTTGGCTTTTATGAAGGAGGCTTGGTCTTGGGGAATTAGTAAAATACAATAGAACGCTTTACAGCATATTACCGTGGATGTTCAGATACTGCTATGTCAATTGTATATGCTAATGCTATAGTGGTGAGACGCTACCTGACATCTGTTCCAACAGGTAGGAACTGTAAAGGAAGAACCCTTCCCACTTTTTGTCAGGATTATATGACCTGAAAAATGCTCTAGAAAGCAAAAGTAGGAAAATAATAGCAGGAAGAGCCACTAGAAGTCACATAAAAGAAGAAAGAAGAGTTTATTTTATTTTTTTAGTATTACTATTTATCCAGTTTCTTAAAATGAGAGTATCTTAGTCTGTCTGTCTTCTTTTTAAAGAAGAAAGTTGAGAGCAGCTTTGCAGACTTCCAGCTGATATGGTTAAGGAATAATAAGGAAATTAACACGTAGTTAAGTGATGTTACATATTATACTTCAAGTATCTTTTGTTCATGGTCAGCACCGGGCAGACTACTTGAGTCTGTCCTTCCAGCCCTAGCTCATCAGCGAGGGGCAGAAGCAATCTCACCTCCCACAAACACTGATTGACTTCTCTCCTTACCAAATTCTACACCAAAATAGGTCAGGAGAGAATCTGGGCTTCTCTTTTCCTGCCAGCTGGATTGTGGTCTGTTTGAGTTTTGTTTTTTGTTTGTCTTTGAGGATCAACATCTTCAAGAATGACCATACTACCTAAAATAGTATGGCCTTATATAATGAACCACAAGATGATAATCTTCTCAATATAACCTAGAAAGCACATTTAAACAATGGAAACCTTCATTCAACACAGAGAAGGGAGTAACTTTTTTTTATAGGGGATAATATTCATTAATAGGAATTGTACTATACTTAATAGTTAAAATTTGGCTAAAATAGTCTTACCAGATAGCAACATAGGTAGGTCATGTTCAACCAAGAAACCTAAAAGGATAGAGATATTTTAAATATTGTGATAACCTTTATCTTAAATCCCCTTTATAGTATTCTTCACAGTGTACTTTAATGTCTCTGTTCACTTTCCTGTATCCCCCACTAAGCTTTAAGGTCCTTAAAGAAGGAACTGAGTATCTCCCATTCTCTTTTGTATCGGAAACTAGCACAGAGATGCCTGACAAACTGGTGACCATTAAAACACTAGAATGAATGCTTTCGCCAGCAGTAAATAGATCACAGCTCATACCCAATTTCATATTCTGCACATTGTCAACGGAAAGACTGGAGAAGAAATTGATAAGCAAATGCTCAGAGAGCAGTATAAATGGAAACAAGGGCTCTGATCTTAGCTGTTTTAAGTCAGGGCTGTAGTGTCCAGTTGGCCAGGTTTTTCATTGAACAAGATTATCCAGTTGAGAGCGTAAATCGAGGCAGAATTCCAGTCCATGAACACAGCTCTGTATCTGCCCACAGGAAGCAATGCCTTTTTTTCCGAACTCATACAAAAGCACTGTATAGTGCTCGCTTCAGCAGCACATATACTAAAACTGGAAAGATACAGAGAAGATTAGCATGGCCCCTGTGCAAAGATGATACGCAAATTCATGAACCGTTCCATATGTTCAAAAGCCAAAAAGGACTCATGGACGTGGACAACAGCGCGGTGCTGATTGCTGGGGCGGGGGGGGGGGGAGGGCATAAGGGGACTAAGTAGTAATGGAAAAATAATATAATGAAGATTAAGTCAATTAAAAAATAAAGCTGCAGTAGATGAATATGAGACACCGTAGAAGCTTTAAGACACTTTTACACTTTTAATAATTATTTAATCTCTGACATCCTAGATCCCGGCGATAAAAACTCTCCTACAGAGCTGACTTCACCACAAAGGGAGGGGGGAAAAAGTGAATATTGTTTGATCTTGAATTGAGAACACTTTGATTGGAGCTTTTCTCTGGATTGTCAACACAGGGTGACAGGGTTATAAAACATTTTTTGCAATATAAAAGAACTGCACAGGGGAATCTCAGCATTCTACTTGAACTCAGAAAATGAGTTACAGAATCAGAGATACATAAAGAACAGGAAGAAACCTTGAAGGTCAAGAGAATTCCATTGCTAGAAGAGGCTTTAGAGACCAATCCAATAATGACTTTATTTTACAGATGAGGAACCCAAAGAGAGCAAGGAGATAAGTGATTTGCCTCTGGCTAGTTAGCAAAAGTAAGTCTAGAACCGACTTGTTTTCTGGTGTTTAATCTAATAATCTTTGTATCACAACTGGCTGGATCGCCATCATTATAATAAACAGTGTGTACCCACTGTGTGGGACAGGTTGAGACATAGACTTTGTCACCATCAAGGGCCATATACAATGAAGTGGAGAAAACAGGAAATAAATATCGAAAGATGAGCGATAATATTAGATGGCATATGAAGGGAAGTTTAAATTTGGGTTTCTGAGTGGGAGTGGTGACGCCAACAATAGGAATTGGTAGGTATGAGGCGTGGGCCGGAGTGCCCACATGTTGGCAAACAATTCTGGAAGGACCAGAAACAGGTGACTGAGAAGGTCCAGCTGGGGCCACAAGCGGGCCTAAGGTTACAAAACGATCAGGAGAATCCAACAACCAGAGCCCTCTCGATCCGTATCTGAACTGAACCTTTGGTTTGCTGAACCAGACTGCAACGATTGGCGTAAGTCTCTCCACATCGGGGTTCTGACCCCTAGGAGGGCGGGGCCAAGACAGCAGTACAGGAAGCAGAGAAAGAAATCAAAAGAAAATTGAGAAATCCAACGAGCTGCCGCGTGCCCCGAACTGGGTGGCCAGGTGCCCTGAGATGACTCCAACCAGCCACCAGCAAAGGGTATGACTTGCCCTAGGCGCCGACTGAGACGGAGCTTCCGGGCAGCGCACGAGATGGGCGGGGTGGGGCCGGGGCGAGCACCGCCTACGTCAGGCTGCGTGACAATGGGTGGACGGCGGAACGCAGAGGCGGCAGGCGGCGGCAGCCCTCATGGGGGGCGGAGCCAGCGCCGCTGCCTCCGCAGCCCGGGTCGGGATTTGAAAGATTAAGAAGTCCCGGCGGAGAAGACGGTGGCGTTGAATGCGTGGCGGAAGCGTTGGGGACACGGCCTGGCGCGGAGCAGGACAGCGGGCAGCGTCTCCACAGCATGAATCACCCGGACTTCGGGTCCCCGCGGAGCCTCGGGTCCTCGCGGAGCCTCGAGCATAACGGCCGGGGCAGTGGCGGCGCCGCCTGGGAGCTGGGCTCGGAGGCGGACCAGGCGTTCCGCGGTAGTGTCTGCTGCTTCGACCACCTGCCCGGCGGAGACCCTGGCGACGGCGAGGTGCCCCTGGCCCTGCTGCGCAGGGAACCGGGGCTGCACTTGGCGCCGGGCGCGGAGGATCCCAACCACCACCTGGCGCTGGACCCTTGCCTCAGTGACGAGAACTATGACTTCAGCTCAGCGGAGTCCGGCTCCTCGCTGCGCTACTACAGCGAGGGTGAGAGCGGCGGCGGCGGCAGCTCCTTGTCCCTGCAGCAGTCACCACTGGTGCCGTCGAACTCGGGGGGCGGCGGGGCGGCAGGAGGGGGTCCCGGGGAAAGGAAGCGCACCCGGCCTGGCGGCGTAGCCGCCCGGCACCGCTACGAGGTGGTGACGGAGCTGGGCCCGGAGGAGGTGCGCTGGTTCTACAAGGAGGACAAGAAGACCTGGAAGCCCTTCATCGGCTACGACTCGCTCCGCATCGAGCTCGCCTTCAGGACCCTAGTGAAGGCCACGGGCGGCCTACCCCAGGCCGAGGACCCAGACCGTGACCATGTGTGTGGCCCGGCCACAACCGCGGGCCCGGCCTCCAGCTTCGAGGAAGATGACGACGAGGACCGTGTCTGCGGCTTCTGCCCGCGCACCGCGAGGCACGAGCCCGAGATGGAGCAGCTGGTGAACATCGAGCGGGTGTGTGTGCGGGGCGGCCTCTACGAGGTGGATGTGACCCAAGGAGAATGCTACCCGGTGTACTGGAACCGTGAGTAGCCGGCCGGGGGAGGGAGCGGGGACGGGCTGCCTCTGCAGGGGCTGGTTTTGGGACTTGATCCCCGTGAAAAAGGAGGCGCCTGAGGCCTGGTGTTTGGTCCGGGTAGTTAGGATATTCTGCGGGGCACCGGCAGGTGAAGGGTAAACGAGCAGCTGACAAAATCCAGGCTGCCTGGGGTCAGGAAGAGAGGATACCACCGGGGAAGCACCTCCTCGAGCTGGTGCTGCTGCCATCCCCTGGAGACGATCCAGGAACGGATTCCCTGCCCAAAAGGTTTAATTTTCTCGTGATTCTACCTGAGCTTTGTGCTCTGGGTATCTGATTGGGTCTCATTGATCCTGCACTGCCTATGATTTAAATAGCAGCAGCCTGTCTGCTGGAGTGGGAATATTTGAGAGGATCTGCTCGAGAATCAGCAGTTTAGTTACGGACCAGGGAAAAGAAAATCCCTGGCGGGAAAGGAAAAGAGATAAGTGCCGTTCCCTCCGGGTGCGCTCGGAGAGTTGTCAAGCACTGCGTAAAGCAGTTCTGGCAAGTGCGCCCGCTCATTCTATGGAATAGTCATTTTTTGTTTCTTAGGCCCTTGTTTACATATTTTTATTTTTGTCTCGACTTCGGAAAGTTACAAGGCCTGTGCGCTGATTTCCTCATCTGTAAAATACGTATATCTACCTCAGGATTGTTGTGGGGACTAAATGAGATGACACACCTAAAGGGCTTGAAATTGCTTCGCACATATGGGTGATGTATGTTAACAGTGAGCCCCTACTTATTAGATGACAACTCAGGTATATAATTACATTAAGGAGGAAGGCTATCAACTCTCTGCCATTTCATGTAGCAAAATATGTAGTAGATATTGTATAGTAAAAGGAGCTATTGGACACCAATAATTTGTAATATGCAGTTTTAGTTTATACAGCCCAGCGCCCTAACTCATGTCTTGATTGTTACTGGCCTTAAGTTCTCCACACATACTACAACATTCTGCTTTGTATTAATTATATATAGATGACTTAGCTTTCTTTCTATATGTTAGAATTTTATCGGCAGAGTCCATCACCTTATCATTGTACTCTTATAGGACTTTGTGCAGTAAATATTCAATAAGTAGATACTGAATTGCATAAGTGATTCAGATAATATTAAAACATTCATATGTTAAGCATGAATCACTAACATAGCAATTAAAACATGTATCAAATCCCCAAATAAAATAAGCATAGCAGGAAATTTAATTTCTTGCTACATTTTAAGATGACATTGAAGGTATTTAGCCTTTCCATAAGACCAGATTCTTAATGGGATCTCCCACATCACTCCTTTTGACTGTAAGCTTACTAAGGACAAGGTGTGCTATATTCATTCATTCATTTAGCTCTTTCATTTTACTGTGTAGTTGTGCATAACCCAGTACTCTTAGGAAGGCATTAGGAAAGGTGGAAAAAAGGACAAACCTTATCCTTCAGGAGCTTCCGACTTAGTCTTTTCTTCAAATGACCTAGACATCACTGTAGATATTTTTCCTTTGAAGATAGAAGTACAAGGACTGAGTGGAGCCAGAAAGTTGGATAAAATTCCAAGCATCCTTTCCAAGATTGAGAAATGAATTTTACCCTGAGGTCAACTGAACTATATTCACCTACAATACTATGTGCTCTTTTGGCTTATGACAAAATTATTAATGCTTGCACAGTGTTTTACTATTTACAAAGTGATTTTCCACATTTTTTAATATTAATATCAAGTAAATGCTAACATTCTGCATATAAAGAAGCAGACTCATTGAAATTAATGAACTTGCCCAAGGTCACACAGCTAGAAAGTGTTAAAGCAGTTCATAGTCTAGAGCAGTCAGTGCCCAAAGAGCTTCTGATCCACTGAAGGATGAGGGTATAGGGAAAGTTTCCCACATAATGTAAGACCAAGTCCTAAAACATTGCTTTAATTAGGCAGAAGAAATGGAGATGTGGAGGGAAAGTAATTGCTTGCATGTGGGTTAACATATGCAATGACACAGAAGCATAAAACTGCATGGCATTTTGAGAAAATCAGGGCTGCACAAGGTAGGTTTAGCATTTGATCACCACAGAGACAGAGGTGTTAGGTCAGGAACAGGAGGAGCTTATGAAAGGAGCACCTGCTTGTGAATGGCACATTTGGGAAGGTAGCAAGAAAAAGAAAAGGGTGGACCCAGTGCTGAGCAGTTAGACTTTATCGTGTGAGTAAAGGGGAATCAAACAGTTGAAGGTTGTCTGTTATTCAAGTGATAAGTGACAACACGAAGGTTGAATTGGAGAGTTGGAGGACATGTTAGCATGCTAATATCATAAATCAAGTGAGAAACAGTGAGGACCTGAAGTTAACCTGAAGGGAACCCGGAGGGAAACTTAGTCTTCTTGAATAGCAACACCTATATTGAATTCATTGTAGCATTTTCTAATTATTCCACACTATAAATCCCATTGGTGTCCCAGGCCTTCATATTAGCTACAGTGGAAATACAATAGTGCTTTTGGTCCATCATTTCCCACTTGTCACAAAATCCCATACAACTTTGATCTAATTGGTTCTTCAAGTCTCTTTGTATTATGTTTTCACACCTTCTCAGGAAGGTTTATTCCCAGTATGGTCTCTTCAGCCTTTCTTGAAATGGAAGGACTCTTAGGATACTTGGCAGATTTTGACTGTTGTCCCATTTTACTTTTTTTAAAAGATATTTTTTATTTAATTTTAGAGAGTGAGGAAGGGAAGGAGAAAGAGGGAGAGAAACACCAATGTGTGGTTGCCTCTCATGTGCCCATGAGTGGGGACCTGGCCTGCAACCCAGGCATGTGCCCTGACTGGCAATTAAACTGGTGATCCTTTGGACTCTCAGACCAGCGCTCAATCCACTGAGCCACACCAGCCAGGGCCCATTTTAATTTTTTTAAAACCTTTTAGAAACTTTCTGAATAGTGGTAGTGAAAAGTTAAAAAAAAAAAGAAGTAGTCCAACAAGTTCCTACAGAGAATGGTAGAAGCATTCCAGTGGCCATTTAAACTTTTGTGGCCTAATTGAGCCCACTGCATCTGGGTGTCAAGGCCAACAAATTATATCTAGTCCAAAAGAAAGTTGTTGATTTAAATTTATATTTAATCTTCCTTTTGAACTCTTACTAGCAGGTAGTAGTTGAAACAATTTGAGGGTGCATGAATCAGAAGGGATACAGAATTCATCTATAGATACAAAGCAAGTACTACATATGAAAAAGTATTAATTATGGGAAATTTTGTGCTTGTTTCATTGTCTGTTAAGATATTTTCCTGACTGCATGTGGAAATTTTAGATAAAACCTGATCACTGCTGAGTAATGCCTAAGTGAACTCCCTTGCTACCTGACTTCTTCCTTAAGCTGCTTGTAGCTATGTCATAGGCTTGTTTTGAGAATTATATATAACATGCTTAGAATCCCAGAAAACTATACCTTATTTGTAGAAACTCACAGGAAAGTTAATAATGCTGACCAGTGCAAAATTGTACCTTATGACAGACAAAACACTGTAAAAATATTAGCAAGAAAGTGGCCAAAGCATTTAGTAATAGCTATGGGAAGGCATATGGAACATTATAGAAATATTTGAGGAGTTTAGAATAGTGTATAGCAATTCTGATTCATATATGCAGCGTGCACTAGAAAATATGTAATATCCATTCATTGACTAAGTTTATAAAGTTATTTAATTGTCCAAATATTTACATGAATGTGTAGTTTCCAGAAGCAATCATTTAGCTATAAGCTTTCTTTCCCTCCCTTTTCTGGTGTATTTATAAGGCCTACTTGCATTATTATCATTCTAAACCATTTTAAGTTCCAGACACTTTGTTTATTTATTCTCTTATTCTAGAGAGAGGGGAAGGGAGGGAGAAAGAGAAGAGAATAGTCAATGTGACAGAGAAACATCAATCAGTTGCCTCCTACCCGCACCCCTAACTGAGACCCAGCCCACAGTCCAGGCATGTGCCCTGAATTAAACCCACAGCCTTTCAGTTTGTGTGATGACGCCCAATCAAGTGAGCCACACTGGCCAGGGCAGTTTCAGACACTTCAAAAATTAACTAATATTCATAATACAGGGTGGGGGCAAAAGTATATCAAGAATAAACTCAAAACTGTAAACCTACTTTTGCCCCTCCCTGTATATTGAAAATAATATTCCCAATAAAATGAGGTAGGAAAATTAGGGTTTTGGTTTTGTTTTTTTGTTATTTTTTTTTTCTGTAAGTACCCACATTATGTGATGTTTGGGATAGCGGTAATCACCTCTTAGGTCTTTTTCATTCTAGGGTTAATAACCTTAATGATTAATAACCCTTTATGACGCACAGGGTATCATGGGAAAGTAATGGAGTCCAAGCTGGTAGAAGGCACTCTTTCTTGATCAGTTTCTGCCTCCAATAGAGCAGAACTATACGGAATAGCAACCGGATATGGACATGCTGACTGTAGTATCTCCCACTAGCCCAGAATAGAAAGCAGCTTTGAATGGCACTAAAATCCTAGCTGCTCAGGTTTGTGGAACCCTAGCATAGTTTTCTGAGAACACCATTGTATATCTAGCCTGCATAAGACTGCATTTTTCATTGACCTACTGAAGTAGCCTAAGGATATGAATGACTAATGAGTGACATGTGTGGAGCACAGGACTTGGTACTACCTGAACAAGGCATTCAGGACTTTACTTTCCCTTTGCAGTGTTCATTCGTTTAAAAACCCATCTAGTATCAGTTATTTATCCACCTCGTTTGTGTGCGACTCAAATATAGTATTGCATGTCATGCAAGTGCTGTATATAAATGTTCAAAGTATTTAGTATGGCTTTCTTTCCTCCATTTGTTATGCCCTTTTTCCTCTTTTACTGGATTGGTTGTTTGGAATTCTGATTGACTAAAAAGGTTCTTCTGTCTTTTATGGACAGGTGCAAAACCCATCCAAGTGTATGGTAGGTAACGCATAAGGGTGGACCTGGTTTACCTTTGTTTTCACATCACCTCTTACCTTACCTCAGCTCATCAATTTCATCTCTTCCACCTCCATTTCAGTTTTTACTGGTTGTTCTCGAGAAAGAGCATTGTGTAATGTTTATGAATGTAAATAACCACTGAAGGCAGACTGTCTGGGCCCAAACTCCAGCCCTGCCATGTACTATTTGCATAACTTTGGGCAACTTAAATTCTTTGTGCCACAGTTTCTTCTTTTGTAAAATATGGATAATATTTCCTACATCTTAGGATTGTTGTAACAAATGAGGAAAAATATTTCAAGATCTTGAATAGTAAACACTATATAATAGCTTTATTTTTTATAGTTTTTTAATTTATAAGTCATGTTTATTCTATTACAGTTGTCTCAATTTTTCCCCCTTTACACCCTCTCCACCCATCCCACTCCCAACCCCCACTCCCACAGTCAATTCCCACTCTGTTGTCCATGTCCATTGGTCATTCATACATGTTCTTTGTCTAGTCCCTTCCCCTTCTTTCCACCATTGTCCTCTCTCCTCATCCCCTCTGGTCACTTTCATAGCTTTATATAAGTTCTCCATTTGCCTGCCTCTTCTGTCCTTTCAAATTTATAACCCACTTTACATTCTTGGCTTTCAACTCTCATATTTCGATTTGTTGTCTCTTTACTGACTTAGCATTTTGGCCTTGACTCTTGGTAATCCATTCTCTGTTAGGCATAGTCCTAGAACCCCTACAACTGTTGCCTGCTTTTGTGAGAAACTGACTGATTTTTGCCTAGTCTTTCAGGCCCCAGAAAGAGCTGTACCGTCTTGATTCTTCCTGGCTTGGACCCAGAGGAGTGTACCAGTCATTCTCTTGTAAAGCTACTGTCTGTGGGAGAGAAGTTTTATTTCCCATAAAAGCATTCTAAATTCATGAACATCTACTTTTATTGGTATGCAGATCCTGTCACCAGATGTAGGGAGGTACTGACTTCATCCCCAAATCTCATTTAGAGCATCTCTAACCATCTTCCAGGACTTTTGATACAATAAAGAACTTTACAGCTTTCTAAAAGACTACTCAGCTTTCAGTGGAGGCAGAGCCAGTAGTGTTCTTGGCATGCTGCCATGTTGGCAAGACAGAAATGGCCCATAAGTCCCCTTACAGTGGCGACCTTGGCGTGAAAACTTGGAGAGATTTTTCTTAATTGACCTGCAGTCGAACCAGCAGAGGTAGGAGTGACAATTGGGTTCTGGCTCCTGGTGCAACATTGAGCTTCAAATATCAGTCTACCTTTGGTCCAGGGATTTAAAGTGGCGAATCTTTGTATCCAGTGTTGTTAGTAAAGCCAAGTAGGCTCAGAGAACAGATCTTTGTTGTCAAATCCCTTAGTTTGAATCTTTGATTTACCATAGCCATGCGACTAAGTTATAATCTCTCTGTGGCCCAGTTTCTCCTTTGTAAATAGGGATAATTCTTGCTTTTTGGGGTTGTTACGATTATTTCATTGTAATACATGTATGGAGAGCACTTAGTATGGTACCTGGTTCAGTAAGTGTTGACTATTTTGTTTAAGCCAGGCTGGTTTGTTGGCTCCTAAGCTAAAAGCCTAGCTCCTAGAAATTAAGGTGTGTGGTTGACCAGTTTTATTTTTGAAAAAGAAGAGCAGGAAGCTATGGCTCTACCAGAATTACTTCAGCCTAAATTTGATGACGTATATACACATATTCCCTCCACTTCACCTCCCCATCTTTCCTCTTTCTTTCTCTTCTCTTTGTGTGTATATGTGTATATTTAAACCTATTTAATCTCACCCCCTGAGAGTTCTGGGAATCACAAACTATCACATTTTGTTCCAGTCTGAAGTTGAACAAAATGAAGACCTTTACAGGAGAGATGAGGACTGTGGAATATTCTTCAGCCTCTGAATTGTCTCTCCTGGGTTCCCTTGCCTATGGAATGGCATACTATGTTAGACCAGTAGTTTGTAGATTTTATTGACCCTAACAGTCAAGTGCAAGATTGTTAAAAATGTAGATTCTCAGATCATCTTGGGATATTACATTCAAGAGATCTGATCCTGGATCCTGAGAATCTTCCTCTTTACTAGGTATCCCAAGTAATTCTGATTTCAGGGTTTTACAGACCTCACATTAAAAACACTTAGTTCAGCCCTAGCTGGCGTGGCTCAGTGGACTGAATGTCAGCCTGCAAACTGGGAGGTCACAGGTTCGATTTCCAGATAGGACACATTCCTGGGTTGTGAGCCAGGTCCCTAGTTGGGGTTGTGTGAGAGACAACCGATAGATTGATGTTTCTGTCCCTCTCTTTCTCCCTTTCCCTCTCTCTAGTAAATAAATAAAATCTTTTAAAAAACACAAAACCTAAAGATTCATTAATTCCTCCAGTCTAAATGGCTGAAAGCTGTTTCATCTTGAGTTGTTCCACCTATACTCAGAGAATTTCCAGTTCAGCTAGTCCACAGTTGCATTTGAAGGGGTTCTAGAGAAGCTAGCTTCCAACCCACAAATTAGTATCTTTATTTCATCCCTGTTTTGCTTTGACCTACCTATTTCAGCTCTGTCCTTTCAATTTAAAACTTTCATATCCTTCCTGATTTCCTGTAAGCTCATTCTAGTGATTATTGAGGAGAAGGACAGAGTCCCCCAATTATAATTGTATGTTTATTTATTTATTCTTTTAGTTCTGGTGGTTTTTATTTTATGTATTTTGAAGCTCTGTTATTAGGTGCGTACACATTTAGGATTGTTACATCCTTTTCATGAAATGCCTTTATCATTTTGAAGCGGTCCCCTTTATTTATGTTCTATTTCTTGTATTGAAGTCTACTTTAATAATAATTTGGCCACTCCCAACATTCTTTTGATTAATATTTTATGATGTATCTTTTCCTCCCCTTTTACTTTTAAACCTCTGTACATCTTTACCTATATAGCATTGTTTTTTAAAATCCATTATGATAATCTCTGCCTTTTATTTGGTGTTTTAGGCCATTTATATTTAATGTGACTAATGATGTTTGAGTTTAAATTGACCATCCTGCTTGTTGTTTTCTATTTATCTCGTTCGGTGTACCTTTCCCCCTCTTTTCTTGCCTTTTAGATTGAGGATGTGTTATGATTTTCTTGTATCTCTATTATTACCTTTGAACATTTGTTAATTTTTTGATGCCCTTGTAAATTTTCTGTTGTGTACTGGATTTTGTAGCATTCTTTTAATATTTGGGGGCTTTGTTCTAGTACACAGTTATGTTACTTCATTTAGTTTGATCCTATCAAGGCTTTCTTTGAGCTTTATGAGGACGGTCAAAGCAGCCTTTAGTTTTGGGATAATTTATCCCTACAGTTGGGACAATACCTTTCTGGGGGCATTACTCAGTGCTCCATGGATTAGGTCTTCTCTTTTAAAATTATATTTTATTGATTATACTATTACAGTTGTCCTGATTTTTTTTCCCCCTCAACCCTAGTCTACACAGCACCCCCCTCCACATTGCACTCCCCTTTCCCTTAGGCAGTTCCTCCACCCTTGTTCACATCTACAGGTCATGCGTGTAATTCTTTGGCTATTCCGTTTCCTCTACTGCACTTTACATTCCCCTGGATATTCTGTAATTACCTATTTGTACCTCTTAATCCCCTCATCTCTCACCCATTCTCCCGCACCTACCCTCACATCTCTTTATCTTTAACCTTTGGCATTTTAATTATGATGTCGCTTGGGGTGGACCTCTTTGCATTCATCTGGTTTGGGACTCTCTGTGCCTCCTGGACTTACATGTCTATTTCCTTCACCAAATTAGGGAAAATTTCTTTCATTATTTTTTCAAATAGATTTACAATTTCTTGCTCTTTCTCTTCTTCTGGGACCCCTATGAAGCAAATGTTGTATTGCTTAAAGTTGCCCCACAAGCTGCTTAAACTACCCTCATTTTTTTTGGATTCTCTTCTTGTTGTTCTGATTGGTGGTTTTTTGCTTGCTTATTTTCCAAATCATTGATTTGATTCTCGGCTTCATCCACTCTATTGTTGTTTCCCTTTAAATTGTTCTTTATTTCAGTTAATGTATCCTTTGTTTCTGACTGGGTCTTTTTTATGGTATTAAGGTCCTCACTAAGTTCTTTGAGCATCCTTACAACCAGTGTTTTGAACTCTGCCTCTGATAGATTGCTTATCTCCATTTCATTTAGTTCTTTTTCAGGAGTTTTGATCTGTTCTTTCATTTGGGCCATGTTTCTATGTCTTCTCAGTTTGGCAGCCTCCTTGCATTTGTTTCTATATATTAAGTCATGCTGTTTTGACTCCATCTCTTGGTAGTGTGGCCTAACGTAGTAGGTGTCCTACTACAGTAGGGTCCAGTGGCACAGCCTCCCCTATCACCGAAGCTGGGTACTCAAGGTGCACCTTTCATGTGGGCCGAGTATACTTTCCTCCAGTAGTTGAGCTTGGATTGCTTTTGAAAGGTCAATGGGAGGGATTTACCCCAGGCCAGTTAATTGCAAGGATTAGCTGTGACCACTGACCACCAACCTCCATCCTCCATGGAGGGTCAGCTGTGCAGGGGCAGGATGGTCTGTAGCTGTCCACTGGGTGCGCTGACCCCTGGGGTTCCCCAGGTGGTTCAGGCCAAGATCAGCCCCAACCTGTGTTTTGCCTGGGGCCACCCTGTCTGAGTTATAAAGAAGTCTGAGACGGCTACTTGTTGCGGGCTTGGAGATTCCCAGGCAAAGCCAAGCTATGAATCTAGGCTCCTAATTCTGGGTCTGGGATTCACTGAGGCGAGCAGCTGCTTGATTGAGAGGACTTAGTGAAGTTGTGAAGCATGAGCCAAGACCACTCATTTGAAAAAGCCGCTTGGGTGGGCCTGTAAGTTGAGTGGGGTGGAGTCTCTGGGGACCTCCAAGGCAGGTCAAACAGTGTTAGCTGGGTTGATGGAATCTTAGGCACCCGTCTGCTCTGTGTGGGAAGGGTTTAGAAAAGGGACAATGACCTCTGCTCACTTTGATGTCAGACACTTAAGCCTCTCCCTGCGTGCCACTCGTGCCCCTCAAGCTGCCACCCCATTGCCAGAGCCCAGAGGTAGTGAGTCTGAGTAGGGGAGTCCGTGTGTGGGTTCTTTAAGAGGAACTGCTTGGGGCTCCAGAAGTTTCTTCCACCAACCCAATCCCTGCTGGGGTTTTGGGGGGTTTTTTGCAGCCAGAACTTGTGAGGACTTACCTTCCTGGCATTGGAACCCTGGGCTGGGGGACCTGGTAATGGGCTGGGACTGCTCTCCCGAATTTTATGTACTTATGTGTGGATGTGGGACTAACTCATTATACGTCTACACCCCTCCTAACAAGTCTGGATGGTTGTGGTTTCTTTAATTCTGTAGTTGTCAGACTTCAGTTCAATTCAGTTTCTGTTGGTTCTGAGTGATGGTTGTTCTCTTTAGTTGTAATTTAGTTGTGATTGTGCAAAGCAGCAGCCGTGTCTGACTATGCCACCATCTTGACTGGCAGTCCTTGATTAGGTCTTTTTTACTCTGGCTCATTGGAAGTTGAACTATTTGCAACCTTATATGAGCTCTGGAGATTGTTTCACCTACTCCTTTCCAGTGGTCATTTTCCCTGGCCTTAGGTACTTTTCCCCAATGTGTGTATAGGTAAGTTATTCAACCAAAGACTCAAGGGTATTCCTCCAGAGATCTCCAGCATTCTTTCTGTAGAGCCTTCTATTTTGCAGTATTATGCCCCATAGATTCTAGCTACCTTGGCCTTCTTGAACTCTGAGCCAGTTCACATCTGAGCAAAACTGCTAGACTCCGTTTGGGTTACCCCTTCCCACACTGCAGTCTGGAAGCTCTACGCATTAAGCTTGGTCAGTACGTTGTTTAAGGTTGGGCAGGAAATCCAGTATGTGTTAATCCATCATGGCTAGGAGTACAAGTCTCTCCATCCCATATAGCAAACTAATTTACTGTCTCCATTCTTGGTGGTCTTGTCTTTGTTTCTCTCTTTGTTAGACACAACCCAGTACTTTCATATCCTATAGCCTCCCTGCCTAGGAAATTGAAATAGCGATAATACCCTTAGAGAGCTAATGTGGATCAAATGACCGTTTTGCCACGCAGTAGAATTGGGATGTCTTCTGCAGCTGCTTTAATGGACAGTAGGATAGAAGCTATTGTTAGACTTGTACCCCAGAACTCTTTGGTGCTACCCCTTTTTGCTGGCATAATATCTGTGGCCTACCAAACCAATTGCTGCATTTAATTTCTCATGCCGTTCCTCCACCGTTCTTTTTCTCTTACTTCTTACAACGCGTTGTAAAACACTGACTCTTAAGGATCCCTGTTTTCACATCAAAGGACCCACCTTTTACCACCAGAAGTAAATCAGGATTAACCTTCCAATCACAGTGTGTCTATAGTGAGCTCATCTACAGGTCTTAGCTTATATTTAGTTTTTTATTTTCTGAGTCTGCTTCTCCTGTTGTCCAATGTGAGATTTTCATTTTGGAAGAGATGTTAGGGGAAAAGGGAGTTTAGTTAAACCGAACGGATGAGGAAGGCTAGTTTTGATATAGCCAGATTTAACCACTGCACGTGGTTTTAGAAACTTGAAAAGATACTATGTGAATTAGAATAATGCCATAATTTGGAATAGGATTTTATAGTTTACAAAGTGCTTTCCCATACATTTTTTTTTAATTCCTATTATACGCTGCAGTGACATAGACTATCCTCATGTTACAGATGATAAACTGAGAACAGAGAGGTTAAGGGATGGAAGTGGAACTAGAGCCTATGCCTTCTAAGTCCTTAACCAGTTTTCTTTCTCCTGTGTACCATGTATAAACTCAGCTTATGCCACCTGAGCAGATATGAAGATTATATGCCAACAGTACTTAATATCCTGGATTATTTTTTAACCTGTGTAAGAATTGCCTACTTTTACTGCTACTTATTCCTTCTAGTTGGTGATTTTCTAAATATATTCCTCAAATTAGTTTTTTGTGACTTCAGTCTTAGAAATAATGTTTTCCTCAGCTTCTTTTTGCATGTGTTCAAGTTTTTGCTTTGTGCTTGCTGACATTCTGAACTTGAACTATACAATGTTTTTTCTTTCCTATTGCTCCCCTGTTCCTCTTTTCTACAAAAGACTTTTTTTTGTTTAAATATTTATCTAGTGTCTACTTGGTAAAAGACGGGAGTGGTCTACCTTGAGTTTACAAAAAGCTTTCCAGAGAAATTTATGTTTGATTTGGGTATTAAGGAAGAGCATTATTGCCAGAGAGAATGGCATATCTAAAAGCTTGGAGCCATGAAGGAGGACTAATACATTCAGAGGACTCCAGAGATTTCTGTTTGGCAGGAGCATTGGGAATATAGTAGAAAAGGGTAGAAGAAGGAACTGGATACGTAGAGTCTAGATCAAGATGGGGCTTTCATACTGAAAATTTAAATTTTATCCTATGAGAGTGAAATAATTGGAAAGTATGAAATGAGGAAATTGATCAGATTATATTTTAGGGTTATCATTTTGGCAACAATGTGGAACATAAATGGAAAGCTCACAAGTGATATCATAATCAGTGAGACTTGCAGTATTGCAGGTGAGAAACAGTGGAAGGTCTAGGGCCATACTCTTTGAATGGTTATTGGAGATTTAGAGGTAGATGACAGGGAAGTAGAATAGATACACTATCAGTGCAGTATGAGTAAGTGGAAGGGTAGTCTAGGTTGTCTCTATAGTGTTTTTAACTTGGGTAGATTGTGGAGGTTTTCCACCCAGGTTCACCTTAGGGTGGCAGAGGGACGCTAAATAATAGTTTATGTTGACATAGTGCATTTAAAGTGCCTATTGCATATCGAGTTATAGAAGCATCTAGTGGATATTTGCATGTATAGGTCTGGAGCTCAGAAGAAAACAGCACTGAAATTAAAGATGCAAAAATCCTCAAAATTTAAGCCAGTGGGCTCTAAAATGGGATTATATAAATGCTTTATTGAAGTTGTTACAAAGAAAATGTTTGAATTTATATTAACCTTGTGTTTCATCCTTTATGAGTTTTTATTTCTATATGTTTTATAATGTATAAAATATTTTAGAACAGTAATACATATGCATAATTTATAAATAGTGTATTCAAAACATTTTTGGAGAGTATTAATTTAAACTGAGTAGTCATTTCTGGGCATTTGCTTTACAATAGCAACCTGGTGAACTTTTTTAAAAGTAGGCATTTCTGAACTGTATCTCCAAAGACTCTCTTTTATTAAGTGTAGAGCAAGGAATTTTAAAAAATTCATCTTTTATTTAATTCAGATGATTCTGACAATCAGGCAAATTTGAGAACCACAGGACCTGGGCAGGCCCAACGGGTTCCTGCGCGAGCCAGAACCCAGGCCGGCCCATGGGTGCCTGCACGGGTGGTGAGGCTTGAGTGGCCTGGCGTGCGAGTGCAGAGTGGTCCGCAGAAATAGTGAATCCCTGTCCGAAGGGGTCACAGAGCTGCCCAGAGACCCTAGAAGAGAGACTGGAGACAGAGGCATTGGGGAGAGAATTGGAGGAGTGGCCGGAGCTGACTCCTTCCCCTTTCCATAGTCTCCATTTTGCACAAGCAGGCCACACCCGCAAAGAGCCAAAAGGGCGAAAGCACACAATAGACATCTCTAAACAGCCCAGTGCCGGGGTGCACTCGGGATGGCCGGCAGGTGCGAGCTCGGGCCGAGCCCTGGGCGGCTGGCCTGGGAGTACAGAGCCGTCAGCAGAAATAGCAGATCCCTGGCCAAGGGGGTCACAGAGCTGCCCAGAGACCATCGAGGAGACTGGAGACAGAGGCATTGGGGAGAGAACTGGAGGTGTAACGGGGGAGTCCTGGTGCTGAATCCTCCCCTAGTCCACATTTTCCATCTTGCTCAAGCAGATTACTCCTCTGAGTGACAGCAGCCTATAAGGACACAATAGGCCCGCCATCAAGAGGCACTTCTCTGCCCTGTGGTGCCTAAGCCTGACAGATGAGGACAGAGTGACCAGATTGACAATTACACGAGAGAGACACAGACAGTAGATTCCTGGAAGGCTCAAACAAACGACCCAACGTCATATAGAGTCAACAACTGACATCATCAGAGGCAGGCCCAGAAAGAAAAGTAAACAAACAAACAAACAAACAAATAAAAAGACCCGCCTACTACCACAGAAGTTTAATCCACAAAGTCAGGAAATCTAGACGGCCCAATTGAAGCAGAAGCATAAATGAATGAATGAATGAATGAATGATTGATTTAACAGATTCTCACAAAAATGGGAAGAAAAAGAACTTCCCCCCCAAATGAGTGGAAAAGGGGACTCCCCACAGAGAGAGCTAAATGAAATAGAGGCAAGGGAACTATCAGATATTAAATTCAAAACAATGGTTCTAAGGAAGCTCAATGAGCTCAGCCAGCTCAAAGATAACTACGAGAAACTGCAGAGAAACTATCAGGATCTTACAAAAAACTGTATCAACCTGGAAAAGGACATGGAAACTATCAAGAAGACACAAGAGGTTATGAAGAATACCCTTTCTGAATTGAAGAACACAGTAGAAGGAAATCAAAAGCAGGCTGGATGAAGCCAAGGATCGAATCAGTGAGATGGAGGATAAGGTAGAAAAAAGCTCCCAGAAAGAAGAAGAAATGGAAAAAAGACTCAAAAAGAATGAAGAAGCATTTAGGGGAATGCAGGACAACCTGAAACGCAGTAATATCCGCATAATAGGGATACCAGAAGAAGAGGAGCAAGGGATAGAGAACCTCCTCGAAAAAGTAATGATGGAAAATTTCCCTAATTTGAGGAGAGAAAGGGTCTCATGGATCCAGGAGCCACAGAGGACCCCACTCAAGAGGGACCCAAGGAGGTCCACTCCAAGACACATCATCATTAAAATGGCAACTATCAAAGACAAAGAGAGAATCCTCAAGACAGCAAGGGAGAAGGAGAAAGTAACATACAAGGGGGCCCGGATAGGGCTAGGAGCTGACTTCACAACAGAAACACTACAAGCCAGAAGGGAATGGCAACAAATATTCCAAGTAATGTGAAAAGCAAGGGCCTGCAACCAAGGCTGCTCTACCCAGCAAGGCTCTCAATTAAAATAGAAGGCGAAATAAGGACATTCCCAGACAAAAGGAGGCTAAAAGAATACGTCTCCACCAAACCAGCACTACCAGATATGCTAAAGGGACTGGTTTAAGAAGATGAAGGAAAAGAGTGAGAAAGAGAAAAACACAGGTACAAGGAGAAAAAATGAATAAGTTTCTATCAATAATAACTCTCAATGTAAATGGACCAAATGCCACAATCAAAAGACACAGGGTAGCTGAATGGATAAGAAAACATGACCCACACATATGCTGCCTACAAGAGACCCACCTCAGAACAAAAGACCTACACAGATTGAGAGTAAAGGGATGGGAAAAGAAATATGCCAAGCAAATGGACAAGAAAAGAAAGCAAGGGTAGCAATACTTGTATCAGACAAAATAGATTTCAAAACAAAGGCCATAAAAAGAGACCCAGAGGACATTTATAATACTTAAAAGAAGAATCCATCAAGAAGACATAAACATTGTAAACTTACATGCTCCCAACATAGGAGCAGCCAAATATATAAGGAAAATCTTGGACAACTTCAAAAAAGATACAGAAAGCAACACACTCATAGTAGGGGATTTTAACACTCCACTGTCAAAAATGGACAGATCTTCCAAACAAAACATCAACAAGAATATTGTGGAGCTGAATGACACATTAAATCAAATGGGCTTAACTGACATATATGGAACCTTACATCCCAAAGAAGAAAAATACACATTCTTTTCAAATGTGCACGGAACTGTTTCAAAGATAGACCACATGATAGGACACAAAGCAAACCTCAGCAAATTCGGGAAAACTGAAATAATACCAATCATTTTCTCGGACCACGAGGGCTTGAAACTGGAAATCAACCTCAAAGAGAAACCTCAAAAAACTGCAAACTCATGGAGACTGAACAGAAGACTATTAAACAATGAATGGGCCAATAATGAGATAAAAGAAGAAATAAAAAAGTTTCTGGAAACAAATGAAAATGAACATACAACATCCAAAACCTATGGGACACAGCAAAGGCAGTCCTGAGAGGGAAGTTCATAGCAATACAGGCCTACCTAAAAAAGATAGAAACATTTCAAATAAATGACCTAACCCTACAACTTCAAGAACTGGAGAAACAACAACAATTAAATCCCAGAGCAAGTAGAAGGAAGGAAATAATCAAGATCAGAGCAGAACTGAATGACATAGAGATGAAAAGAACAATTCAAAGGATCAACCAATCCAGGAGCTGGTTCTTTGAAAAGATAAATAAAATCATCAAGCCTTTAAGCAGACTCATCAAGAAAAAAAGGGAGAGGACCCAAATAAATAATATCATAAATGAAAGAGGAGAAATAACAACTGATACCACAGAAATACAAAGGATTGTTAGAAACTACTATGGACAATTACATGCCAAGAAATTTGAAAACCTCGATGAAATGGACAAATTTCTAGAAAAGTATAATCTTCCAACACTGAAGGAGGAAGAAGCAGGACGTTTGAACAGACCAATAACAGCTGGGGAAATTGAAGCAGTAATCAAGAAACTCCTGGCACACAAAAGCCCCGGGCCGGATGGTTTCACAGGAGAATTTTACAAAACATTTAAGGAAGAGCTAACCCTTGTCCTTTGCAGACTATTCCAAAATATCCAAGAGGAGGGAAGACTCCCAGACTCTTTTTTTATGAGACCAGCATCACCCTAATCCCTAAACCAGATAAAGACCCTACAAAGAAAGAAAACTACAGGCCAATTTCGCTGATGAACATAGACGCTAAAATCCTCAACGAAACATTGGCAAACCGCATCCAGCAGTACATTAAAAAGATTATCCACCACGATCAAGTGGGATTCATCGCAGGGATGCAGGGATGGTTCAATATACGCAAGTCAATAAATGTAATAGATCACATAAATAAAAGAAAAGACAAAAACCACATGATCATCTCGATAGATGCAGAAAAAGCATTCGACGATAAGGTACAGCACCCATTTATGATCAAAACACTCAGCAAAGTGGGGCATTCCTCAACGTAATAAAGGCCATATATGAAAAATGTACAGCCAACATCATACTCAACGGGCAAAACCTAAAAGCTTTCCCACTAAGATCGGGAACATGACAAGAATGTCTGCTTTCACCACTTCTTTTCAACATCGTCTTGGAAGTCCTAGCCACAGCGGTCAGGCAAGAAAAAGAGATAAAAGGCATCCAAATAGGAAAGGAGGAAGTAAAGCTATCATTGTTTGCAGATGACATGATAGTGTACATAGAGAACCCCGTAGACTCTACCAAAAAACTCCTCAACCTAATAAGTGAATTTGGCAAAACAGCAGGATACGAAGTCAATATTCAGAAAGTAAAGGCATTTTTGTACACCAGCAATGAAATAGAAGAAGAAGAAATCAGAAAAAAATACCATTCGATATAGCAAGAAGAAAAATAAAGTACCTAGGAATAAATTTGACCAAAGAGGTAAAAGACCTGTACGCAGAAAACTATACAACATTGAAGAAAGAAATTAAGGAAGACACAAATAAATGGAAGCATATACCGTGTTCATGGATTGGAAGAATTAATATCATCAAAATGTCCATACTACCCAAAGCAATTTATAGATGCAATGCAATCCCTATTAAAATACCAGTGACGTATTTCACAGAAATAGAACAGACATTTCAAAAATTTATACGGAACCATAAATGACCCCGAATAGCCGCGGCAGTTTTGAGAAAGAAAAACAAAGTAGGAGGGATCACAATACCGGACGTCAAACTATATTACAAAGCCACTATACTCAAAACAACCTGGTACTGGCACAAGAACAGACCCATAGACCAGTGGAACAGGATAGAAAGCCCAGAAATAAGCCCATGTCTTTATGGGCAACTAATATTTGACAAAGGGGGCAGAAGCATAAAATGGAGCAGTAATAGCCTCTTCAACAAATGGTGTTGGGAGAGCTGGACAGCTACATGCAAAAAAATGACATTGGATCATCAGCTGACACCATATACAAAAATAAACTCAAGATGGATAAAAGACTTAAATGTGAGTCGCAACACCATGAAAGTCCTAGAGGAGAACATTGGCAGGAAACTCTCAGATATCCCACGCAGCAATTTTTTCACCAATATGTCTCCTAAAGCAAGGGACATAAAGGAAAGAACAAACAAGTGGGACCTCATCAAAATAAGAAGCTTCTGCGCGGCTAAAGAAAACATCAGCAAAATGAAAAGGGAGCCAACCGTATGGGAAAATAGATTCACTAATGATACATCAGACAGAGGTTCGATCTCCAAGATATATAAAGAACTCACACAACTCCACTCCAAGGAGACAAATGATCCAATCAAAAAACGGGCAAGGGACCTGCGCAGACCCTTTTCTAAGGAAGAGATACAGAGGGCCCAGAGACATTTGAAAGGATGCGCAGCATCACTAGCCATCAGAGAAATGCAGATCAAAACCACCATGAGATACCATCTCACACCGGTCAGAATGGCCATCATAAACAGATCAACAAACAACAGGTGCTGGCGAGGCTGTGGAGAAAAAGGAACACTAGTACACTGTTGGTGGGAATGCAGACTGGTGCGGCCATTGTGGAAAGCAGTGTGGAATTTCCTCAGAAAGCTGAAAATGGAACTGCCTTTTGATCCAGTGATTCCCCTGCTGGGACTATACCCTAAGAATTCCAAAACGGCAATTCAAAAGATCCTATGCACCCCAATGTTCTTAGCAGCACAATTTACAATAGCCAAGTGTTGGAAGCAGCCTAAATGCCCATCAGTAGATGATTGGAATAAAAAACTATGGTACATTTACACAATGGAATACTACGCAGCAGAAAGAAAAAAGAACTACTAAACTTCGCGACAGCATGGATGGAACTGGAGAACATTATGCTAAGGGAAATAAGCCAGGGGGCCAAAGACAAATACCATATGATCTCACCTATAAGTGGAACCTAACCAACAAAACAAAGATGTAAGGAAAATAAGACCAGCAACATAGAAAGAAAAAAAGAAACCAACACAGACAAGAGGGAATGAGGGAGTGGTGGATGTGGGATAAGGAAGGGAAGGGGCAAGTCAAGGAACATATAGCAAGAACTCATGGACAAAGCCAAAATGGGGAAAGATGGAGGGAGGGAGAGGGGGGAGGAGGTCAGGGTAAAGTGGTGGGGGGAAGGCGGGGACAAATGTATTTGAAAAAATAATTAATAAAAATTTAATAAATAAACAAATAAAAATAAAACCATGGGAAATAGCTATAGAATGAGAAGCTAGAAGATAAGATAGATCCATTTGAATGAAAAGATAGGTTTTAATGATACTCTGCTGATTCTAAAAGTTCCAACTGTGTTAAGTCATTTTTTATTTTAATCTGATAGAATGGCCATAGTCAATATTGCATTAATTATCTTTAGTAAGCCAAAATTAATATTAAAAATTCAAAAGTCTGTTTTAATGATATACTCCATTTTTGGCACAGGCTTCTCTTCCATATCTATGCAGATTATATGCAACCTTTTTTTTGACTAAGTACCTAGAGAGAACTCTTTCCCTAAGAATGTAAAACTCTGCATTGCCTAGAACTACCAAAATGTTAAAATTCCAAGGGTAAGGACAAAAGGGTCTATGATTTAAAGCATATTTTTCATTTTGAAATACAGAGTTTGCTACCAACATCTAAAATCTGCTTTCTGTGAATTAAAACTTGAGAAAAGGATGAAAATGTAATGTGAATACCTGAAAGGATTATGTAATAACTTTTGAGGACTGTTATGGGCTGTGTCCCTTCAGCATACTCATCTGTTAAAGCCCATGCCACTAATTTAGACTGTGACTGTATTTAGAGATGGGGCCTTTAAAGAGTTAATTAAAATTAAATGAGGCCATTTGGGTAGGCCTTGATTCAGTCTGATTGTTGACTTTATAAGAAGAGGAAATTTGGACACACAAAGAGATACCAGGGATGCACATCCACAGAGAAAAGACCCTGTGAAGGCACAGTGAGAAGGTGGTCATCTGCACCCCAAGGAGAGAGGCCTCACAAGAAGTCAAACTTGCCAACATCATGTTCTTGGACTTCTGGCCTCTAGAACTGTGAGAGAGTAAGTTTCTCTTGTTTGAACCATCCAGAACGTGGTGTTTTGTTGAGACATTTCTAGCAAACTAATACAAGGACTGTAAGCCAGGCAACTTCATAGCTACACTAATGAAGAACTAAGAAATAGATGCAGGTTTTAAAACTCTGTGGCCTTGGCTCTTGAAAGAGAAGCAGCAAACAATATTTAGGGTCTAATTACATTGTCCCGAGTTTCTCACTTCTATGAAATTGGTTTAAGCTTGGTGAGTAGTAGATATTATTGCCTAAACATAATTTGGTATTCTTAGTGTAATATGCCCAGCCAGGGCATATATACATTATCACTTTAGAGAAAAGTTTGAAAGTGCACAGCTGTCCTACACTCCGGTTTTGCATTTAAATGTATCCTTGCACATTGAATCGAATGAAATGTATATATTTCTTTTATAAGATAGAACTTTGTATGATTGCTAACTAGTAACTCAATTTTGTATGGCAACATTATAGACAGGCTAATTGATGATTAAGGTAATGATTTATTTTTGTCTTACATTATTCCTCCAGATTATAGTTCCTGTCTAGTGAATAAGCAAGTAATTGTTCAGGTATTCAAATGGAAGATAACATTTTGGTATCTAGTTTCTAATTTACTACCTTTCATTTAATTTACCAATTAAACATTATTTTGTATGTAATGTTTTATCACTCACCTTTTGAAAAATATCAACTTATTTTTAATTATTGATTTTATTATAAATTATCTCAAGTATAGAACAGTCTAGATAACATAACCAACAATCAGTAGTACTTCTCCTCACTTTAAGAAATTAAACATGACAGATGTAATCAAAATCTCTTGTGATTCCTCCCACTCCCCTTTCTTCAATCCAAAAGTAACTGCCCTCCTAAATTTGCTGTTCATTCCGATGCATTTTTTAGATTATTAGGTTATTATGTTCATTGCTTTTTCTTTTTTTTCTTCACTTGTTTTGACTTGATATAAATAGTTCCATTCTGTTTGTATACTTCTGGAGTTTGCCTTCTGCTTCAGGTTAGGTTTTTGAGATTTATTCTTCCTGACACATATAACTCCAGCTATTTGTTTTAGCTCTACATAGTAGTATTCTATTGCATGAGTATATCACAATTTGTCTTCCTTCTCAGACACTTAGGTTTTTTGCAATTTTTTGCTATTATAAACATTTCTGTATAAAAGAATTTTATATACATCTTCTTGTCCAGATGTGCCAGAATTTCTCTAGAGTACATACCTAGGAAAAGAATTGTTTGAAATACCACCTCTGATGATTACACATCAAAATGAGTATATTTTGTGTTACAGATTTATTGACTATTTGAATTTCCTGTCCTGAAAATCTTGTTATATCAGGTAGAATCCAATCAGGAGACAGAAACCACACAATAATTTCAACAGAGAAGGGGTTAACAAAAAGGAATTAAGTAACAAGGCAAAGAGAACTCTATGAAGAATACAAAAATAGATGCAGGTTTCAGCCACCACCAGAAAGACTGACATGAGCACCTGAAGAAGAGGCCAATTCCTCTCAGGGCTGAGATTCTGACCTCATTTGAATCAGTGGTCACAGTCTGTGGCAAAGTGTCAGAACTCCCCACAGGCTGCCTGAAGGGCGACAGGAGTAGACCAAGGAGAGGTGCCCAGCAGGTTACATTCCACTATGAAACTGCCTAGTGGGTAGTGGTGCTGGGGAAGCTGTCCATAGAAAGCTGCCAGTTACTGTTAGCACATGGGCACTGCTGAAAAGTGAAATTTACATCCTGCAGGAACCCAGTAAGGTGACCACATGGGAACCAGGATGAGAAACCCCTTCGTCTTCCATTATAAAGGATGGTTTGGTAGAAATAGTTCATCAGTACTTTAGGCACATATTGGATTAAGTAGGCCTCTGTGGGGCTGATCCTACAAGTAGTATAGTCAGAGTTCCCAGGTATTAAGTTTACAACAAACTTTAAGAACATTTCTACCTCTTTCTTTTTCATTCTTCTCGTGTCTCATTATGTCCTTTGCCTTTTCTTGCGTCTTTTACTTTTTTTATATCTAATTTTGGTGATTTCTTTTTCTCCTGAATACCAGTATTTCACCATTCCTGTTTTCCCTTACTGTGTGTTTTTCTTCCTCTTTAAGTCCTATGTGATTAGATATGCTCTTTACATTCTAAAGCAGCAGTGAATTATAGGCATGCCTTGGACCCTAAGTGGGTAAAGCTGTGGGTATAGCTAAGCTGGAGGAAAAGGGTCAAGATTTTCTTTGTATACATATATGCATAGTATAATGCAGATTGAAATATTTCTTGAAAACAGTCATTTAAAAAGCTTATAGTTACTCCCTCTGGTTCCTGGTGTAAGTGTAGCTTTTTTATACAAAAAAAATCTTTATTGCCAAATTTCCCCTATCCACATATAAGAAATCCAGGCTTTTGCTTAAAGGAAGTGGTTGTAGTGAGAAAATGGACTTCATTATATTTTCTAGTCAAGAAGAACCCACATTTTTCTTTTGATTCTAGTGAAGACCTTTTCTTTTTATCATGATTTGTCTAAGAGTTATAATTAGGATAATGACTTTGTTATTTTTGATAGGTAGGTATTGATGATGAATACTAGTCTTTATATTAGGTTTAAACTGACTTTCAGTGAGTATGTTATAAATGAAAAATACTTTGTTAATCTAGTTCCAACGTATTTGTTACATCCATTACCCAGTGAAAAGTTTTTCCTCTGATCACTGTCTATATAGTAGTCCGTTGTGTGTCATGCAGTTAACATTTTAAATATATATCTACACAAGCTTATATTCTGCTATATATGCTTAAAAAGGCAGAATAATAGGCACCTTCTCCTATTCAGCTTTCTATCCTTTGTAAGTGACTTTAGGAGCTGAAGACACAGGTGGCAGAAAACAGGGAAAGGTTAGAGATGTACCACCAGTAAGTTCTGCTGTATCCTTTTACCCACATTTAATCATATAACCAAACCTAGTTGCACAAGGAGACTAAAAAGTCTTATAACTGAGCATATTGCTACCCTGAATAAATTAATACTCTGTTACAAGGACTATAGGAAGAATAGATGTAAGGTGGGCATCTAGCAGTTTCTTCCAAAATCTGTGATCTTTATTTTTCCTGAAGTATTAGGATTCTCCAGAGAATAAAATAGATTATAAGAAATTTACTTATGCAGTTATGGAGGCTGGCAAGTACAAAATCTGTAGAGGCAATATCCTAGTTTGAGTCCAAAAGTCAACAGGCTGCTTTTAGAACCAGGTAGAGCCAGTGACCCTGTTCGAAGGCCCTCAGGCAGTGGGATACGCTCCAAGATTCCCAATGCATGTCTGAAACCACAAACAGTACCAAACCCTACATATACTGGTTTTTTCCCTGTACTTATATATCTGTGATTTTAAAGTTTAATTTATAAACTGGGTACACTAAGAGATGAACAACATTAACTATCAATAAAATAGAACAATTATAACAACATACTATAATAAAAGTTACATGAATGCAGTCACTCATTTTAGGGGACCTTTGCTGAAGTCTTTCTATAGGCTCAGTGCTTTCTGGCATGATGTTGCCATCAGTCAGAACACATTTTCTGTTCATGTCTTCCATCTACAAATTTAATGCCTCTTCCATCTTAACTAAACATTTACCACACACTGTGGCTGTAACTTTTGCCAGTCTGAGATATGATAGCAAAACTAGCCAGAATTTTTTTTTTCCTTCTTCATTGTTTCACAGGTAGAAGAGTTATTCTTACCGAAGATGTTAGCAACCTCAGCATACAAATGTTTTTCTTTCTTTATTAAGTCAAGAACTTCCACTTTTTCACTTGCAAGAAGGACTTTATGTCTTTTTGGCACATCTGAATTGCCAGCCTCACTTCTCTTGAGTTTTAGGACCGTTGTTAAGTAAGTTACTTGAACACAAGCATTGGACACCACAGCAGTCGATCTGACAACCAAGATGGCTACTAAGTGACTAATGGGCAAGTAGCATGTACAGCTTGGATACACACGATTTTATCACACTACTCAAAACAGTGTGCAATTAAAAACTTGTGAATTGTTTATTTTTAGAATTTTCAATTTAATAGTTTCAGACCATGGTTGATCGTGGTAACTAACTGAAATTAAGGAAAGGAAAAAAAGTAGTTCCATGATTGATTTATTGTTTTAAATTTTTATTATGGACATCATTCCCTGTCAGTAAATATAGACCTACCTTTTCTGAATGTTATTTCATTGTGGATGTATTATCCACTTATTCATGTTTTGCTTTATTCAGTGAATATTTTTAACACCTATGTGCCAAGCAACATATATATTTAATCCTCTCTTGGTAGAAATTTAGGTCATTTTGTTTGTTTTTATTCTTTTGTTTTCTTTTATAACAGTACTGAGGTATACATCTTTGTAGTGTACCTTTACACATGTTTTGCAAGATGTCTGTATTTCTAGAGTTACTCTGTAAAAAGATACCAGTGATTTAGCTTTTAAAGGGTGTTCCTAGCCAAGAGTTTCTCAGCCTCAGCACTGTTGATGTTTTGGGTCAGATATTTTACTGTTGCTAGGCAGGCTGGGGTGGAGAGGGGAGAGCTGTTCTGTGCATTGGAGGGTGTTTGGCAGTATCCCTGGCCTAGATGCCAGTAGCACTACCACCACCACCACCCTTGCCCGCCCCCCGCCTCCTCCCCAACCCCTTGTGACAATCAAAAATGTCTTCAAACATCGCCAAATGTCCCCTGGAGGACAAAAGTGTCCTGGGTTGAGAACCACTACACTAGCCCTTCTCTCTTTTCCTCCTTCCATGCAGTAGGGACAGTCTGGCATGGGGTTGAGTGAAGAGGTATCCTTATGAGAAGCTTAACATGGGACATGGGAGCCCAAGTTGGGTGAGGAGGGCGGCCACAAGACATGATGCTTTATTGTGGGATGTGAGAGCTCAAGTGGGGTTAAGAGTTTATGTGGGTATGAGGGCAGCCTGGCATGGCGTATTCTGAGCCTGAGTGAGCATGAAAAGGATGTCTGTTTTGGAGAGGCAAGGGCAATCTTCTCCAGTCCAAAGTAGGGTGTTCTTCATTTATAGGACTAAAGGCCCATTTAGGGTAGTTTCTCAGCATTCGAGCTTGGTCCCTCCAGAGATCAGTTATTGACTTGATGATTTAATATCTATTATAGCATATAATTAGGGGTTTGTTGGCTGATGTCTTTATTATTTACAGTTGTTTTAAGTAGCTAGACCAAGAACATAGCTCAAACTATCTGATACTCACCTGCTAACATAATGCTAAGCCAAAGAAGCCAAATAAAAATGTAAATAATATGATTCCATTATATAAATTATTGAATAGTAAAAGTAATCCATGGTGCCAAAGGTTACGGTTATGTTTACCTTTGTGAGGGTTGAGGGCTTAGCACCTGGAAGGGAGATGAGAGAAGAGAGCTTCTGAAGTGTTGATAATGTTCTCTTTTTTTGATCTGAGCGTAGTTAACTTGTAAAGAGCCGTCAAACTGAATGCGTATGATTTGTGCTCTTTCTTTCTGTGTAGTCTTTTAACAAAATGTTTCCCCCCACAATCCCACTTTTTTATTCTGGGAAAATAGAATCTTTCCTCTGAATCAGATAATTATCAGAAAATAGAATGTTAATGGATGACATACCCTGCAGCATAAACCAACTTAAAGAGATAGGCAAGCCCCACTCAAACTGAGGAAGGCCCAGTTTGGAGTGCTAATGAAAGTGCTTAGTCCTCCAAACCTACCAACCAACGGGGTGATGCAGAATGAGATATATCCTGTGCCACAACTTTCAACATCCTTTTATTGAATTCATACCTTATGGTAGGTACTTATCTTATAGAAACATTTGCACCCACATTCAAGGATCCCATATAAATGAAGAAGACTAAGCAGTTACAATACAGCAAGATAAACACTGATAGATATATACAGAATTAATACATTAGAATCACAGAGAAGGGTCAGGGATGAAGGGCTTCCTAAAAGAGAAGTATAGACGTTAGCTAAATGAAGAAAATGGGGGAGAGCATCCCAGATAGAAGGAACGGTATGTTCAGGACACAGAAGTGTACAGTTCAACATAACACATTCAGGGACTTGAACTTGCCAACATGGAAAGCACAGGGGCCATCATCGTTATCTTATGTATCCCCAGAGCCTGCTCTAGTGCCTGGTTCATGGTAGACATTCAGATATTAGTTGGAAACATACCTAAAGTAGCATTGGTATATGAAAAGGAATTCCAAGGAAAGATTATAAAGAGCTCATAAACCACCTTAAGATACTCACAGTTTATCTGGAGGGCAGTGAGAAGCTACAGAAGAATTTAAGTATTAGGATAACATGACTTGTGGTATTTTAGAAAGGTTCTCTGACAACTCTACAAAAGATGGATTGAATGTCTAAAGAGGAGAGAATAAGATAGGGGAATCTGTGTGTGTATGTATGTGTGTATGCAAACGTATGCATACTTGTGAGTAGGCATTTGGTAGTGGTGGTGAGACTTGAACAATTGAAGCTAGGGAGGAAGTTTCTGAAATAAAACAGGTAAAAATGATAAGTATGTGAATTCAGGCATTGACTGTAGGCCTGATGAATACGGGATTAGGGTGACTTAGAAGATAAAATAAACAGTACTTAATGTCCAGTTATTCTAAGGAGCATTTGAGGAGGAGGCATCCTGGATGACTTCCAGATTTCTTTCTTGGGTGACTGGCTGAATGTTATCAGCACACCATTCCCTATGATAAGGGGATAGAGGTGGAATAGCAGCTTTGTATTTTGTTTTGTTTTCTGCCAGAACCTAGTGCCTTCCATAACTGTTTGCCATTCTGGAAACTGTTGATTATCTGCTAGGAGATATTTAATTGGCAGGTGAATATTTGGGTCTAGAGTGTAAGTCAAGGTAGAGGCCTGAACATCTATCAGAAGAATGCATGTTTAGAATAAACTCAAGCAAAGAAAAGAGTTGGGAGTGCAGCTGTGAGCTGTAAACTTGTTTTACTGTTCTTAAAAACTTGCATCATTTTTATGGGGAGGTTTGTTAAGTCTTAACATTAGACTGGCAATGCAAAAGTTCCCAAACTATTTATTTTAAAATTACCAACACAATTAAATAGCCTGTTTTTCTTGGGGAGAGGCTTAAAAGGGGACTTTCCCTGTTTCAGAATATAGGTTGCATTGTGTAATAGGAAAAGTTTGAATGAACTTCGGAGTCAGACTTTAGTTGGAATTTTGGTTCTCATATTACTTAGCTATGTGCCTTTGGGCAGTTAGTTTCGCTAAGACTCAGCTTACTCATTTGTAAAACTAGGATAATTAAAGCTGTCTTTTAAGATTACTGTCAAGATTAAATGAGATGAACTTTTGTGTCTGCACGATAAAGGCAACTGTCTAAATCTAAATCTCTTCATTCATCCTCCCAAAAAGCCAAAGAAGACCTGAAAGAACCAGACCTAAAAGAACAAAATGCACGCACATACCATAGTTTGCCATGTATAATGTGGTCTCATGCATGATGTGCACCCATGTTTTTGGCACAAACTTTCAGGGAAAAAAAAACATTTAATTTTTTAACTCAAATATTTATTTATATTTAAATATTTGTTCCTTGTATTATAAAGGAATTTTGGCATTTATTTTTAACATACTATGGTACAAGAAATTTTATGGAACAAATAATTACAAAACACAATACAGATACAAGGTATTTCAGGTACTACCCATGAATAATGTGCATCCTTATTTTTCCCTCAAAAATTTGAGCAAAAAAGTGCGCATTATACACAGCAAAATACAGTACTCACACAAACCATACATAACTCACACTTTCATTACTGCATTACTACAGGATAGACATTACCATGGATTTTAAATTACCTGTATATAAAGAAACACAAAATTACAACAACTCCTGTTGCTGCTGCAAACCTCTGAGTCTGGAGAGTGGGACAAAGGAAGGTTTAATTAAGAGACTGTGTAAAAGAGGAGAGGAGATCAGTGGTTAAAATGAAACACAAATTACCTTCAGGAAGAAAACTTCCCCCCACACAGCTGACAAAATATGAACACAGGCTTGGGCACTAGTGAGTTGTAGCACTGGCTGGAGGGAAGATGTATGAAAGTGAGAGGGACCAGAA
The DNA here is from genome assembly GCF_021234165.1 of Pteronotus mesoamericanus. NCBI lineage: Eukaryota > Metazoa > Chordata > Mammalia > Chiroptera > Mormoopidae > Pteronotus > Pteronotus mesoamericanus. The sequence goes on from NW_026555078.1 coordinate 33,622,011, forward strand.
GTAGCAACATCAGAGAAACACTCCTCTTGGGAGAGAAGATAGAGATAGTATGGTGCACCTTGGAGTGCTGGCAGTGAAAGGAAAACAGGAAGGAGAAAATTTGGAGTCTTAGGGAAATGGAAGAGAAACAAGGCACACAAATTCCATCCCCACTCACCTACTACCACCACATCACCCATTAAAACTGCTGCTCTTACTAACTAGCAGAAGCAGACACTCTTGAACTAAGAACTCTGTCCATAAAATGATCAGGAACAGAAATAAAACAAATGCCATACAAAGCTACTTTAAGAGGAATACAGAAAATGTGTATAAGCGGGCCCATGGAGTTCAAACCCATGTTGTTCGAAGATTAACTGTATAGGATAATGCAAGAAGAAATAGAAACACATAATAGATTTTGAATACATCACTGTACTAGTCTGGTACAACAAGATTTTTCAGGACCATCTAGTCAATTTCCTATACCAAACTTGAAATTAGCATTTCTTCAAGGATTCTTGTGTGGGCTTTTTTGTTTGTGGAAAATGATAGTTAGAGAGAACAATCTTTATGTCGGGAGTGCTCACTGATACTGGATTCATCTTTGCTTCTAGTCCTTAGCAGTGGAAAAGCTTAGAACATTTTTTATAGAGAAAATGCATCATTAGTTCATAGTGACATTTCCAATTAAAATTTTAAATTACACAGTTTTTACACAGTTATTACTTTGACTTTTATATTTATGTTTTTTTCTTGTGCTAAAAATCTTGGTTTCTAATAGTTGTCTTAACCTACCTTTTCAAGTTAACAATACCAATATTATAAAATTATTAATAATTATAATAGTGTAGATATTGTAAAAGGTTTAAGGTAAGTTTGTATTTTTTGTGTATGCCATATAGCCTAATATATATGTACAAATTACTGGGGGTTTTTTAAATGCCAAAATAGTTTATTTAACTGTTTGAAGCACTTGTTTTCATTATCATTCCCTTCCATAAATATGTATGGTCTAGAGTTAAACATATACACTGGCAAGCAAAGCCCTCAAAATGTAATCATTCCACAGTAGATTAATATGTCGAGCATATAGCATGCACTGTTTTGTCTGGGTACAGGAACTACCCCTTCCCCACTCCTCCCACACACACACCTGATTACAATGGGAGCAGCCAAGGGGGAGGGCACAACTGGCCCAAACTGGATGTTTCCTGGGATCTGTGGACCTTTGGAGCAGGGAAGTCAAGTCAAAATCTTTAGTCCGTATTCAGTGGCAAAGCTTTATTATGTAATACTTAAGAGCTGTCAGTAACCATATTTTCTGAATGTAGGAAACCATTCTGCAGAGAAAGAGAAAATCCAAATAGAGGAAGAAGCCAAAATAAAAAATAGGCACATAGAAGCCTCTACTTGCAGTTATTCCCAAAGTCCAGCTGTATCCCTGTCCTAATCATGCCTTAGACATGCTGAAATATGCGCCAAGAAACTGTTTCTGTGCTCTCCCTTACACTGAAGCTCTTTATTCTGGCTGTTAGCTGATATTTCATTGGCTAATTCCCTCAAATGGCTGACAGTGTAACAAAGAAGACATATCAGAAAGCCATGTCAATATGGTGTGATGAGTGAATCACAGCATAGATTTGCATACCACAAATCTCTCTTGGGGTGGCATTGGGAGTGAGGAGGGTGTTGGACAGTGTGGGAGTCAAACTGTGCATAGAATCTTAAAGGAGAAGCAATAGTTGGCCTTTAAGGGAGGAGAGCATTCCAAGCACCTAGGCAGGGAAGGGCCAACACAAATGAATGGGAAAACAAGATGTTTCCTGAGCACATGGCTCTGGGGTTTGTTGTGCTATCCCTCTATCTTTAACCATTTTTGAGAGTTTTTCCTTTATATATCTTTTTCCAACTGGTTTCTCCTCTTCATACTGCTCAACTTGTCCAGAATAAAGTTAATTTTTAAAAATAAAATAAATAGTTCCCATAAAAAAGCAAATTTTTCATTTTAAAAGGCTGAATAAGAAGCTCCTTTTTTCATTTTAAGTCCTTTCTGTATGTTAATTCATTTAATACTTAAGCAATCCTGTGAAGTGGTGATATTATGTTTTGTAAGTAAGGAAACTTTGGCTCAGAGAGATATTAAGTACAGTGGACAGACTCACATAGCAGGTTTAGAGTGCCCTGGAATCTGACCCCAGGCAATCTGCCTCTTACCCTGTGTCTCTTTCTCTTTTTTTTTTTAATTTATTTTTTCAAATACATTTGTCTCTGCCTAACCCCCACCACTTTCCCTTGCCCCCTCCCTCCCTCCCTCCCTCCCTCACCTCTTCCCCTTTGGTTTTGTCCATGAGTCCTTGCTATATGTTCCTTGACTTGCCCCTTCCTTTTCCCCTGCCCCCCTCTTCCCTCTTGTCTCTGTTGGTTTCTTTTCCTTTCAGTGTTGCTGGTCTTATTTTCCTTACATCTTTGTTTTGTTGGTTAGGTTCCACTTATAGGTGAGATCATATGGTATTTGTCTTTGGCCCCCTGGCTTATTTCCCTTAGCATAATGTTCTCCAGTTCCATCCATGCTGTCGCGAAGTTTAGTAGTTCTTTTTTCTTTCTGCTGCGTAGTATTCCATTGTGTAAATGTACCATAGTTTTTTATTCCAATCATCTACTGATGGGCATTTAGGCTGCTTCCAACACTTGGCTATTGTAAATTGTGCTGCTAAGAACATTGGGGTGCATAGGATCTTTTGAATTGCCGTTTTGGAATTCTTAGGGTATAGTCCCAGCAGGGGAATCACTGGATCAAAAGGCAGTTCCATTTTCAGCTTTCTGAGGAAATTCCACACTGCTTTCCACAATGGCCGCACCAGTCTGCATTCCCACCAACAGTGTACTAGTGTTCCTTTTTCTCCACAGCCTCGCCAGCACCTGTTGTTTGTTGATCTGTTTATGATGGCCATTCTGACCGGTGTGAGATGGTATCTCATGGTGGTTTTGATCTGCATTTCTCTGATGGCTAGTGATGCTGCGCATCCTTTCAAATGTCTCTGGGCCCTCTGTATCTCTTCCTTAGAAAAGGGTCTGCGCAGGTCCCTTGCCCATTTTTTGATTGGATCATTTGTCTCCTTGGAGTGGAGTTGTGTGAGTTCTTTATATATCTTGGAGATCGAACCTCTGTCTGATGTATCATTAGTGAATCTATTTTCCCATACGGTTGGCTCCCTTTTCATTTTGCTGATGTTTTCTTTAGCCGCGCAGAAGCTTCTTATTTTGATGAGGTCCCACTTGTTTGTTCTTTCCTTTATGTCCCTTGCTTTAGGAGACATATTGGTGAAAAAATTGCTGCGTGGGATATCTGAGAGTTTCCTGCCAATGTTCTCCTCTAGGACTTTCATGGTGTTGCGACTCACATTTAAGTCTTTTATCCATCTTGAGTTTATTTTTGTATATGGTGTCAGCTGATGATCCAATGTCATTTTTTTGCATGTAGCTGTCCAGCTCTCCCAACACCATTTGTTGAAGAGGCTATTACTGCTCCATTTTATGCTTCTGCCCCCTTTGTCAAATATTAGTTGCCCATAAAGACATGGGCTTATTTCTGGGCTTTCTATCCTGTTCCACTGGTCTATGGGTCTGTTCTTGTGCCAGTACCAGGTTGTTTTGAGTATAGTGGCTTTGTAATATAGTTTGACGTCCGGTATTGTGATCCCTCCTACTTTGTTTTTCTTTCTCAAAACTGCCGCGGCTATTCGGGGGTCATTTATGGTTCCGTATAAATTTTTGAAATGTCTGTTCTATTTCTGTGAAATACGTCACTGGTATTTTAATAGGGATTGCATTGCATCTATAAATTGCTTTGGGTAGTATGGACATTTTGATGATATTAATTCTTCCAATCCATGAACACGGTATATGCTTCCATTTATTTGTGTCTTCCTTAATTTCTTTCTTCAATGTTGTATAGTTTTCTGCGTACAGGTCTTTTACCTCTTTGGTCAAATTTATTCCTAGGTACTTTATTTTTCTTCTTGCTATATCGAATGGTATTTTTTTCTGATTTCTTCTTCTTCTATTTCATTGCTGGTGTACAAAAATGCCTTTACTTTCTGAATATTGACTTCGTATCCTGCTGTTTTGCCAAATTCACTTATTAGGTTGAGGAGTTTTTTGGTAGAGTCTACGGGGTTCTCTATGTACACTATCATGTCATCTGCAAACAATGATAGCTTTACTTCCTCCTTTCCTATTTGGATGCCTTTTATCTCTTTTTCTTGCCTGACCGCTGTGGCTAGGACTTCCAAGACGATGTTGAAAAGAAGTGGTGAAAGCAGACATTCTTGTCATGTTCCCGATCTTAGTGGGAAAGCTTTTAGGTTTTGCCCGTTGAGTATGATGTTGGCTGTACATTTTTCATATATGGCCTTTATTACGTTGAGGAATGCCCCACTTTGCTGAGTGTTTTGATCATAAATGGGTGCTGTACCTTATCGTCGAATGCTTTTTCTGCATCTATCGAGATGATCATGTGGTTTTTGTCTTTTCTTTTATTTATGTGATCTATTACATTTATTGACTTGCGTATATTGAACCATCCCTGCATCCCTGCGATGAATCCCACTTGATCGTGGTGGATAATCTTTTTAATGTACTGCTGGATGCGGTTTGCCAATGTTTCGTTGAGGATTTTAGCGTCTATGTTCATCAGCGAAATTGGCCTGTAGTTTTCTTTCTTTGTAGGGTCTTTATCTGGTTTAGGGATTAGGGTGATGCTGGTCTCATAAAAAAAGAGTCTGGGAGTCTTCCCTCCTCTTGGATATTTTGGAATAGTCTGCAAAGGACAAGGGTTAGCTCTTCCTTAAATGTTTTGTAAAATTCTCCTGTGAAACCATCCGGCCCGGGGCTTTTGTGTGCCAGGAGTTTCTTGATTACTGCTTCAATTTCCCCAGCTGTTATTGGTCTGTTCAAACGTCCTGCTTCTTCCTCCTTCAGTGTTGGAAGATTATACTTTTCTAGAAATTTGTCCATTTCATCGAGGTTTTCAAATTTCTTGGCATGTAATTGTCCATAGTAGTTTCTAACAATCCTTTGTATTTCTGTGGTATCAGTTGTTATTTCTCCTCTTTCATTTATGATATTATTTATTTGGGTCCTCTCCCTTTTTTTCTTGATGAGTCTGCTTAAAGGCTTGATGATTTTATTTATCTTTTCAAAGAACCAGCTCCTGGATTGGTTGATCCTTTGAATTGTTCTTTTCATCTCTATGTCATTCAGTTCTGCTCTGATCTTGATTATTTCCTTCCTTCTACTTGCTCTGGGATTTAATTGTTGTTGTTTCTCCAGTTCTTGAAGTTGTAGGGTTAGGTCATTTATTTGAAATGTTTCTATCTTTTTTAGGTAGGCCTGTATTGCTATGAACTTCCCTCTCAGGACTGCCTTTGCTGTGTCCCATAGGTTTTGGATGTTGTATGTTCATTTTCATTTGTTTCCAGAAACTTTTTTATTTCTTCTTTTATCTCATTATTGGCCCATTCATTGTTTAATAGTCTTCTGTTCAGTCTCCATGAGTTTGCAGTTTTTTGAGGTTTCTCTTTGAGGTTGATTTCCAGTTTCAAGCCCTCGTGGTCCGAGAAAATGATTGGTATTATTTCAGTTTTCCCGAATTTGCTGAGGTTTGCTTTGTGTCCTATCATGTGGTCTATCTTTGAAACAGTTCCGTGCACATTTGAAAAGAATGTGTATTTTTCTTCTTTGGGATGTAAGGTTCCATATATGTCAGTTAAGCCCATTTGATTTAATGTGTCATTCAGCTCCACAATATTCTTGTTGATGTTTTGTTTGGAAGATCTGTCCATTTTTGACAGTGGAGTGTTAAAATCCCCTACTATGAGTGTGTTGCTTTCTGTATCTTTTTTGAAGTTGTCCAAGATTTTCCTTATATATTTGGCTGCTCCTATGTTGGGAGCATGTAAGTTTACAATGTTTATGTCTTCTTGATGGATTCTTCTTTTAAGTATTATAAATGTCCTCTGGGTCTCTTTTTATGGCCTTTGTTTTGAAATCTATTTTGTCTGATACAAGTATTGCTACCCTTGCTTTCTTTTCTTGTCCATTTGCTTGGCATATTTCTTTTCCCATCCCTTTACTCTCAATCTGTGTAGGTCTTTTGTTCTGAGGTGGGTCTCTTGTAGGCAGCATATGTGTGGGTCATGTTTTCTTATCCATTCAGCTACCCTGTGTCTTTTGATTGTGGCATTTGGTCCATTTACATTGAGAGTTATTATTGATAGAAACTTATTCATTTTTTCTCCTTGTACCTGTGTTTTTCTCTTTCTCACTCTTTTCCTTCATCTTCTTAAACCAGTCCCTTTAGCATATCTGGTAGTGCTGGTTTGGTGGAGACGTATTCTTTTAGCCTCCTTTTGTCTGGGAATGTCCTTATTTCGCCTTCTATTTTAATTGAGAGCCTTGCTGGGTAGAGCAGCCTTGGTTGCAGGCCCTTGCTTTTCACATTACTTGGAATATTTGTTGCCATTCCCTTCTGGCTTGTAGTGTTTCTGTTGTGAAGTCAGCTCCTAGCCCTATCCGGGCCCCCTTGTATGTTACTTTCTCCTTCTCCCTTGCTGTCTTGAGGATTCTCTCTTTGTCTTTGATAGTTGCCATTTTAATGATGATGTGTCTTGGAGTGGACCTCCTTGGGTCCCTCTTGAGTGGGGTCCTCTGTGGCTCCTGGATCCATGAGACCCTTTCTCTCCTCAAATTAGGGAAATTTTCCATCATTACTTTTTCGAGGAGGTTCTCTATCCCTTGCTCCTCTTCTTCTGGTATCCCTATTATGCGGATATTACTGCGTTTCAGGTTGTCCTGCATTCCCCTAAATGCTTCTTCATTCTTTTTGAGTCTTTTTTCCATTTCTTCTTCTTTCTGGGAGCTTTTTTCTACCTTATCCTCCATCTCACTGATTCGATCCTTGGCTTCATCCAGCCTGCTTTTGATTTCCTTCTACTGTGTTCTTCAATTCAGAAAGGGTATTCTTCATAACCTCTTGTGTCTTCTTGATAGTTTCCATGTCCTTTTCCAGGTTGATACAGTTTTTTGTAAGATCCTGATAGTTTCTCTGCAGTTTCTCGTAGTTATCTTTGAGCTGGCTGAGCTCATTGAGCTTCCTTAGAACCATTGTTTTGAATTTAATATCTGATAGTTCCCTTGCCTCTATTTCATTTAGCTCTCTCTGTGGGGAGTCCCCTTTTCCACTCATTTGGGGGGAAGTTCTTTTTCTTCCCATTTTTGTGAGAATCTGTTAAATCAATCATTCATTCATTCATTCATTCATTTATGCTTCTGCTTCAATTGGGCCGTCTAGATTTCCTGACTTTGTGGATTAAACTTCTGTGGTAGTAGGCGGGTCTTTTTATTTGTTTGTTTGTTTGTTTACTTTTCTTTCTGGGCCTGCCTCTGATGATGTCAGTTGTTGACTCTATATGACCTTGGGTCGTTTATTTGAGCCTTTCAGGAGTCTACTGTCTGTGTCTGACTCCTGCTTTGGGCAGCTCTGTTACCCCTTTGGCCAGGGATCGACTATTTCTGTGGATCACTCTGCACTATCACGCCGGCTCCTGGAGCGCACTCCCTGTCCCGGCAGGATCCACCACCCGCCTGGGCTCGCATGTATTGCCCCAGCCCAGGGGGCTTATTCATGACCTCGCGTACTCGTCTCGCCCCCGACGCCAGCGGGCACCCTGGCACTGGTCTGTTTAGGGTCTTCTATTGTAAGCTTTCCCCACGTTTGGTTCTTTGGATGCATTGCCTGCCCTCACTAAATGGAGACTACGGAAATGGGAGGAAGTCAGCTCCAGTACTCTCCCGTTAATCCTGTCTCCAGTCTCTCCTCCAGGGACTCTGGGCAGCTCTGTGACCCTTCGGCCTGGGATCCACTATTTCTGCGGACCGCTCTCCACTCGCAGGCCTGCGCCGGTCGATTTACACCTGCCTTCGCCGATCTGCGCACTCCCTCGCAGGTCCCATCAGTGCCAACCTGTGGGACGCCTTGCCAGCCCGCGGGAGCCCTCGCCAGCCCGCACGGCTCCACACACAGTCTTGCCATCCCTCGCCGGCCACTCGGCGCAAGTGTGCGCACCTGCAGTGGGTGGTTTTGGGCTGTCTGTTGTGTGCTTTTCAGCTTTTGGCTCTTTGGGGGTGTGGCCTCTTCCTGCACAATGGAGGCTATGGAAAGGAGAAGGAGTCGGGACTCCTCGGTTCCTCCTCCTGTTCTTTCCCCAACACATCTGTCTCCAGTCTTTCTTCAGGGGTCTCTGGGCAGTTCTGTGGCCCTTTTGGCCAAGGATCCACTATTTGTGCGGACGGCGTTGCAATCACGGGCAGTCTGTTTTGTGCTCGCTGCTTCTCCCTCTCTGGGGGTGTGCCCTGCCTGCCCAGAATGGAGACTACAGAATAGGGAGTGAGTCGGGACTCCCCATTTCCTCCTCCTGTTCTTTCCCCAATGCCTCCATTTCCAGTCTCTCCTCAGGGGTCTCTGGGCAGTTCTGTGACCCCTTTGGCCAAGGATCCACTATTTGTGCGGACTGCGTTTCAATTGCGGCCAGTCTGGTTTGTGCACCCCGTCTTCTGCCTCTTTGGGGGCACGCCCTGCCTGCCCAAAATGGAGACTACCGAATGGGGAGGGAGTCAGGACTCCCCGGTTCCTCCTCCCGTTCTTTCCCCAACGCCTCCGTCTCCAGTCTCTCCTCAAGGTTCTCAATGCAGCTGTGTGACCCCTTTGGCCAGGGATCCTCTATTTCTTCCAGCCAGTCTGCACTCAGCCCCCCAGCTCACACGCACAGAAGCTGTGTGCAGAGCGCACAAAAGGCAGGTTAATTGATTCCCTTATGCCTGAGCGAGATGGTAGCTGCAGAGCGGGAGGTGCGTTATCACCGGGCCTCCACCAGCCATCGTCTCAGTTCTCTTCACAAAGTTTTCCTCACCAGTCTTTTCCCAGGCACCAGCCCACCCTGCTGCTGCCTCTACCCAGAGATCAAGGAGGGTGGCTGCCACTGCAGTTTTTGCGTTGGCCCTTTAAATGTCTCTTTGCATCCCCAGCCACCTGTCTCTGGCAGAGAGTGCCCTTAAGCTTTTCAGGGTTGGGTTTTGTCTGTATTTTCCTGGTTTTAGCTGCTGTAGTTTAGAGGTCCCTGTTTATGATTCAGACCCCATTCTTCTCTGGGGGAGCTAACTGGCCGTTTCTATGTCCCTCTTGAGCCTCCACCACACTTCTCACCCGTTGGGATGTGTGAGAGTCGAATCCACTGTCTGCGGCTCCAAGGCTCCTCTCCCACTATTGTTCCGTTGTTTTCCAGGTGATTTCTCCACTATTTAGTCGCAGTTCCAGTTTGGTCTTGGGAAGAGGTCAGCGTGACTCCCATTCACTCCTCTGCCATCTTCCTGTCCAAATTACTGTTTTAAATAATTTGAAATAATTTTTGTATAGGTAGTTAAAACATCAACTCACTACATAATTAAGTTCCTTTGTTTCATTTTGCTTTTAATTTTTAGGACTTTGTTATTTCCATTTTATTTTTGCTTTATTTTTTAAAAATTTTAAAGGATTCAAGCTAGCTTAGCTGATAATTTAAATAAATAAATAAATAAATAAATAGTAGCTAAAAGTCTTAGGCTTATGGGACAGCATTTAATCAAAGAATTATTTAGTTATTCAAGAAAGTTTTTTTCAGTTTTTTTCTAAAGATAGAGATACTTAACTCTAATTAAAGGTTTCCATTATTTTGGTATAGAAACTGGGAACCTATAACCTCCAAGGTAGCCCTAAAAAGTACAACTCCCTACCACCAGACACATTATTACTAAGCTACTTCTGAAGGTTTTATATCAATATTTTCTAACACATTGAAAAGCAGTCTTGCATGAAACTTGTCTTAACTTCTTAGTCTACTAATTTTGGTTACTCAAGACTTCAGTTATATAATTAGTCATCTACCTTTCTAATGCCAAAGTAACTTTTATGTGTAATATTTAATACAAGCAAAATTATATGCTGAAAAAAATTATATTCTGTGGTTTGAAATCTGAAATTTAAAACTTTAGTTATGAAAGCTTGCTTTTGCCACAGCAGTAGTAAAACATGAAATTGTAATTACCATGTCTCTTTATAGGAAGGTGGATCCTAAAATATATCCTGTGATTTCTCTTTTTAGAGTCTGATAAAATACCAGTAATGCGTGGACAGTGGTTTATTGATGGTACTTGGCAGCCTCTAGAAGAAGAAGAAAGTAATTTAATTGAGCAAGAACATCTCAGGTGTTTCAGAGGTCAGCAGATGCAAGAAAGTTTTGATATTGACATGTCAAAATCCATAGATGGAAAAGATGGTAAGACTAATTAATACATTTAATATGTTATGTAAGCCAAATAAGTTGTTGATAAAGTTTAGAGTTGTTTCTAAGTTTGACATAGTAATTTAGGAGTGTTAGAATTTATAAAACTCATTATTTTAAACATTCGATAATTATTATAAAACTCAAAATGTCTATGAATTTCTGAACTATCTCAATTTTTATTTTATTTAATCTGTACACTTAATGGCATAACTTGATTTACTATAAATGACAAATTGTTAATGTGCCCTCTGAATTCATTCTTTTCAGTAGTTTTTAGTTATCAAAGAAATTGTCATTTTATCAAAAGAGCAATTTTGTTAATATTTTAAGGTTGGCTTTTTTTCTGAAGTTTAAGAAAAACTTTAAAGTCTTTTGTATAAGTAAGTATCGCTTACATGTCTCCATATCAACTTTTAATTTTAAACAATTTACATTTCCTTATTCAGCATTTGAATGTGTTTGTAGTAGTTTAAAATATTTATATAATAGCCAAGATTACTATGTTTTGTTATGTCTGATCTTAAGTAAAATTCTGAATGTATGGAAAAGTTAAAAATACTTCTATTGTTCCATTTACTGCAGGCAGTGGAATCAACTATTCTGGTGAGTATGACAGAACAGGTGGATTAGAATTTGTAAATTTCTCTCATTTTTTTTAAGCATTGCTTTATCCGTGCTTGCCTTTATTGGGAGGTTTCTTGGCAAATCCTACTAAACCTAGTGAATTAAGTGATCTTTTTCCCTTCCTCTCTTAAACATCTTCAAAGCAGAAAAACCCAGTATTGAAAAAGTAATTCACAGAATACAGCTTGGAAGAAATGAATTTTGTGGTTGGAAGTAATTGTTTATATAACATAGTTAATGGCAAAACAGTAAACTTTTAATTGGCTTACTTTTTTTCTTATTGTTAGTAACATCCTAAGTCTTTCCTCACTCCTACTCTTTATTTTTTTTCTCTCCATGAACACACACACACAGAGGCAAGGAAACTGTACAATTTAGCCTGTACCAAGTTAAAATGTTTTTTGTATCTAGTTGATTAAAGGTCTACATAATTGAGGAAAGTTGTGGCTGCTGAATAAATTGGTTATATATAATCGTCAGATTTAATAATAATAGTCTGTTATGTGCTAGGTACCATATTCTAGGAATTTTAAATATCTCATTTTCCTAATCTGCAGAGTTGAATATGTATTTATTTCAGTCTAAAATCCAAGATCAAGGTTTTTACATATCAGCATATAAAGAACAGTTCAGTATCTATAGAGCAGAGGGCTATATCTGTATTTCTGCTGCTTACTGTAGAGATAGTAACTGACAATATTTGTCAGTTATAGCACAAATAGTAAGTTTTGTATGTCTGATTTTTTATTTGTGACTGAAATATTTTGTAGCCTCTCATCACAACTACCAAAATAAGCACAAAATTCTATTTTATACTATTTGAAGGACTGATCTTTTTATCATTTTATTGCTATTGGAGATGGCTGAATTCTGGGTTTTTTTCATTTCTGTTAATTCTCCTTAAGTCTTGCCTCAAAAATGGCAATTCACCTTAACAAATCCAGTTGACCCATCCAAAGTCTTTACTATTAATGCATGGGGGAAAAAAAACCAAGAGCTTGGAGGAGAAACAGGATGAGGATTAATAATAAAAATTTAAGTAGATTGTTTCCTTTTCTCAGTCTGTGTCCAAACATTTTTTTTCCACTTGCTAATTCATCCTGTGGAAGTTCATTCTGTTCCATCTCTAGATTCCATCTACTTGGAATCTTGTTCCTGTTAACAGTAAAAATTAGAATTTCACATGTCCTCTTTACTTCTCCCTATTAAAATGTTAAATGTAGCAGAATACTTCAATTTTCTTCAAAGTGCCCTAATTTCATGAGTCAGTCATTTAAATAAGTCTATAAAGAACATGGTTTATTTTGTGTGAGTAGATTTTCATTATGCCTTTGAGTGTATAGGTCAATTCTAGAGTATCTAGGATATTATAATAGTATTTTTGTTAGCTTTAAGGATGTACACAGAGTGATAAAATTCTAGTTAGTAACAACTGAAATTGTTAAACTGTTAAAACACTTTTATACTGTAATCTTTCAAAATGATGATTCTTTGAAGTTTTATTAGAAGAAAAATGTAGCCCTGGTTGTGTAGCACAGTTGGTTAGAGCATCCTCCTGATAGGCCAAAGTTGTGGGTTCTCTCTCTCTGATCAGGGTGCATACAAGAAGCACCCAGTGGATGCATAAATAAATAGAACAACAAATCAGTGTTTCTCTTTATCTCTCTCTCCCTCCCTGCCCCCTCTCTAAAATCAATAAATTTTAAATAAAAGAAAATTTTATCTTTTAAAATATACAATGGCATATAGATAAAACATCAGCATGTTTTATTAGTAGCAAAGATTGTAAGTTCAATTCAGTATATATACACACTATTGTTATAAATTTCTAACCATTTTACTTGTTCAGTATTATGTAAAACATACATTTATGTGTTAAGATATGACATTTAACTTTGATTATGGGTAATTTGGTAGTGCATTTGAACATTATCACTCATCTTAAGGAAAGAATATTTGCTGTACAAAAAGCTACCATTGTTGGAAAAATAACTCAAGTTTACCATAACTACAAAGATAAAAAAATATTACAATCTTTTACTTTGCTTCTTATCTCCAAGCTTCTGAAATTGCGTATTTCATTAATTTGAGGGAGGGGAAAAAAACCTTTTCCACCTAAATTTTCTCATGTATACATGATAAAGCCTTGACTCTTTATATTATCAGGAGATTTTGAATGCTTTCATATGCAGATAATACTGTGTGCTAGGCACTTTTATGAAAGAAACAGTACATACCTACAGTACAATTAGGGGAAGCTGGATAAAGAATATAAGGTAACTCTCTGTACTATTTTTGCAACTTTTCTTAAGTCTAAAATTATTCCATAATAAAAGGTTTAAAAAAAAGAGTAGAGGAATTAAAATACAATGGTAAAAAATATTTATTCCTGGCCAATGTGCTCAGTTGGTTGGAGCATTGTTCCATAACCAAAAGGTTGCAAGTTCGATCTCCTGTCCAGGTGCTTACAATCCTGGGTCCAGGCACATATGGGAAGCAACCAATCAATGTTTCTCTCTTCCTTTCGCTCTCCAAAAGCCATGGAAAAAAATGTCCTCAGGTGAGGTTTAAATATATATAATTAACACCCTCCCCAAAAAAGAAATCACAGGAAAGGAGAAACAAGAAACAAAGTATAGCTGGAACAGAGAGAAAATAAATGGGAAATGATAGACCAAAATTTATCCATATCAATAACTATAGTAAATACGTAAAGCGAACTAACAATCCAACTAAAAGCAGAGCATGACAAGATTTGTTAGAAATGCAGGACCCGACTATATGTGGTCTACAAGAGCTACACTATTGATATAATGTCATAGGTACATAGAAATTTAGAACATGGACTTTTTACTGTTCAAGCTAATTTGGGGCGCTTATAACAGTACAGATGTTGGTGGATCTCTAAGAATTTTTTACAATATTTAACAATTTGGCATATGAAGTGTATATTCCTAACGCTTGCCTGGATAACAGTATCCCAAACATCAATACAGAATTTCAAAAGTCAAGAAAACTGGGGCAGGAGAGAAAGGGGGTGGGGGGGCCGGTAGAGAATTGCCATTGTCTGGTTCTTAATTATTTAATTTTTATAAATTTATCTAAATTTCTCTGGGATCCAAGAAGATTGCTAGGGCTTTTCTCACTACAGTTGGCAAAGTTTGAGATGCACAGGCCTCCTTCCCCTGACGTAGAGGTCAGCCAGGTTGCCAGTTTTGGGAAAAGGAGAAGCTATTGAGTTGTTCCATTCTAGGAATTATTGTGTCATCAGCAATCCCCATTTTTGATGTTCTGTTGCTTTCAAAATGACATGTTGAAGAAAGTTTCTTTAAGAATTGAATTATATAAAGAAATTTATTGGAAATGCTAAATTTTATACTTGAAATCCTTCATTTCTGTATAGGACGTTAATGTATAAAAGAAAATTTTTATTAAATGTTAGCATCTAAAAACTTAGCACTTTCAGTTGTATTTTGAGTCTATGTATAGTTTTGCTAACATGACATAATCCTTACCTTAAATTTCATTTTAGAAAAAGGTAAAAAGTAATGCTTTCTGGCATTTGAATTTCCTTTAACAGTGATCCCTGTTTGGATTGAAAGCAAACCCTTTTTGTCTCTCCTGTACTTCGGGTGGTACACCTAATTCTGTGCTTTGGGTTGAAAAATATTAAGCTCTCTATGCTAACAGGATGGTGTAACAAATAGGCAAATGCTTTCAAGTGAAAATAATTAAATTTGAGAATAAGGTAAACAACCATGTCTATTTAATTTTATAAAAATGTTTTAAGTAAATATGCCTCTGTTTTTAGTACACTGGGTGTTTGCCCTTTTTTAATTTCTAATTTATACTATTCCTTTAGAAAGGAAAACCTTTCATTGTTCTATCTTGACTAGCTTTTTGAAAGCATTTGTATAATTTTATTTTATTTTTTATAATGTTTTATTGTTTATGCTGTTACAGTTGTCCCAATTTTTCTCCCTTCAGCCCCCCTCTGCCCCGCCCCCCCTTCCATAGTCAGTCCTCATACCATCATCCATTTCCATGGGTCCTTCATGTATGTTCTTTGTATTTGCGTAATTTTACAGTGTGGTCGGAGGGCCCATATATTTCCCATTTTCTTTTAGTAAATATAGAATTGGTTTGTGTTAGTTTTACTAGTAGATTTAGAAAATTTAGGTTTTGTTTCTTTGATTAATAAAATCTTAAATCTATTCCAGTTTGATCTACTTGGCTATCTTAGCTTGTTCCTAGTGAATTTTTTTGTTTAAAAATGTTTTGTACAAGTGGTACTTCTATTTCTCAGTAACTGACCAGAAGGCACATGAACATAGAAACATGTTCAGTGAAGAAAATTAAGGTGTCATTTTTCCACCCCTCTGACAGTGAAATGTTTTTATAATCCCGCTGTTACTACCCAGTTCTTCATCCTTGTCTAGTTTTTTATAGCCATCTAATTACAGTTATATGTAACTGTGTACATGTATGTAACTGTGTAACTGTGTTAAGTTACTTAACTGTAAGTGCCTTGTAAGCATTTCTCAATTACATTTATTGCACAAATCTTTAAATATAGTTCATTTGTATATATGTGAGTAATTTTTTTAAATATTTCTAGCACTATACAAGGGGGTACCCCCTCAAAAAAACGGAATTATCTTCTGGAGGGCAGACCTCTTTTAGTACAGGCTTCCCTGCTAGGTGAGTGTTCTAGGAACCCATCGGTATCAGTGTACCAGCAGGCATGGTTGTGAGAGGCCGCTTTTGGCTTCAGTGAATTTTTTTGAAGACCCTTTCAACATGCTTGCCCATTGCATGATGGGTGATTTACAAGTGCACCTGCTACACCGCTCTGAGTGTTCAGTTTTTTACCAAAAACAGCATGACCCCTGTGCTCCTCCCTATTCAATCAATCTTGCCCCAAGAGACTTTTTTTGTCTCCCCGGGTGAAAAAAGTCTTCAGAGGGAAACATTTTGCCGATGTGGATGAGATAAACAAAAAATGGCGTAAGTACTAAAAGCCATCAAAATCGATGAGTTCAGAAATTTTTTGAGCAGTGGAGGAAAAATAGTCTCAGGTGTATTGCATCATATGGAGAGTCCTTTGAAGGTGACTGAAGTTTAAACACGTAAGAATAAATATACAATTTTTATAAATAAATTCCAGTTTTGGGGGAGGGTTTTCCCTTGTACAACAGGAAATATTTCATATTTGCGCAGTATTTAACCTTTTAATGTTACATTAATGTGGAAGGGAGTGAGGATGAAAATCAAATTTGAAGTAAATCATAAAGGTTCTGTCGTTCATTAACTGAACTATTAAGAAATTGATTTGTAAAGTTCAAGTGGATTTTCAACTAAGTACTTAAAATATAAGAAAAATTATTGATATGTAATGAGCAATATTTGACAGGAAATATCAACTTTAAAGTTGTCTACTGACTTGCCAAATATCAAGTCTGTGTCTAGCTTTACTCTGTATAGCCTGTTTCATGCTTAAAAGATGTCACAGCATATATTTTTACTAATGCCCTTTTTTTATTCTATCATTAATAAATATTTTATTATTTTATCATTAATAACTGAGTTAAAAGTAGAGCTTCCAAGTTTATTATTTTTTAAGTTTCATTTTTTCAAAGTTTTTTAACAACTGAACAGAGTTGTGAATAGGATATTGTGATTCTTTGGGAAGGCTCCGTTATATGTACTTCAGTAATTGAAAGCATCTAGTAGAATGTATACTGTGGTATCTTCTCAGGAAAGCTGCATTAAATATTTAAAGTGTGATTTATTGCATTCTCAATTTGCACATCAGTTGTGAGCTGTCATAGTCACAGATTTGGTGAGAGTAAATATCCTTAGTATATAAAGATGGAGATTTTAAAGCTCAAGCACATTCAGAAGTGCCATGCTCTATTTTTTTTTTATTCTATTTATGCAGAGACATTAAAAATGGTGATTGTGTAGTTGTCTTTAACTGACAAATTTAGGTATCATTTGCCTTTTTTCGGTAAAAGTAGAGCATATATTTGATAAACATTAAACTAATATTTTGCTCCACCAACTTTAATTAGAAATTATATAAATGAAACATTTAGAATGTTTGTCAAATACAGCTCATTTTTTAAAGTTAGTACAGTGAAAAGGCAAAATAGAAAACCTATTTAAAATTTACTTTGAAGCTCAGTGTTTTTGCTTTCTTAGTAGTCTACCACCTCCCTCCCTTCTCCTTCCCTTTTCTGTTCAAATGGAGAGGATATAAGGAGAGTTCAGAAGCAGCAGGTCTTAAACGAAAGCGTTCCCAAGGTACAGTAATTGTAGTTTTATTTCTCCATGTAGTTACATTCCTTGCTTATAGCATTTAGCTGTTTTTAGAGCATTCAGTTGTATTTAAAGCATAGGAATTATTAGTATTAGTATTTAGAGCATAGGAATGTATACATTGTGCTGTTTTGTTTAGTGTTAATTATAAGCAGTAATAAACATTTGGAAATGATGTATATAGTCCAATAAAGGGATATTCACCAATATTAAGAAGGAAATTTTGTTAGCCTAACACTATTCTCTTAATATTTTGATCTTGTAATTTCAGTGTTTTAACCATATGTTGCTCAAAACTTTTAACAAAAAATGTGATTTAGAAACATTAAACAAAAAAGCTTAGAATAGTGACTCTCTGGATGGGAAATAGAATTACAAAAGTAAGTAATTATTAAACTTGTACATAAGATGTCTTTTAATTTATGAAAAAAGAATTTTTTAAATATTTAAAAAAGCTGAATTTATGGGTTATTTTCTTTGGACCCAAAGATATTATTAATATTTGTTATGTTAATTTCATTTTGGTCTTGTGTTCAATGATAGTAATGTGTCCTGGCAGGTAAGTTCAATATTAATTGGTTTCCCATAAATTTTTTAATTACATTTGTAATATAACTAAGAAAGAAATTTTCTTGGAATGGATTTACTGTTCTGTTAATTCTATTAGGAAATAGGTTTACATAAAAATGTCCTAGGATCTTAGATCTTGACCAAGGCTATATATCCTTCCATATTTAGCTTGAGGTTATTTTCAGCCCATCTTCAAATCAAAAGAATTAGGCTGTGCCAGTAACTAGCTTTGTGTCAAGTCACTTAATCTCTTGGTACCTCTGTGTCTTTATACATAATGGGAGATAATACTTTGCTTGAAGAGGATTTTAAGAAAGTAAATCGGGCATAATGATCTGAAGGTGCTTGTTTTTCTGAAGATGGATATGTGAATTTTTCTTACCTCTGTACCAGAGATAGGAAACATTTAAGTTCTTAAAATATGAGAATTATCAAATTATGAGTTGGTGGACATGTCATCACAATTTTCTCGATTTGTTGCTTCCACAAACATTACTAAACTTGTGACACATGTCAGGCACTGTGTTTGGTGCTAGCAGTACAAAATAATCAAGACATAGTTTCTACCTCACAGAGCTTATTTCTGGAGCATACAGGTTTGATTTTTTTGTTTTAAGCTCATTTTTACCAAGCATACTTCAGTTACAGAAAACAACAACCAGACTGATTGGAATATCATAGTAGAAAAAAATTTCTTTAATTTCTTATTAAAATATCTTTGACTTTGGATTTCTGTTATAGTGAGCAATGTCCAGTGATAATTGGCTTTAATATCCATTCCAAAATATCTGATATTCTAATAAGTTAGATTATTTTCTTCCCAGTTGAAAGGCAATTTTTTTATCTGTGAGTCTTATTTTGTGCTGAGTGAAATTTTCACAGATCCAAACATAAAATCAACAGAAGAAATGGAACTTAAGTTTCTCTGTCACAGTTGTTGAGGACTTTCATGAAGGTATTTGTCTCTTACACCTAAGGAGGGGTACATCACCTGGAAAAGCAGTACTTTAATCATCAAAATGCATTAACTATATGTTAGAGGTTAAAATTGTAGTAGTCAAGCCACTCATTCCATGTTGTTATAACACGTTGTCATAAAATAAAGTCCCTATCTATTATTTGCTTTACATCAATGTGTGTTTCAATGAAATAGTTTTTTTATTGAACTAAGTTCAAGTATGGATTAAAAAATCTATGTATTATAATTTTTCACACAAATGAAGTGTGTCTTGGAGATCTTCAAATTAGTTTTCCCTTTTTTGCAACAGCTGTTCATAGTTTCAAGTTGAGTCGAAATCACGTGGACTGGCACAGTGTGCATGAAGTATATCTTTATAGTGATGCAACAACATCCAAAATTGCAAGAACAGTTACGCAAAAACTGGGATTTTCTAAAGGTAATTGTTAAATATTACTATCATTTGTCAAAATTTGGGGAATGTGACTTAACAGTTACTGCCCTATTAAAAGAAACTTTTATTAAGATGCTTGAGTTAACATGTATTCATCAGTGAATAATCATATATTTAGAATGATCCAACAAGATTAATAAATACCTTTTATACTTCTAAAAGCATAAAAGCAGTTAAACTCAAGGTACTGGTATGAAAATAAAACAGCAATTCAAATATAGTAGTATTAAGGAAGATGATGACTAAAAGATCTTCATTGGACTTAATGAAAATGGCGGTCATTGGTGACTTAAATGACCTGATGGGACAGAAGCCAGCATGGTATGGGTGGAAGCTTAAATACAAGGTGAAGAAATGGAGGCATGGTTAGTAGACAGCTATTTAAAGGTATTTAACTAAAAGAAATAAAAAGAGAATGGTACCTGGGGAAGATACGAGAGCATTATCAAAAAATAAATTTTAAAAAATATTTTCATGTCTGATAGTTTTTGTTTTAATAAGTTCATTACCTGTATTTGTCTTGTGACTAACCTCATGTCTGTAGCCTGTTTTGCTACTTGAATGTTTGTCTTTTCACTTTAAGTAAGCTCTCTTTGTATACTCAGGTAATTAACTTACTGTTTGTCATATTTTGGAATATTTTTCCAA
Organism: Pteronotus mesoamericanus; assembly: GCF_021234165.1. Classification (NCBI taxonomy): domain Eukaryota; kingdom Metazoa; phylum Chordata; class Mammalia; order Chiroptera; family Mormoopidae; genus Pteronotus; species Pteronotus mesoamericanus. Next base: position 33,641,947 of record NW_026555078.1, read on the forward strand.
GTTTGTCGTTCATCTTTTATTTTTGCTTCATGGTATTTTTTTCTAGAGAAGTTTAAAATTTTTGTGTTTCATACTTCCTTCTTTCCTTCCTTCCTTTCCTCCCTTTTTCCTTATGGTTTTCTGGCTTTGGTGTCCTGTTCAATTTAGCACTGTATGTATATCATCTTATAAATGTTATCTCTTCCCAACCCAGTAAAATTCTTTTGTAGTATTTTCTTATCTTCTTTCTTTCAATATATTGTGAGAATGCTGTTTTTGGAATAAACAGTGAACCTAAAATCATAATTTTTCTACAGCATCAAGTAGTGGGACCAGACTTCATAGGGGTTATGTAGAAGAAGCCACATTAGAAGACAAGCCATCACAGACTACCCATATTGTATTTGTTGTGCATGGCATTGGGCAGAAGATGGACCAAGGAAGAATTATCAAAAATACGGCTATGTGAGTTATTTTATGAATACATTTTCCATTTAGCCTAGAATGCAAACTTCATTCCTCACCATCTTCTTTCATCTTTCCCTTCTTTTTTTTTTTTTTTAAGACTTAATTACTTTTAGAGAGAGGGAAAGGGAAGGAGAAAGAGAGGGAGAGAAACATCAATGTTCAAGAGATAGATTGATCAGTTGCCTCTTGCACTCCCCCAACCGGAGACTTGGCCCACATCCCAAGCATATGCCCTGACTGGGAATTGAACCTGCTACCTTTGTTTACAGGCCAGCACTCAATCCACTGAAACACACTAGCCAGGGCTCCTTCTTAGTTTTAAGAGTCACTCCAGATAGTTACTACCAAGTGATTTAGCAGACATGCCTGCTTACCTAATCATTATCTACTTAAGTCACCATTTGAGAACTATGATACTGATGCTCAGAGGATAGGATTCTGTAAGTTCACCATAGAAAAGGACAGTATTTTAAGCAAATGTAGTGTTTCTGACTTCATAACTCAAAAGCAGTGTTCCTCAATCTCATCATTATTGACATTTTTGAACACAGAATTCTTTGTTATGGGTGGCTGGCCTATGAGTTATAAGGTATTCAGCAATGTCCCTGACCTCTACCCCCTAGATACAAAATAGAACCCCCAGTTGTGACAACTGAAAATGTCTACAGACATTGCCAAATGTCCTCTGGAGGAATAAATTGTCCATGGTTGAGAACCACTAGTCTAAATGAACTTTATTTTTTCCCAATCCTCACCTGAGGGTATGCTTTTTATTGATTTTGCGGGTGGGGACGGTAGAGAAGCATTGTTCAGTTGCCTCGTCTATGTGCCTTGACCAGGGATTGAACCTGCAACCTTTTGGTATATGGGACGATGCTCCGAGCAGCTGAGCCACTTGGTAAGGGTGAAATGAACTTTACTTATTTTTTTTTTTTTTTTGTAAATTTGGATGATAACACACATATTTAACTACTACATCATAATATATAAGAACTGCACAGCTGTCAAAAATGAATAAGTGAGTAGAATAATAGAAATCTTAAAATGTTTTTTCTTGTATATACTCATTAAAACTGAACATTTGAGAAGATGACAAAGAAACACACAGTGTATCGATAACCATTACTTGGTGACTATTGTTAAAAAAAATGGAATTTATAGACTATGAGTAATAAAAGAGATCCTATCCTGAAGTCTGAAGTTTTGGCTATCGTTTTTCCTTTCAGTGAGATACAGGAAGCAGATTACTTTCTGACATCTTAGAATGTATTTAGACCTTTTAAAATGGCAACTTAGGAGATTTATAATCAGTAAAATATTACAGTTGACCCTTGAACAGCACAGAACCTGTCAGGGCTCTAACGTTCTTTGCAGTCAAAAATCTGTGTATAACTACATTTGGCCCTCCGTGTAGGAAGATTTCCAACTACCCCTTGATCTTTGAACAGCATGGATGTGAACTGTGCAGACCAATTGAAAAACAATTGTATATAAATAGAACCAAGCAGTTCAAACTCTTGTTGTTCCAGGGTCATCTGTATTATATTGTAAATAATGCCTTTTAAAATATGAGATCTATTCAGAAGGTATCCAGCTATATAATATGAAAAATAGAGGCATTTATTGAAGAAAATACAAGAAACATTGTACCTAGGACAATGACGCCTCAGCCTCCCTCAAGGTAGGCATCTTGGGACCTCACACAGTCCTCCCAATCACCATCAGCTGCCCCATCATATTTTCTGGAATCTCATGAAAGGTTTGAAATCTCTTCTGTCTCAAAGGTGATTTTAGTTTTGGGAAAAGCCAGAAGTCTCAAGGCGCCAAATCTGGGATATAGGGGGTATGAGTCACCTGGATGATTTGATGTTTTGCCAAAAAGCTGCATGAGACGTGGTACACAAATAGGCACATTGTCATGGTAAAGCTGCCAATCGCCAGCTGCCCATAGCTGTGGCCTTCTGAATCATTCAAATAGTTTCCACAGAGGAATGTTCAAGCTTATCACAAAAGTTGATGCAGATTCATTGGTGTGCTCACTTAGTCACTTTGAATGCAACAGCCACACAGTACACATGCTCACTCAACAGCATCTACCAGCCCCACTAATACAGTGAAGTCATCATTGTTATATCTAATGGGAGGGTTTGTGTGACATTGATGCAACCTGGCAGTCAAGGAGAGTGGGCTGGTTTGCACTTGTGTGTACAATTATGAAAATGACTGAGCAAGTAGAGCAACAAAGCTGCATCAGATTTTGCATTAACCTTGAACATTCCTTTAAGGAAACTATTCAAATGATTCAGAAGGCCACAGCTATGGGCAACTGGAGATTGGCGGCTTCATTGCAACAACGCACCCCACTCGTGCATCACGTCTTCTGCAGAGTTTTTGGCAAAACATATCACCCTGGTGATTCAGTCCCGCTGCAGCCCAGATTTGGTGCCCTGTGACTTCTGGCTTTTCCCAAAACTAAAATCACCTTTGAAAGGGAAGAGATTTCAGGTCTTTGAGATTCCGGAAAATACAACAGGGTAGCTGATGGCGAGTCCAACAAAGGATTTTGCAGAGTGTTTTCAACAGTGGAAGAGATGCTGGAAAAGCTACGTGAGGTCTCAAAGTGCATACTTTGGAGGGGGCTGAGGCATCATTGACCCATGTAAAATGTTTCTTGTATTGTCTTCAATAAGTGTCTCTTTTTCATAGTACATGGCTTGATACTTTCTGGAAGACCTCACCTATACCTATGGAGGAGTAGTCTTGTCAAAACAGTAGAACTTGAATCAGCTTAAACCCCTATATCTCCCCCTACCGGATTATAGGAAACAGAGGACAATGAATATGTTAAATAACACCATGGGGACTCAGTCATTAAAAATTAGACTTTGAGAAACATTATAGGATATTAAAAAAATTACAAAGCAAAAAAAAAAAGAGGAACCTATAGATTAAAAGACATCCAGCAATTACAATACATGGGCTGTATTTGGAGCTCAATTTAAGCAAGAGTAAAAAAAATTATAGTCTAACTAGGGAAAAAAGGGATCAGTAAACTATATATATTTGCCAAAAATAAAGAATTATTAATTGTTTTTGGTATAATAGTACTGAATAGGTTATCTTTTCATTACATTTTAGAAATAAATACTAAACTATAGGTGAAATAATGTGATGTCTGGGATTTACCTTAAAGTATTATGGGGGAATTGTGCAACTATAAAGGAGTTTGAGGGAATGAAAGAATTATTGTATGTCTTGATTGTGGCAGTGCTGTCCATGAGATTAGCAGACATTTGTCATGTCCAAAATGTCCATAAAGACCTAGGAGGGTGTGACTTACTTGGTGGGAGTATCCTATACACCAAAAGATTGTGGGTTCAATTCCTGGTAGGGCACAAGCCTAGGTTACAGGTTACATTATCAGTCGGGGCACATATGGGACGCAACCAATCAATGTTTTTTTCTCTCTCCCTGTCTCCTTTGCCCCCTCCTTCCCCCCCTTTCCCTCCCTCTCCTCCTCCTCTCTTTCCTTCCTTTCCCTCCTTTTCCTCTCCCTTACTTTTCCCTTCCTTTTTCCTTCCCTCCCTCTCCCCCTACATCTTTCCCTAAAAAAGCAATGAAAAAATGTCCTGAGGTGAGGATTAAAAAACAACAACAAAATGTCCATAGGGACATTTGGTCCACACTAAAAGGTCCTTGATATTTTCTCCTGTCCAAAACATACATGGAGACGTTTGGTCCACATCAACCCATTTACCTAACCCCATGTTCCATGACTAGCTAGGCTACATAGGCAAGAAAGAGTATTTATTGGCAGGCATATGGCCACAACACAATTATTGGACCAATAGAACATGATAGTATCTTTTATGCATTAATCCTATAAACCAAAAGCATACATAAATGTTATGGGCTGTTTGAACTCAGCAGCATTTTTTTAAGCATGGCCATTTTGGACAGGACCAACTATGAAGGAACATTTGGCATGGACAAAATATGCTTTGAAATGAACTGTTGTATATTGTAGTAATTGAAACATAATTGGACATAGTTATAAGAAAGTTGGAAGTTGTTATAATTAAAGACATTTTATATCATGTAAATATGTAAGTGAAGTTACTCTAATAAAAATTTGGGTTTTTTTTTTTTTTTTTTGGATTTTTAGGATGAGAGAGGCTGCTAGAAAAATAGAAGAAAGGCATTTTTCCAACCATGCAACACATGTTGAATTTCTTCCTGTTGAGTGGCGGTCGAAACTTACTCTTGATGGAGGTACATTATGTTTAAAAATTAAATGATTTAGCTAATGGCAACAAAGTGATGCTCACTGGGGAAAAAGAGTCTTTAGTTGTCTTGAGGTATATTCATTCTTTGTTCTAGTTATTTAAAAAATTAAAATCCATTGATTTTTAAAATAATCATATCAACATGTCATTTTGGAACATCATACAGATATCACAAATAGCAGTTTTCATGCTTGCCCTGTGGATTAAGGGTGGTAGTGGTGGTATATGGAAGGAACAAAATGTTTTCTAAAGTTTTTGACAAAAAAAGTAATCTGTCGATACTTTTATAAGTCCAGTGCACTATCCATTGGGCCATAGGGCCACCTGAATTGTCCATATTATTAAAACACTGTTGTCACAATTCCTTATGAGCTTAAATTTTCTTCCTAATACTTTTCCTTCCCCATATTTGGAAGATAAGGTATCAGATCTTTTTGTGTGTATGTGTGGTTTTAGTACATTACCTAGGCTGTTTTTTTCCTTGAACTGTTAGCCAGACTATACATATCTTTACACAAAGTTGTATCCTTTCATTATGAAAACCATTAAAATAGAATGTTTAGGTTATTTACATAATCTAGAAAATACAAGAGTTGTACTAGATACAATAGCAGCTGCCATTTATGGAGCATTTCCTGTGTGCCTGGCACTTTGCAGTTCATTTTTCATGGAATATATCATTTAATTTTCTCACATATCTGTGAAATACCTACTTCATTTTTTCTATTGCACTGTTCAGGAAACTGAAACTCAGTAAAAGGTGAATTTAACTAAGAATATATAGCAAGCAGACTCTAGATTCATGTGGTGCCAGAGCCCTTATTCATCACACGGCTAAATTGCCTCCCTGGGTGATTGCCAAAGATTCTTCCAAGTCGGTGATTATGTCTCATAGTCAAGAATGTCAGTTATAGCTTATAGACCAAAGTGGCATCAAAAGTTGTAGTAACTTTAAAACAAAAATGCTAGGGACCAAAGAAAACTTCGTGGCAGCAACAGCTCAGGATGATGGAGTAGTTTTGTATCCTGATTGTGGTTAATAGTTATGTAAAACCATATGAGTTAATTTTACTGTTTGTAAATTCTAAAATAATGATAAAAAGCATTTACCTATAGCAAACATCATTATGCTCAGGAAGAGGCTAAGGATGTCACTCTTTTAACAAATACTCTACTTGCAATCTTAGCTGGTGTAATACAATAAGGAAAAGAAATAATTTTAAGGAATGGAAAAGATGTTTTTATTTGCAGGTCATATGACTGCAGAGAATATACAAAATCTCTACAGAAAAATTATTAGAATTAATAAGACAGTTTATCAAGGTTGTAAAATAGAAGATATACAAGGTGGGGCAAAAGTAGGTTTACAATTGTATGTGGAACACAAAGTTTATTCTTGTATTATTATTTATTAACTTGTATTATTTTATATATAAACAGCTGTAAACTTACTTTTGCCCCAGACTATATAAAAATAATTGCATTTCTACATACCAGCACAATTAAAATAGCATAAAAATATAATGTTCCTAGAAATAAATCTAATAAAATATGTACATTTATATAAAAAATGAAAAACTGTTATATTAAATACAACTTAAGTATAAAGATAATTTTCATAGATTGGATGACTCAATATCCTAGAAATATTAACCCTTCAAATTGATTTATAGATTCCATGCAATTCCAATCAAAATCCCAATAGAGTTTTTCACAAAACTTGACAAGTTTATTCTAAAATTATTACAGAAGGGCAAAGGCCCAAAAAAAGCCAAGGTATAGAACAAGAGGAGAAGAAGAGGAATTAAGTTCTAGTACAGTATTTTCTTAAGACAGAAAAGCACAACTACAAAGCGACATGGATAAATTTGATTAAAATTAAGAGCTTCTATTTCTCAATAGACATAAAGAGTAAAAGATAAACTGGGAAAAGATACTGCAACAGAGCAAAATATATAATCACCAAAGGTTTAATATCCAGAATAAAAATAAAAAACTTAAATGGAGAGAAATACACAAACAGCATATTCATGTGTGTGTTTTATGTTAATATATTAAATATATACTTTATATCGTTTATAATGTATATCTTACTCTTCTAATAATCAAGGAAATGCAAATTAAGACCACAATAAAATATCATTGACATTCATCAGTTTAGCAAAAATTCAAGGTGAGGCTGTGTAGCAATGAGGACATGTAGCCATGAAGATTCTCATTCACTACTGGTGAGAATGTAAATTAGTACAATCACTTTGAAAGACAATTGAACATTTCCTTGTAAAGTTGAATGTGTATGTGCCCTATGACACAGCAGTTTCACTCACTCCCAGATAGACACACACACACACACACACACACACACACACCCCACCCCCCCCTAAAGAAAATCTTACACATGTGCACCAGGAGCATAGTTTATATTAGCAAAAAACTGGAAACAACCCAAATGTCTTTGAAAGGAAAATGGATAAATTGTGACACATGTATAGAGTAAATGAATGGATTACAGCTATATGCGTTAATATAAATGAACCTGAGAAACATAATATTGGAAGTGAAATGAACCATGGACAATAACTCAATTTACTGGTACATAGTATTCAAAACAGCCAAAATGAAATAAAATATTTAGGTTCTGGTACATAATAAATGCCACAGAATTGGCTAAAGGTATTAATATTAATGGACATAAAGGAAATCTATAAAGAAAAGCAAGAGTGTGATTAACACAAATGTGATGAGGTCACATCCTATCCAGAGGTAACCTCCAATATGTCATTCAGATCACATCCTACCCAGGATACTGTGGGTTTCAAAGACATTGGCAGCATTGTTGAGCTAGGTATTAAGAACATGTATAAAACATTTTTTCAGCTGTACATATATATTAAATATCTTTTGCCTGTTATGTGTATTTCACAGTAAAATCTTTTTGGAAATTCATTAAAATGGCATTTAAACTTTTTCTATCAGCATGGTAATCACACCTTTCATTTCTACAATTTAAAAATAGGCACAGGTTATAAATAATGTTGTGCTACCCATGAATAGTCACAGTATTCTTTTTTAAATCTTTGAAATCTCTTCTAGCTTTGCTTGAATAATTGCCTTCCAGTCATTATTACACTGTATAAAAGTGGGAAATAAATAAAAATAAAATAACTTAAACTGATGCAATGAAGATAAAAGAAATTGCACTAGACTAAAAATACAAGCTTTCTTCTGTCCACTTTATGCTTTGAAATCATGATATTTATCCAAGCATAGGACTTATTTGTATTTTTATAAGAAATGCAAGTTTTTCTGTGTCTCTAATCATCTTACTACACATTTAATAGAATAGGCTCCCATGGTTGAATTTCTATAGGTTAGCTGTAACTCATAGAAGGCTGCATATGTTTGCAGTGCATTGCATATATTTGCAATTCGTTTTTTTTCTCAAAAGTAAGTTACACCAATTCTGTTTTGTTTACTGCAAATGCCCATTGCGGGTTTGCATTTGTGCATATTTATAATTTGACAGCTCTTCCTCATAGGATATTTGGTTTACTGTAGGAAAATATAAAATGTAAAGGAACTTTTTAATTTGTTGCTGGTTTGCCACCAGTGCCTCTAGGCATGCTACATAAGTATTGCCAGGACCAAGGTGCATAGTCCAAAGAAGAAAAAGGAAACAGAAAAGGAGGTAGAGAAAAAGTAAGGTTGTGTCCCTTGATGCTTGTTATAAGACTAGAGAAGATTCAGTTTTGCTCTGGGTTAGTCTTAAATATTGAGATGTTAACTTAAAGAGCTGTTGTTTCAGGGAATGTAATTTTTTGCACAATTTATTTTTTTACCTAAAACAGCTATCTTCTCTTAGCTTTATTTGCTTGTTTTTTCTTTTGTAGACACCGTTGATTCTATTACTCCAGACAAAGTACGAGGTTTAAGGGATATGCTGAACAGCAGTGCAATGGATATAATGTATTATACTAGCCCACTTTATAGAGATGAAGTAAGTACCATAATTATCTTGCTGCTATTGGGTATTTTTTAGAGTGATAGCATGTGTGTCCTGAATTTTAACATTTTATACTCTTTTTTTTTAACAAACAAATGAGAAATTACAGGAATCCTAGCCTGCATTAATAGTGAATTTAATCGTCTTCAAACTGCACATTGAGACCCTAATAAAAGAATGATTTTGAAGTAGAAGATTGGTTAGAAAAATTAATTATATCTATGATTGTTGTCCTCACAAAGAGTTTTAGATAGAAATTTCCTTCAGATCTTTTGTATATAATAGACTTGCTTTTATTGTCATTTCTGTAGTGGGTTCATATAGTTCTCAAACAGTAATGTTGCTTATGTATCACAAAGACAACCCAAATGGGGATGAGGGCTGAAAGTTTATTCAGAGGGATTAGAGAATCTCTACCAATGTATTTTGTCACTTTATTGGTAAGAGAAAAAGAATTGTTTCATAGGAAAACCTTGTTAATTACCTAACATGTATTAACTTGTTTAATCCTCCTCAAAACCCTATGAAGTAAATATGATTAGTATTTGCATATGAAGGATGGCGAAACGGGTGCAAGGAGTAATTTACCAGTAGACCTACTCTGTGCTGCTCCAAGACAATCCATTTCTGATTTTGCTCAGTCAAGTCACTCCCTGACTTAGTCCATGGTATTCTTTACACAGCTGCAGAAATACCCTGGTTAGTTGCCACAGAAACTTCCTTCTCTTCCGGCTGCCATCCCCTTAGGATATATCTTCATTTCTCTTTTTTATATCCCCTCGTCTCCATAGACCCATATTGGGCAAGGTCTTCCTTGATCTGATTACAATAATAAAAGCAACTACAAGGAGAACTGCTATTTTGCATCTGATTCTAGCTAAGGCTTAGTTGATGAAGTAGAGTACTAAAATTTACATATTCATAGTTCTTTATAGTGTCTAGTGGTCATTGTTTAGCTAAGCCCTAAAAGTTAGAAAATTGGATTATAGTATTGCAAGTGAAGTCAATGAGGGGGGAAAATAAAAGAGAATGGCTAAAAGCATATTACTATACATATACCCCCCCCCATATATGCCTTACACACGTGCGCGCACGCACATGTGCGTTTTTGGTAGTACTCCTAAGAAGATATCCTGACTGTTCAAGGCTTAAATGTACTGAAACATAATGCGGGTTTTGTATTTTAAGTTGATGTTGACAGCAACAAAAACTAGAAAGAGGAAAGTGTCAGGCTCTAAGTTCTGGCCATTGGCTAATGATGACTAAGAAAGTGGTCACTTTCTATCTTGCTCTCATAATCTTTAAAGATAATTATCCTCTGAATGGAATTAAATAAAACAGGTAATTTAGTAGAAAGTGAGAAATGGGAAAAGAATACCAGTGTTTTAAATTAGTTTTTTGATTCAGTTGAATTTCATGGAAAAGCATAGAGAACTTGTGACTGAGATTCATCAGCAAACTTTAGCAATGTTTCCCAAATATCCATAATTAGAACAATTACTTGTGGTGCTTATTAAAAATGCAAGCATAAAAAAACTCCATAGGGGAACCTTGGAATTTAGGGTATTAATGTGAATTTATGACTTGAAAATATGTTGGTATGTATAGATATTATCTATATATTTAAGTGTATATTGTTTACACATGCATATATTTCCTACTTCTGTTCATTGAAAGGGTCAGGAAACAGACACCCTAAATGGGGTGACCACCCCTCATACCCAGATCTTTTCCCCTATTATTCCCCTTTAAGAAGAACTAGAGTTACTGGGGGAAAAAAATGGCTGATTCCAGGGCTGAGGACAGGATAGGTACAAGTCGAAGACAAAACAACTTGCTATGACAAAAAGTAGGAAAACACCCAAAAGCATGAGGGGGCAGATCACAAGATCAGAAGTCAAATTGAAAAAAACAGATCCACTGGCCAAATCTGGAAAAATTTGAGCACAAAATAATTAATTATGATTACTTATTGTAAGGAATTAGCAGTACTTTTATACAGACTTATAATAAGGACAATGTAATAAGGGAATTCTAAATCACTGAAAATTTCATAGGTTCCTATCAATTATAAGTAAACAAATGGGGGAAAGGAGGTCCTTTGCTTACAGTAGAATGCCAGGAGCTTAGTGGTAAATGTGGGAGGAATGCTGGAGTTATAAAATGCTCAATTTGCAGCCATCATAGAAGGATCAGGTAAGAGAGGGTTGGGCAAGAATCATCAATGGATGCTAAACTGAGGGCAAAATTTTGATGAGAAACAGGATGGTCTCAATGTGTATTCTCACATACTGCGTATCAGTTAAAAAATGAGAAGAGATTCACAGTGGAGAAATCAGACAGCACCTTTCCTGGTTGTTACTGAGGGACTTTCAGGGGACACAGGATCACTTATGCAGTATTTCAGTCATGAGAAAACATCAGACAAACAGAAGAGGAACTTACAATTAAAAAGTAAGATGAGACTTTGTTATTTTAAAATGCCAACATCATAAAAGACAAAGAATGGCTGACGAAAATGTTCCAGATTAAAGGAGCTAAAGAGACAGGATAGCTAAATATGTCATCTCATCCTGGATTGTATTCTGCACTGAATGGGGTAAATGCTACAAAGGATATTATTAGATCAATTGACAGTTTTAAATGTGGATATTTAATTAGATGAAATATTTTATCAAAGTAAATTTTTGAAGTCAGTAACTACAATATGTTTAGGGAAGAGAATATTCCTACTCTTAGGAAATACACACTGGAGTATTCAGGGGTAAGGGACCATGACATCTGTAATATATCATCAAATGTTTTGCAAAAAAAAAAAAAGTGTGCATGTAGCCCTGACTGGTGTGGCGCAATGGGTTGGGTGCCCATCCAGCAGAGCAAAAGGGCACATGCCTGGGTTGTGGGCCAGGTCCCCGGTTGGGGGTGTGTGAGAGGCAATTGATCAGTGTTTCTCTCTCACATTGATGTTTCTCTCCTTCTCTTTCTCCCTCCCTTCCTTTATCTCTCTCTCTAAAAATAAATAAAATCTTTTAAAAAATGTGTGCATGTGTATGTAATAGAAACAGAACAAGTAATGAAACATAGACTAAACTGCTTACAATAGATGAATCTTGGGTAAAAGGTATATGGATGTTTTGTGTACTATTTTTATTTTGCAACATTTTATCATTCTGAAATCATTTGCAAATAAAAAGTTAAGAAAATGACAAAAAAATTTCTCAGTTTCTTTCCTGGAGGTTCTCAATCAGTGGGTCTGAGGTAGACCCTGTGTATTTATGTTTTTAACCATTCGACAGGTGATAGCATCAGAGAAATGTGGGAAACATTACTAAGGCATTGTGAAGAACAAAAGAAAACAAGAAAAACTTAGTTAGAAGTGGGCAAAAGTCTTTCTTATTTTTAAAAAGGAAAACTCATTCTGCAAATCAGAGTCCATTCAGTAACAAGCTTGGTTTTAGGCAATATCTTAGAATAAGTTATTTTTCAACAGTACGTGTTCTCTTAAGGAACCTGTGATAAATAGCAGCCAGCAGTTCTTTAGGACTAATTCATGCCTAGTGAATGAACTTTGTTTGATTGATTGGTAGGCATTTGAAGGAACCTTTTTTTCCCTTTTCTCAGCCTTTGGAGTCAAATAGATACAGATTCAAAACCTGCCACTGAACTAGCTGCGTGACCTTAGATCTAATTTCTTACTTTCTCAGCTTCCTCACTTATAAAATGGACATAAAATACATACCAGATAAAGGTTGCCATGAGGACTAAAGACATACCTATATATGTACATAAAGTTTCCAGTACAGTTCCTTGTCCTTGTATTTTCAACTTCTGATTAAATGTATTATCTAAATGAAATACATAGGCTTTATGTATTTCAACAGCTACCATTTTTAAAAAAAAGGACATAGACTTATTTTTTTACCTTTAGAAAGTAAAATAAGTATCAGTGAGTAGAAAGTATGGAAAGGAACACATTCATTTACTTATGAACAACTTTGTAATAACTAACGCTGCCTTTAAAAAACAAAAGTATTACAAAGAAATTATAGAGTGATGAAATTGAACTAAACTTTATTATGCTAATCATTTTATACATATATCAAATCGTGTTGTGTACCTTAAACTTTTTATATAATGTTATATGTTAGTTATATTTCAGTAAAACTGGAAAAGAAATTTAAATACAGAAGGGACCACTGTAGAGATACTTATTACTAGTAGATGCTAAGCAACTTATCAGGGATACTACTGAAGGGACTCCTTCACAGCAGTTTAAATTATGACATCTCTGAGCACCCTTTTCACTCATGACTCTGAGGTTGCTCATGGAAGGATCCTAATTCATGATTGTGCAAATAATCACTAAATAATTTTTAAAAACATGGTTAGAAAAAAAGTTTTGTGTGTAAATCAGTACTTTTCAGGTCACACTTGCTGAGAACCAGTTTTAAAAACAGAACTAATATCAGACTTTCAAAACATCATCAGAGAGCCCTTGGCCCTCACTTCAACCCTAAATAAAGTAACATGAAAAATCAGAGCTTTGTATCTTTCACACATCTGAACTCTCTTTGCAATGGTTTTTAAACATGAAGGATTACAAAGAAAGTTGTCATGGCAGTATCTTGCCATTGTTATTTGAAATTTATTTAACTAAAGTCTATTGTAATTAATAAACTTACTGTAATTTAGAAAAAGGAAATTGTTTAATTGATATATGAGTAAAATTGTCTAAATTATTTTTTCTCATTAAAACTTCCTGAAGAAGGGAAAACAAAGTATTAATTATATTCATCAGCCATATTTAATATGTTTGGATTTTCTCCTAAAACTGCTGGGATTTTTGTTGGGAGGATTGATTTTCTTCATAAATTTTAACTGTTGAGCTGTGGTTATGAGACTTAGAAACTCTTACACTTTGAAAAGCCATTTAATGCCCACTGTATAAGAGCTGACTTGATTAGATGATATTATATAGAGCTAATAAAATTAAAATTGCAGGATATCATTAATCTCGGTCCAGGTATCCCAAATGAATATACTTTGTCACAAAGGGATCCTAGCTAGAAGAATATAATTGGGTCATATAGAGGAAAGGTAAACCTAATTAGAGCAACAAAAACTAATTTGAGTAGACTTTTTGGATAAAACAGAGGTAGATTTCTCCTTTTGCTGCTGAGTGGATAATTTATAAAAGCATTTAGAGGTAGTACAAAGCCATCTTAAAAGTTGTCTTTCAAAATCATAATATGTTCACCACAAATGTTCCTGTTCTATGTAAGGTACAGGCAAAGATTAAAAATGCTACAGTCTCTAGATATGTTCTGATAATGAAACAGAAAGACCATTTTATTCAAGTATGTGATTATTAAAACAGATGAAATCATCAGCTCTTCAGAAGTTGACCATTCTGTTTCATTCTATGATGAAATTTTTTTTAAGATTTTATTTATTTATTTTTAGAAAGGGGAAAGGAGGGAGAAGGAGAGGGAGAAAAACTTCAATGTGTGGTTGCCTCTCACACACCCCCTACAGGGGACTTGGCCTGCAGCAAGGCACATGCCTTGACTGGCAACCCTTTGGTTCATAGGCTGGCATTCAGTCCACTGAGCCACACCAGCCAGGGCTCTGTGGTGAAATATTTTAATGTCAAATACATATTCTCTGTCTTGAATATTTATCCTTGGTTTTCTAGCTATATATGATTGATGAACTAAGGAAGTATTATAGTGAGAAATGCTGTAAATATTTAAAATATGAAATAAATTAATTGCTGATTGAAATAGTGATATATATTTTTCTTTTTTAAGTTTTAATTTGAAGGGGTTGGCATTTTTAAAAAACAAACAGATTAGGTACCTTTTGCCAGAGTACTTAAGTACATATCTTTACTGTTTCTAGATTTACATGGTACGAGTCTTAAAACCAGGCCCTCAAAAGTAAAAACTATAAACAAATGTTGCTTTTGAAGGAATTTATCTAAACATTAGCTTTTTCTACACCTTTAGATTGTAAATCATGAAAATTACAAAATTTGAAGTTAGTTGATATTCACATCAAAACCAAGTCATTATATTCTCAAATCCAAAACATTCATTATAGCTCATTTTGAACAGAGCATGTGCTTGAATATCACACTCCCTAATCCTGGAACTGTTGTGACTAGAATTACCTGCAACCCATGTCTTACAAGACTTTTATATGCCTTTGCCACTAAGCCAATAGTTTCCAAAGTGCAGCCCCTAGAACTGCTGAATCAGAAAACTCTGGGATGGAGCCTAGTAAGCTGTATTTAACAAGCCGTCCACATGATTCTGATGCACATTGAAAGCTGGAGAACCAATTAAAGTAAAATTTTTGCATTCCTCCCCAGAGAAAGGGCGGCTTATTATCATCATCCTTCCACTTTCTACCACCTCATCTTCTCCTTCTCTTTGTTGTCTGAATATATTTCATCAGACCCAGTACATGGTTTCAGTAGCTTTAACCAAACCCTCTGTGTGTTGTACTGCTGAGCTCTGAGATGTCAGCAGAGGGATCACCATGCCTTCATTCATGTCATTGCTTATCCTGCTAAGCATGAATGTTCAAATGATTCCCCGTTTATGTCAGCAGGCAGAGAGTGTTCAGTAAAATCTGACGGAGTCTAGATGCCCTTGAGACAAAGTAATAAGATTGAAAATAGAAGCAACACATAACTAATATTTGTATTTTGGAGTAATAACTGGCATATTAAGAATTAGTGAAATGAGAAATTGAATATCAAGCAGGAAATGTATCATTAATTGTAGTAGTTAGCAGTGATAGGAAGAGAAGAGCACTTTCTTGAAAGTCAGGTCATGGCTCAGTATGGCTTTGAGTACCAAAAGAACCTTATTCTTCTGACTTTATGGGATATTTCAGTAATGTTTCTTAAAGCTAAATTTCCCACTTTATACTCCCCTCATTATTAACCTCTAAACCTTAAAAAGCCCTGCTTTCCAGCCATGTAAAACAACTTTATACTCATATCTATATTGCTAACTTTTAGGAGTTTCGGAATTTCAAGTAGGTTGACATTAGCACAGTTTTTCTCTAATCATACAGTGGCATTTCGTTACATCATTCTTATCTAAATGCATTGGGTAATATATAATATGTTAGTATACTTGTTTACTTGTTATACTTGCTATAGTTTATTTGTTATCATAAACTCAATTTTTTTTCCTAAAATATACTATGGTCTAAAACTTTACCATTGCATGTAAGTTACAATGAAGGAGAAATTTCCAGGGGCTCTCTGAAATCTTACTGGAATCTACATGGAATTTTTTTCTTAATCTAGGGAACTGCTGGCTCATATAGCTGGTTTAAGGACTGTGCAAGGATCTGTGTGGGTAGTACCTGCCTTTATTTTTTAGTGATGATATGTATTATAACAATATATACCTTCATTTTCTGCAAGGTTTTGAAACACTTGAATTAATCTTAATAACCTAGGTATATTTGGCCAGTAATGATGTTTTTCTTTCTTAATGTATTTGAGTTTAAAAATAAAGTTTATAGTAGTCAGTGATTGCTCTAATAATGATCATGTTCTCTTATTTCAAACAGCTAGTTAAAGGCCTTCAGCAAGAGCTGAATCGATTATATTCCCTTTTCTGTTCTCGGAATCCAGACTTCGAAGAAAATGGGGGTAAAGTCTCAATAGTGTCACATTCACTGGGATGTGTAATTACTTATGACATAATGACTGGCTGGAATCCAGTTCGACTCTATGAACAGTTGCTGCAGAAGGAAGAATTGCCTGATGAACAATGGATGAGCTATGAAGAACGACATCTTCTTGATGAACTCTATATAACAAAACGACGGTAAAATACCCTAGTCTCTTAAAATAATTTAAAATGTCTTCATGGAATTAATGGAATTCTTAGAAAACTTGAAGATTTTCATGATAAAGAAAAAATACATTTTTCAGGGTACAAAGATTATTAGATAACATACCTAATCAAGGAGAGACTATTTTCATGCTAACTACATGCATTTTCCTATCAACAGATTTTATAATTACTTGTGGCCTTCCATACTATTGTTTAGTTTGCTACAACTCCATCTTCCTGTGTAGTTACATGCTCTTCTTTGTCCTCTTAATGACTGTCCAATTGCTCTTAATATCACAGTGAAAAGTCACTCATTTTGATAGTTAGCATTATATAGAAATAACTGATTGAGTTGACTAAAATTTTTACTCAGGAAGTCTTGGGTTTGTTTTAGTCCAATAGGAGTTGTTTACAGAATTTTGCTTACAATCTTATGAAATACCATAGGCTAGATACATAAAGTTTACAGTGGCAAAATAATTGCTAGCTTTGAAAGAAAATGTCATGTTGGCAAGTCTCAGAACAGCATTTTAGGTATAAAATCCAGTAAAAAACATTGTTACACAGGCTTGTAAAATGAACTGCAACCTTTATTTTTTAACTTAGTTCCCTTGTTTATTAAATGTAAGTACAGAACAGTGTAATGGGGGGGAAAAATGAAATAACTCAAATGTTCACCAGCAGAGGAGGATTAAATAAACTGTAGTTCATTCGTAAGATGGACAATTAAACAGGTGTTAAAAAGATTAAAGTATATCAGGAGGCAGTGAAATGCAAAGATGTCTAGAATTCGTTATTAAATACAGGAACAAAGACATAGAATAATGTATATGGAATGAACATTTGGTGTGATTTTTTTTTTAAGGGGTGTATGTGTGCACGCGCTTTTATTTGCCTCACATTTTTCTAAAGGATCCACCAAAAAACCTACTAACATCAGGTATCATGTATGGATATATTTTTACTAATCATTTTATAAACTTTTATAGACTTTCTATACTACAGTAGGTGCCTTTATTACATACTGTTAATAGGGGTTAATTTGAGGGATTAGATAACTGGTCATCAGTTTCTTCCTTATACTTTAGTGAATGAACTAGTGAGCATCTAATTATTATGAAATTATAAATATGTATACATAATTTTATACTGTTTCCTAGGCTGAGAGAAATAGAAGAACGGCTACATGGATTGAAGGCGTCGTCTGTGACACAAATGCCTGCCTTAAAATTTAAGGTAAGGAAACACTTGAGGAGATTTTCATTATTTACCTCACTTTTTTTCCAAACAGCATTTGAAGCATGGCACTAGGATTCAAATGAAATTTTAATTATTGTTCTTTCAAAGTAATTTTTATTGAACACATACTATGTGTTGGATGGACACTGCTAGTTTCTGCAGTCTGCAAAGAATAGACAAGACAGTTCCCCAGACCTTAAGATATATAACACAGTGTTATTGGTACGATTAGCAGTATGCTGAACGATGTATGTACGAGAGAGAGAGGTTTTTATTTTTGGCTAAAAGGGTTATAAAGGAATGACATTTGTACTTGATATCAGTAAACTATAATGTTACTAAGTGGAGGAGAGGAAAAATGCCATTCTGTGTAAAAGAAAGAACATAGGTATGGAGGGATATAACTTTATAGTACCTCCAAGAAACTTTCTCAAGTAGTGGAGAAAGAAAAATAGATACAGATCTGGG
Source organism: Pteronotus mesoamericanus (assembly GCF_021234165.1). NCBI lineage: Eukaryota > Metazoa > Chordata > Mammalia > Chiroptera > Mormoopidae > Pteronotus > Pteronotus mesoamericanus. The sequence continues at coordinate 33,660,252 of NW_026555078.1, forward strand.
AAATATTTATAGTACCTCCAAGAAACTTTCTCAAGTAGTGGAGAAAGAAAAATAGATTCAGATCTGGGAAATATTTAGTATTTAGAATTAACAAACCTATGTGCCCAGCTATTTGTGAGTGGAAGGAAAATAAGTAGAAGTACAACAGTGGTGATTCTAGGGGTGGAAAGCTGGCATTTCAGTCAGTGAAGAGTGTGTGATGGAAGCATAAGATGGGATACAAGTGGTTTGTTTGGAGGCGGGTGAACAGACCAGTTAGGCAAATGTCCAGGATTCAGGGCAGGGTGCACTGTGGAAGAGCAGGAGGAGCTAGAAATAAAGAACTTAAATTTGATACGGGCAATGGGAAGCTCTTCAGAGTTTTTGGGCATCAGAATGGAGTTGTCAAAAGAAATGGTTTAGAGGAATAAAAGTGGCAGAGAGATGTTGACATTCTCCTCACTGTTGAAAAGAACATAGCCTATAGCTGAAAAATAATTTGTTTGCATTGTTAAATGGAGTATGGCATAAGTTTCCTAATGCTCATTTTCTGCTGACTATATGCCCATGTTTAGTGTATTACATTATCTCTTCTTAAAATCTGGTTGTTTTTAATCACAGGAACTTAATATACAGGTTAAGTAATGGAATGATGCAGAAATTTTTTTTAAATAGAAAGAATTTGGGGGAACACTTTGCAAAGTGTATGATTGTATGATTATTATGCTGTACACCCGAAACCAATACAAAATAATATTGAATGTAAACTGTAATTGAAAAAAAATTATTAAATAAAACATTCAGAATTTTCTTAATAGAGTCTATCTCCAGAACTTGTAAAGGTCTTTTTTTTTAACTTATACACTCAAAAACCATAACCAAATTTATAACATACATTTAAAAGCCATAAGAGCATAGTCTTTGGAACCATCCCCACCTGGAATTTGAGTCCCATCTTTATCACAATTAAAATATATAATCAATGTCAAATACATAGAATTGATCTGGTAAAAAAAGTGAACTCTTCTGTTTTGTGTCCTGGGTTTTTTACTGAAGAGTTGAGTGTGATCCACTAAGATGTATTAGGATCTCAAAATTTAGTATCACATTACTAATAATTATGTACTCTAATCATGTATCTCAGTATAAGGTCATATGTAGTCTAATGATATAGATTTAAAATTATTAATTACTCATAGAGGAAAAAATATAGAAATCTAAAGTGTGAAAAGGAATGTCTGATGAATTCGCAAGTTAATATTTAGGACTCCAGAGGCCTAAAAAGGAACAGAAGTCTTCGGTGCCTATTAACTGGCAGATGTATTTACTTTCAGAATACAGGTGTTAGATATGTTGTAAGTGACTACTGAACTTTACAAAAAAAAATATCGGCCGACTTTGGTCTGGAGAATGGGAAACTGATTCTGATCATGAGGCTTTGCCACTAACTGCAATACTTCAAACTTAGTATGCACAAAAATAGAATTTACTGAAGAGTTTCCTGTTACAATTAATGGAATCACTAGCCTCCCAGTCAGCTAGAATCTAATCTTATGAATTACCTCTGACTCATCTCTCATCCCCGTCACCATTCATTCATGTTCATTCCACCCTGTCCTCTCATATTTTCATTTCTGAATGGGACAGCTAGTCTTGCCTGGGTTTACCTAAACTCAGTAATTTCCTACCTTGTCTCCAAGTCACCAGCCTCTCAATTTTCCAATTTATCCACAAGCTACTACCAAGTTTACCAACCTCCTAAAACATGAGTCAAAATCGTGTTCTCCTTTACTACCTGTAAAATAAATTAAGTCCAGCTGTCTTGGTCAAACAGTCAAGGTTCTGTAACATTCTCTCACTCCAAGCTACATTTTCCCCATAACCAATTTTTCAACCATGTCAGACTTTCTGTTCTCTAAATTAAGCCAGGTTCTCTCCTGCCTCTGCTTTAATTCATGTGGTTCCAGCCCCAATGTCCCAACCCCAGCTGTGGAAATTCTTTTCATCTTTTTTGGCCCATGCAAATGCTTCCTTCTTTGCAAAACCCTCAGAATTGAAATAAATTATTCCTTTCTCTGTTCTCTCTCTCTTTTATTTTTAATTTTTATTTATTGAATTTAGAGAGAAAAAAATACTGATTTGTTGTTCTACTTATTTACACATTCATTGGTTACTTCTTACATGTGCCTTGGCCAGAGATCAAACCCAAAACCTTGGCTTATTGGGACGACACTCCAACCAACTGAGCTACCCAACCAGGGCTTTTTCTCTCTTCACTTATAGCAACACTTTTCCACCAGTGTGCCACAAAAATTTTTTAAACATGGAACACCTGACTGTTCAGTCAAGGACACCAACCTCTTTTCCGTCCGATTGTCGATTAAAAAAAGACAACAGTCAACAATAGCCATTCGTATGAATGAATCAAAATTAAACCTATTTTTTATCAGATCAGCAAAAAAGATTATTTTTTGGTGTGCCACACTTTTAATGATGTATTTATTTGTGCCATGAGATAAAAGAGGTTGGAAATCACTGTCTTACAGCATACTTTCCCTATCTTCTGCACTTAGTTTATTCTGCCTTCCACAGAAGATTCTAAACTTGAGTGCAGAAACTCTGCCTTATTCATCTTTATATCATCCAGAGAATCTAGCATGTTACTTCACATGAAATAGTAGGCTAATAAATCTTTGACTAGTGTATATAAGCATAGTGAAATTACCTTTCTTCTTATCCTTCTCATTCATTTTCTATTTAAAGATATATTTAAAGTTTTTCCTACAAATAGGATTACATGGAATAATTAATGATTGGCCTATAGTTAACAAATAATGCAGATGCCATCTAGACAAAACTCATAGAAAAAGACATGTATTTGGAGATAATTTTGTCATTTGTATTTTACCATATGTTATGTTGTACCCAAATTCTATGGAAAAACACTTTGCTGTTTTTAAAATTTTGAATGACCTTGCCCTGGCTGGTATGGCTCAGTGGACTGAGTGCTGAACTGCAAACCGAAGGGTTGCCGGTTCGATTCCCAGTCAGGGCACATGCCTGGGTTGCAGGCCGGGTCCCCAGTAGGGGGCGCATGAAAGGCAACCATACATTGATGTTTCCCTTCCTTCTCCTCTCTCCAAAAATAAATAAATAAAATCTTTAAATAAAAATAAAATTTTGAATGACTTTATTATTTTAGGTTGAAAATTTCTTCTGCATGGGATCCCCACTGGCAGTTTTTTTGGCATTACGTGGCATTCGCCCGGGGAACACTGGAAGTCAGGACCATATTTTGCCCAGAGAGATTTGTAACCGGTTACTAAATATTTTTCATCCAACAGATCCAGTGGTGAGTTGCATATATAGACATTTTTCTCCATTAAATTGTTCTTAAAAGAATTTAAGAAACCTTGCAAGGTACCACTGAATTAATAAGAAAGAGTTAATTTAACAATTTTATTTCTCTTTTTAAACATTGGTGTTTCAGATGACATAGGACTGAGGAAATAAAATACCTTAGGGATGACCTGTTTATGTTGTACTCATAGTATAAGAGTAAAATGTAAAAATGCTAATACAAGGGACAGAAATCCTCTGCACTTTCAAACCATAACCAGTTGCACTACCAATAACATAGCAGTCATAAACTTTGAGAATCTCACTTTAAATACTTTTTCTCTAAAGCATGCTACAGTATCAAAATGTGTTTGGTAGATCCTCTTAGAAATGAAAATATTTAAATACTATGTATTAAACATGAAAAAGTGGAAGAGTTTGTTTTAGCCTGATGAAATTATAAACTTGGGATTTTTATGTTTTCTATTATGTTTGTATTGTAAATTTTTTTAAAATGTAAACACTCCAAGTATCTTGCATCCAGGTAAACAGTTTAATGCATCATTTTTTAGATGAGAAAAATGCTTCCTTAAGTCCTTTGGGGGACAAGGCTAGATATAACTAAATTTAAAGCAAACTATTTAAAATAGCATTCTGAAAAATAGCTTTATATAATTGTGTAAAGTCTTTTTAAAAGATTGTTAGCTCTAGTGCTCAGGGGTACAGCTGGAAGACTTTCACTCTTTAAGCCTAACAGAAAGCCTGAAGGCAGAGCCAGATCTCTGGGAGCTCTGAGACTGTAGCCAACCCACCCCTCGGCCTGGTGCTGGTAAAAGCCAGCCTTGGTGTGCAGCCTGGTTCCTCCTGCACACACCCAGGCCAAGAGAGGGAGCCACATAAGCTGTGGATTGCTGATAGCTCCAAACAGGTTGCCTAGGGCCCCTCACAAGCTGGGTTTGACTTCGGTCTGCACTAGAGTCTTTGCAGATCTACCTAATACATAGAAACAAACACAAAGAGGCAGCCAAAATGGGAAGACAAAGAAACAGGCCCCAAATGAAAGAACAAGAGAATTCTCCAGAAGAATTAGATGAAATAGAGGCAAGCAATTTATTATCAGATAGAGAGTTTAGAGTAATGATTAGAAATATACTCAACAACTTTAAAAAAAAAAGACATAGAAACCATAAAAAAGGACCAGTCGGGAATAAAGAGAGCAATACCTGAAATAAATAATACACTGGAAGGAATAAACAGTAGGTTAAATGAAGCAGAGGATCAAGTAATTTGGAAGACAAGGTAGAAAAAAACACCCAAGTAGAACAGTAAAAAGAAAAAAGAATTTTAAAAAATGAGGCAAGCTTAAGAAACATTTGGGACAATATGAAGCATAACAGTACCCACATCACGGAAATACCAGAAGGAGAAGAGAGTGAGCAAGGGATTAAGAACCTATTCAAAGAAAATAATGAACAAAAACTTCCCTAATCTGCTAAAGGAAAAGGACACACAAGTCCAGGAAGCTGAGAGTCCCAAGCAAATTGGACTCGAAGAGTCCTACACCAAGGCACATCATAATCAAAATGGCAAGGCTTAAAGACAAAGAGAGAATCCTAAAAGCTGCAAGAGAAAAGCAGTTAGTTACATACAAGGGATTACCAATTACACTGTCAACAGAAACATTTCAGGCCAGAAGGGAGTGGGGTGAAATATTCAAGGTGATAAAAAGCAAAGATCTATAGCCAAGGCTACTTTACCCAGCAAGGCTATCATCTAAAATTGAAGGAGAAATAAGGAGCTTTCCCGACAAGTAAAAGCTAAAGGAATTGATTAACACCAAACCAATACTGCAACAAATGTTTAAAAGGGCTTGCTTTAAGAAGAAGAAGGTGTGGGGAGGGGAGAGAATACAAAATTAATATCCAGAAACCAGTTGCATTTTTATATGCCAATAATGACTAACAGAAGGGAAATTTTTTAAAAATTTATAATTGCTTCAAAAAGAATAAAATACCTAGCAGTAAATCTAACCACAGATATAAAAGACCTGTACTTGGAAGATAAAAATAAGTGGAAGCACATACTGTGTTCATGGATAGGAAGAAATAATACCATTAAAGTATTCATACTACCCAAAGCAATCCATAGATTCAATGCAATTCCTATCGATTCCAATGACATATTTCACAGAACTAGGACAGATATTTGAAAAATGTACACGGAACCACAGAAGATCCCACATAGCAACAACAATCCTGAGAAAGAAGGAAGGAGGAAAGGAGGGAGGGAAGGAATCACGCTACTTAATATCAAACTAATACTGTAAGGCCATAGCCTTATCAAAACAGCATGGTACTAGCATAAAAACAAGACACTTAGATCACTGGAACAGAATATAGAGGCCAGAAACCCACACCTTTATAATCAATTAATATTTGATAGAGGAAGCAAGCACATACAGCGGGCTAAAGATAGTTTATTCATTAAATGATGTTGGGAAAGTTGGACAGATATGTGCAGAAAAATGAAACTAGATTACCTTCTTACACCACCTATAAGAATAAATTCAAAATGTGTTAAAGACTTAAATGTTAGACCTGAAACCATAAAAATCATAGAAGAAAACATAGACAACAAGATCTCAAACATTGCTCGTAGCAATATTTTATCAGATATAGCTCCCCAGGCAAGGGAAACAAAAGAAAAAAAACAAATGGGACTACATCAATCTAAAAAGTTTTTGCACACAAAAGGAAAACAACAAAATTAAAAGAGAGCTCACAGAATGGGAGAAACATTTGCCGATACATCTGATAAGGGGTTAATATCCAAAATTTATAAAGTACTTAGGAAACTCAACACAACTAAAAAATGAGCAAAGGACCTGAATAGACTCTACTCCAAAGAGGACATACAGATGTTTAGTAGACACATGAAAAGATGCTCAATGTCACTAATCATCTGAGAAATGCAAATTAAAACCACAGTGAGATACCATCTCACACCTGTCAGAAAGGCTATCATCAATAAATCAGCAAACAACAAGTGCTGATGAGGATGTGGAGAAAGGGGAACCCTTTTATACTGTTAGTGGGCATGCAGATTGGTGCAGCCACTGTGGAAAGCAGAACTAGAGATACCTCAAAAAATTAAAAATGGATCAGCCTTTCGACCCAGTTATCCCACTTCTGGGACTATATCTGAAAGAACCCAGAACACTAATTCGAAAGAACATAAGCACCATGCAAAGCACTCAGTGCATTGCAGCATTATTTACAATTGCCAAGATATAGAAGCAGCCCAAGTGTACATCAGTAGATGAGTGAATAAAACTATGGGATATTTACACAATGGAATATTACTTGGCCATAAAAAAAGAAGAAAGTTTTACCCTTTGCAACTGTATGGATGGACCTGGAGAACATTATGCTAAGTTAAGTAAGCCAGTCAGAGAAAAACAAATACCATATGATTTCACTCATACACAGAATCTAATGAACAAACTGAACTAACAAGAAAAGCAGGGACAGACTCATAGATGGAGACCAGATGACAGCTAGTGGCGGGAGGCAGTCAAGGGGGTGGAGGAATTGAGCGAAAAGGAAAAAGGACTCATGGACATGGACAACAGTGTGGTGATTGCACGGGGGAGGAGGCATAGGCAACTAAATGATAGTGGGGAAAAAATACAACAAAAAAAAATTTTTAAAGATTGTTAGCTAGTATCAAATAAATACAGTGTTGACTAAACACTAGAATTTTAGAAATTTTTCCCTTATGTTAAAGAATCAGAACTGATATATTTAAGAAGTAAAGTTCTCTGAACTGGAATGTAATACAAAATTTAAATGCGGACTGCACAATCTTGGCCAAGTCACTTCAGAGACTGTTTCTTATCCATATAATACAGATAATAATATTTACCTCATAAGGTTGTTAGGAAAAGTAATATACGGGGCCTGGCACAAATAATGCCCTTTTTTATTACATAGAAATCTTACAGGTTTCTGTGCCGTTAGAGCTATTGCAAGCATGGTGAACATTCCTAAAACCCGCCAGACTTTCTGTAAGAAGTGCGGCAAGCATCAACCCCACAAAGTAACACAGTACAAGAAGGGCAAAGATTCTCTGTATGCACAGGGAAAGCGGCATTAGGACAGGAAGCAGAGTGGCTATGGTGGGCAGACTAAGCCAATTTTCCAAAAAAAGGCTAAAACTACGAAGAAGATTGTGCTGAGGCTTGAATGTGTTGAGCCTAACTGCAGATCTAAGAGAATGTTGGCTATTAAGAGATGCAAGCATTTTGAACTGGGAGGAGATAAGAAGAGAAAGGGCCAAGTGATCCAGTTCTAAGCTTCATTTTTTGTTTTATTATGTGACAATAAAATCTTGAGGATATGTTCAAAAAAGAAAATCTTATAAAATCATAAGCATGTGATTCTGTAACATAACGATATCACACTCAAGCACATCACATGGCATTTTAGGTAAAATGTTCAAATTGCTGTCCATTTCATTTGAGACTCTCACGTACCCTACCAACGACACTCAAGCAAGTGTCATTTCTGTTGGACCCTGTATATGTGAAGACATGAAGCTATATGTTCAGTATGTCATTAATCTGCATTAATTTATCTCATTCTTTTTATAACTTGACTATGAGCTTTCAATGTCCTTTGTATAATGTTAAACTTTGTTGTAGTATAAAGAAGGATTGCAATCTCATTAATAATATTTTTAATTCATTTTATCTATTTCCTGTAATTTTTTTTAAGTAACGCTTTTTTAGTGTAAATGTCAGAACTGTACTAGGCAGTTTTTACAAATGTTATCTGTTCTTTCCAGCATACTTGAGAGGTAGGAAGTCTTATCTCCTTTCTATAGGTCAGAAAACTGAAGCTTGAGACCTTGTGACTTGGTTTCATACAGGTCATATGCAATGGAGGCCAGAATATGAACTCAGGGAAATCTGACACCAAATCCATTGCCATATTTTGCTGTATCATCTCCGCTTCACATTAGACAAATAGTGTAGTATCTGCCTCTAACTTGTGTGTTACTATGTTAATCTGTTTGAAAATAGAGTTTACTAAAAGCTCCTGAGATACTAAGAATTGACTTTCTTTCCTGTGTTCCAATTTATTTGTTACAGCTTCAGCTTTATTTGTGAGACTAAATAAATCTGTTAGATGATATCAAAACATAACAAAAAAAGAATTTATTTGTCTGAAAAACTAATTAATGGGTACTATTAACCTAGACTAACTCTAATTGTTTTTTTTTTCATAGTTTCATCATTAAGGAACTCTTAGACCAATTACATATTATTAAGAATAAACATAGAAATACATGTTAGAAATAACAGGTTTTTAAAATTTCCTAAGGTCTGCTGAGCATTCACTAGAAAAAGAATAAACAGAGTTTACTAAAATCTGAGCCTTAATGTTATGTTTCTTTGAATTTTTTTTTTTAAATCAAGGCTTATAGATTAGAACCATTAATACTGAAACACTACAGCAACATTTCGCCTGTCCAGATCCACTGGTATAATACTTCTAATCCTGTACCTTACGAGCACATGAAGCCAAGCTTTCTCCACCCAACAAAAGAACCTACCTCAGTTTCAGAGAATGAAGGCATTTCAACAATACCAAGCCCTGTGACCTCACCAGTCTTGTCCCGCCGACACTATGGAGAATCTATAACAAATATAGGCAAAGCAAGCATATTAGGTAATTTCTCTTCAGTATTCCTTATCAATGAATATAAGTACTTTTTATACAGTCATTAAATTGGGAGTATTTGGAAATATTCTGTGTGTTACAAACCACCAACAGGTAATTCCCGTGTTGAGAATTAATTACCCTCTCACTGTTCATATTTGAGCACCAAAGCCCAGAAGTTCTCTAAGTAGATCAGATCCTATAGTTTTACTTTGTGAGACGCCTGGATGCACAAGAAAAGGTATGGGGATCAAGTCCTTCATTTTAATCTTGTCCCTACCACTTCTTGTGGGTCAGATCATAGGTTTAAATATATCCTCTGTGAAATGAGATACTTGGTTCAAAGAATACACCTGCCAACTAGCTCTCTGACCCATGTCCCAGAAGTCTCTTAAATGGTGTCCTTCCTGAGGGCAACAAGGATATTTAATTTGCCTCTGAATGATGTCCAGTACCAGCCACAATGTTTGGTGTAGCATGAAGGTCAGTTAGCTGCCACTTCCATTTGTCCGTTGCTTTTGCTTACAAGTTGCCTTAATATAAAATGCCACAAGATGGCGCTATAAATAGGCTTGACTTGCTGGTTTAATTTCTGTTTTGCTCCGTCATACAGATTGTTTATTGACAGCTTTTTATAACGTACCACTTAACTTCAGTATTGAGCATGTCAGTAATAAATATATGCCCATGTCAATGGCATGGTTCATAAAAGTTTTTAATCTTACCAAATACTTCAATAAATAATGACCACTTGAATAAAATAGAATCTTTATTCCTTTGTAAGCTATATCCCTAGAGTTTGTACACTCTCATTCTGTTTAATACCATTTTTATTTATAAATCTGCAATATAATTGTGATTTTTTTTTTTAATGTTCCCACCCTGGAAAAATATGACTAGGGCTTGGTCCCTCTGCCAATTGGCTGTGATTATGGGTGGTGCTCTTTAGTTTGGTATGTGGTGTAATTCAACAGAATGACTGCCCTGTTTTGTGAAATGCAGGGGCTGCTAGCATTGGAAAGGGACTTGGAGGAATGTTGTTCTCAAGATTTGGACGTTCATCTACATCACAGACGTCTGAGACATCAAAAGACTCAATAGAAGATGAAAAGAAGCCAGTTGCCTCACCTCCTACTACTACCGTGGCAACACAGACCCTTCCACATAGCAGTTCTGGCTTTCTTGATTCTGCATGTTAGTTCATACTGTTCTTTCCTTAAGTTTAAATACTGTTATCTTTTTTAAAATTGAGCATAGCAGAGAGGATTAAGATATTAATGTTAGCAGTTAACTGTAAAATCTAAAGCTTTTAAATTAAAAATGCTGTTTTGCTGCCTACATTTTTAAGACTAATTCCAAGTAAATGGTTATTTTACTCTCCACATTGGTGAATTAATAATAATCAGGGCCTTGTGGCACAGGGGTCCTAGTATGGAGCATAAAACAGATCTCTTTGAGGTAAGTACCACCTGGTTTTTATAAAGTAGATTTTTAAAAAGATGGCCTTCTCAGCCTTAAAAATTCATGCAGTTGCATCAGACCTGTGCTGTATCTACTCTTGATACTTGTTAAAAACTGCGACACCAAAGCCATCCTGTACTGATCCCTCTGTTTCTTTTATCCAACCTAATTATAAAATTCTCAATGCTTCCATTAGTATTGGATCCACTGTATGGCTTATGCCAGTTCTATCCCAGCTACATAGCATAAAGCATGTGCTCAAGAAATGAGTGCATGACTTGGCATTAGAATGGAGGTGTATTTAATGTTTTCTAATAGACCTATAAGGTTTAAAATCTTGAGTAGTTGTGAAACACTAATATAGTTACTTAGTATAGATTAACTTCCAAGGGTCTAAACTTGACCCTCATTTTTAGGAGTTCAGTAAAATAAGACTAAAAAGTTAAATCCTGTTTTTCCATTAAATTATATAAGGAAATGTAGATTCTGAAACAAGCTACTCCTTTCTGTAACTATAGCAAGAGGAAGACATATTTCTCTAAAAATTTTTAAACATTATATTTCAAATACTTAAAGTCTTGTTACTGTGTCTGCTACTCTAAATTTTAAAATGACCAGCAGTCATCTATAAGTTACTGTGTCTACTATTCTAAAATGACCGTTGCCATCTATAAAACTTAATTAAACAGGAAGTTTGGTTGTGACAGTTCTAGAGGCTGGTTCTTTCTCCACAGTCACTCCCACCTCAGAGTGGTGAATTATCCTGGACATGCCTGAGTTGGACATTCCTATTTAGGCCAATAACATTGTTTTAACTTAATCTTTGTCAGATCCTGAATACTGAACATTTTATAATTGCAAGCCTTTTGAACAACTGCATAGAAAATTCATTTGAGACTTTGATATTTACAAATTTCATATTTTAGTTTTCTTATGAGAGTTCCTATACTGACGCTGACTTAAGCTTTCACTTCTACTTAATATCAGGATTGTGATTGTGAAAATACAAAATCCTGTTATAACATGCAGATTTCAAAAAAAACTCTAAACTTCTGAGGAAAAATAATTTCTAAGAATTTTTTAAGATGGTAGGTAAAAAGTCACAATTCTTAATGCACAGCAAAGATGCTAGTAAATAATGGCATTGAATGGGAGAACAAATAAGAGCAGGGTAGGTACCCCAAGAGAAAGGGTAATGAAGACAGAGAATAGGATCTGAGGGAGAAAAACTATTTTTTAGTGGTTTGGGTTTCTTTTGTTTTGTTTTACTATTTAACATAGTAATTTCAGAATGATAATAGAGAACTCTGTCCTTTCAGGACAACAGTGAATATAGGTACTTAGAGCTATATTATATCATTATGTTTTGATAGCTTAACAAAATACATTTGCTGTCATTCTTACATATAAATTCTTTGTTGGTCCTAATGGTAAACTCCTTGTCACCTATATACTCTACTCAATCTGAGCTAATCATGAATCTTAGTTACATATATTCATCTCTAGATATGTAGATGTAACTTAAAATTGGGCAACTACTACTGCAGTAGAATTCTGCCTTTTACATCGAATCCTTAAGATTTGCCTTACTAATTCTTTGACTTGCTTCAATGATACTCTTTTCTGTGTAAACCTGGTTTGGACAAATTTCTTAAGTCTTAATTGCTATTTTGGCTATCTCTTGCAAATCATAAAACTTCCTTAAATCTTTTCTCTTCTTTTTGGAATTTTGTCTTTGTGATTAGGTAATTCTGGCTTCTTTCCTTCTTCCTGCTCACTGATTGCCTCAGTTTTTCTCCATAACCTTTATTCTGAAGCTACCAACTTTGATTCTCTCTTTGAGGATAAGATGGACACAGACTTTGAAATCATAATCAATCAGGGTTTCTGTCTTTGAAGACTAAGTGCTCTCAGTTGTCATCAAGTTGATAGCACTCACTATTCTTCATTTCTTTTGAAAAAGTCTAGGCCTTTTTCCAGTGCTTTTACTATTCCATTTCTTATGCTCCCTGGTGTTTGTAACATTAAAAGGAAAGATCTGTTTCTTTTAGCATTGTTTTTGCCTCTAGGTCAGAACTTAAATGAACTATACCTTTTGGGGATATCTAGGTATTAACAGATTATGACATTGTATTTCAAAATTAATTATGCTTACATTTTCCATGAAAGAACTCTTCACAAAAAACAAAATGTGTTCTTCTTTATGTATTCTAGGTTCAATCAGCTTATTTGGGAGTATTGTTCTAACTTTTGGCCACTGCTTCATTGAAGGCCATTTGTAACTATCAGCTAACACTTTACAGCATCTTGTGTTTTTTTTTTCACAGATATCAGACTTCAGGAGTCGTTCTTTAATCTCCCACAACTTCTTTTTCCGGAAAATGTAATGCAGAATAAAGATAATACCCTCGGTATGGTATATGTCAGGAATAGCATTCAGAATACTATGAAAAATCTACTAATAGAGTTCTTCTGCTTGTTGAAAAAAAATCAAATTCTTCTGTGAAATCAGCCTATAGACTACTTTATATGTACTTTCTTTCAGTATTTTCTAATCTTAAATGGTAGTGATCATGAAACCAAACTGCTGATTAGTGCATAATGAGTTAAAATATATGATACTCCTGTACACTCCTACAAAGGAAGAACCTTTTAGAGAGAGAGAAAAGCATGCTACTTTTTCTTCTCTCTTGTCCTCAAGGCTTCAAAAGAGGTTCACTATTACTTTTCACGTACTACACTAGATAAAAAATCCTAGTAAAGGATTTAATCATACCTAGTTTTTTCAGATATTAGTAACACTACCACTTAGAGCTTTCGGTATATCATCAGCTGATACCTGGTTTCAATACAAACATGTAATATTCTTTAGAAGAGTAGGTTTGCTTTAAAAATCAGTATTATTGAATGTGAGAGATTGTCAGTCTCTTAATTTTCAGCAGATTCTGTATATCATGAAGGATTGATCTTAGCAGTTTAAATTATTTTTATCAATTAACTTCTCATTCCTTTTTCCACAAATCCTTTTTCCATTTTTTAAAAAATAGCGGATTTTGTCTTTAACAAGAGATATGTTACAGGTTTTTCTTTGGATATTTTAACCATATCTAATTTTATAATTTCTGCATTGCTAATTTTCATACATTTTTCTTTTCTTTTTTTTTCTATTTTCAAAACTACTCTTTATTTGATACAAGTTTCAAAACATTGTTTCAGTATAACAAGCTGATTGGGGTTTGGGTTTTTTTCCTCCCTAACCACAGTTTGTGTTGATCTAACTAAATGAATTTCCCTCAAGAAATGAGTTTACAACAGTGCTCATTCTGGTCCCCACTTATGTAATTTTTAGTTTCTTCCACAAAGAACTAATTCAATTTGTGCTTTTTTTGAGGAGGGAGCTGGACTCTGTCCCACAGAGTACGCTGTGGGTTGACACAGATAGGGAAATAAAATAAGTCGTCCCAGAAATTTCTCTTTTCTGCCAGGCAAAGGGGTGCCAATCCCCTCTAGTGGGGAAGGCCCTGAGCTTCTGTGTCCAATGACTTATTTAAAGGGTTATCAGTGGGGCTAGGTAGTAGGAATGTACAAGTGATCTCAGTACATCAGTATGTTAATGTTTACAGAGAATAGGTGATGTTTTAAAGAAAACAAATGACAGGGACACACCGATATACGTGGGTCCAAGACTAGATGAATAAACATTAGAGCATAAAACATACGAGTGCCAAAGGTTTTAGGGTCAGGGTCTGTGAATAATGTAAATTTCCTTCCCAGCATGAGCTGGTTATCATAGCTTTTGAGGGGAAAACAAAGCATGCTTCAAAGAATTTACTTCCAAGCCTCATTTCTCCTTGGAACAGCCCGATCCAGCTTAGAACTGTCTCCAGTATTGTTTCAAGCCCAAGCCAGGCTGGGGGATCAGAGCCGCCAAGAGATAAAGAAGCTTCTTTCAGATAGAATGAGGATCCTGGCCATATCAAAGCCAAGGGTTGAGGGTCCTTTGCCCTTTCTCCATGTCCCCCAAGTTCTTCCCTGATGCCCCTGTATGACTGTGCCTGTCTTAGGTTGCCCCTTCTATCAAGTGGTCTTACCTGTCATTGACTAACCAGCCATCCTTCGGGGCCAAGCAGGGTGATGTGAGGGAGACAGGGGCTGTGCCCCTGCCAGGGGGCCTGGTCTAGTCTCCTCAATGGCCTATTTTCCCAAGGCTTCCTTGCTTAACTCCAGTCTTGGGGCCCTGTTGCCTGTTGGCGGGGCTGCAGTCCCTGAAACCAGAAGGGATGGTTCCCAACACTTTTTGCTTATTTAATTGGAGAAAAAAACATTCATTCATTCATACATTTGTCCTGTGTTCTAGTAGCCCTTATATCTTCTATCTTAAAGCCATCGTAACTACCTAAGCCATTAGACTACTGATCATAAACACACCAAACTGATTCATTTGGTAATATGTAATGGCTCCTATTTTCTCTTCCCATTTTTATTCATTCTACAATTATTTATTAAATGTTTACCATAGCAAAGATACCAAAGTAGTCTCTAGAAAATATACCAAGATCAAAAAGACTTAAGTACCACCCACAAAGATATTAAGTGCTGGTGTGGAAATAAAGTATTTTCCACACGGCATATATTCAAGTAGGGAAGGTAGATAACTACATAAATAATTATAATATGTGGTAGAATGTGACGAGACACAGAAGTACAGGTAAAGGATTCTTTCAGTTCTAAGGAATAAGGAAATGATTTCACCTGGAGAAATAATAAATGGCTTCATTGGAAGTAGGATTTAGACAGGCAGAGATTTAAAAAACATTGCAAGAGAAGAAAGGGTAAGCAAAAGCACAGAGGTGGGAAGCATGGAGTGTGTAAAGAACCAGAAGTTCATTTTCTTGAGAAGTACCAGGGATGAGTGGAAGTGAGTTCTGAATATAATTGGGAAAGTTTCTTAAACCAGACTGTAGAGGATCCAACAATCTTTCCATCTCCTGGAGATTTTTTGTATTCAAGATTTACCTATGGGTCTCTATTTACCCACATAGCCCATCTGTTGTCAAATGCAGGTATTTAAATGTTTTTCATGGTAGATAAGTGTCGAGAAACTTTTTTGGCAGAAATGACAACTGAATATAAAACTTTTTAGAGTTTCTTTTAGTTATTTTTCTCAAGTAAAGGATGGTTGGAGAATATTCCTAAATGTATTTGGAGCTATGATAGTTCATAAATGTTAATATTCTTTGAATGTCAAATACCTAAGCACATGAAATATATAGTTGCTCTGAGGCAGTGCAAAAGTAAGGCATAATTGGCTAACAAGAACTCTAAGCATAATCTATCTTACTACAGATGAGTCTTTCACCTGACATTTGGAAACACAGTTTCCTTTACAGTGCTTTATTTTTCTTTGTGTCTACCTGGAGCCAAAAATCATGCAAATATGACCATAATTTTTACTTAAAAATAAGATAACTTTCAAGATTCATTAAGTTTTAAAAAGTTTCTTTCTAGGGACGTTAGGATGCTTCCTTTAAATAGTAGTAACCTGTCCGGTTAGTGCATATTATAATACTAAAGTGCTTTCTTTCTATGCACATGTTATTTTTTTAATACCACATCCATGTTGACAAGCCTTACACACAAGAGAATTCTCTGATGAAAACACAGTACTGAAGACACTTGACCTTCACATGATATAGATTGCAGACATTTGCTTTGGGGAATAGGGAGGGGAATATGCTCATATGCATGAATCCCCAGAAAGGAAAATAATCCATGTTTTAAAACATATAAGCAAACTGCTGACTGTTAAACACCAACTTTTTTTCCCCTCATTTTTACTTGAGCTGTTCAGGAATCTCATTCTTTTCTTTGTGAATAGAATTCTAGCACTTAGGCACTGGTGGAAGAGAAAGAAGTACAAAGTGATGATTTTGTTTTCTTTGACTTAACTCAGTAAGAGAAACTGGAAAAAAACTACCAACCTGTTCAGTGCTACCCATTCTTTATATGGTAATCATGAGAAAGGTCCAGGGCAACTCCATGTGAATTTGGGCCTACTGTGGCCAAGAGCACATCTCACAGCACATAGGGCAAAAGCAGATTCATAGTTCATATGGAAAATATTACAATAAATAATACCAAGAATAAATTCTGTTTTGCATACTCACAACTATAAACCTACTTTTGCTCCTCCCTGTCTAGAATGGTGCTGTCATGTAGAACATCCCTTGGGAAATCTGTGATCGGTATAACAGGAGAGAGAAGATGAGACATAGGCCCATCTAGTTCTAACCATCCACCTGCAGAATCAACACAAATGTGAGGTTAACCACACCAGCAGTCGGACTGCCTAGGATAAACTTTTTAAGGAAGGTGAGAGACTAAAACAGTTTATCAGGTACAAGCTGGCTACCCAGATCCCATTTTGATAGGGACAAACTAAGATAAATAGAAAGGGATAGGGAGGGCCATTCAGTTGACAACACTTAATAAAGTCCCTGTAGATTATAAGAATAACAAGGGCATATCATAGGATGGTAATTAAGCATTTTAGTATCTAGTATATGAAAGGCAGTGCTGCACGACAGTAATAGCATATTAAGAATAAATTTCAAGTACATAAAGCAGAGCCAAATAACACTTGTTACAATGAAAAATCTCACTTTCTTTGACTGCAACAACTGAACTTAAGAATGTTGAACTAGTAAAACATTCCACAATAGCATTTGAAAGTAAATTCTTAGAAATTATAATTTTGTAGTCTTCACCAATATTAATGGATATGTTTCCCATCTCTTCTGTTTCTCCTTTTTTCTTTATAACTAACTTCACCTTGACTCTTCTTCATCCTGCTTGAGAATTCGTTTTCTCTTTCCACCTTTCTGTCTGGTATGCCAGAATGTCCCCACAAATCTAACAAATGTGCCATGGAATACATAAGGTGAAAGGTTCAGACATTACTACTCCACAGTCCCCATATAGATTTCAACTATTTCTGGCCTATGGATTAGCTAAGCATAATTTAAATGAAGAAAATAACAGTTAAAAATGCCTTATAAAAAGCCTATGCCAATATAGCTTACAAATGGTTTAATAACCTAATTAGTACCTGAGAATGTGTAGATAGCTCCATGGACATTTGTAAAAAAAGAACAATTGAGTAGAAAAATAACAACTGTATACACATTTTTAAGTCACCAAATATGATTGTCATGAAATACTTAAAATAAATATTAGCTAAACATTGATATGAAATTATTCTCTAAAGTGGCAGAGTTTTTTACATACAATTACCAAATTCTCAGTGTAAAACAAAACCCAACTTTTTCTCCAACCTCCTTTTTAATTTTTGCCTGTTTTTACATTTCATGTCTGCTGGCATTCTGGACAAAGAACAGACTTTTGAATGTCTGAGTGGTGATGATTTGGGTGTTTTTTGTTTTCAGGTTGGACCCTTCAAAATACCATATGGCTCAGTGACAATTTTAAAGGAGTTAGTTCCTGAAGATCAAAATAGCATTTTTTCTAAGTCATTTCTCTCTAAGGATTTATTAAAGCGTATTGATTGAAATTCTCTTGTAGCCTTGATTTGTTCAGGTGATTTTTCTCTAACAGGTATTGCAAGGACTTCTGTGGGGTTTGGAAAAGATTTGATTGCATTCACTGAATTGTTTGAGTGCAGCACTGTTATAAATGAAATCCTTCCTCCCGAGGATCAGCACCCTTCTGCCTAGTTTAACTTTCCCAGCCACAACAGGCATTTATTGAATGCATGTGTGTTCCAGGCACATGTTAGGCCCTGCTGACTGGATAGAATCTAGGCTGCCTTTGAGAAGTCAGCCAAGTATGGAAGAAAACACTGTGGAACTGTAAAAAGATGGTTATCTTGTAGCATATCCCCACAGAGCCAGTTGATATATAGGGCCTCCCCAATGAAAGGACCTTCAGGGACCTACTGCACAGGTATCATTGCATGTAAGCCTGGCCTGTAATTCTGCAGGAGGGCTGCTTTCCTTATTTTACAGACTAGGCACAAATTTTAAATGAAAAAGCCAGTATTTACCCCAAATATACTGTGCTACCAAATGAAATTTTTTGCTTTCTTTCATTACTATTCCATATTGACCTGTGCACACAAAGGAAAGAACTCACCAAATAGAATCCCAATGTAATAAGGTTCTTTTGAGAGTTTTTCCCATCCAATCAGAGTGGAAAATCACTTTCAAATATATATACATATAAATCAGAATCACTTCTATTAGCTAAATTTTTATCCTCAACTTTAGCAAGTCTATGTAGAACCTATCTTATTGTAATACTTATTCATTTGGTTTCTTTTTTTTTTTTTTTTTTAGTGGAACTGGATCACAGAATTGATTTTGAACTCAGAGAAGGACTTGTGGAGAGCCGCTATTGGTCAGCTGTCACGTCACATACTGCCTACTGGTCATCCTTGGATGTTGCCCTCTTCCTTTTAACCTTCATGTACAAACATGAGCACGATGATAATGCAAAACCCCATTTAGATCCAATTTGAACTCTTGAAGGACATTAATGGCCCAATACTGATTTTTTTTTCTGTTAAAGTATATGTGTCAAGATAATAGAGATTTCAGGTTTAAGTATATTTCAGCTTTGTTTAGGGCAAGAAATATTTGACTCTAAAAGCACTTTATTTTAAAAACAAAACATTTTTTCGGTCCAAAAAAAGTTATTTACAGTGTTCATCACTTTAATTATGAGTCTGACAGAACCCCCTGCAGAGAATCAAGCAAGACCCCGAAGTAAGGAATGTGTGGGTGAACTGCAGGTTATAAATCACAATTTAATTTCTCCCAAGTATAAAAGCATATAAATGGGTTGAGTTTAATGTATTAACCAAAATATGTTATAAATCTAAAATGGTCAGTGTCCAGTGTGTTCCCCACAAGGTGATATCATTGTTTTAGATTTCTATGAAAGCTTCCATGTCCACAGCTTTGACAGAAGAGTATAACAGATTTAATTGTTTTGAATTTAACTTGTTTAGCAAAACTAATACTAAAAAAGAAACAATATTTGAACTACTGTATTTATAATTTATTACCTCTGACTTAACTGCTTTATTTCAATGTATAAAACGTTATTTTTTTTAATGTTTCCTTTGAACAATTTAAGAACCACATTTACTTTTAGTGTTAAGACTCCGCCCCCCCCCCCCCCCGCCGAACTTCACCTTTGTACTCTTCAGATGACTATATAGACACTGTGGCATACTTTGAGTATTTTTTTCATTAAAAACTTCTAGTTTCACACAAATAACACTAGTTGAATTATTTTAAAGAAATAGAACTTTTTATTATGTCACACGTACCTCAGAGAAAGCTAAAGTTTTCTAAACAGTACTCCATAACGAGTACATTTCATTAACTTTATTGGAAAATTGAGTAAACTTCTTTGGAATCAGGAGTATAACAACTATTTTAAATATACAAACATCTCTGTGCCAAACAACATATATAAAGGGATGGCATGCCACAAACAGACCTTATTTTAAAAGTGTTTAAGAAAACGTGATGGAGAAACATGGCACAATATACATCAGCAGGATTCCGAGGCATTAGAAGGGTTTTCCTCAGCTGTAATTACTTCCACAGTGTTTTTCATCTGAGGAGCTCAAAGTGCTATAAGATTTAATTATCTATGTAGTATCTCCTTGAGGTGAGTGTTATTCTCATGTTACATGTTAATTCACTAAGGCACCAAAACATTTAAAGTGCCTTGAATTAGATTACAGAGCAAATCAGAAGAGCTCAGATTGAAGCCAGACCATACAGTTTTATATCAGTGACTAATAATGTACTTGTTACCTCTTAGTAGTTTGCAAACAATAATAACAAGTGGCAATTCATGATTTGGAGAAGTGACTGTGAAGCCAATATTGTACTCTGCTTATCTTACACATTCTTGGATTCTTACACACAAAGGAAAAGTTACCTAGAAGGGATCAGTAGCCATCTCTGCCCCAACCAGTCCTCACTTCTGAGTGGCTTCCACTCGGTTCCACTCAAGGTGCTCTTTGCTTTTGATACAAGGAATTTTCTTAACTCCCCAGTCACATCAGGCTGAGCACACAGGTGGGCAGTTACACTTCTCACCTGCTCCTTTCTGAGGTAGTGGGATCTGTGGCTTGCTTGTAGGTTTTACTCAGCACCATCAGTCCTCGTCTGTTTCGGCCTTTCATTGAATTTGCACAACAAAACTCCTTTTTAGTGTTTAAAAAGATTCCAAGGCTCCACGACCAAATGTGTGACCAAGAAACCCTTCCTATAAAAGGCTTTTGATGAGATCTTAGCAAAGCTGAAGTCAACCCTTTTGAATTTAGAGATTCCTGTGAACTCAGGTCATTTTCATACCCTGTTTATTTTATAGGTCTAATTTAGTTCTCAGGAAAATTAAACAGGTATCTCATATGACTATTATTAAATGTATTTGAGCATACGTTGGTGTGGGCAGTATGACATTCAAATACCTTAAGAGCTTTAAGGGATTCATTCCTGACCACTAGAATGTGAAGAGCCCTTTTTACCTGCGAAGGAAGTCTATCGCACCTTTTAATTTGATACTGAGTAAAAAGAAAATTACCAGTATATTCCCATAGCTATAAGAATATATCTGCTTCCCTTTTTTTTGTATTGAGAAAGCATCATCAAATTTAACCACATGCAATTTGAATTCTTGAAAAGAGCAACATTCAAAACCCCCTTTACAAAGTGAGATATTCTAGATTACTGGACAGTTGTTTTGTTTTCAGTTCATTCATGAATAGAGATGGCAGTTTTGATTCTATGATATTCTTGTTTCCATGTCTCTGCATGTTATCATGGAATGTACTTGTATATACTCAAGTAATATACAAAGTATGTGTAATTCTGGCTTGATTTAGAAGCTAAGTCAGTTACTGAGTAACATTTTGCAACTTTATTCCAGGAAGTACAAAATTGGCCAAAAAGTTCTGTTTTTGATACCATTAAAATTCTATTCTCTATTTTGTGTACATGCTATCATGATTCTTCTGAGTACTGGTCAGATCGTTCAATTTTAATCCAGTTAGGTTCCCAGGTTATTTAAACTTAAGGAGAATGTATTGAATTAAATCTTGCTTTATTTTTACTTTAAAATGAGACTTTGCTGAAGCCTTTTTTGTTAGTGCATAACTTTATTTTCAATAGTAATTATACTTATGTTATAATCCAGTGTTACTGTGTTTCAGAACATAATTACAGAATGTACTCAGTTTTCGAATAGCTGCTACTTTATATGTGAATCAAGCCTTAGGAATTTTAGGTTTTCTTTCTTTCTGTTAAACAGCATCTGTCAGCCTTTCGAAATTCTCACACTTAACATGTAAACATTCATCCCCATTCTATTCCTCTCTGTATTTTTGTTGTGAGCTGAAGCATCCAGGTCTACAAGGCATTTATTTAATGCACCACGACCCAGCTTTGTGTTCCCCCAAAGAGTAGACACAGGAAAAGAAAGAGCAGTGCAGTTTCCTGGCCAGTTCTGCCATTCGCTCCAGTGGAGCCAGACCAAGCCTAGAGATTTCATTGTGAGACCTATAGTAGAGAGAATAATTGAGTTACTTTCTGGTTAGTTAGGTTGACGTTTCCATCTTTTCAGCTACCAATAAGGAATTGAGACAATTGAGAAAACTAATTTGAGTGTATGTCTTACTATTGTTTTTGAGTAATCTTTTGTTAGCACAGAAATAGGGTAAAGGAGAAGCGTGATGCTAAAGAAGGGTCAGGGCAGAACTAAAACCAGGGTGTGGCATCATACACAAGAGCAAGAACTAGAATTTGACTAAGTTGTACAAATGTTGACTAGTTGACTTCTGTCATTATGTTCCAATTGTCTCTTTTCCTTGCTCTGCTATCATCCCTAGGCCTCAGCCTCTGCCAGGAATCAGATGGTACCCCGACTGAATTTGAAACACATTTATTACATATTTTGGTGGTTAGTATGGGCAGTACATACAGTTTTCTAACGTTTTATAATAATTTACCTACATGAAGAACTGTTGCTGTACCTGCAAGGAGCACATTTGGCAGGAAGAGTCTCCACTGAACTCTTAACTCTGTTACCTCTAGGGTGGGTCTAGGACACTCCCATACTGTCCCCCTAAATTCTCCTTTTGCATTAGGCAAAGGGAGAAGGAAGTTGCCAAAGAAATTACCTATAGTTTTGAGCTTAGAGCAGATACAAAATGGCCGGACGTGGAATTTAATCTCAAAGGTCTCGTTTAGTAAACATTAGTGCTGTGATGGGAACAGCTTGGGTTACCTGTGTCCTGTTTCATACTTTAGTGGATGTTTGTGATCATTTTCAAAAAATCTTAAAATGTAAGTGTGTGTACAAATTTAGAGGTCATCTAGTTTCATGCGAGCATTTAAATGGCGCCTGAAACATAAAGGAGAGGGTCAGTGTGTTAGGTTCAGCCCAAAGAGTCAGCAAGAGACTGACTACACAGGAGAGGAGGGAATCGATGGAGTCTCTGAGGGAAAATGTCATTATCAATAGAATTCTAGACCTGGTAGGGGTTCAGAGATCGTTTTCCAAAGCACGGTCTGCAGGTGTTAACTGATATTGTCTCAAAATAAGTTTGCAAAATGCCAAATTTAAAAAGTTCCTTTACGGGAGGGCTTTGGGAGGCTTTGATAGACTAACTGCAAGGTGAGTCTGGTGCTGTGGGAGATGGAAGAAGGGGACATTTTCCAGACTACTTTAACCAGACTTTTTAAAAATTAGAATATACCTAGAGAAATGCTGGTCACACTTAATTCCTTCATTTTACAGAGATTCGTCCCTTCATTTAACAAGTGACTGCTCCCACCCTTTTAGATCACATGACCAGCCAAAGACAGTGACAGAATTAGAACCTAGTCCCAATTCCCAACTGTGTCTTACACCTTACTACCTATTTCCTTCCCCTGGTAGATAGGGAACACCCAAAGGGTAGAAACAGCCTCTATTTGTTTTCTGTGCTCCCCCCAACCCTGCCACCCGCCCTCTTTGTAACCTGATGCTTTATGTGCTGCAAACTCATAACAAATACCCTTAGGGTTGAGTTCCCCAGTGGGTCTCCTTTGTTCCCAGACCCCCTTGAAAGAGAGCCTATCTGGTCTGTATAGCCTCCCTTTCATGTGTCAGATTAAAAATACCCAGGAAAAAACAAAAGGATGGCAAAAAAAAATACCCAGGAAACATTTTGTTAGTTTCTCACTCTGGTAACAAATGCAAACTTGTTAGGGAAACAAGTTGCATAGGGTAAAATGTTTAATATTCCTTTCTTTCAAGTATTTATATGTACAGCCTCTGATTAATTCATGACAAGCTGATCCCTTTTAAAGCTGTTCCAACATAGGTTAACGAATAGAAATTTTAAACTTTAAGTACTATACATTTTGGAGAACGGGAGAAAAGATTTTGCTGCTGTTGGGGCGGGGGGTGTGTTCTCTCCAAAAATAGTCTCTTGGCAAATAATTAGCATGAACTTTTCCTCTGCCTTTGTGTTTGAAGAAGGATGGGAGTGTGCTTAGTATTGTCTGTTACCTTATGGTTTTTCGTTTATGCTAACAGGGTGCAACTTGCTTCCTCCCCACCCTACAGTTGTCAGTATATGTTGGGAAGCTGTTCTTTACGAAGACTACATCTGGTCTTCTAGTGGAGTAAGACAAAAAACAAGTGTATTAACACTGCACCTTTAATACTTTCTCCTGGAAGCATCGGATATCTATGAGCGTCCTTCGTATCTTTCCTTGACTGCTCCCACACCCACCTCCATCTCTGCTTGGTCTCTGAAAATAGTTGATTCCCTGTGAGCTTTGGATCAGAGAGGTGTAACCACTTTCTGCTTCTAAGGGTGTCAAAATACACAACCTTCTGGTAAGCGCCTGGGGAGGTTTTGCTTGTTGCTCTTAGGTACATTTCTCAGAAGCAGCCAGCGCTGTGACTGTCCTGAGACCCTTAAGAAGTTTTTTCAGCTTCTGTGACCTCTTAGGTTCTAACAGTAGTACCATATGCTGTCAACAACTGCGGAAACAACTAAGAAAGTGGCCTTTTTCCTTTCCTTTGTTACCTTTTATTTTCAATAGTCAAGACAAGTTCATTTTCTCAGAATCTTCAATTTTACTGAAGGATTATCTCTGCAATGATTCATTTGGATAGGGAAAAAACTAACATTTTAGAATTGTCCAGTTTTATATTTCTCAATTGAAACTAAGTATATGCATATTGAATAATTTCAAGGCAATGAGAAGTCAATGTAGTTTTCTGCATGACACTGTGTTTCTCTAGCTGAATTGATTCATTTGTCTTCTCATTCACCAAAAGAAAGTAGTGCGCCATGTAGTAAGCGGTCTCAAAGAAGAGGCTGTTCTAAGCATTCTTGGGAACGTACCGCTCCTGATCCTGTACAGTTTATGGTAATCCTCCCAAAAAGTTCATGAAGAATGAAGGATATTAAATCTACCTATTCATGAGCTGTGGTCAGGACACCACCTCCTTAGTTAGGAGGGTTGGTGGCCTTGGCAGCGTACCGGCGCTCTGAGGAACATCAGAGGATAAAGTACACATACAGGCGAAGATGTACACATTCTAGTCTTACCGAGTGTAATCCACGCAGAACTCCTCAATCCAGGGTTAAAGCTAACTGTAGTTCTCAGGCTAATCTGAATATGGGATAACTAGTAAAAAATCAAGTCCAAGAACCTGTGCAGAGTGAGGCTTCTACATTTTCATTTCCCATCCCCCCCACCCTTTGGTTGGGGCCACACTGACTGAAAAGTAGGGTTCTTAGATGTATGTTGGAAGAATCCAAGGGTTTCAGTGCTAGACCAAAGTCATGCCCTGAAATGGCGGTATTAGATTGGGAAATAAATGGTCAGGATGTCGACACTACATGTAGAATTGAGGTGGGACAGTGTGTGAATGGGAGAAAGTAATGGCAAACGTAGAGAAGGAAGGAGACTTGTGCACAATCGTGATAGTCTGACAGTTGAGACACTTCAGGAAAGTGAGCCCAGGAGCTATTTCTGACAAAGGGAAATAGAGTGACATCAGTCTGCTCAGAGCATTCCTTCCATTGAAGAAGCCCTTTGACAGCTGCACTTATCATTGGAGGTTCCCCACAACCTAGTCCAACTTGTCTCCTGCCTGATCTGCCAACTGCCTGTCTTCAGCAGTCAAATTTCTGTCACAGCAAACTGCATGCTATTCACCTAAGTGCATGCATTTTAGTTACTGCAGTGGGTACCCATTTTTGTCTGTCCAACAAACTATTTCTCCTTTGTTTGCTGGCTCTGAAATGCAGATAATCTTCTATGGCTATTAAATATAACATGGTGGCACATGGTGGCATGTGAGCATGGAGCCATCTGTGGCCAAAGTCCATCCTTCCTCCTGCAACATGGACTGTGTCCACCTGTTGTGGAAGAGAAGGCAGTTGACACACATGGATGGGGCAAGAGTTCTGGGGAGCTGAAGCAAATGCCACCTCTAGATTTCTGAGTTACACTTTTATTAGCTTAAGCTATTTTGAGATGGATTTCTGTCTCTGGGATCCAAAAGAGTTCAAATTAGTTATCGTTTGACCAAACATAACCTCTTTTCCTTGATGGAAATTCTGTTCTTTGAGGATGGTGTCTTATGGAGCCTTCTTGAATCATCTGGTTGAAATTCATAACTTTGTGAGCTTCCTGTCATAGTCCATTCAGGCTGCTATATAGCAGAAAAGCAAACTGGGTGGCTTACAAACTTGTCTCACAGCTCCAGACGCTGGGAAGTCCAAGGTCATGGCACCAGCAGATTGAGTGGCGAGAGCCCTCTGTTTCTGCGAGCACTCTGCAGAGACAGAGGGCTCACATGCAGCCTCACATGAAGAAGGTACAAGGGGTCTCTTTGGGGTCCCTTGTATAAGGACACTAATCCCATTCATGAGAACTCTATCTTCATGAGCTAATTATCACCTCCAAACTATCACATTGGGGATTAGGTCTCAACACCTGAATTTGGGGAGAGATAGTCAGTTCACAGCACCACCATTAACAATGTTTACCTGAGTAGTAGCACTGGATTTATTTTGCCTTGATTTGGAACTTTATTACAGGTCTCATTCCGACCCATGTGCAAGTTCTTTAAAACTAAGGAGCGTACTTTAATCGTTGTTGGACCTTCCACAGGGCATCCTATCATAGGTGCTTAAATTTATTGAATTATGTATATTTGGACTGGTGCTATGACTCTAGGTGCTAGAAATAGTCATGAATTTAAAAATATAAAAATTGTTTTCATGGAGTTTACATTTCAGTAGGAAAATTATGTGTCCAAAATTCATGGAAATTGCTGAATTAGGAGAAGCCTTGAGGAAAGGCAAACTCTACCTAGAACCAGACAAAAGGGACCTTGCTTTTTTTACAACCAAAAAAAGTAAAATTAAAATAGTTCTTAAGATGCAGCAGAAGAGTGTGAAGTATACGCCAGCATGAACTTGAAAATAGAACTTGGGTCTACTATTTTAAAAAACTGTTGTATCTGTACCAAATGAAAATGCCTAACGAGATATTTGAAATCACAGGCAGTCCCCAGCTTGTGCCCCATAGTAACTCAGCTGCAGTTTCCTACAGATCAAAAAGTATTTTCTTCTTGTCATGTGCTGTTCCCTAAACATACCCAGGCATTTCACGTCTCTCTACCTTTGCACTAGCTGTCTCCTCACCCCGGGATTTGCTCTATTTTTCCCCCATTTATTGAACTTTTACTTATTTTGAAGTAAGTAATCACTGCGTTCACAATTGGCAGGCCTGGGGCAGGGACATGGACCCCCAATGCTTTTCCAAGTCCTTCCAATGGCAGACAATTTTCTCTCTATACCAGACAGTAATTTATGATGTGCCCTCTCTGCAACTGAAACAGTGGGAAGACACAAAGAAAAAGATGGGGTTCATGGGAAGTGATAATTTGCCTTTGTGACAGACACGACATTTTGTTGTTTTTTGTTTGTAAAGAAGAGAATGTATTCGAAGTTTCAAGTAGCCATTAACTTTGGGTCCACAACCTTTTTGGAAGCTGGAGATCACCAATTTGTACCCATATGTAAATGGACCCCAAGATCAATCCTTACACAAAACGTTTGCCTCTCTGATGGCTGACCACCTGTACTAAAGAGGTCTTATGTGAGGGAAGAATATCACGGCATCGCGCAGGGACTAGTCTGGGAGTTGGTACTCACACAGCTAGTGCGAGTGGAAAGTTACCTGGGCAGTGGGAACAGAAGGCATCTTGTTTGGGGACTGTCTGAGCCCACCTCTCAGAGTAAGACGAAGTTCAGGGACATTTGTTTCTGACAACTCAAGTCCTGGGAATTTTTTCTTAATGTGATGTGGTTGTAAAGATTTGCTACCACTTGTTTCAAAAGTTTCTTTGCTTATTTCCCCCGCTCTCCACTAAAGAGATTTAAGGATACATCTATATACATAGGGATAGAAGCTTACTAGCTTGCCAAATTGATTAAATCTTCAATCATGTGGCTTTTATTAAAATCATTAACATTTTACCAGTTTGCATCTGTCCAGTACTGTTCTAAATGCTTTAGATATATTTCCTCATTTAATGTGGTAAATATTCTAGATAGGCCTACTTTTTCAACAAGGTAAACTAAGCAAGACACAAGTTTAGGTAAACAGACCCTGGTCACATAGTTGCAAGGTGATGGTGGAGCAGCCGTGTGGGGGTGCTTCAACCTGTGCTCTGCTACCTCCCCCAGCAGTGTGGGGAAGCTTTCTAGATGGGCCCCAGGACCAAACTCCACATAAATGTCTCCAGGCAGAGGCCTGAGAATTGTAATTCAGTTAAAGCTCTGGCTAGTCCCCTGCTGGTGGTCTCAGTGCTAGGGAAAACCACCACAGTACTTGTAGAAACTAGCATATTTCATGAGAAGAATAAACCAAAGTGATCACATTCTGCTTTCCCTCCTTCAAGGCTATGGACAGAATGGCTGGTGTCTTGACAAGTGAGTTGCCCAATGAATGTACTGTTAATCTTATCTGTGTTCCTTTCAGTGCAAAGAGCAGCTAAGTATTTGTACCCAGAAGCAAAATAGTCCTGGGAATGGTCAATCCACATTCTCTAGGTTTAAGAAGGCTGAAAATATCCTACGTTGTAATCTGTCATAATCACCCTGGAACCACATTATTAATAGTGTGAAGTCTTTTTCCAGAATTCAGACCCTGAAGTCTTTCAGACAATTGAATAAGTAATATATACGTATAATGGTACTCAAGTTCTCAGCTGTCCACGGTCACCAGGGAATTGAAAATGTGTCATCAAGAGAAACTAGAATTTCCTTTCGTTTAAATCATGCTTTACATTTCTCTAAGTGGCTCATCAGACTCAGGTTTCACTCATTTGAGATTTTTGAGTCCTGTGACCAAAGAACATAGTGATACTTAAGGCAAATTTTAAGACTTGGGAGCACAGTCATGTTTGTAAAAAGTATGCCTCACGTGACTTGGTTGAGGTAAACTCTTATTAATCTGAGAACCATGAAATTTGTGTTATTTGTCTAGACTTGAAAATGCCATATGCTTAATTTACTGTAACAATTTTGTTACTCATTTTGCGTCACTTTTCATTTCTCATGTACAAATAGTTAATATTTATAGCTTAAGGTGTTGCCAGTATAGTGGGAATAAAAGGCAAGTGATATATGACACCGTCGCCATTCTCTGTTCACAGAGGTCTAATTTTATGATTTTGGCAGCACTTAAAGCTCAAACGAACCAGTGAGATCATTGAACCAAATAGCTGTTCCATCACAGCTCATCTTTATACTTTTATAGCTAGATTTTACAACCTGGTCTCTGCCTTAATAATTAAATGTTTCAGCCATATGCCTTTAACTTCAGTGCTTAACACTTGCCCCACATTTTTGGTGTTAGCCTTTGTCCCACTTTTTGGCATGTCACTAAACAGGCTAAGCACTCAGTAAACTATGCTATTCAGATTCTTGCGTAACATTCTAGTTTAGAACACAGTGGTCTTTTTGTTGCAGAGAAACCAGCTAAAGAATGTTCTTATTTATGTGGTAGCAAAAACCTCAGACGTTACCTATATCATACTGCTTTACATTTTAAAAAATATTTTACCTAAGTAAGCTCTTAATTACACATAGCAGTGAGGAGAAAATTACACGTAGCTTTGAAGAAAAATGTTGACTAAAACAAAATTATGAAAACTATTTGTTTTAGAAACGTAATCCGAAAATACACTCAGACGTATGTCAACACATACATGTGTCCTAAGTAATTCGGTAACTAATGCAGGCTCTCTCCGCTCTCCCATATTAACTGAACTAGGGTGATGGTAGGAAATGCCGAGGTTGCTACAGAAAATCAACTGCTTATCAAGTCTTGGCTGTCCTTTAGTGAGTGGCCATTTGTCAAGGATGGCATAAAGATAGCTTTTAAATCCATTAGATATTTATTTAAAGACTTGACGATCCTCCAGCTGCGATGCCTGTGTGCCCAGGTATGAAACTCAGTATTCATACTAGAACATTCTCAAGACCTTTGCCTTCCATAATCAATTCAGAAACTGCCGTTCCTGTCTGCACCCTGCGCCAACGCTTCCTGGGCACAAGTTCAGTGGAAAACTGCAGTATGTCTAAAAATCATAGTCCTAAAACCCTTAGGCAGACAGATGCCAGTGATCCCAGTGTCACATTCAGGAAGTTACTGGTCCAAGTATCATATTCAGCAAATTCCCAGGCAGGACCAAACTTGCTAGAAAACCAGAAAGGAATTCTGGGAAGTAGGCCAGGATCTTGGATGTCAGTGTCATTCAAGCCAACTCTGGTTTCAAAATTCTTTTGAGATTGTTACTCAGTGATCAAAATGCATTCAACAGTGCTTGGCCACAGGTCACAGTGCAAGAAATACACTGCAGAATTGTGTGTGCATATTGCTAGCTTTGCTATAAGAAATTTAATCCTTGGTTGAAAAGGTGGTTTTGTTTTTGATTTTACATAAAAGCTACTGATGAGGCATTTCCAAATAGATATAAAACTGGATTAGGACTTTCTATCAACTATAATCAGCCTAATCCCTTATCTTCTATCTTCCTTGTTTCCAAAGATGTCATGAAGAATTAATAAGAAAGCATTTTATTTAAGTTGTAATAAGAACAAGGAAAACATGACTCAAAAGATAGTGCCAAGAAGTGGTAAGCCTTTAATGATAAGCTTTAACAAGTGAGTAATAGTATCCCTGAACAATCTATTAATATGATGTGATCTCAATAAAAATAATCTATTAATGTGATATGATCTCAATAAAAATGCAACAGGATTGTTTTGTCCTGGAAGACCAGAAAAACTTTCTCAAATTCATATAGAAAAATAAAAGAATAGCCAAGAAATTTCTTAGGGGAAAGAAGAGTAAGGGTGAGTATACCTACTATAGAGTAAAACATAGCATAAAACTGCTGTGATCAAAAAGTAATAGTGTATGAAGAGACCCGAGAGACCAATGGGATAAACTATGAAAAGCCAGAAATGCATCAAATAAAGCAATTTTGTATATGATGAAGATAACATGTTAAATCATTCACACTTGTTCTTAGCCAAAAGGCCAAGAAGCAATACATTTGAAATCATTCAGTGAGAAGAGTCTAAAATGAAAATACAAGACACCACCTTTCACCTATAAGATTGACAAAGTTCGAAAAGCTCGATGACATGCTCTGTTGGTGAAGCTAGCAGGAAACAGGTACTCTGAACTGTTTGCTAGTGGAAACGGATAGTTAACAACCCCTTTAAAGGGCAATTTGGCAGCAACCATCAAAATTGAAAATGCCCATATCCTTTAACACAGCAATTCTGCTTTTATAAATTTATCCTTCAGATAGTCTCACACATGCAAAATGACCTACATATCAAGTAATTCATTGCAGAATTCGTGACCCCGAAAGATTATAAGCAATGTAAATGGCCATTGGTTAGGAAAAATTAAATAAATCATGTTACCTCCATAAAGTAGAATGATGTGCAGCTTAAAGATTTAAAAAAATTAAAGATAAGGCAGTTTATATGTACGGGTATGGAACAATCATCAGGCTGTATGGTTAAGTGAAAGACCAAAATGCAGAACAGTATATATAGGATACAGTGTGTAGCAGGGGCATCTAACCCACTGCCTACAGGCTGCATGTGGCCCAGGACGGCTATGAATGCGACCCAACACAAAATTGTGAATTTACTTAAAATCATTTTTTTGCTCATCAATTTTAGTTAGTGTTTGTATATTTAATGTGTGGCCCAAGACAAAAACTCCTCTTTCAGTGTGGCCCAGAGATGCCAAAAGGTTGGACACCCCTGGTAGAGTCTCATATACACAGTGTATACTATTATAATGGTTGGGGGGTAATATAAAATACCTCTGAAAGATAAATTAATCCTCGTGGTTTTCTCTGCAAATGAGAATTAGATAAGGGAAAGACAGGAATGGGAAGGGAGACTCATTTTTAGCTATACAGTCTTTTGTGCCTTTTGAATTTTTAATTGTATGAATGAGTTACCTATCGAAAAGTGTGTTTTTAAGAAACAACAAACAATACAGCCCTGATTAATTTATATACCACAGTCTAAATACCATGGAATGTAAATGTTCCGTTTTCTTTTGAGAGTATTGAGTAATATAAGACATTGGGAGATTGTAGAAGATAAGAACTAGAGAAGTGTCTTACCCAGACATTCAGAAAAAGACAGATCGGCATCTTAAAAAAGTAGGATGACTTAACTGTCTGTCCCAGTCTTCTGAAAGAACTTCAGTAACAGAATTATTGGCGCAGACATAATTGTAAGCCAGTCTAATAACCTAAATAACCTTTTTTTAATATTAGCAAAGTTTTACTTCAATTTGTTTGCTGCTCATAAGTGACTGAAAAAGCCAACCACTGTGGTCTAAAGGCTATGTCGAGGCCACTGAGAATGTGGTTCAGACAAGGGGATTTGCTCCAAATTTTCCCCGTGCTGGGGCACAGGCAGCAGGAGGGGTGGGTCTGGGACAGAAGAATAAATAAACATTAGCTCTGTCTTAGCTCTGCCATCAGGGCTGGCGGCCCAGGACTCTGAAGCGCTCGATATAACCACCAAGCTGACAGCTTGGAACTCCCAAAGCTGCCCGATGTTTGGCTGTGTCGGGGGAAATGGGGAGGCGTCAGGAGGGCCCCTGTGCCACCCAGAGGGGCCCTTGGCCAGCCCCCTCCTCCCTGGGCCCTGGGGTGGGGACAGCCTCTCACCCCCAGCAGTCCCTGCCAAGAGAAGTTTTGGGCGGTACCTGTATGCAGTGTCAGGGACTAAGGCCTGGCCTGGCACTGAGGCAGGTAGTGAGGGGCAGCAGGCAAGGGTCCAAGGTGGTGGCAGGGGGTCCTTGGCACCTGCAGCCCTGGACTGCCCATATATTTACATTTATTTCCAGACTGTGGTCTGCCCTGTGGTCTGAGAGGTGGGTGGAACACAGTGCTGGTGGCCTTGGTGTGGAGATGAGGGAGGGACAGGACCTGGGGCAGTGAGGGTCAGTCAGGAACCTGCCCCGAAGGTGGCTGTGGTGGCCCACTGTAACAAAACCCTGTTTACAAAGGGGCCCCTGGGGGCCCAGCTCAGCAGGGTGCCCACCCAGGCACTAGGCAGGTCAGGCTGAGCGCGGACTATAGTGTCAGATATGGGAGAAGTGACATTAAAGATGGCAGGGAGGGGTGGGTGTGGACAGGCCATGTGAGGACACTGGGCAGGTGGGCCGGCGGCCCATGCCTGGCCCTCAGAAGAAGCAGTGCTCCTTGGGGTGGCCCACGCTGTCCCGGTGGGGCAGGGGTCCACACATCACTATCAGTGGCTCCTCCCCCGGGCACAGCAGGTGGTTCTGGATCATCTCCTCATTCGCAAAGCCCGTACTGCAGTCCCACACTGCAGGGGCTTTATCCACCGAGTACCAGAGCTTGAAGCAGCAGAATGTTCGTTCCTCAGTTCTTCCAGCTCAGCCGCAGCAATTGTCCTCCTTGGTGTGGTTGGCAAAGAGCAGGTGGCACACTGTATGGTCGTCTGGGTCCTTCATGATGTTGCGAATCACCTGCAACATCAGGAGGATGCCTGTTCCTCCTGCGACCATGCCAACACACTTGACCGTCTTGATGACCAGTTGAACCGTCTTGATGATCGTATTGTCTGGGCGGATGGTAAACGTTCCTCTGCCCTGGAAGACCAGCAGCCTGTTCAGGCCCCAGAACTTAATGGTGTCTTCAGTCTTCATGCTTTCCAGGCACTGGGACATCTTCCCTCTGGCGGGAAACTTGGGATGGGTGTCTTAGAAGTAAACCTTGATGACCAGGTCCATGAAGCCCTTGTCATCATCACTGGAGGCTGGCGTGTAAGGCCAAACGACTAGGTTTCCGTGATTCAAGCCGAGAGGTAGATGTGTTGGCCCACAGGGAGGCCCAGGAGGTGCAGGGGTGATGGCAGCAAGGCGAAGTGGAGCCGCCGGATGCCATGGTGGATGGCTCCCTTGTCAGTGAGCCGCAGTGGGTGCTCGATGTCCGGGCCCTTGAGGGTGAGGGCCACGGTGCAGCGCTGGAACAGCTTCATGAGCAAGTTGTAGGAACCAGACTGGGGAGAGGACCACGCGGCCCAATGTGCTCAGCTGGGCCCCGGGTGGTGGCACCACTTGGCGCTCGCTCTGCACAGCCACCGCGGAGCCTAAATAACTTTCAAAATAGTAGCACTTGCCCAGGAATCCCAGCCTTTGACTGGTCAATATATTATAGAAATAGTATTTAAATATGCTCAACAGTATTTAAATCAAACACTTTCACATGGACCTGGGAACTCAATGATGAGTTTGTTGTTTTGTTTTGTTTTACCTTTTTACCTTTGAATCGTTTGTTTCTTTTATGTAGTGAATAATGTTAAGAAAGGGGGGAAATGTATCCAGATGGCTATGAAACCTGGCTCTTTCTGTGATGGAGAAGAGGCAAATTATGTAAGATCCAAACTGGCTGTAGCCACTTCTGCCTTCTAAGGACAATGAAATAATAATTCCTACCAGTGAAGGAGTATCTGCTCCCAACTTCACACAAAAGCCAGAAGGAGGTCTTTGCCAGTACTTCACCTTACAGGATCGAGGTTCATGCTGCCTTAGAGGAGCCATTGTTTTTGCACAACACATTAACGAGTTGTGGTATACACAGAGGCAGGGCGGGAAAAGATCGGAAGAGTTCTGTATATAAAGAGAACTGAGGTGACGAGTAAGAACCTAGAGCCCAGGTAAATTTAATATAAGAAGATATGAAAAGGGTCTCCAGGGGAAAGGGAAAGCAAGCAACCTTCTGTAAAGTTTGACACACACACACACAGGTGTCTGTGTGAACCGTCATTTAAGAGTAACAAGGGGGAAAGGGCTGATATTCCTCACTTGGAACACGACAACATAGAAGAGTAACACCATGTGGTCAGGCAAAACAGTTGATAAATCAAATTGTCTTCAAATCCTGAGGGGATTGGAAAATGCCTAAATTACCCAAATATCCCTGAGGAGGAACACAAGAGCTCAAACTAAGTTCCTTTGCATTTTGAAGAAGAAAGTAATCCTGCTGACATCTGGGTTACATACCTTCTTCCACTCAAGACCTGCACAATGAGATTCTGAAGTAGGCAATACATTTATGTATCAATAGCATTAAGCAGGCACATAGGAAGAGCTTGGAATTCCCCACCCTAAGAGTGAGCTTTCAGAGGTTTGAGTTAACCCAGTCTCCAATTCTTGGTCAGGATATCAGACCTCTGAGGACTTCTAGTTCTCCTGAGGTTTTTTTTTTAAATACTTGCTTCCTCCAAAGAACTTCTTAAATTCTTTCTCCAAATAACTAAGTATTTAATCATAAAAATCCATGGGTGTTTTTTTTTTCTTAGTACTTTTACAGTTTGTTTACATTTAAGTGTGCTGATCCATTTCAAATTTATATTGGTATATAGGGTGAAGTATTTTTTTCACATAGTTAACTGTTCAAACATTTTTTAATTGAATAATCAATCCTTCCCGTATTTAATTAAAATGCCATTTTAGCCCTGGCTGGTGTGGCTCACCAGCTCAGTGGATTGAGTACCAGCCTGTGAACCAAAGGGTCACCAGTTCAGTTCCCAGTCAGGGCACATGCCTGGGTTGTGGGCCAGGTCCCCAGGAGGGGGTACATGAAAGGCAACCACACGTTGATGTTTCTCTCCCTCTCTTTCTCTTCCCCTCCTTCTAAAAATGAATAATTTTTTTAAAGGCCACTTTGTCATGCTAAAATTATTCATGTATAAGTCTATTCCTGGATTCTGGAATCTTTTCCACTGACTTCATTCACAAAGCACAGTGTTTGGATACGGTTTTATAATGTTATGCTATCTTGTAAGGCTGGTTTTCCCCTCATTATTCTCTTTTATTTTATTTTATATTTTGTCCCCAAAATTCATATTAATTCCCTGGTCTAATGAGGAAACACCAGGAAAATTCAAATTGAGGGATGTTCTAAAAAATATCTGATCAGCACTCTTCAAAAGTATCAAAGACATGAAAAATAAAGATTAAGAAATGTCACTGAAGGAAACTATGTAGACACGGTGACTGAATGCAGTGTGGGATCCTAGACGGGAAAAAAAAGACATCAAAGGAATCACTGGGCACCCTGATAAAGTCAGCAGTTTAATTAATAGTGTTGTGTAAGTATTAATTTATTAGTTTTAAAAAATATAGCATGGTAATATAAAATGTTAACTTTATCATTATTCTCCTTTTTTAAAAAAAAGAAGGTTCTCAGTTATTACTTTAAAATAAGAATTTTCCAGTACGAACTTTAAAACCAATAAGAACTTCAAAACCAGTTTTCCTACTTCTAAAAAATTTCTCTTGGTGCTTTCATTGACACTGTTAAATTTCTAGATTATTTGGGAGATGGTAGACATCTTTATTGATATTGAAGTCTCCTATCTAAGAAAAGAATGTGCTTTTCTATTCAAATTTTGTTTTGTGTCCATTAGAGTTTTTTAAAGTTTTATTTGTATAGATTGTGAACCTTATTTAATTTTATCCTGAAGTAGTTTGTCTTTTTTGTGACTATTATATATGGTCCCTTTTACCCATTACGTTTTGTCGGTGGTTGTCATTTGTATGTGTTAAGCTGACCCATTATAAAATTGTCATTTCTGTTAAGTCTAAAAAAGAGGTTAGTTAAACATTGGCAAGTGTATAGTTTTCCTAACAGGAATACTAATGATTTTTTAATATTCACTTTGTTCATAATTACCTTAGTGTTGTCATACTTTTTCAGGTGATGTTCTTGAGTTTTTCAGGTGTGTAATTATATTACTTAAAATAATGACTTATCTTACCTCTATCATTAAAATCCACTTTTCACAGCTCTTATTTATTTCTGTTGTCTAATTGGGGGCTGTTACCTCCAGAATGATGATGGTTGGTTATAATGCTAAAGGTAAGCATCCTAACATTTTCCTGTACAGTGTCGACTTTCCCTGTACAGTGAAACCATACACTGTACAGTGTAGCATCCTAATATTTCCCTGTACAGTGTCGACTTTCTGGTTATGTCATACATATATGATATAACATATTTATACCTATTTAATTAAGCCTTTTACTCAAGAATTGTTGAAATTTTCAATTCTTTTTCAGCATTGATGGAGATGACCATGTGATTTTTCTCTTTTTAAACACTAATATGGTGAGGTATATAGACATATCTCCTAAGGAATCATCTTTGAATTTCTTATATGAATCTTTATAGGGGTGCTATTCTTTTTCTGTGATGTTGAATCTGCTTGCTAATACACACTTTGGAGTCTGCACATTCATTTTCATGAGTGCTTTTGGTCTGCAGTTTCTGTTCTGTGTTACCTTTGTTGAGTTTTGGTGTCTGTTACAGGCTGGCTTCCTTAGGAAGCCCTACAGGTTTTTCTTCTTTTCCATGTGCTTTCAGAACATTTGGTATCACCTGTTATGTAAAAGGTGGTAGAATTTACTAGTAAAATTATATGACTAGGAAATTATTTATTTGCTTATTTTTGGTAGGGAGGTTGACAAAATTCCAGTTTTCTCATACTAATTGCTGTGTTTTGATTGTCTCTTCCAGGGATAACATTGGCAATTAATATTTTATTAGAAAGTCATCAATTTTGTGCATTAAAAATTTTTTTATTTGCATAGAGCTGAGCAAAATCAGCTTTTATAAGTCTTTTAATTTCCCCTATGTCTGTGGTTATTAATCCATTCACCCCATTTTTAGTATGTGTGTTTTCTCCATTGAAAATGGCTTAATTATTAATTTTGTTGGGTTTTTTTATTTTTTTAAAGCGGTAGAATTAAATTTTAGTGAGGAGAAGTGGAATGCAACTCTTAATTATTTTTTAAAGATTATAAATTCAACTGTCTTGTGGCTTTTGATTTTGGGATTGTTGGCAATTCATTTTTTCTAAGCAACAAACCTAGGAGAATTAGAATAAAAAAGATGCTGTTTTTATTGTCTTTCTTTAAAATGGTCTTCCTCTGTTTCTTTCTTTCTTTTTATTTTTATTGATAGACTGATTTGTTTTAGAGAGAGAGGAAGGGGGAGAGAGAGAGGGAGAGAAACATGAATTGTTGTTCCACTTATTTATGCATTCATTGGTTGATTCGTAAACATGCCCTGACTGGAGAGCGAATCCACAGCCTTGATGTATCAGGACGACACTCTAACTGAGGAAGCTACCTGGCAGGGCTCTTTCCTTATTTCTTAATAAATTATTATACAGTTGATCAAGGTATAATATGAAGATTAAGACAAAATACATCCCTATCTTCTCTCCCTGCCAAAACGTTGCTTTATCTATTAGTTTAATTCTTTAGCAACCTAGCAGGTATTCCTTGTTTGTGTGTGGTTTTGATATAGTGATGAACCAGTTAGTTCTATTTATTTTAATTCAATTCAATATAACAGCCTTTTACTCTGTGCTTATGACTGTCCTTGGTGCTGGAGAGAGAAAAGTCAATAAACCAAGCTTCCCTTTCTCCATGCTCCTAATTCACACCTAAAGGAGCTCACAGCCTGTTCTATTGGTACAGATTGCTCTACTGGCCTCAATCAGGCTTTGCAGAAATATGTGTCACAAGGCAGGACAGGGAGAAAGGGGAATGGCTTAACCCAGATTATTTGCCATAACTAAAAACAAAGAACAAAAGCTAAGCTCGTTAATATGCATGCTCAGTAGTCAGGAAGATTCTCACAGCAGTATTATTTGTAGAAACCTTCCTAAGCCTGAATGAAGCCCTTGTTTGGCTCCCTAAATTCTGCCTGTAGTGAATTGCCAGATTGTATTTCCCAAGGAGAAGCCTTGGCCCTGCATGCTCTGCCAAGGAGAGTTGAAGGTGAGAGGCCTCTATGTCTCCACTTCTCTCAATTCTTGATGCCAGTCGATTCTGGGAATGGTAGAACCAGTTTACATGCAAGCTAGCAAAAGAGTTTAATTACCTTCACAGTTTCAATTTCTCTCAAATACAAAATATACTCGATTATTTTAATTCTTGCATTCCACATAGAAGTTAGAAGAAATACGCAAGTAATGCATGGATAAGTAAGATAGGTTTATCATTTCTTATTTGAAATAGCTAATTCAAAATAATCAACATTCCCCTCAGGGACCTTCTGATTATAGAAGTGGCCTTAGGTTTATTATGAAGTTGCAAGGAAAGAACAGGGTTTGGGGTTTATTGCTCATTTGAACACATTGGAAACCAGAAGGCAAAGCAATAATACCATAGGATACATTTGGAATATTTCAGTAAATTTAGATCTTGTATTTTTTTTCCATAATAGTAATGGTGAGTCATCTGGGATCTCTGGTACAACTAGTTAGTTTACAGACACCTTGGGGGAAGAAGATATCTGCACCCCTAACAGTAAAGTGTCTTCTAGTCTGGTTGGAGCCCAGGAAATGGTCCCTCTGGGATCATTCTACTAGTGATAAAGTTAGTGTCCAAACAGCTCTCATTTCTCATCCTTGTCCTATCTGGAAAGTCTGGAAAGTCTCAGCTCTCACTTTCTCTCACTCTTTGTAATGCACGCACAGAGTCAGAAACTTCTGTGTGGGACATTGTTCTATTTTTAAGGCTGTTTTGCATCAGCCTTTGTACCATTACATTTTCATCAAATGATCGCAGTGGTAACATAACTCCAACTGTACACATTTTAATTTCTCCCTGCCTGGCATCAAAATAAACCCTTTGACCAGGGTTAAATATACCCTAGTTGTAGTTAACGAGGGCAGGAGAATGACGAAGCAGGCTTTGGCCTACTTTGTCCTGCCCAGTGTAGCCACTTTATTGACACTCATTACATCACCGTGCACTAAAATTCCTGGGTCTTTTTTACATTACTTGTCAACATTCAGGTCTTCTCAGTTGAATTTTGGATTCTGAACTCAGGTATATTGTATTGATACTTGTTAACCTTCTTGATTGTAAATAAGAGAAACCAACTACGATTCCTTAAGTACAAATGGAATATACTGGAGGAGTATCTAGTAGATTCTAGAAGCAAAGAAAGATGGAAATGGATCAGATAGAACCCAAGGGAGGCAAGGCTCAGATGAGTTGTCACCACAGGAAAAGGCTGCTCAGTACATGTCACGCAACCACAAGGCACCGTCCCACAAGGGGCATCAGCACCCCCAGATACCTACTACACTTGTGCTGGGTTTTGCTGTCATTGGATATGCATGTTGTCCTTCCAAACGCTCCTCCCTGCAGAGCTACCCTAAAGAGTCCCAAATTGACCTGAGCCCTGTGGTCAGCCCCTCAGGATATAAAATCCCAGATAGGAGCATTTGATTGGCAGTGCTTAGGTCTTATCCTGGCTCATGCTCCCAAGAAGATAACTGCCCTTTTTCCCTCCACAGTAGAGAGGTCTACTTCCCCACTATCATGTTAGTGTTCTTCCCAAGTACAAGCGCCTTTGGACACTGGGCAACCCAAATTAAAAATACTACATGTAAAATTTCATTTTGTTAATTTAGATTTATCACTAGAGAATAGTATCTTTCGAGTAATGATTCCATCATCCAAGTAGAATGTTTATAACCTTTTTTTTTTACTGATTTTCGAGAGAGAGGGAAACATTGATTTTGTTGTTCCACTTACTGATGCATTCATTGGTTGATTCTTGTATGTGCCCTGACCTGAAATCAGATCGACAAATTGGCATATTGGGATTACGCTCTAACCAACTGAGCTACCTGGCAGAGCCAGTTAAATAGTTTTCATTCCCAAGTTTCTGCTGCTGCACACTTTCTAAACTGGTATTTCATGTTTCCTAGACTCAATGAGAAGACTGCACTGCATAGGGGCAGAAGAAAGTGTTGTGACCAGGCTTCCCTCTGGTTTGAGGACCACATATTAGTCTTCAGAAAATGGTTATCCAAACAGCTATGTTTCTCCTAATTGTCTAGTTACCCAGTACACACACCATCATCCTGCCATTTACATAACAGATATTAAGAAAGGTTTTTATCAGCCCTAGCTGGTGTGGCTCAGTGGATTCAGTGCCTGCCTGTGAACCAAAGGGTTGCAGGATTCAATTCCCAGTCAGAGCACATGCCTGGGTTGCAAGCCAGGTCCCTGGTTGGGGGTGCGTAAGAGGCAAAAACACATTGATATTTCTCTCCCTCTCTTCCTCCCTCCTTTCCCATCTCTCTAAAAATAAATAAATAAAATCTAAAAAAAAAAGAAAAGAAAGAAAGAAAGGTTTTTATCAGATGCCTTGCAAATATCTAGAGACACTAGCTCTCCACCAGTAGCCTTATCTGCTAATCTGTTAAACCTTTGAATTTTGCTAGTTAACAGGTTCTGTCCAGTAGCCACCAGAAGGATAGAGGTAATATGGTTAGAGAATAAGAATTAAAAACATAGATTTTCTAACCTACCAAAGATAATGGGAATTAAAAGTAAACTATTGCACTTTGGGAAATAAATATTAACTCTACAATATTACTTTTTTAATTTTTTATTTGGTTTTTACTCTTCTCAATAGACCAGATATAATGAAAGAAGATGAGAGGGAATTCACCATAATCACACCAGGGAAGTGTGCTTGAGGGCAGTTTGCTCTCACATGGCTTAGAAAGCTATTCTTGCAATTTTATTGTAAGTTTGAAACTATTTACTGTCAAAATTATCTTTAACATTTAAAAAACAGAAGTTACTAGAGACACACAGGTAAAAAAGGACACCTCAATGCCCAGTGAAATGAGCACATCACTTTTTTAAATAGTAAAACAAATATTCATCACCAGATGCCATGAATTTCAGTAACTAACTGCTGAAGAAAGGCTATTAAGCCATCCATGTTACTAATTGTTGCACCCCAGTTTAAATGATTAATCCTGATTGTTAAATAATTTTAAACTTAAAAGTATTCCT
This sequence comes from Pteronotus mesoamericanus, assembly GCF_021234165.1. NCBI lineage: Eukaryota > Metazoa > Chordata > Mammalia > Chiroptera > Mormoopidae > Pteronotus > Pteronotus mesoamericanus. The sequence continues at coordinate 33,702,289 of NW_026555078.1, forward strand.
CCCCCCCTCCCACCCAAGAGGATACAACCTCCAACTGGATGAAAAGAGAACTGGTACAGGATACTAACAAAATTTTAGAAAAGCAGAGCCCAAATATTCTGTTGGCATATTGCCTCAGTGAAGGTCTGTCTCCTCCATTCCCTGATATCAGCTCAGGGCACAGACAGAAAAGTGTGAAGATACAATATTTGCAATCCTCAAAGTGTGGTATAGAGAGGAGAACAGACTGGTTTCAAGAATTTATTGAGGAAAAGGATCCTGATTCAAAACAAATAGAAAGTAGAAAATCCAAATAAAATGTAGACAGTATGAAAAAAATTTTCAGAGCAGTTTTACAAATACACTTTCTTTTTTAACAATTCAAAGAAAGGAAAAGAGCATAAACATGATAGAAACTTAGAATAACCATAGAAACAAAAAAATTGCCTACAAATGCTTTATACTAGAAAATAATATATTAAGAACAATGAATTGAGAGCTCAAATCCCCTGTGATTAAAAAAAAAGTAAAAAGCAGAATGAGCTGAAAGAAAATGAGGACAAAACAACATAGTTACAAAACTAATACAGTAAAAACAGCAAGGAAACAGTAAAAAGAGCTAAAGCTTGTATTACTAGAGAAATCAAGATGGCAGAGGATTGAATGGAAGTCACACTGACCTCCTCCCAGAAACAATCTGGAATTACAACTAAATTGTGGAGAAATCACCTGGAACAAACAACTGAACAATAGCAACAGAGGAGCCTTATAACTTTGGACAGACAGAAGAATCAACATTAGCACAACCTAACTGCCACTTACCTGGTCTCTGGCAAAGGCAGGGGTGGAGTGGGCTGGAGACGCCTGAGGAGAGACTGGGGAGGGAGGCTCTGGGGGAAGAACTGAGAGAGTGGCTGGTGAGATCCTTGTGCTGACTCATCCCCCATACAGCAGCAGCCATCTTGCTCAGGCAGACCACTCCCCTGAGCAGCAACAGCATGAGAAGACACAGTAGCCCCGCCCCCAGGGGAGACTCTGTCCTGGCCCAATGGTGCTAAAGTCTGACTGCTAAGTACAGAGTGGCTCCCACAGATAGTAGATCCCTAGCTAAAGGGGGCACAGAATGGTCTGGAGACGCTTGAGGGAAGACTGGAGATGGAGGTTTTGGGGAGAAAGCAGGGAGAGTGGCTGGCAGGATCCTGGTGCTGGCTTCTCCCCTATATGGCATCAGCCTTCTTGGTTCAGGCAGACCACTCCCCTAAGCGGCAGCAGTGTGAGAAGAGCAAATAACCCCAACCCCAGAAGGGACTTCTGCCCGGCCCTGTGGTGCCTAAGGCTCACTGCTGAGTGGAGAATGACTAGATCAACAACTGAAGAAGACAGTAGATTCCTAGAAGTCTCGAACAGACTGCCTAAGATCAGACAGAGTCAACATCTGACACCATCGGAGGCAAATCCAGAAAGAAAAAACACTGATCTCTTACCATAGAAGTTCACTCTACAAAGTCAGGAAATCACACAGATCAATTTAAGAAGCAGAAGCAAAAAAGAAGAGTCTCATAAATACTGGAAAGACAAAGAAAGACCTCCAGTCGAAGGGTAACAAGGAGTGCCAGGAAAGAGAACTAAATGGAATAGAGGCAAGTAAACTATCAGATATTGAGTTCAAACAACAGTTCTAAGGAAGCTCAGTGAGCTCAAAGAGAATTGCAAAGAACTACAGGGAAACTACGAGGAACTTACTGCAAAATATATCAACATGAAAAAGGACATCGAAACTATCAATAAGAGACAAGAGGAAATGACGGATACAATTTCTGAATTGAAGAACACAGCAGAAGGAATCAAAAGCAGGCTAGATGAAGCTGAGGATCAAATCGGCAAGCTGGAGGACAAGGTAGAAAACAGCTCCCAGAAAGAGCAAGAAAATGAAAAAAGACTCAAAAAGAATGAAGAGGCATTTAGGGAAATGCAGGACAACCTGAAATGTAGTAATATCTGTATAATAGGGATACCAGAAGGAGAAGAAGAGGAGCAAGGGATAGAGAACCTGTTGGAAAAAGTAATGATGGAAAACTTCCCTAATTGGAGGAGAGAAAAAGTCACACAAGTCCAGGAAGCACAGAGGATCCCGTTCAAGAGGAACCCAATGAGGCCCATTCCAAGACAAATCATCATTAAAATGTCAAATATCAAAGACAAACAGAGAATCCTAAAGGTAGCAAGGGAGAAACAGGCAGTAACATATAAGAGAGCTCCAATACAGCTAGCAGCTGACTTCTCAACAGAAACTCTACAAGCCAGAAGGGAATGGTAAGAAATATTCCAAGTCATGAAAAGCAAAGGCCTGCAACCGAGACTGCTCTACCCAGCAAGGCTCTCAATTAAAATGGAAGGTGAAATCAGGAGTTTCCCAGACAAAAGAAGGCTAAAAGAATATACCTCCACCAAACCAGCACTGCAAAATTTGCTGATTTTACATATTGATTTTTAACTCACCTGAATATTTTTTGTATAATGTGTGAAATAGGACTCTATATTTGTTTTATTTCAAGTAATAGTGGTCCATGCACTTTATTTGTTGAATAAGACTTATTTTCCCCACTGATTTGAAATATCAATTTAATCATATATTACATCGTTAGATAGATATGTTTGTTTCTGGAATGCTCACTTTATTTCATTGATCTACTTGATCATTTCTGTGCTGGTGTCATGTTGTTTTAATTGCTGGGATTTTATCATGGATTTAAATTTTTTAATATTTTATAATGGATTTTGACATTTAAAAAATAAATAAATAAAATCAATCTGTATTTATAAAGAAAGAAAGAAGGAACTCCTACTTTTTGTGACAACATGGATAGAACTGGAGAATATTATGCTAAGTGAAATAAGCCAGTTGGTGAAAGACGAATACCATATGATCTCATCTATAAGTGGAATCTATTCAACAAAATAAACTAACAAACAAAATAAACCACAGGATTGGAAACATGGAGCAGACTGAAAGTGACCAGAGGGGATGGGGAAAGAGGACAATGGTGGAAAGGAGACGAGTCTAGGCAAAGAACATGTTTGAATGACCCACAGACATGAACAACAGAGTGGGAATTGACCGGGGGGTGGGGGGGCCAGGGAGGCGTGGCAGGGAGTGGGATGGGTGGAGGAGGGCAAAGGGGGAAAAACTGAGACAACTGTAATAGAATAAACATGATTTTTAAAAAAACTTGTATTATTAACATAGAGCAAATGTTTGAGTATAATCATATTAAATAGGTTTAAAAAAACTCTAAGAGATTAGAGTAAGTAGAAAGAAGGAGGTAGGTAATGGAGACTAAAGATTATCTAATATAATCACAAATAGAGTCCCTGAAATATAAAACCCATCAAATTAAACAAAAATATTCAAGAAAATATTCCTGAATCAAAGAAAAGCGAGTCTGCAGAGTTAAAGAACACTTTGTGTTTCAGAATACTTCAACATGGAAGAACACCCAATACTGAATATATCTTGGCCTACTTATTGAAATTCAAAAGTAAAAAAAAGTCAAAAAGTAAAAAAAGTCAAAAAGATTTCTTCAGGCATTGAGATAAGCAATATTAAATTATCTGTAGGGGATGGACTGATCTCAGAATTTAATGTCAGAAAACAGGAGCAATGACTAAAGGAGTATACCCTAAGAATATCATCTCCAAATAAGTTGTCATTCTGGTATATAAGCAAAGCAGACTTTCCCAAACACATAAGAATCAAGAAACATGGCACCCGTGAGCCTCTCTCAGAAAACTACTTGGTGATACCCTGGCATTTAAGAGAATTAAAATAAGAGAAAAAAGGAACACAAAAGCCATTTCAAGGGCTTTTGGGGAACACCAAATCCATTTAAATGTAGACCACTACAAACCGTTGGACTGTGACCAAAGAGAATGTTAATGTTACAAACTCATCAATATAAAAACAACAGCATACAATTTGGGGAGAGAAGAAATGAAGATGGAAGAATGTATCAAGGTTATTTTCCCTATCTTTTATAGAAGGGGTCAATCAACATATTAATTAAAGCACCCAGTTCAAAAAATGCATAATGACTTTTAAAATCTCTTCTTAGAAAGATCTTTTAAGAGCTAGTATTTCTTATAAAAAAGAAGAAATTATTGGAAATTGAGCAGTTCTTTATATCTTACTTCAATTTTGTTTTCCATTAAATCCAAGTTGTGTTCTTCTATGAAATCCAAGTGAAAATAAATTGAATAGTATTATTTGTTTGATAGTAAAGGGACCTTAATATGACAGCATCGGTGAATATTAAATACTGTTGATCCCATCCTTTAAAAATGTGTATTTACTTCTTCGTGTTCATATCTACTAAGCCAGTGGTTTCAAATTATGCCTTACATGAGTATGTATATACATTTGCCAAAACTCATCAAACTGTATTTTACTGTATATAAATTTACCCTGGTAACATTTTAAAAGATTCTTTAATTTTTTTAAAGTATACTATATTGATTATGCTTTTTTAAAAATGATGCCCCATTGGCGTCTGCCTAGAGGAACAGGAGAGAAAAGAAGGGGAAGGTGAGTCCACAGGACTTTTTCCCTCCCCCAGTTCCCACCCATCTCTGTTTCATTAACCTGGGCAGTTTGGCATTTACGTCTTTTACACAAAGTCTTCAATATGGGGTTCCATAGCTTTAAGGAAGGGAGGAAAAAAAAGAACAACTACTGTTTTAAAGGTTGATGTCCATTACTCTGAATATAAACCTAAATTGTGAACAGCCTTAGGTGGAAGGGAGAAGGAATAAGCTTACAAAATAATTCCAGAGAATTAAAGGTTAACTCATATTGGAAACAACATTTCTGAATGAGACACACATTTCTGCTTTTCAGAGTAGCTTCAAGCCAGTCCTTCCTGGGCGAACAGATGGAGATGGTCTCCAGATGGCGCGCGGTGCTTCTAGATGTATGAATGGGCCTCACTGGGGCTTGGACAAACCCATGGACTCAGCCTCCACGGCGTCCCCCAGCCCTGCTCAAGTTACCAGAGGGCCCACGCCAGGGAGCGGCTGGCTGAGGTCCTGTCGGCACAAAACCTTTTCAGTTTTCTTAACAATTTTTCCCCTCATCCTTGCAATGTTTTGGCAGCTGTGGAGCCTCTTTTTCAACTTGCTTTCAACTTGCCTAATGCTTCAAGCCACAGGGGAGACCCAAAACCCTGCAGAACATCCCGGAATGCAAAGCATTTGCAATGAGTCACAGCTGCGGAGGTGCCAGCAAGGACTATTCCAGACTTAGGGAGGGAAGTAGGAAGGAGGGGTCTGCCGCAGCAGCTGCAGAGCCTGTGTCAAAGGCTGGACCCAGGAAAGAGTGTCCGTGGCATTGGCTGAAATAAGGGCAAAAAAAAAAGAAAAAAGCTGTATGGAGACCACTCCTCCGAGGCATCCATCCCCAATCCACCCCCACCTGCTCTGCATGGGACTGTCAGCTCTTCTAGCCACATTCTCCAAATCTTAAACATGTTCACAGAGGAAAAAAAAAAAACCAACAAAAAACAAAAAAACCCACCTTCTGGAATATAGAGGATTGCAAAGTAGCTCTCGGAAAATTATCCCTAACTGTCCTCTAACCAACAATCATACAGGGCTCACAGCCCACTGAGCTTTCCAATGCTCTATTTTAAGATGCCCTTTAAAAATGCAGTGGGCGTTCTCTCCTTTTATGCCAACAGAGGGGGCATTCAGTGGATCTTTCTTGCTGCCTGAAAGTACTCCGTCCTTTAAGTCCTGGAGAGGGCATTTGGTGTCAAAAAAAACTCCCTTTAACTTTTTTATTAACCATGAATAGAGAATACATTCATAATTTTCATCTAAAATATTCAAAATCTAGCTCTGGCCAGTGTGGCTCAGTTGGATGGACAGCATCCTGAAAACTGAAGTGTCACAGGTTCCATTCCCAGTGAGGGCACATGCCTGGGTTGCAGGTTCGGTCCCCAGTTGGACACATATGAGAGGCAAACAATTGATGTTTTTCTCTCACATCCATGTTTTTCTCCCTCTATTTCTCCCTCTCTTCCCTCTCTCTAAAATTGATAAGCATGTCCTTAGGTGAGGATAAAAAATAAAAATAATAAAATAAAATGTTAAAAAATCTAGAGAATAAGAAGTGTCCCTGTCATTTCTGCCCACCCAGCCACCTAGTTCCCCATCCTGGAAGTGAGCTGTTATCTGTTTCTTGTGTATTTTTCCAGAAGTGTTCTTTGCATGTTCAAGCATGTCTGATTCTTGAACCAATAAATTTTTGTACCAATAACATATATTATGCAATGTTCCATTCTTTGTTTTTAACAACCTTGGAAACTGTTTCATATCAGTACAAATAGAACTCTCTCATTTATTTGTTTGTTTTAACTCAATATTTAAACAGTACCCTGTTTATACACGTTGGTTATTTTCAGTCTTTCCCTGTTACAAACTGTGCTTCACTTAATGTCTTTAAACATATATCATGTGCGGATATATATGGAGGTAAAATTTATAAAAATGGAATTGCTATAGCATATTTTGATATTTTGATAACTATTTTATCAAATTGCCCTCCATACAGATTATACCAATTTATATTCACATGTGTGAGTGCCTGTTTCCCCTATTCCTCAGCGCAGGGTTATCCAACTTGTTTATATTTGCCAATTGATAGGTTAAAAATGATATCTTTTTGTAATTTTAATTTGGTTTCTTTCTTTTCTTTTTAGTCATCCCAAGAACATGCTTAATGATTTTAGAGAGAGGGGAAGGGAGGGAGAGAGAGGGGGGAAGAGAAACATCAGTTGGTTGCCTCTTGTGAGTGCCCCAACAAGAACAGAGCCCACAACCTAGGGAAGGAACCCACAATCTAGGTACGTGCCTGACCAGGAATCAAACCCGCGACCTTCCAATTTATAGTACAACACTCTAATTAACTGAGCCATACTGTCCAGGGCTAATTTGGTTTCTTCTTACTGCAAGTGACACTGAACACTTTTATCTGTTTCAGAGCCACTGGTATTTTCTGTTCTGTGAACTATCTTCCATGCCCATCTCTACTGCATTGTTTGTTCTGCTCCTATCGGGAGGATTCAGTTTCTTGTCGGTTGTCAGATTGTGGGCCTCAGCTCCTTGCTGGCTGGCTGCTGGGAGCCACTGGACATTCCTTGCCATGGGATCCTCTCCACAGAGTAGTCCACTTCATCAATGCCAGCAAAGGGGGAGAGTCAGCAGAGTCCAGTAGCAAGATGGAAGTTACAACCCTATCAATCTTATTCAGTAGAAAGAAGTGACATTCTATTATCTACACCATACTCCACTGGTTAGAAGTAAGTCACAGGTCCCACTCACACTCTAGAGGAGGGGATGACACATGGAGCGAATACTAGGAGATAGGGGTTCATTGGGGTCATCTCCCTGAGTCTGTCCACCCTCTGGCCCTCTATGATTCATGTCCCTCCCATGTGCAAAGTGCACCTACCACCTCTCAAGTCCTCCAAAAGTCTCATCCCATTACAGTATCTCACTCAGAAGTCCAGAACCTCATCGTCTAAATCATGTCCAGGTGGCTGAGGCTCCTCAGGCAGTTCACCAAGTCCAACAGCTGGAGCACAGTTCCTCTCCATCTGTCAACCTATGAAACTAATGTGACGAGTCATCTGCCTCTACGCCTAAAAAATACAGTGGTGGGACCAGCAAAGGAGAGCAGCTAGAGACATTCCCATTCAAAAAGAAAGAAAATGGGAGGTACAAAAGAATTATATATATATATAATTCCTCTTTTAATCAAAGGTACAAATATATATATTATTCCTCTCTTAATCACCACCACCATCATCACATTGTGCTTACTAAGTTCCAAATACTTTAAGTGCTTTACGTATATTAACTTATTTAACCCTCACAACAGCCTCTGAGAGTACACACCATTATTATCTTTATCTTACATAAGAGCAAAACAAAGCACAGAGACATAAACTTTCCAAGAACATACAGGCAGTACATGGCAAAAACACAGATGAGGTCATTGGATGAGCATTCCTGGAACAGCAATTTGGAGGAGGTTAGAGTGAAAGAGGAACTAAAGCAGTGTTCTCAGCTGGCAAAATTCTCCGCGCCCCTCCCCCCCACACCCCCCACCCCCTCACCCACCCCGTTCCTTGTAACACAAGGCGGGGGGATGTGTGTGTGTGTGTGTGTGATGTTTTAGCCCTTTTTGCACCCCAGTCGGCAGCGATCAACAACTGTGGGGCTATTCACAATTCATAGGTAACTTTTCCTGCCCTACTTCACTGACTGACTGCTTCCTGCAAATATAGCAAGAGTGTGTGTGTCCGCATTTAACCCCACCTTCCCTGCGACTTCTCAGTGCCCCGGGAACGCCTACAGCCCGCCTAAGCATCCCGTTCCCATCATTTCGAATGAGGGAGTGTTAAATTCTTTCTCCTGACAGAGCATGTGGAGCATTTGTCTGAAACCTCCCCTGCAGGTCCCTCCAGGTGTCTTCACCAGCCCCTATTAATCTTTGCAGCATCTGGCAGCCCTTCTGCTTTATGGTATGTACAATAGACTAGAGCTTGCAGTCGTCACTTTTGGTTGTCCACTCTGTATCCTGTTCTCCTTTTCCTCCTCCTTAACAGAACCAGACCTTTGTCCAGGCCTCCTACACTCCCACAGGCAGCCCAGGAGATTCAGGGAAACGTGGCTCCTGCCCTTCTCTTCCCATTCAAGGAAGGTGCTCTAATTGACCTAAACCGATTTCAGTCATTTCTTGTCCTTCTTTTGCCAGGTTTTGGTTCAGTAACTGAGGTCCAAGCCAAGCAGCAGGTAGCAGTCCCTGTGGTGACATTCAGGCGACACATGAAGCTGGCCTATCAGGACTTTCATTTGCTCTCTCCTCTGATGGACGTGAAAAAGAACTGTGTAGCCAGAACTGCCATGGGCAGCCACATTAAGAACACCAGGGGGACCGGCCTTCAGATGGATCCCATGGACAACAGCGAGGAGAGGCAGAAAAAATCCGGGGGATTGATGCTCTCGTTGACCCGGCCATGTCTTCGAGTTCCTATTATACGAGTTACTGCATTTCCTTATTAAGTAGTCTGAGTCAGATTTTCTGTTACTGGCAGTCATAAACTCCTAATGAGTACAGAATTAAAGATGTTGCCTAGTTTGGTCGAAGATACATGTTATCATTTTATTCTTTTAGCTTTTTTGGTAATTTTTCCATTGGGTTGGTTACAACCACTTATTTTTTTAGAATGTTCACAGCTGACTAGTAGTTCTAATTACCTTCATGAACTCTACTAGTTCTTCCAGGATTTTAAACTTTCAAAAAAATATGGTTAGCTTCAAAATACAGAGCAACTGCATTGTCCAGGGAAGATTCACCTTGTAGTAATTGTCATACTCAGGGAAGCAGGGGCATCCCATGATATCATGTTTGTACACACCTTAAACTTACCACCTCCTGCCGCATCTCTCTATGTGTCAGTCATCCACTCCTGGGAGGGGTGGGGAGCTTGAGGCAGGGATTGGGTTCTCCTTATCCAACAACTCAACACAGCACCTACAGCTTAAGAATAAGGCATGAAATGTGCCAGCGTTCATTTCCAAACCTCAGAGTAATTGCAAAGGTCCTTAGGGAGCCCTAGGTATAAAACTGGAATCAGAATGGCACCCTGAATAAATAAGTGGGGGGCTGGTTGGAGTGAAGACGTCTCTGAATTTTCAAAACTCATCACCGTGGTGGAGGGCAGGAGGCAATGTGACATTGGGGTTTTTTCCCCCTCAATTACTCATTGTGTTATATGTGCTAAATTGTTATGTATTGATTCTAAGAGTTGAGGGGTCTTTACTCTTCTTCTTCTTCTGATGAAAAGTGAAGAATTTTTGCACTTCAGGCCCAGCATGGAGGATTGATTTAAGTGAGCCCAGAGAAGGCTAAGATAGAGGTTGGCATTGAAATTAGATATGTCCCCAAGGCTGGGTATCTAGGAAGGGGCAGCGTTTAAAGGATCGCTGGAAGTGACAAAAATGGAACCCCACTTGCACAATGTGTCAGATGGGGGACTGAAGGGATGCCTGAGTCTCTGGCATTACTGATCGGTAGAGGGGACCCCTCCGAAGAGCTACTGAATTGGCCCAAATCAAATTGTCTGAATGGGTGACCCTGGAAGCCCAGTAGTCCACAGCTGCAGCAGCAAGCAAAAAGTGAAACATCTACAATGTCAAGAAAATCTTGTTTTATCCCTTGGTTTGGCTTTTTGTATTTTAAGAAGTCCTTCCCTACACATGGGTCACAGCAACCTATATACTCATATTTTCTATTTGCTTCATGATAGCTTTGAAAAGAGGTCCATTTGGAGCCAACATTTGTTTGTGCAGCAGGTGGGGGATTCTGTTTTATTTTTCTCAATATAGTAAGCCAGTTTTCCCATCTAGTAAACAGTCCATCCTTTCCCACACTTACATGTGGGACCAGGTTCCAATTAACATGGCTCTGTCTCTGAGCCATTTGTTATTCTGTTCAAATTGTCCATTTTGTCTGTTCTTGAACCAGTACCATAATGTTTGAATTAGCGTGGTTTAGTAGTATGTCTTAAATATCTCCTCTTGCCTTTCTTTTCCAAAGTAGACATAGCTATATCATGCTCCTCAAAACACAACAAAAAAGCTGCCATTTTGATAGAGGTCAAATTTAATTTATAAAGAATCTGCATTTTGATACTATTAAACCATTCTATCAATGAGCATGGAACACCTCTCCATTTATTCAGATCTTCTTTTATGTCCCATAATAGTTTACATTCTTTTCCTAATAGAGCTCTAGTATATTCTTGGTTAGTAGTTTTTTGTTGCTACTATAAAAAATATCTTTATTTTCCTATCATATATTTTCTACTTGTGTATTGCTGATGTAAAGGAATGAATGCTATTGATTTTTGTTTTATCACTTATTTATACCTTAATGTTAACAAATCCCATAGTTTGTTTTGTTTTGTTTTGTTTTTAGTTTATTTTATTCTCATTTGAGACAGAGAGCAAGGGAGAAAGACAGAGACAGAGAGAGGGTGAGAGAGAGAGAGAAACACTGACGTGAGAAACACCAGTTAGCTGCTTCTACCTGTGCCACAAAGCAGGATTGAGCCTGCAGCCTAGGCATGTGCCCTGACTGGAAATCGAACTGGTGACCTTCTGTATTGCAGGACGATGCCCAACCAACTGAGCCACACCAGCCAGGGCCATAGTTTCTTCACTGGTAGGAGATTGTAGTAGGGAGAAAAGGGGAGATAGATACGTGTGTGAGGACAAGAAGCTAAAAGGACAGAGAAGAGAGTGGCCACGTGCTTTGGAAACCAATTTTATTACTTCATCTTTTCCCCCGAATTGTCATAGAATTATCCTAATTCTAGGCCCCGTTCTAATACAGGCCACGTTCTTTACAGATGTGCCACTCTTTCCACCAGCAGGATCTATCTGGAGTCCAGTCACCTGTCAGCACCGTCAGCACTGTCTCTCATCCGAGCTCTCTCCTCTCAGCCAAGCAGTCACCTATGACAATAGCCTTCCACATTCAACACTCCCCCATGCTGTCTGTCCCATCAGGTCTGTCCTTTTATCATGTCACTCCTCTACTCAGAGCTCTGCAATCTGGATCCTCCCCTCATTCAGATTAGCGGCCAGGGTCTTTATTGCTGCTCACAGTTCTGTGAGCTGGTCCTCCATTTGCTCTCTGACATCATCACTTACCAATACTCCTCCTGCTCACGTTGTTCCAGCCTCAGTGAGCCCTTAGCTATTCCTCCCACTTGGCAAGCAGCTGCAATCTCTGGGCCTAAATAAATTATATATTGCTGCATAACAAATTATCCCAACACTTAGCAGCTTAAAATAACAAAGCTAAATTATTTCTCACAGTCTTTGAGAGTCAGAAAGCCGGGAGTGGCTTAGCCGGTGGTCCTGACTCAAGATCTCTGATGAGGTTGCAGTCCAGCCTGCGGCCATGGCTTTCGCCTCATCTGAAGGCCCAGCTGGGGGAGGGCCCACTGCTGAGCTCACCCACGAGGCGGCTGGCAAGCCTCAGGTCCTCACGGATTTTTGGACTGAGGATCTCATTTCCTCCCTGGCTGCTGGCCAGACACCACCCTCAGTTTCTTGCCACACGGGCTTCTCTGTAGAGCATAGAGCTGCTCTGCTGGCAGCCGGCTTCCCCCTGGGGAGAGTGATCTGAGAGGGAATGAGCACCCAGAATGGAAGCTGTAATCTTTTTAAAACCTAACCTCAAGTAACATACCATCAGTTCTGCCGTATTCTGTTTATTTCCAATTCAGCCCACACTCAGAGGCAGGAAAGCAAAGCTCCACCTCTTGAAGAGTATCAAGCATTCGTGGACATAATTTTTCTAACAATCACAAGACCTTTGCACGTGTTCCCTCTGCCATGGACCACTGTGTGACTGGCTCCCTCTCTCATTCAGGTCTCTGCTCATCGGAGGTGATTCTTGTGACCTTCTTGTCTAAAACAAAATCATTCTCTATCCCCTTCCTGCTTGTTTTCTTTTTTTCTTTTTAATTTTTGTTTGTAGCCTTTATCACCTGATAACTTAGGTTTTATTTCTTATTTATAATTTGTCTTCCCACTAGAATATTAGCTTATTGAGGGTAGGAGTTCATTTTACTTACTGTTAAATCCCCAATACCCTAAAACTATGAGTGGCAAGTAGTAAGCACTCAATAAATTCTTGGAGAGAGAGAGGAGGAGGCAGGGGGAAGGGAATCCCAGAATAGGGGCCTACATCTTCATTGCCTACTAGATGGAGACCTGGGTCATGTCCAGAGCCAACCAGCCATCTGCCCAGCCCCTTGGCAGGAATCCTGAGTGCCAGGTGGCAGGCCAGGGAGAAACCTGCAGCTCTTCTGCACATGGGGATTTGCAGTGGTTGAATTGTGCCCCTCAAAAAGATGTGTCCAAGTCCTAATCCCCCATACCTGTAAATGTGACCTTACTTGAAAATAAGGTCCTTATAGATGCAGTTACGGATTTCAAGATGAGGTCATCTTGGCTTGAGGATGAACCCTAGATGCAATGGCTTGTGTCCTTATGAGAATAGAGGGAGATGTGAAACACAGAGACATAGAGAAAAAAGACCAAGTGAAGGCAGAAGCAGAAATTATATTTATATTTCCACAAGCCAAGGAATGCCTGAGGCCACCAGAAGTCAGAAGAGGAAAGGAAACGTCCCTCAATCTTTCAGAAGGCGCGCAGCTCTGCCAACACCTTGATTTCAGACTTCTGGCCTCCAGAGCCATGAGAGAATAAATTTCTGTTGTGTCAAGCCCTCCAGTTTGTGGTCGTTTGTTACAGCAGCCCTAAGAAACTAACCCAGGATTGAAACATTTCTCTGAGATCCTGTGTCTTGGGCATCTGATTATAAGTGATGAAGGATCAGCTCCATGACTTACATAAAAATGAATAACTCAGATCATTTCTTATGATCCTACATGCCAAATAAAAACTCTTTAACATAATACTGCTAACTATATATGTAACTTTTTAAGAACAACTTCTTTATATATTCTTACAGTTCTCTCTAAATTCAGGATATACATGAATATATATTCATTTGCATCAGGTGACAGATACTAGATGGAGGAACAAAGGTGGAAGGGAGAGATTTTGAAGGATATACCCTTTTGTGCTATTTGAATTTTTTATTCTGCCTTTCTTTTCTTAAACATCCTCAAATATACAACAAAGAAAAAAATAACAGGGCATTATTATTACTTCTATAAACTGTGATGTAGTTCCCACAGAATTACACAAAGTGTCTTCTTGCCAAAAATGTCAAACATCTATCAAACTATTAACTTGTTTATATAAAGAGCAGTAACAGAAGCGGAAAGTAGAGTGGAGGTTAGCAAGGGGCTATGGGGAGGGAGGCGGGGGATGTCGGTGGTCAGAGGGGTACACTGCTCCACTTACGCAAGCAGAGTAAGTCTTAGACATGTACTCTAAGTGTAGTGCATATAGTTAATGACACGACTGTACTAGGCATTTCAAAACTTGTTAAGAAAAATAGATCTTATGTGAACTGTTCTTATTACCAAAAAAGAAGGAGGGAGAAAACTTTTAGAGGCAATGGTTAGGTTTACAGTATTGTTTATGGCATTTTCATAAGTTTTACTTACCTTCCAACTCATCAAAATGTATTCATTGAATATGTATGGCTTTTTTGGTATGTCAATCATACCTCGATTTTAAAATATTTTTTAAAAAGAATGGTGATACTCTGGTTTCTCTTCAGATGGTATAAATCTTCTGCCTTTTACTAAAAAGAACAGTGATGCTACTAATAACAGTTTGGCAAACAGTTGTGAGATTTGGTGCTTTGCTATGGTGATACTGTCTAAAACTTGTCTGCAAACCAAATTTGTCTTCCTCTACTTGTTTAATTTCTTTGTTATAACTTTGTTTGCATTGTTCGGCTATGTTGGCACCTTCCTTAAGATGGTTGAATGGTTGTTACAGCCAAATTATCCAAAAAAAATAAAAAAAAGATAGTGACTCCACAACACATTGTTTTTTATTGTGTTTTCCCCCAAATAGACAGGTGAAACACGTATGCATGTAAATGTTAAGTTTAAGGTTAACAATTATTGTATCCGTCAATATGTAGGTTCGGAGACCAAAAATAAAACTACACTCATTGATATTCATTTATTCTTTCTTTCATTTAAATGTATTGCCTGCATGTACATTAGAGGCTAAGGATAAAAGCAATAAAGCAGGGAATCTGCTTTCAAGATGGGACAGACTTGTAACTGAGTATGCATGATTCACTGGGATGGGCTCGGTAATAGCACACAGCAGCCACATGAAAGGAGTGACTTGCCTGCCATGTGGGAGAACGTCCGGGAGCTTCCATAGGAAAGCTTATAGAGATAAAGCTTTTATCTCTAAAAGTCATAGAGATAATCAATTGTGTTAATAGATCCATGATGGAATATACTATTATGATATTAGAGCTATAGTACCAGGACATCTAAACAGAATCCTCTTAACATTGTCAACTTCTGTCATTCTTAGAAGTATCTATTCCTGACATTCTCTCAGCAACTTTCAAAGACCTGATGGGGTTCATGCACATATGTTGTAAGAGGAGGATGACCAAGGAAGAGAAGCGTAAATTAGAAGCAGGGAGAGGTCTCCCTGTAAGGAAAGTAAAACAAAGGAGCTACATGTTTTGAAATTAAAATTTAGCATTCCTGGCTATTCAGATCGTAAGTAAGTAGTTCATGCACTACGCTACACTTTGATATTTTCACAGTTAGGAGCTGGATATAAACATTATAAAACCATTTAGAGTTTAGTCTATTACTTAGTAAAAGCCAGTTTTGCTAAAGGACATTGTTTCCTTAAGATGGCAGAAATGCCCGCTGCCTCCTTATCATGTTCTTCTGTTCTTTGTGGGCACATGGCTAGACTACATGCCCCAGACTCCACTGCAGATAGAAATGGCCATGTGACTGAATCCGAGCTAAGAAAATAACTGAAGTTATGTGTGCCACTGCCAGCCTGGCCCATTAAAACTTCCCATGCTTGATCCTTCTTGCTCTTTGTCCTTTGCAGCTGGCTGGAGTGCAAATGACCCCCAGGGCAACCTTGCAAACCACTGGTTAAAGAGAGCAGAGCCTCGTCAGCCTGAATGCTCAAATAACTACGCAAGGAGCCATCCCACTGACCCGTAGAGCTTACCTATTACTGTAATGTGAACAGGAAATAAAGTCTAAAGTACTTGAGCCATTATACATTTTAGAGTCAATTCGTACAGCCATCTTTTCTAACTCATATACTTTCCCAGCAAATCATTCTCTTTCACTTTTTTGAAGGAGGGAGGAGACACACAAGAAAGAATGAGTTGAGGAAAATTTAATGACAGTGTTGGTGCTGGGTATCTATAATTTGCCCCTTTCGACCCTGCTCCATCCTTCTGTACCCCACTTTCAGCCCCTGAAGACTGACCTACATTCGGGGCCTCTTAGCCCACTGAGCGCCTCCTGGGAGGTAAGAAGGAGGGAGGAGAAGGAAGGTCAGGATATTTCTTGTGCTGGTTGCTCCCTGTGAGGTTCCGACAGAAGTTCACTGCTCCTCTCAATCTGTTTTATGTTTCTGTCTCACTCCTGGATTCAACTAGCAGTTCCCTGCCCTTGTCCATGTGGGCCTTGACTTAGGCCACTTTAGTTGACTCGGGCTGCCATAACTAAACATCATAGTCAGGGTAGCTTAACAAAACATATTACAGTTCTAGAGGCTGGGAAGTCCAAGATCAGGGTGCCAGCAGGCTTAGGTTCAGCAAGCTTGCAGATGGCTGTCTTGCCATGTCTTTACATTGGGTGTCGAGCAGGGGGAAAGAGGGAGGGAAGGGGCAGAGAGACAGAGTGTGCAAGCGAGCTCTTATCCCTTCTCATAGAACACTAAGCCCACCATGAGGACCCTGCATGACCTTATCTAAACCTAATTACCTCCCAAAGTCCCCACCTCCTAATGCAATTACATTAGGGCTTAGGGCTTCACATCTGAATTTGGGGGGATGCAAACATTCAGTCCATAGCTGGCCCACGTGTGTGCTGTCAGCCACGCTGCTAGGAGAGCCAGGTTATTACAGAATTCTTTGCAATGACTCTACACCCACACTCTGTAAATAAACCCTCCTCTAATCATCCTACTTTGAGTGTGCCATCTGTTTGCTGTTAACACTCTGAATAAGATAATATTGCTTTATCTTCACTCTCAAATATTGTACCTATTAAGGCAATACATTTTAAGGCAGTCAATAACAATCACAAGCAATAATTCACAGGCAAAGTATTACATTCCTATCTTCAGTGGTATCATGAACTTTTTACCATCTCCAGATTCACCAGTCTCCACAACCCAAACCTAGTATGTAAATTCCACCTTAGCCTTTAGGTCAGAATTCAAGTCCTTAGCCTGGCATTCAAGGCCCTTCTTATTCTGGTCTCTATCTCCTCTCCAGCATTATCATTGTCATTTCCTCCCCCACGTCCGCCCACCCAAAAGCCAGGAGAATCTTAGCTCTGAACCCGCACATCACACAGCCTCCCCTGGGTAAAGCTGGGATGAAGATAGGAGACTGTCCTCTTCGCTTCCCATTCCCTCCTCTACAGGAGCTGGGGACATCGTTCCGTCCTCTGGGGATGAAAAGATAACTCATTGCCCCTGGCTTTACCATGCTCAACTCACCACAAATTCCCAACGAGTAGTACCTAAATTGCTGAAGTTTTACTTCTACACACATTTAATCTTTTTTTAATTTAGTTTTTGACTAGGTAATACATGTTCATGGGTCAGAACTAAAATGTATACAAAGTTCCGTCATGAAATGTTTCCCCCCACCACTACCCATGTCTCCGTTAACCCATGTCTCCGTTAACCCAATTCCTCCCCTCCACACATGACCACTCTTCTTAACATATATTTAGCTCCAGAATTATTTAATGCACCTAAAAGTAAATTGCAAATATACATTCTTATATTTCTCCCTTCCTTACCAAAGCCATGACATACTTTTTTGAATTTTGATTATTTTTTACTTAACATGTTTTGAAAATCTTTCCTTACCTGTTTATAACTTCCCTCCTCATTCTTTTGTACAGTGGCATAGTGTTCCACTATGTGGATGCATCAGCATTTCTTTAACCAAATTTTTATTGATAGACATTTGAGTTGCTTCTCATCTTTTTTGCAAAGAATTCATACAATATTAATCTTGATATAATGTTATAGGATTCAGTGTGTAATTCTTTTAACATTTTGATTTTATACTTTATTTCAAAAAACTTTTAATCTGAGGACCACTCAACACAGGACATTTACTAAAGGATAAATTGAGGTTAGACCATAAATCAATGATCTGAAAAAGTTATTTAACTTTATGAGTTCATTTCTGGGCATTTATCCATAAGAATGTTGGACGATTTAGCAAAGTATGAGTTCATTTCAATGGAGCAGGCAGCATATGTGTAAACTTTGCAGCTTCTGCCAAGGTCATTTGGACAAAGCAGCATTCCGGGTTCCTCTTGGGAAAAGTCTCAATCATTTTGGTACTTTCGACGATCGGTTATACTTCTAATATTATTTTTGAGGCTAACACATTGTATTCAGCAGTGGTTTACAAAAGGAAAAGGGTTCGGCGTGCATATCCACATCCAGAGCACCACGAGCCTTTTCAGGAGGGCCTTGCACATCACTGTCAAGGTTCTGCTTATTCCAGAGTCTGAGAGGTCAGTTGGGGGTTCCCTGTGTGCTTTCCAGTACAGAAGAGGCACAGTGGGATTCTGTGTGTTTATCTAGCACATGCCTGCTGCTGCAGAGGCTGGTGTTCCGTTGGGCTAACAGGGAATTGCATCCGGCTGCCCCCTTCTTTGTGGTCAGTCTGCAGGATGCCTAGTAAGAAGAGCCCTCGGGCAGGGCACATGCTACGTCTGCTAGGGTGCACTGGTGGGTTGGAAAGGACCAATAAAATGCTAGTAGAATTTACTGAAAGCTTGTAAAGGCTCATTTCTTCAGAGCGATCTCGAGAAGCTGCTTCTCAGTCTAAACAATGTCTGGGTTCACAACCAAACTTGTAAGACCAGATGCATCTGCCTTGAGGAAAGCTGGACCTCCAGACCCTCTGTGGAACCGACTGAGGATACTCAGTGGGGTCCCTGCCAAACCTTATTTGTGGGGCCTGGAGACCCGAAGTCATTTCAAATAGTGAGGTGCTCTCCTCTATCTCTTTACATGTTTACTTTATACTTTCCAAACAGAAATCTTGTTCTGATTTAAGAAAATAAACCCAAGGAATGAAGTGTAAAAGTAGAGGTCTAAATTAGAGGAAACTAATTATTGCTGAAGAATAAAAGTTTATGAATAGTTTTCACAAACCTTGGCTTTATTTGGAGCTTTAGACTTCCTAACCCTGTTTGAGTTTCAGGCATGGGTATTATATCTATTTGATGAATTTCTGGAACTCCCTCCAATTAACTCTTGCCACCTCTTCCCATCTCACCAGTCATCAGCTTGGAAACTCTAAATTGGAGGAAGAACTCTATTACATTTCTGATATTTAATAGGTAAAAAAATTGAATTGTATTGTGGTTTCCATGTTTGTTTATTTCCTCCACAGGTTTTCAGTGAGCACGTACACAAGGCAGGCCTGGTTCCAGCCACTTGGGACACACCACTTGTCTGCTTTCCCTTTTCTTTTTTCTCCTTCTTCAATTTTCCCAGACATCTCCTTGACCTTCCCCCTACACCCACACATACACACTCACACAGGTGTCTTTGTAAACCTCCTGACTGAAACCTCATGCAATTAAGTGCTTAATTAAAATTTTCTGTCCTGGATGATGTGGCTTGATGCATTGAGTGCTGGCTCACAAACAAGAGGGTCACCGGTTCGATTCCCACTTGGGGCACATGCGTGGGTTGCGGGCCAGGTCCCCAGTAGGGGGCATGCAAGAGACAGCCACACATTGATGTTTCCTTCCCTCTCTTTCCCCTTCTCTTCTCCTCTCTAAAAAAAAAAAAAATTCTATTGTAACAATATTTTTATGTTTCAGCTACCCATTGCTGTGTAACAAACAGTCCCCAAATTTAGTGGTTAACACAACAGCCATTTTATTTCCTCGTGATTCTGTGGATGAGGAATTTGGGCTGGGCTCAGCTATGTGGTCCTTCTGCTTCATATGACATTGGTTGGGCTCACTCATGGGGTTACATTCAACTGTGAGTTCGGCCAGGGCTGGAGTGTCCAAGGTGTCTTCAAGGGTCTCTCCTCTGATCTCTCTCAACAGAGTAGTGGGACTTCTTCCTAGATGGACACCCAGCCTTGGAAATTACACATAATTTCTGTCACATTTTATTGGTCAAAACAGGTCACAGAGCCAGTACAGAATCCAGTGGTGAGGAAGCATCTCCACCTTTTGTTAAAGGAGTGCCAATCACAATGCAAAAAAGCATGGGGATAGGAGATATCATTACCACCATCTTTGGGAATATGAAGTACCACACTTATAGACCTGTTCTGTGTTAGCTGGTGATCCACTATAAATCCCAGTCCTAAGCATTTGTAATAAACATAGTATTAGTTTTCTCTCTGTAGGTCTGTCTTCTTTTTACTAATCAGTACTTTAGCTGATAAAGGATATGTTGAATTATAACTCTCAATTCCATGAGTATCAGTGAGTATTTTCAGTTTCAAAGTACAAGAAGCAATTCAGTTTATCAAGTAGTTTACAGAAGAAAGGAAGGCCTGAGAACTAGACTCAAAACAAGAGACTGGACAAGGAAGGCTGAGTGGGAAGACATAGCCATGCTAGCACCCTGGGCTATGGACACTCTGAGCTATAGACACTCTGGGCAGGGCACTGCTGCTGGCACCACACAGGGGGCATGCTGACATGGGGCCCTCAGTGCTATTGTGCCTGCGTCTGAGATTTTGATTCTTTCCCTTATGGTCCAAGTCTTGAATAGGAACAACCAACTATCAAAGTGTACTTGCTCTGTCTTTAAACAGGAAGTGAGGAAAGAGTCCCTTCCACTGCAAAGGTTGGGGCTCAGGGTATTCTGCCTTCTATATAGACTTACATGATGAAGTATTCCCCACAGTGAGCTAGCCAGTAGTCATGCCTGAAAACAGTACAC
Organism: Pteronotus mesoamericanus; assembly: GCF_021234165.1. Taxonomy (NCBI): domain Eukaryota; kingdom Metazoa; phylum Chordata; class Mammalia; order Chiroptera; family Mormoopidae; genus Pteronotus; species Pteronotus mesoamericanus. The sequence goes on from NW_026555078.1 coordinate 33,723,007, forward strand.
TGTCCTGATCTGGCCCCTGCTTCCTCTCTGACCTCAACTCCTGCTCACTCCACTGAAGAAGCAATGCAAAATATCAGGTATGCTTCTGCCTCAGGGTCTTTGCACATGTTATGTTCATATCTGAAATGCTCTTTCCCAAAATTTGCATGACTGTCTCTCTAACCTTATTTAAGTCTTTGCACAAGTATTACCTTCTCATAAGGTCTTCCAAAAGGCATCTATCTAAAAGTATAACTCCTCACCACACACCTTTTATCACCTATCCTGATTCCTCTCTCAACTCTTAATGTTACCTAACATATCATATGTGTATTTTCTCTTCTCCCTCTAAAATGTAAGCTCCACAGGGCAAGGATTTTAGTCTGTTCTCTTCAGTGTTGGATCCCTATAATCTAGAACAGTGCCTGGGAAATAGTAAGTGTCCAATAAATATGTTTTTCATAAATGAACATAAAGCCGGTATCTACATGATCCCTTTGAAACACATTTGTTAGACTGTTGACAGTGCTTCTTCTTAGAGTTTAATCTTCCTACCAATATATCTGCCTAGAATATGTTTTTCTCATTTTAAATTGTTATACAAGACAAAATGAAAAATTTTGATAAGTTAAAAAATTGCTTAATTTATTGCTCCCTTCCCTTCAACCAGACTTAACCCTCTGCCTGGAAGGAAATTAGATGAGTCAGACAAGGAACATTTATTAGAAAACTGTACCTTACGCTTTGTTCTCTCCTCAGCATTCCTAAATTGATATTTTGCTGATTTATTGCACTACTTTTCAGGGTACTTCTGCAAGCTTAATACTTCTCAAGGTCATCCCTTTCATCCTTCATTCAAAAAGACATTAAGTTGGCCTTTTTCCAGTTTTCAGGAATGACTTAGTCCTCCAGAGCTGTCACGAGCAAAGCGGTACCACAGTGACCTTAACTAATTCGTGACATATTCCAGGGGGCAAAACATCAGGACCCATAGATTTGAATACATTGATGGTGCTTAAATCAGCGAGTCAAAAATGTCTACTGAGTTCAAAGCCTGTACTGGTTCTTCCCTTTCTGGGGTCTGATGTCCTGTCTTCTCATTGGCGGGTGTGAGATGATGGAAGGGTTAATAAAGCTCTGCCATTTGTACAGTTTAAGCAAACAGGAGGCAGAAGGGAGAGGATCCCTCCAGCTTTAACAAGCCTTTCATGACATTTCACATTTGTGCCCCTGGGCAGGAGGCCCAGTTCGAGTGGCTCTGTTTCAGATGATGGTATATTTCCTTGTTTGTATAATAACTAGTGAAGATAATCTCTTCATTCATTCATTCATATATGAAACATGTATTTATTAAGCTCCTACTCTGCACCAGGCATTGTGGTTATAACAAAAACAAAGTTCCAGCTCTCGGGAAGCTTATGACTAATGACCACCTACTTTCACAAGTCTTGTTTTAATGAATATAAATATGTACATAAGAAAATGTTGATGGCACCCAGGCTGCTGTGGCTCAGTTGGTTGCACATCAGCCCATGCACCAAAAGGTCACTGGTTCGATTCCTGGTCAGGGCATGTGTCTGGGTTGGAGGTTTGGTCTTCTGGGGCATATGAGGAAGGCAACCAATCGATGTTTCTCTTTCACATAGATGTTTCTTGCCCTCTCTTTCTCCCTCCTTTCCCCTCTCTCTAAAATTTTTTTAAAAAATTTTAATTTTAAAAAAGTGTTGATGACTGACACTTTTACCACCCAGACTGACCTTTTTTACCACAAAGCCTTGGGCCAAAAATGAACAAAAACAAGAAAAGGAGACTGGACCCAATTCTTATTCATCTCCCCAGCAAGTGTCGCCCACACATATTGAGAAGAGATGAATAGACGTTTTTCCACTTGCCCTCTTACTCCAGGTCTCTGTTACACCATGACACTGCTTCATTGTTACCTGTCTTTCCCCAAATGATGATACCCTTCTGTCCTGGTCATGAACTGTTGGTAGGGATATGTGCAGTGGGCAGGCACTCAGGGTTATAATTATTAGAGCATTTGGAGCAGCATCAGCTGATAAAGTTCACACTCTTAAAAGCAAAACAATATTGTGTTTGCAATTATTTTCTTACCCCATTCCTGCCTGTTTGGTGCAGACCATGGGTTTCCAGAGCTTTGGAGCTTGATTGTTTTTTTATATATTATTTGCCCCTAAGAAGCCTTGCCCATGAGCCTCAGAAGTTCACCTCTTCTCCAGAGTGGAGGAAGTGATGATAACTAAATAAACAAACTGGCATTTAGTGGGCACTGAGCCTGCAGAACGTGAGGCAAGGTATTTCCCAGCATAGGTCATGAGCAAAAAGGGATAAAAATTAGAACAAATGAGGCTTGGTCACGTGCTAGATTTTCAATTCAGTGCAACACACATTCTCTTTGGACACTTGGCTTCCACACTTTCCTGCTTTCCTTCCCACCCTCTTCCTCTTGGTCTGTTTGTGGGTTGTTCCTCCTCCATCTTACCTCTACTTATGGAACTCCCTGGCACAGACTTGGGCCACTTTCTCTTCTCCATCTATCTGTACTTTCTTCCTTAGGTGATTTCCCCACTCCCTAGTCTTTAATTACTACATCAATTTTAATTGAAATATTATATATATTATTTCACTATATACAGAGCAGTAAAGTAGGAAGGGAGAGAATAAGGGAGTCAATTCATGTATACATAACTTTAATTACTATACAGAAAGAGTGCATATCTTGTATAGTGACTCACAAATGCATAGTTTCAGCCCAGCTCTCTCCTCCACGCCCCAGATCCATGTATCCAATGCCTCCCTCACATCTTCACTTGGATGTTCCAAAGGCACCACAAACTCAACATGTCAAAACTGAACTCATGTTCTCCCTCTCAAAATCTGATCTTATTTGCTCCTGACATCAGTGAATGGTGCTTCCCATTCACACAGGTATGCAAGCTGAAAACCCAAATTGGACATTTCCATCTCTTTTAATACCCCCATCCAATCTATCGCCAAGTTTTGATGTTTGCCTTCTAAATACTACTCATACTCTTATCACTTCCATCCACAGAGAGCTCATAAATCTGGATTTGACTCCTGCTGGTCTACCCACATCTACTTTGGTATCCTGCCATCCATTTTCCACAGAGCAGCCAAGGAGATAATACAAAATGCAAAGGTCTCCGAAGGCACCTCTGCTGGTCTGAAGGTGAACCTGGCCCCTGGCTGCAGGCATCAGCCCTCGTTTGATCTGCAATCCCCTTCACTCTCTCCACCCAGCTCCCCAGGCTTCTTCAGGCTCTCCTGTCTCCCTGTCATAGGGCCCTTGTCTTCAACCTGGAAGTCTTTGCCATATGTTTGTGGAGTTTACTCTCATTCATGCTTTAGATCTTGACTGTCTCTTCCCCAGCACCATAAAAATATTTGTTAAAATATTTGTTAAATACTGGATTTTGAAGAGGGGATTCCTTTTTTTCTGCCTGGGTCTAGAGCCAGTTGAAAGATAAGATACGGAGGAAACAATCAGATGGAGATGAAAATATCAGTTTTTTGATCAATAGAATTGACAATGAGGCTTGGGTGAGCAATAACATTGTTATCCTCTGTGCAGAATCCCAAATCAGGTGATCTCATAAATCTGCGCTACGCTGGAAAACTCCACACCTGTGTCCATAGGACAAGCATCTCACAGAACTCAGCTCCTAGAGGAAGAACAGAATATGTGTTCAAGAGAGGAAAAGAAAAAGGGATCCAGGCTATGCCCCCACCACCATCCTTAAGAGCTTTTCCCAGACTCCCCCGCCAGGTAACTCACTCTACCTCCATGGAGCAGAGTCAGGTCTGCGGCAAGAGCTAAGTGTTTTGGGAAAATCCTTCCTCATAGAAACCAGAGGAGTGGATGAAAAGCAATACATCTCTACCAGGTCGATTAGTGGTTGGATATATGGCTGAATAAATGAGTGAATAAACTAGACACCCACTAAGTGTCAGGCACAGAGCTCTAAGCATTTTGGATACTTAATAAGAATATCCAACATTTCTCAATAGTACATGCCTAGCTCTCTTTTAGTACGTTGTATTATTTTATTTAATATATTGAATATATTAATAGTATATATTTATATTAATATTTAATTGTATTTATTAATATAATTTATTTTATTTTAATATAGTTTATCATTTTTAGTATATAATAGATTTATTGTAATATATTTTATCATTATATAATATATAACACTAACTACAAAAATAATTTACTATCTACTAATATTTGTAATGTATAGATATATTTAATCTCCATAGCAACCCCATTATTTCCCCACCCTCACCCCTCCGCCCCATAGGAGGAGGCCTGAGTGACGTGAGCTGGAAGCACTGATCGGGCTCTGCTCTCCTGTCCTTCAACCATCCCCTCTGATTGAACTGAGCTTTGTTCTAACTGCGCAGTGTCCCTGCATGCCAGTCACTAAATATTTTAAATAACACCTTTGAATTAATACAGCTATAATAAGGTTAATGATATTTTTGTCTTCATTTAAAATCACAGCATGTTAAGAGTTCGTAGTTGTTAGTTCCTTTTAAAAAACAAGAATGGCCCTAGCCAGGTGGCTTAGTTTGTTGGGCATCATCCCACAAAGTGAGGGGTCGCCAGTTAAATTCCCACTCAGGGCACATGACTGGGTTGTGGCTGTGGTCCCCGGTTGGTCCCTGGTTGGGATGTGTGCGAGAGGTGATCAATCTATGTTTCTCTCTCACATCGATGTTTCTCTCCCTCCCTTTCTCCCTCCCTTCCCCTCTCTCAAATAAATAAATAAATTTAGTAAAAAGAAAAAAGAGTGAACTTACATAAAGTGCCTAGAATAGTCAAAAATTCATAGATACAGAAAGTAAAAGAGCGGTTATCAGGGACTGGGGTTGAGGGGAATGGGAATTTAGTGTTTAATGGATACAGTTTGAGCCAGTATGGAAAAGGCCTGCTGATGGGTGGCAGGGGTGGTTCACAATGTGAGTGTGCCTAACGTCCCTACTCTCTACACTTAAAGATGCTTCAATTGGTGAATTTTAAATTATATGTATTTTACCACAAAAAGTCACTATAAAAATAGGCCATTAAAAAGAGATGAGACTACAAGTAGAAAATAAGTTCATAAAGGTAATAAAAGGATAAAAAAATGAGAGGTATTCATAAAAACAATAAAAATGAGTGATTAGGGTTTGTTTTTGTTTTTTGTTTTTTTGTTTTGAGACTAAAGCATTTGCCTACTGGGAAATTGTTGGTATACTAATACCATGTTTGTAATTTTTAACTTTTCACAGAGAAGAAATATGTAATCTCCAGGAGAACAAGATGAAATTTAAAAATTTGGGTTGATTACCAGAAACACTCCTTGTCTGGGAGATAAATATTAAATTATGAAATAGTTTCCCCAGGGAAATTATAAAAGTCATCATCCAAAATATTAAAAATTAAATCATATAAAACATTAGACAGGCCTAATGTAGGAAATGATCTTGTTCTGGTTTGGGGGAGACAGACTGGAAGACTTGCTGGGGCTTTTCTATTATTTATTTTAAAGATTCTGCCAAGAGGCAAAACCCATATCCTCAGTTTCAGGAATAAGCTGTGAAATTGCAACTCAGAATTCTTGAAAAAACAAGTGTTTTATTAGAGGTTGGAGGTATGGCTTGGGTTCTATTTTGAGTGTATCAATCTAGAGACCGAGGAATGCCCAGATTCTGCACTGTCAAGAATCCTTTATACTCCATGGGCTGAACCACACAAAAAGAAAGCACTAAATGCAAAACAAAGTTCTACTTCACTCATACCTGAATAAGCACTTTATACTCCTACAAAGAGGGCAGGGGTCTCTGGCTGGATTGGAGAATGTGGCTCCTGCTTAAGGTCTAGGTGAGGTCTCATTTCTTTACCCTAAACAGGAAGGGCCTGAATCGATAAAAGCCTCATGGAATAAAAGAGAGGAAGGTGTTGAGCCTGCACCAGGTGTAGTACTTACCACCAAAAAATGCTGCATATGGGCTAAACTTTAACATTGATCCTGCCTATTAACAAAACTGTTCCAACTAATAATCTGGGCTCTGAACAACAAAATTAACACCTCCTCTCTTGGGGCATGCAGGCAACATAGATGGGCAAAGACTTACAGGTATCGGGAGAAGGGGGAAGTATCCTTCTCTCCATTTCTCGAAGAAAGAAATAATGTATGAGGGCTGATTAAATCTCAGAAATGGAAAATTATTTAATATGCATTTATGTGTTCACTTCCTTTAGAAGTGAGGAGGCCAGTGGAAACTTGCAATGAAAAGCTTTGCTAGGCTTTGAGGATTGATGACAATGAATATTGTGCTTTGAAAATAAAAAGTCCTATTACAAAAGGATTTTTGTCTATAGTTAGATTAGGAAGACAAATGTTTTGGTTGGAAAGGAAATATTTGAAAAGATAAACTCAGACAAAATTAAAAGAGAGTAGCACTATTATGTGGAGCATACCAAACATGAAATGGAATGAAACAAGGAATTTAAAAGTTGAAATTTATGAAAGAGGAGAAGACTAGAAGGACTATAAAAGTGTTGAAATGTAGAAGACGAAAAACCTGAGAATTTCTCAGGCAGCCCTCAGCAAGTTGTGAATGAAAGGGTACTATCTTCATTTTCATTTATTCAATAAACATTTATTGGGTATCTATTTTTGTGTCAGGCACAGGTAGGTGATGAGAATAAAACAAGGGTAGGACATACACTGTTCCATCAAGATGGGGATGGTATATATTAACCAAAGAATTACACACATATCTAATTAAACTGTGAAAAGTGCCATGATATAAAAAAAAGAGGGTGAACAAAAGAATATGTAACAGAGTGAACTCATATAGTTTGGAGGCGAGGGAAAGCTTCCTTTACCTAGGGCATTTGCACTGTGTATCTTAATCTGAGTTTCCCAAAAGCGGACTCAAAGACAAGGATGTGGGCACAAGCGGCTTATTTCAGAGTCGATTCAGGGAAGACGTGTGAATGAGTAGGACAGTGAGACGGGAAGGAAGGAAAACCGCTAATGAGCAAGTTACTGCTGTGGGTGACTGGGACTCAGTCCTTCTGGGGACTCTCTGAGAGATTTTGTGGAACACCTCTAAGAATGTTTCACTACAGGGTATAAGGCCAGGACATTTATTCACCAACTCCTACCCCTCCTTAGTTAAGGGTCACTCCAGTGATATTAAAACCTCAGCACTCACAACTTTTCCCTCGGGCAGATGGGCATAAGAAGCTTGAATGGACATTGTAAGCCAGTGGTTCTCGGATGCGCAGAATCACCCAGAGGACTTGATAAAACACAGATTTCAGGATCGCACCCCAGACTTCCTAATTCAGTAGGTCTGGGGTGGCGTTGGAGAATACATTTCTGACAGATTCCCAGGCGATGTTGATGCCGCTGGTTCAGGAACTACACATTGAGAACCACTGCTCTAGGCCAGCCACGGAGCAGAGCATCAACAGTATCTGCCACATACTAGTATTGCCAAGATAATGGTCATTAGGTAGACAAAGAGTTAAGAGAGAAACAAGAGCTGCCTGGGTAGAGGAAACCTTCTCCAAAAACCTTGAGGCTGGAGGGAGTCTGCGTGGTAAGAAGAACTAAAAGGTAGAGCTAAAAGGGAGAGAGAGAATAGAAGATGAGACTCGCAATGCGTGCAGGATCAGATCCGTCATGGCCTTGGGGTGCAGGGTCTGGATTGTAGGTACACTACATTTCATTCTTCCCTTCCTTCCACAACTACGTATTGGGCACTTGCTAAGTGCCAGGTACTCTGCCAGGTGCTGGTGGTTATTGCCAGGAGCAGGCAGATGAGGCAGGCTGCCACAGGGACCTCCATTCACATGGGCTACACCAGGAAGGTGCCCATGGAGCTGTGCCTCACGATGCAGCTGAAAGTTCCCTGCCGTCAAGGAGCTTACATTCTTTTTTAATTTTATTGTTCAATTACAGTTAGCATTTAATTTCATTTTATGTTAGTTTCAGGTATACAGCTTAGTGGTTAGACAATAATATACTTTACATAGAGATCCTCCTGGTATTTCAAGAACCCAACTGGCACCATGTATAGTCATTACAATATTATTGACTGTATTCCCTATGCTCATCTTTACATCCCCATGACTATTTTGTAACTACCAATCTAAAGAACAAAATAAATGAACACACAAAACAGAACCAGACTCATAGATGCAGAGAACAAATTGATGGTTGCCAGAAGGGAGTAGGGTTGGGAGAGTGGGTGAAAAAGTGAAGGGATTGAAAACTACAAGTTTACAGTTTCATGGAAGAGGCAAGACTGGGTGGGATAGGGACAAATAAGATGAATAAATATCAAATTTTTCATTAAGCTTCATGGGGGAAAAAATCAGGTGAGGAAACAGGGGCAAAGGCTACTATAAATGGTGTGACCAGGGAAAGCTTTTCTGAGGAGATGACATTGGGGCTGAGAAAGAGCCACGGGAAGAGCCAGGAGGAAGGCCGGTGCAGCAGGGTCATGGGAAGTGCAGAGACAACAGGAAGAGAAGTCCTGTATGACTGGAAAATGTGAGCTGAAGGGCAGCAAGAAAGGCTGGCCTGGGTCCTGCAAAGGCTTTTGAGCCTCTTCGAGGAGTTTGGGTTTTATTCTATGATGGAAAGCTGTTGATGTTTCTAAGAAAAGAGTAAATGTTGTGATTGGCACATTTAAAGATCACTCTAGCTACTGTGTCGGAAATGGACTGGAGAGAGCAGAGACCACTTAGCAGGCTACTGAATAAATAATCCAAGTGAGAAGACAGTGGTTAGGACTACGGTGGTGGCAGTGGAGATGTAGAGAAGTAGATCAATTTGGGATCTATTTTGGAGACAGACTTACCATTAAATAAGTAATTGGAGAGGGGTGGCAAATCCATGTTGGGAAATCAAGGCTGAGTCCTAGATTTTAGTGTGAGCAAATGGAAGAATGGTGGTGTCATTTACTGAGATGGAAAACATGTTATTTTGAAATGCCTATTGCACATGGATTTCCAAGTCTGGAGCCCTAAGGACAAGTCTGATTTATGGGAACATCAGTATAGAGACAGTATTTTGAGTAGGAGAAAATCAGCTAGACAGAGAATATGTATAGAGAAGAAAAAATGTCCCAGACAGGGGCCCATACCTACCATGCTGAACTTAAAAGATTGGCTAGAGGAGAAGGAGCCAACAAGAGACACTGACAAAAGAGGACAGAGAAAAGAAAAACATGGCAGTTTCCAGACTTCACGAGGAGCGAGCATTTAAAAAGAGCTCAGACAAGTATCTTATGCTGCTGAGCAGTTGTGGGTTTTGCAACACAGAAGTCATTAGTGATGTAAGAACAATTCTGATGGAGTGGTGGGAACAGAAAAATTTAGGGTGAGTTAAAAAAGTAATTTAGAGTTAAGGAAGTAGAGATAATGCACACAGGTATTTCATTTGAATGGTTTTGTGTTCAAGGGGACCATAGCAGTAAATGGGTAATAGAGGGATACATGTGATCAAGAGAGACTTTTTTCCCCCTCCCTCCTCCCTTCCTTTCCTTCTTTCTTTCATTAAATGGGAGACTGTAAAGTCTTTATATGGTGAGGGCAGTGATCTGGAAGCAAGTTAGGAGAGAATTAGATGAAGTAGAGAAAACTGCTGATGTGGGAATAAGATGGATATCTTCAAGAGCTCAGTCCTAAAGAGAAGCTGGGATCCAAAAGAGTTTATCTTTATATTGGCGCAAGGATATTTTTTCCATTTGCTAAGTTCTTAATGAATTATTTACTGAATTTAGTTCAAGGGAGAGAAAAGATTCGCAGTGACACCTTCCAGGCACCAGATGGTGATGTTCAGCTGTGGTCAGTCCTCTGTTACCTGAGTACCTTCTTAGGAGCACGTTGATAAAAAGCACTTTTGTCCTTCCAAGTTAGACTGAGTTGGCCCTAAGGCAATTGGAATTGTAGGTGACTTTCTGGTTTGGCTCTTTTACTGGAACTGCAACTCCTGATTTGAGAAGAATAAAGGGTTTATGCATTTGAAGAGGACATCGTGATACAAAGCACAAAGGATAGGTAAAGATTATTTCTCAGAATGGAGGTTGGGAGTCAGCAAAGAATCTGCTACCCAAAACTGGGAGGAACCAGCTAGACAATAAATAACACTGAAAATCAGGGTGGAGCCTAGTCATTCAGTAACAAGGAAACACTTATCAAGTAGGATTTTCTGCTGTGTTGTAGGAATTGAGTACGTAAAGGCTGTGGGGACTGGCCTCTTTCCCTGAGTCCTTCAGTGATTTATAAATGATGGCTGTACTGTCCCCAGCCAGTTGATCCCCAGCAGCACCTCTGGGCCAAGCAAGTTGGCATCTGTACTGTCACTACTGGTTTTCCTTTGTGGACCTTTGAATCGCTGTCCTAGATGTACTGAAATAATCTCTTAATCACATCCTTCCTTTTTTACATCCTGGCCCCAATCTGACCTCCTAGGAGGACATCCATTTGAGCAGCACAATAACCCAGCCAATCCCACCCACTCCTTGACTGACATTATCAGAATTTATTTAAATATGTGTATGTACTGTTTGCTGTATCCTGCTGTGCTTTTGTACTTTTATAAAATTAGAGCCTTCCAGTAACCCAATCCTATCCCTACAAACTGGTGTGTATTTCTTCTGCCTCAGCAAGGGCTGCTCCTATTTCCCTCTGAATCTTTGGGATTATCCTGGATAATTCCAGGAGGGATCATGGTTTCAGTTTTAAGCAACTATTACCCACTTACATTGTCCATAGTCTCTATGCATGCTCAGGCCTCCTTTGTTTTCGAAAAAGCATCTTTGTTCTTGCAGCACCTCCAAATTACGGGTACCATCATATTTCTTGTTCTCCTCCTCCTGATAGACGTCTCTTTTTCGTTTTTAACTCTTTGAAACCTGTCTTCAGTTGACTATAAAATTGTTCTCTGCAAGGTGAGCAATGACTGTCACCAGTCGTCATGTTCTTCAATCACTCTTTGTTCTATTTGATTTCTCTGCATTATTCAATACTGCTAACCACCCTTTCGTTCTTGAAAATGGTTTCTGTTTCTTTTCTCTTTTTTGCTTGCCTGACACTGGATTAAACTGATTCTTTTTCCTCCTCTGATCCTTTTGTTCTGTTGCCTTAGATGACTCTTCTTGTTTCTGCCTTTGGGGAGCAGTCACCCAAGTGTCAGTTTCATTTGGGGGCTGGGATACCCATTATGGCTGGCTTTTATGTTAGTAATTTCTCCGTGTGATCTGACCCTCTCACAAGATTGACAGGCTTATTTACCTAATTTCTCTGTAAATGTTTCTATGTAAATGAAATACATGACTTTCACCCCAAGTTAAACACATCTTTGTTAAAATGCCTCATCTTTCCCTTGCTCCCTAAAATCAGCCCCTCCGAACTTCCGTTTCTCAGTTCAGTAGCTCCGCTGTTCTTCTTGGTCATCCAAACAAACTTTGGAGCATTTATGACCTTCTCTCAGACCTAGGTTTTAATCCTAGTCCTTCCATATACCAGCTGTGTGGTTTAGGACAAGTTATATACCCAGATGACCAATCTAACCATCAGTTAACTCACATCATATAAGGATAATAAAAACTCAGGGTTGTTGTGAAGAACATTTAAAGTGCCCTGCACACACCTTGGCTGGTGTGGCTCAGTGGATTGAGAGCTGGCCCGTGAACCCAATAGTCGCTGGTACGATTCCCAGTCAGGGCACATGCCTGGGTTGCAGACCACATCCCCAGTAAGGGGTGTGCAAGGGGCAACCACACAATGATATTTCTCTCCCTCTCTTTCTTCCTCCCTTCCCCTCTCTAAAAATAAATAAATAAAATATTTAAAATAAAGTGCCCTGCACAGCACTTAAATCATCAAAAACTCTCAAAAGCTTCTGATAATAATTCTGTTGAAATTCCCACTGTTCCCCAACCTCTATTACTTACCTTACCAACCAAAGGCTTTTTCTTACATCTAAGTTATGGACAGATTCCAAACCAACTTTCTGGATTTGAGTCCATAGCTCTTCCAATCCAGCATGCATGTTTTTACTGGATTAATCTTATTTGAACATTGCTTTCACGATGTTACTACTCTGCACCAACCAACTTTTTAATGGTTCCCTTTTTCTATCTCAGAGTCTAAACTTCTGTCCTCCCTAGTCTGGCCTCACTCCATGCTCACTCTTCCACAGAACTTCTCCTTGGCTTTTCTTTCTTCTCCCTGTCTGGTGAGCCAGCCACACTCACTTCAACCTCATGATTTTTCATACTACTCTTTATATATCTAGTTCTGTCTACTCCTTCAGGTACGTTTTGATTTCTCTCTCTTTTTTTAAAGAGTTTATTTTTTTATAGAGAGAAGGAAAATGAGGGAGAAAGAGAGGGAGAGAAACATCAATGTGGTTGTTTCTCTAGTGCCCCCTACCAGGAACCTGGCCCGCAACCCAGGCCTGTGCCCTGACTGGGAATTGAACCAGCGACCCTTTGTTTCGCAGGCCAAACTCAATTTCCCTCAATTTCTTAGGCTGGTGTGACTAGCCAGGGCTCAATTTCTCTTCATAAAATGTTCCAGGACTTCATTGGTGACCTCCTTCAGAGGGTAGACTATCACAGTCCTCAGAGTGGGTCTGTACTTCACAATTTGGACTTAGACTAACAGAGTTTTTCTCCCTTCTGATTTTGTTAATGAATCATTTTTAAAAACACTTGTATGCAAATATAAATAATAGCCAAGACGGAAACAACTCAGATGTCTTTCATCACTCAAAAGACATTTGGGTCGTTTCCATCTCTTGGCTATTATTTATATTTATACATAAGAACTTGTGTGGACATACATTTTCAATTCTCTCGGGTATATATCTAGGAGTAGAATTTCTGGGCTGTATGGTAATTCTATGTTTAATGTTGTGAGGAACTGCTAAATTGTTTTTCAAAACAGCAGACCATTTTGCATTCCCACAAGCAATGTATGAAGGTTGCAATTTCTCCACATCCTAGCCAAAACTTGCTTTGTCATCTTTTTTTAATCATAGGCTTTTAGTGAGGTGTGAAGTGTTTTCTTATTATGGTTTTGATTTGCATTTTCCTGATGCATAATAATGTTGAGCGGTTTACAATATTATGTGCTTATTGGCCATTTATATATCTTCTTTGGAGAACTGTCTATTCAGATCATTTGCCTTTTAAAAAAAAGATTTTATTTATTTATTTTTAGAGCCGGGGAAGGAAGGGAGAGGAACATTGATGGGTTGGCTCTCACATGCCACCAACTGGGTATCTGGCCCATAATCCAGGCATGTGCCCTGACTGGGAATCAAAAAGTTGCCCATTCAATTCCCAGGCAGACACTCAATCCATTAAGCCATACCAGCTAGGGTTCATTCGGCCATTTTTAATTAAGTTACTAGTCTTCTTACTATACTTGTAATAGTTTTTTTATTATTTTTTATTTTTAATTGTTGTTCAAGTACAGTTGTCTCCGTTTTCCCACCACCACTTTCCCCTGCTTCACCCACCCCCACCTTCCACCTTTCCCTCCCTCAATCCTACCCCTCTTTGGCTTTCTCCACGGGTCCTTTATACATGTTCCTTGATGATCCTTCCTCTTCTTTCCCCCGTTATCCCCCTCTCCCCTCCACTCTGGTTACTGTCAGTTTGTTCTTTATTTTGTAATAGTTCTTTATATAGTCCAGATATAAATTTCTTAAAAGATATATGATTTTCAAAAAAATTTTTGGGAAACATTTTTTCCCAAAAATGTAGGTTGCTTTTCCTGGATTTTTAATGTTGTGCTTTGAAACATAGATGTTTTAAATTTTGATAAAATCCAATTTTGTTTTCTTTTGTTGCTTTTGCTTTTATGTATTATCTAAGAAGCCATTGCCTAATCCAAAGCCACAAAGGTTTACTCCTGTTTTTTTCCTCTAAGAATTTTATGGTTTAGATCATATATTTACTTCTATCATCTCTTTTGAGTTAGTTTTTGTTTATGGTATAAGGTATGGGTCTAATTTCATTCTTTTTGTATGTGGATATCCTTTCGGATGTTTTACAGATAAGCTTCCTTCATTACATAAATGTTCCTTAAAAGTTCCTGATGTTATATATCTACATGTCTGTCTTGGTGCCCTGCTTGCACTGCGCTAAGCACACAATTAGCTGCTTTGTTTGTGTGAGTATATGTGTGAACATTTCATATTTTTGTCAGGGGAAGAACTTTTCACAAGATGACATGATGTTCAAACTTAAAGGAAAAGAAATTTTTAAGAATCACTCAGCATTATTTACTACAAAACACTTTCTACTGGGTTGCCAAAAAATCTGTTACATTTTTTCCATAAAACGAAAGACACTTTTTCATTTTTCATTTTTGCCAATAACATTGTTGATTTGGATATTTTCAGTATATCAGCTATCGCTTGCTATTGGCTTCTAGTGGGTAGAGATCAGGGGTGCTGCTGAACATCTTCCAATGCATAAGACAGCACCACAAGAAAAAATTATTTGGCCAAAATGTCAACAGTACCAAGAAACTTCGCAAACCACTTTTGACATGTTTGATCAGTCACAGCAGTTTCTCCATACACTGCAAAGATTTTTTTTTGTGTTTTAGTTGCATTTTTACTTTTCTTAAAATAATAAAGCATAACACGAGGAAAATGTGTATTTTCTTCCACCTTCAATATTAAAATGGCTGCATAAAACTTCACCAACTTTGATTTTTTTTTTAAATGCAGGGTGATATGACAGCTGTCACAATACAGTCTAACAAAATTTTTTCGAATTAAGTTAAAGGCAACTAAGCACTACTAGAGTTATCATAGGGAAAAATCTAATGGACTTTTTGGCCAACCCAATATAATCTAGAGAATTAAATGTAAGCAGTGCATTTCTTTCCCCTTGAAGTAGAGATTTCTTTGTACCTCAGAGCCTTCCTTTAGGACTGTATAGAAACAGCTCCACTCCTAGCAAATCCTCTTTGTATCTCAGTTTGCCAGCCCCTTCCTTGCTATTTAAAGTGACTGCCTACGTCTATCAAAAAAAGTGGCACTACAACCTTCCCTCCCATCCTGAGTTCACATCGTATGCCCCTTGATTTCAACCTCCTGAGCAGCTTTAGCAGTTTGTTCCAATTTGGGCAATCCCTGAGACAAAGAGAGAATTCTGCTCACCTGGTATTTGACAGGAATAATTCATTACATTTCATCTTGCTGTCCTCATATAGCATTTTTAACCATCCTTACACATTCACACTCACACAAACCTCTTATTTTTCTTACATCCCTTGACCTCTCTTTTTTTAAAACCCTGTGGTTATATTTTATATTAAACTTTTAGAAATATAAAGCACAGTTTAGGTTCAGAAAAATCTGAAGTCAACCTGCAGATTACCAAGCCGGAGGGCTGCATTTGATGGCAGATCTGTGAGGTATCATTTAGTCTAAATCTAAGCCCAGTGCTTGGTACCTTATTTGGATATTGCTGCTTTCAATGCTTGAGCTGTTCTTCCAAACACTGGAGTGCTCGGCTACTTTTCAGTATGATGTAAGTATCACAAGTATTGCATTGTCTTACAGTTTCCAGTGGGGGATTTCACATAAGATTTCACATCTGAATACACTGAAGGACTTTAGGTGGAAGTAAACATTTAAGAAATCCACTTGAAGGTCTCACTTGATAAACTAGAAAAGAAACTGATTCAAGTCTGACTCCTCCTTAAAGTGCCCAACAACTTGAAATATTCAAAAACAAGGCCCCAAGGGACCAGATGCACCCATCCTAATCCAATTATCCTCCAATAGTACTTAATAAAAGGTCACTGCCTTCCTGTGCTTTATAGTGCTCAAACATAAACTTCTGGTTTTCTAAAGCGATTAAAATCTCTTTTTTAAAATTCTCAGAAGTCCAGATTTTAAAAAATATTTTTATTATTTTTGTTGATTTCAGAGAGAGGGGGAGGGAGAGAGAGGGAGATTAACGTAGATGTGAAAGAGAAACATCAATCAGTTGCCTCTCATATGTGCCCAGAAGAGGGATGACCGATGACCGTGCAACCTAGGCATATGCCCTGACTGGGAATTAAATCCATGACCTTTTGGTTTACAGGAAGACACTCCACCCAACTGAACCACATGGGCCAGGGCTCAAATCTCTTATAAAGTGATAATCAAGTTATTTCAAAGAAAAAGGGCTGTTAATTCACAATATTAAAACCCACCCCCCTCTGTCACTAAATGCAAGGAACATTCATACAAATGGGCGGCAGCCACTATAGTAGGCACTGTGGTGGAAAGTTCAAAAAGTAACAGACAAGAATAAGAAAAGAACTAGACTGTGCAAGCTGAGTATTAAAAGAGTTTCAGAGACAGACAGTCGGCTTTGACAAATTTGTCTAAAGGAGCGGGTATATTCAGAAAGAACATGGATTTTTTAGTTCTACAAAGTCATGTTTGTGAAGCCACAGTTGTTCAGAGTTTATTGGAGCTCTTGTGAAGGTCATTAGGTACCTCATTCCAGCTTCCATTGTAAATATCTATCCCTTTACCTCTGGCCTTGTTTCTTTTTTTGTTTTGTATCATCAATAATGTATTCTAGCCATAGTTTACGCATACTTATACAGTGCCATAAGTCTTTTTGCAATAAGGTATGAAAATAAACACATAAAATTCAAAAGCCAGGATTTTGCCAATAATGAGATTTCTTCATGGAAAAGGCCTACCATTTCCTTGACATTTGTGTTGATTTGGTATCAGCATATTTTACACTTCCTCAGTGTCAAGCTATTTGTAAATCTGTAGGCAATGCAAATAATTTAAAGTTCCTACTCCAAAAGAACTCACATTTTATTTGTGGATATTAAAAAACACGCAAGGAAACCCCTGAAAACCCTGCTCAGGAGTCTGGTAGCTGGTCTGTCATTGTGAATGTAATGACATGCACAGAGAAACTGAGGTGCTGAATACAATTTGAGCTGGTGATAGAAGGGTTCTGAATGCAAAGCATTGGAGTTTTTAGAAAATAAAGCAGAATACAAAGAAAAAAATCTCCCATAATCTCAACACCCAGATAGCTTCCTAATTTTGTGGTGTGTTTCCTTCCAGATTTTTTTCTCTAAATATTTAAGAATAGATAAGCTTGTGATTTTACAGCTGCATGTCCAGTCTTGTACCCTAACAATGCTTTATTTTATTAAAAACATTTTCCTATATATTTTCAACACTGTAACTTACATAAACCTTTTCTCCTCTCTGGTTCCAAGTGAACTATTTGAAATCTCCATGCGTAGAAATAACTGGAGAATGGAGAGCCTACAGACTCGAAGCATCAATTTCTCCATGACGACTAGCTGAAAATACTGTAGTGGTTTTCCTTTTTTTTTTTTTTTGTCCAAACCTCTGGCATCTGACTAAATTTCGCTGCTTTCTTTTCACTCCTTAACGGGTCCCACCCCTTTCTTGAGGCCTCGAACTTGCTTTCCCAAACGTGTTGAAGATCAAAAAAGCTTATCTACCTGATGAGTTCCTCTTCCAAGTGTTTCACAAAGCTCAAGACGATTTTGAGACTTAAAAACTGGGGTCTTTTATGGGACCTGGGACACCTTACCTGAGTCTTCCTGATCTACATTTTTTGAGCCCACGTTAGCCAGCGAGGCAGTTCCCCTGATTAGCTGTTTCTGGAGAGAGCCCACTTGCCAGAGTGCAACAGTAGAAAATGGGGAAGTGAAAAGTAAAATGGGAAGCAGGAGGACCGTTCTCCATCGCTAGGCAGTCTCAACAGGTAGGTTCATAGTTCCTCCCTGTATTTGCTGGCACCGGTGTAGAGCTATTGAAATTCCTTCAAGGTGTGGCTGAGGGTGGGGTGGAGGAGGAGGAGGTATGTCCATCTACAAAGTATACTGTTAGATTTTAGTTTCTCAGAGAGACATAAAAAGGGCTGGAGAAACTTTCATAGTAAAAGCACTGATTTTTTTTCTTTTTTCCCGCTAAACCAGAGCATTGTAGGACGTATTTGGCTGGCTTCTAGTTGGAGCTTCCGAATGGGTTAAGAGCGCGTGCACAGTCTTGGGAGTCCAGTAGGAGTTGCTGCTTGTGCCGGACATTACTTGCAAAGCAATTTTTGTGGCTCACCTCCCTCTGGGTTTTGTCATTCTTTTGTAGGATGTTCATGGAGCTGGCGTGGACAAATACTTTTTAAAAGTTTCCACGTCCCAAACCCCATCTCGAGCTCCCGGAGTGCGCCTCGTTTCACCGCCCCGAGACTTTTGGTCTGGCTCCAGGCGTGGGGAGGGGGCGGGAAAGACTTTGTTCCCTGAAAACGACCCTGCCCTGGGAATTTCCTGTGGCCGATTCTCACGGACAAGCCCCCTCCACCGGTTGGAAGCGCCCTCCTCCACGGGTCCCGCAGAGCCAAAGACGCAAACGGGGAAGGGAGCGCCCTGCTGCCCACCCGCGCTCTCTTCGCTCCCCCTCCTCAGGTCCCGCCGAGAGCCCGGATGTTGGATTCTATCCCTACGCTGGGTCCTTCATTTCCATAAAAGGGCAGCCGCTCCGCGGGGCCGAGATTGCTGCCGCTGCGGGCGCCCCCCGCCCCCTCGGCTCAGCTCCCGCCCCCACGCGCCGCCCCGCCCCCAGCCGGAGTCCGCGCGGCCCCCTACCCCAGAGCGCGGCCGCTGGGGACGGTGGGGGAGGGGGCGCGGCGGCCCGGCCCGCTCCGGGCGCCTCGGCGGGGCGGAGGAGGAGGCAGCGGGCGCGCCCAGCCACAGCCGGACTCGACTGAGGGGGCGGGGAGAGAGGGGTGGAGCCCCGGGAGGGAGGCGAGGGGCCGCGAAGACGGGACTCCATTAGTTGCTCCAACCAGGAGGCTGTGCTTCGCTGGTTGAGGTGGGGGACCGGACGCCGCTGCCCCGCGAGCCACCGCCCCCGCACTAGTTGCCGCGCGAGCCGCAGGTTGGGAGCCCGAGGGGCGCGCAGTGAGGGGCCGGGACCTTGGCTGGTACCTTGGTCGGGATCATGGGTGGGCAGGAGGAGGAGGAATGTGGAGCCCGCGGGCGCAGTCCTGCTGGCCAGGGTGCGGTCGACTGGCCGGCAGGTGAAGCCCACCGCGGTCCGCTAGGCTGGGGCCGTGCGGGCGGGTGACGTCGTGGCCGCTGAGGGCCGCCGCGGGGCGGGAGCGCGGGGCGGCCGCCGGGAAGAGGCGCGGGGGCGCGGAGTGGTGCCCGCAGCCCGTCTCCCGCCGCCGCCGCTGCTCTCCCGAGTTCGTGAGGAAACGCTCGCGTCCTTCACCTTCTCCCACCCCGCTGCCGACTCCGCGAGTTCGGTGGGATTTGCCTTCCTTGGGAGGAGTGACGCTTACGAGAGCCATTTCCTCCGTGTTCGCAGGAAGGAGCCATGGCTCTGGACGGGATAAGGATGCCAGATGGCTGCTATGCGGATGGGACATGGGAACTGAGTGTTCATGTGACGGACCTGAACCGCGATGTCACCCTAAGAGTGACTGGGGAGGTGCACATTGGAGGGGTGATGCTCAAGTTGGTGGAAAAACTCGGTGAGTAGCATCCCAGACGGCGGGGCGGGGGGGGCTTTCGGCGAGGGGGAGGGGTGGATTTTAGAAATCTTGGTTGGCGTTCCACAAATACTTTTTCAAAAAATGTAAAATCTTTCAATATTTAAGCAGACAGACCTTTTCCTTTTCGCGTCGTGTTTTGTATTGTTACTCTTTGAAATTTTCATAATGTGATTCCAACTTCCCAATTAATACATTTAATTGCACAGTTACCCGGGAAAACTTAATTCTTTTTACATTTAGGGAGTTCACATTAAAAGAAGTGAGAAGAGTGTACAAGTGGATGCTGGGAGGGGGATATTACGGGGCTTGTGATTATCAGTTACGTATCTTTAGTTTACTTGAATGTTTGTGACGTTTGGTATTGAGGATAATGCAAAGTCTACTTAAGAATAAACTGTACCGGAAAATGTACAACTTCTGGCGCCAATATGAAGGTTCTATAGCTGTACTACTGCGTGGAGTGTATTAAAATAAATTTCCAGTCATCCACTCTTACCAAGGGGTGGAGCAGCGTTTGACTATCTATAGTCCATGCTTTAAGTAAGCTATTTCAAGCGTTCAATTTTATGTTAATAACAAGCTAGTGAAAGAATTTTGTGTTTAAAAAAAAAAAGGACGTTAAGCTGATTGGAGATGGACAGTATTTGGTTGGGTACAAATATACACTGAGTTGATTTAAAACTGATTCAATTTTAAGTAATAGGGTATACAACAATTTGAAGTGTAAGGAAATTTCACAGTACACATTTTTTGTGAGAGTTGAAACCACTTTCACCTGGAAGGATCTACTGAAATGATTCAGTACATACTTTTATCACAAGAGAAATGCTGGGAGGACTGTCTTCCTGAGCTTTAAAGTGCCTTTAATATGTAATCCAGTTCTGATAAGGTGATGGTGTGTTCGGCACAGTCTTTTTAGGCTTTTGGATTTTTTTTAAACAGCATTCCTTCTTCACGCCACTCTGGGAAAGTAGAAAAGTGGTATTAGAAAATTTATTTCTTACCAAGGGATCATTGTATACCTACCATATAAATTTACTGGAATAGTGCCCCAGTGCAATTTGCAAAATAAGGGAGAATTCATTTAGGTGGACTGTTTTTGTATTCTTACAGGAAATTTAATTATTGAAGGGCCAAAAAGAAGCTCCTTCCAAGGTAGCTACCTCCTCCTCAGGACTGCATTGTTTGGCTCTCTGAGACAGCCCACTAAAGAGATCCCCCTGGGGTAGCTCTTTGAAAATGAGACTGACTTTATTGTTTATCCAGTGAGCTGGTGGTTAACATTTTTTCTGATTGGATTTGGATAAATCAATTACTGTTTGCAAAATATTTGTGAACTCTTGTCCAGCACTAGTGTGGGATTATTTCAGGAAGAAAATATCAAATATAATGGTTTTTATTTCCTTTGTTTTCAAAGGAAACAAGCATTTACATCGGAGATTGCTTTAGGATCTTATTAATAATACTGGTTTCAACAAGAGATATTTCTTATGAAAAAGGAGCTGTTGAAGGTGACAGACACAACTTGTAGTTCTTGAAAGCCAGCCTTTAATGAATAAATAATGAATTCTATATTTACATTACATTGATTAGAATTGTTTATTACAGAATCACAGGCATAGAAATATAGAGAATAAGCTATTTACAAAGAGAACTGATGTTAATTTTAAGTGACTATAACCTTAATCTTTTAATGTTCGTGCATTTAAAATTTTTTATATAGTGAAAAGAAGCCCAGCATTGTAGGAAATGTTGTGTACATGGAAACCTTACATCTTTCTTGAACTCAGCTGGCATCAGTCCTCTTAATATTTTGACTTCCGAATAGAAGAAAGTGCTTATCAACATAATTCTGACTTTCCTGTTTGGTACACATAAAGCTAAAAGAGGTTTTGCTCCTGGCTTTAGAATTAGATACCTTGAATGGTAAGCAATTTTGTAACCTATTGGCAAGTAAATAGAGGAGAAATTCAGTAGAGCAACATTTAAAATTTACAAATCAGTCTAGTAAAATTAGAAAAGAACTTTGTAATTCTTTGGAGTTGCCTAAAACTGGAATGGCCTGTCTTCTGAAGCCCTAAGTTGTGTCATTGAAGGTGTTAAAGGGCAGACTGAATGGCTACTTGTTTATAGTAGTTATAGTTGATCAAAGCAGCTTGGTGGAGTCTGGATGATAAGAGCTTGAGGTCATGGTGGGGATGATGTGGCAGAGGGTCTCATGTCTTCGGATTGCAGAGCAGGGATGGACAATTAGCTACTGTATGTAGCCTTGGAACATTTATGTACCTTGAATCAGAAGCTACCGCACCGCTCACTTACAACCTTAAACTCCAAATGCCTGTATGATACCCTTGTTCTCATTAGAGTGTGTATAAATACCAAAGTATTATGTGTTAAGGCTGTCTTCTTATATGTTCAGTGATAACAATTTGTTTCTCTGGGATGAACAGATTTTACAATGACTCCTTCCCTTGACATTGTAGTAAAATTTATGTGTATGTGCACATTGTGAGATTTCTTGGGAAGAGGCTTTTTAGCTTTATTAGTTTCTCAAAGAGGCCTATGATAAAAAAAAAGTTTATGACACAACTGTGGATTGGCCCTTTAGGGTCAGCCTTATTGTGAAGGTACAGTATTCATCCCAGACTCTGGCAGTTTAATTAAGCAACCTAAAAAAGTAAATAATGCTTCCTAAGTAGGTGTCATCTTTGTAGGCAGAATTTTATAAAGAACTTTAAACCATGATTCTTAGATTTATGACTTCGTTTCAAAGATCTGAAAGGTCCCTTTTAAATCTTAGTATAATCCCTGACCAGTGTGGCTCAGTTGGTTGACTGACATCCTGCAGATCAAAAGCTCTCTGGTTCCATTCCCAGTCTGGGCACATGCTTGGTATGCAGGTGGTCCCCAGTTGGGGCGTGGCGGGGCATGAGCGAGAGGCAGCAGATCAGTGTTTCTCTCACTCATTGACGTTTCCCTCTCTCTCTTCCCCTTTCTCTGAGAAATGAACACATAAGATCTTTAAAAAAATAAAACAGTATAAAATACATTTGTCGTTCCGTGCTAATCTTTTAAAAGAAAGCAAAGAGTATACACCATGGAGAAGTGGGCTTTAGGGAATTATAGTGTGATGTGACAGAAACAGTTGCACCTGTGACTTGGTCTTGGCTGATACTGGACAAATGATCTTAATATTGATCCCCTTAATGTTTATACTTCATTCCAAACCTGGAAAATTATTTCCACCTTTTTTAGATATACAGATTGAAACCCTTAAATACAGTTTTTAAAACATATTGCACGTTTTGTGAAAAACAATTTTCAAACCTGTATAGTGTTTTTTATTTTAAAGAAAAGGATTCAAATATACATCATCAGGGATAAGGATTATAAAAATAAGATATCAGAGAACAGAATTGTAAAGCACTTGTATTCAAAAATAAATTTTGTGAAGAGGCTCAATTTTGTGGACTTTCCTGATGTTTCTCTGGAGATCAGTGAGAAATATTAAAGCTGTTCTCTTGGATTTATAAAGAGGTTAGTCAGGATTGAGGATTCTAAATTCCAACGGGATACTTTGTTTCAGTGCATTTAGTAATCACTTAATAAAAATTGTCTTTAAAACTTCTGTGTACAATTAAAGTTTTACCTTTCTATAAAAATTCATTTTGGTTGAAGAATAAAGAATTTTGTAACTTGAAACCCACTGAGTGGAAGTCTCAAGCCGACTCTATGAGCTTGAAGGGAAGAGTAGACTGTGATTTCTAAGTACCTTGTAGCTCTGATTATAGTACGAAGAATGTAGAAATTGACTTATACCAGGTTAAATAATAATCCAGAGTGAAAAATGCAGGTTGGGTGACTCAAGAATAACTAGAAGAAATGTGTGGAGTTGACTACAAATTCAAGGAATATGTTTTTGAATGTAGACTTTAGAAAGAAGTTGTCCTTGCTTGTAAGTGTGTTATGTTCTTGCCATAATAAGGAAATGAATACATTTATGTTGGAGTTGTATGTTACATTAGAGTTAGGTTGTGAAGTTATCACACATGATCGAAAAAAAGAAATTTTAATGAAAATTACCCTTAGAAATTTCTTAAAGTGATCTTGAAGTAGGGTATACATTCTATCTCACAGAGGGGTACAATAGCTAGTTTTTCCCTTAGAAACTACAAAAATTTTGTTAGTTGAGCACCAGATGAAGTTGACTTATGTTAGGGGCTTTGTTACACAGAAATACTTTAAATACTAGGATTAGAGTTTGGCAAGATGCACATGGGGAGAGAGGCATAGGTAACTGGACAGCTCCCTTCTCATACTTGTGCTTAGTGTTGCTCCTTGGTGAAGGCATGATTATTTAGTTGGAATGGTGTCTATGACTTTTCAGAAATCCTGTTTTTTTCTCCATAGGGCTTATGGTTGAATTTAGGGAAATAAAATGTCTGCATGATGCAGTCTCACTGCATTCACAGTGAAATATATGAAGATTTCACTAAGAACTTAAAAAAAAATAAGAAATTTTAAAAAATCGTGGAGTGGAAGAAACAATGATAAAATTATATCTGTTAAGGTGAGCTGAATTTTAGTTATATATGTACTATTTGATAGTAAGTTAATTCAGTGTTGAGAATACTATTAATTATCCATAGGAACTGGACATTGGAATTTTATATTTCTTAACAAATTTTAAGTTCATTAAAAATAGAGGACAGGAATGTAAATTTTATTAAAATTCTCATATCCCTAATAAAGTGTGAGCTATTCTTTGAATGCATTTTGTGGTGTTTGCTGCCATGTTTTACACTACTTTTTTAAAAAAAATCAGCAAATACTGTTTGATTCCAGCAAGAGTTAACTTATATTTATAGAGGCATTAAAAAGAATATATTTGTTTATGCAATTTCTTATAAAAGATCTTGTTGGAAATATCTGATAGCTATTGAAGAAAATTGAAAGTAATTTAAAGTATTACCTTTTATCTATTTTTTGAAATTCAGTATCAGACTTCTAAGTTCAAGAATAGTAACAGTAGATATTGTATAATCTTTATATGGATCACCAGTTAACAATTTGCGATTTGATTTCTCTGTACGCACGTGTGCGTGTGCTCTCTCTCGCTCTCTCTCTCTCTCTCTCTTTCTCGAACCTTTTAAGTTGCAGACATCATAATCCTTCATACCTAGATATTTAAAATATGTATCACTTAAGAACAAGGAATTTCTGTTAAACATTATGGTAGAATTATCAAATCCAGGAAATTTAATATTGAATTGATGCTATTGTCTACTATGTATCCGTATTCAGATTTGCAAATGGTTCTAGTAATGGTCTTTGTTTTTTTCCATTCAGGATCTCATTCCACATTGAGTTTTAATTAAATTGGCCTCTTAGGGTCCTTTATTTTATTTTAGATTTATTTGTTTATTTTTGGAGAGAGGGTTAGGGAGGGAGAAGGAAAAGGACAGAAACATTGATTTGTGAGAGAAATATCAATCAGCTGCCTGACCCACAATCCAGGCATGTGCCCTGACTGGGAATTGAACCTGGGACCTTTCGGTTCACAGGCCAGTGCTCAGTCCACTGAGCAATACTGGCCAGGGCAGGTCCTTCAATATACAGACTGGCTACTAAGTTTGGAACCACAGGAGAATATGTAATAAATGGTTTATTAAAATTACATTAAGATACATGTAAAGTCATAAATAGTACGTGTTTCCAGACTTTATAATCACCCTTTAGAATAGTTCCTTAGCTTTTGTCTTTCAAAATACTTTTACCTTTTAAATAAGTCTTTTATTTGAGATTTTATTTATTTTTAATTCTTTAAAATTCTTATTTATTGATTTGAGAGAGAGGACAACTTGTTATTCCACTTATTTATGCATTCATTGA
Organism: Pteronotus mesoamericanus; assembly: GCF_021234165.1. Taxonomy (NCBI): domain Eukaryota; kingdom Metazoa; phylum Chordata; class Mammalia; order Chiroptera; family Mormoopidae; genus Pteronotus; species Pteronotus mesoamericanus. Next base: position 33,748,510 of record NW_026555078.1, read on the forward strand.
TTCTTGAATATACCCTCACCAGTATTGAACCTGCAACCAGTATTGAATATGTCAATATCAGGATGATGCTCTAACCAACAGAGCTACCTGGCCAGGGCTATTTATTTATTTTTAGAAAGAGAGGGAGAAAGGGAGAGAAACATAGATGTGTGAGAGAAACATTGATTAGCTGACCCTTGCACGCCCCCGATGGAGGACCAGGCCTGCAACCCAGGCATGTGCTCTGACGAGGAATCAAACTGGTGACCTTTTGCTTTGCAGAAGACGCCCGACCCACTGAGCCACACCAGTAAGGGCTAAATAAGATTCTTTATCAGGGTAAATTTCACTTCAGAATGATATTTTTATAGGTTCGTTTTCATATACTTTGTATTTAAAATTTGACTTTTTTCTTACTTTACTGTTAGGTAAGTTATTGATAATATTTTTAGACATCATTTGGTACAGATTTCCCATGTTGGATGTCTTCAGGCTGCAGTAGATGCTAATGGGTTATACAGAGTAGTAAGAAACAACATTCAGGCCCTGCCACTTATGGTATGACCTAGGGAAAACTAATTCAACCTTCTGAGTGGGTTTTTATTTTATTTATTTATTTATTGAATTTATTGGGGTGACACTGATTAATAAAATTACATAGATTTCAGGTGTACAGTTTTATAATACATCTGTATATTGCGTTAAAAAAATGGAACACATCACCAATTTGCATGTCATCTTTATTCAGGGACCATGCTAATCTTCTCTGTACCATTCTGCCATTCCAGTTTTAGTATATGTGCTGCTGAAGCAAGCACCTGAGTGGGTTTTGCCATCTCTGAAATGGGGATGAAAGAAAAGCAAAGTTTCTCATAGGTTTTGGTGAGAATTAAAAGAGACAATATATGTGGAAGTGAATTATATACACTATTAGTTCTATAATAATGACAGTGGCTATTTTCTAATATCATGAAAGTCTCTGAGCATACTGAACTGGAAAAAAAGGGAAAGGGAGTTAAATGTAGTCTAGACTATTTAATTTTAATAGGTTTCAGCTTTAATGGTGAGGAACTGTACTCCTCAGGAGCTTAGTTTGGTACTGCTTTGTGTTCTCACCCCCTCAATAACAAGAAAAATAGCTATCATTCCACCCTTCTTCTGATTTTCAAACACACCTGCCTGTGTAATACAACAAAGAGCTATTTACTGTTTTCATTAGATTTCTGAAATGGAATGGAGCTGAAAGGGGATAGTGGTATCTTGGAATTTGAAAAAATGTATAACCGTGAAGGTTTCAGAAGGAGATTATTTTTTTACTTAATACATGTTATAAGAACAGTATTTTGTATACAGTAATAACAAAGATATATAAAATTGTTTCTTGGCACATGAAAACATTGCATTTAGAAATTACTGAAAGTTTTTATATCAATAATTATTTTATTGAAATAAAAATTATAATGCCATTGCTGTGGTATGTTACAAAATGGCAGATATGCCTACTATGAGGTAAACAGATATCCCAAAAGAATATTTTAAATTAATGTTTTAAAAATCGAGATATGGCCTTTTACACTTTGATTCGTGATTAAACATTTATTGCCATTATAATCCATTCCTAACAAATTATTTGTGTAATTATTGCATTTTTTTCTTGTAGTTTTCTCATAATATCAAGCTTACTGAGGCATAATTTACATAGAGCAAAATTCATTCTCTTTAGTATAGTGTGTTGAATTTTGACCAGTGCATAAAGTCATGTTAAACTACCATAATCAAGATACAGAACTTTTCCAACACTCCAAAGAGTTTCCTTGTTACTTTATAATCAGCCCATCCCCTCCACGCCAGCTCCTGAAAATCACTGATAGTTTTCCTTTTCTAGAATGTAGTTTAAATGGAACCATACAATATGTAGTCTTCAGTCTGGTTTCTTCCACTTAGCATAATACATTTTATTTTACTTTTAAAAAGTTTAGCATAATTTTTTTTATTGATATTTATGTATTTATTTACTTTTTAATTCTCACCCAAGGATATTATTATTGATTTTAGAAAGAGAGGAAGGAGGGGAGAGAGAGAGAGACAGGCAGACATGTGAGAGAGAAACATTGATTGGTTGCCTCCCATATGTGCCCTGATGGGGTGTTGAACCCGCAACCTTTTTGGTCTATGGGACAACGACACTCCAAAAAACTGAGCCACCCAGCCAGGATAGCATAATTTTAGATCTATTTGTTTGTGTATCAATTTTTTTTAATTGTTGAGTAATAGTCCATTATATAGATATGTATTATAGTTTATTCACTAGTTGAAGGGCATTTGTGTTGTTTCCATTTTTTGTAGATTATGAACAGGGCTGTAACATTTGCATGAATATATACTTTAATTTCTCTGGAATACCTACATAGGAGTGGGATTGCTGGGTAGTGTCCTAAGTATATGTTTAAATTTATAAGAAACTACCAAACTTTTCCAAAGTGGCCACATCATTTTGTATGCCTGTCAGCACTGTATGAGAACTAAAAAAATAAAAAAAATTGTATGGGATTTCCAGTTGCTCTGAGTCCTTTTCCAGCGCTTGGTATTGTCAGGTGTTTTGTTTATATTTTTGGTTAGTTCTAGCCAGTCTAATAAGTATGCAGTGGTTCTCATAATGATTTTAAATCACATTTCCCTAGTGATCAATATGTTGGGGAGCTTTTCACATGCTTATATGCCATTTGTGTATCTTCTTAGTGAAGTGTCTTTATATCTTTTACCTTGAAAAAAAAAATTGTGTTTTTCTTGCCATAATGGTGTAGCTCAGGTGGTTTGGCATTGTCCTGCAAAGTGAAAGTTGGTGGGTTCAGTTCCTGATCAGGGACTTGCCTGGATTGTGGTTCGGTCCCCGGTTGTGGGATGTGCAAGAGGCAACCTATCGATGTTTCTCACATTGATGTTTCTCTCCTCCTTATTCCCTCTAAAAATAAATAAATAAAATCTTTTTAAAATTTGTGTGTTTTTCTTAACCGAGTTTTAAGAGTTCTTTGTAAATTATAGATACAGGTTCTTTATCAGATAATGTGTTTTGGAATATTTCCTCCTAGTCTATGTGTTGTCTTTTCATTTTTAACACAGTATTATTTACTTTCTTACTTATTTTTCTTTCTTTTATTAACTCTAGAGAGAGGGTAAGGGAGGGAGAACAAGAGGGAGAGAAACATTGATAGACAAATGTCAGTAGGTCGCCTCTTGTACATGCCCTGATTGGGGACCAAACCTGAATCCCAGGGAAATGCCCTGACCAGGAATTGAAGCAACAACCTTTTGGTTTGCAGGATGATGCCCAACCAACAGAGCCACAGCGGACAGGGCTAACACTTTATCTTTCAAAAAAGAGAGTTTTTAATTTTGATGAAGTTCATTTTATCAATTTTTTTTCTTTTCTGGATTGAGCTTTTTAAAACAATTGTCATATATAAGAAATCTGTCTAATTAAGACCACGAAGATTTTGTTCTATAATTTGTATAGCTTTTGTTTACTTTTATATGTTAAAAGGAGGAATATATGAGATACAGTAGTGATTATATATCAGAGAAGAAATAATTACATAATTTACTGTTTTAATTTGGTAGAATCTGTGGTATAAAATAATAGTCCAGTGAAAACGTATTTGTCATCAATCTACTAGAAAACTTAGATATTTAGAACTTAAGGCATAAAATTGTACTGTTAGTGAAGCATCTTTGAATAATCAAAGAAAAGTTTCAGATATTAATGTTATAGAAAGAAGTCAGTCTCTGGGTTCCAATCCTGGTTATACCATGTGTGAATTTTTTTAAGTGAGGGTTTTCAATATTCACAATTTCAGGGTTTTTTTTTAATCTGTACAGTATAAATAAATAAAGAATAAGCCTTCAATTAAGTTTGTCCCTTTACTTTGTAATGTATGAATTCTTTAAAATTGTTTTTTCAAGTATAGTAACCCTCTAAACTAGAAAATACCACTCCAAAACTATACCATTGTGGAAAGAAGGATCATTGTACTGGTCTGTTTTCCTTCATTGAGAATGTTATATGGGTAAAATGATTTGAAAATGTAATCGTCTGGTATTTTCTCTCAATTTCAGTTCTGCTTCTCATTGAATTAGTGTATATGAAAGAAAATAAGCAGTAACAGATTAAAATGTGAGGTTTACATTTGGAATTCCTTTTTTTTTATGATTTAGTTTTCAGACTTATTATTTACTACCTACTTGTAGAAGGACTAGCCAGCCTCAGTGTATCCTTGGGAGACTCTTCCACAGTTTTCAAGGTTGGGAGCTGATAATGTCTAGCTCAGGGGAGGTGACATCTGCCATAGAATCTGTAGTCAGTCTTTTCTCATATATTTAACTATGTGATTTTATATTATGCTGTAACTAAAAATTACATCAGGTATTTTAAAGATGTAATTTCAAGGCATCAGTGTAATGATGCTTTTTGATATCTTTTCCTTAATGGAACATTCAGGGTTATGAATAAAACACCAGTAAAGTGCCAGCATTATTGATTGTAGATGATGTCTATTGGATAAGTGCCTTCCAGCTTAATGTACCTTAATGTAGTTACATAAATTCAGATTTAAGAATTTCATAAACTTTGAAATAAAAAATAACTTGAAAAAAGGCAAAGAATTCCTGTATCAATTTTGAAAATTTTGTACAAGGTGTTGATGGATTTTGTAATTTCGTTGCTGTGATAGAGTGTTCGTGTTGTGGAGCGTTGACTGGGGGAAGGGCAGCCTACTTGTGTCATAGTCCTGACTTCACTGTACTCTAGCTGTATAATTTTGGGCTGTGTGACCTACCTCTCTGTGCTTCTGGTTTCTCATCTGTAAAATGGGAATAATAATTGTACCTTTATAATAGAGTTATTATAAGGATTAAGTTAGTAGGTACTGAAGTGTTTAGAATGTCTATGTAAATGTAGCTGTGATGATGATGATGATTGCAGTCCAGGCTATTTTAGTGGTATGTATATTTTCCCTTTAACTAAGCTAGTGAAATAATAGTATTTTATAAAAAATTGAGAATGTGTCTTTTATAAAGATACGCCAAATAGTTATTCTTTACAATATAAGGAATTAAGCATTTCACCTTTATTGTGCTACTTTGCAATCCCTATCAATATTATAAAGATGGTATGAGAGTAGATTTTATGCACACATATATATAAAATAATAGCTGTGCTAAAATGGAGAGTATTTTCAATAAATTTAATATTCTGGTTTTTAGAAGGTGAACTTTGTTAGTGTTTAAGAACTTAGTCTAAGACATGGCCTGGCCAATTAATAATTATATATGATCTTGGCATGCTATTTTAACAACTCCTGATTTTACATGTTACTTAACCTTAGTTTACTTACCTGTTACTTGAAGTTAATGTAAGAGCTAAGTATGATATTAAAAGGAGTAGCAGAATCCCTGGCAATTAGTAGAGGGAGTATAGTTAGAGCTCAATAAAATGTTACCCTCAGTTATCCATCAAATACTATGTAAACCTAAAACAAACTTGATTTGTAGATTGAAGTAGTTTATCTAATTAATTTATTTTCATTGTATTTATGCAGTATTTAACCAGAAAGCCCTCTTACTGTCTTGGTTTTATAAATTTTGTATAATTATTCCAAACTGTCTGAATATGTTCCCTAAAGCCTGACTGCTTGGCTTTGAATACTGTCCTCACTACCTATGATCTTTATGACTTTGTGCCTAGTTATTTAACATTATTGTGACTTACTTTCCTTATAAGTAAAATGGGGATAATATATTTACCTCACAGAGTTGTAAGGATTAAATGACTATATATGTGCTTGGTGCATAGTAAGTACTAGATACAATAATTCTTATTATTTTATTGAGATCCTAATGAACCTCTGGGATATCTCACTGAGTTTGGGGGAAGAAGTTCCTTAAAAAACTTAGACTAGGAAAGAGGGGCTTTCGTGTGAGATGGAACATTCAGATGTAAATGTTCCTGCATAAAGATAATTTTATACACTCCTTTATTTTTTTATCTACACCCAAAGGCATGCTTATTGATTTTAGAGAGAGAGAAAGGGAGGAAGAGGTGGGGGAGAGAAACACCAATGTGAGAAACATCCATCAATCACTTCTCATACTTTATGGGGTGATGCTCCAACCAAGTGAGCCACACTGGCCAGGGCCACTTGCGCTCTCTCTTTTTTTAAAGATTTTATTTATTTATTTTTAGAGAGGGGAAGGGAGGGAGAAAGGGAAAGAAACATCAGTGTGTGGTTGCCTCACACACCCCGTACTGGGGACCTGGCCCACAACCCGGGCATGTGCTGTGACTGGGAATCACACCAGTGACCCTTTGATTCACAGGCCACCACTCAATCTGCTGAGCCACACTAACCAGGGCAGGTCATTATATTTGATAAGTTATAGAGATATGAAGCCTGAGGCTTCTGTGGGGACATGAACTTGACCCCATCAGTAGCAGCAGAAACAAACATTTGTGGGAGGGCCAAGCATTGCATTAGGTAATGGTACATAGTCCTCGCTCAAAATGTGAGCAGTTTTCTAGTACCACAATGAAAATAGAAGATTGTTTTGAGTTGATGGCCTGGTGGTGAAGTGCCAAATAAGTGGTACAGGAAGATGATGGGGATTTAGAAGCATGATCAATGACTGGCCTTACTTAAAAGAGGGTCTAGGTGAAAAGTTAGGAAGAAAGGCATTCCAGGTTGAGGATGGCAGTGTTTATGGTGTATTGGAGACTAGCTTAAAGAAGTAGAAGATAAGATTATAGAGAGGAAAAATTTGGTTAAGTGAGGAAATGATATTGTGTAATTCCCTCACTCACCCACCTAATATTTTAAATGAGAACCTACTGAATGCTAGTTACTATACTATGAATGGGACAGATAAGACATGAAAAAATTAATCATTCCTTAGCCTCACTCAACAAGGCAGTCTTTAAATAATTCATTGCTATGATGTGATGAGTGTAAATGAAAACTGAGCTTTCCATCTGGCTGCAGCCATCCCGGGTCTTTAAGGCTCAGTAGAGTGATTTCCAGAAAACATTTAGCAGACTCAAAACCTCTTAAAACCTAAATTCCTTTCCACTCAAAAATCTTAAACCATCTGTTTTGTGTGTAGAAAATGTTCAGCTAAAGGAATACATGTCTGTTAGACAAAAACAAAACAAAAAAAACCCCCAAAAAAACAAAAAAGGAAAAGGAAAATTTAAATAGTTATGGGACTATGTACCCAGAAGCCTGACCTAGTGTGTAAAGGAAGGATTTTTGAAGGCAATAATCTTTATGCCAAAAGCTGAAGGTAAAGTAGAAATTAGAAGAGTGACAAAGGATGTTAAGCATGGGGATATGGGGTGGAAAAGACAATAGGTTAGGAGAAGATGAGAAGCCCAGAAGAGAGGTGAAGCCAGGGAGGGTGGCAATTTGAAGAACTGAAAGAAATCTAATGATGGAGGAGCCATCCTGGGGAACCAGTGGCTTGACAGGCTGAAGGAATGAGCACGTATTTAGAGTGCCTTGTAAACCAGGTTTAAAGATTGTGTAATAGTAAGAATTGTGAGGTGCCATTTAAAGATTTTTAAACAGGGAGAAACATCAGATATTTACAACTTTGAGTCCTTTAGGCACATATAAATCAATAACAGAAGATAATCAGCAATAACAAGCCTCTTGGGTTCCAAGACATGTTTTTTCCAGTAGTCTACACTCCAGTCCTGTATTAGGATTTGTTAGTACTTTGAGATTTAAAATATCAAAGTCAATAAAGTATTCTTACTAAGTTACTTCTTTTTTTGAACTATTTAATAAATGCCTTTGATTACGTTTAAAAGACAAATCCTGTTAGCACTTCTATGAGTCAAGGATTAACTGATGAATTCAGCCCGGATGTTACTCTCAGAATTTGTCAGATGTTGACATTGTGTGGGCTCTGAGTCCACTCTGCTAGGACCTAAGCCAAGTCGAACCAAATAAGAATTAAGCCTTCAGGATTGGATAGAAAGTTACCCACCCTCTGGAAATGAATAATCGGCACACTTTCAATTTGTGTGCATTGTGTAATTGCATGCATAGTTTATGTGATCTGATAACACTTCTTAACTACTTGAATTAGTATATTTTGTAGTATCAAATATTAAATTGAAATTGATAGCCTTTATTATTTGAGGTTTGTAAGTAACTTCAAAATATGATCTTGTTTTGACTAGTGAATTTCTTGATTCTTCAATCAGCTATGTCAAAGAAATACCAATTTGCCAGCTTTTATTGAAAGTTTATTTTCTAAATGTTTTGTGTAATTGGTCAATTCATCTGCTTTAGTTAGTCATTGAAGGTTTAAAAGTTTGTTGAAACTCTCACTAGAATATTACTCTGCTGCAGACCTTTGCCTTCAAGATTGAAATCTACCCCACAATAGACCTCTCGCCAGTGCAGACCACTTAGCTCTGAGGTAGGAAAGGTGCTTAATTAGGGGAGGGAAGAAGTAAATACAGTCCCCATGTGATGTAAATCTCATTTCTATTGCTTATTGGTCCCCCTGACAAGACCTGGTATTTCCACTTCATTTAATAATCTCTTTACCTCCCTGTAGATGTGCAGTCTGTCTTCTTTCTCACTCCTGAATACCTACTTCCTGTAAGAAATGTGCAGGATAAACATCAATATTTTACTATGAAATATAAATGAATCTTAACATTAGTCTTTTGTCCTCAACTTCATCATGTCCTAACCTGCTTCTCTTCTGAATAACTTTACCTTGGTAAATTGATTATTTTAAAATGCCACTTCGAAAGTCACACTGATCTGTTTCAAATCTTAACTTCTGTATGTACTAGCTTTATCATTTGGCAAAGTTACACAACTTCTGTCTTTCGGTTTTCTCATCTCTAAAACAGGGATTATAATAGTATTTACTGCTTAGCATTTTTATGAGAATATGTTAAGTGCATGCTAAATGGTTAATAAATCTTAATGCTATTGTTATTACCCATTTAATTCTCAAGCTAGGAACTTTCTAGTTTTCCTCTTCACCTTCCAGCTGTCCTCTTGCATCTGTAATCAATATCATTAAAACCTGTGATTCTAACTTAGACACATCTCTCCTATTAGGCTTCTCAGCTTTGGCCTTAGGTCAGGTCCAGCTCACAGAAAATTGCAGTACTTTTCTTGCTGTTAGACTCTTCCTTTTTCTGATTCATTCTCTGTAATTCCATCATAATTATCTTCATAAAACAATATGAAAGCCTGTGTTTTCTATAGAAGTTACTCGTAGCACATGTTGGAACTCCCCCTCAAGACTGAGGTAAAATGTCCCCTCTTCTTCAGGCCCTAATTAATCTTTCACATTTAAAGTTGGTTGCTCCTGTGGCATTTTGTTCTTTCATCTGTTTAGCTCATTTTACTTGTCTGTGTCCTTCACTTGGACTATAAATGCCTCTAGAATGGAATTCTTACAAATTCTATATTCCCATGACCTAACTTCATGTCTTGTATATGGTTAAGTACTTGGAAAATGTTATCATTTATTGATTGTGTATTATCGGAAGAGCACACACTTCATCTGTTTTGCCTCCTCTTTCTGTGATAAAGAGAGAACAACAAAAAGGCACATTCTAAAAGCAAGAGAGGGGGACCCTCAGCTTTCTCAAGTCTGAAATGAAAAGGAGTTTGGGAAAAGAGAGAACAAAAGGCTGGAGAATAAGGAGTTTTTAAGGGGGGGAAAATTGTGATTCTATAGTGAAATAATTATTTATGTCCTTTACATTCCAGGAAATATTAGGGATAACATGATAGAGTTAATTTTTAAAACTCATATAAACATTAATTTTACTTGTAGACTCTTTCTTTACACATTATTGCCAATAATAGCTCATTAGAAACATTAAGAGATTTGTTTGCTTCAGAAATTGAAGAGGAAAGCAGAAGATAAAACTTTTCTGTTGCCACTAGCATTAAAGGAAAGAAACCTTGGCCTAAGACAGCACATTGTAGCTGGGAAAGAGTAAAGAGGCAGGTTAACCTTGGTGTTTGTTGAAAGATGCCTGGGGAGTAGCCAGTTGTCTTAACTTTAGCAGGAAGTCCTTGTCACTCACAATTTACCAGCAACATTCCCTTCTCTCCAAATCCACACTCAGCAGGTGCCACTGCTAGAGTTCTTATATCTCAAGTTGAAATATTAAGTGCAAAAAGCCTTATAATCAATATAGTTTAATATTACTAGTAATATACTTGAGTGGGTAATAGTCTGATTTGGAACCTGTTGTTTATAATGATTCTCTGTGGTGACTCAGAATTGTGAGACAAACAAATGGATGTTTGAAATATTATCATTTTGCACAATAGGGATTGTGTTGAGCAATGGAAGTCATCTTTCTTAGGAGATGGGAGAAAGAGGAGGAAGTCAGTTCAGTTTAATTCCCCGTTGTTTAGGAGAATCTCTGCCACATTTCTAGCTAGTATAGAAGGATGTTTTAATTCTGAAGTTGAAAAAGATGAAATGGATTTTTAAACATACAATTAAATTAACAAATCATATTTTTTTCCCCTTGGTGATTTAAGAATAATTTCTTTTTTGGGATTATATTTTTCTAGTGATGGATTGTCTTCAACATTATCAGTATGAGGATTCATTCATTTGTCAGATGTTGTGTGCTAGGCACTGGGTTAGCTTCTAGAAATACAGGGTGGGGCAAAAGTAGGTTTACAGTTTGTATGGAAAATAATACAATAATAAATAATAATACAAGAATAAACACTGTTTTGTGTATTCACAACTATGAACCTATTTTTCCCCATTCTGTATACTGGTGATTGAAATAGACATTGTCCTTGTCTTCTCAGAGTTTATAATCTATTAGGGAAGAAAGACACCTCCCTCCTATGAACAAACAAAATGAATACAAATTTTCAAAATGAATACAAGTTTTAATAAGTGATATCACAGTGTACTGGAATAGAGAATAATGAGAGACATAGGAGGGCTCATCTTCACTAGGTGGTTAAGGAAGGTTTCCCTGAGAACATGGAAGTTTGAACATGAAATTTGAAAAATGAGAGGGAATGAGACATTCAGAGTGGAATAGTATGTTCAAAACCACTAAGGCAGGAAAGAGCTTACTTCTTAGACAGGTCTTGTAATAAGGAGGCAGCAAGTGTGGCTGAAGCAAAGGAAGAGTCACAGGATAAATTCGGAGGAGTAGATGGGCCATATTGTCTGGGGCTCTGTAGACGATGATAAGCATTTGGATCTTAGTCTAAGTGCAGTTGGAAGCTGTTGAAGAGTTTTCAGCAGGGGAATGACATGAAGTGTTGAATAGATCATCTTGGCTGTTGTGTGGGAAGTACTGAATGGAATCAGGAGACCCGTTAGGAGGCTGTTGCTGTAGTCATTGGAAGAGATGATGGTGGCTTGAAATAGGGTGGTGCTAGTGGAGACTGAAGTGGAGATTTCTGGAAATAGAACCAAAGAACGGCTTGCTGAAAAATGGGAATACAGGAAAGAGAAAAATCCATTACTTTTAGATTTCTCACTTGAGCAACTAGGTTGATGGTTAATGGGTTTTTGGTTTTTTGTTTTTAAACAGTAGGGATAGGAGAAAATTGGGCTAAATTTGGAGTTACTAAGTTTGAGGTGCCCGAGAGACATCCAGGGGGAGGAGTGGGGTAGACATTGGGGCATATAAGCTGGTGCTATAAGCAGATGGTTGGGCTGGAGATAAAAATTAGGAAGGTAACATGCCATTTAAAGCCATGGCATGGTTGAGATATCTAGGAAGCCAGTGTAAGGAGAGAAGTGCATGGTTCCTAGAAGGTGGGAGGGACAGCAGAGCACAGATGGGATTGATTTCAGATAAGTAAGAAGAGAGATGCTTTTTTCATCATAACATAAAGGCAGGAAACCCACAGGGGTAAAGATGGAAGGAGGTTTGTAGATTTTGATTGGCATGTAGGTGAAATAGTTTCAATGTGATGGCTTCTGTATTTTCTGAAGTAGGTAGAATCCATGGTTGTCTACTGAGGAGGAAGATACTCAGGAGGTTGAGGACAGTTGAGAAGTTTGAAATACAGTGATGGACAGAAGGGACATAGTAGGATTGCCCACGGGTATCTTAGCCCCTGTTGACCATAAATTTTTAGTAATGTTTACATCTGCCTGGTTGTAAAATGAAGGAGGAAAAATCATCTAAGTTTGGTAGATGAATGACTAGGTGGTATAGGTAAATGATGTGAGGGGTGGGGGCAGGAGTTTGAAAGTCCTTATTTTGGAGGTTAGGACACTGGCCCACGGTATCTGGTCTGGTCAGTTTGCATGACTCACTTGCCAGTAGTGACAGACCAGCTGCTTAGTAGTGTTGTTACTAGGGTTCTAGGATTGAAGTTTTCTTTACCATCAGTAAAGACAGGCTAAAAACTCTTTAGTGTCTTGAATATAGTAATAATTACACTACCTAATTTGTGGCTCAGGAGGCTTATAAACAAAGGAAACAGAAAATGTCAACAGTGTTAGCAAAATGAAGAAATATCTACTTACCAAAATTAAGGCATGTGTCCAGAAAGCTTCTCTGTACTTAAAATTTTAAATATAATGCTGCCTTACCAAATATCATTTAAAGTAATAGAAACTTTGCTTCTAGTTTATGGAAGTTAAGAGAATGCTAAACAAATTTTACATTTGCTTTTTGAATTAATATTCTTAATTAAATGTGCAACTAGAAATATAAGCCACTTAAAAGCACACCATCTTGTCTTCTCTTCATTCCAAATGGTTGCTAATGAGTTACTTATTTTAAGACAGCTGTCAGAGAGGAGGGGGATGGGGACTGGATAAAAGAAGGTAAAAGGATGAGTCAAAAAGCAAACAGCCATAACCCAGTAGACACAGACAATGGTGTGGTATTGGCCAGAGGAGAGGGGGATGGGAGCTGGGAGGAGGTGGCTAAAAGGGCAGGGGAATGGGGACAACTGTAATAGTGTCAAAAGTAAAAACAAAGTTTAATAAAAAGAACAAGAAAAAATATGGGTCCTTAAGAAAAAAATAAGTTATTTGCTTAACTTTCTTTTCCATTTTCTTGGCTTTTTAAACAAAAGTTTTTATTTACACAAAAGCAAAAAAGCATTTTATTATTTTTTAAAAGATTTTATTTATTTTTAGAGAGAGGGGAAGGGAGGGAGAGAAGGAGAGAAATATTAATGTGTGCCACTTGCCGGCCCCCTACTGGGAACCGGACCTGCAACCCAGGCATGTGCCCTGACTGTGACTAGAACCAGTGACCCATTGGTTTGCAGGTGGGCGTTCAATCCACTGAACCACACCAGCCAGGACAAAAATTGAATTTTAAAACCCTGCATCAAACCGTAATATAGTAATTGGTAGCCCTTTAGGGAAAGATTAAATAGGGTGTCATCAGTAGTGTATCTCAGCGATTTTGAACCTTTTTCATCTCATGGCACATATAAACTAATTACTAAAACACTGTGGCTTACAAAAAATATTTTTTGCCAATCTGACAAAAAAACAGGTATAATTTTTATGCACACTAGATGGCTATTGTTATGTTGGCTGTTGTCATTTTTTAAATTAACAATCTAAGGAAAAGAGATCAGTGCCCCTGACTAAATAATCAGGTATTATTTTATTTTATTATTTAAAATCAGGTATTATGCAGATTTTAAAAATTCTTGTGGCACACTGGTTGAAAATCACTGGTGTGTTTCCTTTCTTCTTGTTTATGTTTTCTAGAATGTTAGCTAGTTGTCATTGCATGAAGAGGGGCATATAATATTTTCTCTAGAACAGACAGTTTTTTGAAATACTTGTTTTCATTTGTGACTCATGGAATAGTTGAACGCTGTGATACTGAAAGCCATTTGGAAGAATTGGTAGTATTCTTAAATGCAGCCCCCAATGATGAAATCCTAAGCCTGTTCCTTAGAACACTCACATGATATCTTTGTAGACTACTGTACTTTGCCATGTATAATGTGTATTTTTGGGCCCAAATTTTTGAGGGAACTATAAGGATATGCTTTATACATGGGTAATGCTAATTCATATCTATATAAATGTTTTAAATTCTTTTATTAATACTTATGCTTTAAAAGTGTGATTCTAGAAAGCAATAATGATATCTATGCAAAATAATACTCTGGAATACTGTAATTGGTTTTATGTATAAATAAAAACTGAATTAAAAAATAAAAATGAAAGATTTTTTCCCCTGAAAGTTTGGGCCCAAAATGTGAATGTGCATTATACATGGAAGAGCACTGTACATGGCAAAATACAGTAAATATACAACCACTTGAGTTTGGGGAACATTTTGTTATAGTCAAGGGTGGAGATATTTATTGATACAGTTAATGTTTTAGCCATTTGCAATTTTATATGAATTTGAGTGCCTGTCAGATACTATTTTATGTGCAGCATAGCACAGCATGAGTGGCTTTATTAAGTAAGGGAGGAACACAGAAATACTTCTTTCCAGAATCCCAGCAAAATGTTTTGAAAAATGAACATATTTTGTCAAGTTATTATAGAAGACCCATGTCTTCTCTTTTACACCATAATCTTAAGTAATTGTTGACTCCTAAAAATTAAACAGGCTAAATTTATAAATAATGAAAATTCCTTCTTTTCTCCCAGAAGAAGAAAAATAAACAATGACTTGATAATGGTACATTTTCCCTTTCAGTTTTTCTTCCTGAAAATGTTTGTATTTATGGTAGGTTGCTTCTGAAAATCTAGAAACAATCATTTAAAACCACAGTATTCCAAATTAAAGGTTACACAATACCTGGAGCATAACTGGAAATCATGATTTTGGAAAAATCGACTATTAGGATATGTTGTTGAGCATGATCTACTCTTGAGTGGCTTCATAATGCTGATTGAAACAAGTCTACCACAGTTGCTTGCTAACTCCAATCATGGCAGGTTCCCGGTTGATTGATTGATTGATTGATTGATTGATTTGTGTGTGTGACATTCAGTTGTCTAATGGTGTGTTTGAAACCAAGGCTGCCATTCTGAAAAGACAGAAGTGTTTGTTTACTTTAAACATAGTCTGGGGCCAGATTGTAATGTGGATGGGAGTTATATGTATGGAAATTTATTTCAGACTTCCAGTCAGTATGGCAGCATAGGTAAACATGGCTCACCTCTTCATACAACCACATCAGAATTACAACTAAAATATAGAACAGCCATCACTCAGACCTGTCAGAAATCAAGTTGAATGGAAGTCTGACAACTACAAAATTAAAGAAACCACATCTATCCAGACTGGTAGGAGGGGTGGAGACGCCGAATGGGCTGGTGACACATCCACGTGTGGTAGGTAAAATAAAAATTCCGGAGGGAAATCTCGGGAGTGAGAGTCCCAGGCCCCTCAGCCCCGGGTTCCAGAAAGAAAAGTCCCCATAACTTCTGGCTGCAAAAAACCAGCAGGGATTGAGTCAGTGGAAGCAACTTCTGGAGTCCCAAGAAGTTCCTTTTAAAGAACCCACATATGGACTTAGATTCCCTCTCGCAGACCTCCAGCACCAGAGTAGTAGCTTAAAAGCCACCAGTGGTATACAGAGAGGAACTGAAGTGTCTGGCATCAAATTGAGTGCTGGGGGACAGCTTTCCCCCAACAGAAAGGCAGGCAGAAGCCAATGTCCCTTTTCTGAACCCTCTCCCTACAGAACCACAGAGCCAGCAGACTGGTGCCATATCTCATACTCCATCAACCTGGCTAACACTGCCGCACCCTGGAGGTCCCCAGAGACTCAATCCCACCCAATTTATGGGCCAACCCAAAGTGCTTTCCATAGGAATGACAGGTTTTGGCTCCTGCTCACCACTTCCAAAATCCTCTCAAACAAACTACAGCCAATCTCAGTGAGTCCCCAGACCCTATACCTCTTGCTAAATAGCCCCAGGCCTGGCACTGGCAGCACCGAACTTAGATTCACAGCTTGGCTTAGTCTGGGAATCTCCAAGCCCCGTCAAGTAGCAGCCATCTCAGATTGTTTATAGCTCAGGCAGGGTGGCTCCTGGCAAAACACAAGTGGGGGCTGACCTTGGCCTGTACCACCCAGGAAACCCCAGAGCTTGTGCATCCAGTAGACAGCTACAGACCACATCAGAGTACCACTACCCTGCCCCACACAGCTAATCTTCCACAGAGGGTGGAAGTTGGTGTTAAGTGGTCACAGCCAGTCCTTGCAGCTGACTGGCCTGGGTAAATCCCTCCCATTGACCTGTAGCAGTCAAGGCTCAACTACAAGAGGAGGGTGTACTCAGCCCACATAAAGGGTGCACCTTGAGTACCCAGCTTGGGTGACAGGGGAGGCAGTGCCTCTAGACCCTACAGGATACTTACTACATTAAGCCGTACTACCAAGACATGGAGTCATAGGAGGTCTACCTGATATATAGAAGCAAACACAAGGAGGCTGCCAAAATGAAGAGACAAAAAAATATGGCCCAAATGAAAGAACAGATCAAAACTCCAGAAAAAGAAATGGAGATAAGCAGTCTATCAGATGCAGAGTTCAAAACCCTGGTTATAAGTAACTTAGGGAGGACCTCAAAGCATAAAAAAGATCCAGTCAGAAATAAAGGATACACTAACTGAAATAAAGAACAATTTTCAGGGAAACAATAGTAGAGTGGATGAAGCCAAGAATCAGATCAATGATTTGGAAAATAAGGAAGCAAAAAACAAGCAATCAGAACAAGAAGGAAAAAGAATCCAGATAAGCAAGGATAACGAAAGGAGCTCCTGGACAACTTGAAGCATTCTAACATTTGCATCATAGGGGTGCCAGAAAGAGAAGAGAAAGAGCAAGAAATTGGTACTTTTTTAAACAAAATAGTGAAAGAAAACTTCCCTAATTTGGTTAAGGAAATAGACATGCCACATCCAGGAAGCACAGAGAGTCTCAAACGAGATGGATGCAAAGAGGCCCACTCCAAGACACATCATCATTAAAATGCCAAAGGTTCAAGGTAAAGAGAGAATCTGAAAAGCAGCAAGATAAGAGTAGTTAGTTACCTACAGGGGAGTTCCCATAAGACTGTTGGCTGATTTCTCAAAAGAAACTTTGCAAGCTAGAAGGGATTGTAAAGTCATGAAAAGCAGGGAACTATAGCCAGGATTACTATAGCCAGGATTGCTCTACCCAGGAAAGCTATCATTTAGAATTGAAGGGCAGATAACATCACAGACAAGAAAAAACTAAAGGAGTTCATCATCACCAAACCATTATTACGTGAAATGTTAAAGGAACTTAAGAAAAAGATCAAAACTATGAACAATAAAATGACAATAAATACTTAACTATTAACAATTGAATCTAAAAAACTAAGCAAACAAGAACAGAGACAGAATCATGGATATGGAGAGCATTTTGATCATTGCCACATGGGAGGAGGGGTATGGGGGAATGGGTGAAGAGGTGAGGGGATTAAGAAGTGCAAATTGGTAGTTACAGAATAGCCATGGGGAGGTAAAGTACATTACAGGAAATGGAATAGCCAAAGGACCTATACGTATGACCTGTGGACATGAACAGTGGTGTGGGGATTGTCTGAGGGAGTAGGGGTTGCTGGGTGGAGGGGTGCAAAGGGGGAAAATAGGGACAATTGTAGTAACATAATCAATAAAATACAATTTTTTTAAAAAAGTTACTTCAAAGCTTTATATCTTTAAAAAATCCTCACCTAAGGGTATATTTATTGATTTGAGAGAGAGAGAGAGAGAGAGAGAGAGAAACTTCAATGCAAGAAACACACTGGTTGCATCCTATATGCACCCCGACCAGGGATTGAACCCACAGCCTAGGTATGTGCCCTGACTTGGGGGGGGGGGGTCAAACCCGCAACCCTTGGGTGCTGTGGACAAAGGGCAGTGCTCCAACAACTGAGCCACCCAGCCAGGGCTCAAAGCTTTATATTATGCAAATGCAAGGAATGTCAATAACTGTTCCTTTACCAATACTAATACCACACAAGAAAAAGAAACTATTATTTTACTGATCAGTAGCATATTTTTTTGCTTGTCACTATTTATTCATAATTATTTATGGATGTCCATGTTCGTTTTAAGGACAGCATGTGTTTATGCTTGTGGTTAATTAGCCTTTAACCAGAGAAATAGGTACTTGCCATACAGATACGGCAAGTGGATAAGACATTGACTTGTAAATAGAGACAATTAGTGATGTAATACACTAGATAATGTACTTTCAGGACGTATTGCATTAAGATATGTTGCTTTCCACACACACACACACACACACACACACACACAATTTTGTGCAGTATGTATTTTTGATGTGTACTTGGTTCTTAAGTTTGTCCAGATGAATGACTCTCAGTTGGTATAACATCATTTTTCTCAGGATTTTGGTCGTGTATAAAATTCATTTATGTTACTTCTGAGTAGAATAGATATATTCCTAAGATATCCTGAATGGAGCTATTTGTGGGACTTGATGTGGAGGTACTATTAGTTTCAAAATAAGATACCCAGTGTAATACAAAGCACCAAAGAAAGATTTTTCTAAGTGGTGGGAAAACATTGTCTTGAAGATTGGAGAGAGCCCAGTCATGTCTTAAAAAGTTTTGAAGTGACACTATGGCACACTGACTCTCTGCTAAGGGATAGTCACATTAAGGAATGATAGTAATTGTAAATATCTTTTAAGCTTAACAGGATCATTCCAATCACTGTTTAAGTAATCCCATAATATCTTTCCCTTCTTAAAAAGAAAATTAAAAATAATCCTTGGACTTAACATCTCCTTTCTGTCCATCTCCCATCTTTATTCTCCCCACCATAACAAAATACTCAGAAAAGTTGTCTCTGTTGTTACCGTCCAACCATTGTCATTCAAGCTTTCATCATTTCCACTCCCACCTTAACTTTATGCATGGTCCTGTTTTCACTCATGCATACCCCTGCCCCTGCAATTCTTCAGAATCATCAGTGATTTTGAAACATACATCATTCCCCTGCTTAAAACCAAAGTAGTTCGGGCTGGGCCCATGCATTAGAATATTTGAAAAGATGCTCAGGTAGTACTAATGTGAGATAGGCTGAAAACCTCTGTTGTAGTGGCTTCTTTCGTACTCATAATAAAATCTAAACAACTTTGACCTATCAGACTCCTGTCTGCTCTATGATACTGTCTCCTGTTTTCTTTACCTTCTCTACTCTAGTCATACTGGCTTTCTTCAAAGCTGATGGAGTTTTGTTGCTCTCATCACTATCCCCAGCACTAGAACAGTGTACCTACTATGGAACATAGTGCCAGTTCAATAGATATTTGTTGAATTAATGAACATTTTACACTGTTCTTGTTCTGTAGTAGTGATTACCCTATAATAAATGCTCCTAGGTTGCTAGCATTTTGAGTCTTCAAGAATGCTACCAAAAATTCTATTTGAACATATGTCACAGGCTCCCACAGTCTTAACTATTTGATCTTCCAATATCTACTTCTTTCCCTGTCAGAATGCCTGCTTTTTCTTGCTTCTCTCTTGGTATGTGCACCATTGACACCTCTGATCTGTTTTTAGTGTCCTGTGTCTGTTTTTATTTTGTATAGTTTTTCTTTCCTGTATTGTTATCCACAGTGGGTTTAAAGGACTACTCTTACCAGTGTCGTCAGTCAGTAAGAGATTGTCTTTCCTTCTGTGGGTAAACACAGTACTCATAGGATTTCTAGTACATCTTTGGATTGTATGCCCTTCTTGTCTAATTATTCTTGCTGGACACAGGTGGCTGCTCCTTTCATGTGAAACACCAAGATGGAATTGATGGGGAGGGACAGACTTTAAAAGGGAAGATGGACATCAGGGGAGGTGTCTGTTTCTGAGGTCAGAGGTTGAGGCCTAATTGATGCAAAGTTGAGATTTCATTGAATCAGGCGCCCTGCAAAGTTTTTTGGTAAAAGTCCAAATAGTAAATATTGTGGGCTTTATGGGGTCTCTGTCACAACTACTCTACTCTGCTGTTTTAGTGCAGAAGCAGCCATATACAGTATGTTAACAAACGAGTGTGGCCATGTTCCATGAAGCTAGTTATGAACACTGAAATTTGAATTTTATATAAAAATTATATTATTAATATTCTTTTAATTTTTTAATCCCCTGAGGCATTGTGATTTATAAGAAATATATAGTTA
Organism: Pteronotus mesoamericanus; assembly: GCF_021234165.1. NCBI lineage: Eukaryota > Metazoa > Chordata > Mammalia > Chiroptera > Mormoopidae > Pteronotus > Pteronotus mesoamericanus. The sequence goes on from NW_026555078.1 coordinate 33,768,693, forward strand.
ATCATTCAGATGACCAAAATTCATTTTTCAAATACATTTGGTCTTCCATAATTGCTGGGCTCTGAGCTCCAGAACTTTGGGGATTTCTTAAGAGTTGGGAGGTGTCTTTTGTTATGTTACTGAAGTGATGATGGGAAAGCGCCTAAGGAGAACCACCCCGTAGAGGGTTGGAATTTAATTTAATTTAATTTTATTTTATTTTCACTTACAGTTTACATACAATATTATATTAGTTTCAGATGTACATCATAGTGATTAGATATTTACGTAAGTTAGGAAGAGAGGGGTTGGAACTTTCCATCTCACCCCTTGGCCTCCAGGAGGGGTGAGGGGCTAGAGGTTGATTTAATCAGCCATGACTATGTAATAAAGTGTCCATAAAAAGCCAAAAGGATGGGTTTGGAAAGCTTCTTGGTTGGTGAACACGTGGAGATGAAAGGAGAGTGGCACACCCTTAGAGGGCAAGGAAGCTCTGAACCCCTTCCCACATACCTTGCCCTATGCACCTCTTTCACCTGGATATTCCTTAGTTATATCCTTTTACAATTAGCCAGTGATGTTGTAAGTACTGTGTTTCTCTGAGTACTGTGAGGCATTCTAACAAGTTCATCAAGCCCAAAGAGGGTGATATGGGAACCTCTGATTTATAGCCGGTCATTCAGAAATACAGGTGACAACCAGAACTTGCAGTTGGCATTGAGTTGGAGGCAGTCATTGCTACCTGAACCTGTAGTCAGTAGGTCAGAGGTACAGGTAACCTGGGCCTGCATCCAGCGTTTAAAGTGTGTATGGTTGGGGAAGGGACGGGGCAGTCTTGTAGGACTGGGCTTGTAACTTGTGGAATCTGATGCTATCTCCTGGTAGATAGTGTCAGAATTCAGTTATAAAAAACCATTCTTAGCTGGTGGGCCACACAAAATCAGGCAGAAGGCAGGATTTGGCCCTGGGCCCATGCATAGTAATGGCACCCTTACGTAGTTTTGACTTGAGAAGTCCAATTCTTGACCAATAGCCCTTTTCACACTCCACATTGTAGATGCTGTTTTTAAACTTTAAACTTTTGGTGTTTGCAACAAATGACCTATTCAAGAAGTTTACCTGTAACTTATCCCAAAGAGCTATTCAGCTCCTTTTCTTGGTATCTTTGCCTCTGTGTTTTAGCACTTTCCTTCTGGGCCACATTTGAGACTGTCATTTATTATGCCTTTACAATATTGCTTTTTGTCCTGACACCATTGTAAAACAGTACATTTTTGTCTGTCTGAATAAGCATTTCTTTCAAGTTTATAACAGATGCTGTTGAGTCCCTCTTCCCCACCACAGTTCACTGGCTGCTGTAATGGACAGATCCTGAGGTCTGCCTTGTTAAAGCACTAGGGTCTCTGAGTTTTCTCTGCCTGAATGTGGGTGGTCAGCCCCATGCATGGCAGCCAGGAAGTGCTGGGAATTTAATGGCCCTGGGAGCAACCCTCAACCAAGGAGATGGATAGATACCCTGGCTTTCTCTTTCCTCAGTGGGACAATTCTAAGGCATGTTCTCCATGATTCTTCAAAGGGTCTCTAGTAGGACTGAACTCCAGTATCCACAGCTGTTAATAAGCCCTTAAGAGAACTTTCTTCCCATAACTCACTTTTTCTAATCCCCACACGTGTGCTTCCCCGGTTCTTCCTGCCCCCAAATAAGCCTTTTGCACCAAAGTTCTTATCTCAGGTTTGCCTTTTAGGGGAACCGAAATGACTTAATTCAGTGTTTACCTACTACTACTACTACTACTACTACTACTACTACTACTACTACGTCTTTCTTCTTTTTTCTTTCTCCTTCTTCCTCTTCTTTCTCCTCCTCCTCCCCTCCCCCACCCCTCCTCCTCCATCATCATCATCATCATCATCATCATCATCATGAGTACAGCCTTTTCTCTCCGTTCTGCCCCCACTGGGAGTACATATGCTATAGCTTCCTTAATGATTGACATTGGTACCAGAGTAACACAGAAGTGACTGGACTGAGGTGTTGGGAAGAAAGTATTACATACATACCTACTGTTAATTCAGTTCAGCTTTGCCTTACTCTATGTGATTACTGTCATTCGTTGCAGGAGTTAACCTTTTCCTGCCCTGGGCTGCTATTTTTTTTTTTCCCTAAGATTTCATTTCTTTTTATTTTTAGAAAGGGGAAGAGAGGGAGAGAAACATCCATGTGTGAAAGAAACATTGTTTGTTTGCTTCTCACAGATCCCTGACTGGGGGACCTGGCCCACAACTTAGGCATATACCCTGACTGAGAATCGAACCTGTGACCTTTCAGTTTGCAGGCCAGTGCCCAATCCACTGAGTCATACCAGTCCTATTCTTGAAAAGTGAACCATCTGTATCATGTGTCACCATTTACCTCATACATGAAATGGTCCCAGCCTTGGTTGTCTTCTGTGAGCTAGATAGATCAGGTTTGTTGTTTGCAACAGACAACAAACTCTGTGCTGGAAAATGATTTAAGATGCAGGGTACTATACATTGTGTCACAACTAGGTGAGTTGTAAAATAACAGTTATGTGTATTTTTGTAGCCAGCCTTTAACATAATTAACTGGGCTTTCCCAAAATGAGTATTAAAATTTCAAAATGTCAATAAATTACAGGTAACTACAATTCTCCAGTAAAGTAATTACTGATAAAATATTTTTTTAGTGTGTGGAGAAGTGAAAGTCTTTTTATACTTGTAATATATTTCTTTCATATTAAATAGAAGTTAAGTTATTGTGAAGTAAATTTCACCGTAGGTGTTTGTATGTACAAAATCATTGTAGAAATTTGAATTTTTATTTCCTGAGGCTTTTGGCTTGACAAGTTACATTTTTTAAATGTTCCAGATTAGTATATACTTTCAGATTTTATTAAAGTTGAGGAACTTTTCTTAAGCTAAATTAAAATGATCTTTGTATCAGAATCATGATAATAATTTTCATTTTTATTTGTAAGATCATTGTTTTCCAGGTTCCTCACCCCTTGGAAGGCTTTGTTTAGCTGGTGGTGGTGTTTTTTGTTTGTTTTTTTTTAAACATCATTTTCCCCCTTTTTGGTTCATAGTTTAACATGTCCAAAATGTTTTCACTTTTATTGCTACTTTAAAAACTAGCTGAAGTTAGTCCTGGCTGGTGTGTCTCAGTGGATTGAGTGCCAGCCTGTGAACCAAAAGGTCACGGGTTCGATTCCCAGTCAGGGCACACGTCTGAGTTGCAGGCCAGGTCCCCAGTTGGGGGTATGCAGGAAGCAGCCGATTCATGTCGGTATCTCTCTCCCTCTCCTCCTTCCTTTCCCTTCTCTCTAAAAATAAATAAATTGTTTTTAAAATATAAAAATAAAAACTTGCTGAAGTTAGATTTTTATGTGTGTTTTCCTACTTTACTGTTAAGATCTATATCTGGGAGTAGTCAAATCTTGTGTAAATTACCTTTTTTACTTGGTTTCATTTAATTGCATAAGGCTGTTAAGAAGTTTAACAGTTATTAATATTTTCTGTTACACTTGTACCAAAATATGTTGGGGGGAAGTTAAACAAGACTTTATAAATTACTTTTCTTGGAATACAGGCGTGGGCAAAAGTAGGCTCACTGTGCCATCGTGACATTCTTTTGAGTTAATAAAGCTATTGTAATAATCATAATCTGCATTTTTTTCCCCATGCAAATAACTGTATATTTGGTACATCATGTGGGTTGGGATGTAGATACTCTTTTTTGTTTGTTGTTTTTCTCTCTTAGATTATAGTGTTACTCATGGGTGTTTTTTTCCAATGGTCTTTTGCACCTAAACTATTGGTTTTTATTCACTCTGGTTCCATATCTTACTTTTTACTACTCCTTACCCACCTCAACACACTTCTGTAGCCTCATAAACCTCAGCCTTCTCACCTACTTTATTATCAGAATGTTATCCATGTTGTTATTTATCCTTTAGATTTCTGCCCCCAGGTTTCTATTTGTTCTCCGAATGACTACAGAGAATACTCTGTCATCCGTAGGTCCCCTGTTGTACCTAATTTAGGCATTATTAGTGGTCCTGGGTATTCCGCATAATCTGCCTTGTAGCTTTCCAGGGCAGGACAGTGTTTTCTCAGCTGTTAGTATTTCTTTAAAATCTATCACATGACATGCACTTAGTTTTTAATTGTTCGTATTAAATGCCCAATTATTTAGTTTTCTGCTTTTAATTTCTCTCAAGGTGATCTTGATGATTTTTAAGTGTTATGTTCTTTTTTTTTAATAGATGTGAAAAAAGATTGGTCTGACCATGCTCTCTGGTGGGAAAAGAAGAGAACGTGGCTTCTTAAGACTCATTGGACCTTGGATAAGTACGGCATTCAGGCAGATGCTAAGCTTCAGTTCACCCCCCAGCACAAACTGCTTCGCCTTCAACTTCCCAACATGAAGTATGTGAAAGTGAAAGTGAATTTTTCTGATAGAGTCTTCAAAGCTGTTTCTGACATCTGTAAGACTTTCAGTAAGTATTAGATAAATTCTTCATGAAAGTATGCGTTGTGCGATGAATGTGTAATATGACTGATGGCTGACATTTCGCTTATCTCAAGAAACAGGGATTGGGGTGAGCTGTCTATGTTCATGTGTATATGTGAAATTTTTACTTTTTTCTTTAAAGTTTTTATATTTAAGAAATGTTAGATTAAGGTGGGATAGGAGGAATCTAGTAGAGATTCTTTCCTTACTAGAAGTATATCAGGTATTTATTGTTATGTAATACTTTGTTCTGATGACTTATTTTTATGGGAAGGAGAAGAGAACAGGAAGGAAATAGGTATTATTTTCAGAGGGATGTAGTTTTTGCAGTGTTTCCTTCACACAAGTCACTATTTGATTTTAGCGATTCAGGCAGATTATGTCACTTCCTTCACTAACGGCCTGACAGAGCTTCTAAGGAAATGACCATGAGGGTTGTCTTCCTTAACAAGTCTACAATTTGAACACTTCTGCAGTGATTCTATTTATGCTTTCTGAAAATGAGATGTGGATTAATTTTGGCTGACCCAGTTTTATCATGTGACTGGAAGTATTGAACCATCAGTGAAAATGTGAACTGCTGTCTTTATCACTAGTATGTAACTCTACTGTGCTATACATTAGGGCAGCAGTTTTCACCCAGTGTGTCACAGTAACTTTTAAAACATGCAGTACCTCACTGTTTAGTCAGGGGCACTGACCTCTTTTCCTTTAGATTGTCTAATAAAAAAATGACATCACAATAGCAGCTGTTCAGTGTGAATGAATCAAAATTATACCTAGTTCTGTTTTTCTTTTTTCTTTTTCTTTTTTTTTTTGGTAGATTGGCAAAAAATATATTTTTGATGTGCCACTGAATTTTACTAATTAGTTGGTGTGTGCCATGACGTGAAAAAAGTTGAAAATTGCTAGATTAGGGGAAATACAGGTAGATTGACATTACTATTTTGATCTAATGACTGAAATGATAATGGTTGTCATGTTTAATGGAATTTAAGAAAAAATTAAAACACAGAAAAGTACAGGTAATTAATAGCTGATATCATTTTGCCAAACTCATAAGTCTGAATAATATAGGTAAAGTTCTTCAGTTAAATTCTCTTACTTTTCAAAAAGCAAAAGCAACCACTATCATAAATTTAGTGTGTATCCTCCCAGAACTTTTAAAAATACATAAACACACATGCATATATTCATATCTATATGTAAATATGTACCCCAAAATAATATGTTATTTCCATTGCTGTGCTACTTACATTGAACGTGTGTATAGGAACTTCTCTAAAGTGTTAAAGTAAAAGGTAGAATTGTTTTAAGTGTATACATAATGTATTTCAGAGTCTGTTGAATTGCTCTCCCAAGTGGTTGTAACAGTTCACATTCCAACCTGCAGTGTATGAAAGCCCCTCACTGCAAATCATCGCTAACACTTGAGTTGTCAGTTTTTAGTGTTTGCTTCTCTGAGTGAAAAAAATACACAATTTCATTTTAGTTCAGATGTTTTTATATCTGTACTCACCATCTAATCTAAGTTTCTTCTATTTTTGAAATGCTCTGTTTATTCTTCTCTTCTTCCCCCAGCCCTTGGCACCACTAATTTCCTTACTGTCTCCATAGTTTTGCCTTTTCCAAAATGTCTTCTAGTTGGAATCATAGAATTAGTAGCCTTTTCAGATTGGTTTCTTTCACTTAGTAATAGGCATTTAAGTTTTCTCCATGTCTTTTCATGGCTTGATAGCTCATTTCTTCCTGGTACTAAAAAATATTCCATTGTCTGGATGTACCACAGTTTATACATTCTCCTGTTGAAAGACATCTTGGTTGTGTCCAGGTTATGCAAGTGTAAATACAGCTGCTATAAACATCCATGTGCAGGATTTTGTGTGGACATATATTTTCAACTCCTTTGAGTAAATACTAAGGAGTGTGATTGTTGGATCAGATGGTAAGAATGCGTTTAGTGTTGTAAGATGCTACCAGACTGTCTTCCAAAGTAGTTGTACCATTTTGCATTTATACCAGCAATGAACAAGAGTTCCTGTTGCTTGCAGTTGTCACCAGCATTTGGTATTGAAAGTGGCCTGCATTGTGGCCGTTCTGATAAATGTGGGATGGTGTCTCATTGTTGTTTTAGTTTGCAATTCCCTGATGACATATGATGTGGAGCATCTTTTCATAGGCTCCTTTGCCATCTGTACATCTTCTGTGAGGTCTACTAAGGTCTTTGGCCTATTCTTTAATCAGGTTGTTTGTTGTCTTATTGTTGACTTAAAAAAAAGTTCTTTATATATTTTGGATAACAACTCTTCATCAGATAAGTCTTTTGCAAATATTTTCTCCTAGTCTGCAGCTTGTCTTTTCATTACTTTTGACAGTTTCTTTCACAGAGCAGAAATTAATTTTAATGAACTTCAACTCACCAGTTACCTCTTTTTTGTGTTATACTTTTGTTGTGTCCAAAAAGTCATTGCCAACCCCAAGGTCATCTAGATTTTTTCCTCTGTTACGGTATAGAGGTTTTGTAATTTTACATATTTAGGCCTGTGATACATTTTGAGTTGATTTTTGTGAAGGTGAAATGATCTGGGTCTAGATCCATTTTTTTTTCATGTAGTGATGTCCAGTTGTTCTAGCGCCGGTTTTTGAAAAATTATGTCAGAGCTGGCAGTTTCTTACAAAGCTAAACATAGTCTTACCATATGATTTAGCAGTTGTGTTCTTAGGTATTTACTCAACTGATTCTAAATTTATGACCACATAAAAACTTACATGTGTAAACTCATAGATAATAGACAATGGAATGGTGGTTACCATAGGGGAAGGGGATTCATGGAGTACAGAGAGATTAAAGGGGGTCAAATATATAGTGATGGAAGGAGACTAAACTTTGGGTGGTGAATATACAATGGAGTATACAGATAATGTATTATAAAGTTGTGCATGAAAACTTACGTAATGTTATTGACAGTGTTACCCCACTACATTAATTTTAAAAACTTTAAAAGAAAAAGAAAAATTATCTTTTCTCCATTGTATTGCCTTTGCTCCTTTGCCAAAGATGAGTTGACTATATTTATGTAGGTCTATTTCTAGGCTACCATCCCCATACTACAGGAAATTAAAACACTGTATCCCTATACGCTCTAACACTGTATTCATAGTCAATACTTTTTACAATAGCCAATATTTGGGAACAACCTAAGTGTCCGTCAACAACAGATGTATGGATAAAGATGTGAACACACACACAATGGAATATTATTCATAAAAAATGATGGAATGATGGAAATCTTGTCATTTGTGACAGCGTAGATGGACCATGAAGGCATTACGCTAAGTGAAATAAGTCAAAGACAAAATACTGTAAGACCTCATTTATTGTGGAATGAAAAAATGCCACCCAAAACAAAAACAAACAATACAGATTACTTTTTTCGTTGAAGGTAAAGATGGAAAACAGATGGAAAATTACTTAAACTACTGGTAACATTTTCTAGTTTGGACTACTCTAGTGGAGGTGGGGTGATATCTCCTTGAGGCTTCAATTTGCATTATCCTAATGACTAATGATTTTGAGCATCTTTTCATGTGTTTAATTGCCCTTACGTATATTCCTTTTTTTAAAAATTTTTTATTGATTTTAGAGAGAGACAGGAAGGGGGGAATGGAGAGAGACAGTGAGAGTGAGTGAGTGAGAGAGACATCTATTTGTTTTTCCACGTATTCATGCTCTCTTGTTGCTTCTTGTATGTGCCCTCACCAGAGATCAAACCCTGCAACTTTGGCATATTGGAATGAAGCTGTAACCAACTGAGCTACCTAGGCAGGGCCACCACCATGTATATTCTTTGATAAAGTGTCTGTTTGAATACTTTGCCTTCCTTTAAAAAAAATAGGTTGTCTGTCATCTTACTGGGTTGTAAGCATTTTTGCATATTCTGGATATGCAGCATTTATTAGATATGTTTTACAAACATTTTTTTTTACTGTCTGGCTTACCTTTCAATTTCAGTAATTGTCTTTTGAAAAACAAAAGTTTTAATTTGATAAAGACCAGTTTACAATCTCTTTAATGGTTTTTGTTCATAGATACATAAATCCTTAGCAAGATTTTAGCAAATTGAATACAGCAATATATAAAAAAGATGAACACATCATGATTAAAGTTTATCTCAAGAATATAAAACTTTTTATGTGCATGTGAAAGAATTATGTTATTGCCATTGGATGGGAATTTTCTATGAATGACAGGGCAAGTTGGATACTAAGGGATATTGAAATCTTCAACTATATGATTTGTTCTTACTCCTTTCACTTCTATCAGTTTTATTGAAGTATTCTCAATATGTATACACATTTAAAATGTTATGTCCCTTGAAGAATTTACTCTATCACTATGAAATGACTTTCTATATGCCTGGTAATATTGTTTGCTTTGAAATACACCTTGTCTGATGACAAAAGATACACTGTATCTTTTTTCTACCTTGTTTCTTTTAATCTGCCTGTGTCTTTAAACTGGATTTCTTAAAAGAAAAAGAAAAATTATCTTTTCTGAAAAAACAATTTCTGGTTGTGTCTTTAAACAACATACAGCTAAGGCAGATTTTTTAAAATCTATTCTGATAATCTCTGCCCTTTTATAAATTGTGTAGGCCATTTATATTTAATGTGATTATTATCAGTGTGGTTGGTTGGGTTTAAATCTACCATCTTGTTATTTTTTATTTGGTATATATTTATTTTTATTTTCTTGTGTTCCTTTTCTTGTTTGTTTCCTTCTTTGGAATTCAGGAGGGTTTATGGTTATATTTGTTCCTACCTGTGCCGCTGTAATTATTACCACTTTCATTTTGTCATTTTAGTGGTTGCTCTAGAATTTACAACAGGACTTTCAATTTACTCACATTCGTTGTTCAAATAGTGTAATATACCATTTCACACTTTGTATAATACCCTTAAACAGTATAGTTTCAGTTCCCCTTTCCTTTGTTTTATTGTCATGTTTTACTTTCACATACGCTAAAATCCACAATATATTATTATTTTCCCCTAAAACAATACTTGTTTTTTGAAAATTTTGAAAATAGGAAAATAGTTTTTTTTGTAATTGCCCACATATTTACTATTTTTTCAGTGCTCTTTGTGAGGATATTTTCTATGTATTTGGATTTCTTCTATCTGAAAGACTTGAAAAGATCTTTTATAGTGCAGGTCTGATGGTGGTTTTTTTTTCACCTTTTGCTTGTAAAATCTTTATTTTAATGTATTTTATTGATTATGCTATTAGCAGTTGTCCCTTTTTTTCTCCCCTTTATTCCTCTCCACCTTGCACTGCCCTTCCCACCAGCATCATTGCCCCTCCCCCTGCCCTTCGTTCATGTCCATGGGTTGTACATAAAAGTTCTTCGGCTTCTCCATTTCCTATACTATTCTTAACCTCCCCCTGCCTATTTTATACTTACTATTTATGCTGCTTATTCCCTGTACCTTTTCCCCCCATTCTTCCCCCTCCTCTCCTGATCTGCATTTCTATGATTCTGTTCCTGTTCTAGTTGTTTGTTTTTGTTTTGTTTTTGTTTTAGGTTCAGTTGTTGAAAGTTCTGAGTTTGTTGTCATTTTAGTGTTCATAGTTTTTTTATCTTCTTTGTCTTAGATAAGTCTCTTTAACATTTCATACAGTAAGGGTTTGGTAATGATGAACTCCTTTAACTTTACCTTATCTGGGAGGCACTCTATCTGCCCTTCCATTCTAAATGATCGCTTTCCTGGATAGAGTTATCTTGGATGTAGGCCCTTATCCTTCATGACTCTGAATACTTCTTTCCAGCCCTTTCTTACATGTAAGGTTTCTTTTGAGAAATCAGCTGATAGTCTTATGGGAACTCCTTTGTAGGTAACTCTCTTCTCTTGCTGCTTTAAAGATTCTCTCATTTTTAATCGTGGGTCATGTAACTATGATGTGCCTTGGTGTGTGCTTCCTTGGGTCCAGCTTCTTTGGGACTCTGAGCTTCTGGATCTCCTGGAAGTCTCTTTCCTTTGCCAGATTGGGGAAGTTCTCCTTCATTATTTTTTCAAATAAGTTTTCAATTTCTTGCTCTTCCTCTTCTCCTTCTGGCACCCCTATCATTCAGATACTGGAATGTTTAAAGTCGTCTGAAATGTTCTTAAGAATTCAAAAGAATGAGGAGAGGCTTATTTCTTCATTCTGTTCTTGTTGAATGTTTATGCCTTCCTACTGCTCCAAATCATTGATTTGAGTCCCGGTTTCCTTCCCTTTATTGGTGGTTCCCTGTATATTTTTATTTCATTTTGTGTAGCCTTCACTTTTTCCTCCATTTTGTGACCGTACTCAACCAATTGAGTGAGCATCCAGATTACCAGTGTTTTGAACTGTGCATCTGTACACCACTTAGTTCTCATTTTGGAGTTTTGATCTGCTTTTTTCATTTGGGCCATATTTCTTTGTCTCAGCGTGCCTGTTAGGTTGGGAGGAGCAGAGCCTTAGGTATTCACCAGGGCAGGACAACTCAGGTCCCTTAGTTGTAACGCAGCATGTCGGGGAGAGGTCCAAAAGGAAACAATGCTGCTTGCTCAGCTCTCTCACCCACTTTCAGTCACGTCCTCTGCTACCCACAAGTAAATTGGGCCCTTCTAGTGTTGATTCCCTCGAGTGGGTTTGTGTACATTCTAGGACCCCCTTGGGTCTAACGGACTCTACTGTGAGGCTGGGAGTTTCTTCTGCTCTCGCAACCCCCACAGGTTTTTACAGCCAGAGATTTTGAGGTTTTCTTTTCCTGCACCGGAATCCTGGATTGCTTGTTCTGTCTTGCTCCTCAGCTGTTCCTCCGGTTTATCTGCATGCAAATGTGGGACCACCTGGTCTGCCAGCTGCTGCCTGTGGAGCATCCTCTCTGCCCTGGCTGTCCATCTCTGCCCCTTCTGCTGGTCTAGGTGAATGTTTCTTTTTTAGCTCCTTGGTTATCAGACTTCCATACAGTTCGATTTTCTGGCAGTTCTGGTTATTTTTTGTTTTAAAATTTGTTGTTGTTCTTTTGGTTGTGCAAGGAGGCAAAGTGTCCTGTTTGTAAAATCTTAATTTTACCTTAATTTTTGATATTGCAGCTGAGTGAAGCATTCAGGACCACACACACCCCCGTCCCCTGTAATTTGTGCTTTTTTTTATTTGTTCCTCTATGTTTTTTCTGTTAGCCTTTCAGGGATTGTATTTATTCTGGTTTTCAGCAGTTTAACCCTGATATGTGTTGGCATAGTTTTTCTTAGGTTTATTGTGTTCTAGGTTCATTTCCTTTCTTAGATCTGTGGATTTGTAGTCTTCATCAAATCTGGATAATTTTCAACCAGTACTTCTTCAGATAATTTTTAGTGTGTCTTCCCACACCTCCCATCCCTTGTGGGGCTTTAGTGTCTCATATATTAGACCAATTATTGTTCCAAAGGTCGCTGATACTGTCTTCCTTTTTTCGGTCTTTGTTCTCTGTGCTTCATTTGAATAGTGTCCATTGCCATATCTTTAAGTTCACTGATCTTCTGCTAATCTGCTGATAATTCCATCCAGTGTTTTTTTTTTTTTTTTTTTTTTCATTTTAGATGTATTTTTCATCACTAGAAGTTTGATTGATTTGGGCTTTTTAAAAATACATAAATCTTTCATTTTTCTCATTAGTTTATGCTTTCCTTTATTTTAACATGTGGCATATAAAAGCTGTTTCAATATCTTTGATGACTATCATTGTGGTTTCTTTTTTTCTTTTTTAAAATTAAATAGGGTGACATAGGTTAATAGGATCATACAGGTTCTAAGATGTACATTTCTGTGATACATGATCTGCATATGGCATTGTGTGCCCACCACCCCAAAGTCAAATCATCTTCTGTCACCATATATATGGCCTCCTTTACCCTTCACTGCCCTCCTACCTCCTTCCCTCTGGTAATATCATACTGTTGTCTTTGTCTGTGAGTTTCAGTTCTGTATCCCACAGATGAGTGGAATCATAGGGTTCTTAGCTTTTTCTCATTTTGCATAATATTCTCAACGTGCATCCATATTATCTCTCATTATGGTTATTTCTACTTCTGTTACTTTCTTTTTTTTCCCCCTTTTACTTCTGGGAAGGGGTCATATTTTCCTGCCTCTTTTATGCCTGGTAATTTTTGATTGAATACTGGACTTTATTACATTTTTCATTGTTGGTAGCTGGATTTCTTTTAAGTAGTGTTTGATTTGTTTTCCTGGTCAACAGTCAATTACTTGGAATCAGTTGGATCCTGCTTTTATGCTGTGTTAGGGTAGGTCTAGAAATGCCTTTAGTCTAGCGCTAATTTCTCTCTGGGCATTCTTCTCTGTACCTATGTACAAGGAGGCCTTTCTCTCCCAAATGCACAGATTAGTATTCAGCCAGACTCCAGCAGTTAAGTGCAGATCTCCACAGCTCTCTGTGTAGCTCCCTTCTCTCCAGTATTCCGACCCATAAATTCTAGCTATTTCTTGGCCTCCCTGAACTCTGTCTCAGATCTGTCAAATCAGTAAGACCTGGCTCTGTTTGCCCCCCGCCTCCCACTGCATTACTTCTAGACAGTAAGCTGGTGCACTCAAAGGGCTCATCCGGGTTTTGTTTTTTTTTTCTCTTCTGTGCTCCTTGTCTAAGGTCTGAAAACCTTTCTTTTCCTTTCTTATTGGTTAAATAATGCAGGAGGGTAAATCAAGTCTCAGTACTCCATCTTAGTTGAGACCCTCCATTTTTTTATTTATCCTTAATATTTTTTCTTAGCTATATACCTTTTTTGAAAGCCATCATTTGCTCACTGAAGCACTATTATAATAATAAAACCATTTCTGTCACAGACATTTCAAATTGAACATGTTCAAAACTGAGCTCATAGTATCCTTCCCAAATCTCTGTGCTTCCTCCTCCCCTACTCTGTCCCTTAGAAGTTTTCATAGCAGCAAAATGTACCACCATCCCAGATACACATACTAGAAACTTGGGAGTCATCCTAAGCACCTCTTCCTCATCTGTACATCATCTGTCACCTGGAAGTGTTAATTTTGCCTCCCAAGATATACCTGGAATCTTTTCACATCTTTGCACCTCTGTCACCTCTACTTCTCTGGTAGACCACACTACTCTCTCCCTTAGACTCAACAGCCTCCCAAACAGTCTTTATCCATTATTGTTCATTCCAATAACATTCTTTACATAGTAAGCAGGAACATTTAAAAAAAATTTTTATCAAAGCAATAGATGCAGAGTTAAAGTTAAAAAGGTTAAAAAAGTTAAAGTCAAAAATTCCACTACCACTAATCACATTCCTACCACTTTTTTGTGTTTCTTTCTGACATTTAGTTCCACTATTTAAGGTGCTTATACTGTTATTTCTAAATTTACTACTTTTAGATATTTGTTTTCACTCAACTTTCCCCCCCTTTTATTATAACTATTACAATTTTTGGCTAAACTGGTACCATTGTTTACATTTTAACAAGGTAAATATTTTTACTTGCTGAACCAAAGTGTATACTTTTTCTTTCCCTCTCTTCAGAATATGTGTTTTTGTTTACCATTTGCTAGTTTTCAACCAGTATCTCTTGCTGATTCTTCTACATTCCACATTCTCTATAGTTTTCATGGTCAAATACATAATCTGATAATAATTCCCCACCTCCCCCCCCCCCTTTTTTTTCCTAGAGATATTCTGAAGCCTCTTCATCATCCTGCTCCAATTATCTGGGGTGGATATTTTCTAGGCCAAGGTATACAGTCATAGCTCCAGGACCTCCCTTCACGCTTGTCCAAAGAAATTGTGTTCCCTCTCACTTTAGACCTTTTTTGGTGGGCTGTATCGTCCATCAGTGTAGTAAGAAAAAGGTGAATGGGATGGATGTTTTTGAGATGTTATATTTGAACATGTCTTAAGTTTGACCTTTGATAGAATCATTGAGTTGAAAATTACTTTCCCTCAGAATTGAGAAGTCACTGTTCAGTTGTATTTTAGCTTCCAATGTTGCTGTTGATAATTCTGATAGTGTTCTTAAATCTTATTTTTATCTTTTCTTTGTAGACTACTTTTTCTCTCTGGAAACTTACAGGATCTTTTCTTTTTCCTGTCATTTTAAAATTCCATAGTAATGTGCCCCAATTCCTTCCCTTTGTTTTCTCTGTTCTGTTACTGGTAATTAGACTTTGTTCTTGGATTGATCCTGTTACCTGACTTTATATTCTCTTCTATTAGATTTTTATAATTGTGGATATCAGTTTTAATTTTCTGTGTTTTATATTTTTATCTGGATGTTTGTTACCCAGGTATTCATGAATACATTTCAGATTTGGGGGATTTATATAAATTAAGCCTCAACAAAATAAGTAAAAACAAAAAAGAAGGAAAGAAGAACTTCATAGGTGTGTTTATCTTACCTTTCTGAGAATTGTAGTTAATGTTTTTGTTTTATTCTTTTGTTCTCTGCATTAGTTCTTCCTCTCTTAGTTGTTTTTTGTGTTTTTTCTTTTAATTTTTTTAATTTGGTCTCTTTCATATTAGAATCTCTGCATTTTCTGTGGCTGCCATAACGAATTACCATAAACTTAGTAGCCTAAAACAACACAAACTTATTATCTCACAGTTTCTGTAGGTTGAAAGTTCCAGCACAACATGGCTGAGCTGGGTCTATGGTCAGAGTTTTATAAGGCTGAAATTAAGGTGTCCGTGGGGTATGTTCTTTCCTGAAGGCGCTGAGAAAGAATTCTGTATGGTAGAATTTGGTTCCATGTGGTTGTAGGACTGAAGTTCTCCCTTTAATTTCATTTGCAAAATTTCTTCACAACAGTTCCTGGATTGGTGTATGATTGTATGCCCAGGGACAGGAATTTTAAGGGGGTTATCTCTAGAATTCTTTCCACAGAGGCCTTTCTCAAATCTCTGCCAATCATTGTCCATATGAAGCTTGGCATTAAATATGGTTTAGCTTGTCACTTCTCTGTAGGGTATTCTCCCAGCATGGGTCAGTGATGGCATTTAAAACTGTGGGTACACTGGAAATTATTTAGTGTGGGTACACTAAAATGTAACTCATAAATCATTAGGTCTCTTAGAATGTTAAATCTGTTTCTTTTCAAAGTAGTTTAAGAAATGATGATTTGACTTTATTAATTAGGCAATATGGCTCAAAAGATATTCCTGAAATATCTTAATGAGTTTCTGAATCCACATAACAATTAATGCTAATACATCAAATCCCCCAAATTACATTTGAGGATAAATGGGTTAACTTCTTTATACCTTGGATATATAAGGATGAAGAAAACACTTGATTTTTAATTGTGTAACTTTAGGTAAAGGATATGCTTTCCTATTTTTAACTTCAAAAGAAATCAGTTAAGCTAGATGCTTTTGAGAAGGTGATAGAATGTAAGGAATAGCATATATTTTTAACGTGATTTCTGCCATTTGTTTAGTCCATAAGGTGTACTTAACCCCAAATTTATTAATAATTAAAAAGTGGTTATTAATAATTAAAAAGTGGTTATGTCTACTGCCTGTTAAGCTCTCTGTTCAGAACAGTTTTTCTAGGAATTCTATTTTTATGTTTCAGAAAAATATCCCCCATAAAATAGCCTGTAAAATATAGAACAAAACAAAAACCTAATGTGTATCAAGTATTCCTACTGGTAAAAATCAAATAACCAACAGAGAAACAAAAAACCTATATAGTTATTAAAAGGTTTATTTGGACTTCTTTTTTAAAACATGGGATATGGTGTATATAAAGTTTTTAAAAAGTCCTAAGTTGTTTGCAGTGATCCTATGTTAATTTTTACATGCAAATTAACTTTGATTTGAAGAAATATAATAGAAAAATGAGCAAAAGAAGGATATATATATATATATATATCCTTCTATATATATCCTATATATCCTATATACACTTTAAATGTGCACTTTACATTTTATTTTTTATCCTATATATTGCTGGGGTTGGAGCAGGGGCTGGGTGGAAGTGGGCAAAGTTGGGGGTAATGGGGGACATCTATAATAATGTCAGCAATTAAAAACCTGCTAAACTTTCTCCCCTCATCCCCCCAAAACTGTTTCATTTCACATTTCCACCAGCTGGTTATGAGAGTACTAGTTCCTCCTCTGTAGCCTCACCAACGTTGGCTAACAGTCTTAGAACAATCTTGGCTGCTCCGATGAATTTGTAATGCTATCTCATGTTTTTAATTTGTATTTTCCTGGCCAATAATGTTGGGCATCTCTGCATAAACAATGTTGCTTAGCCAAGATGTATTCTTTGGCAAAATGCTTGTCCAAATTTTAACCCCATCGGTCTGTATGGGTTCTTTTTATTTTGGATATAAGTCCTTTGTCAGATAATATGTCTATGTTTCATGAGAATTTTGTCCCAGTATACAGCTTGCCTTTTTGTTATCTCAACAGTATCTTTCAAGGAGTAGGTTTTTCGTTTTGACTTTTACAAAAAATAACAGGCAGGTTTTTGTGTCGGGTGTGTGTCCTGTATAAGAAATCTTTGTCTACTTAGATTTTCTTTTAGGTCTGTGATCCATTTAGAATTAATTTTTGCATATTGTGTGAGGTCAAGGGTATTGTTATTTTTTAAGAAATATGACTCTTGTTCAGCGCTGTTTGTTGAAAAGATTTCCCTTTTCTCTTTTAATTGTCATGGTACCTTTGTTCAGAGTAATTGATCATCTATATATAGGCCCTCTCCGCTATTCTCTTGATCTTTATGCCTTATAATTTAGCCAGTAATTGCACCATCTTGATTGCTGTAGCTTTGTGATGTCTTGAAATCAGGTAGTATAAGTCCTCCAACTTTATTCTTTTTAAAAATTGTCTTGAGTAATCTAGGATTGTTCTCATTTCCATATAAATTTTATAGTCAGCTTGTCAACTTGTACAAAAAAGCAAGTTGGAATTTTGAATAGGATTCCATTTACTCCTCAGCTCATTTTGGGAAGACTTGACTTCTTAACAATTCTTGGCAATTCATGGACATGGTCAGATATTGGGTTGGCTAAAAAGTTTATTTGGTTCTTCCATAAGGTGGCTCTAGTAGCGCTTAGTTGTCTTTCACTTCATGCAAAACAATTTTGTCAGATTGTATTGTGACAGCTGTCATATCAGCATGCATTTTTAAAAAAACTTAACCAAAATTGGTGAATTTTTGTGTAGCTATTTTAATATTGAAGGTGGAAGAAAATGAGCAACTTTTTTGGCATATTATATTATTTCAAGAAAGGTAGAAATGCCACTGAAACGCAAAAAGATTTGTGCAGTGTATGAGAAGGTGCTGTGACTGAACATGTCAAAAGTGGTCTGCAAAGTTTCATGCTGGAATTTGTTGTTGGACGATGCTCCATGGTCTGGTAGACAAGTTGAAGTTGATGGTGATCAGATTGAGACATTAATTGAGGAAAATCAACATTATACCATGTGGGCGATAGCTGACATACTCAAAATATCCAAATCAGTAAAGTTATTGGTGAAAATCAAAAATGTGCCTTTTATTTTACTGAAAAAACTAAACATTTTTTTGGCCAACCCAATTTATAATATATAATGTATTAAATACCTATTTGGATTGTCTTTAATTACTTTTGTTACTTTCATTTAACTATTTTGCCTCTGATCAGGTTCTTCACATGAAAATGAATAGAACACAGAACTCGTAGCCATTTGATACAAGGCAGAAAAGTTTGAATCAATTAAAATTTTGAGGTTTGGTAACGATATGAAAATATTTTCATTACATTTGCTTTACATGCAGAATGAAGGAGGGCTGCCATATAATAAATATAAACCTTTATTTCTTATGGCTTTTAGGTAAAAATAAATATGTAAAAATCCTGATATTTTCTTTTTGTACCATAGATCATTATCTTTTCACTTTGAGGTCACTACATTTATTAGCTATGAATTAAGAGTACTTTAGTAGATTTATTAAAAATGTCGTATTTCAGCCTTTTGCATGGCATTAATACGTGGCAAAACACACATACACCAAAGGAAATTACAAATTCTTACTTTGAAATGGATTAATAGATGAGTTTACCAAGTGTGAAGTGTTTATATTTTGTTATTCTAGTAAAATAATGTTTTCTTATATTAACAGATATCAGACACCCTGAAGAACTTTCTCTCTTGAAAAAGCCCAGAGATCCAACGAAGAAAAAAAAGAAAAAGCTAGATGACCAGTCTGAAGATGAGGCACTTGAATTAGAAGGGCCTCTTATTACTCCTGGATCAGGTTAGTCTCTCTAAGAAAAGGTTCAAAGTGAGAACCATGGACAGTATGCCTGTCTTTCGAGAATGAATAAATGGATTATGTAGGTCAGTAGAAGGGTCAAGTCAAAACAATAACAAAAACAACTCACCTTCAGCATCCTTTTCCACAAGCTGAGATTACTGCCACAGGGCATCACGTGTAAAACATCATGTCAGGTGTTAATAGTTGCATCAATAAACAGGAAGGCTGATTCTGCCTGCTCAGGAAGGGACAGTATCTTAATTGGCTCTGTTCTTTACTTTTCCGATATTGGATCGCTTTTTAGTATTTAGGTTCCTTTTTCTGTGAAAAACACCATTATTTCATTAAGACGTACTTTTGTCAGGTTACTTAAAACCTTCTGTTTGAATATGCCAATCCTTGTGCCCACATGCCTTTTTCTTTAAACAGTTTACTCCTTTAAGATTTTTCAAATTTCATTCCATTACCTCTCCAACCGGAATTGGGTCTTCTTCTAATTCAGTTTATTCCTGGGTTTAAAACTTTGGAATGATGAGGAGGATAAAGGAAACACTTCATATCATGCTTACTGTTTGTCTGAAACTATTTCACACACTTTAGCCATGGAAATTCATTTAATTCTCACTACAGTCCTTTGAAGTGGATTGTTATTGCTCCTACTTAAAGGGTGAAGAAATTATGGCACTGTAAGGTTAGGAATATCTTAAGTTCACATATGTTGTTTTTATGTCAGTACTCACGTACTAATTGCATTTGGGAGATAAGAAATAAATTAATCCGTACTCTTAAGCGGTTTATAGGCTAGTTGAAAAACACAGGCTGTTTAAGGTGGTAAGAATTCGGAAGACAAAACAGTTCCAAATAGGATATGTTTATTTTATAAGTTGAGGGAATAAGTTTGTGAATTGGCTTTTAAATTCCAATGGCTAGCATTTTGATGGGAAGAAAAGGCAATCCAAGCAGAAAGAATGAGAACATGCTGGCTGAAGAAAAATACAAAATGTGAACAAACCAGTTGAGCCAGTTCATGGGAGCAAGACCTCCAAAGAACTTGAGGATCACATTGGCAGGTGATTAATGCCAGGCTGAGAAATTTTGAGTAGGGCACTGTAGAGTCATTGGCTCCTGAATTATGTTAAAAAGTAAACAAATCATTTTAGAAAGAGTAATAATACTTCCAGTCAGTAAATGTGTTGGAGGGAATGAGGGGAAAGGATTCAGGTACTGGTAGAAGACTACAGGTATTTTTAAAAATATATTTTATTGATTATGCTATTATAGTTGTCCCAATTTTTCTCCCCTTGGTCCCCCTCCACCCAATACCTCCCTCCCCTCCTGCAGTCCCCCAGCTTAGTTCATGTCCATGGGTTATGCACATAAGTTCTTTGGCTTCTCCATTTCCTATACTATTCTTGACATCCTCCTGTCTCTTTTGTACCCATCAATTATGCTTCTTAATCCCTGAACCTTTTGCCTACTCTCCTACTCCCATCTGATAACCAACCCTCCAAATGACCTCCATATCTATGATTCTGTTCCTGTTTTGGTTTTTTGCTTAGTTTTTGTTTGTTTTAAATTCAGTTGTTGATATTTAGGAATTTGTTGCCCTTTTTAATATTTATAGGTTTGATAGTTTTGATCTTTTTCTTAAATAAGTCCCTTTAACATTTCATGTAATAATGGCTTGGTGATGATGAACTCCTTTAGCTTTACCTTGATCTTAAAAGCAGCAAGAGAAAAGGAGACAGTTACCTACAAAGGAGTTCCCATAAAACTGTATCAGCTGATTTCTCCAAAGAAACCTTATAGGCAAGAAAGGACTGGCAAGAAGTACTCAAAGTCATGAAGGATAAGGACCTACAACCTAGATTACTGTATTCAGCAAAGCTGTCATTTAGAATGGAAGGGCAGGTAAAGTGCTTCCCAGAGAAGAAGCCTACAGATTGTAGAGTTAAAAGAGAATAAATGAATATGTTCATCATTAGAATAAGGTTAATTTAAAAGTTCGATTTCAACATGGTTTATATTGATAAAGGCATCTGATGTAGACACAATCCCTACTTTCAGTTATTTTATAGTTTATAGTTTAACTCATTTAATTTTTACAACATAGAACCACATAGAAAAGTACAGTTACTCATATGGAAAATAATAAATAATAATACAAGAATAAACTCTGTGTTTTATGTACCTACCACTGTAAACCTACTTTTGCCCCACCTTATATTTATGGGGTGATTCTGGGGTGGTTGAAATCAGGAAGGATTGGTCTTAGAATTGCAAACAAAGATTTTGTACAGCTTTAAGGAAAAACAGTTTGAAAACAAAGGGCGATGAATTTAGATGAGGGAATGATCTTTGGACTGAGTAACTAGAGTAACTAAAATTTTTTTAAATTGAGTTGTTACATTCAGTAAAATGAACAAATTTTAAATTACAGATAAATATTTACAGGTGTATACACTTGTAATCACCCAGGACACAATATAGCATATAGCATTATACCAGTAAACCAGGCCTCCCACATGCCTTTTCCCAGTCATCATCCCACAAAATAACTACTTTTTTTACCTCTGTGACCACAAATTAGCGTTTCCTGTTGAACCTCATGAATCAACCTTAGAGTATGTGCTCTCTTATTTATGCAGAGTGACTGTGTTTTGAGTGAAGGAATTAAAAAAAATAGATTTTAGTTGTCTACAGTCAATTTATTTTAAAACATTTGAGGAATTCCAACAAGTTGATATGAAATAACCAGACACTGAAATAAAGAACAAATTGACAGTAACTGGGGCAGGGAAGGGGGAGGAGGGGATAACGGGAAAAAGAAGGGTTATCAAGGAACATGTATAAAGGATACATGGACAAAGCCAAAGGTGGGTAGGATTGAGGGTCCGAGGTGGGGATGGGTAGAGTGGGGGGCAGGGGGGAATGGAGAATTGTACTTGAACAATTAAAAAAAATGCTTTAAAAAATATAAAATAAAAAGTAAAGTGCACAAAGATAGTGATATGTAGAGGACTGATGATCTGTAGAGAAAATGTCCACTGAGTACCATACATAAGTAAAAAGTAATGTGCAGTTAATTCTGAAAAGAAAAATTAACTATCTAATGTGCCTGCTTTTATGATTTGTTAGGACTTTAATCAGTTATTGGACCAAGTACTGAAAAATATGATCAGTTGCATGTTATGTCAGTATCAAGTAACCGTATGTATTAAATAATAGTTATCATTTATTGAATACATTTTGTTGACCATGCATATGCATACATTGAAATGTTCACAACTGAGAAGCATGCATGTGGGAACTAAGAAGAAAGGGAAACTTACCTCCTCAGTAAAATGAAGATTTTCTTATCCTAATTCTTACCATACCTGCAGTAGAGGAACAATCACAAAATGTGACTCCGCAATATGTGACATCTTTTTTTAAAAGAATATTTTATTTATTTTTAGGGAGGGGAAGGGGGAGAGAAAGGGAGAGAAACATCAATGTGTGGTAGCCTCTTGTATGCCCCCTACTGGGCACCTGGCCTGCAACCCAGGCATGTGCCCTAGACTGGGAATTGAACTGGCGACCCTTTGGTTCACAGGCCAGTGCTCAATCCACTGAGCCACAGTGGCCAGGGTTCAATATGTGACATCTTTAAGACATTAGACACTATGTTCAGTGCTTCACAATTGTTCCTTTACTGCAGGTATGGTGAGGATTAGGTATAATCTTCATTTTATTGAGGAGATAAGTTTCCCTTTGTTCTTAGTTCCTACATGCTTCTCAGTTGTGAATATCTCAGTGTATGCATGATCAACAAAATGTATTCAATAAATGATAACTATTATTTAATACATACATTATTTTTCACTTGAGCCTCACAAAATTCCTGCAGTTTTGGTGGTATACCTGTTCTACTTATAAAGGAAAGAATACCCTACAAGGATTAAGTAATTTGTCCAAGATCCCAAACTTAAGGGGCAGAGCTAGAATTCAAATCCAGGTCTGTCTGGCTCCAACGCTCATGTCTCTAACTATTATGTGACATTCAAATATCCAATTATATTTAAAGTAAATATTTTGTGAATTCTAATAGGAACATTTGATAAAATAGTAATGTGTAAATTATAACTCAGCAGAGCTAATTTTTAAAAGTAATGTTTTTTAAGAGATAAGGGATCATTAGTGAATGAATGATTCTCAGACTTCAGTTAAGTTCTTACATAGAATTATGAAAAAAAATTCTATGAGTTTTTAAATACCTTGCTTACATGGCTGTGGTCAGGTGGCACATTCTTCAGTGCTTTGCCACCTCCTAGCTTTAACTAGGTAAATATCTAATTTCCAATTATCCATTGGAGGGAACCCATTGAACTAGCCTGATCCCAGGTCTGTGGAAAAGAGTTTTTCAAAAATAAATCAATTGTATCATATAGTACTAATGTACAAATTACTAATTTCTGGATGCGCTATGTAATTAGAAATATAAAATTATCTCATTAGAAACTTTTCTTAAAAATCTTAAAGGCAGGAAAACTGGGTCCTAAAATAATACATACAGGAAGTTATTAATACTCGCTTTCTTGGCACTGTAAGGAAAATCACACAGGATGCCTATTTTTAACTGAAACTTGCAGTTTTAAGCATCAAAACATTAAAAAAAAAACTTCTTTAGTCATGAAAGTAAAGCATGCACATAGTAAAAATTCAAATTTAGAGTTATACATTTTCATAATGAAAGTGAGACATATATACACATTAATTTTTCTACTCTAATTAATGGACCTTGTATCTTTCTAATTTCAAAAGTCATACTTTAATATAGCCTCTTTGTAAATAATTCAACTAGTACAGAAAATTTACTAAACTGAACATGAAAATTCCACTCCACCAACTTGTTTCCTTGCTTCTCCCTCTCAGTTTCTTGATTGATGTGTTTAACAGTGTTATAAAGAGTTGGAGTACAACTTTCCAGTACCTTTTCTCTGTGTTTATGTGTGAGTTCTGTCCAGAAGGTATCCAGCAATGCAGTGTGAAAAATAAGAGACGTTTATTGAAGAAGATACAAGATACCAGAAACATGTACATAGGACTAAGAAGCTCCAGTCCCTTTCAAAGTACACACGTTGGGACCTCACACAGTTCTCTTAGTCGCAGTCAGCTGCCCTGTAATTTTTCCTGAATCTCATCAATGGTCTGAAATCTCTTCCGTTTCAAAGGTGATTTTAGTTTTGGGAAAAGCCAGGAGTTGCAGGGTGCCAAGTCTGGGCTATAGGGGGCTGAGTCACCTGGGTGATTTGTGTTTTGCCAAAAAACTCAGTACCAGATGTGATGCATGAGTGGGCGTGTTGTCATGATGAAGCTGCCAATCACCAGCTGCCCATAGCTGTGGCCGTCTGAATCATCCAAATAGTTTCCGTGGAGGAATGTTCGAGTTTTATGAAGAATTTGATGCAGATTTGTTGCTTTACTTGCTCATTTTGAATGCTTTGGCCACACAGTGCACATACTCACTTAATGGTGTCTACCACCACTAACTAGTACAGTGAAGTCATCGTTGTCACATATGCGCATTTCAGTCCACTCTCCTTGGCTGCCAGGTGACCTCAATGTCACGCAAACCATTCTCATTATATTAACAATGGTTGGATTTTTTTCTGGACAGATGTTGTATACTTACATGTCTAGTTTTGTTTTTTACCACATCAGTGAGAGCCTAATATATATTGTATATTCTGCAATTTGAGTTTTTTCACTGAACAATGTACTTTGGTGATCCTTCAGTGTCAGAGTAAAGAGATTTCCCTGGTTTTTAATAAATGGCTTCAGAGAGCTGAAAATAAGTATTTTCATGCTCACTTTTTAAAAGTCATAAGGACAATCAAATCGAATAATAAATATATAGCTTCAGAGTTTTTGAAATAAAAAAACTATTTCTCTGCCTAGGGGTACCTCATTTTTCAATCAGATATACTCCATAAAGTTTCCCAAAGTTCACATGTACTTAAAAAGAGTGTGAGAGTTAATGCTTTTATATTCCCATCAACAATATATGAAATACCCCTTCTCATACATTCTGCCAATATTAAATGATGTAACTCTTTTGCTGATATGATAATAAGTATTTTAAACTTACTTTTTTCTGTTTCCTTGATAAGCACAAGTGTAAATAATATGTCATATATTTATTAGCCATTCCTGTTCTATTAATTTTCAAATCATAGACTTCGTTCATTTTTTAATTTATATTTTTGTTTTTTAGTGGCATTAATCATTTGATATGTTAGATATTTTCCCTATACTGGCATTTTGTTTTTAATTTTGTTTGTAGTCTTTTTACTACACTAAAGTTGTATGTTTTTATGTAGTCAAATATATTATTTACATTATAGTGCTGAGTTTACAAATATAAAAATTCTGTATTTTCTTTATTACTTTAATAATTATTTTATACTGGTAATACTTTACCTGTGATGTCAACATTTATGTTCTTTAATTTACTGTAACTTGGTATGAGATGGAACTCAAAAAATCGGCTTCCAGCCAAGGTGGAGGCATAAGTAGACACACTTTGCTTCCTTGCACAACCAAAGAAGGACAACAACAAATTTAAAAACAACCAGAACTGCCATAAGATCAAACTGTATAGAAGTGCAACAACCAAGGAGTTAAAGAAGAAACATTCATCCAGACCGGTAGGAGAGGCGGAGATGGGCAGCCGGGGCAGAGAGGATGGACAGCAAGGCAGCGGCTGGTAGACTGGGCGGTCAACATTCGTGTGTGGATAAGCCTGGAGGAACAGCTGGGGAGCAAGACAGCCCACTCAAACCAGAGCTCCAGTGCAGGAAACAAAAGCCTCACAACCTCAGGCTGTAAAAACCTTTGGCGGTTGCAGCGGTGGGAGAAGCTCCCCGCCTCACAGGAGAGTTCACTGGAAGAGACCCACCCACCTGCAAGTGAGCACCTGATCTGCTTGTGAGTAGTGGGGGAAGTGACTGAAAGTGGGTCTATAGTCCAGCATGTGGCATTGTTCCCTCTCTGACCCCTCCCCCACATACAGTGTCTGAACACAGCAAAGTGGGTTGCCTCTCCCTGGCAAATACCTAAGGCCCACCCCGTCCAATGTGGCTGGTGCGCAGAGACAAAGAAAGATGGCCTAAATGAAAGAACAGATAAAACTTCCCAAAATAGAACTAAGTGATGAGGAGATAGTCAACCTACTAGGTGCAGAGTTCAAAACACTGTTAATGAGGATGCTCACAGAAATGGTTGAGGGTGGATGCAAAATAGAGGAAAAAGTGAAGGCTATGAAAAGTGAAATAAAGAAAAATACACAGGAAACAACAGTGAAGGGAAGGAAACCAGGACTCGACTCAATGATTTGGAACAGGAGGAAGAGATAAACATTCAACCAGAACAGAATAAAGAAACAATTCAAAAAAATGAGAGGATTAGGAATCTCCGGGACATTAAATGTTCTAACATCCGAATCATAGGGGTTCAAGAAGAGGAAGAGCGAGAAATTGAAAACTTATTTGGAAAAAATAATGGAGAACTTTCCCAGTCTGGCAAAAGAAATAGACTTCCAGGAAGTGCAGGAAACTTAGAGAGTCCTGAAGAAGTTGCACCCAAGGGAAGCCCACACCAAGGCACATCATAATTACGTTACCCAAGATTAAAGATAAGGAGAGAATCTTAAAAGCAGGAAGAGAAAAGGAGACAGTTACCTACAAAGAAGTTCCTATAAAACTATAAGCTGATTTCTCAAAAGAAACTTTGCAGGCAAGAAGGGGCTGGAAAGAAGTATTCAGTGTCATGAAAGGCAAGGACCCACATCCAAGATTACTCTATCCAGCAAGGCTATCATTTAGAATGGAAGGGCAGATAGAGTGCCTCCCAGATAAGGTCAAGTTAAAGGAGTTCATCAGCACCAAGCCCTTATTCTATGAAATGTTAAAGGAACTTATCTAAGAAAAAGAAGGTCACAACTATGAACTGTAATAAAATCAACAAACTCACAGCTATGAACAACTGAACCTAAAAAACAAAAACGGAGCAAACAACCAAAACAGTAACAGAATCACAGAAATGGAAATCACATGGAGGGTAATCAGCAAGGAGGGGACGGGAGGAGAATGGGGAGAAAAAGTTAAAAAACAAAGTTCTAAAATGTATTAAAATACTCATACTTTCTTTAAAATATATATAAGAATATAAATATACTAAGTTATGAGGAAGATTCTCCTATGTTAACATAGCAATACTCTCAGGAGATAATATATTATGTGCGGTTTTTAGATATCTATAGCAGGTGGCCTGAGAATGCAGTTCTCATTGAACTCCTTAATTCTCCTCATAGTTTTAATTTATTTTTCTATAGAGTTCAGCAAACTCATATTTTGTTAAGTATATTTCTTCATCTAACTTTGTATTAGTTTTCTCCTTCAAATATGTTTTAAATTGGGCAATCAGAAACACAAGCTAGTTGGGATTGTCAACTGCACTGTGGCTTACAGGAGTTTAAAATGCACAACCCCTCTGACCAGCAATGCTACAAGAATTGGGAAATATGCACAAAAGTATTTATTAGAAACCTCTTTTGCAACAGAAGTGGTGACATCAATAACTAACCAAGTAAATGCATGCCATTGGGAATTGCAGTGTGTAGAACTGCAGCCAGACTGGCTGATTGATAGCTGATAGCTTGGCTCTGCAACTTAATAGTTGACTTTGGACAAGCTGTTCAATGTCTGTGCCTCGGTTTGTTCCACTAACGTGAGGGTAATAAGATTGTTGGGAACAACACATGAGTTATTACCACAGAGTGCCTAACAATATAAGAATAAATAGTAACAATAAAGTGATCAAGTATGAAGTGTACAAAGAATAGGAAATTGATAGGAAAGAGATTTCAGTGTGATTTAGGGGTATTTTCTGTTTTAGAAACTTCATAAAGAAAATTGTCGATTCTGACTTTATTCAAGTGCCCTTGTAGTTTAAGGTTCTAGCTTTTAAAGCTACAAAATAATATCACAATGTTCTTTAAAGGCCTAAGAAGGAGAATTCCCAGCTTACCTTGTGCTTATTAAGTTTAACCATGTTCATAATCTATAAGTTGCTTTAGAGCATATATTAGGGATGTGAAATCAGATACCCTGTAGCTAGGGTATCTTTTTAAAGGGTTTTTTAAAAATTGTGTTCTCTTCTTAGACTGGGTGATGACAGCTGCAAAAATCTCTAGCGTTACCACCACTTTTTAATGGGTGATTTTTTTCTATCATTGTGTGGGGCAGAAGTTAGGAAAGGGGAGAGATTTCTAAGCATATCCCTAAACCAGGTAAGGGAAACAGCTGCCATTCTTTCTGTCATCCATTATACAGTATGATATCCATTTATACACTTTATAATTAACAGAGCTGTGACTTTGGAGGAGAAGTGTTTTTACTTATTGTCATTCTGAACTTTAAAAAAAAAGTCCTTATCGCCTTCATTTTTGCAGTCTAAATGATAGAGAACATATCATCAGTTGACTAATTCAACAGATTTTTATTTATGTAGCTTCTACTATATGCCTAGCTCTTCGATACTGAGGAATCAGAAGATTAAAAAAAAAGGACAGTATCACTTCAAGGTTTTCATTGTAAAATGTACCTTTACTGACCTCTTTCTGGGGCAAAATTTTATTTATCCCCTTATAATATTTTATTTATAAATCTGTTGGAAGCAGTTTAGCTATTCCCTGAGAAAACATTAATATAAAATTATTTTCTTGGTTTATTTGAATTTATTCACTTACATTGAGCTGTCTTAAAATGTGGTATGGTTTTGAAAGGGTGATAAATGTAGGCATATTTGTTACTAGACACTTGACTAGAGCACAGTCAAGTGTCTAGTAACAAATATTCTTTTGAATTGGACAGAAAACTAATTTTACTTGTTACAGCTTTAAAAGTTTTTTTAAACTCTTAAATCCACTTGAAATATGTACTTTAGTTTATGATTCACACTTAGGAAAGATCTGTTTTTTCTTTTTCTCCATTTCCTTTTCATTTTCATTCTTTTTTTCTATCTTCTATTGTTGCCTTTCCTTTACCTTCTGAATTCCTTTCTTTCCTTTCCTATAGGCTCTGATGTTCTTTACATTGGCCCTCTGAAAGGTGAGCCTTGCCACAATCAAAAACAAAACGTGTTGGTCTGCTTTAGCTATATCCTTATCTCCTAATTCTATTGCACTGATTTTATCCCCAGAATGTCCACCAACTTGCCTTGTTATTATATGATCTAATGTTATACAAGTAGAGTGTTAAAGTTAATTTCACATGTTTTCAAGACAGGTAAAGTAATGTACTGAGTTTTCTTCCAGAATGAAGTTTGAGTTTTCACAATATGCTTTTATATTCATTATAGCATGTCACTGAAAACTAAGATTCTTTACTTCATACTTACTACCTATTTTTCATGTTGTTTATTAGGAAGTATATATTCAAGCCCAGGACTTTATAGTAAAACAATGACCCCCACATATGATGCTCATGATGGAAGCCCCTTGTCACCGACTTCTGCTTGGTTTGGTGACAGTGCATTGTCTGAAGGCAACCCTGGTATACTTGCTGTCAGCCAGCCAGTCACATCACCAGAAATCTTGGCGAAAATGTTCAAGCCTCAGGCTCTTCTTGACAAAGCAAAAATCAACCAAGGGTAAGTTTCAAAATATAGATACAATTGAAGAATTTCCTTATCCAATTAGAAGTAGAAATAGTTTACTAAACCTGCCTTGCTTTGTTCCACTGCTCTCGTTAACTTGTCCAGGTGGCTTGATTCCTCAAGATCTCTCATGGAACAAGACGTGAAGGAAAATGAGGCCTTGCTGCTCCGATTCAAGTATTACAGCTTTTTTGATTTGAATCCAAAGGTACCAAGGGTTTAGAGGAATTTCTTTTTTTTCCTTTTCGTTTTGTTCATTTGGATGTTTGTTTTTTGGAAGATGGTGGGGTAAGAAATTGTTTGTAAATAGCAAGTCTTGAATCATAAAAACCCAAAGCATTAGACAAAGGTATCTGTATTTTAAATAAGTGTATTGTTTTAATAAGTTGAAAACATAACTAAACCTTTTTGTTGTTAAGATCATTGAATTTTTGGTTGATTTGTATTTCAAAGGCACTAATTTGGTAAAAGACACAGAATTGGTATTGGTAAAGTTAGTTTTTGGATTTTTTTTTCATACCTCCTTTATCTGTACTTTAGGTAAAAGAAAGTTTCTGAAAGATTACCTTTTCAATTACTTTGATTTCTAATTATATACCAAAACATGTTGCTTTAAAAATTTTTTAAAGTTTGTCTTCCCATCTTATAGCCAAACATTATAATATGTTTTTACTATCAAATGATTGCTACTAAAGTACTTTGTTTTCCTAATGAGATTTAAATTTATTATGAAAATATGGAGTATTTTACCCCAGAAAAGATACAGTACAGAGATTTGGATCCTTGCTCCCACGTCATCGATGGAAAGAAGTATCTTGACTACCATCTCATCCTTTTCATGTCTAGATTATAGTCCAGATTTTAATGTATATAGTTATCATTTTTACTGAGTGCTTAAATAATGCATTACACAAAAGTAAAATATATAGTAGAACTATTAAAAAAATCATTTTAGTTCCTTTTCTAGGCCATAAGATATCTAATTGTAGTAAAACCAAAAAGGTTTGGGAATGTAAGTATATTTGCTGGGGGAAGGAAAGAGTTATGTATTTTGCTAACATCCTAAGATTTTATTAATACATTACCATTGACTTTTTTAATATACATAAATAGAATTCAATAGCATAAGTAAACCTTTTCTACAAGTCTCTATATGTACCCTCTATTTTTGGATTCTTAAAATAGACACAGACAGAGGACCTGTGTCTAAGGTCCTGCCACTTTGTCCGGGTAAGCTTTTACACAGTGAGCAAGATGTTTCTGAAATAATTAATTTATTCTCTGATCATGACATTTTAGTGTGGCAAGTTGCAACAGTAATACCAAAGAGCAGTCAGTTCTACCTTACTTTAATGTCTTCAAGTAGATTTCTTGTGTTAAGGACTATAATATCAAATGGTTATTTCCCTAGAAAATAACATACAGAATCTGTTTCTGATATTGAATAATAATAATCCTTTGGCATATTTCATTTTCATTTTTAATGGAAATCAGAGGCAGATATATATATATGTATATGTATATGTGTGTATATATGTATCTCCAATCCCATAGGTGTATTTCTTTCTTACTACATATTTGATAATGAATAAAATCCCATATTAAATTTTTCTTCTAAAGTTTTAAAGTGAATATTCAGAGTTTTCAAACTTCTTAAATATTAAAAGTGATGTATTATAAGAGAACTGTGTCTCTTTTGCTGCAGTATGATGCAATCAGAATCAATCAGCTTTATGAGCAGGCCAAGTGGGCTATTCTCCTAGAAGAAATTGAATGCACAGAAGAAGAAATGATGATGTTTGCAGCCTTGCAGGTAGTGAAGAGGACTGGTAAATGGGACTTTTGGGGGGAAGAGAATAGGGGATTATTTTTAAATAGTGAAGTGGCATAGTAGTCCAGTAGCATCTTAATAGTGTTTGCTTTATGCTGTGTAGAAAGTGAATAGATACTTAGGAAGGCAAAATACATATATGACTTCTGTTTAATTTTTTTCTTCTCATCTTAAGAGTTTAGTGGTATAGTTAATAAGTTACTTTTCTGTACCCTAAAGGAGAAAAATTATCCTCCCACCTCCAGATGTATATTAACTATTCCATTTTCCTTTGGAAACAGTCTACATTAAAAATAAGATTTCTAAAAATGAAACTTACTTGCATAATTTCATAAACAGTTTGGGATGATAATATTTGTAAAATGGGCTACGGCAGAAATAATACCCTTCAAGAAGATAAAATTTTTTGAAACTAGTGACACGAACTATGAATATGAGTAAGTTTTTAGAAGGATAATCCTTAAGAAGTAGGTAGCTAATGTTTTATTATTGTTGAGCATCTTTTCATATGTCTATTGGCCATCTGTATGTCCTCTTTGGAGAAGAGGCTATTCAAGTCCTTTGCCCATTTTTTAATTGGGTGGTTTGTTTTTTTGGTGTTGAGTTTTGTAAATACTTTATATAAATTTTGGCTGTTAGCCCCTTATCAGATATATCTGCAAATACGCTCTCCCATTCTGTGAGTCGTCCTCTTATTTTGCTGATGTTTTCCTTGGCTGTGCAAAAACTTTTTAGTTTGATGTAGTCCCATTTAT
Source organism: Pteronotus mesoamericanus (assembly GCF_021234165.1). Lineage (NCBI taxonomy): Eukaryota > Metazoa > Chordata > Mammalia > Chiroptera > Mormoopidae > Pteronotus > Pteronotus mesoamericanus. The sequence goes on from NW_026555078.1 coordinate 33,800,780, forward strand.
TTTTTTCTTTTGTTTCCCTTGCCTGGGGAGCTATATCTGATAAAATATTGCTACACACAATGTCTGAGATATTGCTGCCTATGTTTTCCTCTATGATTTTTATGGTTTCAGGTATAACATTTGAGTTTTTAATCCATTTTGAATTTATTTTTAATGCAAAAATAAATGTGTGTAATGCAAGAAGGTAGTCTAGTTTCATTTTCCTACACATATCTGTCCAATTTTCCCAACATCATTTATTGGGTAAACTATACTCAGCCCATTGTATGTGCTTGCTTCCTCTATTAAATATTGACTCTAAAGGCATGAGTTTATTTCTGAGCTCTCTGTTCTGTTTCATTGATCTGTTTCATGTGTTTGTTTTTATGCCAGTACTGTTTTGAGGGAGCAACTTTACTGAAAGTCCCTCACATGGTTAAACAACTTTGTACCTGTGTCTTTCTCACTTAAAATTTTTTGGTGAGGGTTTTGCCAATGAAAGAATAATATATGTAAAAAATACATGGGGGAAAAACCACAGGTTTTTATTGTATGTTATTTCCTTTTATCTTTATTATACATTTTCTTTAAAAAGCCAACATAACAATGTTTAGCACATAGTAGGTGCTCAAAAAGTGTTTACTGAATGAGTATACACACTCATACTGTCACAGAAATGGGATTATTCTGCAGCATCCCCCCTACTCAATGTACAGTGGATAAACTACTTCAGTGCAGTGAAAAACCACCTCAGAAACCATGGATTTTAATTTGGGGAGACTGAATGTCCCTAAGCATAGTGCTCCTGGACCACTTTAGAATCTAGGCGTGATGAAGAATTTTGTATTACAAATACCTTAAATTGTTAGACTTCCCAGAGACTGACCTGAAGGCCATAGGCAACCATCCAGTATCAGGAGGGGGAAATTTGGAAAGCATGACAAAGAGAGATGCGTACTATTTTTTATTTTAGACACCCTATACTCTAGACTGTTTTCTCTGTGGGGCTTCTAGTTCCTTGTGTAAAATAAATTTACAGTAGTAAAAAGAAAATAACTCATAATTAAGTTGTGGATAAAAAAATAAAACATAAATTGGTAACACTGTTTTTAAAGCATTTAATTTGAGGAACTTTTGCCTCAGATCACCTAAAGCACTTGGTAGAAATGCAGATTCCAGGGTGGAACCCTGCTGAATCAAAATCCCTGGGACTAAATCTAAGAATCTATATTTTTAACCAGCCCTCCCTGTGATTCTTAACCTACCTTATCCTCCATGATTTGTGAACAGGGAAGTTCCTACCACTGTAAGGCTCTCAGTTTCGGCACAACTGAAGGTATAACCACAGACTTTTCATTACTAATTCACTACATCTTTAAATACAGAGGAACATTATTGGCCTCAGATTAGTTCATTAAATGTTCCCATGGATAGATTATATTCAGTGAATACACTTCAGAAGTTTGGAGTGCTATTTAGTACTTTGAAAAGTAACTAAGTGATTTAAAAGTTCTGTTTATCATTGTATAAAACCTCCCTAAGGTTTAACATTAAAGTCTAATATTTGTTCCAAGTCACTTCCCTAAGTGTATTTAAAATTGTGACTACTTACTCTATACCTAGAGATTTTTCTGTTTACATAAAGGAGTAGTTATCAGTACTTAATGCCTGTATCTCTGTAGTGCTGTAACCATCTTATCATTCTTATGTAACAGAATATAAACAACATCTCCCTCTGGGCATGTTTTCAGCATTGAATTCTGGAAGGGGAGGGGTAATGCAGCTTTAGCTTTCAACATGACATTGACAACTAACTTTCTGGGTAAGAGTGGAATTATAAAGTAATCAGTGTTAATCCATTTCTACAGATGACCTTATGCATATTCTGTTCATTCAGTATTTATTGATTCCAGGCCCTGTTCTAGACACAGGGAATAAATAGTGCAGTGGGGGATGGGGAAACATCAAAATATCTGTGCTTATGTAGAGCTTAGTGGAGAACGTGTTATCACTAAGGCCTAGGACCTACCAAACTAGGAATTTATTTGGATATGCCCAAATATCGTACTTCTTTTGGACAAATATTTATTAGCAGATTCAGGACACTGATTACCTTTATTTTCCTATCATTCTAGTTAGTTCTGGACACTTTTTATCTTTTCATATTAGGTGATGAAAACCATTCAGTAAAGATAAAGATATAGATAATAATCTCACTAGAACAGTCATTTAAAAAAAAGAACAGTCATTTAAATAACATTTCTGGTTTCAGTATCATATCAATAAGCTGTCAATCATGACATCAGAGAATCATTTGAACAACAGTGACAAAGAAGTTGATGAAGTTGATGCTGCTCTTTCAGACCTGGAGATTACTTTAGAAGGGGGTAAAACGTCAACAATTCTGGTAGGGTGAACCATTTATGTATTAATTTACTTTGAATTGATGCTCACCTTTTTGTTGATTTAGGTTGTCATGAAGTATTTGGGGGATGTAGAAATATTTAATGTGTTAAAGAATTCAGACATCAATTTTTCAGAAACTTAAAAATTACTACTGTTCTAGTCTCTAGTGCCTCCAACACAGTAAAGATGGGTCTTCTGATACTCTGCACATTGTCTTATAAGTGGTAATGGAATGTTCTTGGAGACGAAAAGTTAATCTTGAGTCATGGTAAAATCCATTTAGTGGTCTCCAAATTTGAAATATTACAAAAAGAAAAGAGAAATGGCTCTCAGGAAAAATTTGAAATGCTAAGTTTAGTTTTATGATTCTAAAGCTTAGAAGATAGTTGTTATAGAAGAAGCATTTATCTTGGGGCTGTTATGATTTATAAAATTTATGTAGATACAAACAGTTTTAGTTGGTATCAACAGGGTATTCTTGTGGGTTGTATAAATTGCCATTTTGATCAAATGATATTAACTTTTTATGACATTTTGTAATATGTGACCACATAATAGGATTGTACCTTTAAAATCTTCATAATCTGTATTTTAGGTAATTGTTAAGTAAACTGGTTCTTGATATCAGATATCAAATATTAGAGTTTCTCATTTCATGAAAATAAAAAAACTATTAAATTCTTCCCCTAGGGTGACATCACTTCAATTCCTGAACTTGCTGACTATATTAAAGTTTTCAAGTAAGTACACAAAACTTAGGGGATTCCAAATACTAATGCATAGTGCCAATTTTATAGTTTTTTTTACATTATTGAAATTTACTGTAAATCTGACTGGCAGATGCATCTGTAAAAGGACTTACCAATTAGATGAACACTAAATTAAAATGAGAGCAAATAACCATCTATACCAAATTAAAATCACAGTACTCTTAAAGTTGTTTTAGCTGGTAAACATTTTCCTTAAGGAAGGGTCGGGGGGAAACTGTAACCTAGATTGCATCACGTAGACCGTGATACCCACGGTGGCGTGTCATTGTAAGTGGCCTGTCTGGGGGAAGCACAGTGCATCATGAACTTACTGCCAGCGGTTATTGCTTTGTTTAGAGCCCCAGATTCTGTTAAATTCTATCCATTTGTTCATGGGACATTTTATAATCAAGGTTCCAGAGTATGTTATGTAGACTTTAAAACAATTAGCCTAGTCATACTCCACAGAATCACGAGAGCTAGGCATTAAGGCAGAGAGGGGAAAGAGGAAAGGAGATGATATGGAATATAATATACAAAGCCATTATGGAGTAAACCATTTATGGTAAGTAAACAAAAACAGCTCAACATATATAACATTTATGAAATAAGGGCATGATTTCAGATGCTGCTGCCTCCCCCCTTTCTTTATCATTTATACACCTTTTTCATCTACCTATACCTTTCTTTATTTACTCTCCCTTATGACTGCTCTGTCTTTGTAATGTTTGACATTGGAGTGGCAAGTTAAAGTAACCATTGAAATACACCCCTGAGAGAGAGGAGCATTTACCTCATTTTAGTCATGCCAGATAAAGTTGTTGGTTCAGAGAAGCTCCAAAGACAGACCTACAGACATCCGTTAATCTACGGGTAATTATGGGACCTAGGAAATTTCCAGTTCTTGACATGTACTTCACCTCTCTTTTCCTGTCCTTTCCATGTGACCTGGTTGTAATACAGATGGCCACAACTGACAGAAATACTAGAATGTTGGCTCTTCTGTCTTTCTCCTCTGCCCATTCACTATTTGTGAGGTCTTCCTGAGTGGACTGGGAAGGAAGGGGCAAATCCAATACTAGCAACATTGAATATAATACATTGGCCAAACGGAACTGAATTCAGCAGATACAAAACTTGGCCCTGGACTTTTAACACTGTGAAACTTTGGTGCTAAAACAAAGCATTGATAAAATTATTTCAAAAGTGGTTTTTCTTTTAATTCTATTTGACACATAGGCCAAAAAAGCTGACTCTAAAAGGTTATAAGCAATATTGGTGCACCTTCAAAGATACATCTATTTCTTGCTACAAAAGCAAAGAAGAATCCAGTGGCACCCCAGCTCATCAGATGAACCTGAGAGGTAAGTAAGGGAAACATGGAATGACCAGTGTTGATGGAGATATCTATTAGCTGATATCCTATAAATTTCACTTTGCTAAGAGGAAAAGATTTTCAGCAGTTTCTGCACTCCTTTAGGTTATTATGTTTAGTTCTTGTCTTAGATTTGTCTCAGCTTAGACTACTTCTCTTGGTTCTTCACATTGTTCCTTCACCTCTTTCATCTGATAGACGGACTGATTTAGATGGTAGGAGAATTTACTCTCCACGTTCAACTGCTGCTTCTTCAGCTGGAGGACATTCTGCTTGCCTCCTGCTGTGACTTCTCCCTAGGGCCTTCAGCTACCCTTGCAGGTTGACACACCTCCATTTGTGAAATTGACTGAAACCAACTGGCGGGCTTCCAGTTTAGATACCACTTCCTTTAGGAAGCCAAACCTCTGAGACACACTTCAGATAAACCCATCATAAGTCGAAAATGCATTTAATAACACCTAACCTACTGAACATCATAGCTTTGCTTAGCCTACTTTAAATGTGCTCTGAACACAATACCCCCTTGCCACTGCCCTGCCCCCCACCCCCAAATGGCAACACAGCACACTGTAGAGGACTGGTTGTTTGCCCTTGTGATCATGTGACTGACTGGGAGCTGCAGCACTGCCTAGCATCATGACACAGAGAGAAACTGCATATTGCTAGCCTAGGAAGAGATCAAAATTCCAAATCTAAAGTACAGTTTCTATTGAATGTGTATCACTTTCACACCGTCGTAAAGTTAAAAGATTCTAAGCCAAGCCATTGTAGATTGGGGACCATCCATACACCCTTGGCACCTGGCATGGTCAGTAAAGGAGGCAGTAGTTTGGCTCTTTACTGTTGCATACTCTCTTCACTGTGGCTTCCCTTATGGCAAAATCTAGAAAACTAAAAATGCATTTTTCAGACTTATTTCTAGATTCTAGTAAGATGCATTCACATAAGATCTGAATTCCCAACTAAGTTAAAGGGTTGGAGAGGCAGAATTGAGAAAGGAATGGGGTTCTTCCAGGCTCTGGAGCTACAGCCATAGTGGCAGTCTCCTGGGTTCCCAGCCACTTGATTGAAGTGAAGGTTGCGTCTCCCCTCGTCAGCCAGTTGTGAAGTGGTATTTAGAGAATAATTCCTATCAGCCCAGCCCAGCACATCTCTTTGGGTTACATTTTACATGTACATTTATTATTATATGTAAAGCAATTTGGACAAAAGCACCAAAGAAAAAGGTCCCCTAACTCATTTCACAAAAGTTATACCCAAAATAACTTCACTTATCACTTAAAATGCAGGGGTGTTTTTCCTGATCTTTTTTTCTTAGTACATTGCACATTAGGGTATTTTTAGTATATTTCAAAAAAATTTCCCAATCTCTGCTATCTGCCTAGTTGTCATCTGAATTGTTTCATAGTTATACACATTGTAAAAAATAGAGAACCTCTATTAGGAGATCGCTATGTTCAAGTGTTGGAATTCTGTAATTTTCCTAAAACTTTTAATTAGTCTCATTGCCTTTCTCTCTGTCACATGAGTGTAACTTTGGGTATCTACCAGTATTTGTTACTCAAAGAGTCAGTTTTAGCTTTCTTCTTGCTTACCTCCTAAGATGCCCAGGATCAGCTCAGATTATCCACTCCTAAGAGACTAGATTTGTCTTTTGGCGTCTGTCCTTTCTGTCCCTATTATATCCTTAACCTTCTGCCTGAATGACTGAGAAGTCAAGTCCTGCTATGGAGAACAGCTCCACAAGGCGTTCTCATCCCATCTCTCCCGACTCCTTCCAAAGGAGCACTTCTTGGGCACATCACACTGAGAAAGGTAAACACTAGTTTAAGAATCAAATGGCCAAGATTCTGCCCTGCCACTAAACAAGCCCTGTGCTTTGGGAAAAACAGTCCACTTGGACCTCAGTATCTTCCTCTGAGGAATGAATCTGTTGGACTAGGTGCTGTAAGACCCTTGAGAGATCTAAACTGCGAAGTTCTAAAAAATTCATCTTAGCAAATATAATTCAGCTCCTTTGCCACAAACTGCTAGGTACTAGAGACATGAGCAAGAACAAATAATAGTCCCAGCCCTCAGGATGTTTAGAGCATGTTGGGAAGATAAACAATTACAATTCAGGCAATAATAGTTCTTTAAAAATTAAGTAACAGGTCAAAGGAGTAAGGAAGTAATGGTGCTATATCATTTAGTCTTCAGTAATGGTGGAGAAAATCAGGAGAGACTTCATAGGTGAAATACTGTTGGACTTAGGATCCAAAAGAGAAACTGAGATCTGGGAGGGAAGGAGAGTTGGTGTAAGAGCCTTCCAGGCAGAGACTGGTATACAAAAACGCCTGGAGAAAAGCATCAGCAACCACAGGGGGTTTTGTGCTGTTGGAATGCAGAATTCAATCAGCAGGATGAATATACTTCCTTAATAGCTGTTGAATCTGGTTCCTACTAACACGTGAGGGAGTTCAGAGGGAGTTGGCAAGAAATAGTGGATAAAAATGTTAAGGAGACTGTTTTCTGAACTGGCAGCAATGAAGTGCCACTGAAAAATTACTAACATGAAAATGACAGGATCCATCATATTTATATTGGCTACAGCTTAGAGAAGTAATTTCAGAGAGTGATAGGCATCCAAATTAAGGTTATCAATAGGGATGAAGAAAGGGTATAATCAATAGCTATGAGGAAGTTCAGTCAATAGACTCAGTGATTAACTTGGGAGGGGCTAGAGGAAAAGGACTTGTTTCTGGTTTGTGCAGTTAGGTGGATAGGGTGTTATTGAGACTGGGAATAGACAAGAGCTGAGTTTTGAGAGAAAGATGAGTTTAATTTGGGGATATTTTAAATTTGAGGTACTTGTGGGATACTTATCTGGAAATACCATCTGTAGACCATTGGATCATAGAAGAGACCCGTGCTACAGATACTGATATGGTAGCACTAAGCATTAATGGTAAATGTAGCCACTGGAATGGTTGTCTATTATGTGAGAAAGCTAAGAATAGAACCCTGCAGAAGACTCATATTTAAGGTACAGGGCATATTAGATGAAGAAAAGCTTGTAAAGGAAACAAAAAAAAAAGTGTGTAGGAAGATACGAAAATATGGTATGATGGAAGCTAAGATAAAAGTTGTTTCAAAAAGGACAGAGCAAGTCAGCATCAAATGCTACAGAAAAGTGCCCTGGCTGGTGTGGCTCGGTGGATTGAGCACCGGCCTGTGAACCAAAAGGTCACCAGTTTAATTCCCAGTCAGGGCACATACCTGGGTTGCAGGCCAGGTCCCCAGTTGGGGGTGTGCGAGAGGCAACCAATTGATGTATCTCGAGTACATCAGATGTTTCCCTCCCTCTCTTCCCATTTCTTTCAAAAATAAATAAAATCTTTTTTTTTAAAAAGTTACCCAGTTCTTCATTTAAAAAAGCTACAGAAAAATAAGATAAAGATTGTTAAACCTCCTTGGACACATTGAGGCATTCAGTGGCCTTGATTAAGAGCAGATTTCAGTGGGATTTTGAGTATGAGAGTGAAAGTACAGTCATTGAGAAGTAAATAGGAAACAAAGACAGCTTTTTAAAGGACCCTATCTGGGACACGGAAGGGGGAAAGAGGGCAGTAACAGAAGACAGGTACAAAGCGGAGAGGCATTTTGTGGTTTAAAATGGGAGCGAGTCAAGGAAGTTAAATGCTGATGGAAACATCACAGTAGAAAGAAACCTGCTGTCTGGGAGAAGGAGAGGATCTCTGTGATGGAACAAGGTTCCTGGGATGGAAGAAAACTCAGCCCACTTGGAGAGGGGAGCCTTAGCAGGAGAAATGCCTCTTTGCTGTGTGGAAGCAAGGGCAGCAGGGCTTATCTGGTATGGTTGGCAGGGAACTCAGGGTACTTTACTGCTGGTGGCTTTTCATGTACCTGCAATGGGTAAGGTTGTCCCCTGAGAGCCTGTGGCATAAGAGGCCTGAGAAGAGCTGAAAGAAACATTTTTGAGAATGTCTGTAAACATAGGACTGTAGGTGTCAAGGGCCAGGTTGGGGCTGGGATTCCTGAATTTCCCATGAAACCTATCTCTGTTCAGTTTTGGGATTTTTCTTCCCTCCCCTCTTTCAGTGCTCAACAGCCTGAGTATAGGGAAGTAAAAGACAGATGGTTGGATTGAACCAGGGTTAAGGTTTTGCTAAGTGTGTATGATGGGAAGTCAGTAAGTCTAGGGAACTGGAGGTGATGTCTGGTGAATGGGGTCCAGGCTGGCCTGGGTAGAGGAGTGAAAACACATTGCTGATGGGGAGAAAGTTGAGGGGTCACAGGATAGCCTCCCTCAAAGAGGGTGAAGAGAGTCAGGATTGAAGATTGTGGTCCAACCAGACTGTTTGCATTTAACAGTTCAAGGAAACAGTAACTGGGTTACAGTGAAGCCCAGCATGTCGCCATGGAGGCGTGTGGAGCTGAGGTTGCCTGAGTTGTGGCCCAATAAGTGCCTCTGTGCCTACACTAGCACCTGCGTTACCACTCATTTTGTTGCTCCCTTTTTTATTTTCCTGGCATTTTACTTTTAAAAGAGGCCTAATTATTAATGGGATTGTGTACTTAAAATCCACTTGAATAATTAATGGAATTTTGCAACAGATCATCTGTTTTCAAACATCTGTTTTAACTTTGCGTGTTAACACATTGCCACACAACTTCCTCATAGTTTCTAATGCTTGTATAGAGGGAGTTAAAATGCTATAGCTATTTATATGTAGTAAATACTAAAAAAGAAAAAAATAAAGAGGGGGAGAAAGTCCACCAAATGTTAGGAGTTGCTTCTGAGGAGGAGTGGAGTGTCCCCTTTATTGAAAATGTTTCTATGTGAAGGAAAAAATGACAGTTTTAACATTTCTTCTTCTGTGGTAGATATATAGAGGTTGATTATTTTGTTCTTTGTGCTCTGTGCCAAGACAAGTTGATTCAGCACAAAGAGCAAAGCAGTGGCAAGCCCTGCTCACAGCTTACATTTTCATCACAGAGCCTGCTGGGTGATCTTAAGACACATTGTGGGTGGCATGAACTAAGCACAAACAGTTAGAATACCCTTCAGTGAGCTTTGACGTGCACATTATTTATCCTTATAGCATCCCTATCATTTAGATTTTAAGGATAGGAAATTTGGGCTTAGCAATGTTAAATAAATTTTCCATAATTATTGTGGTAGAGAAAGGTCTTAAACCCAAATCTGTATGATGGCAAAGCTCTTCTCCACTATATTATACTGGTTACTGCTTATTTGTGCCAACCATTACCTCATTATCTAACTGGGTATATGTTTGATAAATCTGTTTTCTTTTGGAATGCTACCACCTAATGCCTTTTTTTTTTTTTAAAGATTTGATTTTATTTATTTTTAGAGAGAGGGCAAGGGAGAGAAAGAGGAGAGAAACACCAATTGGCTGCCTCTTATAGGACCCCAACTGGGAACCTGGCCTGCAACTTGGGCTTGTGCCCTGACTGGAAATTGAACCAATGACCCTTCGGTTTGCAGGGTGGCACTCAATCCAATGAACCATACCAGCCAGGGCACTGCCAGCTAATGCTTAACAGAGTTGACTACAGGGCCCTGAAGAGGCTCCCATATAGGACTCTCACAAACTGTCTAATCCCCCTCTCACACTTTTTTAAGGCATAATAAAAGTCATTTATTCTAACCAAAACACACAATTAGGTTAAAATCTAATTAATAGATATTTTTAAATTCCAATACATTAAACTTAAAAATCCCAAATAACTTAAGATTCAAAGATCTGCATAATATTAAAATAATATATATCAAAACTTGTTGGGGTGCAAGTTGTGGGTTTTGGTAATCTCTTTTTAGCAGGACCCTTTCCTTTGCTGCTTAGTCAAGTTTTGTGAATTGCAAGGCCACAACCTCTGTGCCATTCAACACCTCTCCTCTCTAGGAGATCTCTCTTACTCTTACTCTTTGCTCCACACCAAACAAAATTACAGGACATAAAGAAAATGAGGGATAACTTTATTGGCTTGGGATTTCTTAAGAGTAAATTTGACCATTTTAATAATTGATTTTTTTATTACAGGATGTGAAGTCACTCCAGATGTAAACATTTCAGGCCAAAAATTTAACATTAAACTCCTGATTCCAGTTGCAGAGGGCATGAATGAAATCTGGCTTCGTTGTGACAATGTAAGTTTTCCAGTTAAAAGTAAACCTCAATTTTCTTTAATCGCTTAGTGAATTAGCCAGTCATCCTTATATTTTAAATATTTTTTAAAAAGATTTTATATATTTTTAGAGAGAGGGGAAGAGAGGGAGGGAAACGTCAATGACTGGTAGCCTCTCACACACCTGGCCTGCAACCCAGGCATGTGCCCTGACTGGGAATTGAACTGGCAGCTCTTTGGTTCGCAGGCCAGCACTCAATCCATTGAGCCACACCAGCTAGGGCATCATCCTTATATTTCATACTCAAAGGACCCATCATGTGATTCAATTCATACCTCAGTATTTCTTTTCAACAGGAAAAACAGTATGCCCACTGGATGGCAGCTTGCAGATTAGCCTCCAAGGGCAAGACAATGGCGGACAGTTCTTATAACCTAGAAGTCCAGAATATTCTTTCCTTTCTGAAGATGCAGCATTTAAACCCAGATCCTCAGTTAATACCAGAGCAGATCACAACTGATATAAATCCTGAGTGTTTGGTGTCTCCTCGCTATCTAAAAAAGTACAAGAACAAGCAGGTACTTGATTCATTTTATTTCACCTACTATTTTCTGCTGGTTTGTTTTACAATTTTGTACACATATTTTAAATTTAGTTTCCTCCCCTCAAAACTTTTTAATGTTAATTGGTCGTCTTAATGTTTTATCAGGTGATTAGAATATAAAGTCAGTAATAAATTGCCTTCAGTAAGTTTAAGTTGGTCATTTAAAAAAAAAAAAACAAACCTTTATCATTTTAATAGGACAGATAATGAGGTGGAATAGTTGGGAGTATATTTATTCTAAGCAACTTGAGTAAACCATTCTGTTAACAGGCTGTTCATCCAGGGAATTAAATGTGGTCTTAATGCTTTGGGTTCCTTCATTCATGCAGTTTTATTCGCTTCCAAGAAAATCTATATTGACTCCTCTTGCTGTTGAAATTGACTTTTCCAGCTTTGGAAATAAATTTTACAAGGGTAAAAACAGCCTATTAACAGTCAAAACCTGAGCAATATTTGCATAATGTGATAAAATTTGGTAAATTCTCATTGAAATTCACTGCTTTTGTTTACTCTGTTTAGAATTCCTTTCCTGGAAATTAATACTATAAAAGGATTGCTATGTAGGAAAATGGTTCTTCGGTACAACATAAAAGGTTTTTTGCAGGGGAATTTCACTTGGGATAACCCCTAGTATTCTCTACACCAAACATACTGCCATAAAAGGAAAAGGCTTCAGTTTGGAAGAGGGGGTAAAGAAGACCTTTAGAATAAATATTTTATTTTTATCTAGTTTCATGTTGATCTTCAGGAATAATTTTAAAACATTATTGAAAAGGCCCAGTGAAGTACCCAGGACGTTTAGTAATCCTTAACTTTAAATATAATGCTTATCATATGAGTCTGACATCACTTAACTAGAAATTTAAACTGTTTAGAAGTTTTAATCACCAAGTAGTTGTCTTTTTGTTTCTGCAGCCATGTGAGTTACATAGAAATTATTTATCCTACAGTCATACAGTGTGGGAGTAGTAAGGAATGGCAGAAATGCTGCCCTGGGGAACTTTGTGGAATGTAGATTGTAAGTTAAAAAGGCAAAGTATCAAATACTAATGTATTTCGTTTTATTCTTAGTAATTTCATTTAAAGGCTGTTTGAAAAAGAGAGGATTCATATGCCTTCAAAGGCAGTGAATAAGTTCAAATCTCAGCAATTTATTTTCACTATCAAGTATCAGAAAAAAAAGATCCTAAAGTGTAACTGTGAAAACAGCCACATGTTGGTTTAGCTGTCAGAGAAAGGTATTTATTGTTTTTCAGAAACTTTAAAACAGTAGTTTTCACTTCAAAAAGGTCTCAACTAAATTGTCAACTGAACATTCTCTTTAAGGACAAAGACAGTGAATGTCCTTAAGTGGCAGATTGGCAGTATGTGTGTGGTCCATGGTTAAGGCTCCTTCTAGCCTGTCTTCCACATTGGCATCTTATGAAATGCGCATTCTTTTTTAATCCTTCTTTCCCTAACTAGACTTACGGATGTTCCCAGAAGGTAGAAGCCAGATACTGCCCTCACACCTAGTAGATGCTAATAGGCGAAAGTTGAGTTGAAAGTTGTGTGTGGGGTGCTGCACCGGTTGTTGGACGTAATGCGCAGTAATTGTTTCTTACCCCATGTAATCGAGTGGGGCATATTCAGGAGTCAGGAAGGTGTGTAGGCCTGAGGCCGTTCGTTCGTATCTCCCAGGGCATAAGTGCATTGTTTTCCTTTGGGTCCATCAATATAGCCTTTGTCATATTTAAATCTACTTTAGTTCCTCAAAGCTCCATGTTAATTAATTAAACTTGCTGTGGCTATTTTCACATGAATGTGACTCCCAAACTGGATTTTACATTTTAAAAAAAAGAATTGTTTTTTGTTTTTATCCATGTTAATCCAAATTGAAATGGACCATATGTTTATAGCCACCAGTCCTAGTGTAGTGTATGGCATCTCTTTATTTTCCCTTCCAGGAAAAAGGATGCAAAAAACAGATGGTAATTTAGGGGTTTGCTTTTCTTGTGTAATTAAAAGAAACAGTATGGTCATTGCACTTACTTTATGCCTTCAACTTATTTCTGAAAAGCAGTGCATGAATCATATTATCTGACTCAATCTGAGACAATTTTGAAGGCTAAGTATTAAATTTGATTTTGCTACTAAAATAATTAGCTTTACCCTAACCAGTAAGAACTGGTACATGAAGGGGGAAAAAGGGGTATTTGCTCTTTTTATTTTCTCCATCAACCTTCTACCCTTAATTTTAGTAACACGTAACAATCTAAAACAATGTGGAGTGTTTCTCAGTGTTCTCAATGGAAATAATCACTGCTTCCTCATTTCCATTTTCATGCTTGCATTTACTTTGCTTGGTTTCCACCTAAAGTAATTTTTTGCATGGTTTTTGGCTGGAATTTTGGTTTGCAGGTTACCGCAACTTTTTCTTTGCTTCGTTGCCATTTTTTTTCTGATTGCCTTTTTTTTCTTTCTGCTTCCTTTTTCTTTTCCTCGCATTGCCATCTACAGCCAGGCTATATAAGAGATTTGGTAAGTTCTCCATATTTACCAAAAAAGAAAGGAAATAAATAAAAAACTTTAAAGCCCTAGCTACAATCTCCTCTCATGGATTAATTTCCTTCCACTCCTTGTGGGAGTAGCTTTCCCAAAGTGAGTATAATTTAAATTAAAATTTAACTTTTCTAATGATTCCCTTAGAAAAATTTAAAAATTATTATGGTGATAAATATTTCTGCTAGAAACTTGTTTTCTAGGTACTTATTTTGATCATACATCTTGATGCTAAATTTAAAACTTACCATGTATATGAAGGTTAGGACATGACTTTTTATAATAACAGTATCATATATGTGTGTAGTGAAATATGTTTCAAAAATGGCAGTTATGTACTTCCAGTAGTACTTTTTGTTTCTTGATATGTGGAAACTGAAATTAAGAAATACATAAAGGTTTATTTTGAAAAGTCATTTTACTAAAATTCCCAAATGTAGCTTTCTAATTCCAACTTGTACAACATATGATTTAGGGGTGGGACACGTAATTCAATTTTTCAGTCTTTTGTCTTGAGTCAATCATGAAAGAATAATGTGTCTTAGTAAAAATGATGTTGATGTTCAATCATATTTAGATAACAGCAAGAATTTTGGAGGCCCATCAGAATGTAGCTCAGATGAGTCTAATTGAGGCCAAGATGAGATTTATTCAAGCTTGGCAGTCCTTACCAGAATTCGGCATCACACACTTTATTGCAAGGTCAGTGGTTGTATTAAAGCACCTATATGTAAACCTTAATCTGTGCCTTACTACTTAATCTACTTCACCTAATTCCAAATTAAACATTTAAAGCTACTAATTGAGACCCATTAACCTATTTCACAATAATATTTAAAGAGGTGTTGGAAGTATTTTCTATACATGTAAGTTTTACATTAAAAATTCAGAAAGATTGCATTTCTGTTTTTATTTGTATCAGTAAGACTAGCCCTTTCTTTTAGGGCTAAAGATCACATATCTTGGAGAAAAACGGACCAACATGCGCCCCCCCCCCCGCCCTCCCTAATATGTCTTTAAACATTTGCTATGTTTTTAATGCTACAGATTCCAAGGGGGCAAAAAAGAAGAACTTATTGGAATTGCATACAACAGACTGATTAGGATGGATGCCAGCACAGGAGACGCAATTAAAACATGGCGTTTCAGTAACATGAAACAGTGGAATGTAAACTGGGAAATAAAAATGGTAAGCTATAGCAATAATACTTGAATACTGCTAAAAATTAGTAAATTAATAATAAAAATCCCTATAAATTCTGAAGATTATTTGTACTGTTAACCTCTTAAAGTATAAAACATGGTTATTCATTTCCCACTTAGAAACTTGCCCAGTTACTAAAATTCTAAGAACAGTGCTGGCTGCGTGGCTGAGTTGTTGGAGCATGGTTCTGATGTGCCAAGGTTGCAGGTTTAATCCCTGGTCAGGGCACATAAAAGAATCAGCCAATGAATGCATGGATGGGTGGAACAGCAAATCAACCTGTCTCTCTCTCTCTGCCTCTCCTTCCCTACCTCCCCCCTAAAATCAATAATTAAAAAATTTTAAGTACATAATGATCTACTTAGAATATTATTGTCTTTCAGGAATGTATGAATCCCTTTCACTCACAGTAACAGCTACTGTTTATTGAATGCCTGCTCTGTGAGGTAGATGGATTATCCCTACTCTACAAACGAGGACACTAAAATGTAGCCTAGAGGCTGTCATTTTCCAGGATCACACATGTAATAACAGAATCAGGATTCAGACTGAGCTGTTTAGGGCTCTAAAACCTGGCACTGCTATGTGTCCCGCTGCCCCTAGCCTTGGGAGTACATGAATATCATTTAAAATAAACAGTCTTTTACTAATTATTCATTTAGGATCTCTGGGTTTGTTGTATCAGTTCCTATTACTTCATTAGAATCTCATTTTTCTGAAATATTTAAACATGATACCTAAAGGTTAAATATCTAAAGCAAATAGTAAATTAAACACAGGAAGTAGGTTTTCTCCCAGGACTTGAGGAGGGACATTCTCATTAATTGAATCACAAGAGACCATTTGGGAACTTAATGACCTAAACCCCTTGTCTTCCTTTTCAGAACAAGAAAACTAAAAAGGCTTGGGGGTGGGGCTGGTAATTTGGGCTTATTATTTTGGACTTGAAGGCATTATTAAGTTTAGGATTAAAAAAGAATACTTAAGGATTAAGTATTTTGTGATTGGGCAGAACTTAAATAGCAACGCAGCTTCGTTTGGACCCACCCATCTGGAGTTTTACTGGGACTTACAGTTCCCTCTCTTTGTTCCAGGTCACTGTAGAGTTTGCAGATGAAGTACGGCTGTCTTTCATTTGTACTGAAGTAGACTGCAAAGTGGTTCATGAATTCATTGGTGGCTACATATTTCTCTCAACGCGGGCAAAAGACCAAAATGAGAGCTTAGATGAAGAGATGTTCTATAAACTTACCAGTGGTTGGGTGTGAACAGAAGTACTGTGTAATGAAACTCCATGGCCATAACAATATTTAACTTTAAAAGCTATTTGTTATATGCTGCTTAATAAAGTAAGCTTGAAATTTATCATTTTATCATGAAAACTTTTTTGCCTTACCAGACCAGTTAATATGTGCACTAACAAGCACGACTATTAATCTGCTATCATGATACAGTATATGAACTTGAATATGGCACACATTCCTGAGGGCCAAGATTTGAAAACTGAAGTAGTGGGCAAATCAGGAACAAAACATCACTGATTCAAGCTAGCCAAACTAAGAAACTCAAGCCATCTATTTTATAGTTATCCAGGGCTTAAACTATATGAAGTCTATTTATCATGTTTAATGCATGTATTTTAATGTATGTTTAATTTGACCTCGTGTTTTTAAATACATCCTACTTATTCTGGTGGCCATTTGAAACACCTCCCCCCCGCCCCCAATAAATCAGGCCTATGAAAGATGCCTGATGATTAATAATGTCATTGTTTTAACCTTGAAGGAAAATGCTGTTAGTCTGTTATGCTTGATTTGTTTTTGTCCTTGAATAAGCATGTATGTATATTGTCTTGTGTTTTTATTTTTACACTATATTGTATTACAACACTTAGTATTCACCAGCATATTCACTGTCTGCCTAAAATATGCAACTTTTGCATTACAGTATGAAGTAAAGGTCTATGAAGTATGCATTTTATGTAACTAATGTACAAACAAATTTTATAAAATTGTACAGTTTTTAAAATAACTCACAACTAGAAAATGGCTTAGATATGTAGCATCTTTACATTAAATGCTTTTAAATATATAATTAATGTGCAGTTTTAATATCTGCTAAGTTAAGAATGACTTCAATATAGTTGTGATTTGCCACAATGTCCTTAACTCTAATGTCTGGACTGGCCATATTCTAGTCTGTTGCGCTGTTACAATCTGCATTGGTGCTAGTCAAAAACTTCCGAGCTCACATAGCCCAGAAGGGTGCCAGGGAGGGGTGGATTACCAGTATTGTCCAATAATCCATGGTTCAGAGACTGTATAAATGCATTTTATTTTAAATAAAAGCAAAATCTTTTATTTAATGTTTCCTTATGTATTTCTTGTTTTTATATTTAACATAGCATTAACTTTGTAGAAATGAACTTTTGCCTTTTCTAAGTGCTTTGCCTGCATCTTGTGTTA
Source organism: Pteronotus mesoamericanus (assembly GCF_021234165.1). NCBI lineage: Eukaryota > Metazoa > Chordata > Mammalia > Chiroptera > Mormoopidae > Pteronotus > Pteronotus mesoamericanus. The sequence continues at coordinate 33,818,260 of NW_026555078.1, forward strand.
TGAGAAATATTATTCTAAAATGTTACTAGATAGAGATACTTATCTCTAAGATACTGGGCTGGCCAAAAAGTTCATTTGGTTTTTTTGTAAGACTCCAGTAGCACTTACTTGTCTTTAACTTCATTTGAAACAATTTTGTTAGATTGTGTTGTGACAGCTGTCATATCAGCGTGCATTTTTTTAAAATTATCAAAGTTGATGAATTTTTGTGTAGCCATTTTAATATTAAATATGGAGGAAAATAACATTTTCACCATTATATGCTTTATTTCAAGAAAGGTAAAGACACAAAAAAGATTAGTACAGTGTATTGAGAAGATGCTGTGACTGATCAAATGTCTCAGAAGAGGTTTGCGAAGTTTCCTCCTGGAGATTTCTCACTGGATGATGCTTCAGGGTCGGGTAGACAAGTTAAAGTTGATAGTGATTCAAATTGAGACATTAATTGAGAACAATCAATGTTACACCATGACGTAGATAGGCAACATAGTCGAAAATATCCAAATCAATAAAGTTATTGGTGAAAATGAAAAATGTGTTTTTTATTTTACAGGAAAAACAAATGGACTCTTTGGCCAACCCAACAGATTCTTCCTTAAATTGAGAATTTCTAATTTTCCCTACTACTTAAATAATGAACTGTGTAATATTTAAATGTTAGAAATGTCATTATAAACAAAAATATGACACATAAACGGACATTACTGATGGGCAGAATTTGTTTTAAACAGTAAAATGACTCGGTTTAAAAACACACAAAACACTTTTATTAATTTACTCCCTGTTTCTGCTATCATTTCATCACTCAGACTCAGAACTTTAGTCCTGAACCTTCTCCTTTACCTGGTGCATTTAATCAGGCCAGGTGTCACCGATTTTTCCCTCATGCAACCTGTGTCTTTCCACCGACACTGAAGTTCCAGTCAGTCTCCTGTGCCTGCCACGATGCAGCAGCCTCAGAAAGCAAAGCTCAGGTCACCTTCTCCATGGCTTTTCTTTGTACTCGGAGGCCAGGTCATAACAGGCCTCATTCCAAAATTCAGGAGCTCTTTTCCATTAAAAATAAAAATTTTAAGCAGTATAGTCCATTTCCTCATCTTAAGTACAGGTCACCAACTTGTATAATCACTTGCTAAAAACCCTAAACTACATTTAGCCTATGACGACTGAAGTCCTTTATAGCCCCACAGCCTCCCCCCAAGTGAGAACAGCCTTTGCTGATTTGTTTCCCTCTGGTTTGCCCCACTGACCTCCCAGCAGTTTTGAGATTAATTCAGCCCCAGCACAGCACGGGCTGTGTTTCAGCTCTGTGACTCCTGCTTGCCTACAGCATAAATGCCAAAGTCCTCAGTCAAGTGCACAGAGGTCTCCTATGGTCTGTTTCCCAGTTCACGTTTTCGTCCTTATCTCCCAACAGCCCTGCATTCCAATCAAACTGGACAGATCACATTTTCCAGACCAACTTTGCACTCTCCCATCTCCATATTTCCCAAACTTGGGATGTCTTCATCCACAAACCTCCTTCCAGTCTCTACCTGTCCAAATCTCATCTTTTTACCACAGCAGAAACTTGAGAAAGGGCTCAAGTGGTTCTTTTTCCATTTATACTTCCAAGTTTCTTTGTAGCCTGAAATCTTCTCTTAATTCTGAACTGCCGCTGAGTTTGGCCCTTTTTGGAATGTGAGAGCAGTCATCCTTATTTTGATTGAGAATGCCTATTGTCCCTAATAAATTATTAGTTCCGTGAGAATTGGGTCTGAGCCTCATGGTTTCTACCTAGGATCACTTAATATGAATTTGTTTATTGAATATAATGATGGTTACTTTGGAAATCAAGGAGTTATTCCAACTTAGAATTTTAGCCTCAGCACTGTTTAATACAGAGGAAACGAACATGTTTTCTGTACAGCAACTATGCATTACGAGTTTTGCTAAGTGCTTTCACATACATAAGCTCTTCAAAAGAGTCATACAGTCCAACCTCCTCATTTTATTGATGAGGCTCAGAGACGCCAAGTGACCTTCTTAAAGGCACATAGCTATAGTTAATTAGTGCCAAGGCAGAGCTGGAAGTGGGACCCAGATTTCTATCTCCCTATTCAGTCCGGTTAAAAACAAACTTCATTCCTCTAAAAATTAAAAATAGAACTACCATATGACCAAGCAGCTCCAGTCTGGGTTTTTATCTGAAGAAAACCAAAACACTTAATTCAAAAAGGTATGTGCACCCCTCTGTTTATCACAGCATTATTTACAATAGCCAAGATATGGAAGTAACCCAAGTGTCCATCAATAGATAAATGGATAAAGATGTACGTACATAACAATGGATTATTGCTTAACCGTAAAAACAATGAAACCCTGCTATCTGCAACAGCATGGATAGGCCAAAAAAGTTATGCTAGAGAAGTAAGACAGACAAATACCATATGATTTCATTTATATGTGGAAATCTAAAAGTCAAAAGACAGACTGATAGAAACACAGAGAGCAAACTGATGGTCTCCAGATGGGAGGGGGCATTGAGGAGAGGGTGAAAAAGGTGAAGGGACTAAGTACAAATTGCCACACACAAAAACAGTCACAGGGATGTAAAGTATAGCACAGGGAATATAGATGGTCAATCATGTAATAATTATGGAATCAGCCGGGTACTAGACTTTTCAAAGTGGTCACTTCGTAAGGTGTCTAAATGTCTAATCACCATGCTGTGCACCTGAAACTAATATTGTATGTCAACTGTAATTGAAAAAAAAAATTACATTTAGAAAACAAAATCCTTCATGAATCCTGAGGAACCCTATTGGTAGTGGTCTTGCAACCGAGACAACATCAGTTTATGAAAAGAACACTTGCGGGGGCCTCCAGAGATACAGCTCACGTTTCTGCTTGTGTGACTCGGTGTCACGTGGACCAACCAAGCTTCCTTGGACTCTGTTTCTCTTAAGTCAGCAAGTTAGACACCTGGAAGCCCCTGATGTGGTTAATCAGTAATCTTAACTTGCTACAAATTATTTTTTACAGAACCTTGAACTTCAAGTCAGAGACCTTGAGACACGAACTTTTTTTCCCCCAGTTTTACTGAGGTATAATTGACAAAAGTATAAGATATTTCAAGTACATCTTGGTGACTTGATATACTATGAAAGGATTCCCATCATCTACCTAACATATCCAATACCCTAGAGGCATGAACTTTGTATAAGGAAAGCCATTTGCTGTTCTTGACCTGCTCTTACACAGGCCAAAAAGCAACGATGTGGCAGACTGTATCTGTCCCCTTTTTTGGTTGTTAAAAGTCTTATTAAAGTGCTTTTGATTAGTTACTAGTTAGTGAGGAAGTGAGATCAGACCAATCTGGGTTCCTGACTCTTAATTTATCTGAAGAAATACCTTACAGAGTTAAATAAAATGTTTAAAGCATCCAACATTGTACCTATTGATATGTTGAATATGGTAGTTTCCCAATAAAACATTAACTCAAAAGTTTTTTAATTTGAAACTTTTTTTTTTGATCCTCTGGAATACATCCCTATCCTATTCCTTACCTCACTATTTCTACCATCTATGTAATCTGAAAAGGGCTGTTGCTGTTTCTACATTACTCACTTAAAACATGGCAACATTTTCACCACTCTGATACTGGAGAAAATAAGAGAACAGGGCTTTCTGGAATCCATCCCTTTGTGACATAGTATCATCACTAATCCTGAACTTTAAGGATCCTAAAAGCTTTACCCTGCACAGCTGTCATCTATACCGTGCTTTACTCTAAAAATGTCCATGCCGATTCAAAAAACTCTTGCCCGCCACCACCGCCCCCCTCACCCTGCCAATAACAAATGTTTCTGTAGCTACTGTAGTCATTCCTTCCTTTTGTAGCTATGTGGTTGTGAAGACAGGCCAGGAATGAGTTGACTTGCTGTAGGCTATATGGGTGCAGCCCCAACAGATACGGTACATTCTTACACCACTGATAAAGTTCCAATCATCTCTACACGGTAATATCCAGGAAGAAGCTGTTTACTGAAAGCTCCGTGCTCTTCAACAAATTAGCTGTGGGTTTATCTGTTTGAACTGCTTTGGTTTGGCAGCTCAAGAATGGAGAACAAAAACAAACAAAAAAAGAATGGGGGAGGTAGTAGAGAGAGAGAGACAGGAAATGGGAAATTTTCGATTTGGGTTAGAGGAATGAAATTCTCAGAGTGGACTGCAGAGCCATCCAGAACAGGAAACAGAGTAGAAAAAAAAAAAGCCTTATCTGGTGACCTTATTTCCCATGTGCTGATTCCTCTCTTGCTTTCTCTACTTTATTTAATAAACAATACAGAGTTTCCCAGGCTGAATGTGTACATTAAAATTCTCTGTTCCTTTACTAAACAGTTGCCAGTACACATGTACCCTTAGTTGAGTTTCCCTTTTGATATTTATGCATGAGCTACCCAAACTAAAAATTATAAGCACTTAAAATAATTTGAGACCATTATTTCATGAGATCTAATTATAGTCTCATGTGGCTTCATTGGCCAGGCATTATCTGTATTACTGCTCAGGGAAGTGGTCCAAGTTCAATGTTAATTAAATTTGTGATAAAAACAGCACGACCAACCAAATGGGTAGAATATATCTGTATTAATATGGTTTGTAGATATTACACAATAAAGAAGAAAATACTTTATGAGCATAAATTCTCAAATCTAAATTTTATGAACTTTATGATCAAGTAAAAATCAAGTAAACATTTACTATCAGTTTTACTGATCAGAATCAGAATATCTAAATCTTGTTTCTCTCTTTCTTACCTAATTATAAATTCAATTAGCTCTGAGAAGGAACACTGGAAAACAGCATTTGTAATCCAGGAGAGCAAACAGCCAACAATAACCAGAACACTGCAAAGGTGAGGGGAGTAGCCTTAGCAGACAGCAAGAAGTCAGTACAAAACTATATTAAAAGTGTAATGTTGACACAGAGATAAATAAAACAGCCCAAACAGAGACTCCAGAAACAAACATGCCCATGTGTGGAAACTTCATTGCAAATCAGGATAAAATACAAGGACTTCAGTGCATGGTTCCGGCAGTATCCATGAAACAAAGGAGTTCGGACCATGCCTTAATGTGTGTATGTAGCAGTTCAAATCGATTCCAAATGGATTCAAGACTTAAGTAAGGAAAGTAAAACTAAAGCTTTTAAAAGGTGACATAAGAGAGCATTTATATGACACTGAAGATTTTGTGTGTTAAGGTATAAACATACAAAGCAATCACATTAAAATGGGAATTACAGATTTCGAAGCGTAAAAAGGCAAACCAAATTGGGAGATGATATTTGCAACACATAATGGACAAAGGATTCTCATCTAGAATATAAAAACACACACATCTTCAACTGAGCAGGCCCAAAGCAAAATGGACAAAACACTGGGATGGATACTTCACAAAACAGAAAAACTGGCCACAAACTCTACAGGAAAACTTCAACTTCACTAGTAGTCTAGAAAATGGGGAAAAAACAAATTTTAAAGATGATTAAAATACAGTTGCACACCTAGAATGTTTGTAAAATTTTCAGTCTGATAATATCAGGTATTGCTAGTAAGTAGGCTCTTTGGAATACTTAATGTTGGTGGAAATATAAATGGGAAAAGAGCACTTCAGAAACACTTTGACATCATCTAGTGAAATTCAAGATAAATCCTGGGCCCCAGCAACTCCACTCCTAGGTATGTATATATACCTAGAGGCACTGGCATGTGCATACCAGGAGACATGCACAAGACTATGCACAGCATAACCACTTATAACAGCAAAAAACTGGAAATAGTCAAACATCCACAGCAGAATGGATAAATTACAACACACCTGTAAATGGAATAAAATAGCAGGAGTGAATAAATTCCAACACACAAACAAAATGGGTGAATTGCAACCTAATTCTGAAGCAAAATTTAGCTGCAGAACATAGTATGATTCAAGTTTTTAAATATGCAAGATTTTTAAACATTAAAAAGAATAGAAGTGGCAGATACTCTTCTCTTCCATTGGAGAGTAAATGCTGCACTTCTAAAAGACAGATTGTTGGTGAGTCTAAAGTCCATTGTGAAACAATGTGACACTAATAGTCACTGTGGCCTAATGGAAGGAAGTGAGTCTTGCTCTTGACAGTGGCTACTCTGCTCTTTCGATATATGTAATTTATTGGGTCTGCACTAGACCAGCACAGGAGCCTGGCCCTGCTACCACGTGACTCACTGACTTGGCTGACTCTTTGGCTGCCCTGGTTTAAGAATGGAGCTAATGAGCCCAGGGTCATCAGTTCCGTCCCCTGTGGTCCAGTTGGCTTTGCAGTCTGTCTCATGGTCACTGGCTGCGCCATTCTGCAAATGTGCGTTAGTCACAAGAGGGACCAGACAAGAGAAGAAGAACAGATCATTCGATTTGAAAATTAGCTTCAAGCCCATGGCTCTGGTCAGTATACAAATCACAGCGTTGTTACTCATAAAGCAGTTTCGAAGGTATCAATTCAAATCTTACTAAACCATCCAAGCCATAGCAGAGGAATCAAGAAACTCATTTGACACCAGCTCTTGCTGCATGGGTGAATATCAAAGGTGTCCCTGTGCTTTAGATCCAGCCTTCTATATACTCATTTAGATGCTGACTTTGTGAGATAGGTATTCTGAACAAAATGTTGATTCTCAAGAAATTAGGATTTCATGATCTGAACGTGCTTTATAAATGCATAAACACAAAGTCAACGGAATGAGAAAGGTAAATTAAAAACCACTGCTATATAGCAGGACAATGCCAAAATTACCCAGTATCTAATTTTGGTTTGTTTTTAAAATGTTTCTGGTTCATAAAGTACCAGAGTAAGGAGTGCTTAGAGTAAAACAGAAGACTTTTTTAAAAAATTGATGAGTGAAATTAGTTCAACAGAGGTTCAGTGAGAATGGAAAAGAGACATTATCATTCATTCATATATATATATATATATAAATTTTCTTACAAAGGTGTACAGTTGACCTTGAACAACATGGGGGTAGGGGCATCAACTCTCTGTGCAGCTGAAAATCCACATACAACTTTTGACTCCCCAGAAACCGAACTATGAGTCATCCCTCAGGATCGGTTCCAGGACACCCTCCCCACACACATCTCATGGATACAGAAATCTGAGGATGCTCAAGTCCTTTATATAAATGGCACAGATCAATAAAATCAGCCCTCTGCATCCATGGACTCAACCAACTACGAATTAAAAAGTATTTTCAGGAAGTCCTAACCACAGCACTTACACATGAAGAACAATTAAAAGGCATCTACATTGGAAATGAGTAAGTAAAACTGTCACTATTTGTAGATGACATGATACTATATAGAGAGAGATCCCTAAAGATTCCACCAGAAAACTACTAGAATTGATATATGAATTCAGTATAGTAGCAAAATACAAAATAAATATTCAGAAATTGGTTGTATATTTATACACCAATAATGAACTATCAGAAATAGAGACTAGGAAAGCAATCCCATTTACAATTGCATTAAAAAAAAAAAAAAAAAAAAGCAGCAACCCTAGGAATAAATCTAACCAAGGAGCTAAAAAACCTGTACTTGGAAAATTATAAGGTATTGAAGAAAATACAAATAAATGGAACATATACCATGCTCAAAGATAGGAAGAATTAACATCATTAAAATGGGCATACTACTCAAAGAAATCTATAGATTCAATGTAATTCCTATCAAAATACCAATGGTGTTTTTTAATAGAACTAGAACAAATAACCCCCAAATTAGTATGGGACTGCAAAGACCCCGAATAGCCACAGCAATCTTGAGAAAGAAAAACAAAGTTGGAGTTAACACACTATCTGATATCAAACTATACTACAAAGATATGGTAATCAAAACTACATGGTATTGGCATAGACACAGGCACATAGATCAATGGAACAGAATGGCGGGCTCAGAAATAAACCCATGCCTACATGTGCATTAATACACGACAAAGAAGGCAAAACTATTAAATTAGGTAAAGGCAGTCCATTCAATATATGATGTTGGGAAAACTGAACAGATACATGAAAAAAAATAAAATAAAATTGACCACCTTCTTACACTGTATACAAAAATAAGCTCCAGATAGATTAAAGACCTAAATGTTAGACTCAAAACCATAAAAATCCTAGAAGAACATACTGGCAATAAAATCTCTGACATTTCTCTTAGCACTATTTTTTTCTGACATCTCCTTGGGAAAGGAAAACAAAAGAAAAAAATAAACAAATGGTACTACATCCATCTAAAAAGATTTCATACAACAAAGGAAACTATCAACCAAAAAAAAAGGCAACTCACTTAACGGGAGAAGATACATCTGATAAGGGGTTAATATTCAAAATCTATAAAGAACTCATACAACTCAACACACACACACACACACACACACACACACACACACACACAAATCCAATTAAAAAGTGGGCAGAGGCAATGGCTGGTGTGGCTTAGTGGACTGACCTCTGGCCTGCATATTGAAAGGTCACTGGTTCGATTCCTGGTCAGGGCACATCCCTGGGGTGTGGGCCAGGTCCCCAGTTTGGGGTGTGCAAGAGGCAACCGATCAATGTTTCTCTCCCTCTCTTTCTCCCACCCTTCCCCTCTTTCTAAAAATAAATAAATAAAATCTTAAAAGTGGGCAGAGGATATGAGTAGACAGTTCTTCAAAGAACATACACAGATGGCCAACAGACATGTAAAAAGATGTTCAACGTCACTAATCATCAGAGAAGTGAAAATTAAAACCACAACAAGATATCACCTTACACCTGTCAGAATGGCTCTCATCAATAAATAAACAAGTGTTATCGAGGATGTGAAGAAAAGGGAACCCTTATGCAATGTTGCTGAGAATGCAGACTGGTGCAGCCACTATGGAAAACAATATGGAGTTTCCTCAAAGAATAAAAAATGGAACTGCCTCATGACCCAGCAATTCTATTTCTGCTATATCCAAAGCAACCCAAAACACTAATTTTGGAAGAATATATGCACCCCTGTATTCACTGCAGCATTATTTATAATAGCCAGGATATGGAAGCAACTGAAGTGCCCATCAATAGATGAGTGGATATGAAAGTTGTGAGATATATATATTAATTACTTGGCCATAAAAAATATGAAATCTTACCATCTGCAACAGTATGGATGGACCAGTATTAAGTTAAGCAAAATTAAGTCAGACAGAAAAAGACAGATGCCATATGATTTCAATTACATGTGGAATCTAAACAACAAAATAAACAAACAAAATAGAAACAAACTCATAGATACATAGAACAGCTGATGGTTATCAGAGGGGAGGAGGTTTGGGGGGCTGAGTGAAAAATGTGAAGGGATTAAGAAGTACAAATTGGTAATTACAGAACAGTCATAGGAATGTAAAGCACAGCATAGGGAATATAGTCAATAATATTGTAATAACTAGGAATGGAGCCAGCTTGGTTCCAGAAATATCAGGGCGATCACTGCATAAAGGATGTAACTAACTAGTACGTAAACTGTAATTGAAAATTTTTTTAAAAAAGAAATGTAAGGTCTTGAAATAATTTTTTTTTTTTTAAAAAAAAGAAAGTATTTTCAATCTGCAGTTGGTTGAATATGCAGTTGTGAAACTCAGGGACAAAAAAGGTCACCTGCATATTTATTGGAAAAACCCTGCCTATAAGTAGACCCATGCAGTTCAAACCTGCGCTGCTCAAGGGTCAACTGTATTTTGAAAAGCCACCATTTTACCCCTCCTGTTGGGTGACAGTACCAGTTGATACCAGTACCAAAGATGGAGAAAAGTAAGTGAGCTCTTCAAAAACAGCCTGAACAGGAAAGTTAGCAAGAGCAAAGCATAAACATCAAATAGGAGACAGCTGTTGAAGTCACCTTTGTCACTCAGGTTTGACTTTCATTTGTACATCTCTGTAACGTTGTGTAATCAGCCTGTGTTTTCGTGGAAGGTTTGAAAATGCTTCAGTTTCAGGTGTTCTCGAGAGAAGCCTGTCTTGTCCTAAACATGTTATGTTTCTTTCTGATTGGGTTTTAGTCTCATATCAGTGCTCCAATACTTGCCATCTGGCAGTAGTTAAGCAGCTTTCTTTTGCTTTCTCATAAATTTTGTTGAAAGCAGCCACATAATGAAGAGTACATGCCTTCTAATTATTCTTAACAGGAAGATGGAACTAAAGTTCCTTGAAAAGCCCTGTCCAGATCTTGGGCACTTTAGAGGCCTCCACTGTGAACTCCACTCTTTTCCCATGCTCAGAACTCCTCCTATGAAGATCTTTAAAGAGACAACTGGACAGATGTCTTCTTTCATCTTTACAGGTTAAGGCAAATCTGTGGAATGTAGAATTTCTAGAGTTGCGGGGTTTTTTTTATTGTGTGTGTGTGTTTAGGTAAACAACATGAGTGAACAATGCTTCCTCTAGTCCCCAGAACTGCCTGAGATCAAATTATGTTGCTCTGCATAAACAAAAATGATTTCTAAGCCTATGAGATCTGATTCTAAACTCTGCCCTTGATTTATATTCTGAGAAACTGTGCTAAGAAGCTGTGTTCTGTAAAAGCCTGGGGCATAGTCTTTTGCAATATGTTGGGCAACCGTTTTTTAGAAACAGGAGGGGTGTTTAATAACCAATTGTTTGAGTTCTGTCTCTAAGAGGTCACAACCCCCTGGAGGCCAGTCGGCTCATTTTGTTCCAAGAGATCTATACATTCACAACCTTTCCTTACGAGGCAGATAAAGCTACATGACTGATTTTTTTGAGAAAAGGAATTAACTTTTCTTGGAGGACTCAAAACCAAAATAAGTTCCTGAAGCCGAAGGTAGAGAAGTAGAAAGCAAGGAACTGCTATCTTTTTAAGAAATTCTAATATTTGAGCGCCGGAGGAAGGACGCACTGTATCAAGTGACAGCAGGGCCCGGAGATGACAAGACTCTTGCCAGCATGGAAGAGACGAGGCATTTGATACACGTCCGATAGTGGTTTATGACTAACTGCCAAGTGAGTGATGGGGGTGATAAATGCTCCTAAGTCAGCAGGACTGGAGCAGCCTGGGAAAACTCCTGACCAGGGGGCACACGGGGCTGGGAGGAGAGGGGGTGGGGGTGGGCAGGAGGGCCGAGGGCAGGAAGCGACGTTCCGAGTCAGTGAGGAGAAAGATCCCAGTCCCAATGCGAGGAAATGGTGGGTGTTCAATAAATATTGGTAAAAACCTAAAAAAGAGGGGTTTTTTAAAAAAAAAAGTGAAACTAATTCAAGTACTTAAACAGAAATCATGTGCAGTACTGTGATGAGGATTTGAGTTATTCAAATGAAGCTAAAATTAGCCATGAATATCAGAAGTACAGACAGGAGAAACCAGAATGTGAGGGAGACAAACCATTAAAAATCATCCTGAAGACACATGGAAAATAAGATGCACTTATGAAGAAGCATCATCTATAACCTTAATTAGTATAAATGCGTGTATTTTTAAAAAGTAGCAGAGGAACAAAGATGAGAAAGCAACAGAAAAGGTGATACACTAGCACAAGATAAAGCAGTGCAACACACTGAAGCTTCCAAAAACAAGGTATCGTGGGGAAGACCTGCAAGAAGGCCAACTTCAATTGCAAAGGATGCTCCTTACATTTCAGGATGGGGAGGGAGCCCAGCTGGAAACAGCCATGAGCCTGTGAGCATGTCCTCAGAGGAAGGTGGGGGAGGAGAGAATCGCAGCCACACAGCAGGAGCGCTGAGGCGTGGGAATCTCTCTGTGACACTGTAAGGGGTGCGCGGAGAAATTCGACCCTGAGCAGATGTGCCTAAATCTGCTTTCCTAAAGCAAAATATATTGTGGTGCACAGCGAGACTCCTGCGAAGGGATTTGGAAAGATGATCACCGCAAGTAAGTCGTCAAAGACAACTCTATCTGGCAGATTCCATTTTGGACCACTACAGAAAAATGACACCAAAACCCCACACCATGTGACGCAAGAAAACGAAACCAATGGAGACCTTCTCATCCGAGAGGGTCTGCACTCACAACCTCTTAGAGAGACCTTCCCTGACAACAGTCTCTGTGTCCCCACAAGTTACTCATTATTTACTAAGTGTCCGTCTCGAAGCTGTAGAACTAAGAGGGTGGTGTTCATCCTCCCTTCCCCAGCGGGTAACGGGGTGCGGCACAGAGAAAGTGTCTCGAATGAGCAAGGAGAAGCATTCCAGCCAAGGAGCGGGGACGAGCATTTAACAAAGCGAAAGCGTGGAGGTGCAAGTTGCAAAGGAGAGAAACTCAGAGGGAACTGTCCTCCTCCAGGCCCGAGATTGGACATCGTTATGCACTTGTTTTTTTTTATTAGCCAGCTGGGGATTATTTATTTTGCTATATTTAGGTCCAAAAATCTTAGCTTTCTCTCCGTACCACTAGTTGTTTTGAAGTTAGAAAACAGAGCCAATTTAAATATTGGCCCAAGCAAAATATTTTAGAATTTTTTTCTAAATTCTAAAGAGACAGGTGCTCTCCAAAGGGGAAAAAAAGAAGTTCAAGCTCAAAAAGCAAACAAACAAGGGGAAAAAAAAAGATTTTAGAATTGTATGCATTATCAGTTTATGAGCTTTATGTTACAAATTTGAAGCTAGTCTCATGGAAATAGAGGTTAGGTGTTAATTCTGAAGTTACACATAAAGTAGAAGAGTTCACTACAAGGGCCGGAATTGCCTTCTAATTTCTTCTGAGCTAAATCTTCCCCTGTATGACCATATCATGTTGATTCTCAAGTATCAGAGACAGGCACGTTCAAATTAAAAAGACTTTTCAAAGCCAAATAAGAAATTTTTTTTTTTAAAGTGACCTCTGCTACATTTTCCCTCCACTAATAACTGACATTTATTGAGCAAGAAACTGGCAAAGCACTTTACATGTATTTCATCTCATTTAATCCTCACAAAGCTGTATGAGGGACCTTGAACTATGGAGAAATCAAAGAATTTCCTCAAAGCCACATAACTAGTAAATGGTTCCAAAACTTGTGATCTTAAAGCACTATATTCTGCTCCATTAACATGGACAATTGAGCATTGTCCAGGAAAAATACAGCAACGAGTAAAATCCATGAGCCTTCCAATCAATTCACTTTTGATATTTTATAAGCACTTTTGAAAACTTTTTATTATGGAAGAAATTCAAACATACATAGAGTAAATAGAATAGAACCCTCACGTATCATCACACAATTTTAACAATTACCAATATCTTGCCATTCTTTACATCATTTTTACCTCTATGTACTGTCCACTCAGTTACTTTATGCAGTTTGAGGCAAAATAAACATACACTAAAATGCACACAAATTTCAGCTATGCAATGTGATGAGTGGGTACACACATATAACCCACAGTCTTCTTATGATTCAGAACATTTCCATGTCCCCAGATAGTGCCTCCATGTCTCCTCCCAGTCACTCCTCCCCGTCCCCAGAGACAACCACTGTTACTATCTTTGTTTTTCCCACCTTAGGTTATTAGTTTTTGCTGTTTCTAGAATTTCTATAAATGGAATCATACAGAATGTCCTCTTGTGTCTGGCTGCTTTTGCTCAGCACATTTTGAGATTTATGCAACATTGTTGAATGTATCGGTGGTTCATTCCTTGTCTGAATACACCACAATTTGTTTATACATTGTCCTATTGGTGCACATTTGGGATGTTTCCATTCCAGAGCTATTATGAAGAAAGTCACTGTGACTATTCTTTTTGTGAACGTGTGTTTCATTTCTCTTAGGAGTGGAATTTCTAAGTCAAAGGGTTGGTGCATGTTTGATTTTTACCTGAAACTGCTAAACCTCTGTCCAGAGTAGATATACTATTTTATATTTCCATTAGTGATGTATAAGAGTTGCCTTCAGACTCACCAACGTTTGATGATGTCAGTCTTTCTCATTGTAGCCACTGTAACAGGTGTATAGTACTAGTTCATTGTGGTTTTAATTTGCATTTCTCTGATGACTAGTGATGTTGAGCATCTTTCCCTGTGTGTGCTGGCCATTCACATATCTTCCTTTGTGAAGTATTGGTTTAAGATTTTTGTATATCTTTTTAAAAGTGGGTTGTCTTTATTACTGCATAGTCAAACTCTTTATAGATTCTGGACACAAGTTCTTTATTAGAAATATATTTTGCCACTTCTTCTTCCAGGCTATGGATTGCCGGTTTATTTTTTTTATTTAAATCATTTTTTATTTTTCAATTACAGTTGACATACAATATTATATTAGTTTCAGGTGTACACCCAGTGATTAGACATGTAACTGACTAAGTGATCCCCCTGATAAATCTAGTATCTATCTGACACCATGCATAGTTATTAGAATATTATTGCCTATATACCTTCCCTATGCTGTACTTTACATCCCCATGACTATTCTGGAACTACCAATTTGTACTTCTTAACCCATTCACCTTTTTCGCCCAGCCCATATGGCAACTGTCAAAATGTTCTCTATAGTCTATTTCTGCTTCTTTGCTTATTTTGTTTTTTTAAGATTCATTTATTGATAGATATGTATTTATTGCCATTTCATTGTTCATATTTTTTATTTTTTTCTCCTTATTAAACATTTAGACCTTTTAACATCTCATGTAATACTAGTTTGATGGTCATGAACTCTGTTAGATTTTTCTTGTCTGGGAAGCTCTTTATATGTCTTTTGATTACAAATGATAGCTTTGCTGGGTAGAGTTATCTTGGTTTTAACTACCTGCTTTTCATTACTTTGAATATTTCTTGCCAATCTCTTCTGGCCTGCAAAGTTTCTGTTGAGAAATCAACTGACAATCTTATAGAAGCACCCTTGTAGGTAACTGATTGCTTTTCTCTTGCTGCTTTTAAGATTCTTTCTCGGTCTTTAACCTTTGGCATTTTAATGTGATGTGTCTTGGTGTGTGGCTCTTTGGGTTTATCTTGTTTGGGACTCTCTGTGCTTCCTGGACCTGTATGTCTACTTTCTTCACCAGGTTAGGGAAGTCTTCTGTCATCATTTGTTCAAATAGGCTTTCAATTTCTTGCTCTCTTCTCCTTCTGGCACCCCTATAATGCAAATGTTGGTACACTTGAAGGAGCCTCACAGGCTCCTTACACTATCCTCATTTCTTTGGATTCTTTTTCCTTTTTGCTTTTCTGATTGGGTGTTTTCTGCTTCCTTATATTCCAAACCACTGATTTGATTCTTGGCTTTATCCTCTACTGTTGATTCCCTGTAAGTTATTCTTCATTCCAGTTATTGTATCCTTCATTTCTGGCTTTTTTTATGGTTTCCATGTCCTCTCTTATGATGTTGAAGTTCTAAGTTCAACTATTCTTCCTCTAAGTTCCTTGAGCATCCTTATAATCAATGTTTTTAACTCTGCATCTGATAGAATGCTTATCTCCATTTTGTTTAGTTTTCTTCTGGAATTGTGTTCTGTTCTTTCATTTGGGGTGTGTTTGTCTTCTCATTTTGTCATCCTCCCTGTGTTTGTTTCTGTATATTAGGCAGAGCTGCTGCATCTCCTGGACTTGCTAGAGTGGCCTAACATAGCAGGTCTCCTGTTGGGTCCAGTGGCACAGCCTCCCTGATCACTCAAGATAGGCACTCCGGGTGCCCCTCCTGCCCCAGTGTGGGTTGTGTACATCCTCCTATTGTAATTGAGCTTTGATTGTTGTTAGCACATCAATGGGAGGGATTTACCCACCAGGGTGATTGGCTGTGAGGGCTGCATGTGATCACTGTGGAGGATTAGCTGTGCAGGGGCCATGGAGGAGGTCTTACTTCAGTGAGGCTCTGGTGCCTGCTAAGTCTGCCCCCTTGAGTATGTCATTGTGGAGGTGGCTGGGTGTTGCTTCAACATGATCTGAAGCTGTCCACAGGGTAAACCAACTCTGGGGCCTCTCAGGAGGTGCAGACCAAGGTCAGCTTCTGCCTGTGTTCTGCCTTGGCCAACCAGCTTGAGCTACAAAGCAGTTTGCAGATGGCTGCTACTTGTGCTGGGCTTGGAGGTGCCCGGGAGAAGCCAAGCTGTGAACGACAGCCAGATGCTGCCAGTGCTGGGCCTGCGGCCACTTAGCAAGAAATACAGGGCACGCTCAGGTCAAATGCTGCTGGTTTGAGAGATTTTAGGAAAGGTTGAAGCATGAGCCAAAACAGGCCATCAGTTATAGAAAAGACACTGGAAACAGCTTGGGTGGGCCTCCAAGTCTGGTTGGGCAGAGTCTCAGGGAATCATTAGGATGGGGCAAACAGTGTGGGCCACCTTGACGGAGACCCAGATATGGCACCTGCCTGCTGTCTCTGTGGGGGTTGGGCTCATCAAAGGAACAGTGGTCTCTGACGAACTTTTGTCTAGGAGAAAGCTCCTGCTCAAGCTCTTACCTTGAAGCCAGACAATTAAGTTCCTCCCCAGATGTCCCTGGTGCCTTTTGAACTGCTATCCCAGCACTGGAGCGTAGGGGGAGTGAGTCAGAGTAAGTTCACGTGCAGGCTCCTTAAGAGGTACCCCCTGGGACCCTAAAAGTCTTCTGTCTCACTTAGCTTCAATTCCCCTCTGGTTTTTACAGCCAGAAGTTATGGGACTTCTCTTCCTGGCATTGAACCTCTGGGCTGGGGGGCTAGTGTGGGGCTGGGAACCCCTTGCTCCTGAGCTATTCCTTCCAATTTTAATCTGCCACATGTGAGAATGGGACCAGCCTGTTCTGTGTCTCTGCCCCTCTTACCAATCTCAATGTGGCTTCTCCTTTAAATCCTTCAGTTGAAGTACTTTTATTCAGCTAGATTTCAGGTGATTCTGAATGGTGGCTGTTCTTTAGTTATCTGTAATCTTGATATGGTTATGGGAGGATGTGAGTACAACATTAATGCTGCTGCCTTGACAAGCCTCATTTGTTTGTTACTAATAATGTTTTTTATGAACAAAGATATTTGATTTTGAAAAAATCTAATTTATAATTTTTTTCTTTTTATGGTTATTGTTTTCTGAGTCCCATCTGAAAAATAGTTGCCTACCTCAGTCCATGAATGTATTCTATTATGTTCTCTTTTAAAGCTTTGTAGTTTTAGCTTTCACATTTAGGTCTAGGATCCATCTTAAATTAAGTTTTGCATATGATGTCAGGTATTGGTTGAGGTTCATTTTTTTTAAACATGTGGTTATCCAGTATTCCTGCACCACTTGTTGAAAACACTACTGTTTGCCCACTGATTTTTCTTGTCCTTTGACAGAAATCAATCACTATGTAATCGTTGACTATGTAAGTGAGCATCTATTTGTAGACTTTGTTCTATCCTTACACCACATATTTCTCTCTTCTGCACGAGCCACATTGTTTTGATTATTATAGCTTTATATTGTAAATCTTGAGTCAGGTAATGTAAATCCTCTAGCTTTATTCTTTTTCTTACAGACTGCTTTAGCAAGTCAAAGTCCTTTACATTTCCATATAGATTTCAGAATGATCTTGTCCATTTCTACATTAAAAAGCCTGTTGGAATTATGATTGAGACTGTACTGAATCTCTACATTACTTTGGGAAGAATTAACATTTTAACAATATCAAGTCTTTCCAAGCCATGAGGACAGTATCTCTTTCCATTTATTGGAATTTTTTTGGGGGGTGGCCAAGACTGAGCCTCCTATTATCTGACAGAAACAAAGCTATTTTTTTTAATAAAGAGAGCTTAATGGAGACTTAATTGATATACAAAATAACTGCACTGTATTTAAAGCATGCAATTTGATGAGTTTGGACATATGCATATGGCCATGATACCACATTGTAAGATTTAAAATAAAAAAGGTTATCAGAAATATATTATTCCAAGGTTAAAAGTGCTTTCTATTCCATTCTACCCTACTCAAACACTTATTGGCTATTCCTTTATTTTAGTCAGATATTACCTCAAACAACAGTAATACAGTTGACCCTTGAACAACATGGGTATGAACTACATGGTCCCGTAGGTGATTTTTTTTTTCAATTGACCCATAGTTCAAACCCATGTTGTTCAAGGGTCATCTCTGTGGTTGGGTTGGGAATCTGAGTATGTGCAGGGCAGACTATAGTGATATACAGATTTTCAATGTGCACAGGGTGGCCCCCCTAATCCCTGTTCTAAGGTCAAATGTAATTCCAAACAGGGAAAAATGCATTCCCCAAAATGTAAATAAAGAAAATATATGTGTTAATCAAGCAAGATATCCACCACTGTGTTAAAATATATTTTTGTTTGTTTGGTGTATACATTTCTTTTTTTTTTCTTTTTTTTTTTTTTTAGCAGCATGTTATAGGGTGGTCACAGTCTATTTGAGAGAAGGGGAAACCAGTCACTAGATTCGAAGGCCTGAAGTGTTGGACAACATTAAGTTAAAAAAAAAAAGAAAGAGTACATACTGGCTGAAAGATACTGGAAAGTAGAAACCCAAGCTTCCTAATAATAGCACAAGGTAGCCCCTCTCATTCACTTCTTTAAAATAGTCAAATGTGATTTGTTAAAGAGAAAATGCATTGGCCAGAATGATTTGTGACATCTTGCACTCTAGTGTGACAAGTCAACTCTCTTGTAACAGTACGAAGACCAAGAAGTGAGAGATAAGTAGTTCTGTGTTAGAAAAAGGAGAACCCTCAGCACAAAACTAAGGGTGTAAGAGTTCCCCCTTAGTGGAACTTTTTATAGGACTAACAGTGCCTGTGTGACCAAATTAATGAGATCAGTGTAGCATTAATGAGATATAAATTTTGGATGTTACCTTGATACAACTTTTCCTTTGTGAATAAAAGCTACTTTAGAGATAACTGAATCAAATTTTAAAACTACTTTCTTTAGCGTATAGTACAGATGACTTCAGCTAGAAACGGGAACTTGACAAATATGTCAATCTTTAATAATTTATTTTATTTTTAAAAAGATTTTATTTAATATGAATAATTTTAAAAACATCCTAATTCTTGAAATGTATGAATGGAACTATTAAAATATTCAGTACTTGGCCATCTTGGTTCTGTGTTCCCCACACAAAATGTCCCATGAAACCACATAAACCGTCCCTGCTACAGAGCAGGAACTGCCACAGCCCCAGGCTAAGACAGGGTCTGGAACAGAATCGGACAGTGATGAATCAGTACCAGAGCTCGAGGAACAAGATTACACACAGGCAACCGCTAAACAAGCCCAGGAGGCAGCAGCTGAAATGGATGAAGAGCCAGCCAGGAAAGCGAAACAGCCAGAGTTCAAAGAAGGCACAGAAGGCTATGTCCAAACTGGGTCTTCAACAAGCTACACTATCTAGAAATCTAAGAATATCCTCTTTGCTATCACAAAACCAGATGTCTACAAGAGCCCAGCTTCAGATACCTATAACAGTTTTGGGGGGAAGATAAGATTGAGGACTTATCTCAGCAAGCCTAGTTAGCAGTGCTGAGAACTTCGCAGTTCAAGGTGAAGCTGTCTCAGACATTCAAGAAAAAACATACAGACTCCAACTGTACAAGAGCAGAGTAACAGAGAAGTTGAAGAAACAGGTGTGGAAGTCAAGGATGTGGAACTGGTCAGGTCACAAGAAAATGTGTCAAGAGCAAAGCCAGTCCATGCCCTGAAGAACAACAGTAATAATATTGTAAATGCTATTATGTAATTCACACTGGAACGATCTAAAAATGAGGACCTGTTTCCTTTTTCTTTTCTTTTGTGTTTGTGTGTTTCGAAAGAGTAACTTCAGCTTGGTTTGAAATTTGTACTATCAAATTCTTTCTATCTTTAATAAAGCTATGGCTTCTTGTAGGTAAAAAATATACAAATAAAAATTAAATAAAATATTCAGTACTCTCCAGAAGTGTCCAGCTTCAACAGAATAGTCTACATTTTAAATATCTGCCAGTTAAATATGAGCAATAAACTCAAATTAAAATCATTACAAAATCATGACAAATCCCCCAAACAGATCATTGTGTCTGTGTTGCATGTGGAAGTGGAGACACAGAAAGAAAATCCTCTTGTTAGATGTTTTTCGTCACTAAGACCTTTCTATTTTTCCCTTAAAAGGACTGATTTGACACTATCTAAAAGAAATGTTGCTGGGCCTGGAGAAATATGTGCCACTATTTTAAAATAAACACGACAGGACCAGGTCTTGGTCATGCACATCTATGGATTACTCATACTCCTTCCAAGGCCTCTCCCAGGCACAGCTGTGAAATAGGCAAATTTTATCTTTAGATCCTCCTACTTCCCATTCTGGGTTGTGGTCCTCTTTTCTGGGTTTATCCAGGGTGCTCAATGCCTCATGCTGTCCAAGGACGCACCACACCCTGGCCTGCCCTCCTTGGACTGTGGCCCTTCCCTCTCCCTTACTTCTCCCCAGCCCTCCAGTACAGTTCAACTGGGAAGAAAATAATGTAAATGAATTCACACTGGTGTGTAAGTGACTAATATTTTTATTTCCTCCATGCATGCTGGCATTCTAAAATTTTGTTAAGCTCAAGGAATGTGTTCCTTAGGAGAAAGGCTCAATCTGTAGGATACCTGACAAGAAGAAATGTGGAGAAGTCTGGATTTCCTCAAACCATAAAGCACCATGGGACTGTCAGAGGCCTTCATGTGGCCAGGCCTCACCACCCCTAACAGAGATAAAGTGACTACCCCCATTGATTCTTGAGCAAAGGGCTGGTGAATAACTCGCAAACCACAGATATTGAAAAACTGATTGAAAAGTGAAAGGTGCACCTAAAAATAAGATTATTCTGCCCTAGTTAGTGTGGCTCAGTTAGTTGGGCATTGTTCTGCAAGGGGAAAGGTCACTGGTTCGATTCCCAGTCAGGGCACATACCTGAGTTGTGGATTTGGTCCCTGACTAGGCACATATGAGAGGCAACCGATGTTTCTTTCCCTCTCCCCCTGCTTTTCCCCTTAATTTAAAAATAAATAAATAAAATATTTAAAAAAAATAATGTTATTCTAACAGTTTCCTCTTCTCAGTGTAAGATAAAACTGAATGATCAACAGAATGCCAAGACCTTTCTATTGAAAGGACAGTCTTTTCAACAAATGGTGCTGAGAAAACTGGATGTCCACATCCAATAAAACAAAACTGGAGCCATACCTTATACCAGAGTAAAAATTATCTCAAAATGGATTAAAGACATAAATGTGAGACCTAAAACTATAAAACTCTTAGAAGAAAACATAGGGAAAATATTTGATTACATTGCATTTGGCAATGAATTCTTGGATATGACACCAAAACACAAACAACGAAAGAAAAAGTAGATAAGTTGTACTTTATCAAAATGTAAAATTCGTGCATCAAAGGAAACCTACAAAATGAGAGAAAGTATTTGCAAAGCATATATCTGATAAGAGATTAATATCTACAATATATAAAGAACTCCTACAATTCAACAAAAAACAAACAACCCAATATATAAAAGGATAAAGGACTTAAACAGACATTTCTCCAAAAAAGAGCTAAACAACCAGCAATCATGTTAAAAAAAATGCTCAACATCATTAAGGAAATGCAAATTAAGATCACGATAAGATACCACTTCATAGTCGTCAGGATGGTTACTATAAAACAAGAACAAAAACAGAATAACAAGTGTTGGTGAGGATATGGAAAAATAGCTGTTGGGAATGTACAGTGGCGTGAAAATAATTCCTCGAAAAATTAAAAATAAAGCTATCAGATGATCTGGTAGTTCCACTTCTAGTATATATCCAAAAGAACTGAAGGCAGGGACTCAAAACATATATTTGCATATCTCTGTTCACAGCAGCATTATTCACAAGAGCCAAAAGGTGGAAGCAACCCAAGTGTTCATTGAAGGATAAATGGATAAACAAAATATGGTATACACATACAATGGAATATTATTCAGCCTTAGAAAGGATGGAAATTCTGACACATCCTACAACATGGATGAACCTTGAAAACATCATAGTATGGTAACTGAAATAAGCCAGTCAGAAAAGAACAAATATTGTGTGATGCCAGTTACATGAGGTTCCCAGAGCACCTCACAGACAACATAAATTCATAGAGACAGAAAGAACAATGGTTGCCTGCAACTAGGGGGAGGGGAGAATGAGGAGTTAGTGTTTAATGGGTATAGAGTTTCAGTTTCAGCTGATGGAAAAGTTCTGGAAATGCTACAGAATTGTACACTCAGAAAGGGTTCAACTGCTAAATTTTACGCTATGTATTCTTTACCTCAATTAAAAAAATGAATAAGCTTTTGAGGTGATTACTTTACCACATAAGATCAAATTTATAATCTAAAAATGTACTTCCAGTATTTTTAATACATAAAACTAATACAAAGTGATTCTTCCACTTTGTCTCTGGGACATGCAACCATAAAGACTTCCAAGTTTCTCTGGATTTGTTTCAACAGCAAATTGTTTGGCTGGCCTGGGTGTGGGTGGACACAGTGGACGCACAGAAGGCCTGAAAGCTCTCCCCGGCCCAACTGCTGACCCCCTGTAGCATCCATGGCCTGCAGAGGCGAAGTCACGGGCCTCACACAGCCACTCCGCGGGCACTGCCTCCCCTTCCCAGGCTAACTGTGCTGCTCTTCTCTCTGCAGCAGACAGTCAGATGTAGCACTTACTGCAAAGCACGTATCACCAAGCTTAGGTCAGACTCCTCTGAGCCCTCTTCTTGACTAGGCCTTGACCTTGTCCCTCATCCTTGCTGCGATCAAGTTCCTCGTCTCCCAACTTTGATGTACATGTCCTTGACCTGCCTTTCACAAGAATTCTGTTAAGTCCCCTGCCCTTCCTATCTCCTCTTGGTAATTTTCCGTCCACTGAGCCCCTCACTCCACAGGTCTTTTATTAATCCCCCGACGTCTTCACTGTATTTGGAGTTGAGTCCCATCTCCCTCCTCTACTGCAGTGCTCTTACTACAATAGCTCTGAATAGTCTCCTTACTATTTTAACCAGTGTCAGAATAATTGTTTATTTAACATGGATTGGCAGGAACCTTGGAAGTTTAAAATTTTTAGCCTTTCCAAAGTAACAATGCCACAAGGGTTATAGTTACTGGCAAAGTAACCAACAATTTATCCAATCATCTAATTGCATTCTGGTAAATAAAATCCAACAGTGATTGAACCCCAGGCTCATAACCTAAAAGCCAGAAAATTTAGTGATTACATTTGAGCTCTCTTGGGGAGAATGGAAAAGAAATTATTTACGGTGATTTAGAAAGCAATACCTAGTTCTTGAAATATCCTGCGGGCAATCCAAACCCTAGACCCATTACTATCTCCACCAGTCTACCTCACCTCCGATCCAACACACTTCTACCCGCCCGCCCACCCTGCACTCATACACCTGCGACTCTTGTGAAATGGGCACCCACCTTGTAGGGTACTTCCTACTCTGGAGGGTAATTAGACACAAGCCTTGGTCCCCCAGGGACAGTGGCCCTAGGCTAAGTGGGCAGCCTCCTCTGAGAAACTGGAGGAGGCTGCTGACGCTGCAGGCAACATGACACCCCGTCTGTGCTTAGAAGGGAAACACCCTGGACATTGGTGTGCGTCTGTCTGCATGACTCACTGGAGGAGCTGTCTCTTTGGGAGGAAGTGGGAGCGGCCTCTCCAAATCACATTTATGTACATTAAGGGATGGAAAACCACTTCAAGAAGAGGGAGGCAAAGGCCAGAATCTGTCCCCAGGCACATGACTGCTTTCTGCATTCAGCCTGTACAGACGCATTCAAAAGGAAACAATCTGTTCCCCTTACACAACGAGAAAGAAGTGTGTCCCTGTCCTTTGTCAAGGGAAGGCCTCTCACTAACAGAAAATAACTGTCTTTCATTTGCATCACACCTAACCTCCTGTATGGTAAATAATGGAAAATGTTTTAGAAATGTGTCTGGAAATCTTTGTTTTATCAGAGATGCTTTACTGTAGTATTAGCAGATCTTCCTTTGGCCCTAAGCCATTTAGGTTTCCAGAGCAGGAGATGTCAACTGAATTAGGTTAAGTCCATTTTTCTTAATAATCTTTATTACTAACTTCCTGATCTGGGTCATAGACCCACAATTAGCTGATTTCTAAATGAGAATGGTATTCAGTTTTAAAAAATGGTAATCATTTTATTCATCAAGTTTTCTAAGTAAAACAAACAGAAAGCTTTCTTTTTCACAAACATAATATCTACTATTTGGGGATTTCTGATTGGTGTATCAGCTAATTGTCAATCACTTAAACATGTACTTGCACAACCCTCTGCACTCTACTGCATCAAATTCTAATTTAATCTTTTTCCTGCTTAAAAAAAAGTAAGGCGTTTTCATTGGTTATAAGAATATGCCCTAAAATAAATTCTGTATGTTAAAAAAATCGAATAATTCAGACATCTCCTTAATTGTGTTCTTTCTGCTTTACTATCAAAGACACTTTTTAAAACTATGACATGAACCATTTCTATTCTCATCTGAAGCAAAAACCAGGCCAAGAGAGTGTGTCAGTCAAAGTAAAGATGTTACATGATACAATTTTTGGACCAAACAGGTACCATGACAATGATTTTAATAAGACTATATGATAGTGGATACAAATGTATTTAAAAACAAAGAACTCTTTTTCCTAACTATTTTCATTACATGATTGAGCCTTTGTTCCTAATTAACCATTTAATGTTATCTGTCTTTATGCATCTAATGGGTTTTTCCCCATCAATATTTTCAGATGAATAATTTAATTGAATATTCCCTTCTGTTAAAAAAAAAAGCCAGAACATGTTATGCACTAAATCCAGCTTAATTCATTCTTTATAAAATATAAAGCTGAGGGAAACATTTGGGAAAAGCCTGTTCTCAATGACTTCAACGTATTCTCATTAATTTTTTTTAAACTCAAGTTCTTCGTTGTCTTTTTTCTTATGTTATAAATTAATCAACTGAAAAACAGATCTGGTTTTCATTCGCAACCCAGCTCTGATTCAGAATAAACCCTTGGTCATAGAACCTCAGACGCAGACCTGAGCATGGACTGCACCCAGGGTGACGGCAGAGACTGAGGGGGAAGCCTGCCCGAGGACGGCAGGGCCATCGGCCGTGAAGCCGGGCGTCATTAGGGTATGCGTTTCATGTCCAGAATCTGTGTGATCCTAATGAAGTCTTAGGAGGAAAATTACATCTTACACTGATTTATCTCTGACTCAAAGTTTTATTAAAACTAGCATTAGGCTTAGTTTAGTTTAGTTTAATAGTCTTAATATGGAATTGGAAATGTTCCATATTGAGAGAGACATGATAACTGATCCTACACTAAAGAAAAAAATGCTTTAAAGTACAATATTAGATGGATGACTACAACTGGAATACAGATTACGGAACAGACGTGTTTATAGCAATATTGAATTTTCTTTAGTTGTTAACTGTACTGGATTAGTAAGATAATATCCTTATTCTTAGAAAATACACACTGAAGCATTTAGGAGTAAAGAGTTATAGTGAGTTACTCTCTAATGGTTCAGAAAAAGAAATTGTGTGTGTGTATGGAGAGAGACAGTGTGTGCACAATGATAAAGTAAATGGGTAAACTAGATGAAGCTGGGAAGCAGGTATATGGGTTTTCTTTGTACTATTCTTATTCTTGAAACATTTCTATAGGTTCGAAATTATAGATGCTCCTCGGTTTATGATAGGGTTATGTGTGAATAAGCCCATTATAAAGTAAAAATATTTTAAGTCAAAAAAGCATTTGAGACCACAGTGTAGAGGACGGGTTGTTTGCCTTCGCGATGGCGTGGCTGGCCAGGCGCTGCGGAACACCTTGACTGGCATTTGACCTAACGGGGCACCAGGGCCCAGCCAAGCTGACAGATAAAATTAAACATCACAGTATGGAATCAGGTTATCCAGTGATCAGCACTGTTCAAGCCACTGTGGGAAAAGGGAGACAAAACTTACGAGTGTTCCCTGTCCTCAATAAAAGTAAACTGCAGAGACAAACCTGCACTAAGTACCCATGGAATGACTATAGAATAATTTATGATGACAAAATGAAAGCCTCATGCACAGGGATTCCATACAGGTGAGAAGGGCCTGGGAGGGGGTTGGACTCAGAGACAAAGGAGTAGGTGAGACTTAAGGGTAAGGTTTCCCTTAGGAGCTGTGACCAAGGTTGTTTCAGATGAGCTCAATTAACTCTTCTTTCCAGTCTTTTTACTTTTGGGGACTTTTAAAAACAAATTAAAAAACAAAACAAGCTCCGTAAGTGCCATTATGTTATAGGGTTTTATGCCCTAGTAAATGAGCATCCTCAGTTAATAAATCTAGCAGATTTACAAATGAGCTTTCATCCTATAAAGGGCAACAGACCTGAAAGCTTGGTTTACAGTTTTCTAATTGTCTTAATTATTTAGATATGTGGCAAACTTCTGTTTGCTTTTACTATGAAAGCCACAGAATTCAATATTTTAAATTTAGTATTTTTAAGTATGTAAAAGTTTTTGGACCTTTGAACCTTTATTATGGACCTATTATTTTATGACTTTGCCGTGGTTTTCTTAATTGAAAATCCAAGCATAGCTTAGAAAGAGAATCAAATTGCTATATCTAATTACCAAAAATGTTTAAGTACTGACATTATTGCATTTAACTTAAATACAACTTTTAAAAATAATGACTCCCAGGTGGACAGGAAGTTGCCATGAGAACAGCTGGAGCTGAAAGAATCCCCTTTTAAAAGCTCAGCGTAATCCACGTTAACTCCCAAATTGCCTTTGTAAACTCAATCTTAATATACCAGGAAAAATTTTGGAGTTCCAGGTCTTTGACTCCTTTTTGTTTTTGTTAATTCTCATAGCTCTTCCACGAGAAATAAAATTTTGTGTCTCCATGAGAGACATCAAACCCTCACTGAAATCTGCAGCTACTTAATATGAGTCAGTGGGACTTATTGAGAAGTCTTCTTACATTATTTTTGCATATGCTAGTAGGGTAAAGCCTTGCATTTATTAATTAGTAAGTATTTATTCATCTGACAACCATTTATTACCTTCCTTATCAGTTGCTAAACTTTATTAAATTTTGTTGAACTGAAATGACTTGGTAAGCAATTCAGTTTGTTGAACTGAAATGAGCGGGGAAGTAGATGGCCGAGACCCGGTGAACACCGCACGCTCTCACAGGAGCCTCTGAGGGCCTCAGAGGGCGGCGGGGAAGACCCGCACGGTGCGCTCTTGCCAGCGCCAGGCCTGAAGTCACAGTGGCCACATTCCACTGACTGAGAAAGGGTACCTGGCAGATACTGATCCTGCATTTGGCACTTTAATAATGCTCTTCCTCGAAACTCTCTCCCCTCAGCTTTTCTGATGCCATTTTCGCCGAGTTCTCCTTTCTCTGGCTTCTTGGTTTCCTCCAACTCTACTTCAAGGTTTGACCAGGCCTCTTTGGAGAGACTCTCTTCCTCTCAGTGCACACACTGTCCCAGGGTACAGTTATCCCTGCCATCACTTCAGCACGGATGATGACTCTACAGGTGGCTCCCAGACCCTACTTCAGCTGAGAGTTCTCCTCTGCAAAGACCCCACCTCGCAGGTAGCTCTTAAATGCCTCAAAGAAACCTGAAATGCACCATGGCCAAGGCAGGGTTCCCCGTAACCCTCCCCTGCTCTCCCACCAGCTCCCCACAGCCCTTTCTCCGCCCTTGCGCCCTGGCATGACCTGCCCAGTTCTTAAAGTCCCTCCACCAGCTCCTCCTGCCCAGCACTGCAACAGCCAGCCAGGCTCCTAGCAGGCCTTCAAGTCCACCCACTAAATAATTCTTGAACCTGCCTCATCCTTTCTACCCCATGCCTCAGTTCGGGACCTCACCATCCACTGTCTGGGTACTTCCATTACCTGACACTGTTCTCCCAAATTTCAGTTGTAGCCCTTTCACTCAGACCTCTGTACAAAGAATCTTTCTAAAAAGCAGTTGTTTGCAGTACCTCCTGCTCACTGTCAGGATTAAGGACGGAGGGGGACAGAGAAAGTGTGTGTGTGTGTAAGTGTAACAGAGGCGCAGATCTCCACAGACAGGTCCCCAGCTACTTTTCAAGGCAGAATGGTATATAGTTTAGGGGCATAGACGGGATTTTGAATGCCTGGGTTCAAATTTCAAATTCTTAAGTTATGAGTTACGTGATCTTTGAAAAGTTACTCAATATGTTGATGCCTCATTTTCTGTATTAGTTATCTAGTGCTACATAACAAATTACCTCAAAACTGAGTAGCTTAAAACAACTCTTATCATCCCAGAGGTTTCTGGGGGTCAGGAATTAGAGAGCAGCTTAGCTAGGCAGTTTTAGCTGATGGTTCCTCATGAGGTTACAGTCCAGGCCGAAGCTGCAGTCATTTGAAGGCTTGACTGGGGCTAGCAGATCTTTCCAGAATGGCCCCCTCACCTGGCAAATGGCAGGCAGCTTTAGCTCCTTGATGGCTGTGGGCAGGAGGGCTCAATTTCCTGTCATGTGGGCCTCTCCACAGGGCTGCTTCAGTGTCCTTGTCATAAGGCAGCTGACTTCCACCAGAGTGATCTGAGAGAGAGCAAGGAGCCCGTAATACCTTTTATAACTTAAGTCTCAGAAGTCACAAATCATCACTTCTGCCATATTCATTAGGTAGAAGCAAGTCATTAACTAGCCCACATTCAAGGGGAGAGGAGAGAGGGTCTCCTTTCTTTTTTTTCCTAAAGATTTTATGTATGTATGTATGTGTATGTGTATGTATGTATGTATTTATTTTTAGAGAGAGGAAGGGAGGGAGAAAGAAAGAGGGAAGGAAGCATCAATGTGTGGTTTTTCTCTTGCACACCCCCTACTGGGGGACGTGGCCTGCAACCCAGGCATGTGCCCTGACTAGGAATCAAACCCGTGACCCTTTGGTTTGCAGGCCAGCACTCAATCCACTGAGCCACACCTGCCAGAGTGAGGGTCTACTTCTTAAATGGAAGAACATCAAAGAATTATCTTCTTCTGCAAAATGGAGATTAAACAATAGTAACTACTTTATAGAGTTATATGAGGATTAAATGAGCTAATGCGTGCTATGGGTAGAATGGTGCATGGCCCACAGTGAGAACTCAATAAGCGCTATCTACCGCCATCATTCCTAAGTCTATATCCCATCCCTCCCTCTCTCATCAATTTCCCTCACAAATCTGGTCCCCCTGCCTTTCTGACTACCTGTAGTTCCCTGAATAAATTATGCGAACACCTTTGGCCCTGGCCTTCAGGGCTGCCTTCCTGGAAGAGTCTCCTATTCCGTATTTTCCTCCAGCCCTTACTGGATCCATCTCTGAGCACCTTCTCAGACCCACTCAGGCTGGGCTAGGTGCCCTGCAGCAAGAACCCCAGGGCTCCCTCGGCCAAGCACTTACCACACCCGTCTGCTTTCTTCCTCTGTAGATCAAAATGTCAGGTGTATCTCTCTCTGAAAAGTGTTCCCTCCCTGGGCAGATCTTCTCTGACATTCCAAGAAGTTCCTTCCCATGAGATTTCTTGAAACCTCACACATATTCTGTATTATTATGCTGTGACTGTCTCCCACTAACATTTGCGAGGGGCTTTCTCTTATTCATATTTGTGGCTTCAGGAACAAGCACACTGCCCAAAACACAGTGGATATCCAACAGCTAATTTAACAAATGGATAGGTATCTAAAACTTTAGAGAACTTTTTTTTTTTAAATTCCTCACCCAAGGAAATGTTTTTATGGATTTTGGAGAGGAAGTGGGGTGGGGGGAGAGAGAGACAGAAACATTGATGGAAGAGAGAAACATCAATGAGAGAGAAACATTGATCAGTTGCCTCCTGTACACACGCACCCTGACCAGGGGTTGAACCCACAGCCTTGGTATGTGCCCTGATCCAGAATTGAACCCACAAACTTCTGGTGTTCAAGATGTTGCTCCAAACAACTGAGTACCTGGCCAGGGCTCAGAGAATACTTTTAATGACCGGAGGAAGAGGAATCACAAAAAAATACCCAAAAAACCAAAAAACCCCAACAAAACAAGTTAAGGACATTGTAAACCTCTGTAGGAAGCTCTGGTCAAAGTCACACTATACTATCTATTTCAGATGCTCAGAATTCTGTTATCTCAGAATCTATTTTTGTCTTCATCAATAATTAATATAAGCTATGTTTAACATTATAAATTTGTTATAAGCTGTTATAAGTTCACTGTTTATGAACTACAAATAGTACTAAGAACTTTGAGAGAAAAAGTCTGTTCACTGTGTATAGTTTTCAATGTTAAAACAGATATTTCCCCATGTTTAATAAATTTTTATAATCCCTTATTTAAAAGTTTAATAATTTCATTATTAATGCCTGAAGTAGTTGTTAAAATGAAGCACCCAGAGATATATGTAAGAAGTTTGCCTATAAACACACTGATGGCCAAAAATGGGATATGCCTCAGATCAAAGAAATAATTCTAAAAACGGGCATAAATCTTAATCTGAAATCTACTTTCAACAGCAACTGAAACACGAATGGACAAACTGAGAGGTGACTTTGTGACCTGCCATTGAAGCATGGTTCCCTGATAACAAAGGAATGAATACAGGGAAATGGGAAATGTTCAGATGCTAATGTAGTGTTCATAGTGTTACAAGTAGAGGAAACATACTCTAGAATCTTTCTTAAAGTCTCACTATAGCCTCACCAAAGTTTTAGTTTGAACTTGACTTACTGTATTCTATGAGTGTTCCTGTTCCTCTAAGTAGATTTCTTTCCATTTTTTGAAAGATGTGTTTTAAAGCCACTGTGATAGCTCTTATGAGCCAAAGTTAAGTTCAATAATGTTGGACTGACAGCCCGCTGAGTAGGTATTTCTGGCTGAAGCACCCTGTCTGGTGTCTTCACAATCATGCCCTGTGGGTAGCCTGCTATGTGTTCCATCTACTTTAAAACCGGCCCTGTGTGGCAAGGATTAGGGAGTCGTTACAAAAGAGTTTCTGCTAGATTTCCTCATGCACAACAAAGGCACATTTGTGCACATGGCTGTTGGTACCTTTCCAGATGTGTTCATGGCTACAGCTGACATTTTAGGAGTTTGGTAGCAGCTTCTATGTCCCCAGCTCCAACACGTAAGCCCTGCCTGCTCTCTGGGACTAAGAGCACAGAAGCAAACAGTGCCTTCCAAACTATTAGATCCGGGAGCAAATTTGAGACAAGTTTCCTGCTGTAGACACTGTAATGAAGGGACTCTATGAGCAGAAAAGCATTTCAAAATCAGAAGAGATATGAAATGTCTGGGAGCCACGTGACCCAGATTTTCCAGGACAAACACAATTTCAGATATTTTGCTCCTATAAGAACATGAGCCATGGGTCATCTGGGCCACCACCTTAAGTTCAGAGGCAAAGAAACTGAGAATGAATCATTTGCCAAAGATCACACAGTAATTAATGCCAGACGGAAATACTAAACGTTCTTTCCTCACTGTCCTTCTAACCAATCCCCTGACTTTTCAAGGTCTCTTGCAGTTTCATTATAGAGTTTTTTTCACTACCTAACACTGACTATGCTTTTTTACAAGCTGTATCATTACAAGACAATCTGAATTAAAAAAGGAAGTTTCTGATGAGCCAACATTTCCTTCTACAATAAGAATGAATGAATGGTTTAAAGCTGGAAGGTTGCGAGCTAGCAAGAGGCTATTTCAATGAAACTGGGAACCTTTTTTCAGTGACCAGTTCAAGAATGAACTAACAGCTAGCAAAACATCCAAACATGTGAAATTTATATTTGTTAGAAAGCTTAACATGAATTATAATGCACAAAAATAGATCTTAAAACCTGAGTCAACATGAACCATACAATAAAATGAAGAAGGGAGGAAAAAAATCTTAAAGAGGAAAAGCAGACAACATACAGGGTGACGCAAAATAGGTTAACAGTTTATTCTTGTATTATTATGTATTAATTATTATCTTACATTCCATATGAACTGTAAACCTACTTTTGGCCTCCCTTGTGTATTCAGCGATGTTTGTCTAGATGTCTTGATTATTGACTACTACCTACGGTGAACCTCAGACATCAGGGTTTAGAAATGTTCTCAGTCTTGCCCTAGCTGGTGTGGCTCAGTGGATTGAGCACTGGCCTGTGAATCAAAAGGTTGCCGGTTCAGTTCCCAGTCAGGGCACGAACCTGAGTTGCAGGCCATGTCCCCAGCAAGGGATGCACGAGATGCAACCACTCATTGGTGTTTCTCTCCCTCTCTTTCTCCCTCCCTTCCGCTCCCTAAAAATAAATAAAATCTTAAAAAAATTCATACACACACACACACACACACACACACACACACGCGCGCGCGAGCTCTCAGTTTTAACCAAAGAGTTAAAAGAAAAGCGAGTCAGACATACGCAGTCTGACTTCGGGAACTAATGCTGCAAGATCCCTCACTCCGACCACGAGGGGAGAAACACCAATGCACGGCTGCCTCTTGCATGCTCCCAACTGGGGACCTGGCCCACAACCCAGGCATGTGCCCTGATCAGGAATGAACCGGTGACCCTTCAGTTCACAAGCCAGCACTCAATCCACTGAGCTACACCAGTCAGAGCCAAACATTTTCTTATGTTATTTAAAATTAATTAAATAACAAACAGAAATTAAAATTGCAAGCAGTTCATAAATGGCTGCCTGATATCATAATCATACCCTAATGTATGTAATGATTTTTTCATTTATAAGTACTATAAATAATGCTGTGATCATTATCTTTGTATATAAATCATTGTCCACATTTCTGATTATTCCTACAAAGAGGAGCCCAGATGTTGAACTACTAGGTAAGAGTTTGAACAATTTAAGGTTCTTGGTAACATCTGCTAAACTAACTTACAGAGAAGCCATGCCAGTTGCGCAGTGAGTTGTGCCTGTCACAGGGCAAGGTGCCCCACCACTGCCTCTATCTCTGAGGGCAATCATTACAGACTTTTTCCTGATCTGGAAGAAAAAAAGACCACCACATTGCTATTTTAGTTTTGTTTTGATTATTAGTGAGTTTTAATGTTTTCACATGATTACTAGCAATTTGTATTTCCTTCTCAGTGAATTGCCCCTTGTGTGTTCTTTAACCATGGAGAGGTAATCTTTGCTAAAGTACTTTAGCTACACAATACATAAATGATATATATCTTTCCTCAAAATCTACTTTCACATATCTTGAGCAAATTATTTTCTTAGAATTTTCTAAAGAAAACTTCATCGACTCAATAAAGTAAAATAAATTCTTAAACCTGTCACAACAGTGTAACACTGAAATAATTATGAAATGACTAATATTTTCTTAAATAAATCATACGTTAAACAGTTTACAAAGAAAGGTATTAGTCCTGGCTCTGTCTTAAACCAGAAATTTTATCTTAAACAAGAGAAAATTTCAATGACCCTAAGTTTGTTTAGCTGTAAAGTAAGACATGGAATCTTTGAGTCCAACTTCAAAACTAGGCAGTCTTGTGCTTACATAAAACAATGCACAGCACCACCTAGAGGTAAAAAGAAATAGTTTTACACATTTTTCCCCTTAAAAATAAATCTGTTGTCTTGAGCAAAATATCAAGTTGATAAATTTTATATTAGCACGTGAGTAAATGTCTAAGAATTTCAATACCTTCTGTAAGACAGAATAAAACTTCTCTAATGAATATGTCATAGCACTTGCAAGAATTCTTAGCTCCCATATAAATCTAGCTCAAGATTTTTCCTACCATCACTTTGTCTTTGGCATTGCTTGAGAAATCTATGACCTTATCTTAAGCCTTTATACTCTAAGGACCATAAATGTCATGATTACATAATAATGTGATATATTATAGCACACAATATATATTGGATATCCTAGATGTGCTCTTTTACCTTTTGGGGCTTTGCGGGCATGATGAAAACCATGGTCAAAAAACATTTTATCTATGATTAGACAGACTATATCACTTCCTGGCTTCAACTTCAGGGAAAAGAATGCCCACGTTGGAAATGTAGGTAGCATCAGAAAATTCCAGTGGTGCTCTGAATCTACTTGGTGAAGTCTATGGCTGTCCTACCCTGCTAACATCTATATTATTACAACAGCTTTGTTTCAATGCTCAAGTTAGCAACAACGCTCTCTTTATAACCCACTTCGGAACTGAACTATTTTAATTTGTACTTTCTAAATTATTGAGAGTTTTTCAGCTTCATCATGTTTAACCATCTAATTAAACTCCAAGCTCACCGAGTGATACAGTATCTTCTTACTGTCTTGGATTCACTCCTCTGCCCAGGTGTACTATACTGCGAATGTCTGTGTGAACTTAAGTGACAGTGCCTTGCTAGTGACTGAAGACAATTCTTCTGGCAAAGGTGAATGTACAAAGTAAAATGGAGTTCAGGCAAAGAAATGTTAAAAAAAATTGTTGTGACAAAGTTCAGGAAGAGTGTTGCCTAAGATCTGATTTGACCCTCGACTGATGTAATTTAGATTTAGAAAAAAGGAAACAAAATCCTTTTGGAAACTGCCTTAAATCTGTATGGGATCCAATTTCTAACTCATATTTTGGGGAACAGATTTCCTTTGGAGAATTGCATAATTATAAACTGTTCTGATCAGGGAAGAGAAAAAAACCTAACAGACCTTCCCAACTGAATATCCTGAAAGTGTTCAAACATCTGGAAAAGTTGAAAGAATAGTACTATGAGCACCAATAAACCTACTACTGTTAACAGTCTTCAACCATATTTGTTTCTGAAACATTGAAACTAAATTGCAGGTACCACGAGACTTCACTCTGAAATACTTCAAGCATCATTTAAGAACAAGGATATTCTCCTTCGTAACCCCTATACCACCGTCACACCTAAGAAAATTAACAATTGTGCTCTAATATCCAGTTGAATTCCAAATGTCCACAACTGTCCCAAGGCTGTCCTTTATAGCTGTTTTTATAAATAAAAATCAAGATATGATCAAGATTCACAAATTGCATATAGTTCATTTTTTCTTTGAAGCATTCATTTATTGGGCATTTATTGTCTTCCAGGTTTATACAGGTTTTTGTATTTAATTTTCACAAGAAAATGTGAGATAGTTGTTGTTACGCAAAATGGTAATACCTTAGCATCTGAATACTCTGCTGTATCCTAGTTTTTCACCATTATATTCACAGAATCTAGCAAAGAGCCTTGAACATACT
This sequence comes from Pteronotus mesoamericanus, assembly GCF_021234165.1. Classification (NCBI taxonomy): domain Eukaryota; kingdom Metazoa; phylum Chordata; class Mammalia; order Chiroptera; family Mormoopidae; genus Pteronotus; species Pteronotus mesoamericanus. The sequence continues at coordinate 33,853,522 of NW_026555078.1, forward strand.
AGGCACTAATATGTAGCTGTGGAATACATAAAACATGGTGTGCTTGTCCATTCTGATGGAAAAACTGCAATAAAAACATGATAAACTACCTAATTTGTTGTGATAGCAAACGGAGGCAGGGGTGGCCTCCCACCCCCACTGCCTGCCTCTGGGCACTTTGGTGGAACGTGGGAGTGGTCCTCTGCTGGTGGGGGTGGGTCCTCTGCTGGTGGGGGTGGTCCTCTGCTGGCTGCCTCAAGCAATCTGCTACAGGGTTACAATTACAATCCATGCCAATTTTGCCTCCAGTCAATATATCCATTTTTTGTTTCAATATTAAAAATGGTTTTAAATTTAACATCAAGGAGAAAAAGTATTCCATTTGCTTTACCAGGCTACAGGGCATGCCAAATTTGGACAGAAATAAATGAAAGGGAGCCAATAGCAAATATCCAGGCAATTTATTTTCTCTTTTTGGGGGTTCCAGTATTTTCAGGCCTCAGATTCACAGAGAGATACAAATATTAACAGCATTAATATTTTAATGTTTGTGAGTTACAGCAGGCTAATCCCTGACAAAATATATACAGAATCTTGCTAAAGAGGTAATTAGAGTACATTGATTTCAGCCTAATTTTGGTAAACATTTTGGTAAGTATTATCTGGCAGGAAGTTAAGTCATTTATGTCATTTATTGGACTAACTTGTTCTCTGATGCTTTGTGAGTCTCTTAGAATCTAAGAGAAATATTTGTCAAAGAACTGTTTTTGAAAAGGAAGGTGGCTGATGATTTTTACCATGGAGACCATAACTTCTTTGACGTGTACGTGAAGAATCTGAAATAACTTGGTTTCCATGGTAAATAGTAATTACAACAATCTGGTACAGAAATGTATAGTTCTGCCTTCCAGTTTAGCCGCTTAGTGGAATCTGCTAAATCAGCCAACTTTGTAAGTCACCCACCAGCATTTAAAGTGAACAACGGAGTCATTCATCTTATTTAGATTTTGACAGTTTGCTGTGATATCTGTTTGGTTCTCTATGAAGGGAATTACTTAAACCTGAATTCAAAGAAATTCCTACTAGTACCTTCCCTTGAGCCAGCATACATCTTTCAAAAAGAACAGTTTTTGGTTACTTCTTTGTGATGTAAGTTTACATAAAAAGGCTAGTATTAATATGACTGATACGACTCTTTCCAAAATTTATTTATTTTTTTTTTTTTTTAAGCATCCCACTTCACAGACTGAGAAAGTAGAGGCACCTTCTCTGGAGCAAGGTATTCTCCGGGAGCACGCAGAATGGCAGGGGTGTTCAGTGTTCAGAGTGTGTCCGGGTTTTGGGGGCAGCCTGGTCCACTCCTGCAGGTTTTCTTCCCTGTCAGAAACTTGGCTTCCATTATGCAGATATTGGAAAATTGTTTTCCAGTGAATGCTGTGCTCATGAAAACACTGATCTCTGTTGAAGATTGCATCACCAGCCAGCAAGCATTTTTAAATTAAAATGTCTTCAGAAACATTAGAGATGTAGAGCACAAAGACCAAAAAGAGAGATTTTCATTAATAATCATGTAGAAAGTCCTTAGTATTTTTTAGGAAAGAACCAAAAAAAAAACCAAACCAAAACCCAACCAAAACCAACCAAAAAAAAAAAATTAACTATTTCCTCTTAGTAAATTAGAATAAATATGTCATAAGAAGAGAAAGTTTGTCTATTTGGATCATTACTGAATCCACAATGCTAACTCAGAGCAGGCATTCGAGACACGTTTACTAAATGGACACACTGAACGTGTCAACTCTTGAGGCACCTATTAGGCTCTGGGAAGACAAGGCCCACCAGGAGGCCTCTCAGTCTAAGTGGCGCCATGAAGTGGGTGCTTCCGCTCCACACAGCTATAATCTGAGGCAGCTCCAGAAACCTGGTAGAAACAACACGTTTGAATGGAACCCAAAAGGACCCAAAGGCACAAGCACAGGGGAAAAGCAGGCAGTTTACCTTCTCAGCCTGTAAACTCTGGCACATGACTGCGCCTCGCTTGACCCTCGTCCACTGGACCATGGGAGCTCCCTAGGACCAGGCTGATGCTGGGAAAACCCAGACCTACTAGATGAAGAGATCTGTCTTGCCAGATATTAAGAATTATTTTCAAGTCTTAATAACTCATACAGTTTTCTGGTATAATATAGATAAATTGACCAACTGACAGCTTAGAAACAAGCTTATATGTGGATTTTTAAAAAAGATTTTATTTATTTTTTTTGAGAGAGAGGGAGAGGGAGGGAGAAAGAGAGGGAGAGAACCATTAATGTGTGGTTGCTTCTCAAGCATCCTGTACTGGCCTGCAATCCAGGTACGTGCCCTGACTGGGAATCAAACTGGTGACCCTTTGGTTCGCAGGCTAGCACTCAGTCCACTGAGCAACACTAGCCAGGGCTATATGTGGATTTTTTTGATATATGACAGAAGTAACATTATAAATCAATGTAAGAAGGATAGAATAGCCAACAAATGCTACTGGGACAACAGGATATCCATATTGGAATAAATCTCAATCTGTACTTCACATCTAAATGCAAATTTAGGACCTAACTAGGAAAAAAATCACTTTAACTCTTAGAAGGACACATGCTACAACAGGGATTAAATTTCAGGGTATTACACTAAGCATAATAAGCTAATCCCAAAGGCAGATAGTGTATCATTTCACTCACTGAGGTACCAAGAGTAATCAAATTCATAGAGACAGAAAGCAGAATGGTAACTGTCAGAGGCTGAAAAGAGGGAATGGAAAATTAGTCTTTAATGAGTAGAATTTCAGTTCTGCAAGATGAGAGAGTTTGGGGGATGGATGGTGCTGACAGATGCACAGCAACATAAATGCACTCAAAGCCACTGAACTGTACACTTAAAAATGGTTAAAACAGTGCATTTTATATTATGTATATTTTACTACAATCAAAAAAACTCTAAGAAAAAATATAGCCCTGAATTAATTAATTCAAAATAATTAATACTTTAGTTACTGGATATAAAAAGTCTACATACAAAGTTACTAGATAGAAAAATAGATTTATTTTTTACTTTATAGTAGCAACTGGTAGGTAGAAAATTAAAAAATTTTAAAGGATACCATTTGCAATGCATAACAGTATGAAGGCTTGGGAATAAATCTAACACTAAATGTTAGAGTCTATGGAGAGAATTTTTAAAGTTTATTTAAAATATCAGCCCTGGCTGGTGTGGCTCAGAGGACTGAGTGCTGGCCAGCGAACCAAAGAGTTGCCAGTTCGGTTCCCAGTCAGGGCAAATGCCTGGGTTGCGGGCCAGGTGGTATGTCTCTCTTTCTCCCTCCCTTCCCCTCTCTCTCTAAAAATAAATAAAATCTAAAAAATAAATTTAAAAGAAGTCAAATAAGACCTAAGTAAATATACAGGGATTGGAAGATTCGATACTGTATTGATAAATGTTGAGCTACTGATCATGAAGAAGTAACTGGTACAGAATTTACTCTCCTACCATAAACAACTAGAAACCTGGATAAAAGACTGCAACGACAGACAGGAAAAGACTCTGATCTCTGAGAAAAAGAAAACAGCTTCCTATCTGGTGACAATTTTGAGATTACAGCAAAGGGAAGGAAAACTCAAAGCACAGTGGTTTCACTAAACTGAGGAACTAGAGACTGGGTTTTTAAGAAGGGAGGGAGCTTAGTACCAGAAAGGAGGGAGTTAAACAGAGAAAGAACTTTAAAAATCTGCAGAGTCTCCTTGAATCTTTGGCTGAACACCAATCTGAGCATGCACAGAATGAAACTCCACAAGGCTTAGCAAAGAACTTCCACCAGAGCTGTAAGCTGAGCAACTCTCATAGTACACAGAGGACTAGGAGATGTTCAAACTCTACCCAACCAGAGTAGATCAGCCTCCCTAAGAAGCCACTGAGCAATCAACAGAAACTCCAGAGAGGTTAAAGTTTAGTATTAAAGTTAACTAGCCCTAGAATAAAGGCCATTCTAGCAACACTCTAACAAAGCTTAAAGTAAACCTTGAAAATATCAAGTTGATCCACAACTAACCTAACCACTAACCTATGCCAGAACTTCAGCACTCCTTGAAAAAAGACAACAAAATGAAAACACTTAACAATGTAACATGATACCTGATACCAAATTAAAAAATCACTAGGCACAAAAGACCCCAACAATCTGTGAACCAGAAAAGGACCTTAAAATGGTATGTAAAATATGTATAAAATATTATAAAGTGTTCATATGTACATAATACATGTGCATATTTCATATTCACATACATCTCTCTCTGATCCTACCCTTTTCACTTTGACTTAACTTCAGTGCTAATGCCAGATTTCCTGATAATGCAAAATCAAACAAAAGCAACATAATTATTAGTGAGTATTAAAGAAGCCATCCTAGTAATTTTCCTTATTCATATCTATCCAACCCTTTAAGAGTAAAATAAATAAATAAAGGAAGCTAAACATTCCTCTCCCTGCATTCCCAGTATATTGTCCCATGTCCCAGGGTTATGCACCCAGTAGCGTGCTGGAACTGGCTCTTACCAGTTGATAAGAATCAATGGTTAAATATTTAAGATTTTGCAATTCAATTGCTAAACTGTTGGTAGCTTGAAACCAGCCATTTCACTGGAAGTATTTACACTACAGAAACCCACAAACAGTACAAATCAGGGCTTCATTTCAGCATGCGGATGTGCTAGTACACAACGGTGTGTTTTCTGGATGAAGAAGCATCTCCTAGAAAGTCAGCAAACTGTGGCCTACAGGCCAGATCTATCCCGCCACCTGTTTTAGTAAATAAAGTTTAAAGCCTAAAATATTTACTATCTAGCTTTTTTTACAGGAAAAGAAATAATAAACAAAAGCTATATTGAGCAGAAGTAGTAGTTGGACAAGCCAAATAAAAATAACTGAAATTTGAACAGAATTGATCAGAAACTTCCATCTTAGAAAAGTTATTTTTACATATTTTTATGCACTGAAAGCCTACAATCTTACAGCTATTTTTTTCCCTACAGTCTCAGATGCCTAAAACTAGTATAATTAGGTAGATAATCCAGAAGGTACCATCATCAAATACAATCCCTTCATTTTTGGTTTATCTAAGCAGTTCTGTATAGACATTTATTATTCTCCAATAATGTATATCCAATGATGGTGCCATACTCTGGTTTTCTGACCTCAAAGGTCCTACCAACCATGGTCATACATAGTTTTTGTTTGTTTTTTAATTTCAGTCATTAGTGTAAGAGAAGATTAGGCATATAAATCTAAATTTCCAGCATCTTTTGAAAAATCAAAAGATCTGGAAACATGAGGTCTAGATTCCTGTGACGAGATGCAGCTAACTCACTTTGGAAGGGTCACATAAATTCCCAAGGGACCCATCAATTCCTATTAATTTTTGACACTTGAAACATTCCCGACTCACTCATTTATATTTCTTGTTTCAGCACCACCCTCTTCCATCCCACAGGCAACCGTTCTTCCTCTAGATTTCTCAGTCTCCTTAGCGAGTTCTTTTCGTTCATCCATCTTTTAAACATTAGTATTTCTTACGGTCTCATTTTTGGCTCTCTTCTCATCTCCTTCTGTAATTCTAACTGGACAACCTCACCTATACTCATGACCTGGATTTGAACTATCTCAATAATAGGCCCAGTGATAAGGGTTAAGAGCAGGGACCTTACACTGGTAAGGTGGGCCGAGAATTTTCAGAATTTTTCTTCTCTAGCCCTGACCTCGTATCTAAAACCTTGATCCACATTTCTATCTATCGACATCTCTCAGCAAACAAGATGATATGCCCAACACTAAACTATTATCTTTTCCCAAAATCTGTTCCTCATGACTTCCTCATATTGTTTTTTAATAGATATTTATTTTATTTCATATTACTTTTTTTATATATATAGAGAGAGAAACGTCAGTCTCTTTCCCCACCTATTCACACATTCATTGGTTTTTCCTGTGTGTGGCCCTACCAGGGATTAAGCCCGCAACCCCTGTGCATCGGGATGACACTCCAACTAACTGAGATACCCAGCCAGGCTACTGTTCCTCATACTGTTAGTGGCACTGTAAACAACCCCATTATCTCAGACAGACTCTTGGTATTCACCTTAGACTTTCCTCTCCTTCTTACTTATATCCAATTTGTTTGAAGTCCTATCAATTTTATTCCATTGATATGCTTCAAAAATTCCCCCTTTTTCATTTCCATTTGAATCATTTAGTTCAGACATACCTCATCTTCATGTAGGACTATAATAACCTCTTGTGTCCATGCTTCTTGTTTTGACCTCCTCCAGAAAGTGGCAGTGGACGCTTTCTAAGAGTGCAAACCTGACCGTGGCTCTCCCCTGCTTAACCTCCTCCAGTGACTCCCCGTCCCTTATAACATCAAGTCTAAGTTCCCCTGCATGAAACAATAGGACGCCCTGTGATCTAACTTCTGACCACCTTTACAGCTTCATTACCCACACACGTGTGTCTTCAAATACCTGGCACGATTTTTAGTGACTGAGTCATGATCTTTTTTACCTTCATTGTTGCACTGAATGTTTTTTTCTGCCTGGAGTGGATTTTTTTTCCTTCTCCCATCTGTTTTTTTAAAGTCCTGCAGAGACTTTAAACCTAGTTCCAATGTCACATCCTCCAGGGAGATTTCTGTCATATTCAGTCACTGTGAAGTGTCTTGTTCTCACCTGTCTTAGTGAACTTTCCACATTGTTCTAATGATTATTTATTATAGTCAAAGGAGGCAGGTAAGCTGAAGGCACTGTTTTTCCTTTAATGGTGATGAGACAGTGTGCCAGCTCCACTGTCTCAACTGGTGTATAGTTCAAGGCTTCTTAAGTAGGGCTCCTCAAAACCCCAATTGTTTTTTAGCAGTGGTTTATCACTTACAAACTATTCATTCCTCATCATAACTTACAATTAAAAGGTATTTTACTATTTTACCCTCACCCAAGGACATTTTTTCATTGCTTTTAGAGAGAGAGGAAGGGAGAGAATCATCTATGTGACAGAGAAACATCAATTGGTTGCCTACCATACACGCCCAGGTTGGGCTCATACACATCCAAACTGGGAATCAAACCCGTAACCTTTTGGTTATAGGACGATGCTCCAACCAACTGAGCCACACCAACCAGAGCAAAAGGTATCTTTATATACAAAGAACTTTTATCAGATTAAGTCAGTATTTCTCTTTTGACACATTCTTAAAGATCTATAAGAGGTGTTTACAGGAGGCCTGATCATTTCTCAACATTGAAAACCACCATTCAGAAGGGCTGGCTAAGACCTTTATAACCATGTAAGTTCTCCATGAAAATTTAAGTGACCAAAACAGAAGAAAACCCACACCATTAACCTCATTATCACTACCCTAGTTATGGGTTGACTCACGATCACCTCTCTGGAGGTTTAGGTCAGTCTAAACAAAACTGACACCTTATAGCTCTAGCTGGCTGTGGCTGAGTGGACTGAGTGCTGGCCTGCAAACCAAAGCGTCACTGGTTCAAATTCCCAGTCAGAGCACATGCCTGGGTTGCAGGCCAAGTCCCCAGTGGGGGGCACGTGAGAAGCAACCACACATTGATGTTTCTCTCTCTCCCTTCCCTTCTTTCTAAAAATAAATAAGTAACCTCTTTTAAAAAAAATTGACATCTTATAGATTCCTGCTTCCTAGCTCAGAAATCTGAGAAGCTTAGGCACAGAATGAAGCGGGGATGTTTAAGAAAGTAATCTGATTATCAGCATTCTAATCTGAATTAACCCTAAGAACCACAATAACATGGAAAGACAGGAGAGCTCCGTGGAGAGAGAGAAAAGCATTAGCTATAAATATAAGTTTAACGATCTGAGTGTGAGTTATACACAGGTCGGGCCCTGGGCATCCCAGTTAACTACACTGAGGGCATCTTCGGTGACCACTGTTGAAGTGGAAATACATTTCCTTCCTTTTCTGACCCCACGGAGCCAATATCAGAATCCAAGCTATTCAGCGAACAACACGCTGGAAGTAGCTATTGGGCGAAGCACAGATCAGATGTTGCACCAAACTAACTAGTCAGCTACTTCACTCACCTTTGCCTACCTACCATGCGTGACAACTGGGCCTGGCTATGCCTCTGGAGTGGCCCCAAGTGAATAATGCATCAACCAACACATTCCCTTTTTCATCCCTCCACCTTTTTTATTTTCCTCGTTAAAATGTTTTTCTTGAATCCTGCTTCCTTTTTTTCCTCATAATTTACAGGCCCTATCTCCTTTGGGGTCTTTAAAGTCCAAGGCTATTTTCCACCTCCATTCCAATTTTCCCTGGCTCGCTAAAGAAACAGCAGGTCATTCCTTAAGCAGATATTCCATGGGGGCATACTGGGTGCCAGACACTGTGACCAGGAGAGGCTTAGTTCCTTTGTCAGGGTGGTCCCTGACCCGAAAAGTGAACATACATATTAAATCATTATAAATTATGGTAAATAGCATGAAGGAAATTAATAAAAGTGGGAAGAGCAGCACTAACTTAGATAGGATAGCCAAGGCATATAGATTTCTCTGAGGAGGTGGCGTTTAAGCAGAGAGCTGAACGATGAGGAGGAACTGGATACGCAACGGATGTTGGTGAATGTTCCTGGCAGAAGGAACAACATGTTTAAAGGCAAGAAAGATCTTGACCTGCGAGAGAAGCTGAAAAGCACGGTGTGGCGGGAGCGCAGTGAGAGAGGAGCACGATGCACGGGGAGGATGAACTGGAGAGGATGGGCCCTGCTCACATCAGGCCTAATGGGCCAACGTAAGGAGTTTGACTTCTCAGAGCCAGGGGATAGCACGAGAGTAGGAGTTTTTGTGTGTGTGTTTGTTTGTTTCATTTTGTTTTGTTTTGCAGGGGAATGACATGATCTAAGTTAAGAGGATCACCCTTGTAGCTGCAGAGAATGCATTGGAAGGAGACAAAAATGAAACCTGATGGAACAGCTAGGTACATTGCTTTTCAACATTCATGTGCAAACAAGTAACCTGGAGATGTTGTTAATATGCAGTTTCTGCTGTAGGGGCTGAGATGCTGCTTTTCTACTAAGTTCCCAGGTGCTACTGAGGCTGTTGGTCTGTGGATCACACTCTGAGCAGCGGGCTGCTGGGAGACTGTAAGTATCCAGGTGAGAGAAGACAGTGATTCAGGACAGAGTCATGGCAACAGAGATGGTGGACCCAAAATCCCTTTCATATTGGATTGGGCAAAGTTGTAACCTTCTCCTCTCACCCCCCTCTCTTTAAAATCAGAATTTTCACATAGGGAGGATGAATTTGAGGTCAAAAGTTCTCAGTAGGACTCATGCAAATGCTCATGAAACTTCTGGACCTGACGATGCTGAAAGAGCATTTCTTCTCCTGTTACAGTCCTCCTCTAGTAACACTTACTGGCGCTGCCGTCCCCGACCACCTTTCCTAATTCCTGGGGTTCTCCCCTACCCTATGGGAAGCACATAATTAATAATAATAATCGGAACAATTCTCAAAGTGCGGTTCCCCAGAACTGCAGCATCAGCATCCAAGGGGTATTTGTTAGAAATGAGAAGTTTTGGGCTACACTTTACACCGACTGAATCAGAAAACCGCGGGTAGGGGTGGGGTTTCCAGCAATGTCTTAACAAAACTCTCCAGGTGACGGTGATGCTCATTCAAGGCTAAGAACCATCAAACTAGAAGATTAGAAAACATTAGTATTAGCGGACATTAACATCATGGATCCAGGATCTCCCAGAGAAAATTTGTCAGGAAGATGAGAAAAAGAAGATACAACAACTTTAACCGAACACACTAGCATGACTGAAATACACAAAAAGAGGCCATCTGAGCCTCTTAGATCATGTGCACGGGCCGCTTGCTCTATGACAGTCTGCCCCTTCTGTGTGCTACTAATATAACAAGAGGCAAAAAGAAAGCAGGGGGAAAAGGAAGTCCTATCTTCTTCGATTTAAAATAAGTTGTTTAATAATTTTCAGCTTACGTGAATATTTGATATTTGCTCTTGTCGTTGTTCCTCTCCTTTGTACTAGAAATAATTATGAATTAGGGGTATGAGAATGGAGGAATTTAAGAGTCATCCAAGGAACTTTTTGAAATTATACAGGGTGAGCAAAAGTAGTTTTACAGTTGTCATGCAGGTTATGATTTAAAATAGCTTTATTAACTCAACAAGAATAAACTCTGTTTCATGTACTTGCAACTGTAAACCTACTTTTGCCCACCCCTGTATAGCGCCCATCTAGTCCCCCAACTGAAATGCGGATGTAGGAGTGGACTGGCACATGCACCTGGGAAATCTTTCTTATGATTCTAATCTACTTACATCCTCACCTCTCCCCACATTTCCACCAACACCTTAGCCTCTTGTCAATGGAGGAGGAAGTATCAGGATCCCCACATTTACCTTCTGTCCCCCAGTACCTACTATCATGAACCCACTATGGTGTGAGGTAGGGTCTCTATCCTAATAGAAGTAATTTTCTACAGAAAAGAAACAACAAGTGAAAAGTATTAGACTAAACCCAATCAAGTGCTATATTGTGTGACAGAGGCTTCGGGATTATGAAATTTGGAGAAGGACAAGATCTAGGGTTCCTACTCATTTTCATAATGTTATCTTCTCATCTTGGAATACTGGGGCCAGATGGTCTAAGCTACCAACAGGACTAATATGTACTCACATTTCACTCAGACATATGAACAAAAAACAAGAAGAGTAATAGCAGTCACGTTATGAGACACACCTGAAAATTACAGATGAGTTAGGGCCAAGGTAACCTAAGACAAAAAACAAGAAACGTCTTTTGATGAAGAGCTGCCTTTGAGCTTGTGTGTTTTTCCATTCCTTTCCTGTTGCCTGATTCTTTGACATTTTGTTTCTTGTTTATTCTTTTAGCAGTGGATAAATAGGACAAGGGAAATAAAGTTTAGTGTAACTTATATTGTACTCTTAAATAATGGATATGGATATGAAATCCAAGATGTTATTATTCAGTGAAAAAAACAAAACCTAAGGTGACTATAGTGTGTATATATGTACTTTCTGTTAAAAAGGTGAAAAATAATATTTATATTTATGCATAACTGTTTTCAGGGAAATACTCAAGAAACTGGTAACGCTGCCCCTGAGAAAAGGAATCGGGTGACTGGTGGACAGGGTGAAAAAGGACAGTTTTCACTGGATACTCTCTTATTTTTTTTGAATTTTTAAACCATGCGTCTGTACAATCTATTTTTAAAAAAATAAACAGCATTTTAAAAAACTATTGGCTAGGAAGAGATTTAGGAATTTCAATCCTTCTTCTAAAGAAAGCATTGTTTTGAAGTTTAAAAAACCCCACAAAAAACAGACGTGGCTCCAAAACCCTGTCTGCTACTTACTAGTTTTGTGACCTTGGCCAAGTTCCTTAAGTTAGCAGAGTCTCATTTTGAACATTAATAAAATTGATATAACAAAAGCTACTTTGTGAGGATGAGACATTATATAAAACTGCCTTGTGCTTACTAAATGGTAGCTATTCTTCTGTGGATTTCAATTACCCCTGCTATCCATTACCACCAGTTATGACTTGGACGTTGATTAAAGGAAACCTGAGGTATGAATAAGGTCTAAGAGAGTCTTAATTTACAGATATCGACTAACTACCTGGGGGAGGAGGGGAACCAAACATTTTTTAAAAAATTGTATTCAGGTGCTTTTTGGGTATTTGGGTACAAAAGTTAAAAGGCTTTTTAAGGCTTCTTAAAGACTATCCCAAGAAATCAAGCAATGAATGGCATTTAATGATGGCCACCTCCATAACGCAATTTTACATTGGTTCTCTCTCCTTTGCTTCACCCACCCCCTTTTTCTACCCCTGTTTGTTGGAAGTGCTCACTCTAATAAAGTAATAGCACATAAACCTTTGCCCCAGGCTATGTATACTTTCTGGGAAACTCGAGCTAAGACAAGCCTGCCTAATCCTACCGAAGAGTCTAAAACTGTGTAGCAGATACTACTGGTGCCCTACCCATAGGTCTTCAGGTCTCAATATTTATAGGGCTTGCTTTCTGGACTGCCGGCATTTGTACCTCTAGCTTCGCTAGTGGCCTTTCTCTGCCACCCAAAACCAGTATCTCCTCCCAGTCTGTGGGTTGTCTTTTAATTTTCTTGATGGTATAGCAGCACAAAAGGTTTTAATTTTGATAAAGTCCAATTTATCTCCTTTATCAATTGTCCTTTTGGTGTTGTATCTAAGAAATCACTGCCTAACCCAGGCTCACTAAGATTTATTCCTTTTTTCTTCTAGTAATTTTACAGGGCTTTTTGGGTTGGGTTTTTTTTTTTTTTTTTTTTTTTTACATTTAGACCTATGACCCATTTTTGTGCATAGTTGAGGTAGAGGTCTAATTTTATTCTTTCACATAGTGGATATACCAAGCACCATTTGTTGAAAAGATTATTTTTCTCCATTAAATAGTCTTGACATCCTTGCGGCAAATCAACTGACCATAAATTTAAGGATTTATTACTGGAATCTTCATTTTACTGCATTGATCTACATGTCCATCCTTATACCAGTAGCACACTTTTTTTTTTTTTTTTTTTTTTTTTTTTTTTTTTGAGAGAGAGAGGGGAAGAAAGGGAGAAAGAGAGGGAGAGAAACATCAACGTGTGGTTGCCTCTCGTGCGCCCCCTTCTGGGGACCTGGCCTGCAACCCAGGCCTGTGACTGGGAATGCAACCCTGACTGGGAATCTAACCAGCCAACCCTTTGCTTCTCAGTCCGGCACTCAATTCACTGAGCCACACCAGCCAGGTACACTATCTTAATTACTGTAGTTTTGTAGTAAGGTATGAAATTGGGAAATGTGAGTGCTCCAATTATGGTCTTCCTTTTCAAGATTGTTTTGGCTTCCATCTTTTGCTTTTTAATTTATACTTTTTGGATCTTTTAAGAGAAATACTTTTGGACTCCAAAACCATAACATATTTTTCTATATGGTTTTCTAAAAGTTTTCTTGTTTGCCCTTCTCATTTAGATCTTTGATCTATTTGGAATTTATTTTAATGCATGGTAGGAGGTAGGGGTGTAATGCCATGCTTTTAAACTATACTTAAACTTTTTTAAAAGTACTTTCTTCCACTGATTCACAAAGCAACACTGCCATAAATCAAGTTTCCACATAGTTGGGTTATGTTGGGTATTCTGTTCTATTCCATTGGTTATTTTTTTCTGTCCCTGAACTAGCACTACACTTCCTTAAGTACCATAACTTTTTTAAAAAAGATTTTACTTATTTATTTTTACAGAGAGGGGAAGGGAGGGAGAAAGAGGGAGAGAAACATCAATGCGTGGACATGCAAGAGATTCATCAATTAGTTGCATCTCACACGCCCCCAAATGGGGACCTGGCCTACAACCCAGGCATGTGTCTTGACTGGAATTGAACTGGCAACCTTTTGATTTGCAGGCAGGCACTCAGTCCACTGAGCCTCACCAGCCAGGGCTAATTACCATAACTTTTCAAAAAGGTAACCTGTAAGACAAATATCCACATATTGTTCTTCTTCAAGGGTATAATTTTGGCTCATATATAAATTGTATGTACAGTTTAACAAGTTATACACACACAACTTTGGATTTTGATCAGAATTGCATAGACTCTATAGATCAATTTCAAAAGAACTAATTAAAAAATATTTAATCTTATCAATAACCATGATACATCTCTTCATTTACTTAGACTGAGCCACAGAATTGTAGAGTTTCAGGGGTATCTTTCATATCCTGAAGTCCATTTAGGTCTTCTCTCCTTTATGCCTCCTGTCTTCTGCCTGAGCTTAAAGAGAATGGTTTCAACATATCAAATAAAGAATAATGTTAACTGCTGGATTTGGTAGATAAGCAATATTTGATTAAGAAAGTACCTTCTTTGTTGCTTGCCTAAGAAGCGGTTTTAAAAAAAATCATGTATGTTGAATTTAACCACTTTTTTTCCCTAAAATAAACTAATCCTGGGTTTGTGAGATACACCCATCCTGGTAATGACGATTATCTCTTTTATACACTGTCTGATTCCATTTTCTACCTGAGATTATTTAGGATTTTCACTATGATCATAACGGATTCTGTATTGTCTTAGTCTGGTTATACTGGTATAGTGATATATTGGTATCAAGGTTTTACTAGCTTTATAAAAAGAGCTGGGGAGTTAATCCTCTTTTTCTATTCTCTGATATAGCTTGTACAATATTGGAATTGTATGTTCCTTGGCTGATAGTACTCTGCATCTGAAGTGTGCTTTGCAGGAAGATTTTAATTTACTGACAATTTATTTCATGGCTGAAGAACTACTAGTCAGAGATTTAATTTGTTCTTGAGATAGCTTTCTATCAATTTTGATCTCCTTTTTAAGGTCTTTTAGCATAAACATGTTTATAATATCTTAGTATGTTTTCAATGTTGAAAGCATTTCTGGCTAAATCCCCTTTTTCATTCCTATTATTGTTTATTTGTGCAGCCTCTTTTTCTTTGATCCACCCTTCTAGAAGTTTGCTGCTTTTATTATTCTTTTACATTGGCCTGTATAAATTTGTTTACCACATCATCACTTGCTCCTCTTATTTCTACTGTTTTCTTCCTTCTATTTTGTTTATTCTGCTATTTCTTTTTTAACTTAAGTTTTATGCTCTGGCCATTAATTCTTAGCCTTTCTTCATTTGTAATAGAAGCATTTAAGACAGTAAGTTTCCCGCTAAGCTCTGTTTAGCAGTAGTTTTTCACTTACCGAATTCCCATTTGGTTCTGTTTTCCTAGTTTCTGTTTTCTGCTAAGATTCCCCATCTTTTCACTTACACTTTTAAAGAAAAAGTTCATCTCTTCCTTTAAACCCTTCAACATACTTATAATAAATGCTTTGAAGTCCACATCTAATTATTCTAACATCTAGAGTCATCTCTTTTTCTACTATTTTGTTTCTTAATTAAGGGTCACATTTCCCTCCATCTTGAATTACTTGTCTAGTAATTTTTTACTGTACATGAAACAATTTTGACTGTTATATTGTGAAGAATTGAATTTATTGTCTTTCTTTAAACAGTGTTGAGTTTTATTTTGCAGGTTGTTAATTGCTCTGGTTCACCCTGATCCTATTTTGGTTTTGTCCTTAGTCCTAGAGCATAGACTTTATTAGAGTTTCAACTGAATGCCCAAGACATTCAACAAGATCTCCCCATAGAATGGAATTTCACAGTCTTCCTGCACTGGTATTTCGGTTAACCGCTCAGTCCCCTCACAGTCACTACTGGTAGGTCTGACATGGTCTTGCCTTACACATGTGTAGCCAAGCACTTAGCCATAGTCCTGAACATAAGCTGCCCACAGACCTCTGAGAATCCCCGCTTCGCAGCTCCATCATTTTGGGCACACTGACCCCCAAATTACAGCCAGCTCAGCAGCCCAAACTCTGACTCCTGCCTCTTCTCCCTAGCAATATTGCGGCTCTGCACTAGCACCCACCTCCCTGCACCTCACATCAGAAGGTGCTCCCACTCAGAAAAGTCAGGGCAAACATAATGGGCACATATTGATTCTGTTTCTTTAATACCTCTTGATTTGGTCCACTATGTCCTCCTCTTCTCTGCCAACCCCCTAATTCATTTCCTTCAACTGCCTCTTAACTGGTTTCACAACATATATTACTTGTGTGCTATCCTCTCCTCCACACTGCACCTACTGCCTAGAATGCGCTTTTATAAATGAAAGTGATCACTTTCCTGCATAAATGTATAGAACAAAAACCCAACAAACCTAAAATTTCAATGGCTTCTCATTATTCTCAGAATAAAGACTAAACTCAAGAAGGCCCCTGCGACCTGGATCCTGTCTCTACACTGTGGCCATGGTAGCTTTCCTTCCAGCACTTCAAAATGAATTAATTCAGTGCTGTACTCTGCCCAAACCGCTTTCGCCTGCACTCTCTGCTTAATCAACTCCTCATTTTTTCTTGTTTTAGCTTTGATATCTCTAAAACCCAAACAGGTTAAGTAATCCCCTGTTGAAAGCTCCCATAACATCCTGTCCTACTTTTGCAAAATCTCTCTGCATTGTTGGTCTCCCTTGCTCTCTTATAGTAAGTTCCACCAGGGCTGAAACTATCTCCACCTTATTCCTATCTGCGTCTCTGGTTCCTAGCACAGTGCTTGGCATATGGTAGGATCTTAATATCTGGTGAATGACCAGCTCACTAAAAGAATGAGTAAATGAAGGATGCTTGAACAGGGAATTTGTGATATCATAGACTGTTAAACAAAGCCCCGACCCTCAGGTAGAAATCTAAAGAAATTCTCCCTGGGGAGGATGATTAGCAATTAACAAGAACATTCTTTCTGAGGGCACCATGGTGGTTCTTTTATTATTTATTTTTCATTTGCTCAGGTTTCTGCCTGGAGAAACGAGGCTCAGAATTTTGGTATACTCAAAACATACGCATAAATGCAGATGAAAGATTGTGTGTGTGTGTGCACGCACGCGCGCTGTCAACGAGAGACTCATTTTATTTAATTAATTTATTTATTTATATTGTTCAAATACATTTGTCTCCATTTTCCCACCACCACTTTCCCCTGCCCCACCCACCCCCACCTCTCACCCTCAATCCTTCCCCATTCTGGCTTTGTCCATGGGTCCTTTAAACTTGTTCCTTGATTTGACCCTCTTCCCCTTCTTTTCCTTGTTACCCTCCTCTCTCCTTCCCTTTCATTACAGTCAGTTTCTTTTTTCTTTCAATGTTGCTGGTTATATTTTCCTTGCTTGTCTGTTTTGTTGATTAGGTTCCACTTATAGGTGAGATCATATTTGTCTTTCACCCCCAGGTATTTCACTTAACATAATGCTCTCCAGTTCCATCCATGCTGTCACGAAGGGTAATAGCTCTTTTCCTTCTTTCTGCTGTGTAGTATTCCATCGGTTCAATTCCCAGTCAGGGCACATGCCTGGGTTGCGGGTCTGGTCCCCAGTAGGCGACATGCAAGAGGCAAACTACACATTGATGTTTCTCTCTCTCTCTTTCTCCCTCCCTTCCCTTCTTTCTAAAAATAAATAAATAAAATCTAGCCCTGGTTTGTGTGGCTCAGTAGAGTGAAAGATAATCTGTGTCTCCATTTTTCAGATGAGGAAATTGAAGTTCAGAGATCAAAATTACTGTTGTGGTCTCAAAACAGTTTGGTGACTTTTGAATTATAATGTGCCATATGTCTTCTGTGTTTGACACTGAGGTACGGTCACTGTTCTAAAAGTGTTTTTATGATTTGATGAGGCCTATGATTAAACAGTCTGATACTGATAATGAATCATTCCACATCCTAAAAATGTTGCCAAATGAATGTCAGCTTAATGCAGTAATCCTTCCTTCCTGAGGTAATGACATTGTTCTCTAAAGATTTTGCCTCATAGCAGATAGATCATAAGGAAGGTGAACTAAATTATGAAAACAAAACTTTTTATGCACCAGACTTCCAAGTGGTCTGTGTCACGAAAGCGCAATTCTCCGTCAATTTGTAATTCTCTTTTCTTTGGCCACAGCTCTTCCAACACAGTTTTCCAGCACCGTCATGCATTTTCCTTTAAACATTATGTTCTAGTTGTGTGACTAACACTGACAAATTTTTCTGTGACAAGAATCTCCTTCATGCTTGACCAGCCTGTCACCACTTCCGCTAAGTGCAGGGCGGTTCTAAGTGAATGATCTTCAGAGACATTCCTCCTTGGTGTCTGGGTGTGACCTCACAATCTAGCCAAATAACTTTTAAAGAGTCCAGTAAACGCTTTGGGCTGAACAGGATGATTTCAGTTTTTCTTCTTCAATCACAATTACCTAACTGTTAAGACTCTTGGTCATATTAAGGAAAAACTGACAGAATTTACTCAAAATGTTTGTGCAATGTAGCCTAGTTCTATGGGAACAGAAAGTAAACCACTGAAAAAACAAACTTTTTTAGTGTGGAAAACTCATGATAAGTATGTGATAAGAAGGGTCTTTATTCAAATTGTACCTCACATCTGGCCAATTACTTGAAAAAAAATACCTAAAGTATTTTTTAACTAACTCTCTAAAGTTCAAAACTTTTAAATTGCTTGTGGGTATAATAGTTTGTGCGCCTTACTATTTTTTTCATTCTCAACACAATAAAATGCTATAAGAACTAAGGTTATATTTAATAAAATCATCATTAAGTTTTACTTTTTAATCTAATTTTTATAGAGAATTTATTATATACCTAATCACTTTAAAGAGAATGATAGAAAGGGGGATTTAAAAAGTTAGGCATGATTAAGAGTTTAACAAATAATTGGAAAGATAAGACTAAAACACACAACACAGTTATGGATAATAAACAACACTCTCTAATCAAAGCTGGATCGTATGGTAGCTGGAGTTAGTCAGGATGTTAAAACATTGTTTCTGAGAAAGTAATTTAGTAAAATCTTTTTTACTTTATTTTTTTAGGAACTTCAAACTATCTATTAAATTTTCTATCCTGATTTTTCATCCAAAATACAGAAATAAAATCTAGATACAAGTTCTACAACCAAGGCTACATTTTGTTTTTTCATGGAAAATTTTAAACATATACAAAACCAGGAAAATGCATCTTCATGTACACATCACCAAGCCACACCAAGTTTTATTTTCTTAGAATGCTCTTTCTACAGCGGTATTCACAAGGCTCACTTTCTCAGAATTTAACTCAAATCATCTCACAAGGGCCTTCCATGAACATTCTATTTAAAACTGTACCCCCAAAACTCCTTTTACCTTTTTTCTTTCTTATTTCTCACCAAGACATTTCTTACCTTTTATCACATTATACTTTTTAAAATTATTTCATTATCTGTTTGCAACCCAATAAATTATATGAAGGGAAGGACTCTCAAATGCTTTCTTCATTGGTATATTCCACTACCTATAATAATGTGTGATACATAAAAGCACTTAATAAACAAATAGATAAACTACATGTCAGATACTTAGAGACTACAAAGAGATTGGTAATAACAAGGAAAATCTAAAAATGATTCTCTACCAATCTGTAGGCATAATTGGTTTTATAGGTGAATTCCAGCAGATAAGGTGAATCACATTATATTTCACGATAGACGTGGATTCATTTCCTGGGGTAAATGCTCCTACATATTTTAACGTTTGGAGTTAATAAAATGGCGTAGCAGGATGAATGCTGTAGTTCTGGGAATGCTTTCCAGGTTTTCCAAAACTGACTAGCACTTCTTAAAAGAAAAGCAGCAATAATAAAACAACTCCTTATAGCTAAAAATGGCTTTATTAAATGTATATTTAAAATATTGTGTTCAGTCCTGTTTAAACAACATATATATGGCATAATTTGTAATAATCAAGTGTACCTGTAGTTTTTCTGGCTGCCCAAAACCTGAATCCCCATTTTGGGAATTCAACAATGTATGACTCTTAACAGGAGGCAACTGTAAGGCCAGAATGTTGGTTGTCCCAGACTGTGGGCAGCAGGGAGCCTGCCGTCGCTTGAGTGTAGCGCTGTGACGGTGAGTATGATGGCATGAGGCTGCTCCCATAGCATGGCCTCGGCTGTGTTCTTGGCTGCCTACACACTCTTGGCCTCTCGTTTTCTGAGCCTCGTTTTCCAGCTTCCCACTGATTCTGTAAACTAATAATTCTTCCGGAGTTGGTTTCTTTTGCTTGGGAAGCAAGAACCCGACTACCAAGGAGTAACTATTAGCAGCTATATAATTTGCAGGCACAGCATCAAGGAGAAAATCAGTCACCACTGAAGGACTAAACAACAAGACCTGAATTTATAATATGACAATACATACCATAAAAGGACCTTGCTTAGAGTTAAGATATTTTTCCACACCACACATTTCTCCCAAGTTTGATCTTTTGCTTCCTTCCAGGAATTTCTGTCATACTTAAGTATTCCCTAACTTCACACATGTCTCCCTATGCTTAACTCCCATCTTTCATTTGTAGTATGAAACACTTTCAAAACGGTGTCATTATGTAACATGATCTATTCAACAGTAGGAACGCTTTAAATTTGTGGCCTAATGTTATAGAAAGCAAATTACTAAACTATTTTATTAGCTTAAGTTCAAAAGTCTATGAAACTAAATATAACCTCACCTATAAGAAAATTAAAATTACCTGAATTTTATTTGCCTTATGGAAATAACAATGCCTACCTTATTTCACAGTATTCATATAAAGATCAAATGAAATAATGTATGAACATGTTTAGAGAATTATTTTAAGCTATATTCTGCATTACTTCAAATCTTAAGACACATTATAAGAGACATGATTAGTTTACATACCACTAAGAAAGAAACAATGTGGGCAATTAAAAACTAACACATGCTTCCTTATCACTTGGAACTTTTACTTAATACCTAGTAAAAGAGCCTTTTATACTTAATTGTTATATCTAATTCTTGTGCAAACATTAAGAGAAAAACATGAGTGAAATAAATTGGTTATGGTACTCTTAAAACTTCTCATTGAGTCCAACATTCCCAAGTCATTTCTTGCCTCAACCATGGATAACCATGTATTTCCACATAATATCATTATCTGTGCCTTCAAAAATGTTGGTGATATAGAATTTCTTATAAGAATCCATAAACTGTTTTTCTGATTTAAGATGGCAGTGTAAGAGGCTCCTGAACTCAGATCCATAAAGAATAGTTCCCTCTCAGGGAAATTCAGAAGCTAGCTGAGTGACTCCTACAGAGCAGCAAACAAGAAAATACCCACATTAAAGTGGGCAGAAGAGGCTGAGACACAATCTCACCGTGAACCCGTGAACCCCACAATGGGCACAGTGACACACCGACACACAACAGGAGGGAACTCACAATTCCCAGCATTTCCCTTCGGAGCAAAGGGTATGTACGGAACCCACAGCTCACACCACGATTTCTAAGATTTCCTCCTGAGATATGGGCCCTGAAAATACCTCGCTTTGAAAGCCAACGGGTCTTGCACCTACAAGACCCACAAGGCTATAGTGAACTAAAAGACAGCTTTTAAAGGGCTCACAGAAAGTCACCACAGCTCACCACCCAGGGCCCAATGCAGACGCAGCAAAATGAAAGGCTACCAGTCTTTCCACGAAAGAAGCTATTCGCTTACCTTAATAGCTTCAGCTTGAAGAGCAAATGGAGTTTGTGCGCATGTCTGGCACAATGGTTTTTGCATCTGCCACCCAGAGGATGCTTCTTGATTGCCGGGCTCTGGTGGCCAACAAAGGTTATGTTGGCACATCCCACAAGTCTGTAACAAATAGTAGAGAAATAATCCTTAACCATCTATTCCTCCAGAGCACGGCACGGAGGCAGCAGACAGAAATATCCAGTCTTTCTGTGAAAGAGGCTATTAGTTTACCTTAACAGCTACAGCCTGAGGGGCAGGCATCTAATTTAACACACCTGTAGGGACCTACTACAATCCTCTCCAGAGACTGGGTAGGTAGCCAGACATCATCTTTGTGCCAAACCCAGCTCCAGGGCACTGGTGTCTCCAAGGAAGGAGCTTGTAGACAACGGCAAAAGAAGAAATAGGTCTTAATTAGCTAACCAACCTCCTCTTCCCACCAGGACTCAGTACAGAAGGAGCAGGCAGTAATGCCCATCTCAAAGTCTTTCCCTGAAAGAAATATATTTATATATTTTAAAAGAGGCTGCTTGAGGATTTGGCTTCCAATCAGCCTGTATCTAGGTGCTGCCCAAAATCTTATTCTTTGGGACACTGATAGGTCTTGGTACACCTTCAGCTACTGGAAACCACTAAGAACAAAGAAGGTTGTTTGGACAATCACAAAGGTTTGAGAGACAACTGAGAGCTCTGGGAGGGTTGAACTATAAGTTTCATCTCCAACAAGAGATTGTTTGTTTGAGACTAAGAGGCCACTGTTTTATCTATCACACAGATACAAGCACAGAGAATCATAAAAAATTAAGAAATAAAGGAATACATTCCAAATAAAAGAACAAGATAAAAAACTCAGGAAAAAAACTAATAAAACAGAAATAAGTGATTTACCTGATAAAGAGTTTAAAATACTGATTATAAAAATGCTCACTGAGTTCAGGAGAACAACAAAGTGAGAATTTCAACAAAGAGACAGAAAATATAAGAAAGTACCAAACAGAAATCACAAAGCTGAAAAATTCAATAATTGAACTGAAACATTCTAAAGAAGGGTTTGCCATCATACTAGATAAAGCAGAAAAAAGGATCAACAAACTTGAAGACAGGGTAGTGAAATTCATCCATCAGAGGAGCCAAGTAAGTAAATAAATAAGTAAAAAAAGAGGGATGATAGCTTAAGGGACTTATGAGACAATATCAGATGGACTAACATTCACATTATTGGAGTCCCATAAGAAGAAAAAATGGAAAAGAGGGCAGAAAATTTATTTAAACAAATAATGGTTGAAAAATTTCCTCACCTAGGAAGGAGACAGACATACAGATCCAGGAATTCCAGAAAGTTCCTGATAAGACGAACCCAAAGAGACTCACACCAAGACACATTAAAACTAAATTGCCAGAAGTTAAAGTGGAGAGAATCCTAAAAGCAGCAAGATAAAAACAACTTATTATATACAAGGGAGCCCCCATAAGACCATCAGGAGATTTTTCAGCAGAAACATTGCAGGCCAGAGGGAGTGGCAAGATATATTCAAAATGCTAAAGGAAAAAAACTGACAACTAAGAATACTCTACCCAACACAGCTGTCCTTCAGAACTGAGAGTTTTCCAGACAAGCAAAAGCTGAGGGAATTGAGCACTGCTAGACAGGCCTTATCACACATGTTAAGGGGACTTCTTTAAGCTGAAATGAAAGGGTGCTAATTCCAGTCTTACTGATTCAGTTTACAGGTACAGAAAAATAAATGACAGCATAAATCTCACTGGTAAAGGTAAATATAGAGTTGTAATGGTTGCGGTTAATCACTTATAAATCTAGTTATGAAGATGAAAAGACAAAAGTACTCAAAATAACTATACAAAAATGTGTTAACAGATGCACAGATAAAAATGTATAAATTGTGACATCAAAAACATAAGATGTTTGAAGGGAGAGTACAAATGTAGAGTTTTAGAATGCTTTCAAACTTAACTTGTTAGCAACTTTAAATAGATTGTTATAAATAAAAGATGTTTTAGGTAAGCCTGATGTTAACCACACAGCAAAAACCTACAGTAGATGCACACACACAAAAAATAAAATAAAAATAAATAAATATATAAATAAAGGAATCTAAGCAGACACACCACTACATAAAACCACCCAGTCACAAAGAGATCAAAAGAAGAAAGGAACAAAGGATTACAAAACAGCCAGATAACAATAAACAAAATGTCAAAAAGTATGTACCTATTAATAATTACTTTAAATGTAAATGGACTACATTCTCCAACCAAAAGGCACAGAGTAGCTGAATAGATAATAAAACAAGACCCATTAACATGTTGCCTATAAGAGACTCACTTCAGATGTAAGGACACATACTCATACAGACTGAAAATGAAGGGATGGAAAAAGAATATTCAATGTCAGTGAAAACCAAAAGAAAGTTGAGTTGGCCATATATACATATACATACCAGACATAATAGACTTTAAGACAAAATTGTAATAAGAGACAAAGAAGGTCATTGTATAATAATAAAGGGGTCAATCCAGCAAGAGAATGTAACATTTACAAATATTTATGCATACAAGATAGGAGCACCTACACATATAAAGCAAATATTAACAAATATAAAGGGGAAATAGATGGTAATACAATAGTAGTAGGGGAATTTAATACCCTACTTTCATCAATGACTAGATAATCCATTAATAAAGTCAATAAAGAAACCTTGGACTTAAACAATAAATTGAACCAACTGATATTACAATTCCATCCCAGAGCAGCAGAATACGCACATGTGGAATATCCTCTAGGATAGGTCACATATTGGAACACAAAATGAGTCTTAATAAATTTAAGATCAAAATCAAGAAAGCATTTTTTTCAGACCATAATAGTATGAAACTAAAAATCAATTACAAAAAGAAAACTAAAAAATTCACAAACGATGGAGATTAAATAACATGTTACTGAACAGCCAATGGAGTCAAAGAAGAAATCAAAAGAGAAATCAGAAAATACCTTAAGACAAGTGAAAATGAAAGTACAACATACCAAAACTTACGGGATGTAGCAAAAGCAGTTCTAAGAGAGAAATCCATAGTGACAAATGTCAACATTAAAAAAGATCTCAAACAAACAACACAAGCAACTAGAATAGAGTAATAAGCTAAATCCAAAGTTAGTAGACAGAAGGAAGTAAAGACCAAAGTGGATATAAATGAAATAAGGACCAAAAAGACAATAGAAAAGATTAATAAAACTAAGAAGCGGTGTTTAAAAAAGATAAAATTGACAAGCCTTTAGCTAAGACTCACCAAGATAAAGAGAGGACTTAAAATCAGAAATGAAAGAGGAAACATTACAACTGATACTAAAGAAATACAAAGAACCATAAAGTGACTACTATGAAAATTACATGACAACAAATTGGACAACCTAGAAGAAATGGATAAATTCTTAGAACCATATAAACTACTAAGACTGAACCATGAAGAAACAGAAAATCCAAACAGACTGAATCAGTCAGACTGGATCAGTAATCGAAAAACCCCCAATATCCAAAATATATAATGAACTCATACAACTCAATAGCAAAAAACCAAACAATCTGATTTAAAAATGAGCAGAGGATCTGAATAGACATTTTTATAAAGAAGACACAGAGATGTCCAATAGGTACATGAAAAATGTGCTAAACATCAACATTCATCAGGGAAATGCAACTCAAAACCACAATGAGAATATCACCTCACACCTGTTAGAATGGCTATTATCAAAAAGACAAAAAATAATAAATGCTGGTAAGACAGTGGAGAAAAGGGGACTCCTGTGCACTGTTGGTAGAAATGTAAACTGGTGCAGCCACTCTGAAAAACAATATGGAGGTTCCTCAAAAAATTAAAAATAGAACTACTATATGATCCAGCAATCCCACTTGTGGGTATTTATCACAATGAAACAAAGTCACTATCTAGAAAAGTTATCTGCACCCCCATGTGCATTGCTGCATTATTTACAATAGTGTAGACATGGAAAACCGCCTAAGTGTCAATGAACAGATGAATGAATAAACGAGGTGGGTGGGTGGGTATGTGTTTGTGTGTAAAAAATCTCAATTTAAAAATTTATAAAATAAATAAAAACTGTTAAAGAATACACCAATGATTCCATTAAAACAGAAGCTGATATTGTCACCAGTCTATGTTGGGCTCCTCATGGCAAGCACACCAACAGGCAAAGAAGGGGGCCGCTTTACTGGCTGGGTGACTGAATTTGACTATTGAGGAGAAATTGGGTTCCTCTGGCACAAAGTGGGCAAGGGGGAGAATGTCTGGAGTGCAGGAGATCTTTTGGGGTACTTCTCAGAACTCCCGTGTTCTGTGGAATTTTAAAATTCTTTCACTCTTCGCTCAATTATAAAATGTATAGGATTCTGTTGCTCAGAAGAAACTCATTAAAAACATAGAGCCAGAGTCTGATAAGAAAAGGTTAAATATTTCTTAAGATTAGTGATGTTTATTTTTATGTCTCATATATTCTTTTGTACGTATGGATAAAAACAAAGATGGATACAGAGATGTGAATGCCATCAGCTTCCTGACGTTTTCAGTTGTGAAAACGCTTGAATTGTTAAAAGAGTTAACTGAAATTTAAATCTCACAATCAAAAAAAGTTTGTGGTAGACTATATATGGTGTTAATTCTTTGAGTGCTATTGTTTAAGAATACTTTGTATATTTATTCTACAAGGCAGGAAAGGGGAGTTACTAGCTATGTAACTTTGGTAAATTACCTAACATCTCTGAACCTGTTTATTAATCAGGAAAATGGGAACACCTGCCACTGATGTAAAAACGCTTTGGAAATGGGAGCTCGGAGAAAAGTCATTTTTCTTCTCCTAACCCAGGGTTTCTCAATCTCAGCAGTACTTACATGTCAGGCCAGGTAAATATTTGTTGTGGGGTGTTGTCCTGTGCACTGTAAAACGTTTAGTAGCATGCCTGGTCTCTACCTGCCTATATCCTCTACCACCTGGAAGGATACCAGGAACAGCTCTATCCCAAGCATTGCCAATTGTCTTCTGGGAGACAAAATCTCTGCAGCTGAGAACCACTGTCACAACCCCGTGTTCGTCCAAAAAAAAAAAAAAAATTGAGGGAGAACTACACAGCCTCGAAGGAGTAGAATAAAGGCTCAAAGAGGCTGGATTTTTGACTCAGAAAATGGGATAAGGAGCTTCAGCTGCCAGTAAGCAGCCAAAATTCAAATTAACGGACGGACTATTAAGGAAAGGGACAGCAAGGGTCAAATGAAGAAGGCAAGAGGCCAGTCCTTGGTTTCTGGGAATCCGAGGCCCACACTAGTTACCGCTTACAGCGCTTAGCTGACTCCTACGTAGAATTATTTCCACTAAACCAACATACCGACGCCGCGGGGAAGGCCGTAGGGAGCAAGGTCAGAAGTCGGCCTCCCGGCCGCCGGGGAATGACTCCCTGGGCTGTCCCGCCCCCGCCGGGCGCGTGACTTAAAGCTTCAGGCCCCGCCCACGCCCCGCCCCCGCTGCGCACTGGGGGTTGCTCCCGGCCTCCGTCTGTCGGCGCGAGGCGCTGCGTAAGCGGGCGGGGGCGGGGTGGAGGCGTCGGCGCTGCCACGTCTCGGTGGCTGCGGCGGCGACGGCCACTGTGGTGCGGGGGGTGGGGGAGGTGGGGTTGGCGCTGAAGCAGGATCCGGCTCCGCTGCTGTGTACCCGAGTGGGTGGGAGTCCGCTGGTCCCGGAGAGGAGTACCGACTGCAGGGCCTCTACAGGTGAGGCGGGGTGGGGGCCCGGGAGCGAGAGCGGGGCCCGGCCGGGGGTCCAGGGTGCTGTGGTGGGCCTGCCTGCAGATCTAACGAACAGGTGTGACTGCTGCCCCCGGGCGAGGCAAGGTAGGCCCTCGGTGGGGGAGCGGGCGGTTCCGTTTGGGGAGCCGAGCAATAATCCTTGCCAGCTCGATGCGTGGACAGGAGGTTGTGGAGCGCGGTTCGGAGCAGGTTGAGCGGATACGCGCCTGGAGGAGAGGTTAGGGATGATGGCCAGTGGCCCTGCCAGCAAGGGTGTTCCTGGCAGGGCCTGAGTAGAGACTGGGATTGAAACTAACTTCGCTCACCAGGCTTTGGCATGGGGATCGAGGCAGCTGCTCAGTCTCTGCCGTCGGTTTTGAATGGGCTTCAAAGCCCCGGACGCTCTTCCCCGAACCCCCACCCAGTTCCTTTCCGACGCGCGCCCCACAGCGGTTGTGAGCCACTTGAGGACATGCTCCTGCTCCGAAGATCACCTGCGCTGACTAAATTGGAGCTTTCACTGCGGGAAAGAGGGACATCCTTTGTCTCTTTCCCCGGGCTTCTACCCCTAGAAACACTGAGTACCGTGATTTCTGTTATAGGAGCTTATGTTTATGTAAACCGAGTTCAACTTCATACAAGATTGAACAGACGATTATGGGGTTTTGTTAAGGTATCCAAGAAATCATTTAGATCAGTTCTTTTCAGGCAAGATTCACTGACATTATTTAGCATAGGGGAGACAGGGCTACCTCTGGTACTGTGATGTCGATTTAATATGCTAGTGCAGAGCTCAAGATGGGAAAACAAGGTAGGATTCTAGTCCAATTCACTCACTTCTGTGCTACCTTGGGGTCATTTCCTGGAAGCTCCATATGCTTTAGTTTCGTGGTCCGTAGAGTGGAAATAATGCCTGGATTATAAGGATCAAATAAATTACCAGAAAGTACTTTTTACAATTCTCAAGTGAAGTGTAATTGTACAATTTAGTGATATGGCCAGGCCTTATCACCATTCACTTGAAGTCATCAGTGAATGGAGTGTTTTTTAGATTAAGAATTCAGTCACATTACCTTGACCAGGTGTCTCGGTTGGTTGGAGCGCCCTCCCATACATCGGAAGGTTGAGGGTTCGATTCTTGCTCAGGGCACATTCCTAGACTGCGGTTGGATCTCTGGTTGGGGCACATATGGGAGGGAACCCATCGACGTTTCTTTCCCTCCCCCTCCTCTCTCTAAAAAATGAATAAGCATATCCTTGGGTGAGCATTTAAAACGTTTTTTTAAAAGTCCAGTCAAATTATTACTGAAATTGTTGTAAAACGCATGTAGGTGAACCCTCGTCCCAAACGACCCAAGCCTCCCTTTCCCCCGTGCACCGTACTGAAGTAGTGTCGTGTTGCCCCAGGAGCTCTTGAAATACATACGACAGTTTGGATTTAGCCTTAGATGGTTTTTAAATTTTTTTATATCAACTTTTAAAGTCTTCATTCCCAAGGTCTATTACTTGTTGCTTTCAGTTGCTTGCTTCAAGCAGCAACTCCTCCCTATTTGTACTATCTAGTGCGTTATAGAGACTGGGGGCAAAATTGTTGGAACTGTGTCCAAAGAATCAGTCAACTGAATGAAAACTTAAGGTAATCCTAGTAAAAATATATTTGATGTCTAGTTTTTGTTATATAAACTGCGTGTGCTAGTTGGCAAATCTTTTTCCTTCTGGATTTTCTGGAATGTGACCTCCTGATAAATTTTACACCATCTGTTATTGATTCACTAGGCATTTATTGGGCTAAGGTTAGACATATAAGAGCCTTGTAAAAATGCATGCTAATTTAGTGGTTAAATAGGAAAGGTTTTTGAGAAATATGTAAGGAGGATTAGGACTTACTTTTAAATTAGTCTAAAATATTTTAAGTAAGATCCCAACGGTAATAATGAAGCTGAGCTTCAAGCAACTGTGCAATTATGTTTGCTGAAATTTCCTAGATTTGCAGTACCTTAAGATGCTAAAATATTTTTTAAGCCAAATAAATTTACCTATCTGTTTTTCTCTAAAATCTTTTCAAATATGAATCACACCATATCTTACTTTAGTTTGTCCAGCATAGTAATTGGACACCAGCACAATTTTCCCATATGGGGCAGAGTAAGATAAAAGAAGGCAACTAACCTTAAGTATGGCTCTGTTTTTGTAAAAATGCTCATAAAACATTTTGATACTAATTTCTGACTATCTAGTTGTGGGATTCTTATTTATATCCAGCATGTTTTGTTTAATGTCTTTTGACTAGCTTGAAATATTTATTTTCCAAATATAGGTTACAAGAGCTGCTTTTGACTACATCTTTAACTCTTGTACAATAAAGTAGGAAATTTATTTTCATTTGTGCATCTTCAGTACTAAGAGTACAGTCTGGAATCATGCAGGAATGACTACATAATCTGTGGTAACCCATGCAAGATGAAAATGCAGACCTCTTTGTTAAAAAACAATTAAGATTTCAAGACAGTGGCCGCAGAGAATTAATCCAAGGGTGGGGCCCTGTGCCCCCACACAGGTCCAGTCCCCGTGGAGTGGCCCCTGTTGCTTGCTTTTACATCCTAGGTCTCTTTCTTATTGGCTCTGTTGTCTTGAGCAAGTTGTTGTGCCTGCTTCCTGGTCTGCAAAATGGGAATAATAATGATAACATATTTCATTGTATTTTTAAGAGTTAACAAATATAAAGTGCTCCATAAATGTTAGCTAACATCATTGATTTTTAAGATCATTCAAGGAATAGGACCATCTGGTTGAAAAAATGCACAAGAAAATATTTACTGTTTAAAATTCATTAGTACAGGCTTCAGAATTCTAATTCTTCTGTGTATCTCTCCCCTTTCTCTCTTGGAAATTTTTAATCCTATTTTGCATGTTTTCCAGGCTACATTTTATTGT
Organism: Pteronotus mesoamericanus; assembly: GCF_021234165.1. Lineage (NCBI taxonomy): Eukaryota > Metazoa > Chordata > Mammalia > Chiroptera > Mormoopidae > Pteronotus > Pteronotus mesoamericanus. The sequence continues at coordinate 33,883,512 of NW_026555078.1, forward strand.
AAACTCAGGCAACTTTACAGGAAAAAGGACTCTAGTTTACCTTGAAATTGTCTCATCGTTCATCTAAATTCCCTTCTGAACTCTCTTTAAACCTAAACTCTCTTTAAACTTCATGGTTACACTGTGTTAAAGAGCATAAATATCAAAATGTTTAAGTAGTGTGTTGCCTTGAGGAACTTAGAGTCTTAATACTTTCTGGCTTATATACTTAATGTACATATTTTACTTTATTGCTAAATATATAGCCTGTTTATCTGCACCTGAAAGAAAAAACATTGTTATTCAGTGTTCAGAACAGAGTCCATACAAAAGCCTCAAGTGCCCAGTTATCAGGGACCAACAACAAAATGCATGCACTAAAATTAACCTATAAAAAAACCCGTTTCATCCAGGCTGGTGTGACTCCTTGGATTGAGTGCTGGTGTGTGAACCTAAAGGTTGCTGGTTTGATTCGCGGTTGGGGCATATGCCTGGGTTGCAGGCCAGGTCCCCAGTTGGGGGCACACGAGAGGCAACTGATCACAAAGAATCAGAGGTTTCCCTCTTTATTTCTCCCTCCCCCCTCTCTAAAAGTAAATAAATAAAATACTTTTTATAAACTCTGCAACCCCTTCTCTCCCCCACCTTTAAAAAAAAAAATCTCTTTCAAATGGACTGTAAGCTTGTTAAATTTAATAGGAGTGATTGTTTTAATCATCAAAAATTATTTCCTTCTCTTAATATTCTGAGAGCCAGGTGTAGTGTTGTTTAGAATATAACATGATCTGAATCCCTTTTGAGGGGGAAAATAAAAGAAAAAAATCTCTCAGTATTCTATATCATAAACTATGATTTTAAAATATTTCTTCTCTCCTATCCAAGAATGCTAACTTTTGGTTTACCATAAACATAAAAGACAATCTGTTGTTCTTTTGGTAGTCCCTGTACCAAGCATAGTGCCTGTCTCGTTAATTAATTTGGAGGTGAAAAAAATTAGCAAGAATTTATAAACATGAATTTTAAATTAAATTGCTAACTAAAGAATATATTGTTGAACACTTGCAATGCGACAGGCACTATCAGGTGCTTGTACACAGTAATTCATTTCATCCTGGCAATAATTTCCTCTCCATTGTTCAATACAGATGAAAAAACAGATTCTCAGTTTAACTACCTTAGCCACAGTCACACAGTTGACATTCGATCCCCAGGTCTGATTCCAGAGCTCATGCTCTTTCCATGCCTAGGATTAAATTCTGGCTCCACTAATTTTGTGACCTTGGGCAAGTTGCTTGACATGTCTGCTTTCATTTCCTCATTTGTTAAAGTGGAGATAATTATCATCTTCACCCTGTCGGACTGTTGAAGTAAATGAATTAGTAGTGTATAAAAGCTCTTTTGAGCAGTGCCTGGCACACAGTAAGTGCTGAACAATGTTAACTTTTCTTATTACACCACCCTACCTTCCCAAACCTCTGTTACTTTGCAGCATTACCTATATAGTTACATTGTGTCACAGAGGCAGACGTTTAACCTCCCTTTAAGGTAAAGTTAACAAGAGTTGCCCTATGGAGAACATCTGGGCGTTGGGTTATTGGGGAAATTGTTCTGTCATTAAATGAATCTTAATTTTTTGTGTATTGCTTCCTTGTTTTATGATAGCATATTATTGATATAGGTCTTTAATTCTGTGTTTCAAAGAGTTGGAGGTAGGTGTCAAATAGAATAGTTTCTTTAACCAGGTATAGGGATAGCAGTGAAATGCTTTACAGTTACCTGGTAATTGTTAGGAAAACCCTGTTTCTTCCAGCAACTCTGAGCCACTGAGAAGTACCCTCCTCCCGTTTTTATGCTTTGTATGTTTTTCATCCCTTCTATTTTTATAGCTATTTAGTCTCAGTTTTATAAGAACCTGCCAATTTCTAAATGTTCAAAGAAAGAGGAAACTAACATACTGGATCATTTTTCAATAGCCTGAAAAGCATTAGCTATTCTTAAGTCTCTTAAATGCAGCTGAGAAACTTGGAGATTTTTAGAAACCCAGCTGTTAAAACAAATCAAGCAGATACTCTTAGTGTGAATTTATCGTAGTTAAGATCAAATATTACATAACAATGAACATGGAGAATAATTAAGTAATTTAAACCAGTTTAGAAGTTACCTTCAGTTCATAGTTCATATAAAAAGCCAAGTTACGTGCCCAATAACTCTTCCTTAGATGCAAATAAGACTGACAAATGGTTTCTAAGCCCAGTAATAAAATCTAATAATGTAAAAAAAAAATAAGAACCCATGAAAAGTCAGATATTCACAGAATTCCCCTAAGAAAAAATGTTTGAAAAGACCTGCCTAAAGTAAGCTTTTAAAGTTCAAAACTTCATTTTAGTCACTTGTTTACTCTTTGATAGTATTCATGCATTTTTTTGGTGTATCTGTTGTGCATTTAATGTTAGATTTGGGATAGCTAAAATAAAATACCTTGCATTTCTGTTAAAGAATTTTTCTTATTGCATTAATTTTTATTAAGAAATTAGCTTTCTCAGCAGCTATACTAACTTTCCTTCTATTAACTAAAATAACACTTAAAATTCTATTTTAGACCTTACTGCAAAGATGAAACTTGATGAAACTCCTATGTTTGACCCAAGTCTCCTCCAAGAAGTGGACTGGAGCCAGAACACAGCTACATTTTCTCCGGACATTTCCCCAACACATCCTGGAGAAGGTTTGGTTTTGAGGCCTCTTTGTACTGCTGATTTAAATAGAGGTATGAACTCAGTTTACAAATCCTGGTTAGAGTTATAGTTAGCATTCTGTTTTCTCCAGAAACATGATGATGATGATGATGATGATGATGATGATAATTTTTAAAAGTAATACTTAACTTTGGATTATTTTTTGTATTTAATTTTTAAAGTGAGACAATGACTATGAGACAAACATGAGACAAACAATGACTATGTTTGGTCATTGACAGACTTGTACTTTTTCTTGCACTTTTAAGTAAATCAAGTCACATATTTGGGAAAATTAGGCATTATTTGCATTGTATTTATATATGCTTGTTCTATAAATACTGAATATTAAGGTTAGCACTATTCCAAAAATCTTTCTAGGCAAAACCATTGGTAAAACCTATTATTCTTTACGTAGTGATTATATAAGGAATAAATGATTTCAGTTTAATCTTCTGACATAATTTTAAAATGATTCATTAAAGTTTTGAAAAAATAATTGCCCATAATCCTACCTGTTTAATTTGATATCTCTTTCATTTGCTCTTCTCACAACTTGAAATCTGTTTTTGCAAAACTAGGATTTTTTAAGGTACTTGGTCAGCTGACAGAGACTGGAGTTGTCAGTCCTGAACAATTTCTGAGTAAGTACTATAGCCTCTATTTTCTGAATGAAAAGAAATAAAGGGAAACAAGATGTTATTTTTGTTTAGAGCTCTGTTCAGTCTATACTACATGTGTTTTTGTTCAAATAGAAATAGAAATTATTTAAGTAACGAATTAACGATTTTTATTTTTTTTTCTAAAGTTTCTTTTCAATTACAGTTGACATTCAATACTGTTTTGTATTAGTTTCAGGTGGCATAGTGGTTAGATAAGTCATAGCCCTTAGAAAGTGTTCCCCAATATTTCAAGTACCCACCTGGCACCCTACAGTTATTACAATATTGACTATATTCCCTATGCTGTACTTTGCATCCCTGTAACTGCCAATTTCACCCAGCCTCCAATTCCCCTCCCATCTGGCAACCATCAGTTTTTTCTCAGTATGTATGAGTTTTATCTCTGTTTTGCTTGTTCGTTTGTTTTTTAGATTCCATATGCAGTGTGGGGCTAAAGTAGTTTACAGTTGTGAGTACACAGAACACTGAGTTTATTCTTGTATTATTACTTGTTATTGTATTTTTCCATAGAAACAACTGTAAACTTATTTTTGCCCCACCCCGTGTAAGTAAAATCATACGATATTTGTCTTTCTCGGCCCAACCTATTTACCTTAGCATAATACCACTTAGGTCCATCCATATTGTCATAAATGGTAAGACTTCATTTTTATGGCTGAGTAATATCCCGTTGTATATATGTACCACATGTTCCTTATCCATTCAGCTTTTTACTGAGGCATTTAATTCATTTACATTTAAAGTAGTTATTGATGGGTATGTAATTAATTGCCTCTTTTGTTTGTTTCTGATTGTTTTTGTAGTTCTCTTCCTTTTTCTCTTGCTCTCTTCTATGTTGATGACTTTCTATAGTGTTGTGTTTGGATTCCTTTCTCTTTATTTCTTGTATATTTCTTGTAGATTTTTGGTCTGTGGTTACCATGTGCTTTACATGTACCAAAGCTAGATTTATAGTAGTCTATTTTAAGTTGATGGTTGTTTTTACTATTGTTTATGTTTTTCTATTTACTATTGTGTTTTTGTATTTACTGTTGTGTTTATGTGTATCCCTTAATTTATTGTTGTAATTATACATGATCATCCTACTTTTGCCTTTTATCCTTTGTATCAGCTTTAGTGATGGTGATCTACTCTTTCTATTGTTTGCTTTTGTCAGTGAGAATTTTTTTCTTTGCAATATTTTCTTTTTCATATTTTTTTTTTCCTTCTCCAATAAGAACGATGAACATTTCTTGTAATACTGCTTTGGTGGTGGTGAACTCCTTTAGTTTTTTCTTGTCTGGGAAGCTCTTTATCTGTCCTTCAATTCTAAATGATAACTTCGGTGAGTAGAGTAATCATTGTTCTAGATCCTTGCTTTTCATCACTTTGAATATTTGCCAATCCCTTCGGGCCTACAAAGTTTCTGTTGAAACATCAGTTGACAGTCTTGTTTGAGCTCCCTTGTGGGTAACTGCTTTTCTCTTGCTGCTTTTAAGATTCTGTCTTTAACCTTTGGCATTTTAATTATGTTGTGTCTTTGTATAGATCTCTATGGGTTCATCTTGTTTGGGACTGTGCGCTTCCTGGACTTGTATTATTTGCCTTCACTAAGTTAGGGAAGTTTTTAGTCATTATTTCTTAATTTAGGTTTTCAACCCCTTGTTCCCTCTCTTCTTATGGTACCCCTATGATACCAATGTTGTCACACTTGCTGTTACTCCAGAGGTCCCTTCAACTATCATTTTTAAAAATTCTTTTCCTTTGGCTATCCTGATTGGGTATTTTTCTGCTGCCTTGTCTCCCAAATCACCAATTCAATCATCTGATTTATCTAATCTGCTATTGATTTTATCTAATGTATTTTTTGTTATTATATTCTTCATTTTTGACTAATTGTTTTCTTTTTTGTTTCCTCTTAGCAGTTCTAAGATCATCTATTCTTCCCCTGAATTCACTGACAATCCTTCTAATCAGTGTTTTGAATTCTGCATCTGGTAGATTGCTTGCCTCCATTTTGTTTAGTTGTTTTTCTGTAATTTTTATGACCCTGTTTTTCACTTGGGTCATATTTGTTTCATTTTGGCAGCCTCCCTGTGTTTCTATGTATTAGGTAGATCTGCTATGTCTTCCAGTCTTGGCTGAGTGACTTTATGTAATATGTCCTTTGGGGCCCAGTGGCACAGGCTCCCAGGTCACCTGAGCCAGGTGCTCATTAGGTGTCCCTTGTGTATGCCCTTCTGTTGTAGTTAAGCCTTTATTGCTGTTGGCAGGTCAGTGGGTGAGACTGGCCCGCAGGCTGACTGGCTGTAAGGACTGGCCATGACTACTGTGGACAAGCGATTGTCTGGGGATCGACCCCATGGATAGGTATTTGCTTTAGTGGGGCTCTGGTTCCTTCTGAGTCCACTCTTTGGGTGTGTTGTTTGTAGTGTTAATTGGGTGGTGCTCTCATGTCACCTGAAACTGGCCACCATGTAGGTATATTGGTGCTGTGTCCTCTTGATGCACACAGGCCAAGCGCAGCTGCTACCTGTGTCTAACCTGGGGCCACTTGGTGAGCGATATAGAGCCTGTGGTTGGTAGCTGTTTGTGCTGGGCTCTAAGGCATCTGGAAGCGGTTATGCTGTGACCTGAGGCCAGCCACCATTACCAGGCTTGGGACTGCTGAACAAGATACAAGACATGTTGAGGCACCACTGCTTACTTAGGGACCTTTGAGATATTTTAAGAATGACCACAGTGCAGTCACAAGATAGCCACCTGTGTGGATTAGCTTCTGAAAGACACTAAGATATGGCACCCCCCTGCACCTCCTGGCTGTGAGGGGCTCAATAAGAGGAAAATGGTGCTTGCTGGCACTTTAATCCCAGAGAGCTGTGACTCCACCCTCACCTTGGAGCTAGACAGTTCATTACCTCTCTGTGTCCCTGGCACTCTCTGAGCTGTCCCTTTTCTGGAGCTTAGAGTGAGTGAGTGAGTGAGTCTATGCTCAGGTCCTTTAAAAGGATGCCTGTGTATCCAGGAGCCCTTCATCTCACCCAGATTGAATCTCTGCTTTTCCCAGCCAGCTGTTGTGGGGATTCCTCTTCCTGGCACTGGTGCTTTGGGCTGGGGACCCTGATGTGGGGCTGAGGTAATACTCCCAATTCTTAACTCCTGTACATGGATGTGAGTCCAGCCCATTTTGCATCTCCGCCCCTTCTACTAGTCTTGATGCGGCTGCTTCTTTATATCCTTTGTCATAGGACCTCTGTTCAGCTCATCTTCAAGTGACTCCCAAGGACGGCTCTACAATTTAGTTGGAATTTTGATGTGGTTGTGGGAGGAGGCGAGCACAGCATTTACCTATTCCACCATCTTGGATCAGAAGTCCAAATTAGCTATTTTCTTCCTTAGATGTTTTACATGACTAAACTGTTCTAAAATACAAATGTATTTTAGATACTTTTAGATAATTATTGACTACTTTTAGGTAATTACTGTACCATAGAACCTAGGTGGCAACTCTAGATTCTTTTTTTTATTGTAGTTATTTTCTTTCATGTGGTTAGGTTAATTCACAGAAATTTAATCACCAAGTCAAAAATCTAAGAAATATGTTCTATGTTTTGGGGGGCTTTTTTAATTGATTTTTAAGGTTAGCATGTAATTTAGAGTTACGATTGAGCTCTCCCTTGAAATATTTGAAATATTTGAGAGAATCAATGTATGGCTCACCCAAGATCACAAGTAGTTATTGGTAAGGAAAAACTAGAACCTTTCTGACTCCATCCAGTGGTCCAACAGTCTTTTTCCTATTTTCTGTAATTTCTTCATTTCCTTCAATAGGTAATTTTGTTTTGTTTTGTACTCTACCTCACCCTCCTGAGATGAAGATCATCATTTTGATTCTCATTGTTTTCCTTCACTGAATTTCTTCTTCCTACCCCAGACGCCTATCTAGAATGAGACTGTGGAAATATGTGAGACTATTAGGCTCATTTTTTATTCCTGAATTCCTCTTTGCATGCATATCAGATTAGATGAGAAACTGTTATTTCAGCCAATATAAGTACTAAAATTCAAATCTGAGAGTAATGTACTTATTTCTCTCTTTGCTCCTATATGCTGTGACTTGGGAAAATTACTTGGAAATGGAGACGTATTTTTCACCTACTTCACAGGTGCTTCCCAAGGGAACAAAACTAAAATGATGATTCTAATTTCTAAAAAAGCAAGTCATGTAATCATGAAACACTTCAGATCACAAGGGAAAGACAGAACTATTTTTGTCAAAATATTTGGAAACCAAAGTCTTAAAACCTACAGAATGGAGTCATGTAAAAACATTTTGTTAAAATTTGCAAAGAGTTTTGTTCTATTCAAATAACATGTTGAGTTTAATGGTTAAAGAAATTGATTTAAAGTAACTAAGTAATGACTAGTCACAGAAGTGGCACATCTACAATTTATTTCTGTAAGTGCTGTTCATCTAAAATGGCTTTATTAATTTTACTTTGCTGGCATATTCTTTACACGTATGGACTATATTCCAATTTACTGATTGCTGATATTTCAGTTACTTGGTCATTTTAAGTATTTTCTTAGAAACAAAGTGTAAAGTACTCTGGTGACATAGCTTTAAATGTTCAATAACGAGGTCAGCTTATCCTAATATTTTTCTGGGACCTATTGAAGTTTAATGTCTGCCACATAACACTGTTTTCAATCTCCACAGAATCTTTTGAGCACATGAAGAAATCTGGGGATTATTATGTTACAGTTGTGGAAGATGTGACTTTAGGACAGATTGTTGCTACGGCAACTCTGATAATAGAACATAAATTCATCCATTCCTGTGCTAAGGTATGTGTTCCAAATAATGCTAAAATGGACAGGTGTTTTCTAGCAAAATCTATGTTGGGTTTCCATTAGAAAAATCTTTTACTGATTTTCATTGTAAAATGATAGGTATAAATATGCCCTGAAAAAAGTTCTACTTCTTGGAAATCCCTTAGACGCAATTTCCCACTCTGTTCTAGCTGTGAGGAAGAAAATGTATTAACAGTATGAATTTTACTTGCTAAAAATTGTAAGGTATTATATTTGATATGGTTATAGAGAAACCAAGAAAGGACCATAAAATTTGGCAGTAATCCTTAGAACACATAGTGCTCTTTTGGAAAACAGTACCTTAAATATACTATAAATTCCCATCAGTTGCCAAGTGGAAAAGGATTCAGAATACTATAATTTTTTCTAATTGTGACATTTCTAATGCCTATAGAGCTCCTTTACTTCTCATGACTCACTTGAAATAAAGATAGGAACAAACAGCGGTGTGGGGAGGTTCAGGATATAGACAAAACAAGATCAGGCTACAAGTTGATGCATTCATTATTTCCTCTATAAGTAAAAAAAAAATTGCATTTTATGTTAAGTTTACAAAACACTTAGTGAATTTTTATCATCCATCACTTGTTGATTCACCTAAAAACAAAACTACATGCTTAGTCTTTTAAATATTGTAAATATTTTCAGAGAGGAAGAGTAGAAGATGTTGTTGTTAGTGATGAATGCAGAGGAAAGCAGCTTGGCAAATTGTAAGTAGGCAGAAACAAGGTAACCCTGGATAAATTAAGATGCTTTTTGTGTTTCAGTTCACAGTTTCTTGCCAAGATACTTGTTATACATGTTTTCCTGTTAGAAGTTATGTTTGAGCATCATTAATTATGAACCCATTCTCTCTGCAGTTTAGATTGAATTTAAGAGAAAGTACTTTATATTAGTTTTACCATAAATGGTGGGAATTGGAAGTGACCATTTGATAGTAATATCTGTGATTAATTTTTAATAGTCGTATTCTCATATTAGTAGGAAACAAACTTTTGGCTGAATCAGGTGATTTCCCCATATCTATGTCATATTTTAAAACAAGGGATATGTTCTCAGTCTCCTCTAAGTTTTAGAAACATACTGAAATAGCCATTACTGTATAATCTTCTATGCATTTACCTAAGTCTTTTAAAAAGACCAGTTTCTAGTATTGTAGTCTTCACTTTGTCATACCCTTTATAATTTTATAACTTTAGTCAAGATGTTCTATTTTCAAACTGACATGATTTTTTAGTTCATGCAAACATGAGAAAAACACTTCAGATAAATTTTTGTAGATCTTATTTATTTATTTATTTATTTATTTATTTATTTAGTATCCCTGAGGCAGTCAGAATCCTCTTCTTATACTGGGTTTTGATTCTGTAAGGATTTGTAAAGGCATATACTATTTTGCTTTGTTTCTACTTCATATTAATTATTCCAATCCAGAGTTAATCTACCTTCACAAATATTAGCTTTAAAAATGATAAAGAACAAAGCTATTATTTACCCACTTTATGTGGGAATGTTGACTGCTCCTAAGTAGTTTGAATAGATTTAGGAAAAAATATTTTTGGAAAACACTATAGGCTATATTTTTAAAAAAGACTGACAGTCTTTAGTGTTGATAATCTTAAAAGTGATTTTTTAAAAAGGGTTAGGATGTATTTAGTATTTGTCCTATTTATTAATAGGCTGAAGATTATCAGATAATGTGTATTTGAAACAAACTAAAATGCTTTGGGTGATTTAAATACATGTCCACTTATAATTTGAATATGTACATGAATATAGTTGGAAAGCCATGACCTAAATCTATTTCTAATATAAACTTGAATTTTTATGTAATATTCTGTTGTTACTAAAATCCATTTTTATTAACAAATGCTCTGTGTTTTGCCCCCTCTTTTTTTTAATTTCAGGTTATTATCAACCCTTACTTTGCTAAGCAAGAAACTGAACTGTTATAAGATTACCCTTGAATGTCTACCACAAAATGTTGGTTTCTATAAAAAGTTTGGATATACAGTATCTGAAGAAAACTATATGTGTCGGAGGTTTCTAAAGTAAAAATTTTTAAAAACAATTGGTAAAGGAGCTAATGCAGTAGTGCTATATACCCTTTCTAGAGTTAAAATAATTTGCTGCAGTCCAGTGACCTTCACAAATACTGGGTTGAAAAAACATTGTAATACAACAAATATAATGACATTTAGAAGATTACTGTGGGTTGGTGGGACATCTGTGAGTTTAGATTACAAATGAGTATTATAAAGAGGATGATTTTTAACCAAAGGAATATATTTTTAACTTGAATCTTTTCTGGCATTGTATTTTTCTAAAGTTTGGCTTCATTTCTTGGTAGTCACAATATAGGAGTTCTGTATTTGCTACCGGTACTGCTCATTTAAAAAAAAAAACCATACAATGAATAAGACTGTTTCTTACCACATTCATAAAATTAATACTTTTGGTTCAAAGAAACATCTAAATACAAATTAAGGGTGTGTTGTTTCCCATATATTACTTGAAATTGGTTATGTTAGAGATATAACTAAATGTAGTACATTCCAACTGTACTAATACTGTATTGGCAAATAATCTGGTCAGCCTTTTAAAACAAATGAAAATTAAAAATGTGACAGGATTCAAAGTAAAACAGTTTAAATGTACATCTAAAGGTTTGTATAATTCTAATGTAGGTACAGTACCACCTGTCTTGTATGTGAAATATAATACTTATTCAAGTTACCTAAGAGCAAATATAAGGTACTTTTTAACATTCATTAGCAAATCATGGCACATTATGTATTTTTAACTTGAATTCTCATCTTTTCATGTGTGTCTGAAGCCTCTTCTGAGGAACATTTTTATGAAAAATAGATTATAAAATTGAGTGGAATATTTTAAAAATGTATATTTGTTACATTCTTAAAATGTTGATGGAGCCTTTTCTATTTAACATGATTTATAAAGAGTACTATTGAATATTCTGGTCACTATCCTGTTTTGATTTTATTTATTTTTTTAAAGTTGAAGTAGGTATGAAATATGTTATTAATGGTTCTAATCTTTTGCATTCCATGTTACATTAAACCTGTTCCTATAATGACTAGTCTTTTGTTAGAATCCTAATGTCTGTGCTTTCCTTGAGTCTTCTATTGAATTATTAGGTCAAGTCATGGTTCATAAAATTAGTTTTGTGTGCTCCCTATTAAATGAACTTGGAAAGTGAAGACCACCTGTTTCTCATCCCTTTGACTCAGCCTACCTCATTTGGATTAATGAAAGCAACAAAGCTAGTTTTGCCTTTATTGGAGTCCCACAACCTTGCCATGATAGTGGCTTTATCGACTACACCCATGTTAAAAAAATAAGCCTAATAAAAGGCAAAATTATATGCTTTACTACATTTCTTACCACTGAACAATTTGATGTAAAACTGTCTACATGGTTGATATTTCAAAATATTTCTTTAAATGGTGTTCTTAAGGTCTTACTTTAAATCCCCCCTAAGGGAAACAGTTACAGGCAAGTATATAAAAGTTGTGTCATGGAGGAAAATGGTATTCTGTATTTAGCTTTAGTTACCAAGGGTATGTTTATGATTTTCTAAGCCATATTGTGAGTAAACTTGAATACAAAAAAACCTGCAAAAAACGTTAACTATATTCACATTTGAGCATTACTTGCTTTTGAAAAGGTATTGTATAATGAAATGGCAGGTGTGATTTTTTTACTGTGCCCCATATATTGTGTATATTTCTATTTGACTTATTCTAAGATGCACATTTTTTTACACTAACATTTTGGAAATTTGGGTACACTTTATGATCAAGGGTTTGTTGTAGTTTATTCAGTAATATTTTGCCTTTTAGTGGTATCTAAAATAATGGAGTAGCAATGGCATCTTTGATTTGATGAAGAATAGTATGTAGGTGGGCTAACAGGGGGAAGAGGTACAAAGAAGTATTTTTTTTAATAGGCTAGAAAATGATCTATGGATTACCTACCATTTCCTTCAGGCACGAATTTCTTAACTTCCAACTCTAAACTTGATCAGCTAATCCCTAAAATTATACCTGAGCTGAAATTTGGGCCTTGCATGGACTACCGACTGTATTTTGTGTGTGTGTATGACCACAATGTTTTGGAAGATACTCTTAAGTGCTTATCAATTTCCAATGTTCATTTATCCTTCTTAATCTGTGGAAATAAAGCTAAGTTACTTCTTATCCCTAGAAGCCAGCAATCTCAGTCACGAAGTTTTGAGGCATAAGCAGTATAAACAAGCTTTTCAATCGTTTGAGGTATAATGGCACAACAGCTTTAATACAACCACCAATCTTCACAAAATAATTTTAATACTTTGTGTCTGGACTAGCAGCATCTCGCACTGTGACATTCCTATACATACATAAGCATTTTATCTAAGTACAAATGTTGAAAGCAGAGTAATGTAATCAACTGCCTATACAAAGGTAAGTAGACACTGTAGGTTATTTTTCTTGAATTTTTGCTGCATAGTAAATTGCAATTACATGTCAGTATAATGTTACTGATCTATAGAATACACTTTGAACTGTGAGGTATGGCAACTCCCTATAAAGAGAGCTAACATGTAAACCTGAATATTTTGAGTGATTTTTTTTTTTTTTAGCTGCCATGGATGGGTAAGACAAAAAAAAAAAAAAAAAAAAAAAAATCCAGCATTCAAAGACCTAGAAACATATTTTTTAACCAAAAAATAAAATAAAATCTTTCAGTAATTCTCAGCTATTTCCTAACATTTCCTTTTTGGAGCATTGTTGAATGGACAACGATAAAGTAAATAATTAAGTGAAGCTTTGTTGTGGAAGTGTGGGCTAAGCCAGTTATTTAAAAACAACAACAAAAAAAACATCCACCAGGTAACTGCTCATTTACTTTACATCAAGTTGAGATCCTGATATATGTATATATGCATATATATATACATACACACATCCCAACTTTATAATTCAAGAATGCAGTTAAATACTTCTAATTTACTTGAATACCATGGTAATAAGACAGTTAGAAACCTTGTATTTTCTAAAAAGGACATGCTTAACATTGTCTGAACAATACTTCTAAATTACTTCAGGTGAAGCACAAAATCCCCCCAAAACATATATTCTGCTCTAAAAGTTAAGTAGTTGAGAGTTCATAGCAAAAACTATAATGATTTAACATTTCCACCATAGAGTAGATACAAATAAACAAAACTGCTAAACATCTAATAAATTTAAATGAAAACCAATGAACTGAAATTTAGAAAGTAAGAAGACTGCCATTCCAGTTTGAATATTTTCAGTATTTAAGCCTCACACTTTCAAAATGGACAATACAACAGTTGTCCTATGTTTAAATGCAAGTTCACCTTAAATTCTGTGCCCAGGTTACATATTTAATGTTAAAAATTGGGTACTACATCACTTACACATTATTCAAATATTCTAGAAAATAAATCATGATTGGTTAAATGTATTGCAGTTAACTATCACAAAACATCAGTGGAAATGAAAGGAATTACAGAAATGTAACCAACTGGAAGAATAGGAAGAACTAGTTGAACATTAGGTGGAAGAATGGACCCAAGACAAAACAAACTTGCTATGTTCTTACATGAAAGGAAGAATAAACATCATGTTTTGTCCACATGACAGTCCCCTTTCCTAATATTTGTGAGAGATGATCTTTAATGTACAGTGCTGGGCAGGCACTTTAGTGACAACATAAAAATTATAGTGGTTAGAAAAAGTGGAAAATTGCCAATTATAAAACATAACCAAATCTGTATTTTTTGGCCCAACTACTAGTTACATATACTTAAGCTAATTTTAAAAATCGTTACCTCATTTTTAAAACCTAAATGTACTACTATGAAGATTCTTTTGAGCAGAGTTTCTGCTGAATGAAGCATCATATATTATTAGATTACAAGAGAGATCTTTGCTGACTTATCCAATAGTGCTCTATTTACAGGAAAGCTGTGTTACCTGGCACTTTACCAACTGGAATTTCTGAATACTCAATGCAAACCTTGACTCTACCACACCAAATGACCTAATCACACAACAGAATACAAGACCACAATGGAATTAACAATATGCTGTTTTCAGGGTGGTAAAATAGTGAAAGGGAAGGGAAATGAGGAATACCACCTGGGTCAACAGGAATTAACTCTTAATTAACAAAGCAATTTTAATTCATTTCTACTCTCCTGCTATGCTGGATAAAAGAAGTTTTTACTGTATTATTACATTTTAGGGAGGACAGCCAAGCAAGTAACTTGGGGTAATGTTACCTTGCATAGTACCTATTGGTACCAAGGGAACATACGGAAATAAAGCACCTCAAGAGAGGACTGAGAAAAGTGAGCTAGAAAGGCGTTTTGTTTGTGCTAACCTAAATTATCAACTATAAAAAGTTAAAACACTCCTCCCTCACAGCATACTTAAAATAGCAAAAGTGTTTTTCTTAGAATATATAAATAAAAATAGGGGAAAACAGGATCCATAAAATGACTTTGGATTAACTCAATGTAAAGAACTGATTAAAACATGAATTTAAAATACACTAAAGTCTCCCACAAATCAATGTCCCCAATAAATGAATCTTCAAAGAAAAGCTTCTGAGCCAAAACAACCTCAAAGAATCATTAAGACACTATAAAATGAAGGACTAAATATTTCCAAATTATTTACTGAGGTTTCGTCAAGCCTCAGACTTTCAGTTTATGGTGTAAAAAAATTACAGAATAATGTTAAAAATTTTTTAATTGTTCTACATACTAATTTAGAGGTCATGAAGATTTATTTTTTTTTAATGATGCAAGGCACTTTTCTTTTTTGGGCTTCATTTAGGAAAAAAATAGTGCTACATTGGTTTATTATATTCTATTAGAACCATTTTGGACAAAGAAAAATGAGCTAAGCAACTCTAAAAAGAAATACAACATTTGGCTTTTAGGAAATGCAAAAAGCATCTTTTGTTCATTAAACTTTGTTTCTATAGACTAAACAAATTAGGTAGGAAAGGAAGCAATACTTGGATCATCTTTAAGTAGTTGGCTAATGTCATGATTTAAAGATTATTAATGAAGTTTTTTTTTAAAAAAGAAAAGGGTAATTAAGCTATTTAATTATACTAAAAAATAAATGTGCAAGATTCCTGCATTTGTTAATGTTTCTGTAAGAGGCTCCATCATAAAATTGAACTGTAAAATTATTTTTTAAATGTAATAATAGAACACAATGAGTTTTTAGCAAACTTTAGGAAATTCTTTTTTTATAAATTACCCAGATTTTATAAACAAATTCCCCTAACTTGCATTTTGTTTAAAGTAATAACTATATCATACAAATAAATTTCAAGTATGAAAAGTGCATTATTGCAATAATACCTCTTTGTAAGTCCAAAATTCTTGGTTTATAATAGAAATGTAAAATGTTTAAAAAAAAAAAAAAGTAAAACCATCAGTGCCATCTATTGCAGAAATCCAACATCTTAAAATGTTGCTTAACAAGTTGTAAAGAAACACATCTGGAAGCAACATACAATTGAAAAGAAACTACTTGTGTTTTTACCATTTTACATCATTATTGTCTCTAGTGTTTTTCCTTCCGAAAAAGAAATTCACATCCTCTATAACGTTGCTCTTGATTCAGCCATTCTGTGCAGTTGCAACTTGCATGCTTCCGAAATCATCTTCTTCTTCATGTGTTCTCTTCAAGCTGCCTAAAATTTATTGCATGAACATATAATGAGAACTTAAATAAGTTCATTTATTAGAATGTTACACTTAATAAAAATTTCATTTTTAATGAAGTGTTGCCATATATATAATTCCATGACTGAACTTTCAGCGAACTTTAGTAATAAACTATTGTTATGAATTACCCAAATAACTGTATCTTCATAACAGGATACATTTCCCTCTTGAGAATTAAGATTGTCTTAGGTATTTTAAATGATAAACATACATTTTTAAAATAGTTTGAAAATAGAAGTTTTAGAAATAATGGTATATAAGTGGTTATCAAATTTATAGTTTTTAGGCACTATAATCATGACTTAGGACATAAAATTTAAGAAATTTTATATTTGTATGATTTTATTTTGTAGACATAATTATCTTTGCTTTTGTAGACGCCGCTGAAAATACTTTATAACCAACAAGACTAGAGCTGGGAAAAAGGACTGCGTGCAACAGATAAAGAAGAGATTTTCTTTCATCTACTCTTCACATTAGAGTCTGCTAGTACAGAAATTTCCCATACAGAATCAATGCTGTCCCTATATGCCCAAAAGATATAACCAAAAAATTTGAATCTCAATGGAGGGAAACTTTAGGGAACAATTAACTGGTAAAGTGGATGCTAACAATGGCATGGCCTTTAACATCCACTCTAATGGTTGTGCTAAATCACAGTAATAATAATTCAGAGGGCAGATTTCACTATGAAACTAGTATCTCACTATAATCAAGGATAGAAATATAAAGACAATGGGATAAGAAGAAAATATGCTAGCCATAAAAGACTAAATACCACTGCTGTAACTGAGTTTCAGATGAGGTACTGCACTTGCTTCTACTAAGGGAGCTAAGGTAGAAATAACTAAAGCAAGATAGAAAGTGAGGGGTACAGATAAAGGGGTTTCAAATGACACAATTGGAGGAAGAGTAAGTTAATCATCGTGTCGTCTTAAGGAGATTACACCTGAACTAAATTAAAATAGACTGAATGTGATGCATTCTTGGTGGAAAAAAGACACAAAGAAAGCCATCATGGAGTGCGATATATAAAGAGGAACAGTGGGGGATACCAAAAAAGATCACAAGAGCCTTTGATTAGTACCTATGACACTACCTGTGTGTTTTCCTCTGTAGGAATTAATCCAATGAAGGCTTTCATGCAGGAAAAACATCACCATTAGAACTATCGTTAGTGAAAATAAGTCTGGCCACACTGTTCAGAATAGACCAAATAAAACAAGTTTGGACAGAAGGCCAATATGGGACTGAACTAGATTGAGACTAAAGGTACTATGAAAGAGGGAAGGGACTTTAAAGGCACTGAGGAAACAGACCCTAGAAAATTTGGAAATAAAAAGATGGCGGTGTCAAGAGAAAGAAGAGTTAACGGCCTTATCTGGCCAGGTAGCTCAGTTGGTTAGAGCACCATCCCTGATACGCCAAGATTGTGGGTTTGATCCCCGATGAAGACACATGCAAGAATCAACCAATGAATGCATAAATAAGCGGAACAACAAATCAGTGTTTCTCTCTAAAAATCAGTAAGTAAAATTTAAGAAAAAAATTAATGACAACTAGGAAGTTGCCCCTGAGGAATGAATATATAATATTATCACCATAGGCTGTGAAATACAGCAAAGAGAGTGCTGGACTTGTTCAGATCACCACTGTTCAATTTCCAAGCCCAACACAAAGTAGGTATGTAAACTGTCCCTCCTGTTGTATAAGGTGGTTGGTTCCAATAAGAACGAAATGAACTTTGGGAGAGAAAAACCACAATTAAATAAATTCCATGAGTGCTCCAGTAGAGAAAAAAGAGAGTAAACAAGGGTAACAAGATATTGGAGAATGCCCTGGCTGGTGTGGCTCCGTGAGCGCTGGCCTGTGAACCAAAGGGTCACTGGTTCAATTCCCAGTCAGGGCATTGCCTGGGTTGCAGGCCAGGTCCCTGGTACGAAGTGTGCAAGGGGCAACCACACACTGATGTTTCTCTTCTCTCCCTTCCTTCCCCTCTGTCTAAAATAAATAAATGAACTCTTTAAAAAAGAAAAAAGATCTTGGAGAAGAAAGGTAAAAGTTAAGATTTTGTGAGTGTGCTTGAATCAACTTTGAAAATGGAGAAGGGGGCTCTAAAATAGGGAAAGGAGAAAGGCTGAAATATCAATGGCAAGAGAAAAACTGAGGTTAGCTGACATTAATCACTGTAACTTGAAACATACTTTCATTTATTAACCACCATTTATTTTTAAAAAGATCACCACTTCTCCAGACTCCTTATAATTTTAATGTAAGTAGCAACAGTTACACTCTTTGGAGACTTAAAACTAAACCAAGTAGAAATTTGATCTTCCAACCAGCATATACACTGATTAACTTGGTAGTGGTGTGCACAGAACAGATAATATTTATTCAATATAAAATTAAAATTTGAAATTACCTTGTTTTAATTCAACAGTCTATTCAAAGTTTTCTAAACAATTTAAATTGTTCGGTATAACTTGTAACAAGCAATATATGCTGCTTTTCTGCCTTTCATACCATAATCCTTCTCCCCACAACCTTCTCAAAAATGAAAAAATCCTTACCTGTGGTACTAGAATGAACAGATAACGACCTTTCTATCTGGAGTGGTGACATCATTTGTATTGTTAATTTTGCTAGGTAGATGGCTTCATATTCCTAAAAAAAGAAAAAAAATCTTAATTTCAACATACATTTAAAATCTTAGCTATCCAAAACTGTGGTTAATGTGCACATTATTGGTATTCTTAGATTATACCGAAAAATCTGATACCATATTGTTGTAAGAGAAATGCAGGCTTAAAATTCTTACCTCATAATTTCACATTTACTGTTGAGACTATAAATTAAGGCAGGCCAAAAGCTTGCACTAGGGTATCACACACTGAACTACTAGTCAGTAATGTGTTGGGGCATTATGGTAAGGTAAGTACTATACTTTCACCACTATTACTTATCATTGTTTTGATAGAATGAAAATTCAATGAGAAAGCAATAAGAAAACAATTAGAAAAGTGACAAAGTTATTATAATTTGAAGATAAGATGAAAAGCTAACCACCAGAAAATTTTTTACACTCAAAAGAGTTTAATAAGGCTGCCAACTAAAAACTTAATAAAAACCAGTAGCTTTCCTATATATAAATAACCAATTAAGAAATTTACTGGAGGAAGAAACAATTTCATTTCTAATGGGAACAAAAAACAGGAATAAATTTCATAAGAAATGCAAATATTCTGTGCAGAGAGAACTTTAAAACACTAATGGATATGGAAGTTGATTTGAATAATTCAAACATATTCTTAAAATAGAAGAATAGAAATTTAAAGGGGACATGTCTTTCTGAACTGTGAATGTAGAGAGAGTATTACTAAGAACAACTATAGGGCTTTTTCCAGTACAGGTAACATTAAGATACAAATGTAAAGAGCCTGCCAGGAAAATTCTAGAGAAAACAATGTGGGGATCTTAAGCCATACTATACATTGTTTATATATTATAGTATTCGAAATTGATATAGATACAGCAAGTAAGCAGATTAAGGGAACAGAATACAAAGTCCAGAAGCAGACCCAAGTACTGATCAGAATTTGCTATAAATAAGACATTTCCAATCAGCTGCCTAAAGATAAGTTTCCTTAATATGCAAAGACCTCTTATAAACCAGTGAGAAAAAGACCTATAACCTGTATGAAAAATGGGCAAACCATTAGGAGCTGCTATTTTTATTGCCATTATGACAATAATCAAAAAGTTTCTTAAAATACATTTGACTATTGGTATTGATTATGGTATGGCCAAACGGTACTCCTCGTTTCTTGGTGGTTTTAAGATTACATTAGGTCAGCCTTTTTAGCTCAATTTGACAGCATCACATTTCAAATGCCCTCTGACCCAGCAGTTCCACTTTGATCAATTATCTTGTTGAGGGTGGTACAGAGCATATCCTCCATCCATGATCCTTGACTGGGGGAAAGGAAGAGTAAATGATACATTTGGGATACATTGTATAACAATGTCTAGTTAATAGTTGTGCCTCCCTAAAGGGAAGAGGATTGCTGCCCAGGGCAAATTGTGTATGTGGCTGTGAAAATGCTCAGGGACTCCTGACACAGCCAGGGGTAGGGGGAGCTCACACAGTGCCTGCAAGAAAGGCAGGGGACAGATGCCCACCCCCGGATGTCCATATGTGTCACTGGGAACTCTTGCCCTAACTAAAGATGGCAGCCAAAAGAAGGTAAAAGTTATGGTGGAACTGGCAAAAATGGCAGACACTAACACATCATAGGAGGGGATGGCTATGAGGTCACACAGGAAGTTCCAAGCCAAGCATTTAAAAGAGGGTGGGCTGAAAGATAAGAAAAAAGAAGCCCCGCAGTTTAGGGTAAGAAAGGAGGTCCATCAGGAGTTAGGAAGAAAGCGACAAGGTGGGCAGTGAGAGGAAGCCTGCCTGGAGAAGGTGGCAACAGAGCTGACGTAGCTGCAGGGGACCTACCTAGCCACCCAGATTTGTGAGGGATGCTTGGGGCTGAACTATGACCAGGAATGCTGATTTGCAGACTTCTACTTTTCTGAAATAAGGTACCTCTAACTTGTGTATTCTGGAAATGGCCTGGTTTGGCAAAGGGATGCAGGACTAAGAGTTTTTGAGTGGTTTTAAAGGGAATGGGACTTAACAGCAGAAATCCACCATTATTCTAAATCTGTATAACTTTTAAATAAACAACCCCTTTCCTTTTTCACCAAACTCCTGCACTGGTAGTCATGCTGCTTGGTGGCGGGCAATTTCTAACCCCACAGCTATTCCAAAACAGCATTTGGTGGGGTTCTGCAACAATCTTATAGGTATATTCAAACACGTAAACAGAAATGCACCTACTATTCTTTCCAATATTGTTTATAATCATGAAAGGCTAGTAACAATCTAAAGACCCATGCATACAGAACTGGTCATATAAAATTGTTATATATGTACAGATACATATAAAAATATTTTGCGCTTGCTAGTACCCGCCATGATGACAACAGTGTACGAGGTGAGAATATTCTCTGTTCCTTGAGATTTTGGCATCCCTATCGCTGACAAGTTACTGCAGACCCCAAAACAAAAAAGCAATGCAAATTTAGTACCAAAGCTGAGAGAATTTTTAAAGTTTCTTTCAGCCCAGAGAAAAAAGATGGCGGAGGAGTGAAAGGGAGTCACGCTGACCTCCCAAAACCAAACTGGAATTGCAACTAAATAATGGAGTAATCACCTGGAAAACAGTGGAGCGATAGTGGGAGAGGAGCCTTGGTGCTGCGGACAGTGGATTCGACTCTCACACATCCCAACGGGTGAGAAGTGCGGTGGAGGCTCGAGAGGGTGGTCTGGGTGCGCACGGGCACTGGCACCAGAGGGACATTGAAACGGCCAGTTAGCGTCCCCCCGGGAAGAATGGGGTCTGAATCATAAACAGGAACCCCTAAACTACAGCAGCTAAAGCCGAGAAAATACAGACAAAACACAACCCCAAAAAGCTTAGGGGCGCTCTCTGCCAGAGACAGGTGGCTGGGGATGCAAAAAGACATTTAAAGGGCAAACGCAAAAGTTGCAGCGGCAGCCACCCTCCTTGATCGCTGGGTACAGGCGGCAGCAAGGTGGGCTGGTGTCTGGGAAAAGACTGGTGAGGAAAACTTTGTGAAGAGAACTGAGACTGCGGCCGGTGGAGTCCGGGTGATAACGCACTTCCCACTCTCCAGCTACCATCTCGCTCAGGCATAAGGGAATCAATTAACCTGCCTTTTGTGCGCTCCGCACACAGCTTGTACGCCTGTGAGCTACGGGGCTGAGTGCAGACTGGCTGGGAGAGCCTTGAGGAGAGACTGGAGACGGAGGCATTGGGGAAAGAACGGGAGGAGGAACCGGGGAGTCCCGACTCCCTCCACGTTCGGTAGTCTCCATTGTGGGCTGGAAAGGCGCGACCCCAAAGAGGCAGAAGCGGGGCGCGCATGAACCAGACTGCCTGCGATTGAAACGCAGTCCGCACAGGGGTTGGATCCTCGGCCGAAGGGGTCACAGAACTGCCCAGAGGCCCCTAAGGGGAGACTAGAAACGGAGGCACTGGGGAAAGAACGGGAGGAGGAACCAGGGAGTCCTGACTCCTTCTCCTTGCTGAAGTCTCCATTGCACGGGAAGAGGCCACACCCCCAAAGAGCCAAAAGCTGAAAAGCAAACATAGACACCCCCAAAACACCCAGAGCAGGCGCGCACACTTGCGCCGAGTGACTGGCGAGGGTTGGCGAGCGTGTGTGTGACCCACGCGGGCTGGCGAACGCTTGCGCCTGCCGGCAAGGCCCCACACAGACTGGCACCCATACGGCCTGCGAGGGATTGCACAGAGGGGCAAGGGCAGGCGTAAATTGACCGACCCGCCGCGATTGAGGAGCAGCCCACAAAATAAGTAGAGCTGCCCAGAGTCCCTGGAGGAGAGACCAGAAACAGGATTAACCGGAGAGTCCTAGAGCTGATTTCCTCCCATTTCCGTAGTCCCCATTTGGCGAGGGCAAGCAACGCACCCAAAGAGCCAAAAGCGGGGAAAACACACAATAGAAGACCCTACACTGACCAGTGCCGCGAAGCTCGCGTGCCAGGGAGGCCAGATGAGCACGGGAGGTTGCGAATAAGCCCCCTGGTCTGGGGCAAGCACATGCGAGCCCAGGCAGGGGGGGGACCCTGCCACGCTGGGAACGCGCTCAAGGAGCTCTCGTGAGAGCGCAGAGAGATCCCAAAAAATAGCCCACCCCTGACCGAAGGGGTCACAGAGCTGCTCCAAGCAGGAGTCAGACACAGGCATTAGACTCCTGAAAGGCTCAAACAAACAACCCAAGGCCCTATAGGGTCAACAACTGACATCATCAGAGGCAAGCCCAGAAAGAAAAGTAAAGGACAAAAATACTTAACAGACTCTCACAAAAATGGGAAGAAAAAGAAGTTCCCCCCCAAATGAGTGGAAAAGGGGACTCCCCACAGAGAGAACTCAATGAAATAGAGGCAAGGGAACTCTCAGATATGGAATTTAAAACAATGGTTCTAAGGAAGCTCAATGAGCTCAGCCAGCTCAAAGATAACTATGAGAAACTGCAGAGAAACTATCAGGATCTTACAGCAAACTATATCAGCCTGGAAAAGGACATAGAAACTATCAAGAAGACACAAGAGGATATGAAGAATACCATTTCTGAATTGAAGAACACAGTAGAAGGAATCCAAAGCAGGCTGGATGAAGCTGAGGATCGAATCAGTGAGATGGAGGACAAGGTAGAAAAAAGCTCCCAGAAAGAACAAGAAATGGAAAAACGGCTCAAAAAGAATGAAGAAGCATTTAGGGAAATGCAGGACAACCTGAAACGCAATAATATCCGTATAATAGGGATACCAGAAGGAGAAGAAGAGGAGCAAGGAATAGAGAACCTCCTCGAAAAAGTAATGATGGAAAATTTCCCTAATTTGAGGAGAGAAAGGCTCTCATGGATCCAGGAGGCACAGAGGACCCCACTCAAGAAGGACCCAAGGAGGTCCACTCCAAGACACATCATCATTAAAATGGCAAATGTCAAAGACAAAGAGAGAATCCTCAAGGCAGCAAGGGAGAAGGAGAAAGTAACATACAAGGGGGCCCCGATACGCCTAGGAGCTGACTTCTCAACAGAAACACTCCAAGCCAGAAGGGAATGGCAACAAATATTCCAAGCCATGAAAAGCAAGGGCCTACAGCCAAGGCTGCTCTACCCAGCTAGGCTCTCCATTAAAATAGAAGGAGAAATACGGAGTTTCCCAGACAAAAGAAAGCTAAAAAATACATCTCTACCAAACCAGCACTCCAAGATATGCTAAGGGGACTGGTTTAAGCAGATGAAGGAAAAGAATGAGACAGAGAGGAACACAAGTACAAAGAGAAAAGATGAGTAAGTTTCTATCAGTAATATCTCTCAATGTGAATGGACTAAATGCCCCAATCAAAAGACACAGGGTAGCTGAATGGATAAGAAAACATGACCCACACATATGCTGCCTACAAGAGACCCACCTCAGAGCAAAAGACCTACACAGATTGAAAGTAAAGGGATGGAAAATAATATTCCAAGCAAATGGACATGAGAAAAAGGCTGGCGTTGCCATACTTGTATCAGACAAAGTAGATTTCAAAGCAAAGGCCATAAAGAGAGACCCAGAGGGGCACTTTATCATACTTAAAGGAAGAATCTATCAAGAAGACATCAACATTGTAAACTTACATGCTCCCAATATAGGAGCCCCCAAGTTTATAAGGAAATTGTTGGATGACTTCAAAAAAGATATAGATAGCAACACACTGATAGTAGGGGATTTCAACACCCCACTGTCAAAAATGGACAGATCTTCCAAACAAAACATTAATAAACATATCGTGGCGCTGAATGAAACACTGAATCAAAGAGACTTAACTGACATATATAGAATCTTACATCCCAAAGAAGAAAAATACACATTCTTTTCAAATGCTCATGGCAGTTTTTCAAAGATAGACCACATGATAGGACACAAAGCAAGCCTCAGTAAATTCAGGAAAATTGAAATAATACCAAACTTTTTCTCAGACCACAAGGCCTTGAAACTCGAAATCAACCTCAAAGAGAAACTTCAAAAACTTGGAAACTCATGGAGACTGAACAGTACACTATTAAACAATGAATGGGTCAATAATGAGATAAGAGAAGAAATCAAAAAATTTCTGGAAACAAATGAAAATGAACAGACAACTGTCCAAAACCTATGGGACACAGCAAAGGCGGTCCTGAGAGGGAAGTTCATAGCAATACAGGCTTACCTTAAAAAGATAGAAACATTTCAAATAAAAGACCTAACACTACAACTTGAAGAACTGGAGAAACAACAACAAATAAATCCCAGAGCAAGTAGAAGGAAGGAAATAGTCAAGATTAGAGCAGAACTGAATGACATAGAGACAAAAAGAACAATTCAGAGGATCAACCAATCCAGAAGCTGGTTCTTTGAAAAGATTCATAAAGTGGACAAGCCTTTAAGCAGACTCATCAAGAAAAAAGGGAGAGGACCCAAATTAATAATATCAGAAATGAAAGAGGAGAAATAACAACTGATACCACAGAAATACAAATGATCATCAGAAACTATTATGAACAATTATATGCCAAGAAATTTGAAAATCTTGATGAAATGGACAAATTTTTAGAAAAGTATAATCTTCCAACACTGAAGGAGGAAGAAACAGAAAGCTTGAACAGACCGATAACAGTTGGGGAAATTGAAGCAGTCATCAAGAAACTCCCAGCACACAAAAGTCCAGGGCCAGACGGTTTCCCAGGAGAATTTTACAAAACATTTAAGGAAGAGCTAACCCCTGTCCTTCTCAGACTATTCCAAAAAATCCAAGAGGAGGGAAGACTGCCAGACTCCTTCTATGAGGCCAGCATCACCCTGATCCCAAAACCAGATAAAGACCCTACAAAGAAAGAAAACTACAGGCCAATTTCGCTGATGAACATGGATGCTAAAATCCTCAACAAAATATTGGCAAACCGCATCCAGCAATACATTCAAAAGATTATCCATCACGATCAAGTGGGATTCATCCCAGGGATGCAGGGATGGTTCAATATACGCAAATCAGTAAACGTGATACACCACATAAATCAAAGAAAAGACAAAAACCACATGATCATCTCGATAGATGCAGAAAAAGCATTTGACAAGGTACAGCCCCCATTTATGATCAAGACACTCAGCAAAATGGGAATCAATGGGGCATTCCTCAACGTAATAAAGGCCATATATGAAAAACCTACAGCCAATATCATACTCAACGGGCAAAAACTGAAAGCTTTCCCACTAAGATCGGGAACACGACAAGGATGTCCGCTCTCACCGCTTCTTTTCAACATCGTATTGGAAGTCCTAGCCACAGCGGTCAGACAAGAGAAAGAGATAAAAGGCATCCAAATAGGAAAGGAGGAAGTCAAACTATCATTGTTTGCAGATGACATGATAGTGTACATAGAGAACCCTGTAGACTCTACCAAAAAACTCCTCAACCTAATAAGTGAATTTGGCAAAACAGCAGGATACGAAGTCAATATTCAGAAATCAAAGGCATTTTTGTACACCAGCAATGAAATAGAAGAAGAAGAAATCAGAAAAAAATACCATTCGATATAGCAAGAAGAAAAATAAAGTACCTAGGAATAAATTTAACCAAAGAGGTAAAAGACCTGTACGCAGAAAACTATACAACATTGAAAAAAGAAATTAAGGAAGACACAAATAAATGGAAGCATATACCGTGCACATGGATTGGAAGAATTAATATCCTTAAAATGTCCATACTACCAAAAGCAATTTATAGATGCAATGCAATCCCTATTAAAATACCAGTGACGTATTTCACAGAAATAGAACAGACATTTCAAAAATTTATATGGAACCATAAACGACCTCGAATAGCCGCAGCAATTTTGAGAAAGAAACACAAAGTAGGAGGGATCACAATACCGGACATCAAACTCTACTACAAAGCCACTATACTCAAAACAATCTGGTACTGGCACAAGAACAGACCCATAGACCAGTGGAACAGAATAGAAAGCCCAGAAATAAGCCCAGGTCTCTATGGACATCTAATATTCGACAAAGGGGGCAGAAGCATAAAATGGGGCAATAACAGCCTCTTCAACAAATGGCGTTGGGAGAGCTGGATGGCTACATGCAAAAAATTGAAATTGGATCATCAGCTGACACCATACACAAAAATAAACTCAAGATGGATAAAAGACTTAAATATAAGTCGCAACACCATCAAAGTCCTAGAGGAGAACATTGGCAGGAAACTCTCAGATATCCCACACAGCAATTTTTTCACTGATATGTCTCCTAAAGCAAGGGACATAAAGGAAAGAATAAACAAGTGGGACCTCATCAAAATAAGAAGCTTCTGCACGGCTAAAGAAAACATCAGCAAAATGAAAAGGGAGCCAACCATTTGGGAAAATATATTTGCTAATGATACATCAGATAGAGGTTTGATCTCCAAGATATACAAAGAACTCACTCGACTTGACTCCAAGAAGACAAACGATCCAATCAAAAAATGGGCAAAGGACCTGGGCAGATGCTTTTCTAAGGAGGAGATACAGAGGGCCCAGAGGCATTTGAAAGGATGCTCTGCATCACTAGCCATCAGAGAAATGCAGATCAAAACCACCATGAGGTACCACGTCACACCGGTCAGAATGGCCATCATAAACAGATCCACAAACAACAGGTGCTGGCGAGGCTGTGGAGAAAAGGGAACTCTAGTCCACTGTTGGTGGGAATGCAGACTGGTGCAGCCACTATGGAAAGCAGTGTGGAATTTCCTCAGAAAGCTGAAAATGGAACTGCCTTTTGATCCAGCGATTCCCCTGCTGGGACTATACCCTGAGAACACCAAAACGCCAATACAAAAGAACCTATGCACCCCAATGTTCATAGCAGCACAATTTACAATAGCCAAGTGTTGGAAGCAACCTAAATGCCCACCAGTAGATGACTGGATCAAAAAATTATGGTACATATACACAATGGAATACTACGCAGCAGAAAGAAAAAAGAAGTACTAAACTTTGCGACAGCATGGATGGAACTGGAGAGCATCATGCTAAGCGAAATAAGCCAGGGGGCGAAAGACAAATACCATATGATCTCACCTATAAGCGGAACCTAACCAACAATGCAAAGAAGCAAGGAAAATATGACCAGCAACACTGAAAGGAAAAGAAATCAACAGAGACAAGAGGGAAGGGGGGGGCAGGGAAAGGGAAGGGAAGGGGAAAGTCAAGGAACATATAGCAAGGACTCATGGACAAAACCAAAGGGGAAGAGCTGAGGGAGGGAAGGTGGGAGGGGGCAAGGGAAAGAGGTGGGGGGAAGGCAGAGACAAATGTATTTAAAAAGTAAATAAATTAATTAAAAAAAATAAAAAAAATAAAAATAAAAAAAAAAAAGATAAAAATATTTTGCAAGGCTTCCGGCCAAGATAGAGGTGTAGGAGGATATGTTTTACTTCCTTGCACAACCAAAAGGATAACAATGAATTTAAAAGGAAACAACCAGAACTGCCAAAAAACCAAACCGTACGTAAGTCCGACAATCAAGGAGTAAAAGAAGAAACATTCATCCAGACCGGTGAGAGGGGCAGAGATGGGAAGCCAGGGTGGAGAGGACGCAGGGCAAAGCAGTGGTTGGTGGACTGGGTGGTACAACATTCATGTGTGGATAAACCCAGAGGAACAACAAGGGAGGAATACAGACCATGCAACCCAGGGTTCTAGCACAGGACACTAAAGCCGCAAAAC
This sequence comes from Pteronotus mesoamericanus, assembly GCF_021234165.1. Lineage (NCBI taxonomy): Eukaryota > Metazoa > Chordata > Mammalia > Chiroptera > Mormoopidae > Pteronotus > Pteronotus mesoamericanus. The sequence continues at coordinate 33,911,936 of NW_026555078.1, forward strand.
CTCTGGCTGTAAAAACGTGTGGGGGTTGCGATGGCAGGAGAAACTCCTAGTCTCACAGTAGAGTCCATTGGAAGGGCCCATGGGATCCTAGAATGTACACAAACCCACCCACCAAGGAAATAGCACCAGAAGTGCACAATTCACTTGTGGGTAGTAGGGGAAGTAACTGAAAGCGGGGCAAGAGCCCAGCAAGCAGCACTGTTGCCTTTCTGACCCCTCCCTCACATACAGAGCCACAATGCTGTGAAGTGGGTTGCCCTGTCCAGGGAATACCTGAGGCTTGGCCCCTTACAATATAACAGTTGTGTGGAGACAAAGAAATATGACCCAAATGAAAGATCAAAACTCCAGAAAAAGAAGTAAGGGAGGAGGAGAGAGCCAATCTATCAGATGCAAAGTTCAACATACTAGTAATTAGGATGCTCATAGAAATTATTGAGTATGGCCACAAAATGAAGAAGTGAAGGCTATATATAGTGAATTAAAGAAAAATATACAGGTAACTAACAGTGAAGGGAAGGAAACCAGAATTCAAATCAACAATTTGAAACATAAGGAAGAAATAAACATTCAGTCCTGGCTGGTGTGGCTCAGTGAATTGAGTGCCAGCCTGTGAACCAAAAGGTTGCTGGTTATGGACATGAACTAAGGCAGGGAATGCTAGAGGGAGTGGGGATGCAGGGTGGAGGGGAATAAAAGGGAGGAAAAAAAACAGGACAACTGTAATAGCATAATCAATAAAATATACTTAATAAATATTTTACAGGTAGAGCTATATATGTTTAGAATGATCTTTAAGATATACTATTAAGAACATTTACTTTTCATTGTATTCTCCATAGGTATTGTTGAATTTTAAATTTTTTAATGAGTATATATTACTTTTTCAAATACATAAATCAGTTCAAAAAGAGATGTTTTTACACAAGGTTAAAATGCAATAAAACTTATAAATTACAGTTAGCTTTGTATTCTATAGTATAAAGATGGAATAAAAAACATTTTATACAAGTGCATATAGAGATACCACTGTTGCTCCTTTAAATGAAGTAAAAATTAAAAGTAAATTGAAAAAAATGCGGTAAGATTTAAAGTATGGTAACTGAGACAACATATATTATAATGCAGGTGATCATCTGAATTTGAGATGTATTCATGCATAACTGGATGGAATCAGCCAGAGCATATTTTCAACCTACAATTTTCCTTCTTGGAAATTAAGCTAGTCTAATTAGATAATTATCTTTTTTAGTACATCGTCCAAGCAGCAACAAAATCTGAAAACACATGGAAAAGATAAAGCATATAAAATTTTAAAAGTTGTTCTATGCAGTATAAACTTATAATCAAAACTCCCTCTGTATGTGACCAAACGGGAGGAAAAAAAATGGAAGAAATTTCTAACATGGATTATTTTATCTTATATTTAACATGTCTTTAATCCTTTTTTGTGGTAATAGCAGCTTTTCAGAAAATCCTTTTGGCCACAATATCCAAAGCAATATACAGATTTGATGCAATCCCCATCAAAATCCCAATGTCTTTTTTTTTTTAATTAAAAAAAAATCAGATTTTTATTAAACCACAGAAGACCCCAAAGAGTCAAAGTGATCCTGAGAAAAAAGAACAAAGCTGGATGTATCACACTATTGGACTTCAAATTATACTACAGAGCTAAAATAATCAAAACAGCATGGTACTGGCAGAAAAACACACACAAACCAAAGGAAGAGAATTGAAAGCTCAGAAATAAAAATCACATGTATATGGTCAAATAATTTTTTGACAAGAGCGAAAAACACACAATGGAGAAAAGAAAGCCTCTTCAATTAAATGGTGCTGGGAAAATTGGAAAGCCACATACAAAAGAGGGAAACTAGATTACAGTTTGTCCCAATGTATAAAAAGTAATTAAAAATGGATCAAAGACCTAAACATAAGACCCGAAACAATAAATTACATAGAACAAAACATAGGTACTATGACTAAGGTTCATATGTTTGTTTTCTTCTATGGAAGAACCTTGGTCATACAGAACATTTTATGAATCTGACTCCTAAGGCAAGGGAAGTAAAGGCAAAAATAAATGAATGGGACTATATCAAACTAGAAAGCTTCTGCACAGCAAAAAAACCAACAAAACAAAAAGGCAATCAACAGAATGGGAGATATTTACAAACAGCTCAACACCAAACAAGTACTCCAAATAAAAAATGAGCAGAGGACCTGGACACCTCTCCCAAGATGACAGAAAAATGGCTAACAGATATATGAAAAGATGTTCAACTTCACTAGCTATGAGGGAAATGTAAATCTAAACAACGAGATACCACCTTACACTTGTTAGTATGGCTATTATCAACAAGACAAGTAATAAGTGTTAGAGCAGTTGTGGAGATATAGGAACCCTCACTCACTGCTGGTGGGAATGTATACTGGTATAGCTGCTATGGAAAATAATCTGATGGTTCCTCAAAAAATTAAAAATAGAGCCCTGGCTGGTGTGGCTTAGTGGATTGAGTGCCAGCCTGAGGACCAAAAGGTCACTGGTTTGATTCTAAGTCAGGGCAAAATCCTGGGTTGGGGGCCTGGTCTCCAGTTAAGTGCATGTGAGACACAATAGATTGATATCACACATTGATATTTCTCTCCCTCTCCTTCTCCCTCAGTTCCCCTCTCTCTAAGAGTAAATAAATAAAATCTTTAAAAATAAAAAAAATTAAGAGTAGAGCTACCATATAATGCAGCAACCCTCTCCTGGGTACCTACCTGAAAAACTTGAAAACATTTATTTGCAAAGATATGTGCAACCCTACGTTCATTGCAGCATTATTCACAGTGGCCAAGACGTGGAGACAACCAAAGTGTCTGTTGACACAGGATTGGATAAAGAAGATGTGGCACATACATACAATGGAATACCACTTAGCCATAAGATGAAATACTGCCATTTGTGACAACATGGATGAACCTTGAGAATATTATGCTAAGTGAAAAAAGTCAGTTAGGAAAAGATAAAGCCATATGATTTCACTTACATATTGGATATAAAACTAATACTCAGACACAGACAATAGTATGGCGGTTACCAGAGGGGAGGGGGATAAAGAGGGCCAAATATACGGTGTCAGGATACAGTTTGACTTTGGGTGGGAGGCATGCAATGCAATATGCAGATCATGTATCATAGGAATGTACACTTGAAACCTGTATGATCCTATAAGTCATCCCAATAAATTTAACTTTAAAAAAAGAAAATTCTTTTAAATAGCAATGTAAACTTGAAAAAAGAATCAAATCAGATTACAGCAACTTTTAAGTATTTACAAAATAAATTCTACACCTAAATTACGTGAACATAAGATTTATCCTACTTCCTCACTGCCTTAAAGGAGAAGAAGAGTTACCTGAAGTTGATGGACAAATCCAGCGTTAGGATTAATACAAAATCTTCTTTCTTGAACATAAGCAAACGCATCTCTGAAAACAGAAAAAGAAAATTAATGTTATTCATGAATTAATTTTTCCAGAATTCATCTAAAGTAGAAATTTATCACCCTGGCTAGTGGGGCTCAGTAGATTGAGTGCCAGCCTGCAAACCAAAGGTTGCTGGTTCAATTCCAGTCAGGACACATGCCTGGGTTGTTGGACCAGGTCCCCAGTAGGGGGTGCACAAGAGACAACCACACACTGATGTTTCTCTCCCTCTCTTTCTCCTTCCCTTCCTCTCTCTAAAACTAAATAAATAAAATCTTTAAAAAAAATAGAAACTTATCTAAAAATTTACCTAAAATAGGAAATCCTACTCATACAGCTTATACTCCACAGAGTGGTGGTGAGTTGCTGTGGAAAAACTGACAGCATGATCAGACAAATTACAATAAAATGGGACTATAATTACTATCTTGGAGGGCTATTGTGAAGATGTGAGATAAGTGTAAAACACCTTGTATAGCATCTGTCACATAGTATTGTACATGTTCAAAATATTATCATTGGTCAAATGAGACATATATCTAGTTCTTTGTGTTGTTACAAGGCTTAAATGAGACAAAAATGCCTATTATAGTACCTGGAACATAGCAGAGACCCAATAAATGGGAGTTACTTTCACCATTAATACTATTACTGACAAGATACCAAATAATAAAGAGAATATATAAAACAGTCTCCCAATGCTTGTTAATTTTTCAATTAAATAAACAAAGCATTTGTATTCAAATAATATTCCTTTAAGAGCTGATAATATCAAGCAAACTTTTCTGTTATCATTTAAACACAAAGGATACCAAAAAAATAAACATTTAAATGTTTCCTATGTGTCAGGCATGTGGATCCAATGCTGAACATAGCTCAAATGAAGAGAGTAATGGGGAACTTGGTATAAGCTGGACAGGTTAATAAGTACATGTTATTTAAATTTCATTGGCCATGTTAAGAATAAAGATCAGAAACTTTAGAGCTTTATGGGGTAAGGTGATTATACAATCAGATCAGATTTATCTTTTGAAATGACCATTCCAAATGCAGTGTGGAGAACAGAACAGGCTGGAGCAAAAAATACAGGAGACCACTCAGAAGGTTCTTACTGGGAGAGTCCAAGGAAGATACAGCTAGAGCTTGGATTAGGGGCATTAAATGATGAAGAGAAAGATATAGTGATTCTCTACATATTGAGCTGGTCAAAAAGTCCATATGGTTTTTCCCCATGAAATAAAAGACACATTTTTCACCAATAACTTTATTGATTTGGATATTTTGAGTATGTAGGCTATCTCCTGCTATTGGCTTTTAGTGGGTAGAGGTCAGGGGTGCTGCTAAACACCTTCTAATGCATAAGACAGCCCCACAGCAAAGAATTATTTCAATAGTACCAAGAAATTTTGCAAACCACTTTAGACACGTGACATGTTGATCAATCACAGCACCTTCTCCATACATTGCAAAATCTTTTTTTCAGTGTTCCAGTTGCATCTTTACCTTTCTTGAAATAATAAAGCATGATATGCTGAAAATGTGCATTTTCTTCCATTTTTAATATTAAAATGGCAACAGAAAAATTCACCAATTTTAATAAGTTTTTAAAAAAATTCACACTGATATGACAGCTGTCACAATGCAATCTAACAAAATTGTTTCGAATTTAGATAAAGTCAAGATAAAAACAAATAAGCACTACTAGAGCCATCTTACGGAAAAAAACAAATGAACTTTTTGGCCAATCCAATATATTTTAGGACATAAAATAGACAGGATTGGGTAACAGATCAGTCAGGGAGATGGGGGAATAAGAGAGAATGAGGTAACAATGATTACAGCATTTCTAACTTGTACAAAAAGACACACTAAGGAAAAAAACAACTCTACACTGGCCAGGTTTTTGTTTTGTTCTGAGGTGAGAAGCTCATGACCCCCTCCTCTCTCTCTTTTATCTTTGTATATGCTTGGAAAAGATAATTCTGGATAAGAAAGACTATACTAAATTATAAATAGATGCTAAAACAATTCCTAAGTAATTTTTTATCCAACTGCTGTTAAAGAAAAATACATTAGCCTTTTAAACAAGGAGAGCAATAACATCTGTATCTAGGATTTTGTTAACTCACATTAACCAATTCCCTAGCAGTAAGTAGTTTTCCATAGATTATTTAACTATAATTACCTTGGCTTCTTAAAATAACAATAGCACTAGCTCCATAAAACCAAAAAATTTAGCCTAGGTAGATAAGGTAAACAAGCAGCAAAGGTTAAGAGACTAAGCATGGGGTAGAAGGGCCTACCTAATCAAATACAACTAGATAACAAAATCAAAAGAATATTAACTTCAAAGTGTCAACATCACCATTAAGCTCTACTTTAATAGGAATTTAAATTGTGGCTAGATTTTAGTACTTTCTTACCTGTACTTCATTCCAAATGTTTCCATAATGTATGCAATAACAAAGGCAGCACTGAAGAGAAGGAAAATAATTTAGGAAAAAAACAGAAAACACAACTTATTAATCAAATGACATAGGAAAAAAAAAAGATTATCTTAAACTTCATACCTCCTGGAGATCCCTGCATTTCCATGGACTAGAACTTTTCCTGAAAAACAAGAAATAGTTATTCTGCTAGAAAAAGACTTGATTGAACAGCTAAAATATACTGAAACCATGTACCATACCTACATTAAAATAAATCTTAAACATTTTATATATAACACTTGGATATTTATTAATACTCAAATTGTTACAATTTATTTACACTAACTGTGTAAAGAATACAACAGACTTTTAGGTTAAAGGGAGTTAAAGGTGAGCCAGAATTTGAAAATCATTCTATAGGGATATTTAAGAAAGGCTAACCAAACTAAACAAGAAGTCAAGAAAACAAACTTGGGAATAGTCCATTATATGTAATTACAACTTCTATATCCTGAATTTATAATGAATGCTAACTAAAAAATTAAACAAATAATGTCCTAAAAAACATTAGCTAAGTAAATATTATTTACCTCCAGCTTGTAAGCTCCCATCAATAAATTCTTTAGTCTGAAGGCAGAGACAATGTGTTATAATAAAACATATGGATTAACAAACATAAAATACATACAGATAGTGAAACAAAAAAACAATGAAAATAATTCCCTGCTAGTATATATGAATAAAAATTACACTTAAGAATTTTCAAATGCTACAAAGACAACTCTTTCAGGTTTTAAAAATTATTTTAGGAGATAATGAAAAGGTTTCAAAAATAATAAAATTTTAAATACTATATAATTTCACAATTTTCACTCGTAACAAAGTAAAAGTTTTAGAACCACAATGAAGCAAACCATAAATAAATTTTAGATGATATTAAATATTGATACCTACCATGGGGAAAAAACGAATTATATTTTCAACTGGATTATCTGCAATATCCAAAACTAAATACCTGAAAATAGAATATTTTGTAATAAGCATATTTTTAGATAAAACTCTTTACGTATTAAAAAACTTTTAAAAACTTTCAGACAACCATAAAAAGTATGCAAAACAACTTTCAAAGTATCATATTTCCAAGAACTGAACCACAGATTTTGTATTGCTCAAAACACAGGATTTAAAAGCCTTAAATACTGTTAACATTTCTCTGATATTTTAGTATAACACATCTGTCTGGTTAAAACAGAAAAATCGCAAGCAGTAAGAGACCTTCCTCCAAATCAGAGCAGACCTAGAAAATAAAGACAAAAAGTGCCTGTGTTCATTACTGTTACTCTGCTATTTCTACCACATTCCTAGGACTAGAATGGAAGATTCTTCTCTGAATGACCCTGTGATCCACCTCTCCTTAAAACCCTAAAAAAGACAATTCAGATGAAGCCTAAAGTCTGAAAGAGCAGGAGCTAATAAAAATCGAAGGCAGTCTGATGGAGCCATGAGTCACTCACTGACTGATTGAACTAACCTTCAGTAGGGTAAAAAAGTCAAGAGACCACCTGTCCTAGAGTTTTACACTTTGGAAAACATCTAAAATAAGACATTATTAATATGCTAGGCTTTGGGGTTTTTTGTTTGTTTGTTTTTTTGGTGAAAACTTCCATATCTAACCTATTCAAGATAACCTGTTTATTAACACAACTATAAATAAGTTATGAAGTTAATTTTTAAAGTTGATATTGTTTGTAAAATTATAGGCTCTAATGATCATTTAGGCCTTATGAGAGAGAAGCTGAAGCTCAGGATCCAAGGATAATCCAATGTAAAAACCACAAGGATTCTGACAACAGTATCCTAAAGTGATTGGGTGGACTTGTTATATAAAACATTGCTTTGGGGGGGAAAAATGTTAATTAGGACTTAAATTAAAATATTTCACTGCATGTCATTTTGAATGTCAAAAACTACTAGCAGACCTATCTAGCTAAGCCAGTACTGAAAGTCTAAAGAGAAACAGTTCTTCCATTAGGATAAAGAACCTGCTCACGGTACTAAAAACAAATGTATAATACAGAATTTTAAAATACAAAATTTTAATTTTCTAAAATATACATAAGTCTATGTGTGTATGTGTAATATACACACATATAGAGGAATAATTAGAAGGACATATACCAAAATGTTAACTAAAGTGTATCTTTTGGGTTGTGGAATCATGAATGACTTTTAAAATATTTTTCTCGGTATCATTCTGGTTTTCCCAAACTATGTATAAAGGACAAGTATTTCTTTTACAGTTAGAAAAAAAAGCAATCTACTTTATTTTAAAAAATAGACATTCATCTTTTAAAACTAGTTTTTATTAGCTGAGAAATACGTACAGTCAGAAGTTCTAACACTATACAAAAAATCTGCAACAAAAATAGGTCCCTATACCATCCACCTTAAAGACCCTGAATTTCCTTTCTCAGAAGCACTCACTGTCAAGTTTCTAGTCTGTTAATCCAGAAATTTTCTATACATATACAAAAATATCTATGCCTAATGCTTTGTATATATTTTTAAATACAGCAAGAGTATACATGGTTCTGCACCCTGATTTTTCCTTTTTTATTTTTTTACCACTCACCCGAGGATATGTTTATTGATTTTAGAGAGAGGGTGAGAGAAAGAGAAACGTCAATGTGAAAACATCAATCACACCCCGACCAGGGATAGGACAAGCAACCTAAGTATCAAACCTGATTCGGAATCAAACCTGCAACATTTTGGTATACGGGACGATGTTCTGACCAACTGAGTCACCCAACCAAGACTGATTTTTCTTTTAATAAATCTTAAGAGATTATTCCATATCAACACACACAGAAATATTTCAATCTTTTTCATGGTTACAATATTGTTACGTTCACAAAATATACAGGGTGCAGCACAAATAACGCCCTTTTTTGATTATAAACTTTTATTACAAAATCATAAGCATGCAATTCTGTAACATAACAATATCATATTCAAGCACACCATATGACATTTTAGGTGAAATGTCCAAATTAAAAACTGTAAATTATTACACCCATATTACCTGCCAAAAACACTCAAGCAGGCATTACTTCTGCTGGACCCTGTATTTTACAGTGTCTTGTACTGCTGGACATTTAAAATTGCTTTCATTTTTACAAACAATAAAGCAGAACATTAAAATATTTTTAACATGCATGCTTTTATATAGACAAAATATCTCTAGCACAATATTCAAGGAAGAATTTTAATAGTAGCTACTTTCCAGGAGAGAAGCTAAGTGTTATGTACCTTTTTGTACCATATGTTCTATATTCTTAATTGTAAAAATAAAGTTAAAATAAAGAACATTAAAGATCATTACATGTTCAACAGCACTCACTGTAAGATAAATGAGAAAGGCAAGTTAAAATTACATTAAACACCATTTTTAATCCAGGAGATTTGGAAAAATCTTTAATGTTTTATAATTCTGTCTTGGAGAGATACCAAAACAAAACAAAAAAACCCCCTAGTCTTTCTCATACATTTCATAGTGGAAAATGTAGACTAATCTCACTCTCTGGAGGGCAATTTACAATGTCTATGAAAACTTTAAACACCTATCTTCAGTAATTTCACTTCTACAAATTTATCCTCTTGATATATTCACATATGAATTAAATGACACGTACAGGGAGACTCACTATATGCTATATTAGCACATCTGGAAACAATCTAAATGTCCAATAATAGGAGAAGGGTTGAATAAACTTTATTGTAGTTATACAATGGACTACTGTATAACTTAAAAAGAATAATGCTTCTCTAAATAACAACATAAGGCAACTTCCAAAAAATAAAAGACAGTATAAAAAACAACTGTTTATCTGTAGTAAACATGCTTATATATGTAACATTACTCTGGAAGGATACTCAAAAATAAGTAACAACTGGATGCCTTTAGGAAGGGAATTGAGTATTTAGGGGACAGGAATAGAGAAACCTACTTTTCAGTATACATTCTTTTGAACCTTTAGAATTCTGCATTATGTGCATGAATTACTTATTTAAAATATTTTAAAGAAAATTTACTTTTGCTGCATATAACATGTTAATAAATCATAGCAATAATTCTTACCTAAATAATTGTTGAAAGTTTGGTTTAATAAAGTTTGCTTCAATATTTTGTCTTATGCATACTATATGGGTTATTCCATGTTTCTGTAGTATAGGTAGCTACAAAAAAACAAGAGGAAGGAAAGAGAAATAGTTTAAAATATAAAATATCATCTTACTATAACAAAGAGGTTTGAAAATACATGATTCAGCATTAGAATTAATACAGCCAGATCTAAGCTTTAAATAAAGGAGATTAAAGCTAATTTTAAAATAATATACCTGAAGTAATCAGCAAGATTTTAATGATTCAAGGTTAAATAAGTGTCCTCAAAAGGGTACATCTATAATTTTAGAGCTTGATGGGAGTTTAAAGATAATTTATTTGGAAAACAATTCTATATAGTGGTTAAAGGCACGGGCTTTTGAGTTATGAGAGCCCAGACTTTATATCCCAGCTCTGCTAATGACCTGAGCTGTGTGGCTCAGTTTTCTCATGTGAAATGGGGAAAATGCTACCTATTCACTGAGTGGTTGTTAAGAATTTTATATATGATACTATATAAGGTGTTTGGCATAGTGCCTTTAGTACATATCAAGTGTTTAGTAAATAGTAGTTACATATATTGACTATAATCTTTTTTCTTTAGAGAGGACTAAGACGTAAACAGTTGTTTAACATCACTGGCCTAGTTAATAATAGCAGTACCAGAGCCCAAATCTCTAGGTTACTTCTAGCCTCTCCCAGTACGCTTTTTCTATTGCAAGGAAGAATTAATTTATACAATTCATAGAATCTAATTAAACCTTTCAGGGTTTTAAAATTGTACTGAAGTTAAAAAAAGGCAACTCCAAATGATATCTTATTATATACTGTGGTGCTTTTTTGGCTTGAATTATAGAGCATTTTAACATGAGAATTCTAGAAAATACCAAATTTTTATTTTCAAGTCATTATAGGTTTCAGTGAATTTATAAATGATGTTATTTTAATATCAAAATGTAAATTCCATGAGAACAAGGACTTTGTTCACTGACTTATATTAAGTATGTGTAATAGTGCCTGGGACATAGTAGTCAGTCATTCAGTAAATGAATGAACAATTCATGCTGGCATGATGAATCAGAATTAATAATCTTGAGTTTTCTATATTTTCATCTTACATTTCTATATATTTAATTCCCACTTTCTAAATTAAACAGTCCAGGACAGTAATACTAATAATTCATGAGAAAAGTCAAAGGATAATTTACATTTGTTACAGACTGTATGTCTGTTTCCCCTAAAATTCGTATGTTGAAGCCCCTACCTTCCATGGTGATGCTTTTAGGAAGTGTGGGTCTTTGGGAAGCAATTAGACACCTCTCAAGGTAACTGGCTGAGATGAGGTCATGAGGGTGAAGCCCCCATTATGGAATTAGTGCCCTTTTAAGAGGGAGAGACCAAGTCTCCTCTCTGTCATGCGAAGATACACAGCAAGAAGGCAGTCTTTGGCAAGTCAGGAAGAGGGAACTCACCAAAACCTAATCTTGTTGGCACCCTGATCTCAGACTTCCCAGCCTCCAGGACTGTGAGAAATAAATGTCTGTTGTTGAAGCCATCCAGTCTTTTATTATAGGCATCCATTATTTTGTTAAAGCAGCCTGAGCTGATTAAGAAAATATGGTTTCAAAAGTTTTAAATATTAATTTTTGCAGCAAATTTTCCTATGTCTAGCAGAGACCAGAGTTAAAGTACCTTTGTATTTCCTAAGTATATCCTGAGTAAGAGGAAGGGAGGTAAGCATTTTATCCAATCTCCAAAATGAATTCAACATTCATTCCTTTATTTATATTTGATCTATGGTATATGAAGAAGTTTTAATATCTATTAATGTGAGAACTACAGGAAAACATATATAAGTAAGGACAATAACAATCTGAAGGCCCACTATATTATTAATAAGTAAAAGCAAACCTTACCAAAATAGAACTCACATGCAGTATAGCAAAGAGTATTTACTATTCAATAGATTTGATTATATAGAGCAAATTACGACCTTATCATACCTAAAAAAATAGAAAAGTTTTACAAAAGAAATAGTTTATGAGTTAGTACAATGAGCCTTAATTTGTCCTTTTTATTAAAACTGTATTTGAATGTAATAAAGGATAGGCTTAAATAATGAGCCTTAGAAAAGGAATTTATTACCTAACATTTCTTTGTCTCCATTATAATTTTATTTTTTAATCCTCACTCAAGGGTATGTTTTGTGATTTTAAAGAGAGAGAGAGACAGACAGACGGAGAGACAGACATCAATAGGTTGTATCCTATACCGGGGCTTTAACCCCAATGGGGATTAAAGCTGTAACCTATATAATGTGCCCTGACCAGGGATCAAACTCGCAACCTTTTGGTGTATGGGACGATGCTCCAACCAGCTGAGCCATCCAACCAGGGTCCATTATAATTTTTTGTTTTGTCGTTGTTACATATTTTTGGAATGATGGTATGAAAAGAAGTATAGGTGACTTGGGGTGGGAAATAATCAAATTTTGTCACACAAGCTTTCCTTCTGTCTAATAAGATCCTGGTGGTGTTTAGAGGAAAAGGTTTTGAGGAGAAAGATCTGTAAACAAATACATATTATTTAATATTACAGATGGTATAATGGGAATACAAAAAGCAAATAATAAAATCTAAAACAATCTTGAAGGCCAGTATTTTGTGAATTCTACATTATTTGGGCAATAACTTTGTCTCTTATAAAGTCAGTCACATTTAAGTCCTACAGTTACCTACCCTATCCTTTCCAAGCCATCAAAATGATTAGGATGCCTCATTTGTCAAAATGCCTTCCACTTTCAAAAGGAATGACTCTAAAAAACTCTGAGTCACCTCAAACTCACAAATACATCAAAATATATTGGAAAAGTTTAAAATTCTATCCTTTTTACAAAATCTACTGTGCACATAATACTGACTTCTAAAATAGACAGAGTTTGGAGGATAACATTTGTGGCACAATGTCTCACCTTCTAATTCAAAGAGAATTCCTAGGATTGTTATAATTCACAGGGCTGAATCCTCTACGAAGTAGCAACAACATTGCTACATATATTAAAATGAGATCTATCCTCTTAACTGTGTAACTGAAGAAATCAATTTCAGTTTGACTATATAAGATATTTTTACATAGTGCAATACTTTATAACTTGGATCATCCAGACCTCTAAACTCTGGAAAAACAAAAATAAAATTTGGGTGACTTCAATCAAAATGAGTGTGGTGCACATGCATGCAAACACAGATAGCAACACACTCACCCTTGATTAAGGAAAGGTTAATTAAAAATCCTTATTTTTGCCGTGGCTGGTGTGGCTCAGTGGACTGAGCACTGGACTGCAAAGCAAAGGGTTGTTGGTTCAATTCTCAGTCAGGGCACATGTCTGGGTTGTAGGCCAGACCCTCAGTAGGGGGCACATGAGAGGCAACCATACATTGATGTTTCTCTCCCTCTCTTTCTCCCTCCCTTCCCCTCTCTCTAAAAATAAATAAATAAAATCTTTAAAAAAAAATCCTTATTTTGGGCTTTATATTTTTAGAGGGTAAAAAAATCATTAAATAAAGGATCAGTCTTTGGTAAATCTTTCAAACACATGGATTTCATGAGAAAAATAAAATATAAAACTCAGTTGTGATTTGTGGTCAAAGACCTGAGAATCACTGGCCCAGTAAAATTTGGAAAGAGGCAGGTACTCCAGAGTGACAATTACTGTTAACATGAAATTATTTGTGAACCCTCCCTCAAATAAAATTCTTACTACTAAAAAAATAAATTACTCCAAAAAAGCTGGCAATAAAGTCTCTTGATAAACCTAACCTAAAGTTCATACCTTGCTTTTCATAGCAGAAGAATATGGGCCTAAAAACAATCCAGGTAAAATTTCCTAGAAAAAAAAAATTGAGATATTTACCATCAGCAATTTAAATCTATATAAAATATGTACCATAAAAGTGGATTTGTGGGGTGTTTACATCATTGTTATAATAATTTGCTAAAAAGCTTGTTGTTTAGGGAGCATTTCCAGCTACCTTGAGCAAATGAATAGGAAGAGAAATGCAGATATGCTTTATGTATCAAATGAGATATTCCAAGTTCAAATGTGGTTCTGAAAAATATATTCCAGATATCTGAACTTCCACAGTGCTTTTTCCCCCTCAGTTTTATTGACAATAGTGCTTTTTTTAATAAGCAGTTTGGTTAGAATTAGTACACTGTATTGTTATCTTTTACATTAATAATACATCTCTAATTTTACTTCTATTGTCTGCTATAATCTAGAAATAGGCATAAAGAAAATCTTCCCCTTGGAATTACACAAAACCTAATTCAGCCAAGTCAAAAGCAGCACAACATACAACAAGATTAAAGTGTTATCAATCATTAATAATAGGAAAAAAGTATAGCAAAGTTAAAAAAAAATATATTAAATGTTTGCTTATTGATAGTTTCAACAATTTAAGTAAGTACCTTCTGTATGCTGAATTAAAATTTATTCTATGTGATTCAACATAGTAAGCTTTCAGTTGGGCTCTATCATACCCAAGATACTAGTACAGTGGTATAGGATATAATATTTGTGAATAGGTCTGGTTTCTCCTACCAGCTTCTTGTGGGCAGAAATAACACTTTACTCATCTTTGCATTCCCCACAGCACGAAGTAAAATGCTTCAGAGGTACTCACATATTTTTTTAAAAATGAATTTTCACTAAGAAATAAAAGAAACAGATTTTTAGAAAGTGAAGGATTCCCAGGAGCATAAGACAATGCTTGACCCTAGGTCTAGCAGAGTTGACTGTGAATGCTGAGAAATGCAAAAGAAAAATGAATTGTTATGAGAATTAGCTATAACTTAATTCATTCCACATTGGGAGTATTCAACTCAATTTTCTGGAGAAACTACTTAGGAAAGTTGATTGGAAATCAGTAATATAATACATTATATAGTATGTAGGGTATGATACAGCCCAATTAACAGCTTTGTATATACAATCGACTCTTCTGAACTTAAACTAGACAAACACAGAGCAAACTGCTTTCAAAAGGAATACAAATATTGAACCCAATTTTTCAGATGTAGAAAAACAAAATGACTCACTAAGCATGTACACATATTACCATATTCATGGCTCTAATCTTAAAAAAAAAAGGGGGGAACAACAATTCATTTCCCATCTTTTAAGATCCACAATTAACTTTAAATATATCATTTAAAAATACTTCATGATGAACCTAGAGATCATGAGTCAACAGATGAGCCACAAAGGATTCAAATCCTTTTTGAAATTAGGTTGTTATTTAATGATAATAATACTATGGATTGGCTTAGTAAACAAAAAGGTGGCCATACCTGCATCTCTCGTCTCATAGGGTAGGTCCACTCCTTAAAAAGAAAGAAAAACACAAGATTAAAAGTAAATAACATTATAAAAATGTCACCCAATAAAAGTTAAAGATGTGACATTCAAGTGTAGGATAGTTGTAAAATCAGATTATACTTTAAGAATATTCTATAAAAATAGCAGATTCAATTGGTTTCACAAACACCAGAAAATATAAGTGACAAGAAACACTTAAGGTATTCTTTAAATAATTGGGCTTCAAAAATTACAACTATGTTATTTCATACAATGGAGAGAATAATTCATTAATTATAAGAATAGATGCTCCAGAAGTTTCTCCCCCAAATAATCCTCTAAATCAGAGATGTTAAATAGACTTTTGTCATTCGTGCCAATTCCAATCAACTGGCAGTAGATAGCTAAAACAATGTGTGGAGAAAGACTATGGAAGAAAAGAGTACTGTGATCAATAAGCAGTATCTGCTATGGATGAAAGAAGAATGGTATCTGACAGGTATTTGCCATCCCAGATATTAACTGCCAGATATTTATCAAACAGCTTTTTCCATATCTTACTTGGACTTAAGATTCTGTCTAGTTAATTCCCTTGAGGGATACAGTTCAACAAAGCATAGATTTTATTCTGTTTGGAATGTAGACCAAAATAAAGAAGATTAAAAATAATGCAAAATGCCAATGGCAAAAGATAAAATATTTTAAAGGTTAGGAAAAGAAAAAAGTTACAGGAAATTGATATGAAAAATCAATATAATACAGATAGTCCTAATTTGTAAATAGATTGCACTCTAAGTTTCTAACTTGGTTGTGTAAAATTCAGAATTATAAATAATAATTAGGTTTTTCAAGTTAAAACTGGAAGTTTTTTAAAAACTTTTATTCTGAAATAATTTTACGATTACGGAAAAGTTGTAAAAGAACATACAATAAATTCCCTTTATCCAGATTCCCCAAATCAGGGAAATTTTTTTTTTTAATCCTCACCCAAGGATGTGTAGATTGATTTTTGGTTGGGGTGGGGAGACCAAGAGAAAGAAACATCGATCAGTGGCCTCCCATATGCACTCCCAACCCAGGATCAAACCCACAGCTAGGTATGTGCCCTGATAGGGAATCAAACCCACAATCTTTTGGTAGATGCTCTAACCAACTGAGTCACGCAGCCAAGGCATCAGAGAAGTATTTTTTAACGTATAATGTAGAACTGTTATACACCTGTAATAGAAAGGGAGAATACTCTTGCAGTAACAGCAGGTTTTAAAAACAAACAAACAAACAGCCCTGGCTGGTGTGGCTCAGTGTACTCAGCGCCAGCCCGCAGACCGAAAGGTTGCTAGTTCGAATCCCAGTCAGAACACATGCCTGAGTTATGGTCCATGTCCCCAGTTGAGGGTGTATGAAAGGCTGCAGATCAATGTTTCTATCACACATCACTATTTCTTGCCTTCTCTTTCTCCCTCTTTTCCTCTCTAAAATAAAATATTTTTTAAAAAGAGCATTTTTTTTAAAAAAAAGAGAAAATATATTTTATTTTTAATCTTGAAAATTAGTCTCAGCAATGCAGTAGTAGGCCATAAATCCTGAAAAACCATCTATATAATAGGAGCTAAAATATACTTTTAATAATTATTTTTAAATGCACAGCTAAACTAACAAGTAAGTTGTATCACTACAGATTAGTTTTGCCTGTTTTTGAACTTCATATAAGTGGAATTATAAAGCAGTATTGTTTTGTCTGGCTTCTTTCATTCCACCTAATGCCTATGGGATTCATCCATGTTGTTGTATATGTCAGTAGTTTGCTCCTTTATATTGCTGTGCAGTATTCTACTGTACAAATATTCCACCTTTTACCCACTCTTCTGTGGAGACTTAAGTAGCTTCCAGGTTTGGGCAATTACAAATAAAAGTGCTATGAAAATATGTGTCCCTTGGTGAACATATGCATTTGTTTCTCTTGGACATGTAAACAGCAATGGAATTGTTACATCACTGGGTAAGCCCATATTTGGCATTACTAGACACTGATTAAGTTTTCCAAAACCAATTTACAACCCTACCAGCAAGGTACAGAGGTTCTAGTTGTTCCACATCCTTATCATGGCCATATTTTAAATTGCACTATATATGTGAGACATATAACAAAGGCTAGGACCTGCTCAAGGTGAGAAGTCACATCAAGAACAAAGAGCTGGGACCCCAAAAGGCACCACCCTCAGTGAAAGATAAACTAGAGAGGGGGGAAAAAAACCTCTCACTTCATTCTCATAGAAGTGAGTACTTCTTGCCTTTTTTAGGTTTGGGTCTGAATAGAAGGTGGTGGTAATGGTGGGGTGGGGTCTCCCTAACCACAATTTGGCCTTCACTCAAGTTTGGCATTAGAATTCAACTGTGTTTGTGAGGCCAAGTGAAAATTTGATGTCAAATGGAACAGAGTAATGTCCATGGATTTGTGGGAGAAGCAAATGCATTTTTCTCTGTGGAGGTACATACCCTAAACCTAGATCAGAAATAATTCACACATGCCCTGGCTGGTGTGGCTCAATGGACTGAATGCTGGCCTGTGAACCAAAAGGTCACTGGTTCAATTCCTAGTCAGGGCACCCGCCTGGGTTGTGGGCATGGTCCCCTGTTGGGGGCGTGTAAGAAGCAACTGTTTCTCTCTCACACAACAATGTTTCCCTCCCTCTCTGGCTTCTTCCCTTCCTCTCTCTCTAAAAATAAGTAAATAAAATCTTTAAAAGAAAGAAAAAGAAATTCGTACAGTAAGTTCAATGAGCTCACAATAAAAAACTGACTTAAAAAAAGGGAGGGGGTGAAAATGAGCTACCATGAAAAGCAGATATAACTGAATGACACCCACAGGCTGCAGATACAACAATGATGAAAAATACAAAACACTTAATATATTTAATGATATATAATAATAACAAAAATATGACTAACAAGAAACTGATTTTAAAGAGAGGCAAATGAGTATGTAGAAATGAAAAAATTGCAACTGAAATTAAAAATAAAAAACAGTAGATGGGCTAAACAGAAAAAAGTACACAGATTAAGAGAAAATCTGTGAACTAGAAAACAGAAGTGACCTTTCAACTGACCTAAATTCAGAGTTGGAAAGGTCATCCATAGATTCTAAGACCATAGAATCTAAGTTCCAGAAGAAGAGGTGAAAAAAATAAAGGAAAGATAATATTACACAAGATACTGTTCTTGACATCAGAAGCATGGTGGCATGAGAGGTGGCATGAGAGGTTCCCCTGGTCTCTTTCCTTAAATTTACAGTTGAACAGCTATAAGACAACAAAGGATTCCCTGTTCAACATACAAACACATCTGAGAGGTCCACATGTTGAAACATCTGAAGGTGGGTGAACTGGGAGGTAAACAGGGGAGAAAGAGAAAGTACAGAGATGGGTGACACTAATGTAGTCTAGAACTCAATGAGTCTTGGGAGAAGGGAGGAATCAGATTACAGCGTACACTTTCTGCAGCACTTAGGAGAAGGGAGGTAGAAACATTCCTGCCTGAGTGGTCAGATGAAACAGTGATGGCAGCTGTGCTCTGGCAGTCACCATTACCAGACAGAAAACAAAGCCACTGAAGCCTGGCCACTTTCCCCCATCCTCCCTCGCTCTTACTCACCCTCCTTCAACCTCCCAGAGATCAGAGCTCGACTCCTCACAAACCTCCTAAAGCCAGCGGCAGGCCCCAGAAGAAGCTGTGGCAGTGAGTGTCGAGTTGCGGAGTACACTATCTGCAGCCTTGAGAACTGGAGAAGCAGAAGCACTCCTTCCTGAGTGATGGGCACATGCTGGGGCTGGTTCTGATGATGGAAGTGTCACAGCTGCCATTACTCAGAGAACAAAGCCACAAATGCAGAAGCCAGCTTCTCCCAGTCCACCCTGCTCCCACCCATAGCAGCTGAGCCCAGCGGGGACACACAGGGCAGTGCAATAACTGGTTGCAGGGGCAGCACTGGGATTTCACAGGTTTGGAACCCTAGTGCCCACCACATTCCTCCATGGACAATGGTGCTCTGAGACTGAGAGGACCTGGTCACAGAGAAGACAGCTACTTCCCCAGGGAATACAGGGCATTTTTCAACCACTCCACGGAGATCCAAGAAGATGGAAGCAGTGCAAGAGTAAACAAAAACTTGCACTTGAGTACAACTTACTAAATAGAGAAATATTACCCTTTAAAAAAGGCAGATTTCATTCCCATAAATGTCTAGGCAAAAAAAAAAAAAGAAAAAAAACAGAAAAAAATCCATCAAATACCATGAATAACCAAGGTAACACGGCATCTTACAAAATAAAAAAAAAGGAAAAATACCTAGGAAATAAACTTAAAGACATGGAAATATGTGATTTCAATGACGGGGGGAGGTGGATAAATGGTGATGGAAAAAAGTAAAAAATTTTTTAAATTTTGAAAAATAAATAAATGACAGAGAATTCAAGACTGCAGTTCTGAAAAAACACAATGAAATACAAGAAAACTCAGGCAGTTTAATGAACTCAGAAATAAAATCAACAAAATGAGCCCTGGCTGGTGTGGCTCAGTGGATTGAGTGCCAGCCTGAGAACCAAAGGGTTGCAGGTTCAATTCCCAGTGTAGGGCACATGCCTGGGTTGCAGGCCAGGTCCCCAGCAGGGGGCGCACGGAATGCAACCACACATTGATGTTTCTCTCCCGCTCTCCCTCTCTTCCCCTCCCTAAAAATAAATTTTTTAAAAAAGGAGGAATTTCATTTAAAAAATCAACAAAATGAGTACTTTACCAAAGAGGTTTAAACTTTTAAAAAGGAACCAAACAGGCACTCTTTCTCCCCCCAGGGCATGCCTGCTTTAATCTTCTTTTCAACTGTAGTTTTCTAAGCTCCAAAAGCCTCTCTTTTATCTCTCTAACTTGTTTCCTTAGCCCATTTCTTCTGTTACTCACTTTTACTACTTCTGTAACCTTCTAAATAAACTCTCTCTTAAAATTTGAATTCTTGGCTCTGATTTCTTTCTTCGCCAAACTCAAGAATCGAGGTCCAACTTTGCAGTAAAAACGTGTTCTGTTTTGCTGCCAACACTGCCCCTAATGGTGGCATGATAATGACTCGGATTATCTTATCGCCCTCTGGTTTGGCTAGAGGCACCTCTTTAAGCTTCCAATCTCCTTTCTTGGGACCTCCTTGAGATGCAGCTAAAGGTTAAGGTCCTGAGCCCTTTCTATTTGGAAAAAATGAAATAAAAGAACCAAATAGAAATTCTGGAGCTGAGGAACTCAATAAAAGAGAGAAAGAATAAACTAGTGATCTTAAGAAACTACACTGAGCAAACAGAGGAAAACATTAGTGCTACTGAAGATAGAAATCTAGAAATGATAAAAATGGAAGAAAAGACAAACTTGAGAAAAAGAAAGAAAGAATGAACTCTAAGAGAACTATCTGACTCCATCAGAAAAAGCAGAAAGAGCAGTATAAGAATAATGCCCTGACCTTATTGCCCTGACCTTCTGTGGTTAAGTTGGATGGGCGTCATACCACAAAACGAAGGTTCGGCACATGCCTGGGTTGCAGGTTCAGTTCCCCAGTCGGGGCATGTGTGAGAGGCAGGCAATCAATGTTTCTTTCTCACATCATTGTTTCTCTCCCTTTCTTCCCCCCTCTTCCCCTCTCTCTAAAAATAAATAAATAAAATCCTTTTTTTTAAAAAAAAAAGAATAATGTGTATATGAGAAGAAAACAGGGAGAAAGGAACAGAGAGCCTATTCAAACATATAGTCAATGAGAACTTCCCCAATCAAAGGAAAGAGCTGGATCCTCTAAATCCAAGAAGCAAACAGAACACCTAATCATCTTAACCCCAAAAGGCGTTCTGCAAGGCACATTATATTAAAACTGTCAAAAATTAATGACAAAAAAAAAAAAAAGATTTCTCAAGGCTGCCAGGAAAAAGAAGACAGTAACCAATACCAATAAAGGAAATCCATTAGATTATGGGATTTTTCAGCAGACCCCTTACAAGCCAGGAAAAAGTGAAATCAAATAATCCAATTATTGAGAAAAATTACCACTCAAGAATAACATATGCAGCAAAGTTATCCTTTAGATATAAAGGAGAAATACTTTCCCAGACAGACAGAACATGAGGGAATTAATCACCACAAGATTTGTCTTGCAGGAAATACTGAAGAGGTTACTCTATCTAAAACAATAAGAGTAAAGGATACAAAACTATGAGTAAGATGACAGACAGAAGCAGGAAAATGCAACCCTTATTCAAAACAGGGTATTATATATTGAAATATAACATAAAGATTAAAGGATAAAAAAACACTTAAAAAAAGAGAAGACAATAGCTACTGCAATTTGGAAATGAGAGCACAGCATAAGGAGAGAGAATTCGTAACTACAAAAACATGAAAGGGGAGGTGTTATAGGTCTGTTTTTGCAAAGGGAAATGAAGATGCATTCAGGAGAAAAAAGACTGCTATATATATGAAACTTTCTTTTCCAAAATCTAATGGTAACCACACACAAAGAATCTGAAATTGAGACACATAACAAAAAAGGGGAAACAGTAAAAAAAATCACAGAATACCACCAGACTAAAATAACAGAAACACGAGGGAAAAACAAATGACAAAGGAAACACAGTTACCAGAAAACAAGATATAATGCCTACAAGAAACCTTCATATATCAATAATCACCCTAAATGTAAATGTACTCAACAATAAAAACCCACAGATAACAAGCTGGAACAAAAAACAAAACCCAGTCACATGCTGCCTTCAGGAGACACATCTCAGCTACAAAGACAAATATAGGCCCAAAGTGAAAAGGTAGAAAATGATGGCAAATACCCAAGCAAATGATACCCAGAGAAAAGCAGACGCACTTATAGCAAACAAAATAGATTTCAAGATTAAAAAAAAAATAACAAGAGCCCTGGCTGGTACGGCTCAGTGGGTTGAGTGCTGGCCTGAGAACTCAAAGGCTGTCGATTCGATTCCCAGTCAGGGCATGTGTCAGGGTTGTGGGCCAAGTCTCCAGTTAGGGGTGTGCGAGAGGCAACCAGCCGATGTCTCTCACAGACTGATGTTTCTCTCCTTCTTTCTCCTTCCTTTTCCCTCTCTCTAAAAATAAATAAATAAAACCTTTAAAAAAATAAAAACAAATTAAAAAAGTAACAAGAGACACAGGTGGGCATTTATTTATTTTTAGATTTTACTTATTAATTTTTAGAGAGAGAGGAAGGAAGCAGAACCCCAAGTAACCCCAAATAACCCAAATGTCTATCCATGGCATTCATACAATGCAATAGTACTCAGCAATAAAAAAAAAATCAACTGCTCATAAACACAACAATATAGATGAATTTCATAGATATTATATTCAGTGAAAGAAGCCATAAACAAGAGTCCATTTTGTATGGTTTCATTTATATGAAGATCAATTACAGATAAAACTAAACTATGATTAAAGAAATCGTAATATTTGTTGCCCACTATGGGATGAGGAAGGGATTGCCTGGAAACGGATATAACTTTCCATGTTGGTAGAAACAGTCTGTGTCTTGATAGTAGTTCTACTGGTGTACACAGGGGTGGGCAAAAGGAGGTTACAGTTGTAAGTACACAAAACAGTTTATTCTTCCATTATTATTAATTACTGTATTACTTTCCATACTTTTGCCCACCCTGTATTGAAAGGACAAAGCCAGCACCATTTGCTGTTGTGGTGCCATTTGCTGAGCAGTCCTATGACCTTGTTAAACATGACTGCAATTTTACTCTTTTGAGCTTATGTCCCCAGGACTGAAAAATTACTGGAAAAGCAAGAACAGAACATGACTAACTGCTCCCCACGTCCCGAGGCAAAAGAACATTGGAGAAAACTGGAGCTTACACAAAACTAACAGAAATCTCCTGTGCTGCAATACCCCAAACAGCCTAGCAGCCACACAACAGCAATTGCCACCTTTTATAATCCAGTAAAAGCTCACAATACCAACCTTTTGGTGCTGGTGCACTTCTCTATGCCTAGCCCCTTTCTTCCCTTGGAAAGTGAGTAAAACATTTTTCTCTCCTTTTTCCTCTTTTCGTGAACTCTTTCACAACCTGTGTTAATGGCCGCCCTAACATCTACACTTATCGAAACACTGAATTGCACATTTAATATCTGTGGATTACACATAATGCAAATTTTATTTCCAGTTGCTAGATGGGATGCCGCTCCTATTCATGAATCAATTAAAGCCAATTAGATCAATTTTGTTTTTTGAATTTTATTTTTTAACAAAACCAATCAAGACTTTCATTAATATATACCAGACACTATGTTCAGTGAAAGAAACAATGGCATGTAAGACAGAAACTTATTGGTGACTAAGTTTCCTTATGAAACTTTTAGTCTATCATGGAAAATTGAGAGGAAAAATTATTTTGCCTTTATCCTTCTGGGTTTTTGGCTGAGACATTCCTGTAATAAAAGAAAGATTAACAGAAGAAAAAGAAAAGTTTCATAAGAATATACCTCCTGTAAACATGGGAGTGTTAAAAAACAAAATTCAACCTAGTAAATTTTAAGATCTAATGCACTTAGGCAATTCATGACGGGGCAGCATCCCATTTAGCAACGAGAAGGGAACTGTATGACATGGAAAGCTTTTATGGGCTGAAAGAGCATGAGACTAAAAAATTAAAAGTGGATTATAAGGGGTCTTATCAGGCAGATTACCTCACTAGCATTGATCAGAAAATCCCAAACTGATTGATTATGCTTCTGGTAGAGGTTGAACTGCAATTAGATCAGGCATTTAGGTTTACCATGGGTTTTAAGCACAAATGACACCATTTTGGGCTTGTGGTTTTCTATTTAAAAAAGGAGAGACCCAAAACTAAGTAACTTACCCAAATGGCTAAGGCTACCATCTTAAATATCACCTTCAGCTGACAACAAAAGAAATTGGGAGTAGGGGAGTCAGCTATGGGAGGCTATCAGGAAAAGCACAGTAAACAAGAATAAGGCTGTCATGCTGATTAAAGTCAATGTCTTGTACATTGACAAGAGTTTCTAGAAATAAGGTCATCCCTCTCTTTTTGATTGGGGTGGGGAGATATTCTTACAAATGAAGATTTTCCTTACAAAGATAAATGTATTTTACAAAGGGTAACTTCTATGTGTACTTGGTTTCCAAAGCTTCCTTCCATTTCTTTAAATTAACCAGCCTAACATAACCCTTATGACAAAGAGACATATTTAGTATTTATGTAATGTGTTGCACTAGACAATTACATCACTATACAACAGAACTGTTTTCAGCTCCATCCATGGGACCACTGTTTGTATAGATGGTGCTTCAATGATGGAAATGTCATGCTATACATGCCTGTAGTTAATTAATTGAGGGCAAATGGAGTGGTGACAGCCATGGCAAAGGAAAACAGCAAATGCAAAGATCCTGAAGCGGGGCGGGGGAAATGAAAGCATTCCAGGAGCTGAAAGAAGATGAATATAACTAGGGTATACAAAGAAGAGAGCAAGAGGAAGAGCAGTTCATAATGAGATTAGAGGTAGGGAGATGTAAGATCACACAGGACCTTCCAGATGGCATTGCAGGTTTGAACTTTATCCTCAAAACAATAGGAAATCATGGTATAGTTTTAAACAAAAGTGTGCCAATCTTTTTGCAAACTGATCTGAACATAACTAAATTTTTGCTAGTGTTTTAAGACTGAAATGCTTGGTTTGACTCCATCTTGTTCAAGTCTGCCTTGTTCCATGGCCTTCGGGTTAATAGCTCCTGCTTCGTCTTGCATAGATGTGCAAATCATTTCGGTAATTCTGCATG
This sequence comes from Pteronotus mesoamericanus, assembly GCF_021234165.1. Classification (NCBI taxonomy): domain Eukaryota; kingdom Metazoa; phylum Chordata; class Mammalia; order Chiroptera; family Mormoopidae; genus Pteronotus; species Pteronotus mesoamericanus. Next base: position 33,937,222 of record NW_026555078.1, read on the forward strand.
TGGTTGAGTTTTACAAAAAAAGGTCTTCCCATTTCTTAAGATGGATCTGAGTAACTACTAAGGCTCCCATCTTCTCAGCTGGTGCCTCTCAATCAATAAACTTTTCCTATGCTAAACTCTAATGACGTGTTGTTTTGGCCTTTCAAAGCTTTGGGCACTCTGGACTGGTAACCCTGGCACTGTCCTATAAAGAATGTCCTGACCAGTATTTCAAGAAACTTGGAAGTAACATTCTTACAGAGATGATAGGATCATAGCTTGATAACATCAATCATTAAGAGCATTCATTACTTCACATGAATTCCATTTTTGTTAAAGCAAGATTTGGGTTGTAATTTAGCTTTCCATGTAGTGCTTCCTATGTGGAAGACACTGTGTTGGGTGGTCACGCAAAGTAGGTTTAAGACAATTTGACACCTCACATATCTCACTGGAAAGCAGAAAATTAACCTTCTGTTTTATTGCTCATCATGAGTAATTACATGCCCTATTTAATGGTTATTTATAATTCTGTCTGCCCAAAAAGCTCTCTCCATCTTCTGCCGAAATGTCTACCAATGATATACTTCACTATCCTAGTTAAGGAAGTAGGCCGATGACCTAGCCTGGGCTCTTCGTTGTACTTACCACTTCCTGGCTATAGTGACTGATCCAAAGGATGGGCACCAGACCTAAGTTGGGTTAGCCCTCCCTCCAGATTTTACACATTAAAGCTTGGAGAGAAGTGTGTTTATTCCTCATTCTGTAGGCCCATCACGGTATGAGCCTGGAGCAGATGATGGACAAACTCCCTGTGAAAAAGCCCAAGGAAAAGCAGAGACCCCGAGAGAAAGTAGAGACAAACACTGACGAGAGGCAGCAGCAATTCTGATGCATTATAATAGTGTCTAATAAAGACTCTGAGATTAGCTGTATCTCTAGCTTTCTGGATTTAGTTACTTCTTTTTGCTTATGCTAGTCTGAGTTTTGCAACAAATAAAGAAGAAACATCTAATGCTATGAAATAAAGAATTGGCTTTCAGTAGGTAATATCTGCATCATTATCTATTAAGCTTTAAACATCACCTCTGTCCCACATAGAAAAGAAGAAAGTTATATTCCCAGTCAGACTTTCTAATTTTTGCAGGGATAACACCTATTATATACACAGTAAAAGATTAAAATCTTTAAACCTTTTTTAAAAAAGATTTTATTTATTTTTAAAGAAAGGGGAAGGGAGGGAGAGAGGGGGAGAAATAACAATCCGTTGCCCCTCTCATGAGCCCCAACTGGAGCCAGTCAGCAGCCCAGGCATGTGCCCTGACCAGGAATCCAACCAGCAGCCTGACTTTTCGCTTTGGGGGACCATGCCCAACCAACCCGAACTATACTAGTAATGGCAAATCTTTAAACACTTTGAACTAGAAATCTTAGGATTAAAGCAGGGAAGAATTGGGGTGTATTAAAAAGAACAAGGAATTAATAAGATTCATGAGATCAAGGTTCTCACTGTCTTTGTGCTACTGTGTTACCATGGCAAATCCCTGACTCTCAGTAAAGCTACAATTTTGTCACCTGTCTACATTACTCCTAAGATTGCTTCCAGTGCTGAAATGACTGAATGATTTTGAGGATATATAAGCATACTCCTCATTCACACTATTCCATATTAAACGAAGAAAAGTAAATTTAACTTTTTCCCACCTACTTGAGACTACTTGGAAAAAATATGCAATTCTTAAGGATCACTACAAGCAAAAGTCCCGCCAAACAAAAAATGTGAACCTCAAATGAAGATATTCAATAGAATGAATATCTGGTGTAAACTGAATGGTCTCTTAAAATTAGAGCTTTTTTTTCCAATTACTTTCATGGTATTTAAAACTAGAAACTGTAGATATTTTTTTCTTGATCATGCTAGAGCATACCTTGTCCTGTTACCAACTTAGATTTCAGAAAATTCTAGCGATAGGGAAAACCCCCCCAGCTCAACACGTTAGACAGGGAAGATGTAAAGTGGGTTATTTTAAAAATAAATTATAAATCAGGAGACCAAGTTATGAAGACTTTTATTCGCATTATTAACTTTCCTCCAAAAGAAAAGACTTCTGATTTCAGTTTTCAGACTCAAATGAACCAGCTCTGTGGCTCTGCCTCAAATGAAAACAACTTCGGTAAACTTTTTGAAAGCCCATTTTGAAGGTCAGGCCCCAGGTCTATTCCACATGGGGGGAGCAGGGGCATGTGTGCTACAAGTAAACTCTGTGACACCAAAGGTATCTCTCAAAATGAGATTAAAAGCAACATTACCCTCGTGTTGCTTTGGCAATAAAAGGGGAACCTTACTCCAAGTAAGTCCTCGACGCTGACCTAAGGAGAGGAAAGGGACTACTTTTGCTCATCTCATTAAACTACACCAGACCCAGACCCAGACCCATGTACACTGCCGGCGCCTCAGGAAGGAAATAAGAACTGAGTCAGGTAAAGAGCCGACCTCCCGAGCTGGAGGCTCTACCCCGAGGTCCCGGGACGCCCTCATGAGGCAACACGGCTTCTGTACCACTGGACACTTCAGCGGTTGGGGCCTGCGGTTGCCCCTCGGCCTGTGCGTGGCAGACTCACCTCGGCGTCCTCTTTGCACTGTGGGAGAGAGGGGAACTCCAGCTTCAAGTCCTCCATAATCCCGGCCGGCGGACTGGTGGGTGAAGTGGGAGTAAGTTATTCGCCAGCCCGACCCCCGGGCTGGCAATGAGAGGGAGCGCCGGTGAACCGGAGGGCTGACGGACGGGCAGCGGCCTTACAATTAACACACGCAGAGCAAGGGGACCCGGCGACTCCGGCGGCGGCGGCGACCACAGAGGGGAAGAGGAGGGTTGGGCGGCTCATACCCGGCCGCCATGCTGCTGCGGTCTCCCTACCCCCGAGTCTCCGCGCCCCTCAGGCCACCCAGGCTCAGGCACAAGCTCGAGCCCCACAACCGTCTGCTCTCCTCGCCCCTCCGCCCTCCCCAAGCCGTCCCAGCCAATCCCAGTCCACGCGCGCCTTCGTCCCGCCCCGCCGCGGCCACCAGGTGTCAGCGCGCCGGCGCCCCGCCCCTTCGCGAGAGCGCAGGCGCGGGAGGGCGGAGCGTCAGAGAGCGCCCCGCTCATTCTCACCGGCTGTCGGGGAGGCGGGGCTGCGGCAGGAGGGAGGGAACGTCTGAAGGTCCTGGGCAATCCAAACCAGTTTGGCCCTTTCCAGGCAGGCACAGGTCTCTCCTTTGGCATAAGAATGGTCAAAACACCCTAGCTACCAGTAGTTGGCATCCGCAAGGAAAACCATAGTTTCCCCCTTCTCAGAATGCTGATCTTACAACCAAAAGAGTAAAGAGTGAAGCATTTATTTTGAAATTGTTAATTCTACACAAAATGAAACACCCATCACTTTTAAGCAAATTTAAACGGTGGGCTTGGGTATATGACAACTAGAAAATCTCAAGAAATGGCAAATAGAAAAAGTCCTAAGGAAACAGAAATGGAATCGATAGCTCACTCAGTAAGTTGTACATAATACTGAAGAAAGATCTCTCCAATTTGAAGTTTATTAATAGTTCAAGTTGGGGATAAACTACATGGCTTTCGGTATCTTTTAAAAGGGACTCTAGTTAATACTGTCTTGTTAATAAAGATTAGGCACATAGTGTTTTCTCTGAGCCTAGGGAGATACTATTACCCTTTTTGTATTAAACAGGTGAGGAAAATAAAACTTTTAAGGTTTGTACACAAAACTGATTCTTGAAAAAAACCACAACCAAAGTAAAAAAAAAAAGTCATTTATTAATTACAAATTACAGTGGATAAATTAAAAAGAATCACATTGATATTTGACCTAGACTCCCCCACACACAAATATCCTATTACTTTTTATATTGTCCTATTTATGAAACGCCCTGTCAACATATATAGAAATGGAACTGTTCAGCAATTTGAGTAATAGGTAGCTAGCTTGAGTGATCCATTTTCCACTATGTATCCTGTTTTCTATCTTTTAAGATTATAAAAAGGTATACAATACTCTGCTAGTTTTTAATTTGAGGAATGAGTGTAATTACCCAGGTCATTTATAGTTCGTTTTTCAGTATTTATGAACCCAAAGTCAAGTTTTTTTTGTTAACACCTTTAATAATTTTACTTGATGCCCAATGATGATTTCCTATTGTAATCTGTTAAAAGCTTTAATTGCCACATGATATGAGAAAGAACCATGTACAGGTCACAGAACTTTTATTTTGAACATTTCTGCTATCAACATCCCCTACTCACATCAGACACTCTTATTCTGGTATCCATAGTTACCTATAGAGTTCATGGGTGGGCTTGGGAAATAATAAATCTCCTTAAGTTTTAGTAGTTGCAAAATTGTATATGATTATGTGTGAACTTTTCTGGGAAGAGGGCCCAGACCTTAACATTCCAAAAAAGGAACTATCATCTCATATACTTAAGAAAACCAAGTCATATTTATTAATAAATATTACTTTCAATCATAATCTTTAAAGTTATGGATGCACATGTGCTATTTCAATTAACTATTACATAGCCTAATCATAGTAGGTGAAAATTGAATACTTTCTGGAAGGAAGAATATATAGGTATTGACATAAAAACACCTAACAACATACTATTATGAAAACAGTATAGGTACTATTTTATATTAAAATTCAAAAGCCAACAATCTAAATACAACTGTACCTCAGTTTACTTACTAAAGAACCTAAAGAACTATAGTAAATGTACTCTTATAAAAGACAGTATGTGTAGAACTGAATCAAACAGATTTTATTCAACTTTTTAGGATGAGGAAAACAAATGATATAAAATAAGTCATCAGAAATGCTCTTTGTACTACTGTCTCAAACCATTTTCAATGTTTTACAAAATGCTCACACGGCAAATACGAAAAGTTACAATATACTCCGTTTATAATTTCTGCTGCAATAAATGCAGCATTAACAAATATACATTTCTTCTATACCAATCGTAAATGCAGAATTACTGAATTACTAGTTTTTGTTATTCACATTTTTATTCATATACTTTTAATGCGATCATTGCCAATACATACATTATTTTCCTTAACTTTATTTTTACATTAAGCCAATGTCTGTCATGCAGCCATCAAAATCCTTACAGTAAATTACACAGGTTTGTAGTCTAATTTTGACTCTAGCTTCTTAGAATCAGCCACTTTTCTGACTGCTTTCATGAAGTCTTCCTGTACTACAAAATCATGATCAGCACGAATTGCAAACATACCTGTGGAGAATAAAACAATATGACTCCTTTATATAATATGTAAATTATTTATTATAAGAAACATAAATAATATAATTCTATGGAATAAATGTGAAGAAACCTAGATTTACTACTTCTGAATCAGTAGTTCTGATTAGTTGAAAATCACTATCATTGTTCAATAAGTTTCCATAGCTATCATGAGCCTTATTTTCTAACCAAAAGCTAGAAAACAATGAGACAATTATCTGTGTATTTAAAATCCAAATCACACAATCCCTGTATCTAGTGGCATCTTGAAAAAACAAAATCAAACCCAACTATAAACAAAACAAACACATTTTAAGCAGACAAGTCTTTTTTTAAAAAAAAGATTTTATTTATTTTTAGAGAGTGGAAAGGAGGGAGGAAAAAAGGGAGAGAAACTTCGATTGCAGGCCCCAACTGGGGACCTGACCTACAACCCACACACCTGCCCTGACTGAGAATCAAAATAGTGCCCTTTCAGTTCACAGGCCAGCGCTCAATCCACTGAGCCACATCAGCCAGGGCTAAGCTGGTTTCTTACCTCTACAGGCAGCAGTTCCATGGAAGGAAGGAGCCCATGTATGGTTTGGGAAAACACAAAACACCTCCAGTAATTCTGATAGCCCTTACTTATGAATAATCAAAAGCATAGAGAATGGGACATTTTAAAAAGCCAACAGTGGGCTTTAACAAAATTCAGAGCTATTATTCACGTATCAAAATTACCCTATTTATATACAAATTGATATTTTTATGACTCTCTTATTCAAGTACCACAATTCATTTTTTTCTTTCAAGTTTTTGACATGACTTGTAAGATATTAAGTGACAAGGGAATAACATTTTTTTTTTCCTTTTTAACTTTATGTAGTTGTATCATGGATATAGATCTCAGGTTTTGAGAGACTCCTAATTTCAAGATAAGCTACAGCTGATAAGGTATCAATAATTAAATGAATCCTACTAATATTGTCATTGAGGATCTGCTTATATTGAATTTTCACTTATATAAAATGAGTGGGTTTGAAAAGAAGATTTCAAGGGTTATTTCCTATCTTCTCCTTCAAGATTTCTAATTACAAGGAGCCTTGAAAATAGCTACCCTATGTTGTCCTTAGAAATGAGGTGAATAGAAAATTTTTTAAATGATTTTTTAATACTGAGGTTTTAAAATCTGTTTAGAAAGCTACAACTAAATTAGATAAATTATTTCCAAATCTGTGTTTCAAAATCGTTTAGTGAATGAGTGAATCTGAGATACATACTAATCGAGAAAGTATGATAATCTCTAGATTTGAAAGGAAAATACAACTGTAACTGAATACAGTGTTTTAACTTACAGAAAGTATGTTAACAAAAAAAAGTTTGAAGTCTAATAAAAAAAAAGAATTTCAATATATCTCCAGATGTGAATGTCCCACCCAATTAAAAAGCTAACATTCTAATCCACACAGAAGTTATAGTTCTTTGTTGGAAATAGCTAAAAATAATTTTTTACATATGTGGACCAAAAAGGAGATCCTCATAATTTGATAGTATCAGCTTTTGAGATTATGACACAGCTTTTGTTTGAATTCCATTTTCACTAAAGCAATCTTTCAATACTAAGTTGGTCAGTGTAGATTTTGGAAAGGGAATGTCATAAATTATTTCAAGTAGTTCAAATCACATAACGATTTACCTCTTATAACATTTTTGTTCATTAATAAGTCTTTGTGAGCATGATTTACTCTGATTCATACTGAGGGTTTCTAGACCTATAGATCTTTGATTCAGATAACGAGTCACAATATACCCACAAAAACATTCCTATGGAAAAGCCATGCCTGAGAAACCAGGCCCTTTAAATGCTGTGTTGAATTTACAAGAAATGTTAAAATAACCCAAAGGTGATATGAAAAATAGGAAATCATATACTGTAACACTTATCATAGACATTAATTTTTTCAATTTTAAGATTCTGTGTGGAGGACAAAGACTAACTGACTCTATGTAGAGTTTTAAAGCCACCTGATACCAGAAGTAAAAATAAGACACAAAACCCATAGAGAAAATTATATTTAAAAACTATTTTTTTTGCAAGTCAAATGAACACAAAATTCATAAATCAATCTTGAAAGCTTAGTAGTGACAGACTAGCATCAGAAAGTATGTCATCCACTTGGGAGCAGATTCCTCTGGTGCTGACCCAGTCTCAGTTCAGCAGTGGGTAGGGGTGCACAGTTCTGTACAGCCTCCCACTTACTTCAGCGAACCTATCACATGCACGCCTTTCCATATTCTACTCTAAGGCATCCAGAGGTGCAAAAGGCAAATCTCATCCAATGGACGATGAGAGCTGGTAAATAAATGCCAGTCTTCTATCTTTTAGCTGGGTAATCCTAAATGACATTCTGTATGTTTCTCTGAGAGTCTCATCAAAGTCAACATCCCCACCCAAATGGTAAACCCTTGTAATAGTTTTCCCTTTTCCCATCTCTCTTGCCCTGTTCTCTCCTGCTTCTTGTCATCTGTCCCTCAAAAACAAACACCCAACTCCTTACAAAGCCCAGATTCTGCTTTTAGACAAACTCAACATGTTTCTAGCAAATTAAATAAAAATCAATAGCAAAAACTGTACTTTAAAACCATACCTGCTTCAGTACAAACATTTCTCAGGTCTGCACCATTAAAGCCATCTGAAAGCTTCACAATTGCTTCATAATCTGTTTAGGAAAAAATACTGGAAATTAATTTATAAAGAGACCTCTTTTTGATTTATGCTCACATGAAAAATTTAAACGGAAGAGCTTGCTTTGAATTTGATCAGTTAGGCCTCAACTCTGTTAATGTTCCACAGTATTAACAACCAAAAGCTATACTTCTGTTAAGTAAACTGGCACCAAGCAGAAATAAACATACTTCTGAAAAACTTTAGAACCAAGAAATAAGGTCAATATCTGAAAGCATCTTAATTTTCTATGCAATGAAACAGTTACACACATGTGAACTTCAGATTATCTGTCAAGCTGTAATTCATTAAAACTGTAACCAAATCTTTAATGTGAATAAACCAATGCATCTAAAACAAACTGTAACAATGGAATTTAATCACATAAGCCAAATATAAATATACCAAAAAGAGCCATCAGAAATAATTTTATGATGGAATTTTCAAATGCTAGATCAAGCACTGGGTATCTTCTCTAGTTTTTGTGTAGGCTCCAAGTGGTATCAGATGACTTTTCTATTCACATGACAGACTTGAAGAACTGCTGGTTTGGGAAAGCAGTTATGGACTTGATACAGAATAGGAAGAAAAATGAGAGACAGCATAGGCCAATACAATGTAAGTAACTCTGATGAGACATCCTTTATCAGGCAATTTAGACTATGGCAATTTCTATTAGAAATCATACAGATATTCATTCATTTGTCTTCATTCAGGTTTAAATTAACTGTAAACTTTTTGAGATTAGGGATTCTCAAGGTTAACACAGTATCTGGCACCTACCAAGAGCTCAGTATTAGAAGAAATCTATAAATTGACATTTTTAGTTCAGCCCAGGCTTTTCAGCTCAAAACTCTTTCACATGAGTAATGAGAAAATTACTGAGACGATAATAAACTATTTTTAATTACTTTAGACCATTAACTTATAAAGGGTTTTTAGAAGTGTTCCGTAATTATACTAGAGTCCAGAGGTCAGCAAACTTTCTGTAATGGGCCAGGTAGTAAATATTTTTTAGGCTTTGTAGGCAATATGGTCTTTGTCAAAACTACTCATTTCTGCTGTTAGAGTGGGAAAGCAGTCACAGACAAGCTACAAATAAATGGTTGTGTTATAACAGAACTTTATTTACAAAAACAGAAGGCAGGTAGTATTTGGCCCACAAGCCATGGTGTGTTGGCCTCTACCCTATGTGTCTTTCAAATCTATAAAAAACTACTTCATAACCCCTCCCCTGTCCTCACATCTCTAACAATCCTTTCCCATCTTCACTCTGAACTTGCTTTCTATTTCACTTAGAAAATAAACACATTCAGAAGAAAAATTCTACAAGTTCCTGCCATATTTGAGAACCTGTCATCAGCAGCATCTATATATTCTGCCTTCCCTCCTATTCTTGTAGATGAAGTCTATGCTCATAGACAGGACCAGCCCCTCTTCAAGGAAAGTGCATTTTCAATTTCTTGTTCTCCTAGATCACTCGCATCAGCATAAAAATTATGTTCTATCTTTATGAATACTCCCCCAAATCCTCATCTCCATTTCTGCTACAGCTCTATTTCTTCTCTTCTCCCCTTCGCTACAGAACTCCTTGAAAGAAATGTCTAAACTCAATATCTCCCCTCCCAATCTCTCTGAAACCCATTTGAAGTAGGCCTTCATTCCCACCACTCCAAAATTTACTTTTGATAAGTCACTGATGCTCTCTACATAATAAATCCAAAGGTCTGTTCTCAGAACTCTTATCTGACCCATTATCAGCATTTGACAGGGAATTAATCCCCCATAACCATTTCTTCAATTTATCTTCTAGGACACCCCCAGCTCCTGGTTCTACTCCTACCTCTGTGACTATACTATCTCAATCTCCTTTTATGGTTCTTCATTTCAACTTTTTAATGTCAGAATTAGCTCAATCTTTGAATCTCTTCTCTATCCACATTCACTTCTTCAGAAATCTCATCTAATCTCAAGACTTTAATAACCATTTTTATGCTATTATCCAAATTTCTATCTCCAGTATAGACCACCCCAATAAACTGTTGATGCATACAGAATTACTAATCAGCATCTAATCTGGATATCTAATTGGCATCTCAAATTTAATATACTCAGAATCAAATTCCTTATTCTCCCTTTAAAACCAAATCTTTCTAGTCTTCCCTTATTTTTATTGATAGTAACTTCATCATTTCAATTGTTTGAGTCAAAAATGTATGTCTTTTCTGGTTTAGCTCACATGCTACGTGCAACTCATCAGCAAATTCTTTCACCTCTATTTTCAAAATATATCCAAAAATCTCATTACTTTAAAATACTACTACCACCTTGGACCAAATCACCATCAGCTTTGCCTGGATCAATGAAATAACCTCCTAACTAATTCTCTGGCTTCTCTTCTTTTTTTATGTAGCTAGAATAACTTTATTTAAACTAAGTGAATTTTGAAATATTTACAGGTGAAATGAAATATTTACAGATATAATGCTGAAATTTGCTTTTTAAAAATAGAGGGAAGATGAGGGGTGGGTAACATTAAAGATGAAAAGTTTCATCTGTAGAGTTAATAGTTATTGAGGCTGGGTGATGAGTTAAGTACCTGGGGTTAGAATTTCATTATAACCTTATTTCTACTTTTATTATTTCTAATTTTCTACAATAAAAATTTTAAAATAAGAAAAAGATCATTTCTGTGCTCATAATCCTCCAATGGCATCCATCCATATCTTTTAAAATAAAAGTCAAAGTTCCTGCAAGGGGGCCTCAATAAAGCTGTACACAATCTGGTCCTCATTACTTTTATGATTTCACTTGCTACTACTGTCCCATTTACTCTGCCACTAACACCTTGGTTCCAGAAAAATACTTTCTTCAAAGCCTCCTTATTTGCTGCTCCCTCTGCATGATTTCCCCTCAAATATCTGTATTTAGTTCCTTCACCTTTGCAGGTGATTGCTTAAACATTACTAATCTCTTGGTAAGAACTCCCCCTCCCCACCTCCATTTTTATTTATACACACACTCATGCACACAGGCACACATGCACACCTGCTCCTGGCATTACCTAGACCCCTTTTCGTGCTCTATTTTTCTCCACAGCACTTACTAAAACCCATTACATTATATATTTTATTCATTTTTTCTTTTCCTGACAAGAACATACATTCTAAAGGCAGAAATCTGTCAGTTTCATTCACTACTATATACCCTGCACTTAGAAAAATTCCTAACATAGAGTTGATAGTCAATAAATATTGCTGGATTTAAAACCAGATTTGAGTTATAAAGCAGAATTTATGGCCAAGATGGAGGCGTAGGTAAACTTGCTCAGCCTTCCTGCACAACCAAGGAAAGCAACCAATCTAAAAACAAAAAACAACCAGAACTGCTAGAAAATCAAACTGTATGGAAGTCTGAACCAAGGATTTAAAGAAGAGACAGTCATCCAGATGGGTAGGAGGGACAGAGGACACAGTGTGGTACAGCAGTGGCCAGCGGGTGAGCGGTCCCACATTCATGTGAGGCAGATAAAAACCGGGAAACAACTAGGGAGTGAGCAATCCCAGCCTGGGGCAAGACCATGTTGCCTAGGGTTCCAGCACCGGAAAATAAAGCTTCCTAACCTCTGGCTGTAAAAACCAGCGGGGGTTGGGGTGGCAGAAGAAACTGCCAGTCTCTCAGGACAGTCCATTTAAAAGGCTCACAGGGTCCTAGAATGTATGCAAACCCACCCACTCTGGTAATCAGCACCAGAGCAGCAGCTAGAAAGGCACCAGTCACTTACAGGAAGTGGGGGAAGTGACTGGAAACAGGGCGAGAGACCACCAAATGGCATTGTTCCCTCTCTGACCACTTCCCCACATACAGGGACACAGAATAACGAAGCAGGTTACACTACCCTGGCAAATACGTAAGGCTCCACCCCTTTCAATGTAACAGGTGCCCTGACATGGGGAGTCAAAGCAGCTCTATCTACCTAATACACATAAACACAGGGAGGCTGCCAAATTGCAGAGACAAAGAAATATTGCGCAAATGAGAAGAGATCAAAACTCCAGAAAAAGAACTAAGCGACATGGAGATAGCTAACTTACCAGATGCAGAGTTCAAAACACTGGTAATCAGGATGCTCAGAGAAATGGTCGAGTATGGCCACAAAATAAAGGAAGACGTGAAGACTATACAAAGTGAAATAAAGAAAAATATACAGGGAACCAACAGGGAAGGGAAGGAAGCCAGGATTCAAAACAATATGGAACAAAAGGAAGAAATAAACATTCAACCAGAATAGAAAGAAGAAATATGAATTCAAAAAACTGAGAAGAGGCTTAGGAACCTCTGGGACAACTTTAAACATACCAACATTCAAATCATAGGGGTGCCAGAAGGAGAAGAGGAAGACTAAGAATTGAAAACTTGTTTGGAAAAATAATGAAAGGAAACTTCTCTTATTTGGTGAAGGAAATAGACATACAAGTCCAGGAAGCTCAGAGGGTCCCAAACAAGTTGGACCCAAAGAGGGCCACACCAAGACACATCATAATTAAAATGCCAAAAATTAAAGATAAAGAGATAATCTTAAAAGCTGCAAGAAAAAAAGAGTTACCTACAAAGGAGTTCCCATAAGACTATCAGTTCATTTCTCAAAAGGAACCTTGCAGGCAAGAAGGGACTGGCAAGAAGTATTCAAAGTGATGAAAAGCAAGGACCTACATCCAAGATTACTCTATCCAGCAAAGCTATCACTTAGAATTGAAGGTCAGATAAATGTTTCCCAAACAAGGTGAAGCTAAGGGAGTTCATCATCAAGATCTTAATATATGAAATGTTAAAGGGACTTACCTAAGAAAAAGAAGGTTGAAACTATGAACAGTAAAGTGACAACAAACACAACTATCAACAATGGAATCTAAAAAACAAAAACAAACTAAGCAAACAACTAGAACAGGGACAGATTTATAGAAATGGAGATCACGTAGAGAGTTATCAGTGGTGAGGGGTAGGGGAAGAACAGGGGAAAAAGGTACAGAGAATAAGAAGCATAATTGGTACGTACAAAATAGACAGGGGGAAGGAAAGAGTAGTGTAGGAAATAGAGAAGCCAAAGAACTCATATATACGACCTATGGACATTAACTAAGGTGGGGGATTGCTGGAGGGCATAGGGGTACCAGGGAGAGTGGGGCAAAGGGGAAAAACAATGGGACAACTGTAATAGAATAATCAATAAAATATACTTAATAAAAAAATTAAAAATGAAAATGAAACCAGATCAATAGACTACCAATGATTTAAAATAGCACTCTGCTTAATTTACCAAATGCAAATACACATAAAAATAGGTTATTTCCTTACCTATTTCACCATGCTTTGTAATGGGACCTGCATGGATTTTCAATATATCTAATCTTGCTTGTTCGTTTGGTAAATCAATATCTGGAAATAAGAAATTATAAGAAATTCTTTTGCAGTGATTTTTTTTCTTTTCATTTTTTAAATAAAGTAGGGGGTAATAAAAAGGAATGGAAAGAGAACTGAACATAGACAAAGGGAAATGCACAGCCAGTAAAGAGCCTTAACTCACGTATTTTTCTATCTAATCTTCCTGGACGGAGCAAAGCAGGATCCAGTGTATCTGGTCGGTTAGTAGCCATGATCATTTTAACTCTATGAAGAGTATCAAATCCATCCATTTGATTCAGTAACTAAGTATTTATAAATAAAAATCATAAACAGATTTTACAAAACATCCAAACCATTAAAAAAAATACATAGATATAACTTTTTTATGCCTAATACCATGAAATGTTTGCCTACAGACAGCTATGTAACCTTCAAAATGATGATTTTGTGAAATTTTATTTTCTCTCTCTTATGTTAACGAATGTACTTTCCATCCTTTTTATAGCTACCGGGTAGATTAAAAAGTCTGAAGGTTTCCATTTGGTCAAAAATTATAAAACTAAATATGTGGATCTGATTTCCAATGTTCAAGTTTTTTTCATACAATTATTTTTAAAAATAAAAACTAAGAATAAAGTTTAACATATAAAGTGCTTATGATATGCCTGACATAAAATTTATATTAGCATAACCGGATATAATGATTTTTCTACAAATTTAATAACTCCATTAAATATATTTTCAAATAACTCTACTATACATAGAAATAGTGAGACACTAAACACATCTCCTTTGATTCCTAAAGTTTCCTTGAATAAATTTTGAAAAACCTAACCACATTCAATAAATTCTTTAAAATATAGCTGGCCTCACATGTCTGTTTCTTTCCCAAAATATGTTAGCTAACATATCAGTTACATGAATAAAACTAGCATCAGTGTTGTTTTAAAATACCTTAATTTAAGGTCTCTAAGAGACTCTAATTTTAAAACACTGTATACTTTCTGAGCAAATGAATTTATGAAAAGTAATTTTCAAATGCCCAAACTCAGGCAGAATTTGACATTACATTATCTATGCTACCTAGCTCTATTTGTAGAAGTTGAAATGTATTTTGGATCTTGCCATTACTTGCACAGATTCTGGAGTAGGGAAAGGCTTTATGTATATTCTGATATCCCATCACTCATCTTCTTCAATTACCAACACCATTCGGTTTCCTCTCAGACTCAGCAAGAAAGGAACATGTTAGTGATTTTTAGAGCTGCCTCATGCATAACTCATTTATTGCCACTGGCTTTACCATGTCCATTATTCATAAAATGTCTTAATAAATCTAGTGCAAGATCACATTCACACTATAAGAAGCACCATATACAATTTAAATATCTGACTGACGGGTCTGCTCAAAAGACATAGAACAGAACAGCTGTACAGTAAATGGGAATTTTGTAGATATCCTTATTATTTTCTAGTAGTCATTTTCTAACTAGAGAGTGTGGTGGAGAAATGTGTTCATTCCTGTCAGTGTTTTCAAATTTCATAGTTAAAGAGTATTCTGCATTTAAACTACTGTACATTTTGACCTTCAAATGTCTGAGTTTACTTCTTTATTTAATAAACATTGATTTCTTCATAAGCCCCCTTTACCAAACATTACCTCCATTAAAGTTCTCTGAATCTCTCTGTCAGCTGAAGTGCCTTCTGAAAACCGACGACCACCTAAAAAGTTACATGGAAACTCATATGCATTATTCTTTTCCTCAAAAACTATCATTTAAGAGACAGAATATGGTAAGTATTTGGGGTTAAAAACATTAAAATGAAAATTAGGTATTAAGAATTATACTGACAAAATTAATGATTTTGGTATAACATTTCTTATTTTGTCAATGTCAAAGATTATGCACTAAAATTGGTTAAACTTTAAGAATTTTTAAAAAATAACACCGAATTTATTTTGCTACTTCATAAAAATAGCAATTAGAGGAAAGGGAAAAAAGGTCCTTTAGATTAAAAAATTTCCTAACACTGTCAAGAAAAGTTTAAAATAAATTTTAAAAGATGTTACTCTTACCGATAGCATCTATTTCATCCATAAAAATGATGCATGGCTGATGGTCTCTGGCATAATTAAACATTTCTCTAATCAAACGAGCACTTTCACCTATGTACTTGTCTACAATAGAACTAGATACAACCTAATTAAAGAAAAAACATTAAGGTAAACATAAGGTAATTCAAATAAAATTTAATTTCAACACCTACAAAAAGATTCTTCCCTTTACCTTTAAGAAATTGCAGTCCAGCTGGCTAGCAACAGCTCGTGCCAAGAGTGTTTTTCCTGTACCTAGGAATGACAAACAAGTCCTAATTAGACAGAAAATAAAAAACTTTCAAAAGCCTTTTGAAAATTTAATCCTTTGGATAGTAAATTCTGCAAAATGGAAGCTAAATCTTAAAAAAATTTCCAGTGAAAATTCCATAGTACTTCTACTTTCAGTATTAAATTTTATTCAAAATGGTCCTTGTAATTTTAAGCACACTGAATACAATAACTTTAGAAATATATCAACCCTATATACAAACAGACTACAATAGAAACTTGTTATATTAAAATCCATTAATCTATCCTGTACACTAACTAGATCTTTCACCCATGTATGATATTGTATATCAAGTATTGATTATTTGGAAACTATTAATTCAGTGAGTTATGGAAATCTTTGAAATGTTGGTATTTTTCACTATATATTATTAAAATATCATACTTGTTAATATCACCACCAATCTCATCGTTTTAAGTATTAACATAGTAGCTTTCTAAAGCTGTGAAGCTCATAGTGCTAGATTAAGTTTTCAAGAACTCTAATTTTTCCTTGAAAGTTCAAATTTTATCACTGGCTACAAATGGTGTCAGTTGTTTTCTTTATCATGACAGGCTAACTTTATTCATTTTTGAAAAATGTGTGCCAGGTAACCAATAATCAATAGAGTAACCAATAACCAGTCTGATAACCACAGACTGTATGTAAATTATCCTTTCAGCTAATTTACCTAGCAACTGAAATAGCTGCACATGAGATTATCCTATCCCATATGCAACAGAAGTACTTTATATGTATTATCCATTTCATCACACAGAGTGTTATTCAAATATCAAATTTTATAACATTAATAATTTTCACTGCTTTACCAAGGACATTTTAAAGTGAAACTGTTTTTTTTTTTTTAAATACTGCAAGTGAGTGGTCAAAAACACATTGACTACTAGCACCATTTCATGACACTAACTGATTCATGCTAATGGCATAAGCAGTTTTACCCACACTGCATTGCACCATCAGCATAGACACCAACACAATAAAAAAGCAACTATCATCTTAACATTATGAAAATAAGTTTTGACCTTGCAGATTCCTGGAAAGTGTCTCAGGGATACCCAGAGGTCTGTGAACCATACAGAACCATTACACTAGGATCACACAGCATGTTAATATATATAGTTGCCCCTTAAACGACATGGTTTTGAAATGTGTGGGTCCATTGATATGTGGGTTTCTTTCAATAAATATCGGTACTGTTTTCAGTCCACAGTTGGAGTCTGGGCATGCAGTGGGCCAACTGTATGCATTATTCTATGCCATTTTATGTAGAGGACTTGGGGATCCGCAGATTTTGGTATCCCTGTGGGTCCTAGAACCAATCCCTGAGGATACCGGGGATAGCTAAATTTTGGGGGAGTCATAAGTTACATGTAGATTTTCGACTGTGGGGGGGTGTGGTCAGTACTCCCAATCCTGTACTGTTCAAGGGTCAACTATGTATCCTCTAAGGCACAAGAGGACTAAGCATGCTAAGAGAAGAGTAGACACACATCCCTTATCTCTTCTTACTCTGAACAATGTGGACATTGGAATTCTCCAAGTCAAATTTCCAACTTATATTGTTTTATTCCTTCATTCATTCATTAGTGAGGTAGACATAATTCAATACCAACCTGGTGGTCCATAGAGCAAACAGCCTTTTGGAGGTATTATTCCTACACGCTGGAATAATTCTGGATTTGTAAGAGGCAATTCTATCACCTAGAAAAGAAGTTGCATGCTTCTTAAACAGTTGGTAAAGATTTTGATGTACTTTCAAATATTTTAAGTAAAATGTCAGCATAATTAGGTATACACATCCTAATTCATAATAGGTCTAGAATGCCACATTATGTAAAACTTTATGTTAAAGGGTTTTTTCAGCTATCTCTTACATCTAAAAATAGTTTAATATTTTTAGATGAATTAAAAACTGTGCGGTTATTTTAACAAAACATATACTTGATAGAGTGGTTACTTAGGCATATAATCTGTCAAAACACATTTGAATTGTATACTTTAAATCTATGCATTTTATTGAATATAAATTATGGCCCAATGAAAAAATTACACTATAAAAATCAGTTAATCAAAAAATAAAAAGATATATATGATTTTGAATTTGGGACAACACAAAATAATTATAAAATGGGGAAATACGGTGTTACTAACTGCCACTAAGGGGAAAAAGTATAAAATTTTCATACATTTGCATTTTGTCATAGTAGTCTTAAAAGAACCACATATTCTGCTTTCAAGGTGCTAAGACTGATTCAAGTAAAGAAAACAAGAATAGAAAAACTAAGGGTTTGACTGCCATTTTAAACTCTTCATAGTACCAATAACTTGAGAAACTTCTATCAAATCGTTGTGTGCAGAAGGTATGATTAAGACAAGGTAGAAGTGTGAGAAATCAATATTCTGAAGTGTATGCAGATGGAAAAGGATATTGCGTGTGCTTGTCGTCTGTGTGTGTGAGAAAGAGGGAGGGATTCTTTCTGCTCCTATGCCTGATGCGGCAAATCACTGTAAAAGACAAGATTTCACTCTTCCATGAAGCACTTTTCTTCCTCTGTTGACCTTTCATTAATTACAAAGTGAGAGCAGGCTTGGTCAAAAACCACTTTGGTTACATAAACATAAACACCTGGAATGCTTGTTTAAATGTTAATTCTTTCATTCCACCCTCAGTCTAGTACATCAAATCCATGCAGAGGGCCTAGCAATCTTATCTTAAGTAAAGAGTTCCAGAAACTTAATGTACAGAAGTATGAAAACTACTGGCTTAGGATTTAAATCAGATGATGTAAACCATTCCAACTGTCTTCATTTATTCTTAAATTTATTTCCATCCTAAATTAGGATGAAATCAATAGGACAATAAATTTCCTTTAAGAATTGTTAAGAAACCACCTGTGTTACAAAGCAATGCAATCCTGATTAAATTCTTCACTAAGAGATTAAAAGGTTTAAGCCACCCTAAAGCCTGTAATTTTCTTAAATGGCAATAAACAGCTCTACTAAAATAAAATATTTAGGATACAGGTAACTTACTTTACTGTAAGAGTGGGAAGCTAATATTAATAAGGTTATGGGAAAAACTACATTACATATGTTATTCAAATGTGCTCTGACCCAAGTAACCTGTTATGACAATCAAAATCACAAATGGCATGAACATTGTATTATATCAATTATTCTTAGCTATTTTCTTCTTTGTCAAAAAGAGCAGGATTTTTCCAACACCAAATTATCTCCACATTAACAAGCACCTATTAATTTTCTGAGCTAGAATTTAGTGCTATTCTTCTCTCAGCAAGAATATTAAATGTGTAATATTCAGTTAACCACTATTTGGACGAAGTAATTTTTCATCCTCTTTCTCCCTTTAGGAATCTTAAAACAAATACTATTTATTATTAAGTTCAGAAAACAAAGCATACACTACCAACCTCTCTCAATTCCCGAATCTGTTCTGATAGCCCTCCAATTTCAGAATAGGAAACATTCCCAGGGTCTTCATGAGACATGTTGTAAACCAGTGGATCCACCTCTCTTGGCAAGTATCTGTGATGACAAGTATTTTTCTTTTAAAAATGTATTTTCTCTCAGCCTACAGATAAGAGTATAAATGACTTGCTTGTGTAAGTACCTGTTGGTGATTTTTATAAACATACATGTTTAAATTAATTAGGAATTTGTAAAAGAAAAATGACAAAAGTGACCTCAAAAAATAAATCATCTCTCTCGGAAAACAAACTATAAATATATAGAATAAAAAACTTACCTCATGATGGTTAGTGTAGTCATGTCCAAAGCAACTCTTGTTCCTGGCTTCAGCTTACTTTTGTCAAGCTGATTTTGTATAACAAAAGGAGTTACATAAACATTTAAAACAGGGAATAACACTCTAACAAGAGCAAAACATTTAGCAGACAAATAATCATTTTTACCCTTCAGAGAGAGCACTAATACTAGATTCCAAACACCATGCCAGCAAAGGGTATAAATGTTATAATTCAATGTTTTTTGCATCTGTCCCTTTTGTTCATTCTCAGAGTGAAATATGAAATTACTAATATACAAAGTTTGAGGTAGCAATGACCTTGTTTTTGAAGTAATGGCTTTTAGTATTTTACCTTCAAAAGCTCACTATTTCATATAGTTCTGCTCATTATTTTTATTAAGGCACTATACAGTACAGTGACTACGGCACTTGGTAACAAAGCAGTTATACAGAAATCTGTTAAGTGAGCCCTAGCTGGGTAGCTCAGTTGGTTAGAGCATTGTCCCAGTACTCCAAGGTTGTGAGTTCAATCAGGTCAGGACACATATAAGAATCAACCAATGAATACATAAATAAGTTAAACAACAAATTGTATTTTCCCCCCTTTTCCTTCTCTCTTCCCCTCTTTAAAATCAATAAATTAAAAAAAAAAAAAAGGCCCTGACAAGTGTGTCTCGGTTGGTTGGGCTTTGTCCTGCACAATGAAAGGTCGCTGGTTTGATTCCCAGTCAGGGCACATGCCTGGGTTGCGGGTTTTGGTCCTGGTCAGGGTGCCTGCGGGAGGCAGCTGATCTGTGCTTCAATCTCACATCGATGTTTCTCTCCCTGTCTTTCCCCCTCCCTTCTCCTCTCTCTAAAAATAAATAAATAAAATCTTTTTTAAAAAATCTGCTAACTGAACATTTTGGGAGAAGATAAGCAGTGTGCCCATTAGATTTCTTTTAAAAACTATACCTTTTGGGAAGAATATAACAGGAGATCAGGAGGAAATGCACTATTTCCCCTTAAAGAGATTTTAATTAAAATGTTAAAAACAAAAGAAATAAACATAGCTACCATCATTTATGCCTTTACTACATGCCAAACAGTATGTGAAATACATTATATATTAGGTTGAACCATACTAAATAATTTATTGACATATTTAGGTAGAGTAACTTATTTGGCTAGAATTTGATAGTATTTGTCCAGTAAGATTCACTTCGTATTAAGGATGTTACTTTTTGAAAACAGTTACTTTTTCATAGTTCAAAAAGGTGCTTGCCAGTACAATTTCAGAAGCATACAAATTACTAACCACTTTTCACAGAATTCTGCAAAGAGCTCTAAATTTAGGATTCAGTACCAATTAAAGTGGAAGCAGGTAAGAGACTAGGTTGAATATAATGGATTAAACTGAAAAAAACTATTGCCAGTAAGTGAGGTACCTGAAAAACAGCTAAAAAGAGATCACTGTGAGGTTATTTAAACATTTACATCTATAAGAAATATATATGGTGGCTTTTTTCTTTTTCTTTTAAATTAAAAGTTTTATTTATTTTTAGAGAGGAGGGGAAAGGAGGAAGAGAGGGAAACATCGATGTGTGTGAGATACATCAATTGGTTGTCTCTCACATGCCCTGAACTGGGGACCTGGCTCCCAACACATGCATGTGCTCTGACTGGGAATTGAACTGGTGACCCTTCATTTCACAGGCCAGTGCTCAATTCACTGAGCCATACCACCCAGGGATATACTCTGGATTTTTTAATATTTTCCAGTTTTTTGTTTTTGTTTTTTATTTATGGATGGGAGGGAGGGAGGCGGAGAGGAGTGGGGGAGGGATGAGAGAGAGCAAGGGGTAGAGAGAGAGAGAGACATCAATTTGTTATTCTACTTATTTATGCATTCACTGGGTGATTCTTGTGTGTGCCCTGGCAGAGGAACTGAACCCACAACTTTGGCATATTGGGATGATTCTCTAATTGACTGGGCTTCCGGGCCAGGGCCAAATTTTCCAGTTTTCAAATATTTCCTTGCCCCCACACAACCATTAAATATCTTGGAAAGGCCAACTTTTGCCATTGAGAGGGCCCTAAAAATGACATAAAAATCCTGTGTCAGATTAGGCATCTAACATTTTGATTTAGAAAATGTCATGCCATTTACATGCTAGGCAAAACCCTAAACCTGAGTTAGTCCCTGGGTTAAATTCCGTTCTACAGCCATGTTGTATCAATGTTTTAAAACCTAATCATGATATAACAAACACTCAGAGCAAGCTTTTCCCAGTGAACTTATAGGTACGTCCTAAGGATACTTCCTAGAGAATAAATAGGGCAATACATAAATTGGATTCAGAGGCTACTAATTCAGAACCATTTGGTGGCATTTTTGTTGACTGCAAAATAAAATGTGAAGTGAATTCAATTTGCCTATTCTAATTTAAAAAAACTCATACAAAATCAATTTAGGCTACAGTACAGTCTGCAAGTAACATTTCTGAATATTTAAATATAAAACACAGGTACCTGATGGGGCCTAATCCTTTTAAATCCCCTTCCAAAAAAAAGACAATAAACTAAAATGATCTAAGATATTTTCTAGTTCTAAAAGTCTTTGACTTTTAACTGTTTAGAACTGACTTGAGACAACTCAGTACACTAGAAAGTAGATAACACTAAGAGTCAAAGCCCATGGTTTGAGTTCAGACTTTGCTAATAATTAGTTACATCTTAACAAATCACCTTTGTGAGATGTGAGCATAATACCTGACCTCCTTATCTCAAGAATTAAGTAACTTATATGAAAGTACTTTTACCAATTATAAAACACTATTACAAATGTTAAGTGTTACCTGTCGACGACAACCCACAACATATCTTGGTCCATTTGTAGCTTTAACAATGACTAAAGAAAGAAAATGAAAGAAAAAAAATTTTAAATAGCAAGTAAAAATTAAATATACCCACAGTGATGGCAGGCTGAGTTTTATTTCTCTCCTCCAAGAAGATAATACATAGTTGAAAGGAAGTTAAGTCCATGCAAGAATAGCGGCTACCTTCACTATTGTCATTAGAATAATAAGCATTTCAAAAGTTGGTGGTGAGAGGGAGAGTCCATTCTTTTTTCTTTACTAATTAACAATTAATCCACTTACATTTTTCTTCAGTTAATTGCTTAAGTACTTCACCCACAATCTAAGAAGAAGAAAAAAAAGCATTACTTTTTTGCCAAGAACTAAAAAAAGGCAATTACCATCCTCCTTATATCCCACAAACTCCATTACCTACCTGCCCAACACTTTGTAGGGCCTTCAGATCATTTTCAGACTTTTCATACTGCTTGGTAAGTTCTTTTAACTGTTCCCTTACTGAAATAATATAATGTGAACATTTTACATTAAATAATAATCTTAGTGAGTTTGTTACTAAGTTTTGATAAAGTTTGTCAATTTCACTTTACATTTTTTATAGCCACTATATCAAAACACAAAAGAAATTATGTCATTTATAGGTGACATTTTAAAACGAAATTTACAAGAGAAAGCATAAATTATTTTTACTTTTTAAGTCGACAATACTTAGTTGCTTAAGCACATTTTAGATTACATTCTTAGCAGATATTGACATTCTGATACTTCGGGTTTGCGACTACAAATTCAGATGATAAAATATCCTTTCTCATCTCTTCACCTGTCCACATGGATTATTACTCTCTTTCTACCCTAGTAAGGGCAACAGGTGGAGTGCTCCGCAGTTACACGGTTATGGTCGTCGTTTAATTCAACCACTCAGGCTTTTCAATAAAGGTGCACGATGAAAAAATGTAAGTGCCCTTTTAGATTAGCAGTTAAAGGAAACTTGGGTGCCTGATACAGTGCAACTCAAAGCACAAGACAGAGAGGATTATTATGACGGATGGACTCCTCCTCAAGCTCCGCGTCTGGCATTCCACTCCACTAACACGCCAACTACCCGAGTCTCATCTCTCGCTTAAACTTTCTTGACCCAAGTCTGACCCCTTCTCCCAGTGCCGGGTCTCCACCAGCACTGCCCTCCTTGCACCCCAACCTGGGAAGCATCCCTGGTCCGCTTCTTCCCCACGCCTCCTCTAGCCCTCTTTCAATTCCATCTCAGAACTGGGACTGTTCGTTCTGTCACCTGGCCCAGACGGGGGCAACTTCACGCCGAAGAGGCTCTGCTTCCCAATCTCCGGGCCCGATGACAAAGCGCCTTGCCCCTGGACCGAGGCCTTCCCATCGCCAGGGTTAGGTTGTTAAGCTTGGCCACAGGCCTCCACTTTGTCAGGAACACAAGAGGGTTCTGGCACGAGATTATGTGGAAAGAAAGATACACTCACACTCCTTGAGGCGGCCGTCGATCTCCTTGTGCTCCAGCAGCTTCTTGCGGTAGTCCTGAAGCGCCTTATCTCTAGGGTCCGCCATGATGAGAAGCCGTCGCTCATAGGGGATGCCGGGAATGGCCATGGCCGCCCGGGCGGGGGAAGAGGCGGGGCAGGAGAGAAGAGCCTCCTTGGAAAGGCGGGTTTGTGGACGACCCCGCCCCTTCCGGTTGGCTCCGCCTCTCTACTCCACCTCTGCCGCTGCTGAGTCTTCTTTCACCTAGGGCGTCGGCGTGCACCAAAGGAAACCTCCTGCCACACTGTCACCTGCTGGTTGGGCTGGGTAAAGCAGGATGCTGTTATCCTGGTCATTCTTAGAGGCCTTATTTTTCTTGAGTCACTGCTGACTTGGAACCACAGAATACTTTGTAATAGGCTGAGATGGGAGTGAGGTAGGGAATGTGCAATCTGTCTATACTATAGAGCTTCGATGGTCTATCAGTATAACACAGTACTACTATCTATGACCTCCAGGTACAGACAGAGAAGGCTATCTCATTCACTTATACGTTCAGTGATAGAGGTACTAAGAGTACAATCTAGTGTGGAGAATAAAAAAAAAATTTCAGAATGTAATAAATACTATAATGGAAATAAAACATGGTAATGTTATAGAGCAAAGTGAGGAGAACTAATTTAGAACAGATGTCTGAAATAAAGACCCAGTTGTGCAACAAACCGGAGAAGAATCTTCCAAACAGAGGAAACAGCAAGTGCAAAGATCCTGAGGTGAAGAAGAGCTTGGTTCACGTCCAAGAACAGACAAGAGGTCAATGAGGGCAGAAAGCAATGGGTTGTGGAGATGTGGACAGAAGAAAAAGAAGCACAAGTGGGCTGAGTCAGAAATTTGAAGTCATATAGGACCATCTTAGGATTTCTGTACTTCTGAACAAATTAATCTCTCAATATTCTGTACGATGAGCATAATAATTGTACCTATCTCAAAAGAATGTTAGGAATATTAAATAAGATAGTGTGCCTATAGCTATTAACATAACGTGCGATACATATAGTAAGCATTCAATAGTGTTATTTTAAATTTTTATTTTGAAGGTAATAATGACCTCAATTTTTGCAGTACAGGTCCCTATTGCTGTACTATTTCCCAGCATCATTCCTGGGGAGAATTTATCATTGTTCCAATAGAATCAGTCAAATTCCCCAAATAGAGTCCATTTGATCTCATCTTATCTGCTGGCCCTGAATGTTTAAGAAGTATATCCTATCTATACATATGAAGTGTAAATTTATGTAAATGAAATTACAAAACTCACATAAACGATGACTTCAAATTTATTAGGAAAAAATATTATGTGTGTTGTGTGAATGTTCTATTCTGTTTTTCTAAATATAACTGGGAATTGCAGCAGACAATAAACAAGGAAAATGGATTGAGCAGAAATAGTCCCGTTTTCCACTCAGCTGCAATGATTCTGGTCAAACAAGTCCATCCATACCAAAATGTAGCACCTCTGACATCAAGAAGCAGCAAAAGGAGGACGAGTCAGAGAAAAAAAAGACAGCTCAGTTTGGTTCAAATCAATAAATATTTATGAGCACATAATGTGTTATTCCAACATAATGCACCAATATTTTAAACTCCCTTGACCTATGTTCTTTTTCTCTCATTCATCTGGCAAAATTCCAACTTCCGATGAACCTATATTATTTCCCCAATGCCTGTATCAGAACAACTCTGTTTCTTCTTTATATGTACCTGTAAGGCTGGATTCTTCTGCATCAGAAAATGTAGTTCAATTTGTAATTATACATTCCTAAGTGTGATTAAATGGTTAGTGTTTTTTCCCAGTAGACTATAAGTTCCAGGAAAACAAGGACTGTGACTATTTCTTGCTCACTATTGTACCCCCAGAAGGTGGAGAGATATATATATATAGAGATATATATATATACACACACACACACATATATACATATACATATATAAAATATATAATTGAGTGAATAAATATGTATGTCAGATATCATGATAGGTGAGCAGAGATAAGAAAGACTAAGAAATGTCATCAGTACTCAAAGAACTTACACTATCATAGAGTAGATGTGAGAAAGCAGGGCTAACTTATGTGGGGGGTCATTAAAAGGGATATTATAACAAACGATGATGAAATAGATTTAAATCTTCAAAAAATTCTTTAAGGATAGTTTCTTAATCTACTTAACTATAATTTAACACTGATGGATGTCATTATTTTAAAATACGTACACAATTTTTTTTTATATTTCCCACTTCAAGAAGTGGAGCCTAATTGCCACCCCCTCCCCTCATCCCCGAGGTCTAGTGACTTGCTCTGGACAAATAGAATAAACTGAAAGTGACAATACACAACTAGAGACTAGGTCATAAAAGACTTTGGGGTTTCCTCCTTACTCTGCATTGGATCACTCCCTCTGGGGGAATGATCCAGCTGTCACGTGATGAGGTCACACCAGCAGATCTATGGAGAAGCTCTCAGGCAAGGGGCAGCCAGGAAGAAACTGAGGCCTCTTGCCAGCAGCATGTGAGTGAGCCGTCTTGGAAGCAGGGCCTTCAACTTTAGGCAAGACATTAGGTGACTGAAGCCCTAGTCTTGATTGCAACATCATTAGAAACTGAGTCACATGATCCAGTTCAGCTGCCTCTGAATTGCTAGCCAACAAAAACTGTGAGACTATATATGTTTGTTGTTTCAGTCGTTAAGTTTTGTGGTAATTTGCTATACAGTAATAGAGAACCAATCAGGCAGGAACTGATATGTTTCTAGATAGAGACTGGGAAATAGTAGCCAATAGGCGAGTAGCAACTACTTTTGCTCATACATCAGCCACAACACTCAAGTCTTTGGAAATTTGTTATCCCAAATACCTACCCCCAAATACGTACCAGAATGCACTTAATTAAATGTGTCTACGGCTGAGCAGTAAGAAGATGTTGAGATAGGAACAGGAGTTAGAATTCCTAGGCTTTTTGGATAACTCTTCTTTAATCAAAGCAATCCACAAATAGAGTTTCTTTAAAAAAAACAACAAAAAGTACTACAAGGTCTAGGTTAAAACAGAGGAGTCTACGGCCCCACCCTATTCTATGCAAATCCCATTCCCCAATTCTTGAAAAAAAAATTTTTTTATATTTATCTCCATATTTCTACATAATATGCTTCTACTGCTATTTTTTAATAGATCTATTTTAGGATTTATTTTTTGACTTCCTCATAAGGAAGGAAAAGATTTAGCATCTTTATATCACTCCAGGTCTCCACTTTTCCTACCTTCATCCTCCATACAAACAATATATACAACTTTTGGTTAAATCACTATCCAGTATTTGCCTGACTGTGGGGGGATGTAAATCAAGCAATATACTATAGTTAGATCTGCTTTATTGTAAAAATGTTTCGTACTTCCTGGAATGAAACCTGCCTCATTTTAAAAATGGGCTTTTTAAAATCACTTTTCCTTCCCAACTTTACAATACAGTTTAAACCCCCTCTGAATAATGTTTTTTCAGAAAGTCAGACACATCGAGTGTCTCTCCAGTCTTATGCTTTACCCAGAGACACTGGGTAAAGAGGCCTCCTCTGGGAGGCCTCAGTCTTCGGCTCTCTAGGGCTGTTGCAGAGCTCTCTTCTAGAACTTCTTTAACTCTTTCTTGTCTTGTGTGCTGTCTTTACTTTTCTGATACCCGGGTCTCCTCATTTTTGATTACTTTGTTTGGATCGTATCCTCTCAGTAATTTTTTTGAGAAAGGATTTAAGGATATACATTATTCTTCACATCTAACAATATCCTAATTCTATTTTCATATTTTACTAATAGTTTGACTGGCTATAGAATTCTCTCAGAGTTTTGAAGACCCTGCTCCATTGTCCTGTAGCTTCTGGTGCTTTTGTAGTTGCCCCTCTGAATCTGAAATCTTTGTAGGGATCAGGTTTTTTGTTTTTCTTTCTGAAAGATTTTTCTTTTTTTTTTTAAATCGCTGTAAGAGGCATTTTTCATCCCTAGAATGGCACTCAGTGTGCCCTGCAATCTAGATATCCATCCTTCAATTTTGACTGTTTTCTCAAATTCTAAGATTATCCTTACTTCTATTCTCTCTTAGTGATACTCTTATTAGACTCTGTTTTCCTTGAATTAATCCTGTTTTTTCCATCTCTTCTCATCTATTTCTACCCCTGTCTTTTTATTCTAGTATCTAGGAAATTTCCTCAATAGTTCTTCTAAAGTTTCTGTTGAAACTTTTTTATTTTGGCTATCATATATTTAGTTCTAAGGACTCTTTCTTGTCCTCTGTTCCTTCTTATAAAATCCTGTTATGTATTTGACAATATTAATTACAGATTTTTGTTTGTCTTCTTTTCTTCCCTTTTTGTTTCCTCAAAGTTCCTTTTTTCATATCACTTTTGGTCTCTCTATTTCACATTGGGGGCTTTCCCTAAAATATGGCCAGCCTTGGTTTTCTGGTCATAGAGTGAGGCACTAAAATAAAAGTGCAGTCGAATTCTGAGTGTGTAAGTGGGAAGAAACAGCTCTTTTGTTGTTTTTGATGTCTCTATTTATTCCTGGAAGAATTCTCCACTCCTTTTCAAATGGGAGAGAAGGGGATCAGGCCTGATGGGGTAAGAAGAACGCAGGTGTGTACAGTACAAGATCTGCAGTTTTGGAAGTGAAACTTACAGGTGGTCTGCTGGAGGTGGGAGGGGGGTAGTTTTAACATTTAGCTTGGAAGGACTTTACATAATCCAATTTTATTTCATTTACTTTGGAACTCTCTTTCCCCCTTCTCCTTGGAATTGTGCTAAGTAGGGTCCTTGTGTTTCTAGCTACTCTTGTTTCTTGACTGAAAAATCCTGATCTTAAAATACTTTCTAAATGAATTTTAGATAACTTTTATTTTTTTAATGAATAAACTGGTAGTTGTGCCTTCCCTTTATCATAGTTTTTCCACATCCATACTTTTTGTGAATTTTCCTCTGTTGATTCCAGTCCTATTGTGTTTTCTCCCCAATCCACAATTACTTCTGCACAAAATGATGGCTTTGTCTCTAAGCTGATAAAATTTGTTTGAATTGTAATCACACATTGCCTTGTGACATCTCATGCTGTTATTATCTTTTCAAGTTTGTTAGTTAGCTAATTTATTTGTACATTCATCAATACATTCCAAAGTCATCCTGTAAAGCACATACACAATGCTAAGTACTGGGGAATCTGAGACTACCGAGGCAAGTTCCCTACCCATCTGTTGAATGGGGAAAATCTATACATAAATATAATATTTCATTCCATGTGGTAAGCACAATTATGTGACCTTATAGGAATCTAATCCAACCACAGAGGAGAGGTTAAGGAGGGAGCCAAGTAAAGTGAAGGTGATGGATGTGGGACTGAAGAAAACATTTCAAGCAACAGGTTGAGCAAAGATGTGGAGGCTGGAAACAAGGTCTATACAGGAAATTGGTAACAGTTCACTGACCTGCAGGGAGAGGTGTTGGAGGTGAAGCTGGGAGTAGGTGAGGCCAGATCATGTGGACCTTGAATGTCATGCTGAAAATCTTAAATTTTATTCCTCAAACAATCACGAGCATCAAAAATTTCAAAGAGAGGTGTGATATGATCCGATTTAGTTTTGATAAAACAGACTAGTGGGGAGGCCATTTTTTGAGGGGTACAAGCCCAGAGGCTGGGTGATCAGTAAAGGAAATGTGGCAGTAAATCAGGTGAGTGGCCATAAGGGCTGAAACTAAGTCCTGGGCCATAAAGATGGAAAGGGGGGATAAATAGAAGACGGAACTGGTAGAACTTGGTTTACCAATGGTCATGGGAGGTGAAAGAGAGGGAGGAAACCGAAGATGGCTTCCTGCTTTCTGGGTGTCTGGATATGGATGGTGGTGTGACCAAACATTTCTGAAAAAACCAGATTGATGTGTCTAAGAGGCAGTTGGATTTTGAAGCTCAAGGAAGCTATCGGACCTGGAAAAATGATTTGGGAGTCTTCTGTGTAGGAGAGGTATTTAAAATTATGAGATTGGGCAAGTTGCTTCAGGAAAGAATATACATGAAGAAGATCACTTAACAAAGGACAGGATCCTGGGGAACACTCTCATCTCAGAGGTGAGCTGGGGAAAGCTATAAAAGAGAGAGTGAAATAATATCAGTGAGAAATATAAGCAGAAACTGGAGTGTTAGGTACATAGGAAATTTAATTGAGGGAGGGAAGAATCAGTGTTGTCAAAATGCAGCAGACATTTCATGATGTCATGAAACGTAGTCATTAGACTTGGCAGAATGGTCAGGTAATGAGGAGTTTCAGGAGGGTGGAGTTGGAAACCAGATTGCATAGTGGATTAAGGTATGAATGGGAGTTGAGAAGTGAAGTCAGTTACTATGTATAGTTTGCCTTTTCAGGAACATTCCCTAAATAAAGAAGGTAAAGATAGAGCTTAGGTGGCATGTCTCTCCAACTCAGATGATCTCAAACATCTTAAGAAAAAAGTATAGCAATGTATTATGTGCGTATTTATATTTAATAACTGTTAATTAAATAAGTAGATCGAATCAAATATCAGCACCAAACTTTCAGGTTTTTATTTAGCCTTTCTTCCTCTGTGTGTCATAATATTCCTTTTCCTTGACCAACTCCTTTTTCCTTTAAATTATTTCTGTTCAGCCTATTCAATGCCAGAAAATGTTTAGGTACTAGAACTCTTCATGTCTCATCTTCAAGCTATTTCCAGCTTTGGTCATTAAAAAAAAAAAAAGCTGTTATTTGCACAGTAATCAGAATTCCATCAAGAAACGCTGTGTACACTAGGTCTAAGTCATATCATTGTTATAATGACTAGTATTAGTATAACAAAGTTGTAGCCTTGTTCATCTCTGAAAGATTTAATGTTGTTTGGCAAAATTATAATAGATGGGAGGCTGGACTTGAGAAAATAAAAGATTGAACTATGTACCTATGTTGAGCTATGTCATAGTCATAGTTGAACTATGAACTATGAACTATGTTGTTATTGAATGACTAATCAGTTATTTCATGGACTCTAACACAAGCAAGGTGAGATGGTTGCCACAGCAGGCAGAGTTGAAGAAGTAAACTCACAAAAAGGTGTGACTTGAAAGATTAACAGGAAAATGTCAGTGCCAGTTATAGAATATGTACAAACAGTGTTTTATGCATTCTAAAATCTTTCATAAATCTGAGAGGAAAAATTATAATTATCAAGAAAATAAAGTAAAACCAAGCAACCTCACTTCTGGGTATATATCCAAAGAAAATGAAACCATAATCTTGGAGAGGTATCTGCATTCCCATGTTCCCTGCAATATAATTCACAATGCCAAAGTATGCAAACAGCCTGTGTATGGCAATGGATAAATGGATAAAGAAGCTGTGATATACACATATACAATGACTATTATTCAGCCATGAGAAAGAAGGGAATCCTGCCATTTGCTACAACAATGGGTGGAACTTGAGGGTAATAGGCTAAGTGAAATAAACCAGACAGAAAAAAACAAAAAATACTACATGGTATCCCTTATATGTGGAATAATCACTTTAAAAAGTAGAACTCATAGTCCTGGCTGGTGTGGCTCAGAGGATTGAGTGCTGGCCTGGGAACCAAAGGGTTGCCAGTTTGATTCCCAGTCAGGGTGCATGCCTGGGTTGCAGGCCAAGTCCCTGGAGAGAGGCAACCACACATTGATGTCTCTCTCCCTCTTTTTCCTTCCCTTCCCCTTTCCCTAAAAATAAATAATAAATAAAATATTTTTTTTAAAAAAGTAGAATTCATAGAAACAGAGTATAGGAAAATGGTTTCCAGAGGCTAGGGGATGGGGGAAATAGGGAGAGGCTGGTAAAAGGGTACAGACTTTCAATTATGAGTAAGGTATGAGGATCCAATGTATAACATGTGACTGTAGTTGGTAACATTGTATTGTATAACTGAAATTTTCTAAGAACTGAACTTAAATGTTCTCACCAAGGGAGAAAATGTTAAATATGTGAGATGACTGATGTGTTAATTAACTCTATAGGGGGAATCATTTCACAATATACACATATTAAATCACCACAATGTACACTTTAAATAACAATTTTACTTGTCAATTATATCTCAATAAAGCTTAAAAAGATAATAAAGTAAAAATGTCTTATATGGTGATTGTTTCTGATTTTAAATTTGCTAGGTAGTTGTTCTGGGAAAGAGTTTGAGTCTTATGGAATAGAGCTTTCACTCTGGGAACATAGATACTTTAAAACTCTTCCAAATTACAGGCTGTTGCATCAGGGTGAAATCCAGAGCTGATTCATGTTTGGGTTGCTTCCTTCTGCAATTTTAGGCTTTATTCATTTAGCTTCCTTTTTCATATTGTGTCTCATTTTGATGGCCTAATCTTCAGATATTGATACTGTGGCCACATGAAGAATATTCATTCGTTTTACAAGCATGTACAGAGAAGCTCCATGTGAAGATCTCTAGATGTCACCAAGCATGTCTGAGTCATTATCCCTTTTTAAGGAGTTTAAAGAGATTACCTTTCAGTGGTAGAAACATAAAGTAGAAAATTTCATGAAATATTATATATTAAGTTCCAAACTGGGTGAGCAGAAAACCAGGAAGACCACATAGAAGAGGGAGTTTGAGCTGGGTATAGCCTTAGAGGGATAAGTAGGATCTGTATATATGTATAATGAAAAAGATCTTTCCAGGTAAAGAAAGAGATTGTACTAATATGTACCTACATGTGTCATGTTGTAGTTATTAGAATCAGAGCTTCTTGCCCTGGCTGGGTGGCTCAGTGGATTAAGTGCAGGCCTGCCAACCGTCCGGTCGCCAGTTTAATTCCCAGTCAGGGCCCATGCCTGGGTTGCAGGCCATATCTCTGGTTGAGGGTGCGTTAGAGGCAACCACACATCCGTGTTTCCCTTTCTTTCTCCCTCCCTTTCTCTAAAAATAAATAAATAAAATCTTAAAAAACAAATTAGAGCTTCTCAAACCCTCCAGGCTCACAGATGGTTGGTGACTTTTTAAATACATGTCAGTCTTCTTGGCAGTAATCAACAGAGCATAGGCTATGGAGTTTAAGGAATATCTAAGTTTCTATGCCTGTTTGTTTCAGCTAGAGAATCGAAGTAATACCTGTTGTGGGTCTACCATATCCTAAGCTACTTTATTAAATGATGGCTTTAAAAAAAAAGGCTTACCAAAAACAGATAATCTGAAATTCTTGAACATTTAATGTGTAAGATGTTGGGAAGCTTTACAGTTTCACCTTAAAATTTTCTCCTTAAAAACAACAACAAAAAGCTGATAGACTAATCTTATGTCTGGGAAACAGAGGACCTGGTTCTACCCACTACCCAGCTCTCAGTCCTGCCTCACATCATCTTACCTCCCTGGGCCTGTTTCCTCTTACAAATGAGAGCGAGCATTGTCTCCACGTTTGCTGTCCCATACAGAATCACGTTTGACTATGAATGTGACTGTTTGTATAAAATACACACCAGATTTCACAGATAAAAAGAAAAAAATTAAAAATATTTTATGAATGATGTTTTGCGCATACTGGGTAAATCATTAAGATTAACTTTAGTTTTTTTTTTTTACTCTTTTGATGTGACGAGAAAAATCTAAATTACTTATACAGCTCTGGGTCTAGATGGACACTAATATCTCTTTCAGCTTTAAGACCCTGCCGGGGACACTGGAGGACACTTATTTCTTACGGTTCGATTTCCCTGCATTAAGATACCGAAGGATTGGCCCGGAGAGCGCGCGGTGGGGCGGGGCCCTGCGGGAAGACACAGATCCCACCGGGTCTCTCTCTCGCTCTTGGCGGGAAGGACGCCACAACTGCGAGGGGTCGACCGCTGGAGGACCAGGGGTGGGGGGTGGTAGCCAGCTGGGCCTTGTCTCCTGGATCGGGACTTTTGGCAGGCGGGGGCGCGCGCGTCGGTCCGGCGGGCGGATCCGGGAAGAGGGTTCATTCGTCAACCTCACGGGCGAGGAAGGAAACCGGCCTGAGGCCACCGCTGGCTGGCGCGGGTGCCTTGGCACGTCCGCAGGCTCCGCGGGGAGGTGGCGGCCGCTGAGAGGCGAGGGAGCGGAGGGCGGGCCTGGGAGGTGGCCCGGAGGTGGGGCGCTGGCGGGGGCCGGCCCGCTCTGGCTTCGTCTGCGGACGCACGGCCTGCTCGCTAGTCCTGGGTTCTCCGAGCGCGAGGCGACGAGCGACTAGAGCGGCTAGAGCGGCTATGGGCAGCCGCTGGGGCTTCCTGATCGGCCTCCTGGGCGCCGTGTGGCTCCTCCGCTCAAGCCAAGGCGGGCAGCAGCCCCCGGAGACAGCGGCCCAAAGGTGCTTCTGCCAGGTGAGGAGTGTGCGTGTTGCTCTTCCCCTGTTTCCCGGCCCCTTCCTGCGCTGTATCCCTCATGCCCGGGCAGGTGAGGTGCTGGGGTGCATCTTTGCATCTCCACCTCCCCGGAATGAGCTCCCTGTACTCCTGCTCCCCGGCCTGGGCTAGGTCCTCTGCAGTTCATCTGGGTAGGTGTGGACGGGTCTCCCAACGCAGCCTGGACCTCTGGTGTTCTCCCGCGTTTCGGATCAGGCTTGGACGAGAGGGATGGGTGCACGCTGTTATGTTTTTACCGAGTTGATTTAGGCATCTTTGTTGGTTTTCCCTACCCAGACAGGACACGCACAGTGTGCACGCACACTCAGTATTTTTTATTTTCTCAGAACCTGGGTCCCACTTTTAACTTGACCTGGAACTCTATACGCTGTGCCTGTGCTGGGTGCCTTCGCCGGCCTCTCTGGCCAGGACAGGCTTTTGTCAGGAGCGGGGTGGAGGCGGGGGGGGGGGGGGCGGCGGGGGGGGGGAGGCTGCTGTCAAATCTCATTGTATGTCAGGCAGGGGAGTAGCTTCGTGTGGATTTTTTGTGTCTAAGTCCAGTGCTTGGTGTCTTTGGGGTCTTTGCACTTCTGTGGCTCCTTGCCCAATGTGTTTTTTTTTTTTTTCATTTTCCTTAATGTCATGAGAGTCTCTTACTGTGACACTAATATAACTGGTTTAAATTGGGCGGATAACAAATTGGATATCAAGCATATTATTATCATTTCCTTGTGTTAGTAAGAGGGGAGCAAAAAATTCAAAGAAACTTCGAAGTTTCTAGATCTACAATTACCCATATTTTATTATTTTTAAAAGATTTTATTTCTTTTTAGACAGAGGGGCAGGGAGGATGAGAGAAAGAGAAACATCAATGTATGGTTACCTCTTGCTCACTTCCTACTGGGGACCTGGCCTGCAACCCAGGCATGTACCCTGACTGGGAATTCAATCAGTGACCTTGTGGTTTGCAGGCCGGCACTCAGTCCCTGAGTCACATGAGCTAGGGCCAATTTCTCATATTTTAATGTCATTACTCTTTAAAAATTTTAAAAATATGTTTATTGATTTTAAAGAGAGAGGAAAGAGAAGAGAAAGAAAGACATCAATGAGAGAGATGAAACGTGGATGGGTTGCCTCCCATATGTGCCCCAACCAGGGACCAAACCTGTAGCCTAGGTATGTGCCTTAACTGTGACTCAAACACCCAACTTTTTGGTCTATGCCAGAATGACTGGCCCAACCAACTGAGCCTTGCAGGCCAGGGCTTCACATCATTACTTTGAAAGTCACCATTAGGTTGGCTTTCATTGATAAAAATTATATTTTATACAAAATTGAGGGTCAGCATCCAAATTGTTCTTTTAAAGTGGATTTTACTATTCATTTGTTGTCAGAAATGACATTTTATGTGTGTAGAGGCAATGATCCTATTTCATAGAGGTTAGAAACACGGATTACGAGAGGAGGAGATATCTTTTCACTGCTTTATATTCTTAGATTTTATTTCTTGTTTTGCTGAGTGATTTGGATGTTGAGGTGTTATCTGGAATGGTGTGAGAGAAGTTGTAAAGAAGTTACTGCTTTAGAAACAGCACACAGTACTTAGAAAGAAAAAGGGCTATTATTCTTCTGATTGTAGAAATAATGTAATGAAAGTTTAAACATTTAAAAAATATGTAGAAATAAGTGACTTTAAAATAAGTCATTTGGTATTGAAAGAAGATGCCCAATATAACATTTTCAACTGTGTTCTAGAAATTGGATAATGGAATAAAAGTACATATTGAGCTTTTCATCTTTCACTTTCCCCCTCAGTAGCCTTTTCAGGTACCTGACTAAAGTTGTGGAGCGTTTTTTTAAAAATTAAAAAAAAAAAAAGATTTTATTTATTTATTTTTAGACAGAGGGGAAGGGCAGGAGAAAGAGAGGAAGAGAAACATCAATATGTTGTTGCCTCTCACGCACCCCTTAATGAGGACCTAGCCTGCAACCCAGGCATGTGCCCTGACTGGGAATCGAACTAGTGACCCTTTGGTTCACAGGCCGGTGCTCAATCCATTGAGCCACAGTAGCCAGGGCAAAGTTGGGGAGCTTTTACATTTTAAAAAATTTATTTTCTTTTTTATTTCTGATTTGTGTTTATGCTTTTTCTCCCCTTTCATAATATTTTCAAGATTTAAATACTCCCTCAAAACAAAATTCTGTTAGACCCATTTCTTTTCCTTTCAGAACAAGAGAAAATGTTTTTCTTCCCAGAGTCAACTTTAAAAAATAATGAATTGAGAGTCACATACTAAAACAATTTTTAGAGAGACTTAAAATGGTCTACTTAAATGAACTGAAGAATAGAGACCATCAATTCCAATCCAATTAATGAAATAAAAGTATACTTTAGTCCTGTTATGGTCAGTAATAAACGGATGTGGGTAAGGAGAGAACAAGGGAGAAAGGAAAGTAATAAAGAGACGTGAAGAGAAAAATGGAGACCAGCATATAGACACACACACAAAAACAGAACAAAAGTGAAAGAAAGAAAAATGGAGAAAGGAAAGACAAGGTGAGATGAATGGTGAAAATATTCATGCAACAAACATTGATAAACACTGTATGCATTGACCTGAGTGTTTGAAATACAGAAATAACTATGGCATCATCCCTGCCCTGAGAAGCTTAGAGTTTAGGGAATAATGTTCTTTGGGGCTTGGGGAGAGGCAACTGATCGATGTTTCTCACATCAATGTTTCTCTCCTTTTCTTTCTCCCTTCCTTCCCCTCTCCCTAAAAATAAATAAATAAATAAATAAATAAATAAATAAATAAATAAACCTTTAAACTTAGTTACTACATATACCTGTTAGTTGATGTCAAATCTTACTAAAACCATTTTCACTGTAGGTTGTAAGTTCTTTTGATAACAGTGCTAAATTTACTGTTAGTTGCTGGAAATGTATGATCCATTTTGGGGGACATATAAATCTTCCTTATACACAAACTCTCCCTTTTTTCTAAATCATTCTATTTAAAAAAAGTTTTTACACGGAAAATTGGCCTTTTTTTCACCTTTTGCTTATATTTTTCACTTATACATATAAATCTATGTATAGTTTGTGTAAACAACCCCACGATCAGGACCTGCTCTTTCTTTAAACAAAAATATTTGTAGTATTTGTTGTACTAAATGTGAGCTTGAAGTAAATGAAGACTTTTCAGAGTTTCTTCTTTCTTTTTGACAAGTATTGCCCCATTATGTGCAATTAGTGAGAATGAATGAAACAGAACTTTAGTCCCAATTCATGGAATCCCAGGATGCATTTTAAAGAAATAACATCAGGAGAAATATTGAAGCTCAGATATGGAGGCAGTACGGACACCTTTTTCATTTAAATTACTTAGAAATGAGTTTGATAAAACATTTTGACTACATAGGAGTTTGCAGTCTTAATATGGCTAGTGCTAATAACTCTCAGATCCATTTATTTGAATGCAGTAAATCTGTATCAGGCTAATGAATGGGAAGTAACTCAGGTAATCCAAAATGGCTACTTCGAAAATGGATTATTTTTTGTTCGGAGTGCATTGTAAATACACTATGCATACCTGAATTTGAGCAGATTTACCTGTCTAGTGTCTTGTCTGTGTTAATTTTAAAAATATTTTTTAATTTGTTAGTCTGTGGCTGGGCCATGGAAGAGACGCTTGGTAATATGTTGGGTGGTGGGTGGATATAAGCCCAGGATTAAACTTTAGTCAGAGGGATCTTTGAAATGGGTTATACTGGAGAGCTGTCCACTGACTCTCAGTATTTGCTCTATTCCAGGCTTTTCTGAACAAAGTGTGTGGAACAAAGCATGTTTCACATTGGTTGATATACTTTGCGTCATTTAACAACAATTTAAATCTCTAGCAAGACTGGAACTTTAATGAAGAAATAGCTCTTAGCATTCATTCCATGTTCTTAGAATGGTACCAACTACCAAGTGTAGAATCTTTGTGGTTTTCATGATTCCATTAACAAGAGTTGTTCCAATCTATTCTGTCAAAGAATGAATACTTACATTCTTTTTTATGGTCACAAAACAATAAAATTAAATACAACTAAAGTTCTTTGCCAAATAAAGTGCACTTTGAGCACTTTCAAAAGACATTTCCTTTTTATATGAGTTCGAGGAATATATTCTTACAGTGCTTGGGGAAAAAATGATAATCTGTGGTAGGACTAGAAGTTGTTGGTACACAAGGAAACTGTTTAGAAAGTATGTTTTGTTTTATCTTTCACTGCCTACTAATGGGCACCTCTGTCGAGAGCAGTGAACAAACAGGCCAGTGTTATTTTCTTTTCTCTGGCCTTCTATACAGTAGTTTGGTATTTGCTCCAAACCAGTCAGAATCAATGGAGAAAGCAACTGAGGCTCCTTCTACAGCTGACAATTGTTTATCGAGTTCTATGTTTCATTGAGGCTACAGATGTAAGATTTTGGGAAAAATTTAACTATAAACTTGGCTCTCCCCCCCGCCCCCCACCCCCCTTCAACACATGTTGTAGGTTGCTTTAGGAAATAGTAAAATCCATTTCACTGGAAGCATTTAAACAATGGCAAAGGTAACAATAATGATTAACATTTACTGGGCATTTTACTTGTCATTTTAATTTGATACCAACAGCTTTGATGTGGGAACTATTATTATTTCTATTTTGTATTTAGATAGGAAACTGAGGCCTAGAGAGTAGGCCAGGCCAACAATGAAGAAGCAGTAGAGATGGGATTCAGCCCTGATGCCAGAGCCCACGTGCTAACCATTGTTATACACTGCTTCTCCTAGAAGGTGTGTAGGAGGGAAGCTGTGTTGCTTGCAAGGTTGCAATGGAGGCCTTCAAAGGCTTTCCAATTCTTTAGGTACTAGGACTTTAAACTGAGAGATGTTATGTCAGGCCTATTGTGGTCCTCATATCTACCATTCCTCATCAAGGGCCTTTTAATTGCCACCTTATTAATTTGGGCCCCTACCCATGGCTGAGTATCACCTGAAGCCTCAGCAGTAAGCTTCAAATTTTAACATGCATCAATCACTTCGTGTGTGTGTGTGGGGGGCGGGGGGGAGGGCGGGGGCGGGGAGCATGCACATTGGTAAAATATCCGGATCTCTGTGGTATGGCCAGATTTCTGTTTCACTTTGGGAGACAGGCTAGTAGTTATTTATTCAGCTTTAGTGACATTCTGAAGTACAGCATCAAGTCATCCTTGTTATCTGTTGGCACCCACATTTTGGTTTTAGTTTAGGTTACAGGACTTTGCTTCATTTCCAAGATTCTTCCCTGGGTATTAACTGGATTTCCACCTTAGTCTTTTCCTGAGACCCTATTCTGGTAACATGCCTGGTTATCTAGTTGTTAGAATTAGGCCTGGTATTACATCTGCTAGACTTCCTGCCAGGTTTCTGGTTCTGCTTCCTATTGTCAGGCCTTTACAGAGGGTCAGATGACTTGGATTTCCAAATACCTTCCTGTCTCTTCTTTGTTGGGCTCTCTCCATCTTTTGAAATTCTTGCCGCCCCCATGCTACCTTCTTACCTGTCCTGCTACCTGTTTTTGTAGTTGGGGATACCTCTTACTCAGTTTCTAAGTTAAGGACAGAATATTTTAAAATCTACTATTGACCTGCCTTGTTTCCTTGTGAGGTCTCTAGGCTATAGGCCACCTCTGCTCTGGATGCATCTTGCATTCTTTTCTGGTTTGGGGCTTCTTTTAGCTTCCTTTGAAATTAGGATGTGTATCTGTAGAATGTTGGAGGCCAAGTGTTGTTATCTTTGCTGCCTGCTTTCCTTGCTTTTGTGAGCGCATTCCTGCCACTTGAGCTGGCGTGGTCTAGGGCACCATAGGTGGCATGGTAGTACGTAAGTATGAGTAGTGCAGTGCTGGTCTCCAGTGAGAGTGACAGTGGACAGCATTCATTCTTTCATTTACTCACCCTTCCCACAAATAGCTATTGATCATCTACTGGGTGCTTTCTAGAAGTGCAGTAGTACTAAGTTTATACAAAGAACAAACATGATTTCTCCCTCAAGAATTTTAAATTCTGGTGAGCGGAAGTGACATATATAAATTTAATACAGTGAGGTGATTGTCATGTAGGAGTATGTGGACTCTCACAGGAGCACGTAGGAACGGCAGTTAACCCAGCAGGGGGTGAGTGGTACCCGAGGGGCAGCTTCCCAAAAGAGGCCATGCCTGAGCTTGAGTATTAAAGATAGATGTTTACCTTAAAAATGAATTCCTCAGGAGGAAAAATGGATTGCTTCAAACCCTTTCTCTCAAGCTTTTTTTGGGTGTGTGTGGTTATGTGTGTGTGTGTGTGTGTGTGTGTGTGTGTGTCTTAAAGTCTCTATCTGGCAATGTGTCTCTTTGGCCTTTGTAGACTTTGTGCCACTTATTCTTGCATAATACAGGATCTGGCAAAAGTTAACACCTGCTTGAGTGTGGTTAGTAGGGTAGGTGAATATCTTGCACGACATGGACAGCAATTTGAACATTTCACCTAAAATGTCATATGGTGTGCTTGAGTGTGATACTCTTGTTACAAAATTACACGCTTAAGATTTTGTAATAAAAGATTTTGTAATAAAAAAAGTGGTATTATTTGTGCAGGACTTTATATTTTGTATCCAACGGGAAAAACAGTACCTATTGTATGTCTTTAGAGGTTCTGCTTTTAAGACTCAAAAGAAAACGGTGTGAATAATCAAGTCATCTAGGTTAGTAGCACTTTTGTTCTGTTTGTACCCAGAATTAGGACTCTGAGGTTATTGTATACTCAGAGAACTTTTAACAGGAAACAAAGACATATTTGCGTATGAAATGAAAATAGTTATTACAGTGACAAATATGTAGATCAGATTTCTAGGAACTGAATTAGTTACTCTAAAACAAGTAAGTCTAGGCAAATTGGTTAAAAAAACAAAAAACAAAACTTATCTCTTGAGTATT
The DNA here is from genome assembly GCF_021234165.1 of Pteronotus mesoamericanus. Lineage (NCBI taxonomy): Eukaryota > Metazoa > Chordata > Mammalia > Chiroptera > Mormoopidae > Pteronotus > Pteronotus mesoamericanus. The sequence goes on from NW_026555078.1 coordinate 33,978,525, forward strand.
GCTGTCATTTTCCAAAGTACTCTTATCTGTTAGGTGAAAAATTTTCATTATTGGTTTGTTATATTCTATAATTAAAAGGTAGTATAGGATTTTATATATTCCAAAAGATAACAGTCTAAATTTAGTATTTCATTACATTTCATTACATTACTAGATTTAGTAATGGTAAGGTGTCCTTACCATTAAATTAAAAAAAATTTTTTTGTTGGAAGTGTTTCCCTAAAATATAAACAAAAGTGGTTTATAATGCAAATATTCAGGCCAAAGTATAATAAGGATCTCTTTTCTGCAGCATGCTTTATATTAAAAAAACTTCTAGATACTTTTTAAAAATCATGGTGTATTTGTTACTTCCTTAAAGCAATGTTTAATTTATTGTTAGGTGTTTGCCTAGCCCCAAATAAACATCTAAGAATGTTATTATTAAATAACTTTTATTTATTGATTTGAAAGACAGACAGACATTGATTTGTTGTTCTACTTATTTATGCATTCACTGGTTGATTCTTTTAAATGCCCTGACTGGGAATTGAACCTGCAACCTGGGTATATCTGGACAATGCCCTAACCAACTGAGCTACCTGGCCAGGGCAACATCTAAGAATTTTAGTTTCACATCTAATAATGCTGTCTAACTATAATATGACTTCCCACTATATCCTAGTATAGGTACATTTAATAATTTGATTTAGTAAATACAGATAAGACATCATTTTTCAGCATTTGAAGATCAGGATTGCTTTGTGGGCAATTTGCTATTTCAGTGTTGTTAATCATAATTTCTAGGCACCATCTCAAACCTACAAAAATTATTATGGCCTAGTGTTTAAGCATTGTTAGATCTTTATAATAAATTATGGTTTGTCTCAAAATTCATTGTCATTTCATCCATCTTGTCTTGGGCCTATACATCCTGTGGGAAACTAAAATAAAGGAAATAGAGACAACTGAATTATAAGGCTATAGAGTCTCAGGAAAGCTGAGAATGGGAATGCAAGCGGGCTTTGGGAAAGATGGGTAGAAATTGGGAAAAACCTAGGGAATCCAGGTAGCATATGTTTTCTATCTCCTATCTCTGCTTCTTTGCGTATCTTTTAAAATCTTCCCTCTCTCTGCTAACTGGTCATATGCTCCCCAGTTCACATGATAGAATATAGCCTGAGTTTACTTTTACTGATCTAGCCACAAGGAGAGACAGTTCTCCCTGTTAGTCTCAATTCCAGATTCCTGGAAAAGGGAGCGTGACCTGGTTTAGGTCAGATGCTCACCCCTGGTCAGTCCTGGTGGGTAGGGTTACACAGTGACTGCAGGGGACCAAATCTTTGGGTGTGTTTGTGTCGTTATGAGCTCAGTACATCGTGCAAAAAGTATCCACTGCATTTCTCTAGGTCTATAGTAAGAGCATTACTAGATTATTGTTGTATCCTATCTCAGAAAATTATGGAGGAGGGTGGATAAAGGTTGGTTGAATAGAGGGCTTTCATTGTAACCATGTGAGGAAAAGGAACTCTTCTTACATCTAAGAATTTTGATTTAATATTTCATTTTCTTTGTAACAGGTTAGTGGTTACTTGGATGATTGTACCTGTGATGTTGAAACCATTGATAGATTTAATAACTACAGGCTTTTCCCAAGACTACAAAAACTTCTTGAAAGCGACTACTTTAGATATTACAAGGTATTTTTATTTTTAATTTTTTGTGAAAGAATACTTAAAGTTTAAATGGATAATTACATTTTTTAAGGCATTGCTAAGCTTCCAAATTGTGGCTATTGCTTGAAATTGATCAAGGCTATATTAGGAAAATTCAGTTCATGAGGGTGAACCACGTGATTCTGGGACTACCCCTTGTATACTTGTAAGTTCAATAGCTGAGTTTTGCACTCAAGAGTTAGAAACCAGTTAAACTGAAGTCAGAACAGCAACTGTTATATATATTGTTATAAAAATTGTGAGTTGATCATAATTTTCTAAAATGGCAGATTTATTCCAATTAATATAATTAAGTATTTTTGAGAAGCATAACTTTATTTTTGACCTATATTATTTTTAACAAGTCACTTGTCATATTTTATCTTGAGATCTCTACTGAAAGAGTTTAGAAAACCTGATTATTAGATTAGGTAGTTCCAGTATGAGTTGACAATTGTCTAACTATTCTCCCATGTTAACTGCTTCTTGCTTTAGAAGAATATGATTTAAGCAGTGGTGATCTGAGCTACTTTGGCTCCTAGTTGCCATCTGTTCAGTGTTTAGTAGCATCTGTGTCTTTCTAACTAAGTCTACCAATTTACATATACCAGCTGCACATTTATTTCATCATTGGAACTTGACAATTGGTAAGTGAAAGAAATAGAATAATTGCAGCCAATAACACGATCGGGTTATAGCATCACAATTCAACATCTGTTGATTATAAACTTTTTCTATTTTTAGATACTATTTTAAAACTTCTATTATTATTTTACAGGTGAACCTGAAGAGGCCATGCCCTTTCTGGAATGATATCAACCAGTGTGGAAGAAGAGACTGTGCCGTCAAGCCTTGTCAATCTGTAAGAATCATGTATATTTTTAAGAACTGTTACATTTTTTTCAAATAATTACAACTTTTTGTAAGGGGCCAATATAACTAAAATGATAGTTTGATCCTTAGGCTAAATATGATGTGTAATATTTACCTATTAAAAACCTAAACTTACAAATATAAAACATAGTTTGAATTGTATTGCCTTCATAATAATAGAATTAAAATATTGTGGTTAATGTAATCCTTTTACTTATTAGTGAGATTAATACAAATGGTCCCTGACTTAATCGATGGTTGAATTTATGGCTTTTTGACTTTATGATAGTATGAAAGCTCTATGCATTTAGTAGAAACTGCGATTTGAATTTCAAATTTTGATCTTTTTCTGGGCTAGTGATATGTGGCATGATTCTCATCATGCTGGGCAGTGGCAGCGAGATGATTTTGCCCAACTGTAGGCCTATTTAAGTGTTCTGAGCACACTTAATGTGGGCAGGCTAAGCTATGATGTTTCGTAGGTTAGGTGTATTAAATTCATTTTGACCTCCTATATTTTCAACTTGCAATGGGTTTATTGGGATTATAACCCTATCATAAGTCAAGGAGCATCTGCAGTTCTTTTGGCTTGATATTTGTTTTTCTTCTTATATCTTACCTGAACAAAGTTGTTTATAGTATAGTAAGTGAAATTAATCAAGGTATAAACAAAATCCCTCTCCTTTTCTTTGTGGGTTTATTATTTTCCTTGCATTTCCTTGGGTGGGGAGGGGTTGGACAAAATACCTGGTTTTATGTAGGATTTCTAGAGAATTACAATTTGAAGTATTCTAATCTGAAAGCAGAGAATTTTACACTTTCAATGAAGGCTTTTTTCTTAAAAAGTATATATTTTTATTTTACTTTTTATTGTGGTAAAATATACATAATATAAATGTACCATTTTAATCATTTTTCAGCGTATAGTTCATTGGCATTAGGTGCCATGATTAGACCCAAGATTTTGGGAAGATAGTTGGCAATATTGTGGAGAGTGGTGAGGAAGATGAGAAGATGGGGAAGCTAGTAAAGGAATATCAATTAGCAATCAAATGTAATTTGGTTCTGTAGTGAATATTTTTTGACGGTGTACTCTGTGCCACGACCTGGCCATATAAGGTGAGCTTTTATCTTGAGGAGCTATGGTTTAGTAGGGGAGACAAACACTAAGTGACAATTTCAGTGCAAATGTGATAGCCTGATAATAGATGTACTAAATGTGTGCATACTGTGGGAGCATAGGAGGGAGACATAGAAACTCCACTCTGAGTGACAGTGAGGGAATGAGCCATTTACACTCTTCTTAGGACAAGTGTGGGCTCAGTTCCAATAGTTCCCAAATAGGGCAGTCTGTCAGAACTGAAGAGTAATTAGAGAGCATTTCAAATACTTTGAAATACTTGCTTCAGCCTAAATAATCAGCTGCCATAGCTAGTATTTATATTGTACATGACTGATATTTTGACTTATGTTACACTTCAGTCTGTATCTTAAAAAAAGGACATTACATTATGAATACAATGCAGCTATCACACCTAAAACACTCAATAATCCTTTCTTAATCTCATATAGAGGGTTAAATAGTTAAGTCACTACTTCACATGGTCTGCTGCTGTTTAGTTAGTACTTTTTAAGGCTAAACAGGGAACCAACACCAGTTGCCTTTTTGTCAGCACTGATTTCCTGTTAACTCATTACTTCACATGGTCCACTGTTGTTTTGTTGGTATCTTTTTGGGCTAAATCAGGAACCAATACCAGTTGCTTTTTTGTCAACACTGATATCCTTTTTCGGTTTATTTTTATGCATGGTTCAGGTGGTACTCTGGGACCCATAAGGAGATAGAAAAATAATAAAAATTTTGATTCTCTTCTTAAAACTTGGTCTTTAAAATCCATATCCTTTTATTTGCACCCCTGATTCCAGAGAATACCTCAGTGTGGCTGGTGATCTTCCCACAGAGGCTAGACTCTATAAGCTGAAGCACCAGTTATTCTCTTTACAATGAATCAAAACAACGTTCTTTTACCTACATTACTAATTGGCCAATGTGAAAAAGATTAACAATAGCCAATGTTAGTCTGTCATTAAGACATGAGCACTCTGGCCCTCAGCTGGTCAGTAATATACTTAGCATTGGGCCCTGCAATTGACAGAGTTTTCCCACGTCCACCATTGTCTGTATTCACAACATCCCTTTGACAATAGGCAGATAGGTCCTATAGTTAGCAAGAGGCCAATGCTCAGTTGAAATCTGGTACCATTTTCCTCTGAAAAGAACTAAGGCTTCTTAAAAAACAATTGATTCCAAGACTCGAATAAGAGATATACAAGATGAGCTTGGAGTATCTGGTCGTAATAGGAAACAAAAAGATGCTGTTAGATTGTTGGGCCAAGGGACACAGGTGCAAAATCAAGTTAGCATTAGTGGGTCGCCTAGTGGCCAAATGTGGACAATTTGAGCATCAAAAGGAGTAATAACTAAGTGACTATTATTTACATTTCTGTGCCTTAGTATATATCAGCAATCCATGCAATAATTTGTTTTTGAATTTTTTGTTTACTTGTAGGAAATAATATAAAAACTGCCTAACTATTCTCAGTTTAAAAATGTTAACTTCAATAATTTGTTTCATGAATTTTTCTCAGAATGCATAGAAATTTAAAATACTTTTTCAGTAGAATAAATGCCATGTAAAAGCATTTGTTTTTCTTTTTCAGGATGAAGTTCCCGATGGAATCAAATCTGCAAGCTACAAGGTGCGTGCGTGTGTGTCGTGTGTGTGTGTGTGTGTGTGTGTGTGTATGTATAATTAACTGTGTCTAGTATATTAACAATCTCGAAATACTCATTTCCTCTGCCAGTTACTACCCCATTTCTCTGTTCCCCTTTATAGTGAAACCTCTTTTACCAATGGCTCCAGTTTTTTTCTTCAATCCTTTTATGCAAAACATCAAAGAAAAATTAAAGTAGAGGGGAAAGAACCCCACAACATGTACCTATTACACAGCTTTAGCAGTTAGCAGTGTATGGTCAATCTTGTTTCATCTCTATGTACCACTACATTCTCCCAAGTACTTTACAGCCAATTTCAGATAAATCATGTTTTTACACATACTTTTGTATGCATCTCTAAGACAAAAAGATACTTTAAAAAATATAACCTCAGTCAGGCTTCTGATATCTCTAGTTGTTTCATAAGGGTCTTAATAATCTGTTTGAAACAGGATTCAAATGTATTCCATACATTGCATTTGGTTGATGTGTCTCTTCTCTTTCTCTCTTTTTAAATAAATTTTTAATTTTATAATACTTTTAGATTTACAGAAAAATTGTGAAGATAGTACAGTTTCTGTATACTTCACACCTAGCTTCCTCTATGATTAACATCTTACATTAGTATGGTACACTTATTACAATTAGTGAAATGACATTGATGCATTATCATTAACTAAAGCCCATACTTCAGATTTCCATGCTTTTCTACCTAATGTCCATTTGTGTTTCAGGATCTCAGCTAGGATACCAGGTTACATTTAGGAGTCATGTCCCTTTAGGTTCCTGTTGGCTGTGACAGTTTCTGAGAATTTCCATGTTTTTGATAAGCTCTTTTTGAGGAGTGCTAGTCAGACATTGTAGAATGTTCCTCAACTGAGGTTTGTCTCATGTTTTTCTCAGGCTCAGAGTAGGGTTTTTGGGAAGATGACCGCAGTGGTAAAGTGCCATTTTTGTCACATCATGTCCTATCACATCACATCATACACTATCAACATGATTTATCACTATTAGTGTTAACCTTGATCACCTGGGTGAGGTAGTTCTGTCAGGTTTCTCAACCATAGATTTATTCTTTTTCACCCTTTCCAGACTGTATTCTTTGGAAGGAAGTCACTATGCACAGCCTACACTTAAGCAATGCTTCATCTCCTTGAGGATATTAATTGCTTGGAATCCTTCAGTATGGGATTTTCCCTCTGTTTACTTATTTACTACAGATTGTAATTTTGCTCATTTTTGATCCTATATTTTCTTGTTTACATACAAAGAGTGAAGTCATAGGCATTGTGTTGGCTCCAGTGGCAGAACTTAGTACAAAATTAAATGATGCTATCATTAACTTTTAAATAGAAAGTTTTTAAATCTAGAAGTTGTTTGATTTTTTTAAATTTAATTGATGCACTCAAAGTAAACTTTTGGAAGTTTATTTTGCTGAAGGAAAACATTTTTCACTCCTGTGAATGCTAAATTCATTCAAAATTCAAAATTGAAGACAAAATATTTGTTTTGTGGTAATAATACATATTTGAATTTTGATAAAAACAATGTGGGAAAAACAGTGTGATTTAATAAGTGTGCTTATTAAATCAAGAAACCTGTGGAGCAGAAATGAATTTGCAAGTGGTTAAAATACACATATAATTCATAATTGTGTACAAACACACTGTGATAGTTATCCAGTTAAAAGTGGTAATTGTCAAAATATATAGGTTTTTGCATATATATATACATGCTAGTAATGATCATACAATTTTTGAGATGCAGCTAATGCTGGGGAAGAGAAAAAAGAAACAGTACTTGGCATGGCAGGAGTACTTTGTTTGCCATCCACCTGATATCAATTATTTATCACTGTTTGAGCCCATGAAGAACTATTTTGTAAAACACCCAAGTGTTCTGCAGTGGTACTGAAAAATTTTTAATAAATGAGCCTCTAAATGTTGATTGCAGTTCATTATTCAAAGTATCACTGAATAGAATGCTTAAAGGAAAAAAACAAAAGAAGTTTCAGCTTTTGAAAGTTTAGAAAATTGCAATTATAACAACACTTGTAAACAAAGACCTTGAAATTTATTTCTACAAAAATGAGGGAGAAGTTGAACATGCTGGGGAAATTTCAAATAATGTACTAGGTTTAATTCTGAAATTTTATAATCATGTTTATTTGAGGGAAGAGTCTTCTCCTGACGAATCTCTTACTTTTAATTGGATAAATTTATATTCTGACCTGAAATGAAATGAATTTAAGAAGGCTTACAATTATAGATTTTATAGTATCTATACTTGGCAAAACATTTAAAATAATACAAAAAAATAAAGACAACTTTTGATGAGTTTTGTCTTAAAATGTTTATTGAAGAAATGTAGTTTGGAGGCAAAGGAATAGAACTTGTGAAAATAATTGGGCTAAAATATTTTCACATATTTACCTGTAAAGAGAATATTTTCTCAGTTAAAAATTATATCTTCAGAGAAGACTCAGTTGAAGGTATTAGTTTCAAAATGAATAACCAAAAAAATTAACTTTCAAGAAGATCATGGGAGATTTCATGGAAAAAATATTTTTCTTAAGATTTTATTTATTTTTAGAGAGGGGAAGGAGGGAGAAAGAAAAGGGGAGAGACACCATGTGTGGTCGCCTCTTGCACGCCCCTGCCTGGGAACCTGGCTCACATCCCAGACATGTGCCTTGACTGGGAATTGAACCCATGACCCTTTGCAGGCCATCATTCAAACCACTGAGCCACACTAGCCAGGGCAATTTCATGAAAATTTAATAATAGGAACAAGTTGAAGAAATATTTTTCTTCAGAAAAATGCTAGATGCAGTACGAGACAGATGTGACTTAATGAGGCTGATTAAATTATTAAGTAGGAGCTAAGGGTAGTTATTTTAACTTATGTTTTTATGTTAGATAATAACATTAATAAAATTAAAGTTTTTGTTTTAATATACATTGTTATATTATTATATATAGGTATATGTTATTTTTTGAACAAATTTTGTTCATTTTTTGTTATGTATTTTTAACTTATTTTGAAATAACTTCCAACTTACAGAAAAGTTACAAGATTAGTATAAATGTATTTTATATACTCTCCATATGGATTCACTAATTTTTAATTTGCCTCGTTTATTTTAACATGCTTTTTCTACATATATATTCTTAATATTTTCTGAACATTTGAGAGTTGGTTGAATATGTCACATGCCTTTACCCTTTTATACTTAATTACGTATAAAAATTTATTTTGAGAACAGTTTTTGAATTAAACTATCTTTTAGATCAACCAATCTAAGAAAACAGAGTTGTTATTTAATAAATATTTCAAAAAATTATATCACTTCAGTATTTAGTGTTTTCTTTTATCTGCAAAAGTGTCATAGTCTAGACAGTCATTTGTATAGCCATCCTCCAATAAGGCTATATGGGCACTTCGAATATATTTGTTGAGTGGCTGAATGGCTGGCCTCCTGCTTTTTATGTTGTCTTTCAGCTAAATGGTGGGGATGACTGTTGTGCTGTGAAATCTTAGGATACATACTCGCTTCCCCTGTGCCACATATGCACTGAGCAGATTATGTATATAAAGTGACTTAGACATTGAGAAGAAATGTGGTTGTTAAAGAACATATTTTAAACACTTAAAAGATATTCCACTACGTTTTATAAGACTTGATAGGCTTCAGGGCATTTTTAGAAAGAATCATGACATTTAGAGGTGGACCTTAGACACACATGATCTAGTTCAACCACTTTTTCCTGGATGAAAAAACTGATGCTTACAGTTAATTAGGGCATGAGAAAATGGAACATTGCCTCATGCTCCTTGCCTAGTGACTTCCTTATACTTCAAAGATTTTCTTAGTGAAGATTTGGGTGGTGAGTTAGAACTATAATCTGTCGTGTGTGTGTGTGTGTGTGTGTGTGTGTGTGTACACACACGTACACAATCGTAAATGTGTTCTCCAACAAAAATAAGGGGCAAAGCCTTCTACTTACTTTTTTTAGCTTCAGTTGGAATGTGAGAAGGGCTTAATTTTTTGAAAGTTTTGTAGCCGAGGTGATGGTGCCAGGTATAAAAGAACTTCAAATAACTTTGAAATTCTTTTTAAAAGTTTTAAAAGTGAGGTAAGGTGTATTCTATTTACTCCTCTTTTCATTTCAGTATTCTGAAGAAGCCAATAATCTCATTGAAGAATGTGAGCAAGCTGAACGACTCGGAGCTGTGGATGAATCCCTGAGGTTTGATTTTTTTTTTTTTGCAGTAGTATTTTATGTTTTTTTCATGTGAAATGTTAACTTGAAACAAAGAATAACACTATTATCTTTATTTGAAGTGAGGAAACGCAGAAGGCTGTTCTTCAGTGGACCAAGCATGATGATTCCTCAGACAACTTCTGTGAAGCTGATGGTATAACTTTTTGTAGTGTGCATTTTGTTTAAAATTGTACCTAAGAAAAAAAATAATTCTTTAAAAATGATTTTTAAAAACTCAGTTTCTAATGGTTTGGCATTTCCTCAAAAAGCGAAACATACAGTTACCACATGCTCCAACAGTTCACCTCCTAAAAAGATTGAATACAGGGAAACAGATATTTTTACACAAATGTTTATAACAGCATTATTCACAATAGCCAAAAGGTGGAAAAATCTAAGTTTCCATAAATGGATGAATGTGTAAACAAAGTGTAGTATATATACATACAATGGAATACTATTTAACCATAAAAAGAAATAAAGTTCTGATATATACTACAATATGGATTAACCTTCAAAACAAAATGCTAAATGAAATAAGCCAGACAGAAAAGGACAAGTGTCATGATTCCATTTGTATGACATATCTAGAACAGGTAAATTGATAGAGACAAAAAGTAGACTAGAGTTTACCAAGGTTGGAGAGAAGAGAGGATAGGGAGTTACTGCTTAATAGTTATGGAGTTTCTGTTTGGGGTCATAGGAAAGTTTGGAAACAGTGGTGATGATTGCACAACATTGTGAATGTAATGCCACTGAGCTGTAACTTAAATATGTTTTAAGTGGTAAATCTTATAGTACGTATATTTTACCACAATAAAAACATTTAAAAAGAAAACTCAGTTTTTAAAAAAGAATTTACCTCTTGAGTTCTGTAGTTCTAATAATATAAATATAATTTTTATAATATATACAGGCATTTTTGCATAAATAGCTAAACAGAGATTGCAAACACCTGCTTCTATTTTACTGGCAGATAAACAGTAAAGTTAGATTGTTAAAGTATTTTCCTTCTTGATGCTCTATATTATTTTGGAAAAGCAAATAGTGACCCATGAGTTGTATCTACTACATCTAAAGCTAAGCCAGAGGGCTCATGCTGTTAAAATATAGGAGCTATAGAAACCATTAGAACTCTTTGATCAAAACTTATATATTCTCCTACTCTTCTTTTTTCTTTTATAAATTTTATTGACTTATTTTTAGTAGTGAGGGGAAGGGAAGGAGAAAGACAGGGAAGAGAAACATCCATGTGTGAGAGATACATCCATTAGTTTCCTCTCGCACGCCCCTAACTGGGGACCAGGCCCGCAACCCAGGTATGTGCCCTGACTGGGAATTGAACTGGCGACCTTTCAGTTTGCAGGCCAACACTCAGTCCACTGAGCCATACCAGCCAGGGCCCTTCTTTTTTCTAGTGTCTCTCTTTTCCTAAATTGAATATTTAGCCTTTTAATTGGCTAAACAACATCAAATTAAACTGAATTTGGGTATTCTTCTATGGCTCTTTTAGAGCAGATTAATGATCTTTTAAAAATACAGTGAAAAGAATGATACAGATCATTTTAATTACAAGTAAAAGATGAAGCCTGCAATCCCTCTGCCCCCATAAAAAAAGGAAGAAAAAGAGAGTAATTGTTTTTAATTTTGTGGCCTTTTTTTGTGGGGAAAAAAGAAATACATGCTTTCCTTAATATAAAGCATGACCATGTTTTGGCAAACATGTCTATAATCCTTTATTCGTATTTCCAAATTCTGGAAACTGAAAAATGAGTATTTTCCCCCTATGTGTAGCATAGATTCATTGTGTGACTATTCAGTATTTCAAGCCAGAAATATTTATGTGTTTAATCAAAGGTCGCTACCTCAGTACCTGCTGGACTAATATTCAACATATGCTGCATGTACTGTATTTTCTAAAATCTGAGTTGTTCTCAGTTCCAAAACACATTTGGCTTCATGGTTGTTGTTGGATAAGGAATGTGGATGTACCAAGATTTAGACTAGTAAAGAAAAGGGATAAAATGCTCTCCCAACTCCCTAGCTTTGCCATCTTTCCATAGGATTCTTTGGCCTAAACTTTGCTGTGAGATGAAATTAAACCTATAATATGCAGCATTTTTTTTTAAGGCCTACAATGTTAGAAAGAATGGTAATACCTAAACTTCTGTTTAAAAATTATCCTTTTGAGACTACATGCTTACATTTGTGTGGCAAGGACTGAGAATCCGTAATTCATTTCTGGTGTTCTATTAGCGTGGGTAAATCACTCGATGATTTGTATATTCTGTTAAAGGAGTATGAATATTATAAAAAAAGGAAAGCTTTATAACAAATAAATAATGTATGTAAATGGCAGGTAGACTATATAATGTGTTTGAAAAGTCCAAGTTAAAAATTTGAGCTTTTGTCATCTGGCAAAATATTGTTATAGTAACATTTAAAAAAATAAAATCGGGAGAAATGAAGTGTTTATCATAAGTAAAATTATGAGGCAACTAATTTTTATCTCTAATTAAGCAGAATATTAAAAAATTTAATCATTTCTTGATAGTTTTCTGTCTTAAGGTAGATGCTGAGCATTTTAAGAATCACAGTTAATTATGAATTCATTATAATTTGCTATATTGTGCATTACTTCTGCATTAGACTTCAGTTAATTCTAGATGCTGTCACTGTGTTACTTCTAGAAGCAAAATTCCCCCTAATTTATGCCTCCAATATACTGTGAATTGGGATAAAAATAACTGAGCCTAGTTTTAGTTTTGTTTTTGTCTTTTTCCTTTTTTGATAAGCAGTATTATGGAAACCTTGATGGACTCTCTTATTAGCACCTTTCTGCTCATATTTTTGTCATCTATCTTGGTTGCATTGAGGTCGTTTTTGCCCTCTTCCTCATTCTTTGTTGGTTCATATTGTTAAGCTTTCTCGTTGAGTAAGGTATTGTTGTACTATTAAATAATTTCCCAAAGCCAGTGGAGGACTAGGGGCCTTCTTTTTTGTTTTGTTTTTTTGGAAGTTATTATGTATATACAAATTTATAAAACATATGAGAAAGCAATATCCCAGCAATTTCTGTATATTATATATATCTGTAATTGACTTTTCTAAAATGTTCCTTTTCATTTTATTAGATAGCTTTTGTACTTAACAGTTTTGACTGTAAAATAGTCTATTAAGATACATCATAACACTAATACCACTAGCTAATATTTATTATTCTCTTACCATTGTCCTAAACACTCAACATTTATATATAACTTAAGTCTCACAGGAGCACTATAAGTAATACCCCCATCTTAGAAAAATGATGGCACAAGGCATCGAGTAGTTGTGTAACTTGTTCAGGATTCTGACCCAGGCACTCTGGCTCCAGAACCCATTCTCTGCTCTGTTGGGCACTTTGGTTGCTTCCAATTTTCCCTTTTATAAATAAAGCTGGCACAAATGTCATCCTGCATATAGCTCTTTGCATATTTAGGATTATACATTTGGGACAGCTTTGTAGTGGATCCTGATGGTGTTCATGTAAGAAGGAAGCATTTGGTAAAAGTGTATGGTACTAACACCTCATTTACCTTTAGGTACTGATGGACTATTATGGTTAATGTGCAGGGGAAATATATAGTATATTCTTTGTCTGGATAGCTTATAAGAATTGAATTACAATGTTCCTTTGATTCTAAAATTCACCTGCTCTTATTTTGTACCATTTCTTTTCTTTTTAAATTTTTAGGGGTGGGTTGGGGGGGGTAGGGGGAGAGAGAGAGAGAGAGAGAGAGAGAGAGAGAGAGAGAGACTGATTTATTGTTCCACTTATTTATGTCTTCATTCGTTGATTCTTGTATGTGTCCTGACCAGGGATCGAATCTGCATTTTTGGCATACTGGGATGGTGCTCTAACCAGCTGAGCTTCCTGGCCAGGGCCATATTTTGTACCATTTCTAAAAGCAGGATGCTTTTGCAACCAGTGTGTACATTTAATGTGGCTGTATTGATCTTTTCCTTTTTTCCCTTTTATCTTTCTCTTGAAAAGTTGTTTTTAAATCCCTGAGGCCCTGATACACTTGTGGTGCCTTAGAATAAATGGAATACAGTCTTGTATACTAGCTTTTTAAAGGTAACTGGAGAAAAGAAAGGTTTAATAAAACATTTTATTTTATAGACATACAGTCTCCTGATGCTGAGTATGTAGATTTGCTCCTTAATCCTGAGCGCTACACGGGTTACAAGGGACCAGATGCTTGGAAGATATGGAATGTCATCTATGAAGAAAACTGTTTTAAGTATGTGTCATTTCCATTTAGAAATTTTTAGAAGATGTAGTGATTTCTCTTTGTAAACAAATAAATGATTTAAAAGTACAAA